>NC_139018.1:84444617-85644617 GCF_964374135.1 Grampus griseus
ACATTAAATAATGAGTATGTGGGGGGAAACTGCTGTAATCAACTCAACAGAGAGTATGTACTGAATCTGTAGCAAGCAAGGCCCACTTAGGCACCACCCCATACATTCCAGAGAGCAGTGGAACCAAGAGGGAGACTCTGGGGACAGTGAGGAGGTGGCTGGAAGGATTCTGTGTCCCTGAGACACCCCTCCTATGCTAACCACTCCATGCAGGGGGGACATTCTCTCTGCACAGTCCAGACCTGAGGATCCCGTTGTATACCCCTTCCCTCAGCTTGTACTGGCATCATGGAGAGTGTGGTGGTGAACCCTTCAGCATCTGCTTGGATTTGAATATTGCCTCCTGGCTTCCCCACTTCCTGGCCACATGACCTTGGACAAATTGCTCCACCATGCTGAATTTCAGTTGCCGGTTTCATAATGTGTGGAAAAGGGCAGTGCCTATTTCACAGCATTAGTGTGAAGATGAAATAACAATGAATATTAGGAACTTAGTGTGGTGCTTGGCACATCGTGGGTTACTCAGAAAAGGTATTTCTGGTTATTTGACCTCTGTCTGGACCTATCTGTATTTCCCTAAATGCAGCCGGCAGGTGATCTGGGGTGGAGCCTTACAAACTAGCAGCCCCCAACCTGGGATCACTATTCCCAAGGCGGAAACCTCCCTACCTCCCAGCTCGGGCACCCTCCCTCTTGGGACCTAGCCTGCCGCGCAGCGCCCCTGGCGGTACAGCCGCGTCGTGGCCGCAGGTTTCGGGCAGGAGAAGCCGACCCGGGAGCAGCGAGAAGTTATTTTGGCCCACGAACCAGGCCGGGGCCACTGCAGGCCCAGAGAGCCTTCTCTGAGGGCTGGTGAGGGTCCAGTCCTCTGCGCCTACCAGGAAAGTTCGGCAAGAAAAGCATAACCACACAATGTACGGTGCACACCTGGACGCTTTTGAGAATACAGGAGGCGCGCTTAGTCATTACTCTCAGGCTACCAGTTAAAGCCAGGACACCGGTGACCCTGGCCTAGAGCCTTCACTTTAGCAAGGTAGCAAGGCCCATGGGCCCCAGAAAGGAACAGACGCTGTCTGGGTCGCCTAGGCCGGTGGAAGAGAGAAACCCAACAGCAGTTGCACCCAAACTCTCGCAGTTCCGCCTCTCTGGATTCCCCACCCGCCTCCAACATCTCTTGTCTCTCGTTCCTGCCAGGCTTTTCAGGCATTTCTTACCCGCTCCTGCGTGCTCCCACAGCGCTGTGGCCATGTTCCTGGGTACACGTCACGAGCATGGCTTCCTGCTGGCCAAGCCACCAGCTCTGCCACTTTCTGGACCTGGTGGGCCCCTGGATGTGGGAGAAGAGAGGCCAGTGCCTTGTGAAGGTAGGATTATGATGGCGATTAGATTGAAGAACGGGAGGTTCTCTTGGGGACCTAGGGCAACGGGCTGTTTATTTATTTATTTTAAAAAGTTATTTATTTTATTTTTAAAAAATTTTGGCAGCACTGGGTCTTTGTTGCTGTGCACAGCCTTTCTCTAGTTGCCGCAATTGGGGGCTACTCTT
Organism: Grampus griseus; assembly: GCF_964374135.1. Classification (NCBI taxonomy): domain Eukaryota; kingdom Metazoa; phylum Chordata; class Mammalia; order Artiodactyla; family Delphinidae; genus Grampus; species Grampus griseus. The sequence continues at coordinate 84,446,164 of NC_139018.1, forward strand.
CCTGCAGTGCGCAGGCTTCTTATTGTGGTGGCTTCCCTTGTTGCAGAGCACGGGCTCTAGAGCGCAGGCTCAGTAGTTGTGGCGCATGAGCTTAGTTGCTCTGTGGCATGTGGGATCTTGCCGGACCAGGGCTCGAACCTGTGTCCCCTGCGTTGGCAGGCAGATTCTTAACCACTGCGCAACCAGGGATGTCCCCAACGGGCTGTTTTAAAAGGTGGGAGCGGGAGCTGGACAGAGGCTGAGCAGTCTTCTGAGGGAGGGAAGCCTGGGCCTGAAAGGTGCTGGGGACCCGCTCCTTGTCTGGGGGTAGATTGCGCTGGGCGGGTGGGGGAAGGGGGTTTGAGAAAGCTGGGATTGCCTCCTGGTGTCAAAGCCTGGAACTGCAGCAGGGTCCAGAGGGGCCTGTGTTCAGCGGGGCCCGCCCACCACCCAGCTGGTCTACAGCTCGGACATGTGCAACGCTCCCCCACCCGACTCCCCTCGAGAGCGGGATAGGCCTTGCCCAGCCCCCCACACCACCACCACCCCAGCCCCGCCCTCCCGCCGCAGTCCTCACCTCATCTCCCAGGGGCCGGCCTCGCGACTTCTCTGCGGGAGCAAACGCGGGCTTCTGAGAACCCGGAAGTGACGTTAAAGGCGCGCGTCCCGGGGGCGGGAGTCAGCTGAGCTGCTCGGGGGAGGTTGGGATCACCTGAGATCGGCTAGGGGGAGCCGGTGGTCTCCTGGGGGCGGGAGTTGGGTGCAGTACTGCGCCAGATTCAAGGGGGAGAGCTCCCCGGTCTTCTCGCTCTATAAGGCGAGAGTGAGAAGATCCTCAGGATTTTAAAGAGGAGGAGTCGGCGGCGGCGGCGGATTGCCAGGATCTGTCAGATCCCTGTCGAGGCTGGGGAGTCGCAGCTTCCAATCCGGGGAGACGGGGATCCCTGGGGGGAGCCCTGTTGTAATCCCTGGGCCCAAGACGGAGGACCCACAGGCCGGGCACCATGGCGTCTATCCTGGATGAATACGAGGACTCCCTCTCCCGCTCGGCCGTCTTGCAGCCCGGCTGCCCCAGCGTCGGCATCCCCCACTCGGGTAAGGGAAGTGAGGGCGCCGCTGCACCTCTTAGCTCTCCTGGCATCTGCAAGAGAGGAGCGGAGGGGTTGGCTCCAGGAGCTCGGGTTCGCCTCCTGGACGTGCAGTCTGGGTCTAGGCCCTTGATTCTCCTCAGGCACTTATGGCCCCCAGCTGGTGGATGGTCGAAGATTGAAAGAGCAGCAAGAGCAGCCGCGTGATCTAGGCCCTGCCACTAGGGTCCTTCTAAGAGGGAACTGGAACTCAGATAAGGAAGTGTCTTGCTTACAGGGCCGCAGTTGGGAAAACTGAGAATAGGCTCAGATGAGAATAGGCTTCATCTGATTCAGTGTTTTTCCCACCAGGCCCCTTCTGGAGGTGGGAGGAAAAGAGTGGGCAAAGAACTGGTGAAATGGGAATGTTGTAGGGGAAGGAGGGATGGTCCTAGAGGGAACTTTGTCACTGAACAGGGGAAAATGAAGTACTTTAGGCTTTTGCTAGAGCTGTGTGCATCTGGGCGTTGAGGGGAAGTTTTTGCAGCAGTTTGTTAACCAACTGATTGGAAGGATTCCCCAAGGATCCCTCCGCCCTCATTCTTCTGGAGACTCACTGAGAGTATTACTGCATGGGCAAGGAGGAGGGGAGAGAGCGGAACTAGACTACTTTAGTTGAGCTGGGATTGCTTGGCCAAAGATTGATAAGGGAGAACACCCAACCCTTCCCCGCCCACCACATTACCACTGGGAGCAGGTATATCATGGTGTAACAGCATCCCAAGGGTTCAAAGAATCAACCCCTCACTGCTTTCAGAGATGTGGGAAGAGCCCAGAACCCCTAATGTAGCCTAGGACTAATGTAGAGGTGATTAGCAAACTGCTTGATATATTGGTATTCAAGTGCTGGCTAACCAAGGTCCCGGGGTAGCAATATGTTGGGAAGGTGGAGAGGAATATGTTGCCCTTCCTCCCTCTGTTCCATAGCTAACCTTTCCTTGGCTCCTCACCTAGGATATGTGAATGCCCAGCTAGAGAAGGAAGTGCCCATTTTCACGAGGCAGCGCATTGACTTTACCCCTTCTGAGCGTATCACCAGTCTTGTCGTCTCCTGCAATCAGCTCTGCATGAGCCTGGGCAAGGATACACTACTCCGGTAAGTGAGGACCCAAAAGGTTTAGGAGTAGGGAGTGGATTGTTGGTATTTTGGAACTACTGACTGACCGGGCCTTTTTTCCACTCTGGGCAGGTTAAACAGTGGATTTGGAATGTTCAGGAAATATCCTATCCCTTCCTAAAGAGAACCAGTAGCATAGTAGACCCGGACTCTGAGCTCAGCTCTCCCACTTAACAGGGATGGAAAGTCACCCAGTCTTTCTGAACACGTCCCTTCATCTGTTAAAGATAGTACCAACCCACAAGTTAGTCATGTAGATAAGCGAAACAGTCTAGAGTCCTGAAATAAATCCACTATAAATGGAAATAAAATATCTCAATAAAACTGGAAATAAATAGTATAAGTAAATGGAACTAATATATGACAAAGGTGTCAGCAAAATTGTTTATCTATCCAGAATAACCATCTGGGATGAAACAGAGCTAAACCTCTGTATCATAAAAATGAATTCTAAGTGGAATAATTATTTGAATATAAAAAATAGTGTGAATGTTAAAAGAATATTTAATAAATTTCAATGTCTTGGGCTGAAGAGAGACCTTCTTACTCAAGCTAGAAAATCCAGAATCCACAAGGGAAAAGGTAGATAGATTTGACCACATAGTGATTGCTGTTATGACAGAATAAAAATAAAACATATGAAGCAGGTCAGGACAAAAGATGGTGGGAAAATAATGTTTTTCCACATATGACTGAAGATTTACATTCCTGTTCCTTAAAAAGCCCTTAGAAATTAATAAGAAAAAGACAGTCCAGGGAATTCCCTTGTGGTCCAGTGGTTAGGACTTGGCGCTTTCACTGCTGGGGCCCAGGTTCAGTCCCTGGTTGGGGAACTAAGATCCCGCAAGCTGTGAGGTGCAGCCAAAAAAAAAAAAAAAATGAAAAAAGACGGTTCAATAGAAAAGGGAGGGTAAACAAGATAAACAAGCAGTTCACAGAAGAGGAACTACAAATTTTCCAGTAAACATCTGAAAATAATTTTCAGCCTGTGGGAAATGCAAATCAAAATCACAGTAAGAGACCATTTCTTTCAACCTATCAGATAAGCAAAAATTTTAAACAGTAATATATGATGCTGGTGAAGATACACAGAGATGGACTCTCATACATTACTGGAAAGAGTATAAATTGCCACCATCTTTTGGAAAAATAATCTGGCAATGTCTGTTAAACACTGAAATATCTATAACTTTGACCTGGCAGTCCCACTTTGGGGAATACATACCACAGAAAGAAAAGTACCAGTTTACAAAGGTATAGATACAAGGATGTTGATTCCAGCAGTATTTGTGGTAGGAAAAACTGGACCCAAGCTGCATATCCATCAATAGGAAAACGATTAAGTTATAGTTCACCCATAAAAGGGAATATTATGCAGTTATTAAAACAATGAGTTAGCTGTATCTGTTGACCCAGTGGGATGTTCATGAAATATCATTAAGTGAGAAAAGCAAATTATAAATTAATATGCATACACACACATATATACAATGTGAAAACATTTTTGTAAAAACTGATAAAATAAGCTTGTTTATATTATGAACATGGAGAAAGATGTTAACATCAGTTTTTTCCATTGGGAGTAATAGGAGTTTGGGAAGAAAATCATTAACTTTTTCTTCATACACTGTTGTATTGATTCTTTAGTTAGAATGAGCATATAATTTGAAAAGAATTTCATAAGGAAATACCTTAAATAGGAAATAATCTTAAGGGAGCACTCCTCAAGGTTATTGTGAAGGTTAATTGAGGTCATACTAGCTCAAGCTCTTGGCATGGTGCTTGGTATATAGAAAGTGCTCAGTAACCATTAGCTACTATTTGTTGTTCCCTTTTTACCCCGGCATTCTGGGATACCCCTGCCTATCTTCCTAGATGCACTGGAGGTATGTTGAGCAGAAGGAAAAGACTTCTGCTTAGTGACTTCTCAGAATGAAGTGGGGGTGTTCTCAGAGCTGAGCGTTCTTAAGGAGGACCCCACATGTGTTTCAGAGTTCCCTTGGGATTGTAGTCAGAATTTTGTGTGTCTATGTAGATTTCAGGGAAGAAAGGCTGTGCCTTTCATCAGATTATAAAGAGGTCTGTGATTCAACAGAAGGATCTGCCCTTCTCTGGAGTGAGGCTGTGACTCTTGTCCCAACAGCATTGACTTAGGCAAAGCAAATGAACCCAACCACTTGGAGCTGGGGCGCAAGGATGATGCCAAAGTTCACAAGATGTTCCTGGACCCTACTGGTAAGTGGTGGTAGAGTTCTGAGATGGGGAGTAGGGGGTGGGGGATGTTGAGGGTAAGTCACTGCCTGGGTGGGTGGGATCTGAGGGTGGGAATAGCATCCTCTAGGGTGCCATGCTCTCCCCCACTCCAGGCTCTCACCTGCTGATTGCTCTGAGCAGCACTGAGGTCCTCTACGTGAACCGTAATGGACAGAAAGTTCGGCCCCTGGCACGCTGGAAGGGGCAGCTGGTGGAGAGTGTGGGCTGGAACAAGGCCCTGGGTACTGAGAGCAGCACAGGCCCCATCCTGGTCGGCACTGCCCAAGGTCAGATCTTTGAAGCAGAGCTCTCGGCCAGCGAGGGTGGGCTTTTCGGCCCTGCCCCGGATCTCTACTTCCGTCCGTTGTATGTGCTAAACGAAGAAGGGGGCCCAGCACCTGTGTGCTCCCTCGAGGCGGAGCGGGGCCCTGAAGGGCGTGGGTTTGTCATCGCCACCACTCGGCAGCGCCTCTTCCAGTTCATAGGCCGAGCAGCCGAGGGAGCTGAGGCCCAGGGCTTCTCAGGGCTCTTTGCTGCCTACACTGACCACCCACCCCCATTCCGTGAGTTCCCCAGCAGTCTGGGCTACAGTGAGTTGGCCTTCTACACCCCCAAGTTGCGCTCTGCGCCCCGGGCCTTCGCTTGGATGATGGGGGATGGCGTGTTGTATGGCTCGTTGGACTGCGGGCGTCCCGACTCCCTGCTGAGCGAGGAGCGGGTCTGGGAGTACCCAGAGGGGGTGGGTCCTGGGGCCAGCCCACCCCTGGCCATCGTCCTGACCCAGTTCCACTTCCTGCTGCTGCTGGCGGACCGGGTGGAGGCGGTGTGCACGCTGACGGGGCAGGTGGTGCTGCGGGACCACTTCCTGGAGAAGTTTGGGCCACTGAAGCACATGGTGAAGGACTCCTCCACAGGCCACCTGTGGGCCCACACCGAGCGGGCCGTCTTCCGCTACCAGGTACAGCGGGAGGCCCGGGATGTCTGGCGCACCTACCTGGACATGAACCGCTTCGACCTGGCCAAAGAGTATTGTCGAGAGCGGCCTGACTGCCTGGACACGGTCCTGGCCCGGGAGGCCGACTTCTGCTTCCGCCAGCATCGTTACCTGGAGAGTGCCCGCTGCTACGCCCTGACTCAGAGCTACTTTGAGGAGATTGCCCTCAAGTTCTTGGAGGCCCACCAGGAGGAGGCGCTGGCCGAGTTCCTGCAGCGAAAACTGGCCAGTTTGAAGCCTGCTGAGCGCACCCAGGCCACGCTGCTTACCGCCTGGCTGACGGAGCTCTACCTGAGCCGACTCGGGGCCCTGCAGGGTGACCCTGAGGCCCTGAACCTCTACCGGGAAACCCGGGAGCGTTTCCGCGCCTTCCTAAGCAGCCCCCGCCACAAGGAGTGGCTCTTCGCCAGCCGGGCCTCCATCCACGAGCTGCTTGCCAGCCACGGGGACACAGAGCACATGGTATACTTCGCTGTGATCATGCAGGACTACGAGCGCGTGGTGGCATACCACTGCCAGCATGAGGCCTACGAGGAGGCCCTGGCTGTGCTGGCCCGCCACCGTGACCCCCAGCTCTTCTACAAGTTCTCACCCATCCTCATCCGTCACATCCCTCGCCAGCTGGTGGACGCCTGGATTGAGCTGGGCAGCCGGCTGGATGCCCGGCAGCTCATCCCCGCCCTGGTGAACTATAGCCAGGGTGGCGAGGCCCAGCAGGTGAGCCAGGCCATCCGCTACATGGAGTTCTGCGTGAATGTACTGGGCGAGACTGAGCAGGCCATTCACAATTACCTGCTGTCGCTCTATGCCCGAGGCCAGCCAGCCTCGCTGCTGGCCTACCTCGAGCAGGCCGGGGCCAGCCCACACCGGGTACATTATGACCTCAAGTACGCGCTGCGGCTCTGTGCTGAGCATGGCCACCACCATGCTTGCGTCCATGTCTACAAGGTCCTGGAGCTGTATGAGGAGGCTGTGGACCTGGCCCTGCAGGTGAGCCAATGAGCCTTGACCCTGTCCAGGAGAGGGGCCTGGAGAGCAGTAGCTTCAGGTGCTGCAGGGTCAGAGGGACACTGTGGCTAGGGGGTGCTGGCTTCTCTCCCAGATAGCAACTGTAGTATAGAGGTTAAGAACACAGACTCAAGTCAGGGTTTGAATTCTGGTTCTGCCTCTTACTAAGCTGTGTGACCTCAGGCTGGTTTCTGAACCTCTCTTTGCGTCAGATTATTCAGACACAAAATGGGGATGATGTTATAGTACTTCCCTCACAGGTAAATTCTGCATACCTGCTAGCCACAATTGCAGAAGGGGAAAGTGCTGAGTTGCATTGCTCAAATCATGAATTGTCACCTGCGTAGGATCGTGTGAAGTGCTATTTAAAATTCGAGGGGGGGCTTCCCTGGTGGCGCAGTGGTTGAGAGTCTGCCTGCCGATGCAGGGGACATGGGTTCATGCCCCGGTCTGGGAAGATCCCACATGCCGCGGAGCGGCTGGGCCCGTGAGCCATGGCCGCTGAGCCTGCGCGTCCGGAGCCTGTGCTCCACAGTGGGAGAGGCCACAACAGTGAGAGGCCCGCGTACCGCAAAAAATAAATAAATAAAATTCGAGGGAATTCCCTGGTGGTCCCGTGGTTAGAACTCTGCACTTTCACTACGAAGGGTGTGGGTTTGATCCCTGGTTGGGGAACTAAGATCCCGCAAGCCACGCAACGAGGCCAAAAAAAAATAGGAATTCCTGGGTCTGAACCCAGGACTTACTGAATCAAAATGTCTGTGGGGGGGGGGCCCAGAAATCTGTATTTTGGATGTGCTCCCCAGGTGATTTGTAAATTCACTAAAATTGCAGGCCCACCATCATAAGTAGCGTTTGTGTAGCTCTGACAGAGGCAGGCCCATTACTGAGACAGGTTCCTTCCCAGCCCCGAGGAGCCCCGTCTCACTTGTTGCCTGGAGTGCTGGGCCTCTGTCTTTCCCACAGACCCTGTCCTGAGTGGGACCTGACCCTAACGCTCTCAGCCTCCCCACAGGTGGACGTGGACCTGGCCAAGCAGTGTGCTGACCTGCCCGAGGAAGATGAGGAGCTACGCAAGAAGCTGTGGCTGAAGATTGCTCGGCATGTGGTGCAGGAGGAGGAGGATGTGCAGACGGCCATGGCCTGCCTGGCCAGCTGCCCCCTGCTCAAGATCGAGGACGTGCTGCCTTTCTTCCCTGACTTCGTCACCATCGACCACTTCAAGGAGGCGATCTGCAGCTCGCTGAAGGCTTACAACCACCACATCCAAGAGCTGCAGCGGGAGATGGAAGAGGCCACGGCCAGCGCCCAGCGCATCCGGCGAGACCTGCAGGAGCTGCGGGGCCGCTATGGCACCGTGGAGCCCCAGGACAAATGTGCCACCTGCGACTTCCCCCTGCTCAACCGCCCTTTTTACCTCTTCCTCTGTGGCCACATGTTCCACGCTGACTGCCTGCTGCAGGCCGTGCGGCCTGGTCTGCCGGCCTACAAGCAGGCTCGGCTCGAGGAGCTACAGCGAAAGCTGGGCGCCGCTCCACCCCCTGCCAAGGGCTCTGCCCGGGCTAAGGAGGCCGAGGGGGGCGCTGCCACCGGGGGGCCCAGCCGGGAACAGCTCAAGGCTGACCTGGATGAACTGGTGGCCGCTGAGTGCGTGTACTGTGGGGAGCTGATGATCCGCTCTATTGACCGGCCCTTCATCGACCCTCAGCGCTACGAGGAGGAGCACCTCAGTTGGTTGTAGGAATGTGTCAACCCCGATAGGCGGGCAGGCGGTTGGGGGCTGTCCCTTCTTGGGAAGGCCACAGCATCATCTGTCCTTGGTCTCCTGGAGGCTGCTGGGCTGGGACTGTGGTGGGGGGAGCAGAATCATAGCTGTTGTCCTCGAGGGGTGAGCTACGAGTGCATTCTGCCAGCTGCCCGTGCTGTTCTTCAGGGCTGCCTTAGAGCTGCTGTTTTGCTAGGCCGTCAGCCTGCTTCCCAACGGAGGGCCTTAGCCTGGAGAAGTCAGAATTCTGACCCCATTACCATTCCCCCTGCACCTAACAGCTCTTTCTTCCTTTTCCCTCCTCACACACATCATGTTCTCTTTCTGGAGCACTACCTACCATTATTCCTTTTCACTCTGTGGCTCTTCTCCCTCAGAAGCCCTCTCTTCTGTCGGCTTCTAGGTCCCACAGGTGAAAAGACAACCCCTCCAAGTCCTGGGCATGGGGTGGGGGGAAAGGTGGTGCTGATGGTGGGCATGCTCTTGTGCACACTGTCTGGGGCTCCAGTGTGAGGGGTACCCTGGGGCAGAGGGCCTCACGGAGGACAGTGGGAGTTGGTGATGGGGTGGAGAGCATTAAACTGTCTGCACTGGTGACTGTGGAGTTGATGGCTTTGTGTTGATGCTGGGCAGAGTGGTGTGTGAGTGATCTCCAAGAGGGGCTAGGGTGTCACGGGGAAGCTGCCAGGGCCCTGCATGTTCAAGCCTTGGCCCTTGCTCCTTTTCCTGGAGATGTGACAGGATGATTTTGCCATTTTCTGCTCACTTCTTTGCCTTCCACTGTATCCGTTCTGACTCCAGGCTTCTGTTGGTAATTAGGGCCCACCTAGGAGCAGGGACTGTTCTTCCCTTTGGCCAGCAGGTGGTGTTGCTCCCCACAGAACCCTCCACACTCAGGCAGCAGGGGGCGCTGATTTCTCAAGTCACTTTCTCCACTGGTGCTTCCTAGGTCTATTCCCTCCGTAGTTGTTCCCAAGAGTTTTCTGGTAATCTCCACTGCCTAACCATAAATCTAAGCCCCTCGTTCTTCCTCCCTCCACTGGCCCTTACGCATGCTAGATTTTGCTTGCCCCTCCCTTTGCCAGCCTGCATCCCTGCCTTCTCAACTTCTGCCCAGTTTTGATACTGCCCTACGACTGTCTGGCATTAAACCATGATTTTTTTTGGCCAAGCTGCGTGGCATGCGGGATCTTAGTTCCTCCACCAGGAATCAAACCTGTGCCCCCTGCGTTGGAAGCACATAGTCTTAATCACTGGACCGCCAGGGAAGTCCCTTAACCATAATGTTGAGGTCCAACATGGAGGCGAGACTACCACTGCCACCATCCATGGCATTTGGCAGATATGTTTTCTCCCCATCTATCTCCTTTGACCTGCCCATCCCCCCAGCTTACAGTTCTTTAGTTGTGGCTCGAGGCTAAGCCCTAGGGAGTCCTGAAGCAGGGCCTTCCCGTGATATCAGCTGAGCACCCTTTGCTCCATGGACTGGTGTTCACAGTCCACTGCCCAGGTTTATGGGTGTGGTCTATCAGCCGCCCAGACTGAAACAAAATAAAAAGTGAGTGTTCCTGGAATCAGGCTGGGGTCAGGTCACCTAGCTAGTGACTGCAGGCGTCTCTCTTGCCCCTGCAGCCTAATCCTCTTCCAAGACTTTTATCTCCTGCAGCCCTGGGAGAATCTTGCCCTGCTTATTCTTTTCCAGCCACTAGAACCACGGGGTCTCTTCATGGCCCCTGCCAAGGGATAGGGCCAGAAGCTGCCCATCTTTGATGAGCCTCAGACTCCCCATCTTGCCCCAGAAGCCAGAGTGGAAGCAAATGGGGGGTAGGGTCCCGCTGGGTGAGTAGAGGGCATCCTAATCCTGTTCCATTTCCCCCGTTCCAGGAAGATTTGGAGGGCTCCTGCTCCCCATGTGGCCTAAGGCTCCCCTCACACCTAGACATGCCCAGTAGTGGGCTCAGGGTCGTATTCCTCACTGTCAGTGAGAACTAGGTATAAACCTTGGCCCACCACTGGCATGGTCACTTGCTTACTTGAAACAGCTTGGGGCTTCTGTCTTTGCACATAATGGGTGCCTAATACATGTTAGTTAAACAGACACTGCCCTATTGCTCCCTCCTCCCAGAGGACTTGGCTAAGACAGCTTGGGACACCCCTGCCCCTTCTGTCCTCTCTTAAGCCTGCCCATCTGGTCCTAGGCTGCTTCCTCTTTCCTGGAAAAAGGCCCCAGTCTTCTCTGGCACTGACAGAATGGGGTTCCGTTGAGTCAGGGCAACGGGAAGCCACAGCTCTTAGATCCCTGGAAACCAAGCAAGGCCTGGAGTGGAGGGGAGAGAGACGGCCCTCTGGGCCTTGGCCCTAAGCCTGGGGGAGGGCCAGGAGGGGGTGGGGTGGGGGAGCAGCTACGTGGGTAGGGGCCAAGATGAATGAGCTGCTCCTGGAGCGGTCACTGGAAATAGGAGGAGTGGCCACAGGCAGTGACGCTGGGATCAGGGCAGGAGGCCTGTAAACAAGGAAGCCACCTGGGGGAGATGCAGGGCGGCCACTGGTCCTGGAGAGCAGGTGCTTCCTGAGGCCCGCCCTTGAGAGGGCCCTGGGGGGCCGCCTGGCCGAGTCAGCGGTGGGCACTAGGGGGCGCTGTCTACTGGTTTCCTGAACTCACCGTCTCCTTTCCTCCGCTCCAGGGGGGAGTGGCCCCCGGAGGGTGTGCCCGCCCTACGTCTGAGGCCCGAGTGACCCGCTCGCCGCCTTTCTCCTGTCCCCAAGGCAGACTGGCCAAAGGCACCAACCCTGGCAGGGAGGGCGCGGGGCTCAGAGCCTGGCCAGCCCGGGTGTGAGCTCATTCCCCCAGGACCACCAACTCCCGCAGCTCCTGCGCAGCGTCCCCCTGCCCCGAGCTCGGGTCACAGGCCGGGCACCCCAACCCCATTGGTTGGGAGGGGGCCTCCAGGCTCCAGGCTGCCCTTGGCGCTGGCCCCCCTGGCGCCAGGGAAACAAAAGGTTAGGGGGCCGAGAGGGAGTTATCAGGCCCGCCACTACCACCGGGGGAGGGAGAAGGGGAGGGGGCCACGAGGGGCGCACCTCCTCCCCACTGCCCCAGCTCTGCAGATTCTTCGAGACACTTTCACAGGCGGAAATTCCCAGAGGTCAGAGGAGGGAAACAGTTAATTCCTTTTATTCAATGGGTCCCCCCTACACGCCTCCCCCCAACTTCCTCCCTCCACTTCCCGCCCCCCCCTGTGTGAACAGGAAGTGGAGAGGAAAAGGCTCTGAGCAGAGCAGCTGGGAGCAGGAGGCAGGGAGTGGGCGGCAGGCTTGGTGCCAGCCCTGCCCCTCACGGTTACTTGCTGGAGGGCCAGACCCACTGTGGCCTGGGAAAGAACCTGCAGTCCCGCTGGCGGGTGGCAGCAGAGCCGGGAAACAGCCTTGTGTCGGAGCCCCCTTCCCTCAGCCTGCTTCCAGGTCAGAGGCTGCTGCACTGAGGGCGCAAAGCATCCTCTGCCCAAAACCCAGCTGCCCTTGCCACTGCAGCCCCACCCCCACTGAAGGCTGGGCATCCCGAGGCTGGCAGGCATCTCTTCAGGCAGCCGCCAGTCCTGGCAGTGGCTCCAGCCACTCAGCCCCTTGGCCCTGCCAGTTCTTTGAAGCTCATGCAGCACTTCCTGTTTGGGGCAGGCGATGCCAGGGCCCCTCCCCCACCATTGTTCTGTAGAGACCATAGGTCCATCTGTTGCCCCATGGTGGGGCCCCTAGGGAGTGCCACAGGGGAGCAGCCCCACAAAGGACCCTGCTGGCAGCTTTGCTTACGTGGAGCAAGGCTGGGCCCTGCAGCAGGTTGAGGGTGAATGGTGGTCAGAGGCAGGCCCGGGATGGGCAGTAGGACAGAAGGAGGATGCTAGATGGTTCTAGTCCTTGGGCCACCTTCAGCTTTCTCCTCCACCTGGACCATGGAGATGACGATATTCAGGGAGCTATACATGCTGAAGCCACCAGGAGAGGGACACCATTCTTATGTCCAGCTTCCAAAAGGGCAAAGTGAGGCAGAGGGACAAACTTTGGCTAGGGATGGGCCATAAAAGGGGCACAAAGTAGGGTTCTTCTTTCAAGGGGATTAGCCCCTGCTCGCTGAATGCCCCCTATTGGGTGCTTTCCTCTCCCTGAGCAGCTTTGCCTTTTCTCAGCTTTCAACTTGAAGTAGCCCTTGAGCTGAGCAGTAGGAGCCATGAGGTCACGGGAGGTTAGGGTGGCCCTAGGTCGGTGACCAGCAACCGATGTCCACTGAGAACAAGCCCGGGCAGGCCTGGCAGAAAAGGAGAAAGGGGCATTGGTTTGGCCCCCAGGAAGGTGGGTGCTACTTCTGGTTTCCAGGCTGCCGTGGCCAAAGGTCTATTTGTGTTTCCCAGGTGGAGAGGCAGGTGCTGTGTATCTCCAGCTCACCTCCTCTGCCGAGGCGTGGTCTCATGGCTCTGACCTTGACCTGCTTCCTTCCGCAGGGTTAGGACCCCAGACATGGTCTGCTCCATTTCTCTCACCAGATCCTCTGGCTTCTCTCCCCAGCCCAGGACCTGAAACTGCCTAGATCACAGCTCCCAGAAGGTCAGAGCTGCAGAGACCTCAGATCGAGGCCATAGAGTGCTGTGGGACCTTTATTCAAATAAAAACATCCCTTGTGGATGTCTGATACCTGAAATTGATATGCTGAGCATCCCTGGTGGGAGCTGGGCTGGCAGGGGGCGGGGATCACCTTATTCACTGTCATTTCCTCCTCCATCCCAATTTCTATGAGATGCCAGGATGCCCACGAACCAAGTTTGAAAACCACTGAGCTGCTGATCCTACCTCCTGATTTTACAGATGCTGAAGAGAAATTTGTGGCTGACGTGAGGCTCCATCCAGGATCCGGTCCCTTCTCCATGAGATTCAGCATCGGTCAGCAATGATCCCACGTCCCCTGGGAGCCAGACACGGTCCTAGACCCTTCGTTGTGCTTGCTTTCCATCTCCAGTCAAGTGGGTTGAGCTGAGGGACAGGGAGGTGATCTGGAAAGAGCAGTCTCTGCTCTGTCATTTACCAGCTGTCAGTTTAATCACACCCTCAGAACCTCCATTTCTTCATCTGTAAAATGTGAATAAACACAGCAGACCTTGAGAGGCTCGCATGAAGCCTAGGGAGAGCAGAGCAGCACATCTGTGGTTAGCCCGGGGCCTGGCACCCACACATCCCTGATGGCTTGCTTCTCCTCCACTTTACTCTGTGACTGTTCCTTTAGGGCTGGGACCCTGTGAGCCCTATCATGGTTCTCTCCTCACAAACCCCTCTGATCTCCTCGTGGGAAATCAGAGTGGAATTGAAAGAAAGAGGCTTACTTGAGAAGGTTTTTCTGGTTTCTCAAAAGATGGTCGTTCTGGGGAAGAGAGGTTCAGGATGAGTATGAGAGAGGAAGCACTCAGGCATATAGAATGAGGCCACTGAGGTGGGACAGGGGTGCTACCTTGGGGGACAGGGTCCTGGTTTCCTGGAGGAGAGAGGGCACTACTCCAGCTCCAGGGGACAGTTAGGAGAGGCTGAGGGGACTGGGCCAGGCGTGGCTCCTCTGCCAGCCTGCCCTTATGGTCCAGCCCAGAGCTTGCACAACAGCCTGGCTGGCTGGCACTCCCCTGAGAGCCTCAGGAAGTCCCCCTTGTCCCCCCCTTGACCTTTGACCCTTTGGGCCTGCTGCAGGCCAGAATTCCAGGCAGCTGTCCTCTCTTTTACCTTCTGTTCCTGGCCATTTCCCTTTAAGGCTGGAACTCAGGGACACCCCAGTCCCCCACCTTACAGCTCATCTTTTCACATGCTCTCAGTACAGACCAGCTGGAGCCTCCCCTAGGGCAGCTCCCTCTGTGAGCCCGTGGGGACCCTTGGCCACAAGCCAGCAGGATCCTTGGAGTCCAAAGGGCCCAAGCCTTATAGGAGAGCCCCCCAACAGGTGCTCCTGAACTCCAGACATCCACCCAGGTGCCGTGCCCAACTTTATCCCTGTCCCAAAGTCCAGGGGGTGAAGCCAGCAACAGCAGACAGAGCCCCTCCTCTGCCGCCATCCTCTGAGCAAAGTCAGAAGAGCCCTTGATACTGTTCCCCATTAAACCATGCTGCGCCTCACGGCTCTCGGCTGCGCAATCAAATAATTCCCTTTAGTTTTTCTAGTGGACTTTTTGCTTTTATTTTTTAGTGTTTCTCGGCCTTTTTTTTTTTTTTTTAAGCAATCAGTCTAAATTTGTCATCGCACATCCCCCATTTCCGCCCCCAATGGCCTCCTTTTCATCCCCTGGAATCTGGAAACCATATGTGTGGGCAGAAAGCCCCCAGCATCCCCCGCAGCACCCTGGCTCGTCCTGACCTCCTCAGGGGCAGCCTGTTAGCTGCGGGAGAGTCTAGGATCCAGGCTGGGGCTGGAAAGGGAGTTTCTCTTTGGACCTTCCCAGCTCAAGCCATGGAGAAGCCGTGTGGTCTAGTGGTTATGGCTGGAACACACGGGTTCTGTCCCCAGCAATCTCTTTGACTAACGCTAGAAGCCTGGGAAAGTCCCCTTGGTACCCAGGGGACTCAGTTTCCCCACGAGCTGAGCGGCTCAGACCTTCACCTGCTAGCTCATCTCCTATCTGCCTTGGTAAAAGAGTTTTTGATCCAAAAATTTTGCTCTGTCACTTACAAGCTGTGTGACCTTGACAAATGGCTTAATCTTTCTGAACCTCAATTTCCTCATCTATAAATTAGAGATGATTATTCTGCCTATCTCCCGGTTTTAGAGTTAAATAAGAAAACATACTCTCAAGGGCCTAGTGTCAGGCATGCTGTAAACAAAAAGCTCAATAAACAGTAGTTGTTATTGTTAACAATAAGTAGACATACATAATGAGATGGGAATGTGTTCTCAGCAGGCACTGCTCTGAGGCCCAATCTGCCCCTGCCTCTCCTGCTTAGGCTGCCTGTCTGGACCTTCCTCGGGCCTCCTCCAGCTCTAGAAGGGGCAGGGATGTGTTACCAGTAGCTGTGGATCAGGGCCGAGGCCCTGCTGCTCTTCCCTGTCTCCATGGCAACCCCAGCCCCTCCCCTCCTTCCTTCCTCGGGAGCTTTCTGTTTACTGTAAACAGCTGTCCCAGCTCTGCCCTAGCTGATCCCGCCCAGGGCCAGCCGGACCCTCTCTGAACTGGGCACTGGTTTGATGTGTGAAGGTCTGGGCACAGCGTCTGGGCTCCATACAGCCTTCAACAGGCTCTGCTTTGCCACCTTGACTGGAGGGGAGGGAGGGAGGGGAAGAGCCTGTCGCCTCAGACTAGGGCAGCCAGAGCCTCAGAGACGAGGAGCAGATAAAGCGTAATTGAGGAGGACCATGCTGAGAGAGCCTGGTAGAGAGACCTCTGGCTTGGCCTTGGACTGACCTGGGTTCAAATCCTTGCCTGGATTTGCTCACTGTGTGACTTCAGGCTGGTCATTTAACGTCTCTAAATTTCACTCCGTTTATCGATTTGTAAACTGGAGATTATAACACCTTCCTCAGAGGATTGGTTGCTGTGTAGATTGGTGATAATGCATGTACCTTATCATGGCATGTTGCTGGCCTGCACTGATGGTGGCTGGATTTATTATTTCACCTCTCAGATGCTCTCATGCTCAGGGACCTTGCGTGAGTCCGCCGCCTCACACGCCTCAATCACGCTAGCCTGCAAGCATGTGAATGTATGCACACAGCAAACACATACAAACCAGGTAATGAAATGAAACTCACAAGTGTCTGAGGCACAGGAGAATCTTCATGAAAGTGGAGGAAGAGTCTAGCTGTTTCCTAAGCCATTACTTGGGCCTAAGTGAGCCAACACTGGAGCTGGGGCATCTGTGTGTACCACCATCACCAGGTCGCCACAACTGTCTTAATTCTCTCTCCAAACAGCCCCCAGGATCACACCCCCCCTCCTTGCCCAGCTGACCACAGTGCAGGAAGACAGGGAATGCTGTTAGGGTATGGCTCCCCTTTCCTGGGGATCAAGCTTTCAGGGCAAGCTGTCCGGGACATGAGGCTCCTGGCTCCCAGCTCCCGAGGGGCTCACATTGGGTCCTTCGACTCTCTAGCACCTCTGGAAGTACCGGCCAGTTAGCGGAGTCTTAGAGGGTGAGATTCAGACCTGCCACTCCCCTTACCACCAGAACCAGGAAAGGCTAGGGTTAGGCAGGGGCATTCATTGATTTGAGTCATTCCCCACAGGCCCATGAGTAAGAGTGGCTCTGGATTTCCAGGCCCTACTCCCCACCAAGATGCCTGTCGGGGTCTTCCAAGACTGGGTCTCTGTTGGTCCCAGGTGCTGTCCTGGGGTTCCGCCTTGGGCTTGGCTCCTTCCGGATCAGGGAGTAGCAGCTGGGGAGGCTTGTGGGCTTAGCTGACTCTGCTACCCTCACACCCCTTTCGCTACAACTGGGCCTAACTCTGGAGTTTCTGTCCTCACCCGGGCATGGGCTGCATGAGAAAGGAGAGGAGCCCCCAGCACTAAGTCAGCCCCGTGGACAGGGCTGGAAATCCCCCACTTCTTACCTTGGCCGGTTGAGGAAACAGCCTCCCGGCAGAGGGCCGCCTCCCGCCAGGGACTTTTCTCCTGGGGGTGACACAGCATACAGGGCAGCTGCAGGGACCCCAGCCGCACTTCAGCCAGCCTGGGGTGAGGGGAGCAGCACACAGGACCACCCTCTCCCTTGTGGGAAGCATGGCAGCCAAAGGTCCTAGAACCCAACTGGGACATAGGCAGGCCCGAGAGGGTGGGCAGGGAGAAGGGAGGCCACAGGGGTAGTGATGGCCCAGAAAGTCCACGCTGCTGGTGACATCTGGGAGTCTGACCGGGCCCAAGTGGTTCTGCATCCAGAGCTCACCAGCCCCTCCTCCATAGCTCCCTTCCCTCGCCCAGCACCCAATCTGAAACAGGCTTCTGATAGGTTATAAAGCCCTCACTGATCTCCCGGGGTGGTGGTCTCCAAACTTTTTTGAATATGAATATTTATGTATAGATTAGACACTATAGTCAAAACACATATCAAATATTATTAAAGTTCAGTTTACCTTTTAGATAAACAATGAATCTAAATTGAAATTCTCCTATTTCCTCCAGCCCCCAGACAGATGGCCTTGCTCACTCCTGCAGGCAGCCCACTGAAGAGCCCACCACACTGAGAGGTGAAGGTAGGAGAGTCCCTCTCAGAGCTCACCATCCACTTTGCAGGAGGGTACAGGGCAGGGGGGCTAGTTTTCTTAATACATTTGCAAACCACAGACAATAGAGTCACTCACAGCCGAAGCCCTTCTATTTGCTGCTGTTGTGAACTTTAAAAGAAACTTGGGGACTTCCCTGGTGGTCCAGTGGCTAAGACCCTGCGCTCCCAGTGCAGGGGGTCTGGGTTCGATCCCTGTTCAGGGAACTAGATCGATCCCACATGCCATAACTAAGAGTTTGCATGCTGCAAGTAGAGATCCTGCCTGCTGCAACTGAAGATCCTTCACGGGGTGACGAAGACCCTGTATGTTGCAACGAAGACCCGGTACAGCCAAATAATAAATAAATAAATAAAAGAAGCAATTGACTGGCTTCAAAAAAATTAAAAAAAAAAAAAAAAAAGAAAGAAAGAAAGAAAGGAAAGAAAGAAAGAAAAGAAACTTGGTCATCTTAGGTAAGACCCTATTGCTGCAGCCGTGGTTATGCTGCAGCTCCCCACCCCAAAGGCCCAGGCAGCCTGTCCCTAGAACCACAGCACCTGATGTAGAAAGTGAGTGTTTATCAAGGAAGAATGCAGAGACCCAGGATGTGTGTGTGTGTGTGTGTGTTGTGTGTGCATACACGTGCATGTGCGCCTGGGCTGTGCCATTCAGACAGAACCTGCCCCCTTGCAGTTGAGGGGTGGCCTGCCCTTTCTACCCCACTAGAGGGAAGGCAAGCCCAGGACCCTCTCCCTGCCCTTGGATATGTGGCCCAGCCACATATGTGGATCAGCCCTCTTAGCAGGGAGCAGGGGCCCCTCAGGCAGAGGATAGGGGCCTGACTTTTCTGCCAAGGCCAGAGTTGTCACTGGCTCCAACTGGCCTGGGTGGCTCTGGGGCCAGCGCTTCCTCCTTCATTCAAAAGCCCAGCCCTGTAAGGGTGGCAGAGAGGGAGGGTGAAGGGAGGGCTCAACCTCCAGCCCCCTCCCCCCTCACTGACAGCTGTAATCTGCTTGGGAAAATCTCTTTTTTTTCCGCACAGGAAAAAATATTAGTTGTCCCGATAACAAGGAAAACAAAATCCAGCGCAGGGCATCAGAGACTTCCTGAGGCGGGAAACAATGTCCAGGGAGCTCAGTGGAGAAGCCCGAGCTGGGAGGCTGAGGGGGAGCTGAGAGAGGACACTGGTCCAGGCCTATCCGGCCGGCGGGGGAGGGGGATGACAGATCGAGGAACTTGGAAAAAAGATTTCCCCCCCAAAACCTTGAAGTCTGGGCTGTTGAGCTATATCCGGGAAATGATTCAGGACCGCTGCACGTCCCTAAATGGGATCAGGCCCCATCAGCTCAGGTGATCTGAGTCTACCCCTCTTCCCTCCCAGTCCCCAGCCTGTTCTCCTGGGTGCTGTCCCTCCCATCTGGGGGGCTTGGGATGAGGCAGGAGGGTCCCTTCCTGGGCGCCTGGAGAGGCCACGGGCACCCCATGGGTGCGCCTCTCCCAGTATTCTTGCCTTGTCTGCCCACAGCTGCTTCCCTGGGTAACTTTCCATTGGGGGTGGGGGGTTTCAAGAAGGGGAGGACTTCTCCGAAGGCCCCATCCCCAGGCCTAGGGGACTCTGTTGCCCATTTCCCTCTCGGCCCAGGGCACCTGCACCACTTGATCCAGTGGGTGTGGCCTCTGAGCACTATGGGCTCTGGGGAGGGGCGTGCTCCCAGCGAGCAGTAGTTCTGACTCTGACTGCACACTGGGTCACTTAGAGGCTTTTGGAAAATACCAGTGCCTCCTAGGCCTGATCCCAGACCAATTATATCAGAATCTCTAGGGAGCTGCTCAGGTGATTCTCTGTTTTTTTTTTTTTTTTTTTTAATATTTATTTATTTATTTTGGCTGCGCCGGGTCTTAGTTGCGGCACGTGGGATCTTCGTTGTGGCATGTGGGATCATTTTTTAGTTGCGGCATACGAACCCTTAGTTGTGGCCTGTGGGATCTAGTTCCCTGACCAGGGATCGAACCCGGGCCCCCTGCATTGGGAGCGCGGAGTCTTACCCACTGGATCACCAGGGAAGTCCCTGCTCAAGTGATTCTTGTGTGCTTCATGGAGCGGGGGATTCTTGAGAACCCCCCGCTCCATGAACCTGTGACCCTTTGGTCACTTGCTGGCTGGTCCCCTTCGCCTCTAGCAACAGCACTGGCCTCTCAGTTTCAGATTGGAGCCCCTCAGAATTTACCACCTAGCCAGTGGCGTCCAGAGGTGCCTGCAGAGTTCCCTGACCAGCTGGAGGCCAGCTGCCCAGCCCAATAGCAGGTTCTGGGTTAGCCCACCCCCTCCCTCTGCTCCTTCTTCTTCCCCCTGGGCAATGACGCTTGGGGCCTTTGTTCTCAGCCAATAAGTGTGTGACCAGAAACCTACCCACAGCTTAATTACAGCTCCATTCACTGGCCATAGGCTGGCCACGGTCCACACTCAACCTGCCCAGCTCTCCCGCTCAGCATCCCCCACTCCGCACAGCCTGTAGCTCAGGCAAGCCCAGTGCAGCTCCTCCCCACATCCCAGGGTCATCTCCAGCTTTGTTCTCAGCAGGACCCGAGATTCCTTCCCCCACAATGCCCTTAGCCCTTGCTCTGTACAAAACTTAGGGTCCTCAGGGAGATCTAGGCTCTGAGCCTTTGTGGCTTTCCCCAAAGGCTGGGGGCGCCCCGCCAGAGTGCTGCTGCTGTGCCATGCCACATACTGAGCTTACACAGGCTTACTCTGAAGTCAGACTATTCCTGGTTCTTTTTTTTTTTAATTTTCCTGGTTCATTTTTGATTGTTCATAAGCATGTTCCAGTCTCCTACGTGCTGTGTCTATAGGGGGATACGTACACGCAGGAGCCACAGTCCCTCCCCTCAAAGGCCTTCTCAATACAGAGGGAAGGACTGTAATGAGCTATCACAAGGTAGTGCCATTTGAATTCCTTGAAACTTTCTCAGGAATTCCCCACCAGCACAGTGCACGGAGTATTTTGGACACTCCAGAAATGTCTGTTGAATGAATATTTGTTTCTTAAGTGGAGCACAGTATGTCCCTCCCCTGGCAGTACACATAAAAGGAGATATCTCAGGGGTCAGGGATAAGATGGCATTCCAGTTGCATAAAATGGGGGACAGTGGAGGGTAGAATGAGCTGGGGCCTGTGGCCTGGCTGAAGAGAACTCACTAGGGTTCTTGTTTGTTCCTGGCCAGGTTTTTACCAACTGAGGGGCTCGCAGGTCCCCAAGGTCTGTCCAGAGGGCCAGTGGGTTACCAGTCCCTCTGCCCAAGTTGTCTTGCCCACGTGGAGAATCACCAGAGATCCTGAGAGGTAGGACCACAGAGCAGGCTTCTCCCTTCTCCTAAGGGGGCCTTCTTGGCCTGGGATTCCCAGGGGTCTCCCCTTTCCCTCTGGAAGAGACCATCCCAGCTCCCAGCCTTCATCACAGCATTTTCCAAACAGGTGGAGGATGCTGTGGACAAGTGGCCACCTGGCTACGCGAGAGGGGAAGCCCCATTGCTTGTCCCTGGGGCTTCATTCTCCCCAGGGGGAAACGGTTGGCCGAGAAGCCACTGCCTGCTCCCCAGAAGCTAAGGATCTGACCCCTGGCCTGGGCAGTGGGCAGCAGGCTTCAGGAGCTTGGGGTGAGGGGACTTAGAAGGGAGGGGCTCCAGTCCCAGCTGCCTGGCTTTGGGTACTAACAGGCCACGCTGGGGGCAGCCGAGATTGGGGGGGAGCACCACCACCTGCTTTTCCTTGTTTTGTTTTCAGGGCACTAATTACTGTGCTGAGCTCCGAGCTGCCTAATGAGGCCGTTTGGATTTCCTGTTGTTCTGGCTTCCCAAGACCCTTAAAGGGCCAGCATCGCTCTAGGAGCGTGCCGGGTGGGACACCAAGCGCTCTGGTGAGGGCGAGCACAGAGGGGCTATCCCTAGGCTTGGCCTGAATGCCAAGGGCAGTGAGAGGGGCTGGTCCAGTACTTCCCGGCCACACTCATGCCCTCCAAGAGGACCTGCTCAGAAGTGCCCGCAGCGGAAGCAGGAGCTTCAGAACTGTGTAGCCCCGCCAGAGCATGTGATTGGGGGGAGGGGGAGGCAAGGAGGCCAGGGCTGAGGAAGAAAGGCTGGTGATGTCACCAGTGCCCAGACTGTGAGAACCACTGCAGCACCAGGCAGGAGGGAAACGCCGTGACGTCCTGTTCCCCCCTCACCCTGGAAAATAAACACTTGTTGTCTGAGTGGCCAGCGCCACTTCCGAAGGGGCAGGCTGGCCGGGCTAGAGGCTCAGAAACGGGCCTGAGCCCAGCTTTGAGCAAAGGCCTTTGCCCAAGATGCATGCAGAAAGGCCTGTGGGTCAGGCTGCCCCGAACTCAGCCCCTCTACAGCACACCACCCAAACGGGGCTTACCGGGTGCATTCACCCCCTCTGCACCTTAGGGCTCATCTTTGCACGTGAAGGAGCTGAGAACAGCTAGGGATGCCAGGGAACCCCCCTCCACACTTGCCGGGGGCTGCAGACGGACCAGTGGGGCCGGTGTGGGTGGGGGGCGTCTGCCTCCTGAGTCTCCCTTAGATGTGAGTCACAGCCTAGGCTCTAGGACCTGTCCTAGGTGCCTCTCAGGCTGCCCCGAACTGTGGGTCCCCTGGGCCCCAGGAGGCCGGGCCTGCAGCGCCCTCCCCCACAGACGGGGTGACAACATTGTTGTTCTTATACGGGGCCTTCCGCCTGGAGTTCCGGCTCCGCTAAATGGTGGGAATGAGGGTCCCAGGGACAAAGCCAGCCTGGTTCCCGCAGCCACCTCAGAATGGACGGAATCCCCATTGTGTGCGGGCGCCCTGTGCCCGCCCTCCCCTTGCCCGCGCCGGACATGCCAACAAACAGCTCATTGAGCCCGGGGGAGGGGCGCAGGAGACAACAATGTCCCCCAGCGGGCCAGGGCAGTGAGCTCAGCTGGGGGTGGGGGCTGCCATGGAGGCCGGAGGGCGATGATCTCAGCCTGGGGAGGGCCGGCCTGTGAGACAGGCTGACCCTGGCCTGGCCGCCCCGGTGAGCCTGAGAAGGGATGACGGGGCTGGCCTCGCCCTTGCTGCCCCACCCCCTGGGCTGAGCTGGGAACTGACCGGCGCTTCTCACGCTTAAACTGCCCCCGCCGAGGGCACCCAACAGGCGTAGCAGGGGGGCCCGCAGGACCCAGCAAGCCACCCCAGACCCGAGAGGCTGGTGGACCCTCCCTCTAGCGGTGCCAATTCAGAAGCCCCTCGGCAAGGCCCAAACAGAGCTCTCCCACACCACCAGCCCACACTGGCCACAGCAGGACTTTTGGATCAAGAAGTGAATGCACTTTTCACACCCAGAACCATCTAAAGAGCAGGCAACAGCCAGAAGAGGGAGGGAGGGTCCTATCTCTGGAGGTATTCAAGCCCTTGGCTATAGAATATGGGGTTGGTCTAGGTGTCCTTGAGCGCTCACCTCACCCTGAGTTTCTAGGTGTTAAGACCCCAGCTCATTCCCTTGAGACACCTCTGGATTCCCTTTGTGGGCTTCAGGCCCGAGGTTGGATGAACCTAGGCCTGATGCAATCCTTTATCCTCTTCCAGCCAGGCTGCTAGGCAGGGCCCCAAGACTCTGAGGGAAAGAGTAGGAACGTGGCGGGGCGGGGGGGAGGGGTGTGGAGAGAGGTATGGCCAAAGCAGCCCCCACTCTCAGTATAGGAGCCAGGGAAGCCCTGAGGCTGGTCGTGTTTGCAGGGCTCTATCTGGAAAGCCAGGGGTGGAAGAAGAGAGTGGCTGCTGGCAAGGAAAATGTGGGGCCTGTCCCAGCAGGTCCTCAGGGGTCTGGCATTCTCAGGTGCCCAGCCATCTCAAGGACAGGACCCAGGCTTTGGTGTATACCTGGCCACCAGCCACAGATGCAGAAGGCTCCTAGTTGCCTCTGGCCCTCCCTCTGTACCTCCCTGCTCCAGACCACCCTGCACCCCACTGCCAGATGGCGGCTGAACACCCTCGGCTCAAGAACCCACAGGTTCCCTAAAGCCCATCGATCAAGTCCGAATTCATCTGTCTGATGGGTCTCCATACCCTACCTGTCTAACCTCACGTCCAGCCCTGCACATGCAAAGTCTGCTCCAGCTATACCTACTTCATTTCCACTCTGATCCTTTTCCTCTCTCCATTCCGCCTGGCAGGAATGCCGTCTCTTCTCTTTTTCTAAGTTCTGCTCTTTCCTCCAGGTCCAGTGCCTTCCCCTCGCTCCCCACAAAGCCTCCCGCATCCCTCTCTGAACCCGGGCTCTGCAGATCATCACATTCCTTTTCATGACCCTCGATTTTACCTCCATGTCCCATTAGGAGCTGAATCGGATGTTCCTTTTGGCCTCACTGACCTTAGCCCAGTGCTAGGCACATGGTCGACCTCATTCACAACTGGTTGACTAAGGGACCAAACTCTGGATATGCATGTGGCCACACACACAGGCCCTGACCCAGGAAAACTAACCATGGGGGTGCACAGAGCCATGCCCCAAATGGAATGCATCTTTTGACTGTATTCTCTTCTTCTGATGGCAGTTTGATAGACTCACCCCAGGTCTCCCCAGCTTCCTTCTTACCTGGAGAAGGGTTCTGGTAATGGGGGTAAGGGATCAAACCTCTTAGGAGAGGAGGGGAAGCAAGAGACGGGGGAGTTGGCCACGGCCACAGGGCAACACAGGGATCTCAGTGACAGAATGACACCAGCAATGGGAATGTTCATGATGCCCGAACAGCACTCATGAGAGTGGGGTGAATGGGCACAAAACCGGGTTGAAGCCTGTCTGTTTCTAAACTTACAGAGACAGCTGGGGCTGTTGCTGAAGCCCCTGGTGTTGGAAACCCTGAGTATTCATTTTTGCTCTGGAAATTCTCTGTGAGCTCCCAGACCTTAAATTAAGCCTGTCCCTTTGCTGCAAAGTTAGCGTTGGCTGGACAGCTCCGCAGGGCTTGTTCTGAGAGCAGTAACCAGAGGGCTGGGGGCAGGAGAGGCAAAGTGATCAGGACTCACAGTGGCCTAACACTGCCCAAAAACCCCTTGGGGCTGAGAGGAGGCCCAGGTCCTGGTGCCTCTCAGGCCTCTCTGGATTTCTTCCTTGGGGACGGTCTAGACCTAAGGAGAATCCTCTGGGTGGGAGGTTCTTTGCTAATCACAGGCAAGGCAAGTTACTCATTAGCAAGCATCAACATGCAATTCTAATCAACTCCAGGGGAGAGTTCAACTTGGATTAACAAATGGAATACATAGTGTAGACACTGTCACAGGAAGTTCTCCCATATGTCTAACCTAAATCCTTCCTGCCACAACTGAAGCCCATTTCCTCTCATTCTGACTGTGGTGGGAGAAGGAGACAGCTGGTCACCATTCTCTGCTTAAGACCCATCACCTACTTGACCATGGCAGTCAGATTCCTCCTCAGCCTTCCTCAGGGAACAGTAACCTGCCTGCTCAGGCAGCTAGCTATTCACAGAACTGGCACGTGTCCCCGGTTTCTTTCTCTGTGCATGAGAGTACTGAAGCACAGCACTTCCTGGTTCTGCCCTGACCCTTCCTCCCAGGGAGGCTTCAGGGGACCATGGCCCATCTGAGTAATCCCCACTCCCAGGTTCTGGGGCCGCAGAGAGGGAGAAGTGTGACCCCATCCGCTATCTCTTACTTGCTTCAAGTCCTGGGTGGCAGCTGGGATCAGAGATCAGAGGTTGTGTGGAGAAATGAGGACAGGTCAGAGTTTCTTCCAGGAGATGGGTTGTTCAGCGGAGGAAGGTGAAGTGCACGCAAGGACCCAGAGACATGGAGGGGCCAGGTGCAGTGCTGGGCCTGGATGCTAAAGGGAGGCCAGAGCCAGAAGAGGGGAGTGAAGGCTGAGCAGGCAGGTGGGGCTGGAGAGAGCTTCCCACCTGTCAGAGTTTACAGAGAAGAGAGGTTTCAGGGACAGGTGAGCTGTATGCTGGGGAGGGGACAAGAACAGAGGACAGTGGAGGCTAGCACAGTCAGTGCAGAGGATGAGTGGATGAGAAGGAAGAAAATCCTTGGGGTAGAGAAACTAGTCCAAGATGGAGGACTGAGGGGGTGCCTGAACCTTTACTTTCAACTCAGGCTCCGCTCCCCCATCCCACCCTGTCCTTCAGTATGGCTGGCAGAAGGTTCTCTTTTGGCCCCATCGCTCTCAGCAATGCCTTTGCCCTGTGCCCTCTGTTCTCTAGCCCTGTAAGCCCTCTCAGAGTCCCCTCTGTCCTGAGAGACCGGGGCAGGAGGCAAGGGCAGGCTGGGCAAGGCCTGCAGCCTGAGGGTCTCCGCACAGAGGCCTCCCTGAGCCTTCTCTCCCTTCCCCTGGGCCTCCCTCCTCACTTGCTAGGGTGGGGACAGGAAGGAGCTAGGGAAGGGGAAGCCAGGGGCTCTGGGAAAGTTGCCGTGGAGGCTGCCCTAAACCCCGGACTCCTCTGTGGCTGGAAATACCCGCTGCGTGGCTCCTGGCCCTAGCTTTCCAGGTTTCCCCTGGGTTTGGCAAATGAAGCTGGGGAGGCTGCCGGGTCGCCACCAATGAAGGCCCTTGCTTCCAGCCAGCAGGTCTCTACCCTGCCCCTCCACTCTCGCCTTCTTTCCTTCTAACCAGCACACAGGAGGCCTATGGAGCACTTCCTTCCTACACAGTTAAAAGAGGCTTCTCAGGTCAGGGGCCCTCAGCTGCTTCTCTCTTGGGCCCATGGTCTCTTCAGGCCAAAGCTGTTCTCATTGAGAAGGAGAGAGCTCAGTCCACAGCAGCTGCCTCAGCCTCAGGCACCATCTGCCCCGGCCTTCTGAGAAGGTAAAGGAGACAGAGTATGGGGCTAGCCCAGGCCCTCAGGCTCCTGGGAGCCTGGCAGAGAGAAGGTGGGAAGCTCTCCTGATCTCATGAGAAGGCAGAGCAGGCACTCTGACTCATGTTTAATGGTCTCATCCACTTGGACATCCTTTCCTTGGGACATTTGGGTCATCAATCATGAGCCATAAGCCAGTGGACAGCCCTGCCCAGTCTGTGTGCCCTCTTGGTGACGTGGGGAAGGCTGAGACCCCTGAGCTGCCAGGAGCCTCAATGACCAGGGCAGTTCAGAAGTTGACTTCTCCTCCTACATGCCTCTGCTCTGAAACATCACCGTGAAGGAGGAAGTGTGCCAGCTTGAGACCTACATTTGGCCCTGGCTGGAGGGTCATCTGGCCATGGGCAATTGGTTCTTCCAAACCATCTCTTATCCAAACCCATTGTCAAAGCTCCAGTCTTCTCCTTCCAGTTGAGAACCATGTCACAGCCTCTTCCCACAAAAGGCCCTTCACAGGGCCTTTAACAGTGGAGGTTTTCCAGTGTCCATCTCCTTTCCATGCCCCACCTAGCTTTCCTCTCTTTGTTTCCACCCTCTGCTCCTTTGCCTCATTCTTTGTAACTGTTTGCCTTCAGCTCTCCTCTTTCCTTTCTTTCCTCCTGGAACTCATTTGCAAATGCATAATCAGTCACCCTCCCAGGTGGCTATCATTATTATCCCCATTGCACATATGAGAAAACTGAGGTGTAGAGCTATAGTTAAATTACAAGTCCAAGACCCTAGGGTTGGGAAGTGCCAAGAGCCAGGTTTATGTCATGCTTATTCACTCGACTCAAGCAGAGGGTGGGGAGAGGCCCCATTCCATCTCAACCCTCCTGGGCTGCCTCGCGGAGATTCTTCACAACTCAGTGGCTATCAGCGCCAATGCCCCAGGTGCTACCCCTTCCTCCTTCTCACAGGGGCTCTCACATCTTATCATCAGCCACTGCATTCTGTTCCCCCTGTGAAGCCCCCAAATGAGTCTTCAAGGCCACCACCAAGTCATCATCTTCCTCTCTCCTCCACCAGCCTCAGGCCTGTCCTATGGGGAACCCACTCTGTCCCGCGGGAAAGACCCAGAGCAGGCAGTTCCTTGTAAGGCCTCCAGAGAGAGGTGAACGCGGCCCAGCGGGGCGCCGCCTGCCGACCGGGAATCCCGGCCCTAACCGCTGGCGCCCCTCGAGGGGAGGGGCGAGGGCGGAGGTGGTTCTGCGGCGGCATCTGTCCCAGGCGGGCGGGAAGCTGCTGCATTAAATTGTAAAATCGATTTATTGACCGGCAGGTGCGAGCAGCGGCAGATGGAGAGTAGCGCTGCTGGGGCGCATCTGCGGGGAGCGACGGCATCGATCCTGGCCCCCCCCTCCGAAACCTGTCGGTCCCTGGTCCTTTCACGTCGGCTCGCTCCCAACTGCAGGGCCAAGGTCCGCGAAGCTGTGGAGCCCGAGCGGCTAGGGTAGCTCGCTGCGCGCCGCCCCCCTCCCCCGCCCGCCCTCGCCTGGCCTCAGGGCCCGGGCTGCGCCCCCACGGCTGCCAGGCCCTGCCAGCCCCACTGCCCCAGTTGGCATGCGGCGGGCCGGGCTGACGCGTGGCAGCGCCCTGCGGCAGATGAGGCACGCGCCGTCCTCATTTCAATGTGAATGGATCGAATGGAGCAGCCATGTGGCAGCAACAGTTTGCAAATCTCCCCGCCTTCTGTGCAGCTCCCCGGCCGCCGCTCCCTGCACGTGGCCCCTTCCCCGCAGCGACCGCAGCGGCGCCCCTCAAGGCTTAAGCGCCCCGCCCTAGCCAGGCTAGCTCCCCCTCCCTTGGCCTGCCCGGCGGGCGCTGTAGCCCGGCCCCTATCGCGCTCCTACCTGGGTGCAGTTCGTCCCGCGGAGAACGCTGTCCCGGGGGTCGGGGTGCAAAATAGCGCTGGAGGCCGGGAAGATGCGACGGCAGCCCTGGGGAGGGCGCGTAGGCTACCAAGTGGGGGAGGGGCCCCGAGGCTCTGCTCGGCCCGAGTCGCACCCTAATCACCAGGGGTCAGCTCGGGTGCCAGGCTGCGAGACCACCTTTGCGCCTCCGGGCCCCAGGTGCGGGTTCTGCCTGCTGGGGGGCTGTATGCAGCGGCCAAACGGAGAGGACGGCCGGAGCCGAAGGCCCCTGGGGCGGAGGCTGTGGGCCTGCCTGAAGCCAGGCCTCGACCCTGTGGCTCCAGACGCTGGGCAGTGTTGCGGGTGCTCGTGGGGATGAGGATCTGTGGACCATCAGAGGGCCCACAGTCAGTCCGGGGAAGCCCAGGTTGGTGGGACCTTGCAATCATGCCCCCTCTCCAGGGCGTGGCCGAGCGTCTGCGGAGGCGTAGGTTCGTCAGACGTCCACGTGGGTCCAATCCCACCGTGATTTGCGGCCTCTGATAGCCTCACAGCCTCATGTTCCTGGGGGCCCCCAGGACACGTGTTGGGTCTTTCCTTCCACAAGTCACGAGTGGGAGAAAAGTGGAGGAGCCCCAGTTGTGGAGACTCCGCATTTCTATTCCCTGCCTGCAAAGCGACCCTCTCCTGCTCAGCAAATGTGGGCAAAGCTGGACCCCAGCGGGTTGGAGCGCTAGTGGGTATTCAGGGCCAAGGGCGGTGTCCTAGAGTCCTAGGGGAGTAAATGAACTTCTGGGACAGCACTGCATAGCAAACAGGTGCTTCAGGAATGCCTTTTGATGGTGAAGAGAATTTAACCCTTTCCCCCTACAGGTCAGAGGATTTCTATCTCTGGGATCCCTTTCAAGAATTCTTGACTCTGAGGGTAATGATGATACTTTTGTTTGGTCCTTGACTGTTTGCAAAGTGCTTTTGGGCACATCAGTCCGGATGTGTGTGAGGGATAGAGTGTTCCAGATCTACCAATACTGAACGAAATGTCTCCTGTGGGACTGGATGTCTCCCTTGAGGGTCAGGCAAGAGCCAGATCCAGAAAAGGAGCGAGTTTTTTATGAACTCCCAGGCCAGGATTTGGGGGTGGAAGCGGACATAACTAGGTAGGGCTGGATGCCAGCTCAGAGGAAAGCGAGGGGCACTCTTTGGCACCCTAGGCAGGACTAAGGGATCCGTAGAGAATGGGCAGAGAACCCACTGGTCAGGATCGCTGGGAGGCAAGTCCTGGGCTCCTCCTCCCTCGGGCCTGGGGACTCCGCCTGTCCATAACCTACATTAACTCTGGAGCGCAGCCTGGGCCCATCTGCCGGCCCCCGCCCCACCTCGGTTCCCCACGCCAACCCGTTCGCGCCAGATGGTGGCTGGGAGGGGTGGCCGTGCGTGGGGGACCCCGGAGCCCGTCTCCTCACCTCACCCCTCCCCCAACCCACGCTCCCAACCTCTTGTTTCTCATGCTTCTCCCTCAATCCTTCACCACCACCAAGTTAAAAAAAAAAAAATCAGACCATGCTCGGCCTAGGCAGCTGTTGGGCTCCGAGCCGTGCCCCCCGCCCCCCGCAAGACTCCCCCGGGCCCGCGCCGCGTCCCTGCTCCCCCCAGCGCCGATCTTATCGCCCGACGACAGCCATCGCTGTGCGGGTGGGCTGACAGCTGAAGCCACAAGGCCCCCGCCGCCCTCAGCGTCGCGGAGAGAGACCGCTCCTCTGCACCCCCCGACACTGAGAGAAGCCGGCCCTCCCCGGTCGAAAGCCTCCGGGGATCACGCCGGTTCCGGGAAAGCAGCTGCACTGCCGCCGCTCGGAGAAGTGGGGCCACCCGGGGGAGCCGAGAAGGCGAGACGGGTGAAGCCGCCTGAAACCCATACGAGTCCGCGCGCTTCCAGTTCCACCCTACATTTTGCCCTATGAGGAGAGGACCCGGGTCTGCCCGGCCTCAGCCCCTGGACTCTCTGGTGGCTCGAGCCAACTCTGCAGTCAGGAGAGTTCCTCCCTGCTCCAACGGAGCGACAGGACGCGGGCCGAGGCTTGAGGCTGTTGGGGGGTGAAGGTGGGCTCTGGAGCTGAGGCTAAACCCAGGTGAGGAGAGGCGCTGAAGGCGGGGCCAGACCCTTATTACCATACAGCTGAGGACGCGCCCCCCTTCTTCTACCTCGGGGACCACGCCCTCCTACCCCCAGCACGGGTACCACGCGTCTGGGGACTGGCACGCGCGGAGCCCAGGCGGGAGGCAGAGGGAGGAGGCACGCGCTGGACACGCCCCCCATAACTGGGGAGGGAGATGCCCACCAGGTGGAGGGGCCGAGCCCCCGAGTCTTAGATGCTTGGTCCCTCGCCTAGCACGGAGTGGCCACAGAGAGGTTAATGCGTCCTCTGGCTTCCCTGCTGCGCGCGGGGGGGGGGGGCGGGGGGGTGGACGCTCACAGGTTGGGGGCCGACGACGCCAGGGCTCCCGAAGTTCCGGGAAGGTGAAGGAGACTGGAGTCCTTTAGCACTGGTTTCGCTTTCTGAGCTTAAGTTCTTTTTACCTTCTCCAGGGCTGCAGGTAACTAACGCCGGCCGTGGTCACACCGCCGACGGGGACTCCCCCGTGTCTCCGCCCCCACGACCATCCGGGAACCACTCGCTCACCTCCCGCCCCATTCCCCCTGGCCCTCCCCCTGTCCTCCCACTGCCGGGGTCTCGGCCTGTATCCACGCGATTGCGGAGAACTGGTCACCTCGGCACGCGCTGAGCTGGGGGACCCAGGGGCTGAGAGCGGCACAGAGGGGCGGGGACCTGTGCCTGACTGGCTGGCTGGGAGGGGGGAAGGCGGGGGCGGAGGCCCCCTCCGGGCGGTGCTGGGGCTGTAGCAGCTAGAGGCCCGAGGGGAGGGGAGAGTGACCACGAGTCTGAGTGACAGGCGGGTGAAGAGAGGAGCCAATATATATAAGGAAAGCTCCCGAGAGCGCAGGTTTCAGTAGCGGCGCTGAGCGCAGGCTGGGAACGCGAGGCCAAGAGCTGCAGCTCAAGCCGCCTCAGTGCAGTGTACCCGGACACTAGCCTGCTTACAGCCCCAGGATTAGTCCGAGGACACGTCCTCAGCGCGGCCGCCACCCAGCCGCCCTCACCTGGATTACCTACCGTGGCAGTTGGAGCGGAGCTAGCGAGAAGGAGAGGCGGGAGGAAAACCCCGAGCGGAGCCTGGCTTTTCAGGGACCTCTCTGGCGGTTGGACGCGCGGGAACGGTTCACAACCGGCGGGTGCAGAGAGCGACGCCCCAGGGAATGGCAGCCGCAACCCGTAGCGCCTCTGGCTGGGCGCTACTGCTGCTGGTGGCACTTTGGCAGGAGGTAACATCCCGCGCCCCCTCCGCCCCCTCCCACCGTGCCCTGGGCCTGAGCCCCTGGCGTCCACCGAGCTGACCGCTCTCCTTCTTCCTTCCCTCGGTCCCTGTGCAATAGCGCGCGGCCGGCTCTGGAGTCTTCCAGCTGCAGCTGCAGGAGTTTGCCAACGAGCGCGGCGTACTCGCCAGCGGGCGGCCGTGCGAACCCGGCTGCCGGACCTTCTTCCGCGTCTGCCTTAAGCACTTCCAGGCGGTCTTCTCACCCGGGCCCTGCACCTTCGGCAGCGTCTCCACGCCTGTGCTGGGCACCAACTCCTTCGCCGTCGGCGACGACAGTAGCGGCGGGGGACGCAACCCTCTCCAACTGCCCTTCAATTTCACCTGGCCGGTGAGCACAGCCTGGGCGCCCGGGGAGGTCACGAAAGCCGAGAGAAGGGGTTTCCCTGGGACCAAAGCCTTCTCCCTAGATTGCCTCGCTCCCCTCCAAAAAAGGGGGGGCACTCTCTTCTGATCCTTCTTTCCGACTCTCTCCTGGGACCTCACCCTCCTGTACGCTCTCACCAGTCTCTCTCTTCCCCGTTCTACGCTCCATCTTCTCCCAGCGCTAGGGATACGATTTTCATCACCTACAACCCCGGGGCGTGCTCCATCTCAGAAAGACTCCCGCGTACATTCCCTCATCCCTCAACTCTCCTCCTACCCGGGGTTGTCTCGCCTTCCTAGCTCGCGCTCGATGCTGAGTGCAGACCCGTTACATAGACCCGGGCGCAGTAACTGTATCCTGCAATTAGATTAATTAAACCGGCTGCCGAAAGGCACCCCCACCATCCCCTGTTCATCTTGCTCTCTCTGTCTTTCCCCGCCCCCTTCTTTCCGTTCCCAGGGTACCTTCTCACTCATCATTGAAGCTTGGCACGCGCCAGGAGACGACCTGCGGCCAGGTGAGTAGCTCGCTCCGCGGCCACAGGGGGGCGACACGGCGGAGCGCCGAAAGAGTTAATCTGTAATAGGCGGGGGAAGTGCGGGGTGGGGGCGTGGGGGGCAGGACGCTTAGCTAGGCCGGGAGCTGCGCCCCGCGCTGGACGCTCGGATTCCGCCCGCTGCCTGGACTCTGAGCACAATTGCGTTTCCTGCGGGTTATTTTTGGCGTGGGAACGCGGGGAGCACGGCGGTGAGAAAGGCCGAAGCTGCCAGCGCCGCTGACGGGCCCCTTCCTGTATTTTACACCTTTCTCGAATTCCGCTCCTTTGGAAAGGGAATAATGGCTTTGGGATGTTGTTCTGACACAGAGGAAAAGGATATTTCAGCAGCACAACAATTCTCACTTTGCAAAGGAAAAAGAAAAGCATTACCCATCTCTGAGGGCAGAACCCCTGAATGGGCACCAGAGGACCCCTTGCTCCCAGGGTCCTCAAAGGCCTGGAGAGCTTTTCTTTTTCTTTTTTCTCTCCCCCCTCCCCCATTTTGACCTCTTTTCCTCTTTCCCCTGCCTATCTGCCTCCAGAACATTGGGATATCTTAACATCCTTCTATTGTCCCCTTTTTGAATGGTATCAGGCCCTCTGCACATGCACACACAGAGCAGCTAAGCAGTGGGACACTTGGGTTCCTCTGGCCTGCGTTTGCTGGCAGGTGGGGTCATCTGGACAACTGGTTTGATCCAGCAGTTGCTGGCACTCTTGGGGACTGGCTGCCCTTCCTTGACCTGGCCCTCTGCCCCTTCAGAGGCCTTGCCACCAGACGCGCTCATCAGCAAGATCACCATCCAGGGCTCCCTAGCTGTGGGCCAGAACTGGTTACCGGATGAGCAGACCAGCCCTCTCACAAGGCTGCGCTACTCTTACCGGGTCATCTGCAGTGACAACTACTATGGGGACAGCTGCTCACGGCTATGCAAGAAGCGCAATGACCACTTCGGCCACTACGTGTGCCAGCCAGATGGCAGCCTGTCCTGCCTGCCCGGCTGGACTGGGGAGTACTGCGAACAGCGTAAGCAGCCAAGCTCCCACCTGCCTGGAGGGGGGTCCCCGGAACAAACACAGTGGCATCTTTTCGGCTGCAGCCTGCCTCCCTTGGAGAGCGGGTCTGGGCTGTCCACTAACTGGGCCTCAGTAACAGCTGGGGATGCTTAGGATGGGCTTGGACTCTGCCCTCCCTCTTCTCAGTGCTCCTCCCCATGGTGCTAAAGCCCACAAAGACCCCATAATTGCATTCCATCCAGCCTGGATTCTCCTTCCCTGTGCCATCATTTCTCTTTAAGACATCCATGGCTCCTCTGGGAAGCCAGGAGTGGGAAGTGAGCCCAGGAGAGCTAGGGGGCACCCCCAGGGCCAGGAGAGGGAGAGTGGGACTTCAGAGTCATTGTCATCCCACCCTCACCCAGTGCCGCCTTCTCTCCTCAGCTGTCTGTCTCTCGGGCTGTCATGAACAGAATGGCTACTGCAGCAAGCCAGCAGAGTGCATGTGAGTAGTGGACAGGAAGCGGTGACGGGGGGAGCCGTCCCCTGTCCAGGCCCTCACCTCACCCTCAGCTTCTCTTTTGTTCTACAGCTGCCGCCCAGGCTGGCAGGGCCGCCTGTGCAACGAATGCATCCCCCACAACGGCTGTCGCCATGGCACCTGCAGCACCCCCTGGCAATGCACTTGTGATGAGGGGTGGGGAGGCCTATTCTGTGACCAAGGTGAGTCAGGGCAAAGAGAGGGGACGGAGAGCTGGGCAGGGCATGGGAACAGAGTTGTCACCTGGACCCTTCCTACTCGATGACTGCTGAGTCGGCTTTCCCATTATCCTTCAAGGAGCTTGGGACTGTAAGGATCTTAACAACTGGCTTAGAACGAGATGGTGGGTCCTTCTTCCTTAGGTGCTGGGGAGGAAGGGTGGCTGGAGAAGCCAGGAGGGTGACAAGTTGGCAGCCTGAAGGTTGCACTCATAAATTCCAGCAAGGCCAGAGAGAGGGATGCCGGGCTCAGTTCCTCTTTCTACCTTGTAGTTACCTATTAACCCCCTAAGTGTTTGCTTACCTACCAGAGCTGTTTGAGCAGCTCTCCCCTAAACAGCTGTCTGGTGGGGTGTGCCCACTGGCTGCCCTGAGGCTGTGGGTGAGCTGGGCCTCTGGGCGGAGTGACATCTAACCGCCTTCTCGGTGGGGCAGAACCGGCCTCCCTTGTTTCCCCCAGTAGCACTTGCCAGGCAGCTGCCCAAGCCCACACTGTCTTCCTGGTGTTCAGGGGGCTGGTCACTCTTCTGGCTGCACTGGGGTCTGCCAGCCCCAATGATGGGGGAGGGGGCCTTTTTTCCTTCATCCTCATAGCCAGCTGCAGCACGTGCCTCCCATTTTCAGGGTCAAATGGGGTGGCTGCTGCCATGGAGACACCAGCACAGGCCTGGGTAGGGTGGGCAGGACGCTTGCCAGGATAGAAAGGACTTGCCTGGGCCCTGACTTGCTGGCAACAAGGGGCTTGGAATTCAGCCCCTGTATTCTTCGTATGTGTGTGTGTGTGTCACTTTCTACTCCACTGCAATCCCCCCAAACACACACACACACACCTGGTTCCTGCCCTCTCTCTTTCCTCTCCCCACATTTGCTCCCAGGTGACACAGTCATATACTCATCTTATTCAAACAGAGCCCTTACAGTCCCTGTATTTGCTCTGTCTGGTTTTCCCTCCCTGTCCTTCCCAAATAAGAAAACAAATACTTATATTTCAAAATACCCTCGTAACGCATTTCGCTTTAAAAAACGCCTGGCAACCACTTATCGTGGCTCTCACCTCCCCTCTACTCTTTCCACCTGTTAAAATTGTAGCCCGTTTCCAGGCTTACCTCAGCTGCCCCTCCTCCACGAGGCCTTTTCTGACTTCCTCCTCAACATGTGGTCTTGCTGTGCCTCCTCTTTTTACCTTTATTCTCCCCTGGCTGCAGTGCTTGTGAGCTTACCTTTGGGCAGTTAACTGTGTCCAACTGTGTTTTTTCAACTTTGATTGATGGTACGCCTCAGATGTGGTTCTAGGTGCTTCAATATACCCGATTTCACTGGGGGAAGAGGAAGGGTATTTGGGCCCAGAAGACTTTGAGTTGAACCCTCTGGGCCAAACATGGACAGTGAACTTGCACCACCAGGAGCCTGGAGGTTGGGACCACTCTTTGGCTCTGCTCAGCCGGTCGGTTCCTGTCTCCGCAGATCTCAACTACTGCACCCATCATTCCCCGTGCAAGAATGGGGCGACGTGCTCCAACAGTGGGCAGCGGAGCTATACCTGCACCTGTCGCCCAGGCTACACTGGCGTGGACTGTGAGCTGGAGCTCAGCGAGTGTGACAGCAACCCCTGTCGCAATGGAGGCAGCTGTAAGGTGAGGCCTAGGCCAATGCAGGAAGGCAGAGTTCTGGCCAGGCGATGCCCAGGCATCCCCTCCCCAGGCGGCCAGTGGATGTGCACCTATGGGCAGGCATTGTGGGCAGGTGGGGCCTAGCCCCCTGCCAGGAATCCCTGCCCCCAAGGGTCTGACTTTGGCCCCTTTCTGCTCTCTTTCCAGGACCAGGAGGACAGCTACCGCTGCCTGTGTCCCCCGGGCTACTATGGCCTGCACTGCGAACACAGCACCTTGAGTTGTGCCGACTCTCCCTGCTTCAATGGGGGCTCCTGTCGGGAGCGCAACCAGGGGACCAGCTATGCCTGTGAATGTCCCCCCAACTTCACTGGCTCCAACTGCGAGAAGAAAGTGGACAGGTGTACCAGCAATCCGTGTGCCAATGGTGCGTCCTGTTGCCTTGCTAACCTGGTGGACTGGCCCTGGGGCCAAGAGAACTTTCTGGTGAGGGAGGGTCAAGAGAGGGGAGAGGCCTTGTCTGTCACTCTGGGCAGGCTGAGACGGATCCCCATCTGCTCCGGATGGTGAAGAGCTTGCTTGATCATCTGGGTGGCTTTGGAAGAGGAGCAGGTTAGCAGTGGGTGCAGGCCTTTGGAGATGGAGCAGTATGCACCCTGCCTGGCTTCCATTCCTATTCCCATGTCCTGACCTGACTGGGGCAGCCTCTGACCCTCCCCAGGAAGTCCTGGGCTAGAGAGAGGGACCTTGGAGGCCTCATGTCCCTCCTTGAAAGAGGCTAGCACGGTGAGGGCCCTGCTCCTGGAGGCCTCACCTCTCCCCACGCCTACAGTGAGCCTGGCACAGCATAAGGCGTCTGGAATGTTCAGCATTTTGGGGGGCACCAAGCATGTTGGTTATCTTTGTCTCCTTGGCCTTCTGGTGACCCTCTGTGAGGCAGGCAGACAGCACCGTGCAGGAGAGAAGCCTTAGGAGCTGCGGAGGGATTGGAAGGGCTGAGATGGAATCTGCTCTCTGGCTAATCACTTAGTTAACTCCCCGGAGCCAGTTTCTTCATCACTGAATGGGAAAATATAGAACCCGTCCTCTGTCTTTCATGTTGTGAAGGTTAAATGAAACAATAATAGATCTATCTGAGCATTTACTGTACACCAGGCATGTGCTCCTGCCTTCACGCATCACCTTACCTAACCTTCAGAGATCTCCTATAGAGGAGACAGCATTCTACTCCAATGTAACAAATGAGGAAATTAGGCTTAGAAATAAAATAAAGCAACGGGTGCCAAATCCCCAGCTAGAGAGAGACAGCTGAGATTCAAACCCAAGCATACCTGTTCGATTCTACTGTAAAGCTCTGTAAGATGCTGGCAGTTCTTATACACGAGCCCACTGAGGCGTAGAGGACCAGGCTCACCCTCAACTGCAGGTCTCCTGACTCTTTGTGCAGAGCTCTTTGTAGTGGGATCTGTGAATGCTGGCCGAGTTCCTGGATGACCTTGGTTCCTGGGATGGGGCACCCTCTGCACCGGGGGGTGGGAGTGGGGTGGGGTCCAAGGAGGTTGCTGACTTGTGGCCCATGTGTACCCACAGGGGGCCAGTGCCTGAACCGAGGTCCAAACCGCATGTGCCGCTGCCGTCCTGGATTCACAGGCGCCCACTGTGAAATCCACATCAGCGACTGTGCTCGCAGCCCTTGTGTCCACGGCGGCACTTGCCGCAACCTGGAGAACGGGTTCGCATGCACCTGCCCTGCTGGCTTCTCTGGCCGGCGCTGCGAGGTGCGGATGCCCACTGACGCCTGTGCCTCGGGACCCTGCTTCAACGGGGCCACCTGCTACGCCAGCCTCCCCCCGGACAACTTCGTCTGCAACTGCCCCTACGGCTTTGTGGGCAGCCGCTGCGAGTTCCCCATGAGCATGCCCCCCAGCTTCCCCTGGGTGGCCGTCTCCCTGGGCGTGGGACTGGTGGTGCTGCTGGTGCTACTGTGCATGGTGGCAGTGGCGGTGCGGCAGCTGCGGCTCAGGCGGCCTGACGACGGCAGCAGGGAGGCCATGAACAACCTGTCGGACTTCCAGAAGGACAACCTGATCCCCGCCGCCCAGCTCAAGAACACAAACCAGAAGAAGGAGCTGGAAGTGGACTGTGGCCTGGACAAGTCCAACTGTGGCAAACAACAGAACCACACATTGGACTATAATCTGGCCCCAGGACCCCTGGGGCGGGGGATCCTGCCCGGGAAGTATCCCCACAGTGACAAGAGCTTAGGGGAGAAGGCGCCACTGCGGATACACAGGTGAGCGGCACCCAGAGGCCCAGGGCTCACCAGGGACCCCCTCACAGTACTGCCTGGGCTCCCCCAGGACAGGTGGGAGCTTTTAAGCAAACAGGGGCTCTTGCTGCTGACAGGAGGATGCTCCGACAAGATTTCTGCCAGGCTCCCTTTGTCCCTCCTTCCCATTCCCTCATTCATTCATTCACAAATGTCAAGTGTCCACACTGTGTCACTTGTGACCCCCATCTTCCCACGGCATGGCTTGCCTCTGGTGGCAAACTGGCCTTTTCCAGGCCTGAGACCCTCTGGGAAGGTTGGGGTCCTGTGGCTCTCTTAAGGCCTGTAGCTAACTGCCTGCCAGGCTAGCACTGGGCATCCCTAGTCCCCGTGTCTTCTCCCAGAGTCACCTCTGCCAGTTCCCTTTGGCTCTCCGGGGTCCAGGTTAGCGCCCCACCTCCCTCCAGCCCTCTCTTCATCTCTCCCTCACCGGCCTGTCTTGTGTTCCCTCAGTGAAAGGCCAGAGTGTCGGATATCAGCGATATGCTCCCCCAGGGACTCCATGTACCAGTCTGTGTGTTTGATATCAGAAGAGAGGAACGAATGTGTCATTGCCACAGAGGTGAGTGCTAGGCTGTCCTTCCCTTCTAGCATGTTCCCTCCTGCCTTTAGGGGGTGAGAAAGTGGTCCAGTTACTCTTGACCTTAGGGGCCGCTCCTGAAGGGTGGGTCGGAACCCCTCCTTGGCAGGCTGGGTTCAGTGGCTCTCGGATCCCTGCTGGCCTCGTTGCCACAGAGGGTGTGAAACAGGAGCCGTGGTGGTGAGCCAGCCCCGTCTCTTCCTGCTGTGTTAGTGCTGGGCTGGGCGGCCATGGCACCCGGCCAGCTCCCAGGTGCTGCTTCCCAGCTGCTGGTGGGTGAGGGTGGTTGCCTTGTGCCCCTCCTGCCCCTTGCTCACTGGCTTCCTTCACTGGCCCACCTCATGAGCACTGTCTTCCAGGCATGTGTATGTGTTGGGGCAGAAGACTGGGAGGGCTTTCCCACCTCCTCTTCACCCCACCTGCCTCACTGGCTTCTCTCAGGGAGTCCCAGGGCAGCCATGGAGGGAGTGCTTGTACCCCAGGGTAACCCACTTTCGTGCTCTCCACATGCTCCCCAGGTATAAGGCAGGAGCCTCCCCAGGACATCCCAGCTTCGCCCCAGCAGCTGGACCTTCCTTCTGCATTGTTTACATTGCATCCTGGATGGGACATTTTTTAATATGCAACGTGCTGCTCTCAGGAGGAAGAGGGAATGGCATGAACTGGACAGACTGTGAACTTGCCAAGAGATGCAGTACCCTTCCACATCTTTGGGTGTCTGTCTGGCATCAGATTGGCAGCCACGCCAGCCAGGGGAACAGAGGAGAGGAGAGGTGCCACTTGGACCCGCCCTGCCAGCAGTGGCCTTCAGAGGGCTCCTTTGGGGCTCTGGCCTATTTTCCAGAGAGAGTGGCAGTGGCCCCGTGGGGCCCGGAGCTGCTGTGGCCTCCACTGGTATCTGTGTTTCCAAAAGTGCCTTGGACCAGGCTCCATGGCGACAGCTGGGTCCAAATCAGAGAGGAGAGAGGAGGCCAGTAAGGGCAGGGCCGTCTGTGGGCCAGGAAACCATCTGGTTCAGCTCTTGGCAGGAGTGTCCCTGCAGGTGAGGTGAGCGCCCCGAGAGGAGCGGAAGAAGCATTTTCTGCCCGTGCCTCCAGCCGCTGCACGTGGGCCTCACTCCTAACACCATCCCTGCCTCTCCCTGGCCCAGGCTCTCTGGGGAAGGATACTGGTAAGCCTTACCTGGCTTCCACAGCCTCTGGCCCTGGGTGCCTTGGGCTCCTGTGAGCAGATAGGTGGAGGGCCTGCCCCTCTTCCCAGCCAGAGGCAACAGGCCTAACTGGGGAGCTCAGGGCAGTGATGATGGAAATTCCAGTGAGGGAGAAATTGGGTGCTGTCGCCACCTAGGACCTTTCCTCCCTCAAGCCCATTCCCAAGGCCTCGAGCCTGGGCTCTGCCCACACCCACTACTGCCCCCAGACTACCCTTGAAGCCGATCTTCAGAAATCAATAATATGAGTTTTTATTTTGTTTGTTTTTTTTTTTGTAGTTTATTTTGGAGTCTAGTATTTCGATAATTTAAGAATCAGAAGCACTGACCTTTCTACATTTTATAACATTATTTTGTATATAATGTGTATTTATAATATGGAACAGATGTGTACAGGAGTTTAGTATTTCTTGGGTCCTGTCTTTGTGATGGCAGAGTGGGAATCCTTCTGACTCCCCTTCTCATATTGCTGCCGGCTGCCCCCCACACCCCTGGCACCTGGGAGCACTTGGACTTGGCCTACTGTGCTCTAGGCCCTTGTCCTCTTCTAGTTCTTGGGGAATTTGGCCTCACCCATTTAGTCCCCAGCCTGGGCCAGCCTCCTCTGTCTTATGGCTTGAGGTTGGCTGCAGCCCCCCTTCCCCCTCATGCTCCCACCATTCCTTGGGGGTTATGCCCCCTTAACCTGAATCTATCCCGCTTTTCTCCCTTCAAGTCTGAAAAAGCTTACGGACACCCTAGTCAGCCTGGGGGATACAGGAATTTGGGGGAAGGAGACAAACCTGCCTGTTTTCCTCTTTTCAAAAGGATTCTCTTGTCAGAGAGCGGGGTCTCTGACCATGATGACATCTGGGCTCTTCCTCCTGCTATTGCAGGGTTTTAGATGGACTGGCACCCTGCTCATTTTTAAGCCCCGGCAGGGCACTGGTCTTTGTGCCAGGGGGATCTGCCTCGGGTCTGTCCTCCTTGCAGCTGGGCAAGAGAGCTGGCTCTGGGCGCCTGGTCTGCCTGGAGCTGCTAGAGTTGATTGAAGACTGTAGAGAGGGGAGGAGGAAGAAGAGGGAGGCTTCCCTGAGCCCGGGTTTCTCTGGCTGAGGCATTACTGAGAGAGTTTCCAGTCTCTACTTCATGGCTAGCTTCCTCTAAGGCGTAAGATGGTCCCTAGGGTGCCCCAGTCTTCTCTCTACAGTCACAAAAATACTCCATGGAGAGCAAGTGATGAAAAAATGAGCCATCGACAGAAAGCTGAGCAGATGCTCCCAGCTCTCAGCCCATCCAGTAAAGCAAAACAGACCCAGCAGATGCCCCCAGTGGAGTCCAAGTATATGCAGCGCTACTTGCCTCCCTTTTCCTTTCTCGCTGACACATAGAGCATGCCCGCCCCTAATCTGGGTGCTTATGCCAGAGACAAGGGAGCAAGAGACCTAGGCTCATCCACACTCACCCAAGTGCACACGTTCCACGCCTCACCCATTGCTCCCTGTTCCCCTCACTGCACACACAGGGTATCAAACAGGAAAGCATTCAGGGAACCGTTCCCACAGCCTGAGCCGGCAGCAGGGGGAAGAACAACACGACCTCACTCTTCCTGCCCAAAATGAAACAGGAAAGCAGCTCCCGGGCCCTGGGGGGCGGGGGAAACTGGGCTGGGACACGAAGGCGAGATGACGAGGCTCCCATGTGGGGGACAGGTAGGACACCCGCGGGCCTGCACGTCCACACCACCAGGCTGTGCTGGGCTACACAGGCTGCCAGCTCCTCAGAGAAGAGAGCTCTGGAGGGGAGCTGGCTGGCTAAACCCACTCACCGGCTCTGATACCATGCCAGCTTTCTGGGAAAAGAGGGGATCCCTTCATGGACTTGGTCTGGGCAGCTCCAACCCGTAGCTTGTGCCAGGTTCCACCTCTAGTGACATGCAAAAGCTGCGCCAGGCACTTGGGGTGTGAACAGGCCACAGTGGAAGCCCTTCTCTCTCCAGGATTTCCAGGTCACTCCCTGAGGGTCCAGCCCCTTCTCATAGGTAAGGTACCCAAGACTTTCCTGATGGAGTGTGCAGGTGTACAGGAGAGGTCCTAGGCTTGGCAGAAACAAGGCCAGATGATAGCTCTAGACTCACTGTGAAGTGCTGTCCCTGGCTTAGCAAATACCCATGTTTAATCTGCACTGGTATTTCATAAGACAATTCAGAGCATAGCAGTTCCTTAGCCTGGAAGCAGTGTCCTGTCTAAAGGACAAGTCTGACCCCACGGTGACCGCCAGGTCTGAGGACAGCTGCATTTCCAGAGCCCACTGGCTGGTAACCACCTGGATATCACTGTGGGGCGTCAGGCAGGGAGAGGCTGTGAAGAATGCCTTTATGCTGCTGGCTCAGCTAGCGGTCCCTCTCCGGCCTCGGGGCCAGACTGGTCAGGGGATAGAAGAAGAAGGACAGTGGTTCCTACCTCCCCCCATCCCGGGCTAGTTAAGGCCACTAGGTCACTAAACTCAGGTCGCGCGGACGCTCCACCTCTCACGGGGACCCACAGGGCTCTCCCCTCCTTGACGCTTTCCCCGCCTCTCCCGCGGGTCCGCAGTTTGGCAACCCAGCCCTCCACCCCACGTGGCCCGCCGCATTCCGGTAAGG
Organism: Grampus griseus; assembly: GCF_964374135.1. NCBI lineage: Eukaryota > Metazoa > Chordata > Mammalia > Artiodactyla > Delphinidae > Grampus > Grampus griseus. The sequence continues at coordinate 84,488,797 of NC_139018.1, forward strand.
GATGGAAGTGATTCACTCAGGGAACTGTGAGTGTCCCTTCCCGGGGAGAGGATGCGCCTGGGAGGTCCCAGCGGCCTCCCTCAGGCGGCCGCGCCCTCCCTCGCGCCCAGGGCGCACGGCACGGCCGGATCCCGGCGGGCCTGGAACCCCCAGCGGCGGCGGAAGAGGCAAGTGCGACGCGCTGGCCCGGGTCAGCCCTCCACCTGCCGTCGCCCCGGAGGTCCCGCGGCTCCCCGCCCCCCCCCGCCGAGCTCTTTGTTACAGCCCGACTTCCTGTTTGCGGCCTCCCGACCCCGGCTCACTTCCCGGGCCGGGAAGCCGCCGAAGGCCGCGAGTTTCTCGGAGGCTCCGCGCCCGCTCGGCTCCTCCTCCTGCAGCCCCGAATCCCACCCTCGGCCTGGGAGCCCGCGCCGGGCCGCTGTCGCGGGAAGCCGGCGTAGCTGGCGGGACAGCGGGCGGGACCGCCCGGGCCCCGCTGCCCAGCACCAGGGGGCGCTGCGCGGCCGCGGGGCTGCTCCCGGACCGGGACGCCGTCACCCCGCAAGGCACGGGGTCAGCCCTTCTTGGCCCTGGGGGCCACCGGGACGATTCGGAGAGGGAGCAGCCGGATGCGAGTTCAGTGACAGACTTTGTCGCGCAGAGCTCTCTCCGGCCCCCGGGCCCCTAAGCTGAGGGAGTATACTGGAGAAAGCTCAGAGCGATGCTTTCCCCTAAATATGTTAGAGGGTATCCAGAGAAGCGGCCCATTACCAAATTCTGAGCTGTCGGTGCAGCCAGCGCCCTCCCCACCTCGCGGTCCTCTGCGCCCTCTCATCCCAGCCCTCACCTTGAATGGAAGGGAACCGGGTTTGAGTTGGGAGGCTGAAGCTCCCTTCCAGCACCACCTCTCATTGCTAGGTGACCTGGGACAAGTCCATCCATTTCTTCATTCTTTTCGCACTGATTGAGCACCTTTTATTATGTCAGGCATTGGCGATGAAACATGGTCTCTGCCCAAGGAAGCTGGCCGTCTAGTTAATTATCTTTAACCTCTCAGAGGATCATAATACTTCTTGCATATTACTATGAGGTTGAAATGAGTTAGTGTATGAAAAACAGTTTGTGAGCAACGAGTCCCCCCCCACAGGTTGTTTAATCCTTATATTTATGCCAGCAAACCACTTTTGGGAGCTTTCACAGTCCAGCTCACAAGATAGGGGTGGGCTAGAGAGGAGCTTGGAGTCTGGCCGGATAGTCCCAGCAGTAGCCCTAGGACCAAGAAGGCAGCTGAGATGCCGGCTTGCCTCCACCCTTTCTTCTCTTTGTGTCCCTGTCTTTAAGGAGCACCACTTGTCTAGGTCAACCTCCTCTGATGTGGGGAGTAGTGGAAGGGAGACCCAGGCTGTGGGAAGTGACAGCAGGACCCCAAGTCCTCAAGAGTCCCCATCCCCTTGGAGATCCGCCACAAGTGGCTTTTGGCCCTAGTGGGCTCAGCACGTTCCCTTTATCCCCAAAGACCCTCTCAGGCCATGATGCAGGGTCCAAGAAAAGCCAGCTGCGGCTACAGTCAGACACAGGGTAACTAGCATCTCAGGAGTCTGGATTTAGCAACAGGTCGGCTCTGGGCCCAAGGCTGTCCTGTGTCATGGCACCCCCTGCAGGGCAGAGCCAGAGCCCTGCCAGGCATGGCCAGCTGTCTATCTCCAGTGATCCCTCCTCCTGACTCAGGTTGGAGGCAAAGAAGGCCCTGGGGGTAGGCAGACAGGTGCGTGCCACTGCACCTGTCGGAGGATTGTTTTCCCTTTCCCACAGGGGCAGATGTCTGGGCCAGGCCCGTCCTACTATGCCTGGACTGTTCAGTTTCACCTCCACCAGTGACTCCCTTCACTCAGGGCATCCTCTTCTAACTCTCTGATAAAAGAGATCCAAAAGGTTCTGGGATCTGCTCATTTGCAGTAGGCCCCCAGGGGTGGTGTCCTAGCTGCTGTCATTTAAGGGGCTTTACCTCTTTGGCTCTCAGAGTCTGCCTCCACAGTCAGGCCCATTTTGTGCAGTCATACTTCTCCACATGGGCTGTTTTTCTAGGTTCTCTTCTAAAGCCAGGTCCTACCACACTCCAGCATTTCTGTGGGGTCTGATGTTCGACTTTGACTTCATGGGTCTCCCCTCTGTGCAGCCCTGTCACTCCACTGAAGCGCCCCCCACTGCAGTTCTCAGCCCGGAGCCAGCCACTTCCTGCCCCCACCGACTACGCCTTTCTTTCTCTCTGGAATTGGGAGAGGGGCCCCACCATCACAATGCTCTGTTGGAGCCCTGGCCCCTCGCCTTCCAGGACCAGGCCTGAGGTCAGGGCGCCCTATCAGCTGTGTCTTCCTCCCTCCTCGGCAACTAGAAATGGGCAAGGAGCCAGATTTTCCCACTATCCCATGCACCCCTCTGCCAGGATGTGAGTGAACCCTTACGGCCCCTGCTTTTTGGGCAGGGGACCAAGTAGTCTTCCCCCGCTTGGCTCTGGATTCAGTTGGTATAACCAGCAGAGCAGCTGTCTTCTCTTCTCTCCCTCTTCTGAGGTGGACTGTATCAAGGCATTCAGCTACTCCTTCCCATACTTTTGCCAGAGCATTGGTGAGACCTATGTCCCTTTTGCACATGGGCCAAGGACCTGAGGATACATTTATTTCTCAGTGGTTTGCAGGAGATATAGCTCCTCATAGATGGGGATTGTTTTATTTATTTGTTTGTTTATTTTACCAATCCCCCCAAGCATACAAAGAAAATCCCTCTCTTTGCTCAAGCAACTCTTCTATTAATAGTGTGCTCGGATTTCTTTACACTAACAATGAAATATCAGAAAGGGAAAGTTAAAAAAAAGTCCTCTTTAAAATTGTGTCAAAAAAATACCTAGGAATTGAACTTCCCTGGTGGTGCAGTGGTTAAGAATCCACCTGCCAACGCAGGGGATACAGGTTCGAGCCCTGGTCTGGGAAGATCCCACATGCCACAGAACAACTAAGCCCATGCGCCACAACTAGCTGAGCCTGTGATCTATAGCCCGTGTGCCACTACTACTGAAGCCCATGCACCTAGAGCCTGTGCTCCGCAACAAGAGAAGCCATCGCAGTGAGAAGTCCACGCACTGCAACGAAGAGTAGCCCCTGCTCGCCGCAACTAGAGAAAGCCTGCGTGCAACAACGAAGACCCAACACAGCCATAAATAAATAAATATAAGGTACTTAAAAAAAATACCTAGGAATAAACTTAACTAAGGAGGTGAAAGACCTATATGCTGAAAACTATAAAACATTGATAAAGGAAATTGAAGATGATTCAAAGAAATGGAAAGATATCCTGTGCTCTTGGATTGGAAGAATTAATATTATTAAAATGGCCGTACTACCCAAAGCAATCTACAGATTTAATGCGATCCCTATCAAAGTAACATTTTTCACAGAACTAGAACAAGTAATCCTAAAATTTATATGGAATCACAAAAGACCCAGAATTGCCAAAGCAATCCTGAGGAAAAAAGAACAAAGCTGGAGGCATAACCCTCCCAGACTTCAAACAATACTACAAAGCTACAGTAATCAAAACAGCATGGTTTTGGCACAAAAACAGACATGTAGATCAGTGGAACAGAAAAGAGGGCCCAGAAATAAACCCACACACCTACGGTCAATTAATGTATGACAAAGGAGGCAAGAATATACACTGGAGAAAAGACAGTCTCTTCAGTGAGTGGTGTTGGGAAGGCTGGACAACCACATATAAATCAATGAAATTAGGGACTTCCCTGGTGGTCCACTGGTTAAGTATCTGTCTTCCAATGCAGGGGATGCAGGTTCAATCTCTGGTTGGGGAACTAAGATCCCACATGCCATGGAGCAACCAAGCCTGCATGCTCTAGAGCCCATGTGCCACGACTAGAGAGCCCGCATGCCACAATTACCGAGCCCATGTGCTCTGGAGTCTGCATGCCACGACTAGAGAGAAGCCCGTGTGCCGCAATGAAGATCCCACAATTAAGACCTGATGCAGCCAAATAAATAAATTTTTAAAAAATCAATGAAATTAGAATACTGCTTCACACCATATACAAAAATAAACTCAAAATGGTTTAAAGACCTAAATATAAAACATGACATCATAAAACTAGAAGAGAACATAGGCAAAACATTCTCAGACATAAATGATAGCAATATTTTCTTAGATCACGTCTCCAAAGGCAAAAGAAATAAAAGCAAACATAAACAAATGGAACCTAATCAAACTTAAAAGCTTTTGCAGGGACTTCCCTGGTGGCGTAGTGGTTAAGAATCTGCCTGCCAGTGCCGGGGACACGGGTTCGATTCCTGGTCTGGGAATATCCCACATGCCATGGAGCAACTCAGCCCGTGCTCCACAACTACTGAGCCTGCGTTCTAGAGTCCATGAACCACAACTACTGAAGCCTGCATGCCACAACTACTGAAGCCCATGAGCCTAGAGCCCGTGCTCCACAACAAGAGAAGCCACCACAATGAGAAGCCCACGCACTGCAACGAAGAGTAGCCCCTGCTGACCGCAACTAGGGAAAGCCTGCGCACAGCAACGAAGACCCAACACAGACAAAAAAAAAATAAATAAATAAAAATTTATAAAAAGCTGCTGCACAGCAAGGGAAACCATCAACAAAACAAAACGACAACCTATGGAAGGGGAGAAAATATTTGCAAATAGTGCAAGTGCCAAAGGGTTAATATCCAAAATATACAAACAGCTCATATAACACAATATCAAGAAACCAAATGACCCAAATAAATGGGCAGAAGACCTAAATAGACATTTTTCCAAAGAAGATATACAGATGGCCAACAAGCACATGAAAAGATGCTCAACGTCACTAATTATTAGAGAAATGCAAATCAAAACCTCAATGAGGTATCACCTCACACTGGTCAGAATGGCCATCATCAAAAAGTCTACAAATAAATGCTGGAGAGGGTGTGGAGCAAAGGAAACCCTCCTACACTGTGGGTGGCAATGTAGATTGGTGCAGCCACTATGGAAAACAGTGTGGAAGTTCCTTAAAAAACTAAAAATAGAGCTACCATATGATCCAGCAATCCCACTCCTGGGCATATATCCGGAAAAAACTAAAACTGTAATTCGAAAGGATACATGCACTCCAATGTACATAGCAGCTCTATTTATAATAGCTAAGACATGGAAACAACCCAAGTGCCCATCAACAGACAACTGGTTTAAGAAGATGTGAGATATATACATATATATAACACAATGGCATAATAGCCATAAAGAGAATGCAATATTGCCATTTGCAGCAACATGGATGGACCTAGACATTATCATACTAAGTAAGTCAGATAGAGAAAGACATATTATATGATATCACTTATATGTGGAATATAAAAAATAATATAAATGAATCTATATACAAAACAGAAACAGACTCACAGACATAGAAAACAAACTTATGGTTACCTAAGGGGAAAGAAGAGAAATTAGGAGTATGGGATTAAAAGATACAAACTACTATACATAAAATAGGTAACCAACAAGGATTTACTGTATAGCACAAGGAACTATATTCAGTATCTTGTAATAACCTATAATGGAAAATAATCTGAGATATATATATATATATATATACACACACATAAATAAAACTGAATTACTTTGTTGTACGCCTGAAACTAAAACAATATTGCAAATTAACTATACTTCAATTAAAAAAATAGTGTGCTCGGGGCACACTATCACCTATTCTGCCTTTTAAAAACTCTCATTTAACATCCTATTTGCTGGTACAATCTGTGAATTGTATGGTAAGAATGGAGGGTGAGAGAGCTGTAGGTTTCCACCACCGAATCAAAAATACTTACCCTGGGGGACTTCCCTGGTGGTCTAGTGGTTAAGAATCTGCCTGCCAATGCAGGGGACGCGAGTTCGATCCCTGGTCCGGGAACTCAGATTCCACGTGCTGCCGGGCAACTGAGACCACATGCAGCAACTACTGAGCCAACTACTCAAGCCACAACTAGAGAGAAGGCCGCGTGCTGCAACGAAAGACCCCGCGTGCTGCGACTAAGACCCAATGCAGCCAAAAATAAATAAATAAATATTAAAAAAGAAATTGAATAAAATGTTTAATACTCAAAAAAAAAATACCCTGGTCACTTTCCTGACCCACTCGGTTCTTCTGAGCTGTGTCAGACTGAGAGGTCAGGCAAAGGAAAACATGCTCTTCTGTGCATCTCCTCTACTCTCAATCCCCTACCAGCACTACGTCATTTCTGATACCAGACCTGGGGGTTTTCCACACAGCAAACAATTCAGCAACATCAGCTCCGTGTCCTACAATTTAACTCAAGCCTGGCACTATCTGCCTGGAGATAGCATCAGATTCCACAGATCAATCCCACAAGACTGCCCCCACTTCAGATGCCGATTGCAAGTCCAGGTGTTTCCTGTCCTTCTAACTGAATGGCTGTAGATCACAGGTTCCTATGACCCTCTCTTTGGGTTAGATTAATTTGCTAGAATGGATCATAGAACTCAGGAACACAATTTACTACTAGATTACTTGCTTATTAAAAATGATATAACAAAACCCAAATATATACTTACTATAAATCACCATATCACCTTAGACCATGGTAATACCCTGGATAAAAAGGAAAGTGAAACATTTGGAGTAAAAATAATATGGAGCAACATGTATTGAGTGCTCACACATGCCAGGTGCTGGCTAAGGTTTTATTTCCTTCAATCCTCATCAGAACCTACAAAGTAGGTACTGTTATTCCCAATTTGACAGTTAAGAAAACTGAGGACCAGAGACAGGGTGCCTGGGGTCACCCAGATGGTATAAGGTGGAACTAGGCTCAAATCTGGACAAGCTGGGCTTAGAGCCCATGTCTGAGAAGGTTTTCATCCCTCTGGAATCAGCAGCTTCATGAAGCAACTTCATCGTTTAGCTTAACAAATTCGCATGATCCCCTGGCTCCTAAAATGCACCCTTCCCTTGTTTCAGACAGTGGTTCCCACTAACACCAGGAGTTGATTACAGTGACTGGAATGAGGAGGAGGAACAGATCATAAGGAAATTAGAAGTGACCACCTGAAGGGACAATAGGAAAGATTAATTTGGGAAAGTTTCACAGAAGGAAGACGCCATGTGTACATCATGTGCAACTCTGCAAGGTGGAAATGATACTCTCATCACCTCTTGTGAGCTGGCACCTCTGTGGGCATGACACCTGCAGCCCCTCCCTGAGGGGATTTTAGGAGGAAAGATGGGATGGTTGCTGCTGATGTTGGAGAGGAACTGGCTGAGGTGGGTGGTTTACTACCTGGGAGTGTCCCACGGGGAGGGAAGGAGATAGATGTTGGCAAAGATAAGCAAGGAATGGGAACAGGTGAGACAAGTTCCTGGGAAGGTGGCCAAGACCTCAGGGCCAACTTTTGTGCAGATTCCTATTTTGAGAGGGTCAAGGTTGAGCCCTTGTCTCGCAGGATTCCTCCTCCTCTGAACCCCAGGGTGCCCTGGCCTTTTCCAAGAGCTTTACTTCTTCTACCTACCTTTGCAGAGAACCTTCCATGAGCCAGGACTGTGTTGGTTCCCCGGGGCCTTCAAAGATGAAGTCTGCTCTCTGGGAGCTCTCAAGTTCGTGGGAGGTAGGACGTCAAATGCTCATCAACAAGGAGGCTCTGGGGTTGGACTGCCTGCCTTGGGCCCCAGGCTATACAACTTGCTGCTGTGTCACTGTGGCAGGTTACCTAAATTTCCTTTGTTCCAGTCTGCTCATCTGTGAAATGATATTTACCTCACAAAGCAGCGGAGAAGTTTATAATTAGAATGGATGTAAAAGCACTTAGCGAACTGCCTAGCTCATGGTAAGCACTCGATAAATGTTTCTGTTATAAGCATGAAGTGGAAGGGACAGAAGTGAGGTAAGGGGTCTGGGAGCACAGAGGAAGGAGTGCCTAACTCTGCCTGGAGCAAGAGCTGGTTACTGATGACCTCACTAAAGGAGTTATTTAAACCAGGGGCTTTGGTCTAGTTGGGAGGAAGTCAGAGAATGGGCATCTTGAAGATGTTGCCCAGGTGATTCTGATATGCTATCTGCCCCTGAGCCACCAAGAACCATTAACTACTCTTTAAAAGTAACTCTTTATTGTTAAAAATTACAATTCATAAGCCTTGCAAAATAGAGAAAAGAATCACCATCCCCCAATCCATCTCTCATTAGTATATGATGCCCCATCTTTTTCCTCATGAATTTTGTTTTTTTAATCTTTTTTTTAAAAAATTATTTATTTATTTATTTTTGGCTGCATTGGGTCTTCGTTGCTGCACGAGGGCTTTTCTCTAGTTGTGGCGAGTGGGGGCTACTCTTCGTTGTGGTGTGCGTGCTTCTCATTGCGGTGGTTTCTCTCGTCGCAGAGTACAGGCTCTAGGCGCTTGGGCTTCAGTAGTTGCGGCACGCAGGCTCAGCAGTTGTGGCTCGCGAGGCTCCAGAATGCAGGCTCAGTAGTTGTGGTGCATGGGCTCAGCTACTCCACAGCATGTGGGATCTTCCCGGATCAGGGCTCGAACTCGTGTCCCCTGCATTGGCAGGCGGATTCTTAACTACTGTGCTACCAGGGAAATCCCAATCGTTTTAATTATAGTGCATGTGATAGTTCCTGTTTTGCATTTTTGTCTTACTATGCAATCATAAGCATGTTCACTACATTGTTTTCCTAATGGATTTTTACTTTAAACTGTTTTTCCTAAATATAAGTGGTTTATGTTCTCTTAAAAAATTCCCAGTCTGAATTGGTATAAAAAAGAAAGTGCAAGTCTCAGTAGTCCTACTACCCAGAGATAATCACTGAGCATTTTTATGTGTTCTTCTAGATTTTTTTTTTTTTTGGAAATAAACACATATATACTTTTTAAGTTTAAAAAGTTATTTTAGGTTATTTTATAATTTGTTTTTCACTTAATTATATATGCATCACAGATAGGTTTCCAAGTCAATAAGTAGTCATACATAATTGTTTCTAATGACTGCACAGATTTAATTTTATGTCTATATCAAATTTATGTAACTACTCATTTATTGCAGGATTTTAAAGTCGTGTATACATGTGTGTGTGTACTTCTCCACCATGTGGATAATTTACTTAAACATTTAGCTATTTTTTGATATTTAAGTAGCATTTCTTCTTTTGTTTTAGCTATAATAAGTAACAATGCATTGAAAAATCTTGAGGAATATGGCTTTTCCCATATTTTGAATAATTTCATGGAGTGGAAGTATTGGGTCAAAGGGCAGGGACATTTTATGCTTCTTGATTTGTATCACCAAGCTGCTTTTTCAAAGGGTTGTTTGTGCCAATTCAGATACTTTCAGCAATGTGTTAGTACCAGTTTCTCACCTCCCACGCCACTATCAAAGGTGGTAGATGGAGGGGGGATATTTTCCCTAAGCAGCAAAGGAGGTGGACTAAAGGAGACAGGATAGAGAGAGGAGAAGAGGGGAGAGTGAATATGGGGAATGGAGGGAAGGAGAAAGGAATAACCAGAAACAACCATTTGCCTGTAATTTTTTCCAGTGGGAAAAGTAATTCATGCTCCTTGTAAGAAACCCACTTTTCCATAAATATTTACATTTAATATGGAAAGTCCTCCTCTGGTGACAGGCTCTGCTAACAGTTTATGTATATTATTCCATATTATTTCTTTTACTAATATTAATGTATAACTTGTTTTTAAAGATCTAGCTTCATACTATACACAACATAGTGAAACATTCCTGCTGGAGATTATATCTTAGGCACCTTTGGAATGATTACTTTAAGTGTGCAGATAATTTTTAGTTTAAATATCTAATTAGAATCGAATGAGAAGCAATACTGCCCCTTTTCCCTTTCAGAGGGCTCTCCCTTTTCCTCATCAACAGTCCCCTGACCTAAGCAGCAGTCCCTCGGAGCCAGTTCTGCGAGGCCTTCTGCTGCCTCTGTTTCCCTTTCCCCTGGCTGCTGCTTAGGGGGTCAACCCCAGGCGACCTGCGGACCCTCTGTGGGTTGGGAAGCCAGTAGCCAAGGGCGAAGGCCGGTAGCTGCTCACAGCCCTCTGGGGGGCCTTAATTGGGCCCTCCTTGCTCTCCACTTCCAGAGCCTCAGTGCCTAAGATTAACCCAACCATTGTTGCAAAACTCTCCTGTCCAGGCAGAACGAAACCCATCGCCTTGGGGCAGGACTGACCTGACTTTCCTGTCTTTATGGCTTCTCTCCGCAGGTCGGGACACCACTGCCAAAGTGACAACGGCAGTTCCAAGCACTCTGACCGGCTTTTCGCGGAGCCTATTTGGGCTCAGGAAGTCCCACACCTGGCCTGGGGCGTAGCCCTCACGTGACCCGCAAGCTCTGACCGATCGGTCTGACTCAGTCTCTCAGCTTCCGCAGAACACCTTGTGAGCCCCGTGACTCAAGTTTCTCCATTTGCTCACGCGCGCCAACAGCGTGAGGCACCTGTGCGGAAGGCGGAGGTGCCTCGGACGCTTCTCCAGAGTTCGTGCTCCCGGACGAAACCCGAGAGACGGTCATTTACGCCGCCCAGAGCCCTCCTTCTGGACGTGTCCTGCACTGGACCTGGTAAAGAGTCCGTGCTGCCTGGGGTGGCAGTGACTCGGCCAGGTGCACTGGCAGGACTGCTTGAGAGACACCCTCCTGGGGCCGGCCCGCCATGGTTCTTGAAGGGCCCAGGCCGTAAAGGGGCTGATGGGGAGACGACCGGTGTCCTCCTCCGTGCCCACTGCCGGCCACCTGACGCAATCTGGCGCGTCCTTGCTGCACGGCTGAGCTGGGGAAACCTCCCCAGCCGTTGCATCACTCCTGCCAGGTTTGCTACGGAGGTGGAGCCGAACCAATCAGCAGGCGCGCTGGGCCCAGCGCAGGACGCGCAGTTACCCATTCAGGGGGCGGCGCGGTCAACCTGGCAGCAAAATCCTAAGGTGATTGGCCAAAATGGAATTTGCCCCGCCCCAATAACCGCGGCAGCTGGCCGCGGTGGGTGGGGCTTTCCGGCCGGAGGGTTTAAAGGGGACCTCGGACCGGGCAGCGCAGCTGGAGCAGCCAAGCGGTGCCAGGCTAGGTGGGTACGTCCGTGGTCCTTCCGTGCCCGCGTCGGAGACCAGCCCCGGAGGCCGCCCAGGCCAGTCCCTGTGTCCGGCACCATGAAGCAGGAGTCTGCAGCTCAGAACACCCCGCCCGCCTCACCGCCCCCCTCGCAACACCCCCAGGACGACTGCGACCCCCAAGCGTTGTGGATTTTCGGGTACGGCTCCCTGGTGTGGAGGCCCGACTTCGCCTACAGCGACAGCCGTGTGGGCTTCGTGCGCGGCTACAGCCGCCGCTTCTGGCAGGGAGACACCTTCCATCGGGGCAGCGACAAGATGGTGAGCATCTGCCCATGCCCGGGTGAATGACGGGGGTGGGGACAGGATAGTGGGCACCGCGCTGGTGCCCTGGAATGTCAGGGTCTATCTGGGCAGACGGTGACTCCGTCCCGATGGGGGAAATATGTAAACCTTGCTTACATATTTTGGCTTAAATTTGTGTGCCCAGTGGGTCACTGTGTGATGGCTATAGGCTGATCCTGTGGATCACCGTGTTGATGAATATTTCTGACTATCAATCTGGGCCACTGCCATGTGTCTACTCCTGTTACATCTATGCATCATCCCCCTGGATGAGTGGGGCTCTCTGAGGCCTGGGACAGAAGGGATACTAAGAGTTTTCTCTACCAATGATGGCAGAGCTCATTTCTAATTTGTTGTTTTTCAAAATCTCTCTTCCCTCCTCAGCCTGGTCGTGTGGTGACCCTCCTTGAAGATCGCGAGGTAAGTGCCAGAGTCAAGAAAGAGACACAGCGTGGAGGGGTGCAGACAGACAGAGCTGTGGCTCCTTGGCTGCAGGCTAGATTAGATGCCCCGCTGGCTGAGGGGAAGGGTGGGTCTAGCTAAGTGCTTCTCGTAAGAATCACCTGAGGATCTTGTTAAAATACAGATTTTAATAAGATTTAGAGTGGCCTGAAACTCATTCCTAACAAGCTTACAGGCGATGCCATTGTTTCTCAGACCATACTCTGAGTAGGATTTCTGTTCTTTCTGGGGCTAGACCACCTTACCAACTCATGTTAAGGGAGGATGAGGGCTTGATATATTGCTACTAGAGGGCTCACCAGCGCTCTGCCCGCCTCCCTTACAAGCACAGTACTGGGGTGGGACCAGAAGGAGCTGTGTGACTGACCCCAGTGCCCATGTTTTCTCCTAGGGCTGCACTTGGGGTGTGGCGTACCAGGTGCAAGGTGAGCAGGTGAATGAGGCCCTGAAGTACCTGAATGTGCGGGAGGCAGTGCTTGGCAGCTATGATACCAAGGAGGTCACCTTCTACCCTCAAGATACCCCTGACCAACCACTCAAGGCATTGGCCTACGTGGCCACCCCGCAGAACCCTGGTTACCTGGGCCCTGCGCCTGAGGAGGCCATCGCTACGCAGATCCTGGCCTGCCGAGGCTTCTCTGGCCACAACCTTGAGTACTTGCTGCGCCTGGCAGACTTCATGCAGCTCTGTGGGCCCCAGGCACAGGACGAGCACCTAGCAGCCATCGTGGATGCTGTAGGCACCATGCTGCCCTGCTTCTGCCCCACTGAGCAGGCTTTGGCACTGGTCTGAGGGGCTGAGCCCCTACATGGACACAGGGGCCAGGTCCCCACTCCAGTGCACACAGACAGACTTGATATAGCTGGAGCCCACTGAGAAGACTTGGTGGGCCGACAGGGGCCTCTCTTAAGCTCCTGCCTGTCCGCCAGCCCCCAGATCTCCTACCTGACACTGACTTACTACTTGAAACTTTATTTATTGCACCATGTTGGTGTGGTGGGCAGGGTGGGGGACCTGCCCTAGATATAGGGGCCCTGCTGAGCGGTGCCCCACCCCAGGCGCCTGGTGCCTGACCAGATTCCCCCCAGTGCTGCTGCTATCCCCATACTACCCAGGCCTCCACCTCCCCAGGGAGCCTCCAAGAGCCTTGACCCTCTGCCCCTCACTCCAGACCTACCATTCCCTAGCCCCAGAAACAACACCCGCCAAAGGTCCCAGCTTGCTGGTGAGGGTAGGAGGGAGTGAGGAGAGGGGGCCCTACAAGAACTGAGGCCCCTGCCAGCCCTGCTCATCCCCCAGGTCCCCAGGGCAGAGCTGGATCTGGAGGCCAGACACAGCTGCTGAGGCTGGGCCTAGGCCTCTTACCCATTTGGCTTTGTTTCCCTGTCCTTCTGTCTGTCTGTCTGGGCCACTCCTGTCTGTCTGTTGGTCTGTTTCTGGGAAGCTCATCGGTATAGGCCGTGGCACCTTCCCAGTCTGTCCCATACTATAATCCATAAACTGATCTCATTATCGGTGCTGTGCTGGAATGTGATTCTTTCTTCAGATGGGGGGTTGGAGTGAGTGAGGTGCTGAAGCCCTGGAAGGCTCATAAGAGGGGAAAGGGCTCCCTCTTCATCCCCATGCCTCTGTCCCAGAGAGGGGGCAGCTGAGCAGGCAGGACTACCAGGTTACATCGCTCCTGTGATCGCGATTCACGTCTTAGTGCACACAAAGAATGCCCCCGCTGAGGCATGCAAATTCAGCCTGGGCAGCTCTACTTGGCAGCCCTGTGAGGAGTCCTTGCCACCGACTTGGTACCCGGTGTCTCCTCCCAGCTGCCTTGAAGGGGCTGCCGGGCTTGCAGTTCAGACCAGGTCTTCCTCCAGTTGCAGGGTCAGCAGCTGCCTCTTCCTGACAGTGAGGCTGGACCTCTGGCTTCCTGCTAAAGGAGCCATGTGGGTTAAAGGAGCTTAAAGGGTAAGGTGATGACAACTTGTAAGACCATGCTGACAGTGCAGGCCTGGAGGACCTGGTGGCCCTTTGAATTCCAAGGTCTAGGTGCTCATTCTTGCCTCCTGTGCCTGTGGTGTGGGCTGTGCCTTCTCCGTTACCCTGACCCACCAGGACTCAAGCCCATGATGGGATGAGTTGCCGGGCACCCTGTGGATTGCTGCTTGTTCCCCATCTGCCTGCCCCTGGCTACTCTTCTGTCACCCTGGCCCTCCAGGTGCAAATCCCAGCCCTCAAGGTCTCAGTCTGGCCCTGGGCTCCTCAACTGGGAGTGGCCCCTCAGTGGATTGAGCCTTTACTCCTGGACCTGCAGAATGGGTGCAGGGCTTTTGCAGCAGTAGAGCCTGACTCCAATCCAGTCCACCCCTCACTTGCCCAGTGACGTCCAGAAAAGTATTCAGCCTCTGAGACTCAGTTTACACTGGGACGCTGTTTGGTATGTGTTGCTGCCCCTCTTGTTGTGGCTGGTGTCCTGGTTTGGTCTGGGTGTCCCCAGCAGGGTCAGCTCCGACCAAGCTGAGTGGCCCTTGTGCCTGGGGAGGGTGCCCATTTGTTGGCAGCCTCATGTCTTGGCCATTGATGGGAAAAGTGTGGAGTCCAGCCAGGTTCTTCTGGGAGCTCGGTCAGGACAACACATCCGGAGGAGGCAGCGGGTGGCAGGGAGCCCTGGACAGCCGCCTCCTATGCCACGGCAGGGCCAGACAACCAGTCTGGGTGCTCAGAGCAGAGCCATGCTCTATATGAATGGCGCTGGGGGTTCGGAAGTTTGCTTGCCAGCTGCACATGGGCTCGCATACTTCAAGCCATTCATTCAGCAGGTATTTACTAAGCTGCTGCTACGTGCCAAGCACTGATCTAGGACCTGGGGATAGAGCAGAGAAGAAATCCTCCTCCTCAAGGAACTTTGAATCGTGACCATTCAGCAGGAAAAGTGTCATGGTGGGAATAGGGCACTCAGCTTAGAAAGGGCTCTTGACCCTGAGAGGTTGAGGGAGGTCAGGGTAGGCTTTCCAGGGGAGAGAATGATGGGGCTGAGAGGGGGTCTCTAGTGATCAGAGGCACGGAACAACTTGTACCAGAGGCGGGTGCAAGGTCAGACCAGCTGGGACAGAGTGGCATGGGGAAGGGGACATGGGGCGGGACAGGTGGCAGGACCTCATCCTGCTGGCTGCTCTGGTGAGCTGTGCTGTGGAGGAGGCATTCCTCCTGCGTCGCTGGGGGCCCCTGTGGATTCCGAGTGGGGAAAAGACTGCTTAAAAAGGAATACTGGCTGCTGTGTCAGATTTGAGGAGGAAGGTCAAAGGCCAGGGAGAGGGGAGGTGGCCTGAGCTGAGGGGTGCAGTGGGAATGGACAGGAGGATGGATCTGAGAGCGATTTAGGGAGTGAGGTCGGCAGGATTGGTTGTGGCTGGTTGATGAGGAGAGTGAGGACGAGGGTAGAGGGCCAGGGTTCCTGGTGCAGAGGCAGAGCTGGAAAGGGTGCAGGTGGAGATCTGTCCTGTGTGAGAGTGTCTGCCCTGCCGGGGCCTGTGGGGCAGTGGCATCCACTGGATGTTCAGGAGCAGCTGGATACGGGGGTCTGGGACTCAGGAGAGTACTATGGGCTGGAGTTAGAGGTGTGGGAGCCACACCCATCAAGACGGTCCTTGAAGACCTGGGAGTGGAGAGAAAAGAGAACGAGGCCCAGTCCAACCCTGAGGCCCCCCAGCCCTGGTGGGGTGAGCGAAGCAAGAAGAGTTGGGAAGGGCTTCCCTGGTGGCGCAGTGGTTGAGAATCTGCCTGCTAATGCAGGGGACACGGGTTCGAGCCCTGGTCTGGGAGGATCCCACATGCCGCGGAGCAACTAGGCCCGTGCGCCACAACTACTGAGCCTGCGCATCTGGAGCCTGTGCTCCACAATAAGAAAGGCCGCGATAGTGAGAGGCCCGTGCACCGCGATGAAGAGTGGCCCCCGCTTGCCACAACTAGAGAAAGCCCTCGCACAGAAACGAAGACCCAACACAGCAAAAATAAATAAATAAATAACTAAACTCCTACCCCCAACATCTTCTTTAAAAAAAAAAAAAAAGAGCTGGGAACAAGCAGCTGGAGAGGCAGGAGGAGAAACAGGAAAGCGTGGTTTTCCGCGAGCCAGGGTCACGCTGCTGAGATGCTAAGGAAAACAAGGACACAGGAGTGTCCACTGGATGAAATGCCAGGCAGTCCTCAGTGGTCTCAGTGAGTGCAGTTTCAGGATCAGTGATGGGAAACCACAAGGTAGGGCTGAGAAGCTAGTGGGAGGAAAGTAGATCTCAAGAAAGTTGGCTGCTAAGAGGAGAGAGAAGCAAAGGGGTAACTGAAGGTGTGGGGAGGGAGTAGGAGTCTCAGGACCCCAAGAGCTTTTGCTGATGTGTGATATAGCGATTGACAACATTTAGTGTATTAGGAATTGAGAAGTTTAAAACATATTTATCAATTAAATTTAAAACATAAATCCATTATATATTAACATATTTTAAAGAAAAATGATTCTATTTTCCAGAACAAATTTAGTGAAAGGAGTGGCATTGTTTTATTTTTTATTTATTTATTTTTTTGCGGTACGCGGGCCTCTCACTGCTGTGGCCTCTCCCGTTGCGGAGCACAGGCTCCGGATGCGCAGGCTCAGTGGCCATGGCTCTCGGGCCCAGCCACTCCGCAGCATGTGGGATCTTCCCGGACCGGGGCACGAACCCGTGTCCCCTGCATCGGCAGGTGGACTCTCAACCACTGCGCCACCAGGGAAGCCCCTGTTTTATATTTTTAATGTCTGACTTTAATAGAAGCAGTTGGATTCTCAGCTGTTTCTGCATTCCTTCTGTGGCAAATTCATATATAGTTCTGGAAAACTCCATTGTACCCTTGGAGTCAGTTCTTGGAGGAAGTGTTAGACTTTACCTTGTAGGGAAGTTGAGTTCTGTGGTGATGTTTTAAATTTTTAATGTGTTTTTCCTCCCACAAAAGGGTCTTTGTTTGTTTTTGTTCTTTTTGTTTTGTCTGCTTGTCAAGCAGACAAGTGTTGTGTTCAGGTCTGGGCTTAAGGAGGCTTGTGCTGGTGGCAGGGGAAGGCCGCAAGACGGGCAGGTGCTGGGGAGGCATGAACTAAAAGCAGGAGCAGGGAACGTGGGGACGTTGCCTGGCAGCCAGTTGAAAACGGGGGACAGGCAGGAGGGAGGAGACTGGGGAACCCCAGGGTTTTGCCGAGAGGGGGAATAAACAGTTCAGGGGCGTGTGGGCAAACACCACTCCGGCCTCTGAGCACCTTTCTAGGGCTGACAGACTCGTAGGGGTTCTCCAGGTTGCCCCCCACTGGGTTCCAGGAAGGACCACGTTCCTCTGAGGGCTGTCGTTCCCCTGAAGACAGTGGTGGCAGAGAACCAAAGGGTGTGGGGAGATGGACCTCAAAAGGGGGAGACCCTGTCTTTCCCCAGGCCTGGCTCTGAGGAGGGTCAGGGTGCTCCAGGGCCAGGTTGGGGGGGCCCTGTCACAAGGAGAGTGTCCCTGAGGGGCAGGCTCAAAGCAGGAGGGTCAGCCTCCTGCCCCACAGCTAGGGTGACCATATATCCCAGTGTGCCCAGGAGGGGCCTAGTTTACTCCTGTTGTCCTGAGGTAATTATTACTTTCACTCTCAAAAGCCTCGAGGTTTGGAGTGTTTAAATGGCATGGTGTCTGTGGAAACTGGAACCGAACAGGATTGTTTTTTTTTTTTGGCTGCGCCATGCGTCATGCAGGGTCTCAGTTCCCCGACCAGGGATCGAACCCCTGACCCCTGAGGTAGAAGCGTGGAGTCTTTACCACTGGACCACCAGGGAAGAGGGCCAGGGAAGTCCCCAAGCAGGATTGCTTTATCTGGCGCCTGTCAGAAGAGGCTGACTAAAGCCTCTGACCACACCTGCCCTCTGCCCTCCTTGCCCTGTTCCTGGGCCCTCAACCCCTTCCCAGGGGCCCGTGGAGGCCGCTCCCTTCTTCCCTTCCCGGGTGCCTTTGGAGAGTCCCGCCAGGCCTGCCCTTCCCGGTTCAGGCCCGTCCGGGGCATTTCCCTGGGCTGTGAGGGAGAGCGGACACACCCTGAAGGCTCCACCACCACGCCGCTCTCCTGTCACCGGCCCAACCCCTCCAAGAAGGAGAGGGCACCACACGCGTCCGCGCCCTCCCCCTGCTGTGCCCGCCCCTCCCGCTTCATCTGGGGACCCTGGCCCGCAGGCGCCCCTCCGGCTCGGCGGCTCCCCGGTCCTTCCCGCCCCCCAGGAATGTAGAGCCCGGGGTGAGCGCTCCCCTCACCAAACCTTAAACGTGGGCCCAGTCTGCTTCCTCAAACCTTCAGGCGTTCCGCTGCCTTACCGGACCTTGGGGCTCCCTGTCCCGTCCTACCTCCCCCGCCCTAATGCTCACCCTCTTTCCCTGGACGACAGTCATGCCCTCCAAAGGGATCCGCCTTCCCCAGTTTGGTGCCCTCCCGGATATTTATTTCCTACAAAATGTAAAATGCAACTCGGCCCCCGGCGCCTGCTCTCCCCTCCCGCCTCGGCCTCGCGCTCCCCCCGCCACGCCCCTCCATCCCGCCGCCTGCCTGCTGTCTCCTCCCACCTCGGGCTATTTTTGGTCACCAAGGCTTTGCTCCTACTCTTTTCCCCCTGCTAACCACTTTGCCCAGCCCTCTCACATCTTTCCGAACTCAGCGTCGGCCTTGTGCCTGCATAAGCTGCTGTGGACCTGGGCTGGGGCTGGCTGGTGCCCCCCCCCCCGCCCCCCTCCCGTTTTGAGCCCAGCCCGTCGTATTGACGTGATCTGCTTGCAGATCTGTCCCCACTAGGCTCAGCACGCCCCCCCCCCCTTCCCCAGGGCAGGAACTGAATGTCGCCCAGCTCGTTGCCCAGCTCTGGGGCCCCACGGGAACTCAGAGGACCTATGGGGAACCGGGTTTAATGAGACACCCCTTATGAACGCAATGTCACGTTTCCCCTTGGAGGGAAAGGACCCATGGAAACCTGTCACCACCAAGGGAGAGTGCCAAGCCGCGTCCTCGGGCTAATATTCAAAGTGAATGTTTCTGTGCACAGCCCAGGAATGTGGGACTGGGAGCCACCGGGGTGAGGGCAGACCCAGCACGTGCCTGACTGGGGCAGTACTGACCCACCCTGGGCTGCCCCCTCTCAGCCCCTCCGTTGGTCTGAGAGAGGTCAGGCCCTAAACACACACCAGAGGAAGGGCCACCCTTTGGCAGGCATGTCAGGGGCAGGGTCGGTGCCCTTGCTAGTCCTCCCTGCTCCGGGTGCTAAGTTGCAGGGCTGTTTGTGCCTGTCTCATGGGGTGGTGCTCCCTATCCCCACGGGAGGGGAGCTGGACCCTCCTGGGAACAACCTGAGGGTGCTGGTGACTGGGGGAAGAAGGGGACAGTAATGTACCCACCTGCGGCTTCCCCCCTGCTGCAGTCAAAGACTCCTGCCAGGCACAGCCCCTCCTGGGGCTGTCATGTCCACGCCAGGTCAGGAGGGTGGCTCTGGCTGGGAGGATGCTGAGTCCATGGCAGTGAAAGCTGCTCACGTGGGGTAACCGAGTCATCCATCCACAGGAGTAGGTCCTCACCCGTGGAGGTTTCCATAGGAAGGGAGACCAAGTTCCTGCTCACAGGCTACTTGTACGGACCTGACAGAAGCCTGCAAAATGCCTGCAACATGCAGGGTGACTTCTTGCTTTGTCTTGCACCCTCCATTCCCCCACCCTGAAAGCCTCTTCCCTGCCAGCTCTGGCCTGGCTAACTCATCACTCAGACTTCAGCACTCAGTTGAGATGTCCCTCCTCCGGGAAGCCTTCTCTGAACCTTCTCTACCCGACCACCAAGGCCTGGTTTTGGGGCCCTGCTACGCATCTCTGACATCTCTGCTTTTTATCTTGCAGATCTGATGGCACTGTGTTCGTTGTTGGCCTCCCAGTGGACTGTGGGCCCTTGAGATGCTTCCCAGAGCCTTCACACAGTAGGTGCTCACATTGTGTTTGTTGAACGAAAGCCCACACACTCAGCAAGAAGCAGGCACTGGCGAGGGGAGGATGGGGACTGCGGAGGGCATTCTGTGCTCTCTCCTCACAAAAGGGACTATGCAGCAGAGGTGGGGGCCTGGGGGGGCGCAGGGGAGGGGAGGAGGCGGACCTACCATGACTACCGCCACCCCAAATCTGCCAGGGCTTCATACCCTGGTCAGGACATTGAACTGCTGTTCAGATGCAAAGAACGAGCACTGGGCTGGGATCCAGAGGTTCCAGTCCTGTTTTAAGTCTGTGTCTCAGACAAGGCACTTTTCTTCTCTCTGGGCCTCCGTCTCCTCAAATGTAAAATGAAGAGCTGCACCAGAAACCTGCTCCCATCCAGTTCCAGTGGCTCCTCTTTTTCAGGAGGGACATGAGCTTGGGGTCGGAGGGACTGAGCTCAAGAACCAGGGCTCCATGTATCCTGTGAGTCCTTGGCCAGGTTATTTAATATCTGTGAGCTGCAATTTCTTCATCTTTAAAGCAGGAATGATAATCATAACTATCTCTTAGATTCTTGGGATTAGATGTGCTATCAGGTGAAAGACTCATATACTTTATTTATTTTAAAATATTTATTTAGTTAGTTTGGTTGTGCCAGGTCTTAGTTGCAGCATGTGGACTTCTTAGTTGTGGCATGTGGACTCTTAGTTGCGGCATGCATGTGGGATCTAGTTCCCCAACCAGGGATCGAATCCAGGCCCCCTGCATTGGGAGTGCGGAGTATTACCCACTGGACCACCAGGGAAGTCCCTATGTACTTTAAAGCACTATGTGAATGTTGGTTATTGTTTAACACTATTATTTTTCACCAGCACCTAATTAGTTACTGGATTATCTCTAACCTCACTAGAGTGTAATCTCCACAAGGGTCAGAGCCAGCACCTCCCTGTTCATTGCTGTGTCTTTGGTGCCCAGCACTGAGCCTGGCTTATCTCAGGCCCTCAAAAAATATTTGCTGGCCAAATAAATGGATAAATGAAGTTGGCTGAATGACTGTATGAATGAACTCTTTTCACTTAGCAGAGCACTGAGGGCAAATCAGGTTGATGGGTAGAGGGAGAAAGGGAAAAGGGGGTGGAGGCAGAGGAGGAAGGGGGTGCTCCCTGGGCTGCCCCACTCTGCTGTGTTGGGGAGGGTGGAGGAGAAATGACAAAAAAAAACAAACAAACGTGGGGCCATGAGAACAAGGCCACAGAATTCTGCTGGGTGCCTTGCAGGTGGCCTCTCCAGATGAGCCCTCTCCCTGGTCAGTGCCCACCTCCACCTCTCACAGCTCCTGCCCTGCCAGCAAGTGGGGAAAGGGACGAGAAAGGAGGACTGAATGAAAGCCAGGCCATTGTGGTTTGTTTACCAATAGCACAGTCCTCCTGGGTCATGATACAGCCAGCAGCATCTGACCCAGCTAAATATATCTCCTCTGCTGGCCTGGACCACACAGCCAGCTCCTGAAGGCCAGGGACCACCCGCTCTTCCCTCTGGCTTGGGCCCTGGGCTTCCTCCTGACCTTTGAGCTCTGTGTCCCCAGGGAGCCAATGGCTAATCAGGTCCCAAACCAAATGCAATTGCTGGCTGAACCCAGGAGGACAGTTTCATTTGGACAGACTCAGGGGACTTAGCGGGGGAAAGTCCAAAATTTCCAGCAATAGGAAACCAAATGACCCATCTCCCTTCCATGGCATATTTGAGTAATTAAGAATGTTTAGGAAGAATATTTATTAATGTTCAGAAAACATTTTACTCTTTTTACAGTATTCCTTAACATTAGTGTGTAAGTGAAAAAAAAAAGCATACAAAGTTAGACACATAGTATGAATACAATCATGTATTTAAAAGGCATAGAAATATGTCTGGAAGGAATTACCAGAAACTGTCAACACAGTTTGCCTCCCAGGAGGGGAATTGGGGGCCAGGGGAGGGGATGGAAGAGAGACTTTTTATTCTTATGCCCTTTTGTATGTTTTTGATTTTGAACTGTGCAAATTTATTACTTATTCATAAGTCAGTCAAATATGTAATAAAATGCAGATCTGAAAAAGAAAAGGCCTGGGCACAAAGAGGCTCTGGACATCCCCTCAGAGGTTAAGAGCACTGATTTGGGTGGTGGGCCATGCAGGGTGCTCCCTTTTCTACCCAGAGTTAAAGCTGGCCCCAGGCCCAGGTAAACCGGAACACCAGGCTTGCAAACTGGAGCAGATATTGATGCTCAGAAAAGACATACCTGCCTTAAAATATCTCTCCATAGTGTCTGAAATTCCAGTCCATGCCCTTCCCTGAAGTACAGCTTCTCTAAAGTCCCCTTGAAATTATTAAGGTGTATTGGGGGGATGCTACCATTTTATCATGAGAACTGAATTGAAATCCGAAGACACATTGTAAGAAAGCTTTCGTTGTGGGAAATATCTTACTTTCTTCTTGCTTCTGAGTGTTTTCTAAATTTCCCTTAAAAGCATACTTCTTGGACTTCCCTGGTGGCGCAGTGGTTAAGAATCCGCCTGCCAGTGCAGCGGACACGGGTTCGATCCCTGGTCCAGGAAGATCCCACATGCCACGGAGCAACTAAGCCCGTGAGCCACAGCTACTTAGCCTGCCCTCTACAGCACGCGAGCCACAACTACTGAGCCTGCGTTCTGCAACTACTGAAGCCCACGCGCCTAGAGCCTGTGCTATGCAACAAGAGAAGCCACCTCAGTGGGAAGCCTGCGCACTGCAACGAAGAGTAGCCCCCTCTTGCCCCAACTAGAGAAAGCCCGCGTGAAGCAAGAAGACCCAACTCAGCCAAAAAAAACCCCACACTTCTGTTCTTTTTTTTTTTTTTTTTTTTTTTTGTGGTATGCGGGCCTCTCACTGCTGTGGCCTCTCCCGTTGCGGAGCACAGACTCTGGACGCGCAGGCTCAGCGGCCATGGCTCACGGACCTAGCCGCTCCGCGGCATGTGGGATCTTCCCAGACCGGGGCACGAACCCATGTCCCCTGCATCGGCAGGCGGACTCTCAACCACTGCACCACCAGGGAAGCCCCACACTTCTGTTCTTAAAGTGCTTGTTATAATTATATATCAAATAACACATGATCATAGTAGAAAGTTTGGAAAATACAGAATGGTATAAAGAATTAAAATTCATTCATAATTCCTCCATCCAGGAAAGTTTGCATCCTTCTATTCCTCTTTCTTACTACTCTATTAAAAAACCTACATATATACATATGTAGGTAAAAAATAAACTTCAGTTATTTTGTGTCCTACTTTTTCACCTAAGATTAAATTGTGAGCATTTTTTCCTATGTCATCAGATATTCTTAAAGATATGATTTTTAATGGCCACCTAATAGTTCAACATAGTGATGTACAAAATTTATTCAACCCATCCTATATTGTTTCCATTTGGGTTGTTTCCAATATTTTGCTAGGTTGTTATGCTGCCATGAAACCTTTGTTTTAGTTGCGTTTAACAGAAAATCCAGTTCCAGTGGGCTCAAGCCATGGACTTATTGGTGAAACTCAAAAGTTATGAGGGGGCTTCCCTGGTGGCGCAGTGGTTGAGAGTCCGCCTGCCGATGCAGGGAACACGGGTTCGTGCCCCGGTCTGGGAGGATCCCACGTGCCGTGGAGTGGCTGGGCCCGTGAGCCATGGCCGCTGAGCCTGCGCGTCCGGAGCCTGTGCTCCACAACGGGAGAGGCCACAACAGTGAGAGGCCCGCGTACCACAAAAAAAAAAAAGTTATGAGGAACGGAACTTCTGACAAGGCTCAGTCTGGGCTCCTGCTCCATTATCCAAGGTTCAAAGTTGAGAAGCCTTGCCCTACAGCAAACTTGATTATTCCCTGAAAATAGATCCCTGAAACTAGAGTGTCTGGGTCAAAGGCATGGATATTTCTAGAATTCCTGACACAGATTGTCAGATTGTCCCACACAAGGCCCTAACACTTTACATTCCCACCCTGGATCTGGGTGTGTGAGGCCTAAAGCTTATACAATTTGGGAAAGCCCTCTTTAAGAAAAAGAATACAAAATTAAGCACAAAAGTGAATATTTAGAATAGAAAAAGAAAAAGCTTACAAATACCTCAAAAATCATAAAATATCATTATTATTTATCAATAGATTGAAACATATGAAACTGCCATATTTGTAGATTAAAAAGCAATTTTATGTTGTTCAACCTAAAACTTTTCCTGTATATTTTTGGCTGCATCTCCTTTGTTTTCTTAACAACTTCACTGAAATATAATTCATGTACCATACGATTCACCTTTTAAAGTGTACAATTCAATGGCTTTTACTACATATTCACAGAGGTATGCAGCTATCACCACAATCAATTTTATAACATTTTTATTAGTCCACAAAGAAACCTCACACCCTTTACTTCTTATTACCCAATCCCCCAACCCTATGCAACCACTAATTTACTTTCTGTCTCTATAGATTTGCCCATTCTGGACATTTCATAATCATATAATACCTGGTCTTTTGGTGTTTGGGTTCTTTCACTTAACATAATGTTTGCAAGCTTCATCCTATTTGTAGCACAAATCAGTACTTCATTCCTTTTTATTGCTGAATAATATTCCATTGTATGGATATACCACATTTTATCTGTCCATTCATCAGTTGACGGACATTTGCATTGTTTCCGCCTTTTGACTCTTGTGAATACTGCTATGAAGATTCATGTCTAAGTTTTCTTGTAGACATGTTTTCATTTCTCTTGGGTACACCTGGAAGTGGAATTGCTGGGTCATATTGTTAGGGTTCTCCAGAGATACAAAACCAATAGGAGAGATAGACAGATAGATAGATAGACAGATAGATAGATAGATGATAGATAGGTAGATGATAGCTAGATAGATAGAAATAAATTGGTTCATGTAACTATGGAGGCTGACAGGTCCCAAGGTCTGCAGACCTGCAGGATGAGTCTGCAAGCTGGAGAACTAGGAGAGCCAGTGGTGTAGTTTGGTCCCAAGGCTACCAGGAAGAGCCGCTGTTTCAATTCCAGCTTGAAGGCAGGAGAAAGGCAATGTTCCAGTTTGAAGGCAGTCAGGCAGGAGGACTTCTCTTACTGGAGGGAGTGTCAGCCATTTTATTCTATTCAGGTCTTCAGTTGATTGGAGGAGGTCCACTAGCATTAGGGAGAGCCATCTGCTTTACTCAGTCTACTGACTTAAGTGTTAATCTGATCCAAAAAACTCACAGAAACACCCAGAATAATGTTTGACCAAATGTCTGGATACTCTGTGGCCCACTTAAGTTGATACATAAAATTGCAGTAACAGTTTATGTTTAACTTTTTCAGGGACTGCCAAACTGTTTTCCCAGGCACCTGCAGCATTTTACGTTACCACCAGCAATGAATGATTGCAATTTCTCCATATCTTCGTTAACACTTACTATTACCTTTTTTAAAAAAATAAATTTATTTATTTAATTTTTGGCTGCATTGGGTCTTTGCTGCTGCATGCAGGCTTTCTCTAGATGCTGAGAGCAGGGGCTACTTTTTGTTGCGGTGCGCAGGCTTCTCACTGTGGTGGCTTCTCTTGTTGCAGAGCACGGGCTATAGGTGCGTGGGCTTCAGTAGTTGCGGCACACGGTCTTCAGTAGTTGTGGCTCATGGGCTCTAGAGTGCAGGCTCAGTAGTTGTGGCACACGGGCTTCGTTGCTCCATGGCATGTGGGATCTTCCCGGACCAGGGCTCGAACCCATGTCCCCTGCATTGGCAGGCGGATTCTTAACCACTGTGCCACCAGGGAAGCCCTATTACCATTTTTATTGCAGCCATCCTAGTGGGTGTGAAGGGCTTCAAGAAATAATATTGCAATTTCACTTTCTATAGAAAGAATATAAAGAAAATGTAGTATAGTCTTTTTTTTTTTTTTTTTTTGCGGTACGCGGGCCTCTCACTGTTGTGGCCTCTCCCATTGCGGAGCACAGGCTCCAGACGCGCAGGCCCAGCGGCCATGGCTCATGGGCCCAGCTGTTCCGTGGCATGTGGGATCTTCCCGGACCGGGGCACGAACCTGCGTCCCTTGCATTGGCAGGTGGACTCTCAACCACTGCACCACCAGGGAAACCCTAGTATAGTCTTTTTAAAATAGCATATTTGATATAGATTTTTCATTACTGATAGTTTTAGAAAGTGCCCTATTGCCATCTCTGTAACTTCCTCAGAGATGCCTGTTCAGGCTAGGCCTTGCTCACTGATCTCAGGAGGCATGGTCTCCCATGTCAGCTGGTCCAGCCAGCCAGATCCTCACTGATCTGGTGATCCCACCATGCCAGTCTTTGGGGGCTTACTAGTGATGAAGCCTGGGCCATAGTGGGACAGTGTCTTGTTTAGATCATTCTCCTTAGGGTCAACAATGGGGTCTGGATGCTGGATGAGGGCCACCAAGGGCAAATTGTCACTGGAGGTAGAGGAACAGCCCCAGGACCACCTCTTCCAAGGCACAGAGGGGGTCCCCCAGACTGGAACAGTGTTCCACGCCATCCGTGCAAAGGAGGCCTACAAAGTGAGGAGTCCGGAAGCTTAAACTACAGTGTTTCATAGTAAATCAGCCTTTGATTCCACCAGGAGTTGGTGCTAAAGCCTGTTTTTGTGTTTCTTCCCCAACTTCGGCAATTGTTTTTTTTTTTAATTAATTAATTATTTGGCTGTGACGGGTCTTAGTTGCGGTATGCGGGATCTTTCGTTGTGGCGCATGGGCCTCTCTCTAGTTGTGGTGTGCAGGCTCCAGAGCACACGGGCTCAGTAGTTGCAGCACGCGGGTTGCCCCATGGCACGTGGGATCTTAGTTCCCCCACCAGGGATCGAACTTGCATCCCCGGCATTGGAAGGTGGATTCTTAACAACTGGACCACCAGGGAAGTCCCTGGCAATTGTTATTTAAAAGCAAACCTCAGCCAGTCTGATAGGTAAAGCTTGGAATCTCATTGTTTTAGCTCTCATTTCTTTGATTATTAATGAGGGTAAACATTTCCCCATATGATTATTACCCATTTGCGTATTTGTGTGCATTTTCTATGCATGTACAGTGCCCAGCATACAGAAAGTGTTTACAAATAGACCTCAAACAAGTGGTTTTGCCCATTTTCCTTTGGGGCATTGTGTTCAAGACTAAGAGCTGTCCATTCAAAATCCGTTCTCTTCTTCCTTAATTGTATGGCAGCCTCCTTTGCAGTTGGATGGGTCTTTGCATCTAGAGCTCTCTCTGATACAATGTGAGCCAAAGTACTGTGAGCCATTTAAGGGTCTAACTTTTAAGACAGCAGGGGCACCTCCTCTCCAGACTTTCCCCTTCCTATCAGATGTTTCTGCAAACCAGCACTAACCATGCAGATGAGAACAAAGCATGGAGAGGGCAGAGAAACAGGATGAAAATAAACTGGGACCTTAAATGATTGTGTAGAACAAATTCAAATTCTTAAGGGAGACATGTGGATTTACATCTGATTTGAGCAGTTGCATTTTGGAGTCTCTCTTACAGAGTGTATGCTGCCCTAACCAATGTAAGCAGTGACATTATTTGATCAGAGGATTTATCGCTCAACCCATGGAGATCTGTAATTGGACAGTCCCTAGGGATGACCAGCCCGTCCCCATAAAGGGGAAGCACGGGGGAGTGGAGATCAGGAGATCAGGTTCAGTGACACTGGCCTTTGAGATCACACAGTTCGTTTTCCTTGCTCTCACTGAACCCTGATGATGGACTACATTTGCTTACATTGCCTTCAGATTGCCTCCAGCTCTTCCTTGGCAGAACTGTTCCTAGGTATTTAAGTTAATCAACATGTTTTTTGGTTTTTTAAAAAAGAGAGAGTAAAATAAAATCCATAAGCTTTAGTGAACTGGTTCAAACCAGAACACGCCTATCTAGAACACTGGGCTTATCCAGGACTCAGGTACTGGAGCCCAGCAGAGGCCAGAGGCACGCACTGAAGGTCAATCACTTTATTCCTAGGAGACCCCGCAGTTCCTCCTTCGGAGTACTTTTCTCTGGCTCAGAAGTTCTGAATCAGGATAAATGGTTTTCAAGCCCCCAAGAATTTGGAAAAGGTAAGTTAGAAGAGGGAGGTAAGTTAGATATCAGCACAAAAACACTAAGGGGACACAGGTCGTATTCAAAGCAGACTTGAGACGCATACCAGTGCAGCTGCCCGTGTGGTTTAGCATCGGGCACTCGGTAGTCACAGCGCAGGGACCTGAGCACCAGATGCTCGTGTGACCCAGGTTCTCAGGAAATGTTAAGATATGTTCAGTAGGGTCTGTTTAAGCTGTGATACTCATAAAATCTCTTAAAGAGTCCTAACCAAGATAAATTCTGGTGTTTCAAAGGGTTATATATCAGCTCTCTGAAAGACTTAAGCTATTCAGAAAGATTCTGCATGATAGAGTTCATGCTGCCCTTTCCAAATCCACGGGGCTGAGGACAAACTGAGACCACTGAAGCCGCGTGGCCCTCACAACCCACTGGATTCAACCCCTAACCCCCGACACGCCCCACTGCCCTCCTCAGACATTCCCAGGCAAGTGGCTTCAAGGGTGCAAGGCATGAAGCTGCCTGGGGTCTTCCAGGACACCTCACCTGGGAAATGTGAAGGGAGCCCCTTCCCTCTTCCCTGGTGGCAGGAACAGCTGCATGTAGGCCTGATTCAGGGTGGGGCTTGGGGTTGTGTGGTGGTAATGGAGGGCATGAGACGTTCTGAGTGCCCTGGGCAATCTCCCAGAGAGTGGCTCTCAGGACCATCAGCCGGGCTGGGGGAGCTTAGAAAACTCCCCACCGTCTCCTGCAACTGTGACCCTCTGTGCCCCTGCTTCCTTTTCCCTTCAGAGGCTGTGCAGCCTAATCCACGGTCCAGGTCAGACCCAGAGAGGTCACCCCAGCCCTTGGTCCAGGCATTCATTCTTGGGCTTTGGGTCCCAGGACCTCAAAATCCCAAAGGGCAGGAGAGGAGAGAGGCATGGGCCCTGCAGGGGTGCCCACGAGAGCCCATTCCCTGGCCTTTGGGAAGAAACTCTTACCTCTCTAAGAGAGAGCCTCTCTCTCAGGAATCCTTGTTTCTCTTAACCAAGGTGCCAGGAACTGTAGACCAGGGACTCTGAGAACTGTGGAAAAGATCTTGAGCTTTGTAACTCCCTATGTCCAGTTCTGCCTTTACCTGGTGTCTTTGTTTTGATGAGCAAGAAAACCCTTAATATAAAAAAAAAAGCAAGATGCTCATTTTTGGCAGCAGTTAGGAGAGGACCAGGAGTACATCCCCCAGCAGCTTGCCGTAAACAGGGGAAACTGGAATGAGAATGGATGGGGGCTGTTTTAAAGAGGAAGGGGAAGCCAGCTGAGTCTCAGGACCTGAAGCAAGGAAGAAATAGTGTAGGGCGCGGTCAGCTAACTGCCACGCAGCAGGAAGCTGAAGCAAGCTGAATCATCCTTCCTGTGGCCACTGCGCTTGCGCTAAGTATACTAATGAGGTTTTAAAGTAGCGACCTATCCGAT
The DNA here is from genome assembly GCF_964374135.1 of Grampus griseus. NCBI lineage: Eukaryota > Metazoa > Chordata > Mammalia > Artiodactyla > Delphinidae > Grampus > Grampus griseus. Next base: position 84,518,241 of record NC_139018.1, read on the forward strand.
GCTGGCTCACAAGTCGCACCATCAGCGAAAGCCAATCACAGAGCGACACATGTTCTTAATCCCTATATAAGCAGACTGCTATAGGATTGCGGGGTCTTCCTTCCATCTTTTCTTTAACCAAGCTGTGCTCCAATAAAGTGTGATACGAGAAGAATCTTGCGTGTGGCGACTCGTCATTCTGCTGGTCGGAGGCGGCTCGCCGCATTTGGTGCCGAAACCCGGGAACTTCGCGCCCTGCATGGAGGACCGATTCAGAACTCGACACACGGAGTGAACCGTCGGTGAGTAGTCCAGTCAGGTATGTTTTTCGGGGGTTTGGAGCCTGAAGTTTTTACTTTCGCTTTTGTCCTTTTAGTGTTTCTCATATTTTTCGTTTGCTTGTGGCTACGGTGCTACCAGCCCGATCGAGTGTGTCTTCCTTTTGCCGATAGATAAGTCAAGCATTTTTCCAATTTAATAAGTCACTCGTAGATAAGGGCGCAAAATGGGGAATAGTTCGTCCACGGAGCCTACAACTGATTTTCATGAGCCTATTCAAGCCCTTTTAAGGGACCGAGGGCTAAAGCTCTCTCATAAAACCATAAGTAGGCTGCTACAAGATATCGAAAGTGCCGCGCCGTGGTTTGGGGTATCAGGCAGCTTGACTGTTCCGTCATGGGAAAAACTCGGAAAAGACCTAGAGGAGTGTAACACAAGGGGAGAACTTTCTCGAGGCGCTCTCCCCTTGTGGAGCATGATACTTTCTTGCCTAAAGGAAAATGTGAAGAAATTATTCAACGAGGACGCAAGGCTCTTAGCATGTGTCAAGATAGCGCATCAGAGAATGAACAAACAGGGACTACGGTAGACAGGCCTGAAATTATGAAAAGAGAAAAAAGAAAACAAAAGGAAAAGCAAGAAACGGTGCCAGGATTATATCCAATCCTAGATGAGTTTAAGGAATTATATTTGTTTCAAGATGAATTAAATCCTAGAAAGGAGGAAGATTTAGAAGGAGCGGCCGCGGCATATGAACAAGAGCGGTATGGGCATTGGTACATGCCGCCGCTCGCTAGCCCACCATATTTTAAGCTCATTAGGGATCTTGCAGAAGCGGCTAAAAGAGATGGCGTGTCCGCCAATTACACTATCATGTTGTTGCAGCGCCTCACGCGAAATGCGTTAACACCTACAGACTGGCAGGATATTGCCCGCGCTTGCTTAACGATGGGGCAATACCTAGATTGGAAATCAATCGTGTCTGACCTAGCACATAGTCAGGCGCGGGAGAATGCTGCCAATGGGCAGCCGGCCTGGAATGTTGACATGCTGTTGGGACAGGGACAATGGATAAATAATCAGACCATGTTCCCTGTGCAAGTTTACAGCCAAATAAACGAAATTAACATGCGGGCCTGGCGAGCCCTCCCCAACAAAGGAGAAGTTTCAGGGAATTTAACCAAGATTATACAGGGCGGCACAGAACCATTTTCCGATTTTGTAGCTAGAATGATGGAGGCTGCCGGACGGATTTTTGGTAATGTAGATGAGGCTATGCCATTAGTAAAACAATTAGTTTATGAACAATGCACAAAAGAGTGTCGCAGAGCGATAACACCTTATAAAGGGAAGGGCATTGAAACCTGGATGAAAGCATGTAGAGAGATCGGAGGGCCTTTGTCTAATACAGGGCTTGCTGCGGCTGTGCTGGCTGCCGCCCACAGTGTACAGAACCCTGCCAAGTCAGGGGTTTGTTTCCAATGTGGAAAGCCTGGGCACATTAAGAAACAGTGCAAAAATGCAGGTGCGAGACCTAAAATGCTACAAGCTCAAAGAGTTCCAGGAACTTGTCCTAGATGCAAAAAAGGAAAACATTGGGCTAATGAATGTAGATCTGTTAAAGATATAAATGGGCAGCCCATTCAGCCCGCTGCACAGGTAGCTAATCCAAGAAATATCCATACAACCAATTCAAAAAACGGGATAACGGGCCCCCGGTCCCAGGGCCCGAAGATTTTTGGGGCCCACGAGAGTGTGAACCTTCAGCCACTCCGACCCCAAGGCGAGCCACGTCAGGCTCCGCAGGGTTGGACCTCCGTGCCACCTCCAGAATGGTATTAACAATAACCATGGGCATACAGCCCATAGATACAGACATGAAAGGACCACTACCTAGAGGGACGGTTGGGTTGGTGTTAGGACGATCCTCCTCTATTTTGAAAGGACTTATTGTCCTCCCCGGAGTGATTGATCCTGATTATATCGGAGTTATTAAGGTAATGTGTCAATCCCCCAGAGGGATCATTACTATAGCCCCTGGTGATCGGATAGCTCAATTGTTAATTTTGCCCTCTTTTCATGAAAATTATCCCGCATGTTCTGCAGAACGAGGATCCAAGGGTTTTGGATCCACTGGAATTGATTTTAGCCTTTTTGTCATTATCCCTTGATGATCGTCCTATGATGAGTCTAACCGTAGAAGGGAAAACATTTTCAGGTTTGGTAGATACCGGAGCAGATCGGAGCATTATAACTACTAGAGATTGGCCAGGCTCTTGGCCCCTACAAGAGTCTTCTCAAACCTTGCAAGGTCTAGGATATGCACAGACACCCAAAGTTAGCTCCAAGGAATTAACTTGGATCTCTAAAGATCAGAAGGGAAGATTTCAACCCTTTGTGGTTGAGGGATTGCCATTTAATTTATGGGGAAGGGATGTACAAAGTCAAATGAAACTTAGACTTACTAATGATTATTCTGAAGTCGCACAAAATATTATGCTTAAATCGGGATTTATACCTAATAGAGGGATAGGACGTAAGTTACAAGGCATGACCGCCCCTATAGAAGCCCGCGGAAATTTAAACCGCCGAGGCTTGGGTTTTTCTCAAGGGTCACTGAGTTTATGATTCCTATTACATGGAGGACCACAACACCTGTGTGGGTACCTCAGTGGCCTTTGTCAAAGGAAAAGCTGGAGGCGGCATCCAAACTAGTGGATGAGCAGCTACAATTAGGGCATTTAGAACCCTCCCAGTCACCCTGGAATACTCCGATTTTTGTTATTAAGAAAAAATTAGGGAAATGGCGTTTGCTTCATGATCTGCGAGCTATAAATCAGCAAATGCAAATTATGGGGCCTATACAGCGCGGTTTGCCAGTATTGACAGCTCTTCCGCGAAACTGGCCTGTTATAGCAGTAGATATTAAAGATTGTTTCTTTTCTATTCCTTTGAATAGTCGAGATAAAGAAAGATTTGCCTTTACTCTGCCCTCTGTTAATCATGAACAGCCCGATAAGAGATATCATTGGGTTGTGCTCCCTCAAGGTATGGCCAATAGTCCTACTATGTGCCAACTTTATGTTGACATGGCCTTGCAACCAGTAAGAAATGAATTTCCTAAAGTTAGGATTATTCACTATATGGATGATGTTTTATTGTCAGCCCCTTGTATGGAGTTGCTTGAACAGGCCTTAGGCGTTTTGATCAAATATTTAGGGAATAGGGGATTATTTCTTGCTCCCGAAAAAATACAGAAGGGAGATGTAAATTTTTTAGGAGCTACTGTACATAGGAATAAGATAGTACCTCAAAAAATTGAGATTAGGACTAATTGCTTAAAAACATTAAATGATTTTCAAAGGTTACTTGGAGATGTGAATTGGATTCGGCCATATTTAAGTTTAACCCGCTTGGATCTAAAACCTTTGTTTAGTGTATTAGAGGGAAATCCTGATCTTAATTCCCCACGCCAATTGACCCCAGAAGCCCATCAGGCACTTCAAAAGGTAGAACAAGCTATTACAAATGCACAATTAGAACGCTGTGATGATTCTCAACCGGTTTGGATGTGTATTCTTCCTACCTTGGGGTTTCCAACTGGTGTTCTTTGGCAAAGTGGACCTTTATTGTGGATTCACACAAAATCTATGGGAATGAGAACTTTGTCACATTACCCATCTATGGTTGCCGAGGTCGCCTTATTGGGTATTAAGCAATGTGTTTCCTCTTTTGCAAGAACGCCCGAAAGGCTTGTAGTCCCATATACGAAAGATCAAGTAGAAGTGCTAGCAGCAACTACTTCCGAGTGGTCCATACTTATATGTATATTTTCTGGTATTATTGATAATCATTTGCCAAAGAGTGAACTTTTGAAGTTTGTGACTCAACAACCTGTTGTATTCCCAAGAATTACTGTAGATCAGCCACTGTTTAATGCTTTGACCATTTATACAGACGGGTCTAAAACGGGAAAAGGAGCTTATATGGTCCAAGGAAAACAACCAGTGATCATTGAATGTCGACCTGATGCTCCTCAAGTGGTTGAATGTCAAGTAGTTTTAGAAGTTTTTAGACGCTTTCAAGAGCCTTTTAATTTAATTTCTGATTCCTTATATGTGGTGAATGCTGTTAAGCACTTAGAAGTTATTTCTTTTGTTAAAACATCTAGCACTGTAGCTTCCTTGTTGACAGGAATAAGATGTCAAATATTACATCGTCAACATCCCTTTTATATTACCCATATTCGGGCTCATTCTTTGTTACCCGGCCCCATGGCTAAAGCTAATGAACAAGTTGATCTGGCCACACGCGCTCTAACAGCGCTAGACTCTACGACACAGGCTCAAGAGTTTCATAAGCTATATCATGTGTCATCTACAGTCTTAAGAAAAAAATTTAACATTACCAGAGCTTTGGCTAGGAATATTGTGAAGAGTTGTTCTGCTTGCGCCCAATTTTTGCCTACCCAAAAGACTGGGGTTAACCCCAGAGGCATTCTTCCAAATGAATTATGGCAAATGGATGTTACCCATGTTTCCTCCTTTGGAACGCTCCAATATGTACATGTTTCAGTGGATACCTGTTCTGGAGTGGTACATGCCACGCCTCTTTTTGGAGAAAAGGTTCAAAATGTTATTACCCACTGCCTTGAAGCTTGGGCAGCGTGGGGCAAACCCGCTAAGATTAAGACTGATAATGGCCCAGCCTATACTTCCAAAAGCTTTGCTCTTTTTTGTCAAAAAATGCAGGTGATTCATATTACAGGCTTGCCCTATAATCCACAAGGACAAGGAATTATAGAACGCACAAATCGCACGCTTAAAGAACTCTTAATAAAACAAAAAGGGGGGATCGCAGAGAACTGTACCCCTAGACAGAGACTTTCACTTGCCTTATTTACCATAAATTTTTTACATTTAAATGATGATAAAGAAACCTCTGCTGAACGCCATGTGGCAACAAACCATAAAAATTATGGCAAAGTGATGTGGAAAGATGTGTTGTCCAATCAATGGAAGGGCCCGGATCGTGTTATTACTCGATCCAGGGGATCTCTTTGTGTCTCCCCACAGGATCAAGATCCGATCTGGGTGCCATCAAGACTGACGAGAATTGTTGAAGAAAACTTCAGAGAAGATGCTGAGCTGGATGTTCCTGATGATTCTTCCCTTGCTTAGGGCAGAGAATATGACGTTCTGGGGAATTAGCCGGACGTGGCCAGTTCCCATGCCGGTTCACTCTCAGAGCAGAGTTCTTCCAATATTTTATTAAATGAATACGGCCTGTACCCAGCCATTGAATTATGACTGGGCACCGTATAATGCCAGTGAAAATGAGATGAATATTACCACTTTAGTTTTGGAACATACAGGGATAGTTCCTTTAAGAAATAATGCTTCTGATAAAACAAGTGCCAACAGGACTGTTGTCGCCCCCTATTGTGAGCCAGTCACATCAACACCCCCAGTCTTTACCCCTTGTCAGGGGGGAACTTATGCTAAGTATGAACTTAGTTCAGGCTTTCAATTTTCCCCTGATTTAAAGTCCTATATGGGAAGAAAGGAAAAAGGAAATGATACTAATGAGACAAAAGGAAATGATAGTACAAAGTGGTATTTTGAAGGATGGCCATTTTATTCTTGGTTATTAGTTAATGAGGCAGGAGTAGGCATGGATATTTCTGCTTTGGCCACTTTACAGATGCCCTGAATAGGAGTGCAGAGATTGGAGAATTCCTAAAGGGAAACTGGTCTCAAGAAGCTGAACGGATGATATTTAAGCAAAAGATTCAGATTATGCAACTGAATGCTACCAAGCTGGAACCCGTTACCTTTGGAGATTTTACCTCTTGGCTCTCTTCTGCCTTTTCCTTCTTTAAAGAGTGGGTAGGGGTGGGGATCTTTGGGCTCTGATTATAATATGTCTCTGGTTGGTCTGTCGCATGCGCGTCAGGGCACATCGAGATAAGGTCCTGCTCACTCAAGCACTTTTGGCTGTTAGTGAAGGTGATTCTCCCGCAGCCTGGGTCTCCGTCCTGAACAGTTCGAATTGATTGCCCTTGCACAGAGAGGCCCTGTTGCCATTGCACCTCTATAGGGAATCAAAACTTATTCTGAGTCAGCCTTTGCACCCTGCAGCCCTTGTTGGCATTGCACGCAGGAAGGTGTCTCAGACATGCCAACGGAAGACTGCCCTCGAACAGTGAGCACATCATGAGGTGAACACTTGTACGGGCTACATTCTGCTTGGTGATCCTAGTAAATAAAAAAGGGGGAGATGTAGGGCGCGGTCAGCTAACTGCCACGCAGCAGGAAGCTGAAGCAAGCTGAATCATCCTTCCTGTGGCCACTGCGCTTGCGCTAAGTATACTAATGAGGTTTTAAAGTAGCGACCTATCCGATGCTGGCTCACAAGTCGCACCATCAGCGAAAGCCAATCACAGAGCGACACATGTTCTTAATCCCTATATAAGCAGACTGCTATAGGATTGCGGGGTCTTCCTTCCATCTTTTCTTTAACCAAGCTGTGCTCCAATAAAGTGTGATACGAGAAGAATCTTGCGTGTGGCGACTCGTCATTCTGCTGGTCGGAGGCGGCTCGCCGCAAAATAGGAACACAGGAAGAGTTCAGGGGCCTGGTGACAAGGGAGGCGCCCAGCTTCCTCAGGGACCCAGGAAGTGGGCCTCAGGCTTGTCCTCCCTCCTCTTTCCCTTTCCTTCTACCTCCCCCTAGACCCAGCCCTGGGGACTGTCACCAGGGATTGGCATCTCTGTAGTCCAGCCATGACACTATTTGCCCCAGACACTTCCAGGATGACAAAAGGGGTTGTTTCCATGAGGCCTGACATAGCTCAAGCTCCTGCCACCCCAGAGTCCTTAGAAGCCTCCATGCAGGGGCCTCCCCTCCAGGCAGATACCTTTCTTAGCAGCACCATTTGCTACCATAGAGCGAGTACCTGGGCACACACAGTTTTAAGACAGCCAGAGGCCCTGCTTTGTCTAGAACAGAGCCTGCCCTCCCTATGCCCTCCACATCCAAGTGGTTTGAAGGCACCATGAAGATGGCTGATTTGGGCAGCCAGCAGTGGCCATGGCTGCCTCCCAAACTGCACGGCTTCCCACACTCTGGCAGTCTCGGAGAAGCATGGGAGACCTGCCAAACTTCACCATGCCCCTGAAAAGGGCTTAGGAGTTAGTTCAGAAAGCTGACTGGCCCTGAGGAGTCTGGTGGTCACGAGAAGGAGACACATGCAGCAGAGAAAATGGTGAGTCCGGGGATCGTAGACCCTCCAGCAATTAAAGAGGCTACAACTTGGTGGAGGCTACACAGGACAGAGGGGCAGCAGCAGATCAGAGATCTCTCATACCTAGCATGCTAACAGAGCTCTACCCAGGGGAAAAAGGCGATGGAGAAAATCATGAATTGATAGGTTTAAAATGAAAGAAGTGAGAAAACATGTATGGGACCTACTTTTCCTGGAAAGGTTAGTTTTTCATTTTCTTTCATCAGGTGGATTGAGTAACCTAAAAAATCAAGTTGTATTTCCTGCACAGAGCTTCCTGGCTGGAGTGGGGGCATACAAGCAGAGATCAGAGTTTATTCTGACTGACATGGCTGGAGGGTGCCCAAAGCCTTGTTATGCCGGGTGTGGTCCAAGGCGAAGCAGCCATCACCTGTGGTGTGTTAGAGATTCAGTTTCAGGTCTCACCCTAGACCTTCTGAAATTCAACCTGCATTTTAAGAAGATCCGAGGTGATTCATATCTATACTAAAGTTTGATAAGCATTACTTAAAGGGATGATTCAGAAGTTTCAAAAAAAAATTTAACTTAAACTTAGTTTAACTCCACACAAAATCTTTAGCTAGCAGTAAAAGCAGAGCTGCTCTGTTTAATTTGGGTGGCCCATATCCCTTTTTGTTTATCACTAACAACAGCCCTTGAGGCACATCTGGGGATCTCTAAAACTCTAGGTCCAGGGAATCTCCAGAGACTCCTGAGTGCTTCAACAAAGCCCTAGGCATGGAAACTGTGATAGTAAGCCCAGTGCAGACTCCACATTTCCAGGGCTGCTCATGGGGCAGCCCACAATCTTAAAATCTGCTTACCTAGGGCCCCAGAGCTGGCTCATGTGGCAAGGGAAACCTGTTCGAAAAGATGGCCTCACTGTGATCCAGTGAGATCTGCACTGGAGGACTGGACCTCCAGGCTCCCTGAGGGATGCTCCTTTTAGCAGGCAGGAGCCCTCCCCAGTCTTTTTCTATGTTAAGGGACTGGCTCTTTGGGTTCACAGGTGAGAGCTGTCCATCTCCCACAGTCTGAGAGCCGCAGTCTTCAGAGAGTGGACAGGCTAGCATAAGTCATAACTTGGAGACAGGACTCAAGCTGTTAACGAGTTTGAAGCCTTTGCTTTTAAGATTCAAGCCCCATCTGTGAACCCTCAGGTAAGGGAGGGACAGGTGAGGAGGAACAACGTTAAGGCTGCGAGCACCTCTCAAGATGAAATGTTAGCTGTGTTTCTTCAGGGACTGGATTGAAAATGGGTAAAAGGGGGGTATGGCACCATGTCTGGGGACACAGAAGACTGGAGAGCTCTGATCCAAGACTTACATGCTTTTCAAGAGAGGATACTAGCCCATCTGCATCTGGGTGAAGCTACGCGAGGATCTGAGTTGTCAGGTCCCTAGAGAGACGACCACTGCTGACCTTGACAAGGTTCTAGAGTCTTGTCACTGGGTAATGAGAACTGGAAAGGATCCATCCTAGTGGGCTTGTGGACCAGGAGCCACAGTGGTGACGACAATAGGGCATGGCTAATTGGGAAACTGACACTGGCTTGCTCTGTGTGAGGCCTTGGTCAAGTTTACCAGCAAGAAAAGAAAGAGCCAGCATATATGACAGTGCTACTTAAGATCAACAAAATGAAGACAAGGCTCATCACCCTTGTGACGGGGTGAGCAGCAGCTTCTCAGGAGCCAGCCACCCCAATCAAGGGTGTGCAGGGTTAGCCAAGGCTTGGGAGGCCACACAGCCAGCACATTCGGAACAGCACGAGCCCTGCTCAAAGGTGACGCAAGAGCATATGTGAGTGTTTTATTTAACTCAATCAGAGAAACACTGCCAGTGCAGGCTGGGAACTCATTCTTTTCCAGCTGATCAGAGAGCTAAGTTTTCAAAGCCTGGATGTCTTTGGAATCCCTAGTAACATATTTCACTGTTTTCCTTCATGATTCTTACAAGTACAGCTAACTTTGATTAACACTGAGTTCGTTTCACAGTTCCTTAGTATTTCTGCTGGCTTAACTGATTGACAGTGGGTACTGGAACTGCAAATGGGGTAGGTTTCTGGGGTTTATATGCACACATTTGTACACACATCACAGTTTTAGAAACTGGGACAATAAAGTTTCTATTAGTTGGGGATTTTATATATTATACACTGCCAGGATAATCTCTCACTTGTGGGTTTTGGGGAAAGAATCCGTCAGTGTTAAGATTACCACTATGTAACTGCCTAATGTTGGACTAGGTGAAGCTGCCTACGCCTAAGTCCTGGAGGCAAGGTCTGGAGTCATAAGGAGCCCACACCCTGAGGGCCCTGGCCCGACAGGCACTTGGTCAAGCCTCCTCTCTGATGGCTGGAGGCGAATTCCTATGCCCAATTAACGCCCACAGGGCACTCCTCGTCACACTGACCACGTGTCCTGACCACAAGAACCATGACGATGTTGGGGCTCTGCTTCCCCTTCATCCTGCCACACTCCCCCAAGAGCCCTACAATGCCCACAAGGAGAGGCGGCTGCAAAGACCACAGACACCTCAATTTACATAAAATTATCTCACTCCATTTTATTTAAGATTTTTTTTCTCCAGTTAGTAAAAGAAAGATGTGTCTCTCTTTATACATATGTACAAGTTCAGTTATAAAAATAGACAGCACATTCAAAGAGAAAAAAGGCTTGGCATTTTTCTGATTCCCTCTAAATAGCATCTGTACACAGGAGTCTGGATTTGGGCAGGGGAATCTTATGATTTAAATTAAATGATTCCCCTACCACTCCTACTCCCAAAAAAAAGTTTTAAAAATCAATCTATCTAAACTCAATTCCGCGATTTTCAGGTGTGCAAATTAGAGGCTGGCCCGCCCAGAAGCACCTGCTCCACCAGGGACATCAGGCTGGGGGCAAGCAGAAACACCACCCATGCCAACACCAACCCTTTGCCTCTCCTGGAGGGAAGCAAGCTCAGGCTGGTGGGGCCGGGCTGGGAGGGTGGGTGCTGAGCCTGCCCTCTCTCCATCCTCTCCAGCTCACTCCGCCATCCCTTCCTTTCTCAGTGCAATACAGACAGTGCATACAGCCAAGCAGGGGGCTGAAGGGCAAGGGTGGGGAGACTGTGCATTCAGGAAGGGCAAGGGGAGCCTGCAAGAGGGGCAGTGAGGATGTCCTGCTGATTGAGGTGGCTCCTGGTCTGTTTACTGGCTTCTGGGAGTCCCGGAGTGGGAGCTGCTGCTACTGTTGCTGGTGGGACCTGAAGGTTCTCTGATGCGAACCATGCAGGACAGGGGAGGAAATGCTGGGAAAACAACTGCCTCCAGGCATGCTTCCTCTAGCCTTCTGTCATCCTCACAGACCACTACCTTCTTCTGCATTCGCTGCTCTCCTCAACCGTGACACTCTGGCAAATGGGGTTTGGAGACTTGGGGAGTTGCCCACGACTGAGGACGTCACATAAATGATTTCCTCCCTTCCTAGCCCCACAGGAAATCACAGCCCTAAGAGAAGTCTCCACTGTGGAAGGCTCTTCACAGCACTTGCTGAGCCTTTGCAAGGAACATGGCCAGAGCCGAAGAGTGGAATGGGGATGGAGACTGTGTGCCTGAGCATCTAAACAGGGTCTCTGTCAGGCCCTTCCCCAGTATGAGGTTTAAGACTTGCCTATAAATTCCTTTGAGATGCTGTGGGCCTGATCCCTGTCCTTGGGCCTTCTTCCTACAGGCAACCCCAGAGCATTCCTCTTGAGACACAGGTGATCAAAGTGCTCACGCCAACCACCTGCCTGTCTTTCCCTTGCTGCAGCTGGTCATCGCTGCCCTCTGGCTTGGGATGAAAGATGCTGCACTGGGCAAGCCATCCAAAGACCATCTGCAGGCCAGGACTCTAGCCCCCGGTTTGGTTGAAGGAAGCTGGAGGGCCAGGTGGTTACCGTCCTCCAGAGGGGTTGGTGCCTTTGCCCTGTTTCCGGACCAGGGAGTCTGGGGCTAGGCTGCTGGTCAAGTGGAGGCTCTTGGGAGTCCCAGGAACACTATTTCCTTTGCTCAAAGGGGAGCTCAAGGGAGAAGAGGCGCTTGAAGGTCCAAAGTCAGCAAGGCCAGCAGGCCGAACAAGGGACGTCTGCAGAGGACTGCTGGCGGAGATTCCTGTGGGGAGGAAAAGAGAGGCAAGACGAGCATAAGCACCAGTCCTGTCTGAGTGCCTCAGTGCCTGACCTCGGTTGCTGGAGTCTGGTCTGGAGATGAGGTCGTGGGGAAGCCCCTCCCTGCCACTCTTCTTAGCATATTTGCTTGCTCTTCCTGTCAACTGTTTTTTCAGTAAGAGAAAAATGATACCTACCCAGCTCTCTCCACATTACCGCATCAACAGGGAGTAAAGATGTCACCTTGGCACTGAAGGGCAGAGCACACATTATATAACATGGGAAAGCCAAGGCTGCAGGATGAGCCGTAACTTACAGGCACTAATGTATTTTCTTACACATTCGTTCTTCCTTTTCAGGACACCACTTGTGATTAGTTGCTTCCCTCTTTATTTTTTAAAAAAATTATTTATGTATTTATTTTTAAATTTTTGGCTGCATTGGGTCTTCGTTGCTATGTGCCAGCTTTCTCTAGTTGCGGTGAGCGGGGGCTACTCTTCCTTGTGGTGCACGGGCTTCTCACTGCGGTGGCTTCTCTTGTTGCGGAGCACAGGCTCTAGCCGCGAGGGCTTCAGTAGTTGTGGCACGTGGGCTAGGTAGTTGTGGCTCGCAGGCTCTAGAGCACAGGCTCAGTAGCTGTGGCTCACGGGCTTAGTTGCCCCGCGGCATGTGGGATCTTCCTGGACCAGGGCTCGAACCCACGTCCCCTGCATTGGCAGGCGGATTCTTAACCACTGCGCCACCAAGGAAGTCCCAGCTGCTTCCTTCTTAATTTCAGAAGATGCCCTCTACTCCCCAGTCTGGCCAGAGGACACAAGGCTGCCCATTCTATCCTGTGTCTACATTCATGCATTCTCCTTGTGTTGGAGGCAGCTACCCCTGCTCTCCAAGCCCTGCCACTTTAAGGACCTGGTTCAAATCTCCCATCTCCAGCGATGGCTTCCTGGGCAACAACTCTTTTGTACATTCCTAAGAATGAATTCTCAGCAGGCAGACTCATGTCTCCTCTCATCCACAGTGGAGCTGTGGGTAATGTCCAGATCAGTCCTTTCCCTTGTTTTCCGTTCCCAGTCACCAAGCACTGTCAATTTTTCTTGTGACACTCTACCCCCTGTTGCCTCCGGGAGAAAGCATGATGAGTGTCATGCTTTGCCCCATCCGTGGGTGAAATCCTGCCATGGCAGCCTTGACCACTGCCATGATTGTTATTTTCCAAGGGTGTGATGAGCTGGCAAGAGGTTAAGAAACACTGGGGTAGGCTATCATACTTCATATTTGTTGAATGAACAGATAAATGAAGGCCGCTATCCCTGGAGGAGAAAGGGGAGGTAGCCTAACACTTACTGAGAACTTTCTATCCAAAAATTCCCCTTACTTGCTGCAGCAGCCCTAAATCCTAAGCCCGCGTTTCCAATGGGAGAGAGGTCTGTGCATGGTGAGGGTGCCCTTCTCACCGCTCTCAGATGCCCTACATTCCACCGCTACCCTTATCCTCCACAGCTCATGGTCACAATAGCTAGCTACTTCCCTTCTCAAACTTCCCAGAGCCCCTGGTCACACACCGGGTAAGCTCTGGCCCAGCAGGTCCTTCCAACCCTGACTCCCGCAGCTCCTCTTCAGCACAGCCTGACTGACCTGCTCAGTGACCCCCAACGTGCCTTGGTCACTGTTAACTCTCTGTCGCCAGTTTAAATCCTTCACTATCCTTCTCTTTCCTTCTGAATTAGCCTGGCAACTTTGTCATCAAATCCACGGTTCCTCCTTCTTCTGATCTACAACCAGAATTAAGGCCTTCCCTCTTCCTTCATTCAGGACACGCATACTGCCTTGTACTGCTGCTAAACAAATTCTATGCCCAGCTTCCCCTTCTAATTTTCATTATACACTCAGGTGCGGGGTCCATGTGTTATACTCCTATGCACACAGCAGGTATTGTTTTTTTGGTTTTGTTTTGGTTTTGTTTTTTTTTTGGCGCCACATGGTTTGTGGGATCTTAGTTCCCCGACTAGGGATTGAACCTGGGCCCTCGGCAGTGAGAGCACGGAGTCCTAACCACTGGACCACCAGGGAATTCCCTACAGCAGGTGTTTAACCCTAAGGTGATGGAGCACAAGGCTGGGTAAAAGTTAACTTGACTACTGAAGTGTAATTATTAAAATGTGGGTCCGGGGGAAAAAAATCAGTTCTCAAAGCAGGAGAAATTCTGTTTAAAATTCAGCTTTCTCTGTTTTCACAGTTACTTACGCTTTGAAGGCAGTACTGTGCCAAGTCACAAGGGCAAGGAGAGAGTCAGGACCACTCAATGCTGAGGCAGAATCCAACATGGGCTTGGGAAGGAGCTTTGGGCCTGGAGGTGTCCTACTTGCTCTACCTGGCAGAATGCTCAGTAGACCCTTCCGACTGTCCCCGACCAGAATGGAGCCCGTAGTCCCCTGGGGCTTCCGCACCTTTAGACACGTTGTACCCGTATGCAGCATAGGCAGCTGCAGAGGCCGCGGCAGCCCCTGCTTTGGCTCCTGCCATTGCAGCAGCACTGCCTGCGGTGGACTTCCGGCTCCGGCCCTTCCCTGCTCCTTTGGCTGTGCTTCCTGAACCTTTGGGGCGGCCTCGGCTTCGGGCTGAATGACCACGTCCTGCAGCCGGCATTTCCTGAATGGAAATTCCTATGGGAACAAATGGGCCAAGAGGGAAAAAAGTTTATTTCTTCATTTGTTAACAGACTCTTCTCCTGGACAGGGAAGATGGCTTTCAGGGTGTTTGTTTCAGGACTCCCAGGGAGGTCTACGCCTCAATTTAATGGCTGGGACACAGCATCACACAGCGTTAGTAAGAACTGTAAATAGCTACAACAGCCTGACACCTCAAGCTGCTTTTCATTCTCTAAGAGTGGTGCCATTACTCCTGAATTTCTTCTTTCAACTAGATCATTACTAAATGAACTCCAGAGACGTGCACCTGTGATTCACCTGCACACTCCAATGTTTTCCTGCCTTGGAGAATCAACTTTTACTCCCAAGGTTTTTTGTTTTTTGAAATTAATTAATTAATTTATGTTTTGTTTTTGTCTGTGTTGGGTCTTCGTTGCTGCATGCAGGCTTTCTCTAGTTGCAGCGAGCGGGGACTACTCTTCATTGCGGTGCGCGGGCTACTCAGTACGGTGGCTTCTCTCGTTGCGGAGCACAGGCTCTAGGCCACGCAGGCTTCAGTAGTTGCTGCACACCGGCTCAGTAGTTGTGGCTCGCGGGCTCCAGAACGCAGGCTCAGTAGTTGTGCCGCATGGGCTTAGTTGCTCCGTGGCATACAGGATCTTCCCGGACCAGGGCTTGAACCCGTGTCCCTGCACTGGCAGGCGGATTCTTAACTGCTGCACCACCAGGGAAGTCCCTACTTCCAGGTTTTAAACTTAGAAGTCCTCAAGAAATAGCAGCAACACTGGGCCCCACAGAACAAAGTGAGGAAAGGCCTGGAAAAGCTAACTATAATTAAAAACTGGCAAAAATAAGGGTGAAACATGAAAGACAGGAATGGCTAGAAAACAAAGAAGTTTGAAATCTTTATGAAGTTCTTATTTTACATTCCCTAAACCTTCTCATTCTCCCTTTCACTTGAATCGACTAATGAAAGAATGACGCTACCAATTCTTTTTGCTCTACTCCACTCTTCTTTAAAGAAAGTAGAAAACGGCATTATCCAAGAAGGAATCAGGACCTCACCCAAGCTGTATGGGACAGCAGCATCACTTACCGTTCACAGTGTCTGACACGGAGCCCGTTATGGAAGCAGGAGAGTTGGTGGCTCGAGACTGAGGGGCTGAGGAGGCTGGGTCATCCACAATGACCAGCATGTCACTGCTGCTCTCGTCGGGGGGAATAGAGCCGGTGTGCAGCTCACTGCTGATGGAGATCTAGAGGCAAAAGGGTCATGATCACCCCCCCTCCTAGCACCCACAGCCCATGGCCCTCGTGCCTACATCAGTATGTGCTTCTCAGGTCTCACCACCATTTGCCTCTCCTGCCTGGCTTCACTCCTGAGAGTTAGACCCCCTGCTTTGGCTCCAAAGAAGGCAGCCTGTCCTCACTTGCTTTTCTTCCCATGGATTCCACATGTAACCCCTTCTACAAGGCAGGAGAACTCCTGGAAAAGCAAAGGCTACCAGGTCAGGACACAGTCCCCACTGCTGTTATGAAGGCATCTAAAAGGAGCCTCACCTCACTGAAAGGGCTGGGCATGGCTGAGTCCACACTAATGAAGGAGTCATCCCCGTCTGCAGAGAGGTTGGAGTTATCAGCCGAAGGAACAAATGGGATCACTAGGTTCACACCCTCCTTTCTCCTTTTCCCATCCAATTCATCTTCCTTTTTCTTCTGGGAACACACAAATCAAGAAATATGGAAAAAGGATGAGGATAGGCACCAAGAGAAAAGTGGGGTTGGAGAAGAAAGTGATGACAGAAATTTGACTCTTTGTAAAGTTCTAGGTTTCATTTTATTCAATTAGCATATTATTAAAGGAAGAAAAAATCCTAAGGAAGGAGGAAAGGGATGGCTTAGTAAGAGTTTATGCATATTCTGGCACAATAATACAGAGTTGAAAGGCCAGTCACACTGAACTGAAGCTGTGCCAAACCTAATCCTCACAGGGCGGGGTGCATGGTCAGCTTCCAGCATGGCCAAGCTGCAGCACTTCTCAGGGGCTGAAGTGATGCAGCCCCACAAGAGGGAGGGCCCGTGCTCTTAGTATATTTTCCGCACATCTGTTTTCACTCTGCCTTCTTTTTAAATATGTATAAGGGGAATGAAGGTTCTTATTACACATAAGGAATACTGAAGTGGCTTTTCATTATTTCCTCAATTTACGCTTAAAGACTGAGCGACTAAGCTACACTAAACAGTTCTAGAGCCAAGTTCAGGAGGGCTTTGTCACAGATGAGAGATGTGGAAGAACAGAAAGTGCTTAGAAAATTCTGGGGATCACACCCATCCACTGCACCTAACGGCATTTGTATCTAGACCTATATTAGGGTTAATACGGTATGTCTTTGTGTAGTTTATATTATCACTGGGTATTTATCTGAAACTTCTTATTCAGAGTAGGGATGGCACCTGATGCAAACTCAGTAAATCCTACAATGTCCTGTTGAAGAAAATCACCGTTTCTTCTTTGCTATTGTTTCTGAATAGTAGTAAGCAATGGGTTAGAAATTTGAAAGTGGAGTCATAAAAGAGAACCTGAGAACATGGGTAGAAATAGCAGCCCAGACTAGGAAGAACGTGAGCCTTCATTCCTAAGATTTTTTTTCAACTCTGTAAATATAGTGAGTACCAAGGGCATCCTTCAGGCTAGAAATAGTTCTGCTTAGCAGAAGGTACAATCGAGGGTGTGGATTGAGCTGGTGTGTCTATCAGAAGATGAACATATAATATAGACAGGCTCCTAGGCTGCTGACCATCAGGGCCATACAGCCAAAGGGACACAAGGCCCTATAAAAGCTTGCATAAGAGGAAGAAGTGGACCTCCACTTAAAGCACAACCAGCTTTAACATGTGACTAGACAACTTCAGACAAACCAAACAGTCCAGGGAAATGATACATGGACAAATGTCTGACTTGAGGGCCCAGAGCTATGGCAATGCCTGAATTTCAGCACAACCCAAAGGTAAGCCAAACCCACCAGAAGAAATTAGGAGCCACTTTCTGGAAGGTAATAAAATGGTTTCAAACCAACAGCCTTTATTTATTTATTTTTAAATTAATTAACTAATTATTTATTTGTTCAAACCAACAGTCTTTAGGCATGGTAAGTCTGGGAACCTAGTCAGAACTAATGGGCTGACTCCTGAAACAAGAGTTTCAAGTAAGTCCTGGAGACCTCATTTCTGATTTATATATCAGTAAAGATCAGGGGTAAGGATTACTGATATACTTTGGTAGAAACAGCAAGACAGGGAGAAATGTAGGGGAACTACATCCCACTTTGCAGCTAGCCTGGTGGGCTCAAGTAGGAAATGTCAGAAGGGAGACAAAAACAACTCAAATCCTTGGCATGAATTGGAGAAAAAGATGAACAGACTGGCCAACGATTTATTTTTCCAGTAGTAGATGACAATGAATGGTGCACTAGCAGAACTATGGCAGAAAGACTGGATCTAATGACCTCTTAGGTCCCTTCTAAGAGTCTACGGAATCTAATAATGTAACATCCATCTTACATTTATTAGACTTATGCTTTTTAACAGTCCCAACAAATGGTGTCCATAATTACATGTAACCACAGACACATGTAATTATGTCTGTGTGGGGAGTACAGTTCTACCAAGGCTGCATTTCTCCTGCTTGATTCTCTATCAGGACAGAACTGCTGTATAGCACACGTAGATGGAGCTGGACACCAACCAGTAACCAAGACGACAAGCCTGTACCCTGAAGACTCTTCTGTAAGGACCACTCTGCACCCCCATCAGTCCCTGTCCACCACCCCAAACTTGACATACCTTCTCTGCGTATTTTTCCCGCTTGCGCTTGCGCTCTTTAACTCGGTTGGTTTCCTCCTGCTGCCGTTTCTCTTCTTGTCGGAGTCTCACTGTCAAGAAAATTTTAAAAAGATCTGATGAAGTATCTGTGGCAATCCTAATCCTCATTCTCTGAAATTAAGGTGGCCATATTCTTTTATATTTATGATTGAAGGTATGACTTCTATCCATCTAAGGCAGATAACTGGTGGTTTTCTAACTTGGAGAATGAACAGAGTTCCTTGGATTCTTAACAGTTTTGGGGTTCAAATCACGATTCAGTGACACTGTCATGGGCCTTTCCTTGCCTTTTATTCTTTTTCCTTTTCTTTTCAGTCTTTTAATATCTCTGCATTGCACAGAGTCCTGAAAGGTTTTTAGAAGGTGGTGGCAAATGTGAGCCCCATAAGAAAGGTGCTTCATCACATTTTCTGATGTGATGCTGTCGAAGTCCTCAGAGGTTTACAAGGTAAGTCTGAAACTGAAACCCATTGTTCTCAAAAGCCAGAAGTACTGGGAGAAGCGTTTGTATGTTACATACAGCAGTGTGCTTTTCCAACTTTTCCATAAAAACATTTCTCTGGATAGAACAGAGTAAATTCATTACTGCTGAGGTGTCAAGGGATATAGCCTTCCTGGTACCCATTTATTTGAAGTCATATTACTCTAACAATACACACGAATTTTTCCTTCTACTCCATAATACATCCTTCTTTGGGTTTTAATATAAAATATTAACCAAAAAAATGTTTCTCCCCAGACAGTCTTTGGCTTTGCCTCCCCTTGGCACAGTCAAGGGCGCCTTTCATTTCCAGAAGAGTGGGGCTAAAGAAACATCTCTGTAAGGAGGAGAGAGCGTTAATAAGAGGTCTAGAGTACATACATTTCTTCTCCAATTCTTCATCGTCTAGAAGAAGGCTAACCACCTCTTTGGGTTTCAAGGTATCCGGTTTGAAGTTTCCACCAGAAATCACCATCCGCTGAATCTGAATATCAAAGCAGATCAAAAACCACCACCATCAGGCATCCATTCCCTTATGACAAATATTCAGAAAGAAAGAAACATCTTTCTTAATCTGTTCTCTGGTGAGGCCCCTGGATTTCCTACTTCTTTTTCATTCGTGTGACTGGCTCATCCAGGTCATTTGTCCAACAGAAAGGAGAACTTCTTTGCTTGCAACTGTTAATTGATAGCTATAAGGTCCAATAATACTGAATCAAGAAGGAAAAGAACCCCAAATAATCATTTCTTTAGAAACCAGCAAATTTGTCACACAACTCAGAGGCCGGTCACACTGAGAGTACTAGGGTGAGAGCAAACGCCATTCCTTCTTCCCCTGAATGTGAAACCATGTCAAATAGGAAAAGGCCATGACTTGGGGTCCTCTTCACATGAACAACAGCTGAATGTAGGTTGTAGACACCATTCTGGTAGAAAAGGAGTAAGGAATGGCCAGGGCAGTAGACTGCTTTTGTATGGGACCTCATTTTATTTTCTATTCACAAGAAATTTTAGTGCTTTCATGACCAACGAAAGCCAAGTCAGTCTTAGTCTTAGTCCAGTCAATGTGGCTGGACTATTTTCTCTACCAGCACAATACTTCCTTTGTCTTCTGCTTACCTCACTCTTCTCCTTGGCTCGCTGCAGAATGCGTTCTTCAATGGTGCCCTTACAGATGAGTCGGTACACGGTAACCTGCTTTGTCTGCCCCAAGCGGTGGGCCCTGTCCATGGCCTGCTGGTCCACAGTGGGGTTCCAATCGCTATCATAAAAAATCACCTGCATAGGCAGGACAAGAATACAGCAAAAATGAGGCACTCTCAGGGCAATACTAGGAATTCTGACAGCAACCCAGCCACTCATCTATTTCAATAGTCTGATGCCAGATTTTTTTCTACGATATAAAGATGAACAGGTATCTATCTACTCATAAAACCAAGCCATTCCCTCATCTGCCCTGGGCAAAAGAGACATACTCTGAGCGTTTTTCAGGGTTTTCATTTAAAAAGAGGGAGTGGCAACAATATTAATAGTTAACACTCAGGGCTTACTATTTGCCAGTCATTGTACTATGTGCTTTATGTGTATTAACTCACTTAAATCCCACTACCACTATGATTTAGGTACTATTTAAAACCCCCTTTTTATAGATGAGGAAACTGAGAGGAATAAGAGATTTTATCCAAGATCACACCGCCTAAATAAGCAGTGGGCCTGGGATGTGAGGGATGTGAAAGCCTTCTCTTTAACCCTAGGCCTACCTTGTAAGAGGCAGACATGGCTTTCCTGGCATTCTCAGGTTCTCATTAACAGGGTCATTTCCTGTCTCTTGAATTCCAGGCAAGAAATGTTTAAAGGGTTCTCTGGAAGTTACTTCTAGTTTGCTAAACAGCAAACACAAACAACAACAAAATGTACTCCCCCCTCCCCTGCCCCACCAGTGATCCTAAAACCAACAGACTCCTGGGTCCTCAGCCCTGAGGCTACTATCAATACAGTAGACCTCCTAAAAGAAAGCCAGTTCAAAATGACCCCTATCTCTCATGCGTCCTCCTCTACATTCAACCAAGTCACCAAATCCAGCCAGTGCTTCTTCAGAAACAAACCTATCCTTTCTACAGTCCACTGTCCTCCTTGACCAGGCCCTCACCACCTACATCTGGCTCACTAATGTTTCTAGACCAGCAGGCTTCTGAGATCTGTCTCTTTCTTCTTCAGTCTACTTGGGGTACCACTGGAGACCATTCCATCTCTCTGTCGATTATGCTGTTACACACCAAGTCCAAGCTCCCCTCAATAATCAGGTCCTGCTATACTAAGACAACTTCATTTTTATTCTTTCCTAATATAAAAGCACCCCTTCCCTTTTGTCAGATAGGTCTCTTTGGTATCCCTCACTTATATTACGTTTGTTTGTACTACTTCTTGCTTAAGCTGATTTTCTGACTAACAATCAATCCTTCAACTCTTCTCTGTTGATTAAGGTTCAGTTTAAGCTTCACCACTTTCAGGAAGACCTCCCTGATTTCTCTTGCCTGTAACGTCTCCTTTTCCTATTCCTCATGAATTCCTATTAGAAGTAACACTGGCTGAAACCTTTTGAGCACTTAAAACAGATGTGCATACATATCTCACTAAATTTTCAAAAAAACCTTATATATTTCCTTCATCTTACAAATTAGGAAGAGACTGGCCTGAGTTCACAATCCTAATAGTCTCCTTCTGCAACGTGCACTATTAGCAAAATGTTGCATCACCTATCCTGGTCCAAGTTCCCACTTAACTGCTACCTTCTAAAGGTGACCAATTGTTTTGTGTGTATTACATATTTTAAAAATCTTCCTGTCTAGTCTTATTTGAGGACAGACACCATCCACCAGTACAAAGTAGAATTCTACAAATATTAGTCAATTGATACTAGAATCTCTAAGTTGTGATCAAAACTAGATAGAGCCTTAAAATGTAGGCTGGGGCTTCTCTGGTGGCGCAGTGGTTGAGAGTCCGCCTGCTGATGCAGGGTACATGGGTTTGTGCCCCGGTCTGGGAAGATCCCACATGCCGCGGAGCGGCTGGGCCTGTGAGCCATGGCCACTGAGCCTGCGCGTCCGGAGCCTGTGCTCTGCAACGGGAGAGGCCACAACAGTGAGAGGCCCGCGTACCGCAAAAAAAAAAAAAAAAAATGTAGGCTGAAGAGTGATTGATTTCTCTTGACACTGTTCCTCTAGATGCTTTTTCCCTTGCTTAACACCATTCCTAAGTAATTTATTTTCTCATTTAAAAATGGAAGCAATTCTTCTGCCATTTTCTTCAGAATTCACTTGAGGTAAAGATGGATAAAAGGCATCAGTATTTTCAATGCTCTTGCCTCTACTAATAAGGACCCCCACTGGCTCTTTCTTCTGGCGCTCCTTTTGTCTTGCTTTCATATGAGGTATAATCCCTCAGTTTTTATAGTGTAGGTTAGAATCCTTGAGGAAAAAATTACAAACTGCCTGCCAAAGAAAGAAAATCATTATGAAAGCTTATTGTTAATCCACAGTGTCCACAGATCTAGGATTTGGAAGTACACAATGTTTGTCACTTGTAGAGGAGTTTAGCCACAGGATATTCTGAGCTTCAACATGATATGAAAAATTTTAGAAAATTCAGTTTAAACTTTCAGGGAGAACAAAGGAAGAGAAGACAGAGTTAATGAAAATGAGACCTCTGGACTTCCCTGGTGGCGCAGTGGATTCCGGGAAGATCCCACATGTCATGGAGCAACTAAGTCCGTACGCCACAACTACTGATCCTGCACTCTAGAGCCCACAAGCCACAACTACTGAGCCCACATGCCACAACTACTGAAGCCCGTGCACCTAGAGCCTGTGCTCCACAACAAGAGAAGCCCCCCTTGCCACAACTAGAGAAAGCCTTTGCGCAGCAACGAAGACCCAACGCAGCCAAAAATAAAATTGATCTTTAAAAAAAAAAAAGAAAAGGAGACCTCCAATTGGACTGGGGGGGAGGGTCATTATTTGCCCAACATACCTAACATGACCTACATATGTGGAAAATGAGAGTTGATGTCACATCCCAAAGATAGTACCTTAGTAGTCCAAGCCTAAGGCAATGGTTCAGCATGAATTCATAATGGGGAATCCTATATTATGAATCATTTCATAGGTGTTTCCTCCATATTTACATTTTCTTCCTGGAAGTCTCAGTGGCAACCAAACCTGATTCAACTTGGGTTCTTTTGAGATCATAAACAATAAGATTAAAGCCTAAGAGATAGGCTTGCAATTTAAAGTCCCCCCTTCCCCCAATTTAGTGGCTATCTATCATTCAAATGGATTAAAAGAGGTGAGGAACTGGGGAGAAAGAGAGAATAAAATAAGATTCTACTTAACCCTATCCAATAAGCTATTGATGTTTAAAAAAAAAAAAAAAGAAAGATTCTACTTAGAAAAAGACCCAGGGAAAAAGAATATGAAATATGTGTAAGCTAGTGGGTTAAGATAAGAACAGAGAGAACTAAAAACCAAGTTCGATGTATGGTTATTATCTAACTTGACAATAAAATGAACACTGAATCAACCATGACATGAACTCAGGGAGAGGGAGTCAGGGGAGACCATGCCCATTAGAATAGGACAGAGATGACATCTTTGTTTATGGAGCTCAGTGAGACATTCTAGAGAAAATAACAATTAAAGAACTACAACAGCTGACTTAACTAGGAAACATTAAAGCTAGTCAGTCCACAATGTGTGGCCCAACAATGACTAAGGGGAAATAAATTACTTGTCAGCACCTTTATGAAGTTGTAAACACCAAGCTGGGCGGGCACTGGGAGGGGAAGCAAGGGAAGAAGGTGGGAGCTGAGATGGGGTGGAGGCGCCTGGCTATACAGGTCAATATAACAGGGAGTTTCAGGGGATGAGGGAGTGAAATGGAAAACAGGAAAATTTAGAGAAACAACTGGAAAAAGCTGACCAACACTTGGAGGGTGGAACTCACTCTTTTTTTCCCCAAGAGAACAGGTGGAAGTTCAGTCCCTTGGGAGGACTGAAAGCTGCCCCATGTTGTCTCACAGGACATAAGACTTCTCACACTGTTACTAAGGGACAAAAGCTCTTCAATCTCTCTCTACACATAAACATTTAAAACAGATCTCACACAAACAAAACCAACAGTGCAGTTTATAACAATTTCTCACTAAACAATGTCAAATGCAAAGAGATCCCTACTCCAAGAAGAATACACAAAGAACAACACAGGCAGTGAGGGGCAGTTGCCATTAATTTCATGCTAAAATCATGTTTTTACTAACAGAGTGAGCCAGACATAATCCCAATGTTTACAAATACACGTTTATAAATGCACTCTCAATCATAAAACATTAAGTTTTTCCTGACATTTTAGGCAGACTAACCTCTTCCTTGTCCATAAATGGTTCTGGGGATCTTCCAAAGCTGAACAAATCTCAGAACAAAGGAAAAATGCCAGGCAAGCAATTAAGCTTATTGTTTCTCTAATAATACAAACACACCAAGTATAACTTAACTCCACACAAAGCTTTATCTAGCAACTCATTTAAATCTTTTATTTTATTTACTTATTTTTGGCTACATAGGGTCTTCGTTGCTGTGCGCGGGCTTTCTCTAGTTGCAGTGAGCGGGGGCTACTCTTTGTTGTGGTGCGCAGCCTTCTCATTGCGGTACCTTCTCTTGTTGCGGTGCGCGGGCTTCAGTAGTTGTGGCACACAGGTTCTAAAGCACAAGCTCAGTAGTTGTGGCGCACGGACTTAGTTGCTCCGCGGCATGTGGGATCTTCCCGGACCAGGGCTCGAGCCTGTCTCTCTTGCATTGGCAGCTGGATTCTTAACCACTGCGCCAGCAGGGAAGCCCACTCATTTCAATCCTGTGGTCTCATTTCTTCTGAGTATTCCAGGAGGTTCTAATTTATGAGTCCCTCAGCCCTCCCCTCAAAATTAAATGTAAATTATTTTGGAATTGGGGACTCAGAATATTCAGAGCCTCTCTCTACGCCCCAGGATATAAAGAGAATTCCTACTTCTACTCCTCTAGCTATGGGGTTAGGGGCCTACTTTGGTTCTTTCTGACTGGCAGGACCAGCTTACCTGCATAAGGCAAACTGTGAAAACCAGAAGCATGATGCAGATCTGCCCCACTCAAACCTGCTTATTTTTTGGCCATTTAAATGAATGACTAGGTGAACTATTCCTTAAAAAACCATAGGCCAAACCTGACATAGGCAGGCTGAGAAGAAGGGAAAGATATTTTAATCAAATGAACCAATGCTAGGCCTCCCCAGGTGACCTCATCCAGCTCCATGGCCTTAAATGTTATCTATGACCTGATGATTCCAAAATACATCTTGAGCCTCAAACTTTCTCCTAAATTCCATGCTCTACCACCTGGGTGACAATGCCACTTAATGTCTGGTTAAGAGTCTTGAACTTAAAAAACCCCAAACCAAACTCTTGATTTCCCCTCTCAAACCCGTTCCTCCCCACACCTTCCCCTTAACCAGTCGTTGGTATCTCCATCATTCCAGTTGCTCAGGTTGAACACCTTGGAGTTCTCCTTGATCCACATGATCCACATCCAATCTAGTAGTAAACGCCATTGGCTGTACCTTAAAACTACATGCAGATTCCAATTACTTCTCATCACCTCCACTGCTTCAATCCTTGTCCAAGTCACCATCGTCTTGTGTCTAATTCCTAACTGAACTTCCTGCTTCTACTTCCTTCCCTATAGTCTTCTCCACCCCACCCCCCTGAAGCCAGAAGGACACATTTAAGCTCAAGCTAAAGTTCTTCCTCTGTTCAAGTTCTTCCAGTAGCCTCCCACCTCAAAATCCTAACCATGGCCTATTAAGCCCCACATAATCTGCTTCTGCCACTCATTTTATACCACTCTGCCCTCATTCATTCTGTCACACCTACAAAGGGCTTGCTTCATTGCTTGATTATGCCAAGGATGTTCTCACCTCAGGGCTTTGTTCTGTACTTATCTCCTTTCCCTGGAATGCTATTCTTTTCTGCCAGATGCATAACTGGCTTGCTTTTCTCACTTTCTTCAGATCTTGGTTCAAATGTCACCTTATCAGAGAGGCTTTACCAGCCCATATAAAACAGCAACCCCTGACCTTGAATTGGGTTTTGAAAAACAATCAGAAAGGGCTTCCCTGGTGGCGCAGTGGTTGAGAGTCCGCCTGCCGATGCAGGGGACAGGGTTCGATGCAGGGGACAGGGTTCGTGCCCGGGTCTGGGAAGATCCCACATGCCGTGGAGCGGCTAGGCCCGTGAGCCATGGCCACTGAGCCTGCGCGCCTGGAGCCTGTGCTCCGCAACGGGAGAGGCCACAGGAGTGAGAGGCCCGCGTACCGCAAAAAAACAATCAGAAGTTTACCAGGTGGAAGAAGACAAAGTGCCCAGGACGAAGATCTATGATGAGGGAGCTGTTAATGTAATATTATGATACAGTATGGTGGGTTCAGGAAACAAGTCAATTGTTATTACCAGAACATAATTTTTTTTGTTTTTTTCTTTGAAAAATGACGTCTTTGTTTCTGGACAATGCACGCTTTTCTTTAACGATTAAAGCACATGTATAATATATGTTTGAGGCCACAAAACAGGCTGTTGTAGTTAGCACAGAAATCAGGTCAGAGCCAGAATGATTTCCCTGTACCCCAATATGGGAACACTTCTTTCATCCCATCCACCCGTCCGTGCATCCATCCATCCATCCATCCATCCACTGGACCACTGGAAGTCACAGGCCACAGGCCCTTCAGAGAGCACCGGACACAGCTTTCACCTGTACCTGCCAAGCGCCAAAGGGCACTCCAGATCCCTAGAGCCTAACAGACCCAACCCTTAGCAAACCTGCTAGTCACTGTGAAGTCAGCCCCCCACCCCACCCCCACCCCATGCCCCATGCTCACACAGTTGGAGGGCTGGCTTCAACTCTGGTGAGCTGGTTTGGGACTGGAAAGGAGGGAGAGAGCAGAGGGAGGTGGTGGGAAGTAGGGAGGGTGCACCAGCCTTCCCCTCCTCAGGTTACTGACGTCCCGGATCTCAGAGTCCGTGTCGCCGTCTTTGACCCACTGCCCCCACACTGATGGCTGGACCTGGTGGCAAGACGCCAAGTGGACCCAAATCCGGATCTAGGTGGGAGGTGATGGACTTCATCGTATGGAGAAAGGGGGGTGGGTTGGAATCTGGTGCCTGGTGAGGTGGCGAGTGGCAATGAAGATCTCCGAGTCCCCCCTCAAAATGATGGTTGCGTCGCCAGGAAATCCACCGACCCCGAGAGAGAGCAGTACCTCCCCCTAGACATAGGCAGAGGCGGCCCATGCCCTGGCGCCACACTGGGCAGATTCTCACTCTCCCAGTGCCTTGCAGGCAACTGTTGAAAGCCCCTTCTTTTCACCATTCTTCCATGCTAGGCCCCCAACCTCTCCCCGCCTCTGGAACATAAATTTTGGAAGGAGTAAGAGTCTGGCAATTAGGCTGGAAAGGGAGATAAAGGCCACAAAAATGAAGGGCCTTGTATGTGTAAAAGAGCTTATACTTTATCTTGTAGATGACAGAGACTCCCTGAAGAGTTTTAAGCCAGGGAGTAGCATGGTTAATAAAGGGTATAAAAACTAACAGAGGAGGTATGGGGCTAGGGACTGAGACTGGAGTCCAAAAGATCAGCTAGCAGAAAGTGATGAATCTTGTACTCACATTAAGAGTAAGACTAATTGGGCCCACTGCTGCCAACTCCTAGGCAGCTGTCAGAGAGTCCTCTTTAACCTGGGACTTTCACTTTGCTGAATTGAATCTGTGTCTGGGTCAGTTCCTACGTGCTCCTCCCTCTGTTTCAAATATGCACTGGCGGGACTTCCCTGCTGGCGCACTGGTTAAGAATCTGCCTGCCAATGCAGGGGACACGGGTTCGATCCTTGGTCCAGGAAGATTCCACATGCCGCGGAGCAACTAAGCCCGTGTGCCACAACTACTGAGCCTGAGCTCTAGAACCCGCGAGCCACAATTAATGAGCCCGCGCACTGCAACTACTGAAGCCTGCACACCTAGAGCCCGTTCTCTGCAACAAGAGAAGCCACCGCAATAAGAAGCCCACGCACCACAATGAACAGTAGCCCTTGCTTGCCGCAACTAGGGAAAGCCCACACACATCAACGAAGACCCAACACAGCCCAAAAAACAAAACAAAACAAAAAATATGCATTGGCTTCACTCAGCTGGAGTAAAGCTTGGGATGTGAAGGGGGGTGCTGTGGGGCCTTCCAGACTACATAAATGTAATGACTGAGACCACCCACATGCTAAACAGTGTCTCAAGACCCCTAAAGGAACTAAATAACTCATCCTCCAATCTGTGCCCAACTTCCCCCATTGGTCACCTCTTGGTATGAGGGAAGCACCTTGGTGCGGCAGGACTACCAGTCTTCACTCCTGGGTTCACGTCCTAGCTTGATCACCACCTGCCTGGCGTTCTCACACAGGTACCTGGGCCTCTCTAAGGATAACTGTGCTTGGGATGTTGAGACAAAGGCTTCCCGGGGTCGGGGGTGGAGAGGAGGGGAAGCAGGAGACCCAGAGATAAACTCAGGCCCAGCTCCTGGGGGCTGTGCAGAGACACAGGAGAGGAATATCAACCAACCCTGGAGGGGAACAAAGGTGCCGGAGAAGAAGCTACTGCCCCCTGGGAAGCCCCTAAGAGTTTCCACCTCTCTTCCAGCCATGCCTCCAGGACACAGCAGGGCTGAACCAGTGCAAGGCTCTGGAGTATTTCCTCCCCAATCGGCTCTCTTCCTCCTCTGAGGCTCCCAATCCCCAACTCTGGCCCTTCAATTCACATCATGTGTGAATTTGTTTTCACCCGCCCTGGGAATCCAGAGCCTTCCCTGGACTCCCATCCCCAGCCTTCCCACAGCAGCAGAGCTGAGCACAGAGCCAGGCAGACAAGGCCTAGGGGAAAGGAGGGGTATTTGGGGCCCAGTATAAATAATGAAGTCCTGGACCTGGCTCTCTCATTTGGGGCTACAAGGGTCACAGGATCCCTGAGGGCTATTAATGTGCAGGCACTGGGGTCACATGTTTCTAGGTGACATTTCACAACCATGAGAGAAGGAAGGATTATTATATTCATTTTATTGAGGAGGAAACTATGGTTTAGGGCAGTCAAGCAACTGTTTCACTTTCACATAGTGAACAGCAGAGCTGGGATTCAAACCCAGGTCTCATTTCTCTAATTTGAAGAAACCCCAAAACTATGGAATCTGCCCTCTATCACAAACTGACAACCAAAATAATTCATCAAAAAAAAAAGAGTATGACTAACTGGGACAGTATGCTTGAAAACTAGAGTAGAGAACCAAGGGGCAAAGAGAAAGGTTGCTGATATGACACCAAGTGAGCTACCTCATCAGAGAACCCACAAGAACAACACTACCACCAATGACTGCCTTCTCTTAAGATGACTGAGGCTGATGATGTGCACATAAGATACAGAATCTACCCAGTTATGCCTCCAGCAGTCCCCAGGCCCTGGAACCATGTCCCAGCATGGTTAATTGGCTGAAGTGGTTTAGATGCCGAGGAAGGTACAGCTGAATCCTATGGTTGATATTCTACTTGGTGATGTTACAGAATCTGTTTTTCATTCTTGAAGGCAGACAGTTCTACTGTGTAGCAGTTAACAAGGAGAAAGAATGAACACAGCCTAGAAGTGGAACCTGAGAAACATGGGATCTAGTTCCAGCTCTACTGTTGTGAATTTATTCAAGCTTCTTCACCTTTGTACTTCATTCATTTCTCCATGACCCTCCAGAGTTTGCATCCTCCTCATATTTGTGGGGATTCTGATGCTCTGTATTTCACAGAGAGGTACCGCAACGATCACATTAAATGACATTTGCAGAATCATGCCTTCTACAAAACAATTGCCCATTTATGCATTTTTATGTGTCAGGGTTACTGATATTGTTTTTAAATATATTTGTAACCTGGGAATAAATCTGAGATACAAAAGGAATGCTCTTTTCTTCTCCCTTTCAGATGCTGAAGTATTCCTCCAAGGAGATTGGGCATAAAAGGATAGATAATTTGATGGGATGTCTTTTTATTTTATTTTTTAAATCACCAATTTCATTGCTCTCCAACCATGTTTATACGTTCGGGATACAAAAATATGAGTTTTTCCTATGATGGAATAATGCATAAGAGTAATAAAACAACTTTTTGATTTGTTCACTTATAGCTCCTAAAACAAACACATCTGGTTAGTTGAGTTGACTGGGTTTTTTTTTCCAGTTTGTTTATTCACTGACATATTCCAAGTGTTTAAAACACTATCAGACACATAGGAGGCATTTACTAAATATGTGTTGAATAAATGTGTAAGAAACTTAGAATAAGAGAAGGGAGAGAAAAGCCCAAAAGGAAAGCTGAAATGTTCCAGTTCCAGGCAAAGTGCCACTATTGTCTTTTAACACAACAAGAGACAAAGAAATAAAAAGTCTGTGACATATAATAAAGGATAAGGCCAACCGAACAACATATTTATAGTAGGAAAACCACATATCCAGTGTATTTTTGTGCTCTTGTTACTTACTGTATCTGCCGCAGTCAGATTGATACCCAGTCCTCCAGCTCGTGTACTTAGCAGGAACACAAAAATGTCATTCCTGCAGAAGAGGGAGGGATATTTTAAGAGGAAAAAATGAAAAAGAAAAATGGCATGTGGCAAAAGAGAGGGATCTCCGGACGAAGAACAGTGTCTAGGCCTAGAAAGAGTTTTGGTGGTTACCCAGACCTGATCCAGGTTTCTCTGACACACTGTACAAAGGTGCTCTGTTGCTAAAATCAAACCATGGCAGTCACCTTCCAATTTGCAGATAAACTTTTGCTGCCCACTAATATTGACTGATAGGCAATATAATTATAAACATTTGGCAAATGTAACAGAAAAATATGCTATGGAAGTAGAGACCTCTCTTTCTGTAACAGTCATATTTTTAGCAAGTCAAACTATTCCCAGTTCATACAGAGGGGACAAATAAGTCAGTATCTCCTGGTGTTTCCCCAAAGAATCATGACTTCCAACAATCTGGGAACTAATGATTTTAACACCAAAGCACTAAAATTCATATGAAGAAAGTTAGTCCCAGAAAAATGACCCGAGGTCAGGATTAAGACTCAGATTATGACTTCTAAGTATTACGTTGAAGTTAGGATCAATCCATGAAGACAGGCTGAAATTAAAGTACTTTTTGACAAATGCCAACATAATCCTTAACAGAAACAAGACAGTTTTCTCATTTTCCCTCTACATCCTACATCCTATTAAAGAAACCCAGAATTACAAATAAATCAGTAGGTGCCACTGTCATTCATTCAGGCAGCAAATATTCACTGAATATCTTCTAGGAACAAGGGCCATGCCAGATCACAAAGAGCAGTCTTCGACTGTAAGATTTATCTATGTATACACATACAACTAGGGGCTCGGTTTGAGCCCAGTTCCTGCAGATAACATAAATATATTTCAAGACTATCTTGCATTTTCATGTTCCTGCCACCTGAGGTTATTTTCCAGAACACTTCTAAGGGAAAGGGACTACCTTATACTGGTAAACAAACTTTACAGCCCTCTAAATCAAGCTGCTCACCCCCTTTCTCTATGACTATAATGAGGAATAAAAGTAGAAATTCATTTATATCAGTGTTATTCAAATTGCAGGTCACACCTATCATTGGTCAGGTCACCCCTATCATTGGTCATGAAATCAGTTTGGTGAGTCTGGACCACATAAATTAAAGAAAGAAATAGAACAGATTAGAAAATATTATAATACAACAAAGGTCATAAGGATAAGTACTGTTTTGTGATTTCAGATATGGTAGATATATATTAAATCCCAACGTAAGATGAATTTTATTCTGTGGGTTCCAGTTTAAAAAAAAATAAAGAAAAAAGAAACACACTGGCATCAGGATGCTCTCATCCCTTGATGCTGTTCTTCCTTGGTAAAGTCACTTGGCTGCTAAAGGTCTGTTTCCTGTGCTATAAAATGAGGATGCTCTGAATATAGTTGAAGTGACTAAATGATGACATATCAATGTCAAACATGAATACCAGTGAAGGAACTATTCTGAAATAAGTATCCTGGTTAATCCCTAAGCTGGGTAGGTCCTAGTAGAAATCTGTCCATTAATTTGCTTTCAATTAAACACAGCTTTCCTAGAGGCAGACATGGATAACAGATCATGTTTGGAGGCTTCTTGTAGGGCATAATTCCAAAAGTATTGTACTCTCATGAAAGTTCTGCTCGTTTATCCTTGAATTTTATCATAAAGTTTAATATTTCAGAATTTTATCTATAAGATGTCATCTTTCACGGTTAAATCATAAAGGGCAAACCAAAAAGTTAAAAGGCATCTGCCAGTTTACAAACACATTTTCCCATAGATATGGGATGATATAAATGGAAGCTTGATACCTCACAGCCCATGGGAGAATATTTAACCACAATAAGGTTTCAAATAAAAATTGATGTAGCCTTCCAGGGCCATACTAATCTCTATAGAATAATCCTTCCCACTCTGGCCTTAGGAAGATTGCTCAGTCCCATACATCTCTCTTTCCTGCTCTGTGGACACAGAGGCAGGGGTCAGAGGCTTTTCTCCGATATCTGTGTAAGAGCTGATGGAGTCACCCGATGCCTAGGACGTCTTGTTGGTGTGGGGATGGGGGAACAGGGATGGCACAGGGAGGGAGACAGAAGGCAGCTGGGATCTATAGTAAAAGAGTAGAGGCAAAAAGATGGGTCATTTCCATAGTCTGGACAGTCAGAGAGGTAAGTCCCCAGATGTGGTAATCATTCACAAACAAGGACTATATACAGAAAAAAACACTAGAGAAAGGAATATAGATAAAAATAAATTAGAAGCAAAACTTAGAAACATTAACAGTGGAAAATGTTTTTTTGGGGATATTAACGATTTATTGAGAAGATGCTTTTAATGATGAGGTAGATGGTAAGTAGCAACGTTTGGCTGCATTCAGTGTAATTTCATCATACTGTAATGGAAAAATAAGGATTATGGGAACCCTGGGTGATTAAAAATCAAGGAAATTAGTGTCCATCCTGGATCACACTGTTGGATCATATGTAAACAAAAACACATCTAAACTGAACTGTTGAGAAGTTCCTTTCTACTTAATAAATCTAGTATTGATAATGTGAATTAATGTTTTGGGAGCTGACTAAAAGGAAGAAAACAGAATCCCAGAAGGCAACATGATGGTCTGGGTGCCCTCTAGGGGCTATAAAGGAATCTCAACTCAGGGTCTCTATTGGAAGGGGCCATAGAGACCAGGTTTCAGGGGGGTCTGTGAAGGAGCCTATGAAATCATGTAGCAAAGACATGCCTAAGTCTCACTCTTACTCTTCTTTAGTTAATGGCCCCTGAGGCTACTATGCAACAAAATACTCAAATAGTGCTAGGTACCTAGCTGACTGCAGTGAAGACTTGCTGAATGACTGAAAAAGAGCCAGAATTAAAGATACTGGAGCTTTACACTCTCACCAAGAAGGAAAAATCCACACTACACTCATTTTTTCTCATGTTTTCCAAATGGTCACCCGAGTAATCAGATAATCAGGGAGATCCATTTGGCAAACGTCATGGGGTAGGAGGAAGGGAAGCAAAGGCCAAGGCAACCCAGAGCAAAGACCTTGTGAATGGCTTCTAGGATCACGCACTGGTCACGTGTCCTGAATGTTGCCCAGTCAGGACATCCTGGCCAAACAGTCTTTAGTCTCAGTCAGACTCTTTCCTGGAAGGATCCTTCATAAATAAATCTTGTATAAAGGGAATGTAAATGGCTTTTTATAGGAGCTCTTGTTTACTCTGGCTGACCTTTGAGCCACAGGGCTTTCCAGTTGAAACTACAATTTTTTCTTTTGATGTCTTTTCATTAATAATAATGAAAATATTTGGCAAGTCATGCTTTTTTGTTTTCAAAAACACCTGTCTTTTCCTCTATATTGGGCTACTGTTGCCATTCAAATTTGTAAATTTAGATACCATTTGGAGGGACCTGCCTGACAAGCTCCTAATCAGCATAGGCACAGTTCAGATTCTACACGTGAGAGGTAGGAGATTATTTCCTAGCCACAATCCTAACTCTACCATCTAGCTCATGTGTAGGAAGGGAAGAAGACTTTAGTCTGTTTTTTCATTTTACCTAATATTAGATGCAGATGCAGGTGTTAAAA
Source organism: Grampus griseus (assembly GCF_964374135.1). Taxonomy (NCBI): domain Eukaryota; kingdom Metazoa; phylum Chordata; class Mammalia; order Artiodactyla; family Delphinidae; genus Grampus; species Grampus griseus. Next base: position 84,552,234 of record NC_139018.1, read on the forward strand.
TGATTGTTACTCAGTATCTAAATAAAACTCATTGCTCCCTAAGTAATTCTTAGAAGTTGTAGAATTTGGATGCTCAAGTAAGGTTTTCCAGGAAAGCAAAGAAACAAGATATTTACTAAGCAGATCTAGTATAATTTAATGGTGAAAATACCCTTCTTTTAAAGCTAAGCTTTTCAAGACTAATGTGTACTACTGTGATTGCCCAAGTAATCACAAGTTAAATAAGAGATTTTAGAAGTAGTAGATTAGATACATCTACTGATTTTTTCCACTAAAAGGTCACTGTAAAATGTGGTGAGCCCTGGATCTCACAGTCCAGTTTTCTGGGAATTGCTTCACCTAGAAGAAAAATTGTAGCTCTACAACTCAGAAGCCAAAACTGTTAGAAGTCAACATAATACAGCTCTGACTGGACTCTAAACCAGTAGAATTTTCTACAAAGCAATATGACAATATACAGTCTTAAACATTCATATTCCTTTACTCAATAATCTCTCTTGTTTGGATCTATATTAAGAAAATAATCTAAAATGATGACAAAGCTTTGTAAAAAAGATACTCAAGATTTTAACAACAGAAAGGTGGTATATCCAATGTAATGGAATATTGATCATTAAAAATAATGATTACAATGACTTTTTTAATGATATGTGAAGACCTTTATGATATACTGTTAAGTTGAAGAAATGAGGATACAGTCATCTCTACAATATGGTATCAACATATAAATCTAACTACATACACACATCAAAGACAAGAGGAATAAACCAAAATGTTAACAGTGATGGGATTGTGGGTGATTTTTACTTTCTTCATCAAATATTTCTCTAATTTTCCTCAACAGGCATTTTATATAATATACAATGGCCCCAACTGTTACTGGAAAAAAAAATTAGCTTTGCTATAAATGAGATTCTCAAATGTACAATATCAAACATATTAGTGGAAAAAAAACACAAACAGTAATAGGCAACAGATCTATTACTTAATGGCTTTTCTTCTAACACATAACTCATGCTGCCTCATACCAATGTGCCCAAATCACTTAAGTGCTGGCATTCCTGGAGAAAACATAGGCACCCTGGGGGAAACATACAGTCTATAGATCTTGTATGTAAGATTCTTGTCATTTGGAGCTCTGAAGGTTGGACTAGATAAGGACATAGTGAAATGTAATTCATTTGATTTCAAAATCAAGGAAAGATAAAGATCAGCTGGTAAACTTTTTTGGGGGTGGGGAGAGGTGCACACAGTATGGAGTGCTAGGAGGCACTACTATGATTATACATGTCTCACTCAAATAATTTAAGAATCGGTCGAAAGCTTCTGCTAGGTAAGAAGCTAAGTTAGGTCATCTACCACCTGCTTCAGGTAACAAACTAAAATAGGTCTAAAGTAGCTCTTCCCCTCCATTGTTGGTCAAACAGGCACCTGAATGCAGAAGTAGTTTCAACCTAGGAGTTATTGGTCTGAGTATATACTGCAAACCAAAACATCAGGATGTATCTCCTTACCCATGCAGTGTTATAAAGGACCGTGCAATAGCAAAAATTCTCAATCAGAGGATATTCTATGTTGAACTACGGATTTGTTTTATGCTGAAGTAAAACATGCTTTAAAACTGAAATGAAAGAAACTAAAAATTGCAACCTAAATACAAATGGCTATGTGCTTAATTTTCTACCCAAGAATTCCAAAGTTAAATATTAACAGACTACACAATTAAAGACCAAAAATTCAGAATTGTTCTGACTTACAGAACATTAAGATCTTACTCTATTCCTTAGTTCTCCAGGTCTAAGGAAAATTAAGGGTGGAGTTCAGGAGACCTGTCACTAGCAGACGCCAGCTTTCTCCTTGGAGAGAGCAGTAAGCAGACCCTGCTTATTACAATGAGAACCTGCACTTGGGATAATTATGGCTCTGTAGGCCATCAGCATCCAGCAGGCAGTATTTGAAATTTCATAGGCTCATTATCAGGTGGGAGAAGTACTATAACTGAGAGCTGCCAGAGGAATAGATTGCACACTACTGCAATCTGTCATACTGCACTGTACTACTACAATATTAGAGGGAAAGCAGGAAAAAGGAGGTATTTTTCTTTAAACTTATACAAAATGAAATGGGTAAGCAAAAACAAAGAGAAAATCAACTGTAAGTCAATACCCAGAGACAGCCATTGTTAACATTTAGGAATATAGCCTTGTGGACTTTTTTCTATGTACATATTATTCACATAAGGATCCTGGTTCATACTCAGAAATCATTTCTTTTATTGCCCAAAGAACCAGGCACTGATTTGGCACTAAAATTACCAACTATTCATTTCCTCTCTCTTTCACAGACACACAAATCTAAACCACTATAAGCAGATATAGCTACCTCATAAAATAGCAGAAATTATATCATGATTGCTTAACAATCTGAGATGTGTTGGTCTTTCTTTTAACTCACCATCTCAACTAGAGGAAAATCAAATGACCATTTTTGTAATTCCTATTAACATTACCTGGTCTGAAAATCAGCAACCATGTCCCGCCTCTCTGAGATCTTGGATGAGCCATCAAGCCTCATGTAGGTATGCTTCCTGTAAACCACATATTCCTGCCAATCAGAGTAAAAAGATATAATAAGTTTGATACAAATTACTGCATTCTAATTTCCACAAGCATCTACCCACCTCATCCATATTGGGGGCAAGTCATTCTATCCAGAATGAGGAGAAAGCAATCTCAGAAGTACAGGAATTTGACTCGTAAATGAGTTTATTGTCAGCGTGCGAAAATAGAGGGTACCCTGAAGATTACAACAACTCTCAATTTCATCTTAGAAACTAATCTTATTCCTACAGATTTCTGTAGGTTTTGTAAAAAAACAAACTGAACAAAATGAAATCTGTAAACCAAAATGGCTTTTCAGTCACTAACCAGATGTCTCTCATGGCTATGGAATAGCCAGTTTTCTTTCAGCAACACCCACCCCAGTGGCTTTCTCTCTAGCAAATTCTTGCTGACCAAAGTCCTTGAATTTACAACCTAAGCTCCCTTCTCCCAGCACAGCATACATCACTGTTAAGGGAGGCCTAAGCATCAGAATGAACAGAAGACAAGGTAACTTTCCATGGCAGAGAATGTTCTTGGCATTATCTGTAAGAGGAATTAAAACTTTTAAGAATGGAGAAGAGATTTCAAGAGATAAAATAGAGGGGATGTATCTCTATTCTTGGAAGCTGCAATTCCTCTTACAGATATGTCCAAATGAGCACTGATTTCCTTTCTTTACCCCAATTATATGGATTATGTTTCAAAAAGTCCACTTGCAGAGGGACTGTTACCAAAACCTAATACAGGGACTTCCCTGGTGGCGCAGTGGTTAAGAATCCGTCTGCCAATGCAGGGGACACGGGTTCTAGCCCCAGTCCAGGAAGATCCCACATGCCGCGGAGCAACTAAGCCCGTGTGCCACAACTACTGAGCCCACATGCCTAGTGCCTGTGCTCCACAAGAGAAGCCACGGCAATGAGAAGCCTGTGCACTGCAATGAAGAGTAGCCCCCGCTCGCTGCAACTAGAGAAAGCCCACGCGCAGCAACGAAGACCCAAGGCAACCAAAAAATAAAAAGCTAATACAGCTGCCTATTTATAAGAAACACCATGAAGCAGTTTTTTCAGTTCAAAGAAACCTATTTCCTATTGAAAAAGACAAATCATTTCTACATTTGAGAGATGTTTCTATTAATTAATTTTCTGTGGTCGAATGTTCTTCCACTGTAGTATTCTCATTATGGACCTCTTATACCTGACTGGGTACTTCAGCACAGAAGGTTGTTACAGTTTGGTATGACTGGTATAGTGTATGTGGCAGCACTCTTAGAGCAAGTTGATATGTGTGTGTGTGTGTATGTGTGTGTGTGTGTGTGTGTGTGTGTGTGTGTAGGTATGTATGTATGTATGTGTGTGTGTGTGTGTGTGTGTGTGTGTATATATATATATATATTTCTTTTTCTTCCTTTTTTCACTATTTCCTTCTGTCTCCAGGTGGTTCTTTAAGGGCTTTGGTAATCACAGGGGGGGCAGAAAGTATTCAGTTAAAGCAAGCTTCACATTTAGTGGTAGAGCCCTATAATGGGAATGGGTTAATGGCAGAAGAGTAGGGGGTGTTTGGATGAGGAATTCAGGAAAGAAGATGAAAAATGACAGCATGATGATGGTCTTTAGAGGCTCACTATACCTGGGCAGCTAATCCAATCAGGAGATGTTGCCATCCAGAACAACAAAATACCTAGATTATAGAGAGACAGTCCACAGATTTGAACTTTAACCAAAAGGTGGGTTTCCTGCATAGGCACTGCACTCTTTTGCCTTTTGAACCAGAACTTCCAACTTTAGTGACAGGACTGATGAATGAACCTTCTTGTAGATCTTGCTGTTCATATCATTTATATATCAAGGTCAGAAAAACATTAGAGATATTAATCCTAGGCCATAATCAAACCAACACTGATCATAGACAACCTGTTACTGAGGCAACGGAAGTGAATCTTTCCCATTTGCTGCTTTAAGCCTTTGCTCTCTCACCCAGGGGAATAGTGGGATTTCAGAAGGCTTAGTTGAGTTTAGATCCTATTTCAGTAAATAGCTTCAAAACAACAAGTAAATGGACATGGAAACAGCAGTGAAAAGCAGAACAGAGGAATAGCTATATCCTGACAATACAGAAAAACATCTATAAGATAAAAGACTGAGCTAAAAAGGCAATTCAGTATTTCTTTCATTCAGAAATTCTGGCTACACCAAAGCTATCCTAGACATCTCTCTAGAACTCTAGGCTATTTGGGAAAGATAGTTAATTTAATCAAATGCTCATCCGGAAAGAAAAGCCTTATTTTTTCCAGTTGTTAATTTCAAGAACTGTTCCATTCTTAGTTCAGTTCTCCTATGATCCTAAAAACACCTAATGATTTAACATAAAATGTAATTCTATTTTTTAAAATAAAAAGACAAATTCTAACAACAAATGATTTGATAGTAGTCGTAGCACTTTTGAAAAGTTAGTTTAAAAATTTATTTAAAAAAATCTATCCCCACTTAACAATCTCTATATCAAAAGGTTTTCTAATGGTTTTCTAATATCCATCTTAAGAGTCTTGCTTAATATATTCTTTTCAAAGCCAGCAGCTGAGACTGGTTAATTAGTAACTATTTGCTGAGTTTTGCAGTTAAATGTCTTTTATTTTTAAACAAACTTTATTTATTTATTTATGACTGCGTTGAGTCTTCTTTGCTGCGCATAGGGTTTCTCTAGTTGCGGTCAGCGGAGGCTACTCTGTTGCGGTGCGCAGGCAGGCCTCTCATTGCAGTGGCTTCTCTTGCTGTGGATCACAGGCTCTAGGCTTGCGGACTCGAGCACAGGCTCAGTAGTTGTGCTGCATGTGCTTAATTGCTCCACAGCATGTGGGATCTTCATGGACCAGGGCTTGAACCCGTGTCCCCTGCATTGGCAGGCGGATTCTTAACCATTGCACCACCACTGAAGTCCCTTAAATGTCTTTCAAGGATGGCACAGCATTCTCATTCATCCCCCAATAGTCTGTAAGTAATTCACTCCCATGCCTGAGGACCACTGCTGGATGACTACTGCTTGCTGGATGACTTTACTGTGTTTTGTAGGAACCGTGTGATGTTAGCACTCCTGTGCATTAAGAAGGGCTTATGGTACAGAAAGGCCAACCGTTACCCAGTTCTTCCTGACACTTGGCACTCTGTAGAAACCAAGGGCATTTCTAACCCAAGTCTACTTGGGTTATTTAGGAAAAGCTCAGAAAATGATCCATCAGTATGATTAAATTTCTTGGAACCTTGTAAACCAAGAATTCCTTTCCACTTAAAGCAGCAAAGAGAAAAGAGAAACCAAATGTAGACCTTCCCCTCCCAGAAGTCTCATAATTTAGTATCCTCCCTTAATTAAATAAATATGAACACCAGTATTCTCAAGTGGATCAATAACCACTAACCAAAGTAAGCTCTAATTCTGCTTGAATAAAATAAAAATTATGGCTTTTAACATTTAGGAAGTCTTTAGACCTATACAGTTCTAGTAGATACTATTTTTAAAAATTATTGAAGAAGCCAAAGGGGTTATGGACAAGATGTACTCTTGGCATCTGAGTAGTGATTTTCAGCCGGGATTAAAATTCCTGGGTCCCACCCCAGGAATTCTGACTCTGTAGGTCTGGGTTAGGGCCTAGACCGGTTAATTTTTAAAAAGCTCCAAAGATGACTGCAATAGACACCCTATTTCTAGAGCTAAGAACAACCACTCCAGAGGGAAGGCAGGGCAGGGTCCCTTAGAATCATACTATCTCAGCATGGCTCTCAGATGAGCAACACATGAAGTTTGTTAGAAATGCAGAACTGAGGGGCACACCCCATATCTAGTAAATCGAAATCTGCATTTAAGAGGTGTGACTTGTAAGTACATTTACACTGTTATAGAACATACCCTTATGCTATTTCTAAAGCACTGGAATACTTTTTTCAAGAAAACTCTTATATGGAATCCCTCTAATATAAAATAGATTTTTAAAAAAATTACTATTCTAGCTAACAAAGAAGGGTAGGGAGTCCAGGCCCCACCTGTTTAATGTCTACACCTAGGTCTCCTGTCCTATACCCAACCCCGTCAGTTGAAAAACCACTGTCTTAGAATACAAATTGAGAAGACAGGTCAGTTCTGGAACACGTCCCTAAGTCCTACTTTTTAAGCAGTAGCATGTGAACAGAGCTATTAGCATAACTCAAAATAGTTTCAGCAAGTGCCTCTCAATCCTTTAAAGTATACTAAATAAAATCAAACATTCACACACCCAGGGGTGTAAAACAAAGGGTCTAGGTTCACCTTGCAGTAGTGATAATGATGATGACTAGCATTTACTGAACATTTACTAAGTGACAATCACTATTCTGTGTATTTTACCTGGTTTTGCTTATCTAATCCTCACTATAGCCTTTCAGGTAGGTGTTATTATTGTCACTCCCATATCTTACAGATGTTAAGCAAGGTCTCTAAAGTGACACAGGCAGTAGGCATGGAGCTAGGATGGGAACTCAAGTAGACTAGATCCAGAGTCTTTAGCTTAACCCCTCCACCTACTGCTTCCCAGACAGAACAGAAGCTCACTACCACTAGCGGAAAAAAAGGGGAGGGAGAAGCCCCACAAGGTTCTTAATATATTATGACTATAATGATGAAAGGGTAACTGGGCACTTGAAAAAATAAAGGCAAATGTTTATATATCCCTAATGCAAACCTTCCATTCTGAGACTTCTTCACTATTTCAAAGTTGTCTCTGATGTTCATTTTAACCCAATTTCACTGTCACAAAAAAATTTGAGGGGAAGACTCAGTATGATCCACAAACCTGCAGACCTAGTGTAACTTTATTTTCTTGGACACACCCTTTTCCATCTTTGGTGTATATCACCAGCAAAAAGTGAGGCTCCCCTCAAGGTCTATTACAACTTTTGTTTTGTCCAAGCAAATTGCACCAAGCAAGTGAAATATGATAGTTATCCTTCCTTTATCTAATATAGAGCCCTCTGGAGCAATCACAAAGCATTCATGGGCCCACCATAATCTGCCTTCACCCTACTTGTTATTCCCCTTTCTTCTATACCACATGCTCCAGTTACGCTAAACTACTCCCCACTGCCCAATGTCTTGTACCTTCCCACGTCTGTGCCTTTTTACATCTGGCTTCCTTAGTCTGGAAATGCCCTTTTTCCTCATGGTTGAAATTCTATTTAAGTTCAGTTCATATGTCACCGTATGTGAAGCCTTCCCGAAGTGACCCAGTTGGAAATAAATGTATCATCCCTCCTGCTATCTTCAGCTCTCTTTATGCTTTATTTTTGGCATTAGTATCAGGGTACACTTGACAGTTATTTGTGTGAGACATATATATACATACATACATAAATCCTTCACTAGATTCATCTCTTAAAGTCAAAGACCACATTTAACTGGTATTTACCTCTGCCTAGCACAGTGCCTCGCTCACAGTTGACATGAAAAAGAAATGGACTAAACAGAATAAATATAGTGTGGTTGTAAGCAAACACATTTCTTTCTATTACTTCTAAGACCTAATGAAAATGCTAGTTAACAGTGACCCCAATTTGCTTTTCATTCCACGGAGCAGTTTTAAAATACTCAGTTTCCCTGTATGTTCAGAATCACAGCTCCCAAAGGTTACTTAGAGTTCTAAGAAAAGCCAGCCCATAAATGATAGAATGTCTGTTTGGGATGAATCCTTCCCCAGTGAGGTACTTGCTGACTAGGCAAGTTACACAACCCAGTGTCTCAAATATCATCATTAGCTATGGATTATCTGTATTTAATTCTGTGTTGCATTATTTTCATATATTGGTATAGTGCAAGATTTGTCTGGGTTTCAGTACTTAACAATCACACATACAGCACCAGTTGGCTGACCCTTTCCAAGTATTTCTGTATCGCATAGAAAGTACTGAGGCTTATTTCCTTGAACTACAGACTCAGTTGCTTGATGCAATAGGAATGAATCTCAAAAGAGATGACTCAGAGATAATGTAAGTCATCTGTAGTGAGTTAAAAGCTCTCTGCAACTATTAAACTATGGGGAGGGATGGGGAGTATCCCAAACTATAGGGTAAAATGGTGGTGGTGGGAAAAATTTTGTCTGACATCCAGCTGGATGCCACCATCCCAAAGGCATAGGGGCTATGTCTGTGTCCACAGTACCCCCATCAGGCAAGACCCTGTATGTGACTCAGGAAATAAAAATAAACTGATAACATAACTTAGTGACCTGTGATATCCTCCCTTATGTCCTTGACTTCTACCCATGGCACACTAAAAATTCCTGGCCCTGGAAATTAAGTAGTCCCCTTTTTAAATCCCCTATCTGGAAATACTATTTGGATACCATGGGACAAGATGAAATATTTCTGAATATAGAATTCTATTTGGAAGAAGATCTGATATATTCACTTGAAATTTAAATTAAAGTCAGATTTTTGCCCAAGAGAAGGAGGCTATCAATCACTTTAGAAAATACTGAGCAAATACAAAGTGCTTAGAACTAGTATTTTCACAAAATGGAATCCTGGCCATACAAAAGTGTGCGAATTTTTACTATCTTTTAGTTCTTCTGAGTCACAGAAACAGAAAAACACATAGCCAAGGCTAAGGCACAGAACAAAAAAACCCCAAAAAGCTGTTAGATAAAAGAGATGCTGACACGCTCCACAGCTACACAGCACAGCTTCAACAGCCCCATGTGAGCTCAAATTCCTGCTCTATTGGAAGTTTTTCTTCCATCTTTGATATACAGGGTACAAGATGTCAAGGGAAAAAGAGAATCCTGAAAACATTTTTTTTAATCTAAAAAAACAAACAAGCAAACAAAACCCACAATACTCTGAGAATGAAGAAGCAAGGCCAAGGGTCAAGGTATTTTTTTAAATTAATACTAGGTCATGTTTTAAAGTGGAACATGGCTCTAATGAATGTTTACAATGAAAGCTTCCATCATGAAAGTGACTGAAAAACCCATAATACTCTTTGAAAAGATAATGAAAAGTAGACCTAATCCTGCACTGTCCTAAAATCCACAATACATTTACATTTCTATAAATGATTAGACAAATATTAAACATTGTAGGCACTGTAATTCTATGCCCACAAAATATATTTGGAGGGGCTTCCCTGGTGGTGCAGTGGTTGGGAGTCTGCCTGCTGATGCAGGGGACGCGGGTTCGTGCCCCGGTCCGGGAGGATCCCACATGCTGCGGAGCAGCTGGGCCCGTGAACCATGGCCGCTGAGCCTGCGCATCCGGAGCCTGTGGTCCGCAATGGGAGAGGCCACGGCAGTGAGAGGCCCGCATACCTCAAAAAAAAAAAAAAAAAAAATTTATATATATATATATATATATATATATATATTTGGAGGACTAAACTCTTGGAATACAAAATGTGGTTCGTTTGAGTAAATAATATTAAAACAAATAAATAGACTGAAAAAAAGAAACTTTAAAATTTAATGTTGAAGGAAAAAGAATAGTATAGTAGTAAGGAAACTAGACAACAGTTTCATTTTAATTTTTCAGTACAAACAGTTGCAACATTTTCTGGCTTCAACATCCTAGAAGCATGTTACACACATGGCTAAGGAATGTTAGCAGTTGTGAAATTCAGGCTTTGAATCTGCTTTTCCCTAATTTAGAATTCCCCATAGAGCAATGCAACTACATTTAGAGAAGATTCTCAAGCTGCCTTCATTGCTAAGCCTACCCACAAAGTCCACATCCCCTCTAAAAATCCTGTTGGATTACAGACAGACAGGAAGTGACCCTGGTGGGTAGTGTTCACAGCACTCATCGTGAACAAAATCATTATCATACTTTGAATTACTTATCTTAGTGAGTCTTATGAGTACCTAGAAGTGTGCAATATACAGAATAAGGGACTAAAATGCAGGACTGTGTCACTTAACCTACCCACACTTGCCTTCATCTACCAGAGCTAGCTTATTTTTTGGTGGCTCACCCCCTTTTCCTTGGAACTTCCCTTATAATGTGAATCAGCTTTTAAGACTCTATAATATACTGATATATAGCCTTGGGAAAAAAGAAGATTATTAACTCTCTTACAAAATCCTTAGCATATATTACCTTTTCTATAATTCTTATCAGTGAAAGATTACTATTTCATCTATACTTTCCTGACTCTTCAGGAAAAGGCAAGTGCACTTTATCTAAAAAGAGTCCTACTGAAAGAAAGTTACTCATATTGTTTTGGCTGTCGACATCATTTAGTTTGAACAAAATTTTTTTTTTTGCTGCATTGCGTCTTTGTTGCTGCTCAGGCTTTCTCTAGTTGTGGCGAGCGGGGGCCACTCTTCGTTGTGGTGCGTGGGCTTCTCATCGAGGTGGCTTCTTGTTGTGGAGCACGGACTCTAGGTGCACAGGCTTCAGTTGTTGCAGCGTACAGGCTCAGTAGTTGTGGCTCACGGGCTTTAGAGCACAGGCTCAGTAGTTGTGGTGCACGGACTTAGCTGCTCTGCAGTACGTGGGATCTTCCTGGACCAGGGCTCGAACCCAAGCCCCCTGCACTGGCAGGCAGATTCTTAACCACTCTGCTACCAGGGAAGTCCCTGAACAGAATATTAAGGATGCAGGCAGTCCTCTTATTTTGGATTATTGTTGTTAGGACCTTTAACATAGTCAAGATTTACATCAAACACAACGGCTTAATCACCTCTTAAGGTGACTCACAGTCACTTATAAGCATTTTTTCCATCATTTAGAAATAGATGACCTACTCACAATACAAAAAGGCAGAAACTTCTGCCTGTTGACAGCATTCCAGAGGCTAAACACTTTTTATTAAACATGAAACAGTGATTAAATTGACCTCAAATATTATTTGTTATGTCTCTTGCTAAAAGAAGTTGCCTGATTATTTAAGAGCCTGCCACTGAATTTAGATAAACTCACTGCAAAATTCAGTGAGCCAGCCTTGGCTTCTGAAGAACCTAAAATTCTCCCCTACTGCTACCCTTCATTCCTTCTGCACTGATAGAATCTCTACTCCCTTATTCCTAGATAGGGATAATAATGTCCAATTTCCACTTATTTATTACCAACTAGTCCCTGGAGTAGCAGGGTTAAAATTTAAAGGCTTATTAAATATGTAAAACACACCAAAAAACATGAGAATATTTATACACTACTGACATCCAGATGCTTTAGCCTCTCAACAGATGGCTTTCCAACTTTCTTGCACGAAAAACTTACTCTAGTCGTCTGTGATTATTTGTCCTCACTTTCACTCCTCTGTTTATATGTCCATGACTTTCTCTCCCTCAAATAATAAGCCACTACTTCAACAACAAGAAAGCAGAGAGAATGTCAACTCAGAAGTAATAAAAGAAACAAAATCTGCCCTGCACAGTAAGACAGAGCTGTATCTTTTACCATAACCCAATGGCTGTCAACTTTGGTTATATATTAGAATCACCTTGGGAACTTTTATCCTAATGCCTAGGCCTCATTCCATACTTCTTACATAAGTATCTCTGAGGATGGGACATCAGTATTTTTCAAAGCTCCCCCAAAAGACTGCAAAATGTAGTCAGGTTGAGAACCACTACACCAACTCAGGATGAATAGCTGCTCTCTAATAAGAATTAATCCCAAATCTTGTTTTCCATACAGAATTTCAGAGGACTTTTCAAGAAATTCCTAGGATCTGATCTGCTTTAAAATTTGGGAATTTCTTCACTAGTAAAGGAAGGAAGGAGGGGGATTCTATTTCACTGATACAAGGAAGGAGGAAGAAGTCCTTTGCACACTTTCATATCCGCCAGGAGTTGCTTCTCCTCCCCATATAGATGGTCAAATCACGAAGACAAGTTTTGGGTTCCCATTAAGCAGGACTGACATTAGTCATACAGCTATGATTCCTGCAATTTAAATGTCAAAGCGTCCTAGTCCCCAAAGGTTCTTTCTCCTACCTCCAGCAGGTCTATCATCCTGGTCATCTGGGAGTAGATAAGGACCCTATGTCCTTGAGACTTGAGCCGAGTCAACAGGACATCAAGGGCATACAGCTTTCCACTGTCAGTGATGAGGCTCTCCTTGCCTAGGGAGAAGAAAAGGGGGGAAGCGGGAAATTATATTTAATTGAAGCAGCAAAATCACTCACTGCAAAGCTGTATGCAGCCAAAATTACTGCAACCAGGACGCTTGTCATCATGAGAGCAGGAAAGTACTCTAGAGAAGAATGCAAACCACTGTTAAATCATATCGAGTAGTGCTCTGGGAAGAAATATCCTGAAGTAGGGAAGTGTAGGTCCCCTCCCAACTGACAGTTCCCAATCAGACATCTGCTGCTAAGGCATCTGAAAGTTTCCCTGCTCCACATTTTTTTCCCCCACTCCACATTTTTATTCAAGAGACAGCAGGTATATGTGGACATCTAAGAGTAATATCCATGCCAAACCTGCTGTAAGTGACCTGAGAAATCTGTTTTTCCTTTGTTCACCTTATCTCTAGGTATCTGTTTCTACTAGTTCTGTGGCTACATGGTTTACCTCCCAAAGGCATGAGAATGTAGAGAAACAAGGGCTGCTCTTGCCTGCCCCTAAAGACACTTGAACACCAAGAAATGCACTAAAAACCAAAACCAAAAACAAAATTAAAAAAACCCCTTCCTCTCTTGGATGATTTCAAATAGGTTGGCTGGTAAATGTCATTATCCTAAGCTGTAATTTAATAAAGACACTAGGGCTTATTCAGCTTTTCAGAAAGACTGACTTTGGGTTTCTGTGAAATGGAAGCTGCTTTCACTCACTAATTTGTGCTTCCTCCTTCCTCTTCCCATTAAAAAAAAAAAAAAAAAAAAAAGGCATTTCAGCCAAAGATCTTTAGAGAACACTTAACTCACAAATTTTCATCTTATCCATTCAGTATCATTCAACTCCCATCACATTTCAGGAAGTAGAGTTTCCTGTTTGCAGACTGGTCCATAAACATACCCTAAACAATTGCTGCTACTAGGAAGGGAAGAGATGAAACTTAAGGGGCTGGGAGATGTAAGAGTATGTTTGCAAGTGGCTGTGGGATGCAAAAAGAGAGACAGAAAGGCTAGAGAGCTCACATACACAGCTAACTACTAAAAGTAAAAAAAGAAAACTGTTATGAAAAACATACTGTCTACCTTTAGTTTCAGGTTTGAACCTGTGGTTTTTCCTCTGAACTACAGAAGCTGACTGTTCAGAGCAATCCAAAAGTTTTCAACGGTCATTTCTCTGTTCTCGCCACTATCTGCCAAGTGCACAATTAATTGTATAAACCGAATGAGAACAGATGTGCTGACAGCACCACAACAAATCATCAGCCACTCTGTTTCTGCTACAAAGCTACAGGTCCTGGATGTTTACTCCTCTGCACTGCAGCCTGCCTTTTCCCACCTTCGGAACATTGCCAGGCCACATTTCTTCCTCCACCACCCCCTCCCTGACACTGTGGCACACACCTTTGTTCAGCCTCTTTGTTTGGTCCTGTTTAGATTATTGAAATGCTCTCCTTGTTGGCTGCCTTACCAACGCAATCAAATGACTGCAGCTGGGACAGAACCGATTGCTAAGCCCTCTTGCTGGCACCGGACAAGGAGGCCTATATAAATTCCCAGTCTGATCAGGCAGCAATGCTTTCGTAACAACTTCAAGGGTTTCTTCTTGCCAATTACCCTTCTCCTTTAATTGGGTTCCCAAGGGTCCCTCAATTTTGATAGCTCCTAAACATTCCCTAAAGAGGTACCAATCAGCTTCAGACGGTAAGTTTCTTTTTTTCTCATTAAAAGCACAGGAAAGTGAAAAAAAGAAACCCATATGTTTTTCAGTCACTGAGTGAGAATGGGCAAGCTAAGCACATCAGATTTCTGCAGCCTGCTTATCTCCTCTTTCCATTCATATATAGTCCCTCAACACAAATATTTAAGTATATACAAATCTGTCTTGTGTCTGAATATTCAAAAGCTTCAATTCATCTCAAAATCATGATTTAATGGTTTTCATACCTTCCTGCTTCCCACATCTGCTTTACTTTGCAAGCAGAACGAACTGATGCTAGGATTAGGAAAACTCAGAGATGAAGATGCACACTTAGAAGAGAACTCTGATGCACCTAAAAGAAGCAAGAAGTCGCACCTGCTGTTAGCTTGTTATTGTTTAGGTGGGGGAGGTGGAAGTGGATGGACTGAATTTCTTTGGACTTGCCTGAAGGAAAAAGTCCAAGAAGAAAGTGACATCAGCAACAGCCTTAAAACACTTAAGCAGAAAAAAACAGTTTTCTTTCACTGCACACTGTTGCCTTCTGGGCCTGGCATCCATTACCCAATTTTCAGGAGCTACCAAAGTTGCACTGGACAAGAGCACCACCTGTTGCTAAGCAGGGCACAGAGCCAAGAAGAGCACAATTCCCTAGAAATTAGGCTGACTCTGCCAAGTCAAACCTGTGCCCAGCCCCTTCTTTCAAACAGAAGCTCGAAAAATGTTGAAATGAAAAGACCTATGCTACTTTCTTGCAATCTTTCCTACAATCCTACAGTACACAATCTTACAGTATTTTCACTTAGATACAAGCTCTCACTGACCACAGTATAAGATCCTGGTCACTGACAAAATGAATGTATCCAATGGCAGTAAAATTAGGGTAACAGATAAAATAATATCTCCTTTTTCCAAGGAGAGGAGACTTTTGAAGGGATTGTACACACTTCTCTTGGTGAAAGAGAGAGAGACATTCAAGGTGTGAAATCCAGAAGATTTTGGTCAGTCTCTCAAGGAATATAATAAAACCAACCCTTCCCAGGGAAACAGAAAATGTAAAAGTATAGAGGAAAAAGAGATAAAATACAGGTTCCAATGACCCCTCCACCCCCCACTGCCCTGCCCAGCCAGTCTACCGAGCACAATGGGGTCAGTGAGGAGCTGGTTGGTTCTCACAGTAAACAGCCAGTGAGGCTGGTGCTTTTTATCGATGCAAAAAGAACTCAGACACTTCCTGCTATTTAAACAAGGTCCATTTTTCTTTCAAAGAACAGGAAAAGCCACAAGAGATTCCCACAGCGCCAGCAATAAGCCTTCTCCTTCTGTACTGGGAACTTCGGAGTCAAAATGAAAAAGGGAGAAAGAAGAAATAAGGTGTTATCTTGCTTCTTTTAACACCTGTGCTCATCTTCTGCCGGGGACTCTGTGGTTTCCAAACCTGCTGGCTTCTATTCCTCTATTCCAACTACTATTCAGGCCTGCTTTACACCTGGGCTTTCCCCTTATTTTCTAACAATATACCTTCACCCACTGCTTTCACCTGTTTTAAGTCAGATATGAGGCCATATACATATTGCTCTTGTACACAAAACGGTATCTTCCAGTTCAAAGTACCCCCAAAGCAACTAATAGGTTGACCCAAAGTCCCTCGACACTTGACAAAGTTAACATTAAATGGAAAAGCCAGGCCTTAAAGCCTTTAACCCAGTTATCTCTTAGAAATAGCAGACTCTCTCTTTTGAACCCTTAACTCTAGTTTACTTCCTTTACGTGCCAGTAAGATGAATACAATCAAAGCATCAGAGAATTTGGACAACTGAAACGAACATGGTAGCTTTAAGCTACCACTCCAGTGTGCCTGCAGGTGTAAGCAAGGAACATAAGCCTATGAACCCTGTGTTTGGTTTCCTTAAAAGTAGTCTCACTAAAGCAAAAATGAAAACCTAGTTTCCTTTCAACCCTCGACCTTGACTCTAGTAGGTCTGGGAATCCGCTAGCATTTTGGCACAAAACACTGTTTTTCTTCTGGTTATCATTCAGATCTCTAGTGCTTCGTGCAGGACACTGTTTATGCTACTTAAACTAGGCTTTCTGTGAGTGACGACATTCTCATTCATTCCACTGGCAATGGCACAAGACGACTGTACTCACTCGACCTGAAGCCTTTCCTACGAAGTTTATTTCCCTACACCCCCCGCCCCCATCCCTAAGAGTCATATTCCTCTCTCAGCTGTAAGCTTGTCACAGGAGAGCATTTAGGCAGAAATCTAAAAAAAATTTCTATTTCCATTCAAGTCACAAATTACTTAAGCATTCTTACCTACAATCACTAAGGGTAAAAGAGGAAATAGAAACCTCAAGAACTTTGAATTCTGAATATCTGAAACCACCACATGGAGTATCTTCCTGGTTCTTCCCTTGCCAAAGCCGGGAACATATGCCAAGAGAAAGGAGGACTCACCTGGAATCCTGATGAAAGACCAGCCATTCTGAGGCCTAATGCTCCACAGTCCTCCAGCTGGTTCTGGAAAGAACTGAGACCGTCGATTTAGCCAGTCTGCCGCCAGTTCAGGGGCCCCATTCAACAAACACTGCTTGGCTGCCAGACTCCCTCCTTCCTTCAGCACTCGCCGCTCATATTCTGCACTTCGGTCATTGCAGTAAGAATCCAATGGCACTGCGGTGACCTGCAGTGAAAGATTCACGTGAGATGGCTCTTTCACATTTTCCACACCCACTAAGCCTTTTGGGAACTTTGACTCTGAAATCAGACTAATGTGGATAATTCTTAGACTAGCGGTTTTAACTTCCCTGCTCTGACAAACTAACCTGTCCTTAATAACTGACTTAGTGAGCTTCTCCAGGTAAAAAGCCAACCTCCATAAAAAGAATTTTCAACAAACTAAAGATCCAAAGAGTGCTGGAGTTTGCAGATAAACTGGGATACCAGGTCAGGAATAATTCTATCACAAATATATATATATATATATAAAATCACTTTGTCATCTCCCTTCATTGCCAGACAGTGCTTTTGGCAAAGTTCTATTAGCCATACACAGGATGGTGAGGCCATAAAGGGAGCTGGAGATAGTCATCATTAAAGAACTAAAGAGCATCCTCCTGGTGCATCTGAAGCTATCTTTAAGGCTTCTGTGGCAAAGCTCCCAAGTTTGTCAACATTTCTTTTTCCTCTTCCCTGACCAGGTTACTGACTGACAAACGTAATGGAAGATAAGAGAATCTTTCTTTCAGGCCATAAGCTGCCGGGGAGCGTTATGGGGTAGGGATTAGAGAAAGCAACTGCCAGAGAGTAGTGAATTCATTTCCTGGCTAGGGCAGAGGCTTTGCACAAATTCTTATCTCACATTCAAATGCTGCCCCCCAAAGGAACAGAAGGCTCCTGCCAACTTAGAAACACAGGTTTTATCCTTCTTTAATGACCTGGGTCTATTCCCACTATAATAAGCAGCTATGCATTCAGATGTCTGTGAAATCATCTGATAAGGAGTCTGAGGTTACCTTTTGTTAAAATTTGGAGGTTGTGATTACCTGTAAGCCCAGGTTGATAAAAATGCTAAGGTCCCATTATTAGCAGCGAATTGCTCAGAAGAACCATGGAGCTAGACCAAGAGATAGGAAGAATGTGGATATAAGGAGCAAGGGCAGAGGTATGGGAAAGATCAGAACATAAAGTACTGGCTGTACGTAGTTAGGTAGTTCTATTCTTTCTATTATTTATTGGAAGTTAAACATTTAGGAAAATCTACTTGCTACTAACTTTTCTATTTTCATGCCCATCAATATTTAGGGCAATGGTTTGTCAAGTTTTGGTGGGCATAAGAACCTTCTTAGGAGCCTATCTAATGTGCAGATTTTGATCCAGGCCTAAGGTAGGAATCACTACTTCTAGGGTTTTGTTTGTTTGTTTGTTTTGCGGTACGCGGGCCTCCCACTGCCGTGGCCTCTCCCGTTGCGGAGCACAGGCTCCGGAGGCGCAGGCTCAGCAGCCACGGTTCACGGGCCTAGCCGCTCCGCGGCATGTGGGTCCTCATGGCACAAACCCGTGTCCCCTGTATCAGCAGTTGGACTCTCAACCACCGCGCCACCAGGGAAGCCCGCGAATGCAACCTTTTTTTTTTTCTCGGTACGCAGGCCTCTCACTGTTGTGGCCTCTCCCATTGCGGAGCACAGGCTCCGGACATGCAGGCTCAGCGGCCATGGCTCACGGGCCCAGCCGCTCCATGGCATGTGGGATCTTCCCGGACCGGGGCAGGAATCCGTGTCCCCTGCATCGGTAGGCGGACTCTCAACCACTGCGCCACTAGGGAAGCCCTAGTTCTAGGTTTTTAACATGCACCCCAGCATCTCTGGCCAAGCCTTGAGAAATACTGCCTTGGGGTACATAAACAATCAGCTAGCTGACTGTGGGGCTGCAGGTACCTCTGCTAGAAACTGGAGGATACCAAAACTGGAGAAAGAGCATCATTTACCAATAACCAAAGACTACACTACTCTGGCTTACAGATGAAGCTAAATTCATTTTGCTAGGGAGCAGTGCCATCTATGGTCCACATGCAAAACTACAGTGGGTCACAGCAAGCTGGGCCCCTGGTGCTCCAAAACCCAGAAAAGCTCACGCATTAAATCAGCTTACTTAGTACTAGGAATAGGTTTTGGTAGTCTCATACCACATTTACCCACTCCAAAAGGAGTTTGTTCTCTTGCTTCCAAGTTATTCATCTTTCCCACCGAAAGTTGAGCACAGGCAAATAAAGACCGAAACACAAAGTAGGTGATTAAAAATTGGGTCACGACTTCTCTGGTGGTGCAGTGGTTAAGAATCGCCCTCCAATGCAGGGGACTCGGGCTCGATCCCTGGTCAGGGAACTAGATCCCACATGCATGCTACAACTAAGGAGCACACATGCCCCAAGTAAGACCTGGTGCAACCAGGATAAATTAAATAAATAAAAATAAAAATAGGGCTTCCCTGGTGGCACAGTGATTGAGAGTCCGCCTGCCGATGCGGGGGACACGGGTTCGTGCCCTGGTCTGGGAAGATCTCACATGCCGCGGAGCGGCTGGGCCCGTGAGCCATGGCCACTGGGCCTGCGCATCCGGAGCCTGTGCTCTGCAACGGGAGACACCACAACAGTGAGAGGCCCACGTACCGCAAAAATAAATAAATAAATAAATAAATAAGTTGTGTCTTTCACTCAGGCCCGTGGCGCTGGCAGGACGGGCAAGTGTTGCAGTCTTTGCACTACCAGGAAGCTCCATAGCCACCGACGAGACTAGAAGTGGCATTATAAACAGTACAAGAAAGCCCATTTGGCACAGCCCTGAAGGCCAACCCTTTTGGAGGTGCTTCTCATGCCAAGGGAATTGTGCTTGAAAAAGTAGGGGTTGAAGCCAAACAGCCAAATTCTGCCATCAGGAAGTGTGTCAGGGTTCAGCTCATCAAGAATGGCAAAAAAATCAGAGCCTTTGTACCCAATGATGGTTGTTTGAATTTTATTCATCATTTAGGAAAATGATGAAGTTCTGGTTGCTGGATCTGGTTGCAAAGGTCATGCTCTTGGTGACATTCCTGGAGTCTGCTCTTAAGGTCGTCAAAGTAGCCAATGTCTCCCTTTTGGCCTTATACAAAGGGAAGAAGAAAAGACCAAGATCGTAAGTTTTGATGTTAAAAGCAGGATAGCAATAAATTTCCATATGCCAAAAAAAAAAAAAAAAAAAATTAGGTCTCTCCTGCCATGGCTTGTCCTGGCAGTAGACCAGCAGATACTAAACCAGAGCAGACATCTGCCACCTAGGATATGAGTTTCAGAACGTGACAATCAATAGTGGCTATACTTCCACAAAAATGGTTTGAGAAGCAGTGGTCTGAACCACAGAAGCATGACCAGTTCTATATAGCTCAAACAGCAAGCACTCTTGGATGAGTAAGCATACTTAATCTTTTCTAATTAGAGACTCATATGGACGAATTTTACACTCAAAGATAACTGCTTTTTTTTAAAAATCTTATTGGAGTATAGTTGATCTACTATTGTCGTGTTAATTTCTGCTGCATAGCAAAGTAACTCAGTTATACATATATATATTCTTTTTCATTACCGTTTATCACAGGATATTGAATATAGTTCCCTATGCTATACAGTAGGACCTTGTTGTTTATCCATCCTGTATATAAAATAGTTTGCATCTGCTAATCCCAAACTCTCAATCCTTCCCTCCCTCCCCCCCCACCTCTTACTCTGATTTTTCTTTTTTTGAAGAAAAGCAGAACATATACTGGAATTATATATAAAAACTTTGGGCCCATATTCTCGAGATGAAAAATCAAAAGCTAGCAAATCATGAAGGAATAGGGGGAGAACAGTGACACAGGAAAGAGTGTCATTTCTAGACACTCTAATAGTTTAAAAACAAAACAACTTCTCAAAAAAGCTGAGAAAAAATAAAAATTGCTTTAATCAAAAAAAAAAAACAAAAAAAACCCACAACTTTTTCCAGTTATAAACTTTCACCTATTTTCCAATTTCATTTTACTGATAGCCTTCAAAGTCCAGGATTACAAACTAGGAGGTTTGCAAGGCACAACTCTTAGTAAAAATTAAAAAAATATATATATATATATATATTTTTAAAAATTATTATTATTATTATTTTTTTCCGGTACACGGGCCTCTCACTGTTGTGGCCTCTCCTGTTGTGGAGCACAGGCTCCGGGCGCGCAGGCTCAGCAGCCATGGCTCACGGGCCCAGCCGCTCTGCGGCATGTGGGATCTTCCCGGACCAGGGCATGAACCCGTGTCCCCTGCGTCGGCAGGCGGACTCTCGACCACTGCGCCACCAGGGAAGCCCAGTGAAATATTTTTTAATGTTTTGATAAGCTTATTTGGCAGGAGCCCTGGATCAAGATATATACAGAATCATACAGTGTCATGTTGTAAGTACGTAAGCAGTGAACTCATGAGGTCCAAAAGGAGGCAAACAAGTCCATTTCTACTTAAATTGTGCTTTCTAAGTCAGCTCTATCCTAAACAGCCTCCACCCATTCTGCTAACCCCAAGTGGCCTTCCTGATTGCTCAGAAGCAGATGAAGCATGACATACCCATTCTTGCCTCCCCACAAATGGAAATGCATACACCCTTTAGTCCCACATGAGCAAACCCCTGTTTCTTGCTTCATTAACTTCCTAAACTATAGTATCTTCAGGGGCTGCCTCCTCAAGCATTCAGCGCGTCCTTCCTGAGGACACGTATATTCCTGCTCTAGCTCTAGGAAGCGTGACCGCTCCAAGCGCTTCAGTTTCTTTGTGTGATGAATTTCCAGGGTCTTAGTTTATTAACCCTGCAGAATGATTTCTTAAGCTAATGATAATTCCTTCCTTAGTGACACAGTTCTTCCTGAATTGACCCTAAAGTTTTCACAGTACGTGCCATGGAAATTAATTTGTGTTAACTCAATGCCAGGGTTGAGGCGTCAAAGGAAATCAGTTTCTCTCCACTGCAGATGGGTTAGAAATCAATATAAGATCATTAAAATACCTCATAAAATGTTGCCTTATTCACACCCCCGGCCTGATCTACAGATCTTGTGTGTGTATAAAACATTCAGACATGTTTAAAACTCTTCTTCCTGTCCTCCTAACTATGGGGTGATTACTCCCATTTCAGATTTAGCACATGCTACGTGAAGAAACTCTACAAATGTGGGGAGATGGGCTGAACAGGAAAGGGTGCTGGGGAGGAGCCCCTCAGCCAGATGAGAAAAGCTTCCTCCTGCTTCCTGCCTGCCACCACACCTTTAGGTTAACAGTCTTCTTCAAGTTACTATTGTTTTTTTAGGGAAACATCAGTACCAGGCATGATAGTTTAGACTTCAGGCTCCTCAGAAACAATACGTAAGTAGTACAGTGGGGGTCTGTATATGTAAGTATGTCAGAAGAGTGGGGTTATTCTTCAGAGTGGTTGGCTACAGAGCTTTTATTTTTTTTATTTTTATTTTTTTTTTGTGGTACGTGGGCCTCTCACTGCTGTGGCCTCTCCCATTGTGGGGCACAGGCTCCAGATGCACAGGCTCAGAGGCCATGGTTCACAGGCCCAGCTGCTCCGCGGCATGTGGGATCTTCCCGGACCGGGGCACGAACCCATGTCCCCTGCATTGGCAGGCAGACTCTCAACCACTGCGCCACCAGGGAAGCCCCGGCTATAGAGCTTTGAGTGGTATAAATGAAGAATTTTTATGTCCATAAATGCAGTTACAGTCCAGGGCAGTTCACTTTTTTTTTTTTTTTTTGCGGTACGTGGGCCTCTCACTGTTGTGGCCTCTCCCGCTGCGGAGCACAGGCTCCGGACGCGCAGGCCCAGCAGCCATGGCTCACAGGCTCAGCCGCTCCGCGGCATGTGGGATCTTCCCAGACCAGGGCACGAACGTGTGTCCCCTGCATCAGCAGGCGGACTCTCAACCACTGTGCCACCAGGGAAGCCTGGGCAATTCACTTTTTACTGGCTCTATAAAACACGGGGAATATGAGAAGTAAAAAATGTCTTGACATCCCTCTCTCAAAAATCTAGGCTTCCTCTTATCGGCCTCTCCATGTACATAACAGATTAGGAGAGTAAAAAGGAAACAACCATGCAACTATGAAGCCTGAAGGCTGCTTTCTATGCAAGCCCTTGGCTTTAGATGTTTTCTGGAAAAAGTGCTTTTCCCTAGATCAACTTAAGCTTCAAAGACCAAGAATGCTTTGGAAGAACTGGGTACCTACAAAACCCAAATACTTTCTGGAGAATCAATATAAATCAAACAAAGTTGATAATGGTAACAGAATCAAGTTTGTGTAGCACAGGACAAGCAGAGAAATCTAGGCAGGCAGGAAATCAATGGGACTCTACTGTCATCTCATTTCCATTCATCATCTTTCTTTGGATCCTCTGCCAGATTCTGACCTTTGATAACTTAATAAAGTTAAGGATGTAAGCTGATATAAATAATGGTAGAGAAATATCATCACAAAGAAGAATTAAAAGTCTCCACCTTCTTTGAATGGAACTGTGAAAACAGTAGGCTTGCTAGGATGAGCGAAGAAAACAAGATAAAAACACAGAAGGGTAAGAAAAGTCAACCTCTTAGAGTCTCCTGGCTAAATGAAAGTTGCCCTTAGAGCAAATGGAAACAAGCTGGAAAGACAAACTTGTTTTTGCTCTAATTGCAGTCTGGCCACATCTCTACTCTGCCTCTCCCCCTTCATGTACTGCTTCATGGTTGTAAGAGAGTTTCTGTCTGGCTCTGATCAGAAAGACATGAAGAGTGGAAGATGTAAGCGAAGTAAACAGCCACAGTGTGCCAAGGGGAGCCTTTGCAGCAACACTGTCGGCAATCACCAGAGTGCCCTGTTTTGATAAACAGGGTATCAGGAAGGATCTAACAGCTGTTCAAAGTTGAAACCACAATAGAAACTACTCCCAATCTGCGAACAAGACTACTACCACTGACTGGTGGATATGGCCCAATAGTCACTTTTCAGAGGGAACACACTTGTGAACCACAGTCCAGGCAGAGCTGCTGAAGAAAGCTAGAGAATACCATCTAAGAAGTTTCTTGATGCTGGAGTGTTATGTTTCCCTTTGTTATTTGGAGACTGTACTGAGGCAATAAGGCCAGATCAAATCTCCCTCCTAATCGGGCCCCCTCCTCTGAAAAACCCTCAAAAACCTCAACACAGGTGACAAATGGCTCCCTCTTCTATTCAAATATTCCACTGTTCCTGTCCCTGCTATTGGGTGATAACCTACCTAGTAACAGATGGCTTGCTCCCATGGTAGTTTAGAGCCCCAGGCTAAATGAGAGGAACTACACGGAAGCAACATCAGGGAAAGAAGTCACTTCTATTACCATACAACTGTTCTCAAACCAACACTATTCAAAGTGAGGAGTGCTGTCTTGGGAAAGCCAGGACCACGGATCTCCTTTCTAAATACCGAGCATTTATATGTTTCTCAAGGTCCAAATAGCTTAAAACAGTTCTGGTTAAGAAATGGATCCCTTGAAAACTGGTTTATTTCTTCAAACACCATCTATTTTATCTCTTCCCTCCTGCGGCACTTACTCGTGGACTGGCCACACACAAAAAAGATGGCAGCTCAGTGAGCAGGCAGCAACGAAGCGAGGAGGTAGCTGATCTCCGCTGATGGATGACCTGGTCTGAGTAGCCACTCACTGCTTTACAGTGGCTGCTGAAAACCAGAGACTACAAAACAAAAATGCAAATTAGTGCTACTGACAATTATTTAATGTAAGCAAAACAGAAAAAATATCACATATAATCAAGGTTCATTCTAATTTCAAACTGTGCTTTTAATAATGTACCTTAGGTAAATGTCATCTCTAATTCTGCCTTTTTCTGGAAGAGATTCTGTTTATTATAAATAGTTACAGCAAAATTTTCATTAGACAAAACAACATTTTGTGTATGTCGGGGAAGTTTGGTTCATTTGTTAAACTGTGGATACAAACCCATTTGTCTTGAGTTAAAAAAGATGACCAATAATATTTCCTCCTAAATTTTTCTTTTAGGCAGATCTGTTTAGTATTTCATGTGTGTACAACAGTGCAGTACAGCTCTAGCAAGGTTAGAAGTTCTATTTATTTGGAGATATCAATAAAAGTGGTCAGGAACAGGAAACAATATCTCTTTAGTTCCTCTAACCTAACTACCATTTAAAAAATTTAAAACTTACATTACTGTATCAATTCATTTTAACAGACTTAAAGCTCATGTTAAAGCTTCAGTTTGCAGCCATTCATATGAAAGATTTTCAAGTATGGAATGTTCACATACAAAGAATTTGTCAGTGGGATTACAATGTTGTATCAATATATTGCAGGTGCAGTTCTTTATTCAGTTCAATATTAGACATTTTATCTTTGGATCTCCATTCTCGATTATTTCATTTATTTGTCTTACTGGTTTCTCAAGGCAGGCTGGTAACCTAAATAATCATATGAATGAAGATAATACAAAAACTGCAAGAGGAACAGTAACCAGGACCCTCTGCAGGAGAATAACACTTATAATTCCAATACCGAAAGTGTCCAGTACCAAATCTCTTCAAAGCTTCTTTGTTTAGTATATATTTCCTCCTGAAGTACATGGGTTCTTCAGGATCACAGTTTGAAAGAAGCCATCTCAAGTTGTCTAGTAGGACAGGTGTATCATAATCTGCTTTCATGAAGCAATCAGCACCTTCTAAATAATGGGCATGAAAAAACTGAAAGGCTTTAAATGTTTCCCGCAGAGTTGGGACGTCTTCAGTGATTTCTAATCACACTGTATGGAAGTCTTTACAACACTTCAGTACAATGCTGGACTCATGTAGCTTTGATATGTTTGACATTTTTCTCCAGATGTTTAGGTCCCATCATTAACCAGAAAAGAACATTAATCTTCTGATATCGTTTTTCAACAATATCTGTGTTCTCATCTTTATGTTGGATAGCATCTGCACTGAGATTTATCCACCTCTCTACATGTTTATCTCCATTATCACCTGAATGCCTAGTGTGAGGATCATTATGAAGATTAATAGACCAGGTGTCACCCTGTTCTTCCAATACTGAATACTGACGAGCTAGGATCATTACTAAAAAAATCCTATTGCTGATACATAGATGAAAGTAAAAAAAAAAAAAAATGTATCCAATTTTCTTGTTTTCTGAAAAGTTCACTTCTGATTATTAGTAATAGCTCTTCTTTCCCCTCCTGAGGGTGAAGAGATGACACAAGCCTAGCAACCACTGCTCGTATCTGTCGTAGTTCAGGGCTGCTAGCTGGGGTGTCCACTGCCACCCGGGTGGCTGAGATAGCAGCAGTGGCTGGCCCAGAGACTTCTGAATTCTTTACTAACTTCTAAAGAGCAGTATCCGTTATCACTTTATCTTTGTAAAAGGAGCTTCTTATATTCCTATTTCTTATACTCCTAAAGAGCAATATCTAAACAATACTCCTAAAGAGCAATATCTAAATATCTTGCTCCTAAAGAGCAAGACTTCTGAATTCTTTACTAACTTCTAAAGAGCAGTATCCGTTATCACTTTATCTTTGTAAAAGGAGCTTCTTATATTCCTATTTCTTATACTCCTAAAGAGCAATATCTAAGCAATATCCCTCTCAGGGAGGGATCTCTTAAAGTCAACCTCATTTTCAGTATTCTTAAATGGCAAAATCCAACAGATAAGAGATGAAAGAATGCCCATTTCCTTCAATTATTTTCTCTCCAACACTGTAGTTATTAATAAGGGATACAACAATCACGATAGGGAGTCATTTTAACACAATATTTTGCTTGTGGTACCTTTCTGGAAAAAGTCTAATGATAATTTTATTTCCGGGGTGGTCATTCCTAAATTAGAACATGTTCACTTGTCTTATATCAGTTAGGTTAAGACAGGCTTCTCATTGGCAGTCACTAAATCAAGGTGATTTGTAGCTGATTCCAGATTTAAAAAGTGATTCACTAGCTCAACATACACAAGCCTTAGCTTTAGAGAAACCCTGACTACCCCCAGTACACTTCACTCAATCTATACTTTTCTAGATCATTTTCTCTTAACACTGGTTCCATCAAATCTTCCTTAGCACAGGTGGTCCTTGGTACCATACTATCCACATTCCCTTCACATAAGGACATGAACTGCTAGGTACTGCTAGATACAGAAAATTTTAATGCTTAATAGAGAAGAACACAAAGGACACCTTCGGCACCACTGTGTAGGATGCAGGGGGCGGGGGGGAGGGTGCAGAAAAGAAGATTCATTACTTCTTTAGTCTACTTTGGCCTAAAACAAATTAGAAAAAAAGAAACAATGTCACACAATGAGAGATGCGACTTGGTAATAATGTGGTCACAGTTTTTGCTCTTCTGTTGTCCCCTCCTCGTGTTCTTGAGTATCTTACTACCCTGTAGGCACTGGCAACTGTGTGTCTTGCTGCCAGTACTGCAATATACACACAGCAGTGAAGGAAGGCTTTTGTAGAGTCTTTTGGCACCATGCAAGTCTCAAGTGAAAAATAACAGGGCAGTATGATAGGCCCATCAGCTGTACACTACCTGCCACAGTGGAGCACAGAGAACACACAGATGTTTTCCCCTCAGATACATACTTGTCCACTTAACAAGGGGCCGTTCTTTGCTTTCCATGCCTTATTTAAAATTAAAAAGAATACTTATGCTAACGTTAGGTCTTCATTACTTAGAAATTAATTTTCTGTTTTTGCTCTTAAAGAACACGTCAAACTCAGATATAGAGAAAAGGTCTCACTTAAAATGAAAGGGTGTAATGTTTATAGATCAATTGCTAAGATTGCATGGATTCTATTTTCACAGATATTCTAAGTAACCAAACAAAAAGGGGGAAATAAAATACAGAAAAACTCTGAAAACAATGGCTTCCCAGAGCTTTCCACAAGGGGTACTGGCAGCTCTCATGATCTCAGGAAATGATGATACAGATACTGCAGTTGCAAATTAACCTCCAGTGGAAGAGTTTTTGGAAACTTCCTGTTTGGGGGATTCTTCATCAATAGCCATTCTAAGCTCTCTAAGCATTTAATAGAGTATAGTGTTTAAAACTTAAAACACACACCACTCTTTTCAAAATAACTCTTTATGCTTAGATTCTTTTGTATATATATTTTTAAATCTTTTTTTTTTTTTTTTTGACTGTGCTGTGTCTTAGTTACGGCCTGCGGGATTCTTTTTAGTTGAGGCATGCAGGATCTAGTTCCCTGACCAGGGATCGAAACTGGGCCCCCTGCACTGGGAGCGCAGAGTCCTAACCACTGGACCACCTGGAAAGTCCTGTATATTTTAAATTGCAAAATCTGAAATTCCCTCAATTTCTATAAGTTAGTTGGCTCACTAGAGTTGTAGAGTATATAAAGCTTTCAACATGTATAATGCCTAAGCAGACCATAACCATGACAACAGTTTCACTGGGACAGGAAATGAAGTTAATGCTGGTACTGTTTCTGCCAATTATCATTTTTAACATAGTATTTAACTGGATACAGTATAAAATCTGTTCTGCCTCCCCAAAAGATGGCTAAATGGTGTATTTCCTACAGATTCTGGTTTTTGTCTTTATTCTTCTGAGCAAAATAAGATTAAAAAGAAAAAAATTCATATGTGTGAGACTTGCACTCTAACCCTTGTAAAACTGTACAAGAAAGGAGCTCTGGTCAGAGCCTACAGTGGGGAGGGAGATTTGTGAGAATGAATTCATAAAATTTTTTAACTAAATGCTATTCCTTCTTGAACTCATCACCAGTAAAGCAGGGTAGAGAACAATGAGGTTAAGAGGACAACACAGAATCATGCTGGCTTTTGTTCTACAAGCATCACAAGAAATCAGAAAAGCATTCACGTCAAGTAAGAGACTTTAAAAGGCCCTAAACTTCGTTCAAAGTACCCTAAGTGTCATCTGATCCATGTCCTTAGCCTAGTTCCTAGTTCCTTGATGTTTTTGTACCATCCCAAAGCCAGCATTATGAGAATGGTACTTCCTTGAACTCTGTAACACAGAATTCAAATTTAATATTCACTGCAGAGTAATATTCACTGCAGGGTAAGAAGAAGAGTTTTATAGGCACACTCAGTGAGGGGAAGATCTCACTGTTCACATTCATTCACGTCCATGGGTGGCAAGGAAGATGAGAGGATTGGATTAGACTGCTGGATATAACTCAGGTAGTATGTGATTTAAGATAGCTTACCACGAACAAGATGACAACATGCAGGTAAGTCAACATTCATTAACTATCTCCTCAGAGGAATAAGAACAAAGCCTTCACCTTGATCTGATGATAGGAAGCTGTATTTAGGAGACAGGCTGCTGGAACAATACCTACTACTTTTCATAAAACAAATGAAGGCACAGCTACTTTTCATAAAACAAATGAAGGCACAGAAGAGAACAGGATGAAGGGTTTTCTGCAATAAGAGGATAAAGGTGAATATGGAAAAATTAATTCAAAGTTAATCTGGTAGCTCCAAAGGAATTTTACTCAAAATTATTTTTGAATAGTACAAGAGACCTGGCACTCGCTTCCAATTTTAGCATTTCCCCTTGTCTCTTCTCTCAGGTTTGTCTGCTTGAGAATAATCCCCAACTTTACTTTTAAGACTGATCTTGAACATGGAAGCTGGATTCATGTTCTCCCATCAAAACACTGAAACATAAATTTGTGTTTACTTTACGTATTAAACAAGGCTACTCTACTTCACAGTATCACAAAAGAAAGCAAAACAAGGATTTGGAGAAACAGCATCTCTTCACCATTATGTTTACAAATAATCAAAGTTACATAATCAGAACTAAGTTGGCAACTCAAATGAAAATGCAAGATACAGAAAAAAACAGAGCTTGCAATGAAAAAAAATTTGCTCACAAGGAGTTAGGGCTTCTGAGCAATGAATTTCGGTTGAAGATGAACGGCACATATTATACTGCATTTGCAGTAGCTAATAAAACTGTGAACAGACAGGTAACATGGAGAACAAGGAGAGGTGATACCAGCATCCCTTCCAATTTATGAACTTTCATAGCGTCACAGTCAGAACCCATCTGTTGCCTAAGCCAAAATCTCAGAACAGGGAATACCAAAACAAACGTGGTAATGAAGTAACTAATACAAAAGGCATTGAAGCTCCTCCTTGCTCTCTCTCTTGAATCACTCACTCTGGGGGAAGCCAGCTGCCATGCCATGAGGACACTGAAGCAGCCCCATGGAAAAGTCCACACATCGAGGAACAGAGTCCTCCAGACAACAGCCAGCACCAACTTAACCAGGCATATAAGTGAGCTAAACTGGAAGCAAAAACTACGGCTCCAGTCAATCTTTCAGGTAACTGCAACCCTAGCTGATATCCTGACTGCAACTTCATAAGATTTTCTGAGTCGGAATCACCTACCTAAGCTGCTCCCGAGTTATTAACCAACATAAACGATGAGATATTAAAAATGTTCATTGTTTTAAGCTGCTAGATTTGCGGGTAATTTGTTATATAGGTATAGGTAACTACTACAGGGGCTAATATCCACAACTGATACCCTTTTGAAGATGTCTAAAAAGTAGCTTCTTTCTGCTGGTATATTTCTCACTCCCAAGAAATGCCTCTAGCTCTCAGCTCAAATGCAGGGCAAAAATAACTAATGTGCAATAAACTCAATGCATGATCAAACAAATTAGCAATGCCACCCATATTTCCCAACCTCCAAGGAAAAGTTAGAACTCTTCACAAAATTCTATTTTAAATACAGAGGAAGACTATACTTCTAATTTTAGGGTGGAGGACATTCCCTCAGATAACAAAACACAAAGTTCCAAAGGGAAAAACAACACTAATACAATGCACCAAGACTTACTAAGTCATTCAGTAAACATTTATTTAACCTTGTAAGTGCAAGGTGCCTAAAATAACCCGACCACAAAGACAAGAGGGACTATGTCCAAACATCTAAATTCTGTTCTCACACTTGGGGGGGAAAAAAGAAATGAAGAAAAAAAAGAAAGAAAAAAAGTAACAGAATTGTGGGGGGTTTTTGGCCCTGACACGCAGCACGTGGGATCTTAGTTCCCTGACCAGGGACTGAACCTGTGCCCCCTGCACTGGAAGTGTGGAGCCTTAACCACTGGACCACCAGGGAAGTCCAAAAATGACAGAACTGTTTAACAGCACTTTTTTTTTCATGTTAAGCTTGGTTTCAGTCTTTCTGCACATTGTAAAATATTCTTTGTATTAGAGAAGTATCTTTCTATTAATTATAGAGCTCCTACCTGTATTCACTGGTTTTCTACCATACAAAAAGGATAGTTAACCACTTTTGCATCCCCTATCAATCATCTTTCGTGCATGTTTGATTTCCCTCTTAGCTGCCTTTTCTTCTTTTTTCGTCTTCAAATCTGAGTCTCCTCTCTCTTACAAACTCAGCTTTTAGTTAAAACCAACTGTCCCTCCTGAAATGTCTTCCTATTCTTTTTAACTGTTACACTTCATTACCTATTTCCTAACCAGAATCCTTCTCCTTGTAAATCCCTGCACCTGGGCCTCCTCTGTTATATCTGCACTCGTAACATCAAAGAGCTCCTAATTCATTCCTAAGTGTTCACTTTAAACTTGATATAGAATTCAGCACTCCCTCTGAATCCTCTCTTGAACTCTGGGTTTTGGAAGTTATTCCTTCACTGCCAATGCTCATCCATATCCAAATCAGAGTCCATTCACCCTTTCTTCACCATCTTTTGGTTACAACTATTTCTGTTGGGTCCTTTGTACCTGATACTTGGAACTTTGGTTTAATACTCTCCTTAACATGGATTCCCACATCCAATCTTTCTTGTTATCACACTCTTGAGATTAGTCATCAAGTACCAATGGCAGAGATCCCCACTGATGTGCTGTAATGACTTGAATGATTTAACAGCCTTCCTAAAACCAACTACCTGATTATTCCTTCCCATGGCTTGACAGTAGCCACCAAAACTTTATTCCCCCAGGATTACAACAGTATCATCTATTGAAGAAGGTGAGCCAAAAAAGGGCTGAAACTCCTGGTTTAGTATCTAAACCCCAATAGACTGGCATTCAAAGATTCCTTGGGAGAAAAGGTGACTTACCTTTCTGGCCTTTTTTCTCACTACTGCTCTGTATTTTGGCTCAAATCTTCAACTTGGAAAATCCTTCCTTCTACCCAGGGTCCCTACCACTCAAGATCCAACTTAAACAATACCATTTCTATAAAAGAGTTTTTTGTCCATTTTAACCTAAAGTGATCTCCTATCCTGAACTTTACCACTAATCATCTATCATTATTTTGGCAGTTAATTATGTTTTCTTTCATCTCTGATCTTGAATCATTTCTATTTTTAAAGTCCTTTTAACTTTGTGCATGTCTTTTTACTATATACATGAATGAGTTTTCAAACCAGAAAATAAGAGACCATGACTGTTAACACACCTTGCTCACAATAGGCACTGATGCGTGACACGTTTGTAAACAACATTAATTACAAGTGCTTTTTCTCTGTGGGAGTAGACTGACACTGGGAGGAGGCTATTATGAAAGAACATTAGAAAAACCCCAACCCTTAAGCCAAGATCACAGTCAACCACTGCAGATTCAGTCAATCAATAAGCTCTTCTGATATACATACAAATTAATGGACCCATTCACTCAATCCTATTGGCCCTTGGGATCAAACAAGTGAAAACAGCAGGAGAGAAAGAGTGAAGAGTGTATGGAAAAAAATAGTACTTTCTCCAGTAAATAGTGTGTCCTCCCCTCTATTAACATTCCTTACTCAATTAGCCTTCTTTTAACTGCCTGGATCAGTGGTCTCCAGAGAAATTACATGCAGGCTTCACAATGTAAATAATATTAATATGCTATTATTTATGTATCATTTTAAAAGAAATAATGCACAGGTATTGGCAAAATGGATAAAGAATGTTTTAGTAATAGGGGACATAATCAAAAAACATGGGGCTACTGGCATTGCTGAAAAGAGTTTAAACTAAGATAGATAAGCTGATTCAAAATTTACATGAAAATGCAAAAGGCCAAGAACAGTGAAGGCAATATTGAAGAAAAACAAAGCTAGAGGACTGGTGCTACCAGTTATCAAGCCTTATTATGAAGCTATAGTTATTAAGATAAAGTGGTACTGGTCAAGGATAGACAAATGGACTAATGGAATAGAACAGGGTCTAGAAACAGACCCACACATATACAGCCACCTGTTTGACAAAAATGATGCTGCAGTGCAACAAGGATGGTCTTTTCAACAAATGAACTTGGGTCAAAAGGATATGGATATCTGTAAGTCAAAAAATGACAACCCATAACACAGACTGAAAACCCAGTTTCTTGTAGATCCGAATGGTAAATCAAAAAAACCTTTGGAGAAAAACAGAATTATCTTTATGACCTTGGTAAAGGCAAAGATTTCTTCAACAGGACACAAAAAATGCTAACGATTCAACAGAAGACAATATTTAGAGTGATAAAGTAAGCTACAGAGTAGAAGACATCTGCAATACATAAAGAACTACAAAACACCATGAAAAATACAGACAGACTAACAGAAAAATAAGCAAGGGTCTCAAATAAGCACTTCATAAAGGAGGTTATCCAAATGGCCAATGAGCATTAGAAAAGGTACTCAAATCATTATTCATAAGGGAAATATAATTTAAAGCCACAGTGAGATACTACCACATAGAAGGACTAAAATGAACAGACAAAACAATGTCACATTCTGGCAAGGACATGGAGCAACTAGAACCTCTTATACACTGTTAATGGGAATGAAAATGGGCACAACTGCTTTGGAAAACTGTCTGGCATAACCTATTATAGATGACCATATGCATACCCTATGACCCAGCAATTTGACTACTAGATATACATACCCCACAAAATACATATGAATTTTCATTAAAAGGTGTGTACAGTAACGTTCACAGCAGCACTATCTGTAATAATAAAAACTATAAGCCACCCAAACATTTTGCCTATAGTAACTCTTACAGGGAGGACACTGGGAGGAACAATGAATGGAAGTGGGCACAAAGGGGCCTCTGAGGTAAAGTTCTGACAGTGTTTTGTGAAGTTATCAAGCTGTATGTACACTTATGATTTGTGCACTTTCCTATATGTATGTTAGTATCTCTAGAAGAATAGCCAAGGCAATAAGAAAAAGGTTTATATTTTTTTAATATAGTATACCTATTACTTCTCTCTGTCTCTCTAATCTCCTTGGCCTGTTGTTTACTAAAGGAAAGCAAATGGTCATATTTTCAGAATCAACTTAGCTGCTTCTTAGACTCATGAATTCAAACGGTTATTAATTAATTTCATTAGAAAAAAATTTTAACTCTCTAATAATTGATTAGCGTTACTGGTTATCATTTCCAAGTTTTCTTCCTACCTCCTTAAGCTTTTAAAGATGGACCCACATTTATATGTCAGTCCTTTTCTAATCTTTCAAGACTTTTCTTTGTCTTCCTGAGGTTCTAATTCACCATATGAATGATAGCAAATACCTCTCAAGTCATATTTTCAGGACATTTGCTAAAACTAGTAAGCACAATTTTAAGTTTGTTTTCTGTGAAAATAAAAAATTTTCTCTCTGATTCCACAGTAGTAGCGTCCCTGTATAAGTAAAGGAATCTTCCAGATGATCTGTAAATTGTATTAATAATGCCAGAAGTATTTTTGTAGATTTCAATGACAACAAACAAGTCATGTCAGGAAAAGGCACAAAGCACATACATGATGAATTTATCCCACACAAAGCAACAAACAAAAAGAATCCAAGACCCTGTATCTAAATCCAACTGACAAATCCAAACATCAGCAAGACAGATAATTATTACATTTAAGTCTCACCACTGCTGTCCATACTTGAAGAGTTACCTTTGAAAAAAGGCTCATTTTTGTCAATCATATTTTTGTGAAAAACTGTAAACTGGCAGGATTACAACAGACTATGAAATCTGGATGTGTGTTTCTGATGTGTGTATGTATGCTAAAATACCATGCATCTTAAGTTTTAGCTTTTATACTCTTAACAAAGGAATTTTGGGAATCTGTTGTAAAGGATTAGGTGTTCAAAATTTCCTTCTCTATCCTTCTTTGCAAAACAGACAATGTAATATTCTCTAAAATACTTCTTGAATAAGAGAAAAACTCAGTTCGGGACTTCCCTGGTAGCGCAGTGGTTAAGAATAAGCCTACCAGGGCTTCCCTGGTGGCGCAGTGGTTGAGAGTCCGCCTGCCGATGCAGGGGACACGGGTTCGTGCCCTGGTCCAGGAAGATCCCACATGCTGCAGAGCGGCTGGGCCCGTGAGCCATGACCGCTGAGCCTGCGAGTCTGGAGCCTGTGCTCCGCAACGGGAGAGGCCACAACAGTGAGAGGCCCGCGCACTGCAAAAAAAATAAAATAAAATAAAAAAGAATAAGCCTGCCAGTGCAGGGTACATGGGTTTGAGCCCTGGTCCAGGAAGATCTCACATGCTGCGGAGCAGCTAAGCCCGTGTGCCACAACTACTGAGCCTGTGTTCTACAGCTCGCGAGCCACAACTACTGAGCCCGCATGCCACAACTACTGAAGCCCACAAGCCTAGAGCCCGTGCTCCGCAACAAGAGAAGCCACCGCAAAGAGAAACCCATGCACCGCAATGAAGAGTAGCCCCCGCTCACTGCAACTAGAGAAAGACCATGAGCAGCAAGAAGACCCAACGCAGCCATAAATGGAAGGAAGGGAGGGAGGAAGAGAGAAAGAAAGACTGTTTGGAGAAACCAGTGTGAGAAACAGTACAATAGTGGTAAAAGGCATATTCTAACAAAGCCATTCTTGGGGGACAGTTCTCATAATAAACTACTTTGCTCAAGTCTGAATTGGGTTTTTTCAAAATTACTTAACTTTATTTATATTATCTCTGAATAGGAGGGATATAACAGGTACATGCCAAAATATACTAAGACAGAGATGGACCTTGATCACTAACTACATGTCAGCGTAACTCTGCAATGAAATGTGCATATTGATCTCAGAGTGACTTCTGGTGGTCTCGTTCATATTCAGAAAGTGAGACCTTCCTTAAGTCCCAAAATGTCAGTTTCTTTCCTTTCTTACTATTAAAAAGAATGATCCAGAATCTTTCTATATGGTGACTTTCTTTACCTAGTCCCCTTGCTATTCTAATATCATGCAGTCACTGAATGCTGTATTTTTCAAACTGTGAGTAGTAGGGTCATGAAATCATTTTTTAGTAGCTTCCAAACTAACATTAAGAAAAACAAAAGGAAAAAACTCTGTGCACTGAAGGAGGGTAAATACTGTTTTGTGAATATTTTGTCTTAAAAATTTATGGATGTGTAATATTTATATATGTATGTAATATCTGATATATCTACATAACTACAGATGGTGTAAAATATTCTTGTGAGTCATGGTCAGACTTCAAAAGCCACAGATATAATGGGCTTTATTATATTTTTATTGTTACACATGGAGCTTCAACAAAATGATTCTTCATTCAGAACCCAGTCTAACCTTTAAGGCTAGATATCATGTAAAGATTATTCTGCTTAGTTGAAAGCAAATATTTCTTAGAACAGATATACCAACCAACTCTGGCAAGATACACTGGTATTTCAATATATGTATTTTGGAGATAAGGATGGTGAGACCAAAAGCAGAACAGTATCTCTACACATACATGATTAGCTTTCAGCTACCTGTGGCTCCGTAACTCAGTGTACATTCTAAGCCACTACAAGAGCAAAGGTCTATCTATAACACAAAATAAAAGTAAAGAAGAGGACATGGAAGTGAATCTAACTTTGGAAAAACCAGTTTCACATAAAGCATATTGCCCACATCTAAATTTCTCAGGAAATTAACTGATATAAGCACCTCACTGAACAGGTGATCTGAACATACTACTGTATTTTCATAAAGCAGAAGACTACAAATAAGTGATGCATATCTTTCAGTGTTAAGTAAGATGCAGGTATCTACATAATAGAGCATAAAAAACCCCTGGGAGAATGGTGCGCTCTGTACCAAAAATAAAACTAGTAAAAAAATTTTAACTGTAGTAATATAGAGTACCAAATGTAAGGAAATTGGTCTACAGAGGTTAAGCAACTCTTCATTAGACATATCAGTATTCACTAGTAGGAAGTCACCTTGCCACAACTGACTATATTATTCCAAACAGGCTGGAACCCAATTCTATTCTCCTTCTGCATTAACGATCTTATCTTCAGAGTCCAAAAAAGTATATGGAGCAATGCTTGAGAAACCAACTGGGAAAACAGAAGAAAAGGAAATCATACGGGTTCTCCAGTATACAGAGGGCAAATAACCAGATGCAGCCAAAGAACATCCTACATTCGATAGCTGTATGACTGATGACACATTAAATTTTCTAGAGGATACAAAGAAAAAGTTCTACCTTCTAAACTTTTAATCTAGTTGAAGAACTACAACATATAAACATACAAGTCTCTTACTAAAACTCTCCAGTGTTACACCCATTTCATTCAGAATAAAACCCAAATCCTTAGCATTAACTTATGAGGCCTCACATGATCTGAATCTGCACCTATCACCTATCACTTATTTCCTATCCCTTTTCCCCTTACCTACTATACAACGGCAAACAGTTATATGAAAAAGTGCTCAGCATCATTACTTTCCATGGAAATGCAACTGAAAACCACAAATTCAAAATAAATGGGCCAACAATACCAGGGGTAGGCAAGATTTACAAGAATAAATCTCTCACATTGCTGGTGGGAGTTTAACTTTGAAAAACCATTTTGGAAAAATGTTTGGCAGTGGGAACTAAATCTAAACATACGTATACGTGATGATACAGCAATCCCATTTAGTTGCAGGCCGCAACTAACACCTGATGCAGCCAAATAAATAAATAAATAAAAACAGTACAATAATAAATTGTGATTAGAAACAGACAATGGAACACTTCATAGCATTAAAAAAGAATGCTACAGTGCAACATGGATGAATCTTACAGACATAATAATTGAGGGAAAGGAGCCAGACACAAAAGAGTACACACTGGATCATTCCATTTACATTAAGTTCAAAAACAGGGTAAAATAATCTGGGATGATAGCAGTAGAATAGTGATTACCTTTATTTGTTGATTTGTTCTGAACTAGAGGTTTCAAATGGGAAGAAGTATGAGGGAGACTTCTGGGTGCTGGAAGTATTCTATACCTTCATCTAGGCAGTTGTTACACAAGTGTATACACATGTATAAATTCAAAGAGTTGTACACTTAAGATCTGTGTACTTCACAGTAAAGTTATATACAAAACATATATTAAATATATATATATATATATACACACACACACACACACACACACATACATAAAATGTCTATTAAGTGATATGTAATAAGCTATAACACTACACTGTTCCCACTTCTCTGGGAACTTTCTGACTCCCTCAGGTCTTCATTTACTTTATTACTTTTATTGATTCAAAGAAAAGGGAAGGGAGTACTAAACAGATAACTGATGCTGAAACAATTGCTTACCTTTAACAAAGGGCAGCTGGAAAGGTTGGGAAAGGAGAGTGGAAAATTAACCCCAAGAAGGAAATCCTTGTTTCTCAGATATTTCTGCTGGCTCTCCCCTTCTGGCTCTCCCCAGGAGCGCAGCTGATGGAGCCTGTAGGAGGCTTTCAGAGACAGGAAAAGAGCTAACCATCTGAAACAAACCACAGCAGACATGCTTATTCAGTGCTCCATGGAGGGCTGAGGGTAGTTCATAGCAGTGAGGAACCTTGTCTCTCATTAACATGTCTCTTTTGTAAATCTTGAACATTTTAGACACAGCTCTTTCCTACTTTCAGATAAAGCCATTTCATACTTTTGTTCTATAAATTCTATCTTTGGCATGAATTGGTGTGCTACTATGAAAATGAAAATCCTCTGTAAAGCTCCTCTCAGAATTAAGGAATATTCAACTCTATCACAAAAACTGTAATAAAAACATCCTTATACTAAGGAGATAGCCTCTCCTAATGAGGTCACTATTTTTTACACAAATACAAAGTAATAAATTAAGTAACAGCCATTATTCCAAAGAATAAGAAAAGAGAACTAAGCTTCCCTGAATACATAAGGCAGGCTATGCTGCAATCACTACTAACTAAAGGAATCATCAGTCATCATTTGCCCTGTAGAAACAAATAAAACAAAGTAGTCTACCTAGAAATTAAGAAGAATTGAAGACCTTCTGGTAGCATTTGGGAGAAGAGCCTAAATAGTTTTTATTTAAGGTATATCACGAAGCATCATGCAATTATTAAAGGATCAAAAGTATGATTTCCTTATAAAAATTTTAATTCTTTTTTTTTTTTTTTAAATTTTAATTCTTAACAATACAAAAAGAATGAGAGGCTCTGTAAGATGACATAATAGTAAATATTTAATTTCACAGTATTCGACCTTCGCCCCTGATTATTCCCAACTGCTCTCTCAAACAATGAGCAAACTTCTCACCTGGCCAAAAGTCCCTGAAGCATGAGGTTTGCCATTTCAGCTGGAGATACATCAATAAAGCGAAGGAAAGAGAAACAGCTTTCTTCATTAACACCTGGAATATCAAAGGACAAAGTTAAACCCAACAGAAAACCAAGAGGCAATACTCAACTAAAGCCTGCTGAACTGCTGAATTTTGACTTAAGAATCAAAAACTATTTTAAAGGTTCCAATACAGCCACTTTGATATTAGACAGTATGTCATATTTTTGTACTACAATCATAAGTAGAAGAGGCAGACCTATGAGATATGGCATATATGGGCCAGAGTGGAGTTGGCTCATCAGTTACCTCTGGGGTTTTGGATTCTTGGCTAACTGCCTTCCTCTTTTTATCGTGCCAGGAAAAAAAAAAAGAAAAGGAAAACACAGAGGTGTTTCTGAACCTCTGCCTTAATACTTTGGACAATGCTCAAAGTCGAGCAGCTTCCTTTCCTTAAACTAAGGAGGAGGGACCTAAGAGTCCCACACTAACAAGAGTCCTGCATTGTCTCTATCACACCTCTATTCAGAGGGTGTAAAAAATTCTTAAGAGGCAGGTATAAAATAAAGATGGAAGGTCAATCAAAATGGAAAACAATTAATCCAAAAAAAATTTTTATTGCTTCCTGTTATAGCCAAAAAGCCTAGCATCTATAGATGAAGACAACTAATTTACTTAAATCTTATCAAGACTTTATAAATAAAGGCCTAGAATTCACGCAAAGCCACTACTAGTTCCAACTTAGCAAAACAAAGAGCATCCTGATAAATCCTTGGCATTCTTCCCTTCTCAAATATCAAAACACCTACCTTTTCTGTGAAACAGAGACTGCTGGACATAGTCCGGTGCAAATGGAGAAAGAAGAACCCTTAACCACCTGTAAAGTAAGTAAATAAAATAAATCCAAACCCAAATATAAATATCAGGAACTTAACTAAACTGGAGGTTCCAAACTAAAAGAATCATTTAAGGTTTGAAACTGTTTCTACTTCTGAGAAGTTTGTTGCCAGACAAAATCATAACATATATGTCAGAAAGTACTAAGTACTTAATAAAGGTAGTAGATTATAATACAAGTTCAAAGTGGTCTCATTTTATTTCAGAGAAGCACAATTCTAGCACTGCAAGTTGCTATATACTATATTAAACAAAAAGCACTACAACTCTGGTTGTTTCCCCCTCCCCATCTAGTTAAGTACTCGCCTGAAGCTATCACAGACAAAGAATTCCTAAAATGAAACCCAAGAAATGTGTCTCAATTTCAATAATATCAGGCTAGATGTTGTTGATGATTATTTTGAAAGTACTGTTTATATTGTCTCTCTACAGAAGGAGCGTTCTAAATCTATGGTTCTCAAGTGCAGGTGTGCACAAGAATCCTTTGGGAGCTTGTTTAAAAATCCAGAAGCCAGGGCCACCCTCACTCGGAGGTGCAGAATGTACATACACAGCCATTTTCTGAATGGAAATGGTTTCTAGCATATTACCATTAACAATCACTTCACTTTTACCAAATCTGT
Organism: Grampus griseus; assembly: GCF_964374135.1. Taxonomy (NCBI): domain Eukaryota; kingdom Metazoa; phylum Chordata; class Mammalia; order Artiodactyla; family Delphinidae; genus Grampus; species Grampus griseus. The sequence continues at coordinate 84,593,274 of NC_139018.1, forward strand.
GACTGCTGATTCTGGGAAGAAGATAAATTTGATTAATTTGAAATCCAATCAGTTCTTCCACAAGTGCTATTCCAAGTGTATAAACCATCACAAAGCCATTTCAGTACTGAGGCAGAGACATTTGCTGATCTCTCTTGGTACAAGTACATATTTGTACACAGGTGCACATTCCTCACTCAGAAAGGCAACTGGAAGTGCCAGTTAAATTCCTGATAGTGCACAGATCCTATCACAAGATCCCTCAACAAATAGTGGTCCACCCATTGCTTAAATACCTCGTTGTGAAACTCACTCTCAATTAAATTTATCTAAGCCACAAAACCCCAAATTATACAAAAACACTCTTAGAGCAAACAGATATTAATATTTGCTCACCTGTCTCGTGAATGGTTGAAGACCCTGATCTGTCCGTGACGGTAGATAAACTTTGAAATCTGGTATGGCTTTAGGGAAATATGAAATGGAGACCAAGTTTCTTGTCGTTCAAATAACTCTGGGTGATTACACACCTAACAGGAAAGGAAATGATAAGACAGTATTGTCATGTGCAGACATCACTCTATGAAACGATGGAGGAATCCCAAACCCTACATGTTTACCTTTATGAATATATACTTTCCCATTTTCATCCTTTTTTAACTGCCTTTGTTTATTTGGCATCAAGGCAAGATAGAGCCTTTTTTCTTGAAGTGGGTTAATAATAAAGACAACTCCAAGGCAGCTGACATAAGCTCTTACCTTCCTAAACTGCATGACCAGATTCATGAGGCTGCTGGTGGTTGTCTGTGCTTGCTGGGTAGAGCCCATAGAAGACTGCAATAAATCCTCAATGGAAATTTTGTTCTTTAGTGCCTGATATAGCAGCTTCTGTCGGCTGGTCAGTTGGCAATACATTAGAATCTCAATCTAAAAATCAATAAGGACATTTATATTTTGAAAAGAGTTTGTAAGAAAACGCAGTATCAGCATAAAGTTGGAAACTCATGCAAGGCAGATTATGATTGGAAAAAACAATATACATATTTCTAGAAACTCAGTATCTCTATAAACCTGTGATATGGCTAATTATCCAGAAAAATGTGCCTTCTTTGACCCTCTTCCCTTGTCACTCACTCTACACTCTGTCCCTGGGCGACCTCTTCCATTTCTAATAACCCCAACTACCGTCCATCACAGTGACTTGCAAAAATATATTTCCCAACATCCCCAGCCCAATATTTCCAACTACCTACCATAATAGTATCACTCAGAGTCTGCAGCAATTGCATTTGTGACATATCAGAAAAAAATTCTCTTTCACAATTTACTTAATTTATTAACAGCATTATCACTCAGTTGCCCAAACAGAAACTTCAGTCACCTCTGATTTTTTCTCTCTCATACCCCATGTTCTATCATTTCCTAAGTCCCTCAACTCAACCTGGAAATCTACCTCTAACCACCTTTTCTGACCATTCCCATTGCTTTAATACAGGATCTCATCATATCTAATCTATACTATTACTGTGGGAGCTTCCTGCCTCTAGTCTCTCCTGGTTCCAAGAAACTTTCCATACAAATCTTATAAGGTACTCAACTGCTGAAAAACCTTCAATGTAAGTTACTGCCTATAGTAAAATATTAAAAATTCTCCTGTAGGCAGAGGCCTCCCATAATCTAACTCACCATATTATCCCAATCTCATCAAGTCCTCCTATATATATTAGCTACAACAGTCTGAATAATGTTTGCCAAACATGCTGCCTATTTGAATATTGTTCTACCTTTGTTCACTCTTGTTGCTTAGCACCCCTTCCTACCATATTTTCCTAGTAAATGCCAACTCATTATTCCAGATCTAGCTCACATGTCATCTCTGCTTTGATACCTTCTCTAACCTTCCCTAATAGAACTACTCCCTTATCTATGTTCCCATTATATTTCACATAGATAATCATTGCATATCTTACGATACAGTACTAGCTATTTATGTATTCATCCCCCTTGGAAATCTGAATAGAACCTGGAAGCTGCATCTCTACGGACCAGTTGCTGGCAGACAGTAAGAGTTCAATAATACTACTGAACTATACTACTGAACTATACTATAAATACTATTGAACTATACTATGAATACTATTATTTATTGTATTATAAATAATATACTATTTAATAACAGATTAGAAACATTACTGATGTTTAAGAAATTTATACTCTGCACAGTGGTTAAGAACCATACGTCTTTTGATCACCTCCCTAATGACCACTAAATAACAGACATTATGATACTGCTATTGTTTTTAAGCTGTTTCTGATATAAAGGCCTCAAGGATCCATTTTTTTATAAAGTGCTTTCTATCAGGTACACATCTGTGTGAACTACTATTCAGTTAAAATCAGCCAGTTTCACAAAGCAGCCATAAAGATTTTTTTAAAAGGAATAAAACAAAGGTACACTTCTATTCCTTTTTTTTTATTTTTTTTTATTTTTTTAATATATTTTTTTATTCCTCTCTTTGAAGGTGTACATCTCCACCACAATCTTGTAAGAGAGTTACTAATTTCAAAATGATCCAGCCTTCTGGCAGTGACAGAGAGAATCACCTGATATTATCAAGAACTTGGAAAGATGCTTTTTATATAGACAGCAGAACTGTGAGGAACAGGTGCAATCTATGGGAGATGGGAAAATACCCCAAAGGACTGGGAACTGGGTGAAAAAAGAAGGAAGGAAAATATGGGGAGGATTCACAAGAGATAATAGAAAACTACAGAAGTCTGGTAAGATCCAAAAAAACATTATTTATAAACCAAAATTACTGACTTTTTATGAGAAAAAATATTACAACCCAAAACACATTGAACTTCTAAATCTATCTCTCAGTCTGCAGAAATACAGGAGACAGAGGAACATGTTAGATAACACCACAATGATGCAACCAGCAAAATCCAGTATGTGGGAAAACTCTACAGGACAAACAACTCGGTTTCTTCAACAAAGAATTGCAAGGGGAGAAAAAGTAGGGTGGGACTAAAAGATGCTTAAAAGACATAGCACCCAAATACTATGTGTGGACCTTGCTTGGATTCTGGTTTCAAAAGCTGAATACTTTTTCAAAGAGAGAGAAAGAAAAAAGCATACACAAAGACAACTGGGAATATCTGAGCACTGACTGGGTATGTGATACTACAATGAAATAACTGCCTTTTTTAGTAGAGGTGATAATGATATGTGAATATGTATTTTAAAAAACAAATCTTTTAGAGACACCCATGAAAATATTTATAAATGAAACAAAAGACAACTGGGATCTGCTTCAGAATAATGCAGAGGGGTGAAAAATTGTCATGAGTTGATCATTTAAACTATATGGAGTTCATTATACTCTTTTTTCTACTTTTGTAATGTTTCAAACTCTCTGTAATAAAAAGTATAAAACAAGAAGAAGAAAAAAACTATTACTTGCCTTCATTATTTGACTCATTTTAAGTCTTCTTTGACCCTCTCAAGTTTAAAGGTCTCCTATCAATCAAACTAATTACCCTTCAACTAAACATTTACCAAGGAATTTCTTTTCACCCTGGAACCCTAGGTTGGTGCCTATTAAGGCATAAACTCACAAGGTCTTCTTTCCTTACCTTGTCAGACAATTCATTTTCCACATCTTTCTTGATTCTCCTCAGCATAAATGGCTTCAAGATCATGTGTAAGCGAGAGAGTTGATCTGAAATGCCAGGAGCCCCACCGACAAATAATACATTATATCAATTTAACACAAACAAAAGAAATATCATGACCACCCTTCACTAAACCATTCTAACACCTTTTGGCTCAATGATTTTCTACAAGAAGACAAACAATCGCAAGGAGGAAGCCAAGGGATCTGAACTTTCCACAACGTCTTCCTGGAGTCAATTGTGCAAATGCATTTTGCTCTCGTTTACTCAAACCAGTAAGGATGGCTTTGTTTTTATTAGAATTCACCTTTACAGTGTTTTAGGAACATTCTATCAATAATAGGGTTCTCAGACAGGTCTAATGCAAGCTATCTGGGACTCCCAGTGTTCCCCAAAAGTCATTTTTTCAATGTATATCAGCAAATGAACAACATGTAGTATAAGAAATTACTTAAAGACTTTTCTAATAGTTAGTAGGTGGCACTTCATGTTATGTAATAATACCTCATAACTCTCTTAAAATATTAGTCAAGAGGTAAAAAGAAATTGATAAACAAGGTTAAAAAATGTTTACAGAAGAAACAAATCCTAATATATAGAGAAAATAACAAAAATTATCCTTCTAATATTTTCTGGTTTTATCACAGGCAAAAAGTCTTACCCCATTCCACAAAGAATATAAAATTTTTCAGGATCTACGTGGAAAATGAGGATTTCGTAATCCAAAATGTGAATTTTGCCTGTTCTGCCTTGATCAGTCAACACTACAGGAGCATCACTTGAGTTAGTCCTTTTTGGACTCTTTTAAATATGTACAAAGCACATAATTATTTTAAGAGAGAAAAAACTTTTCTCTCAGATCCTTCTATGCATACCAGAAGAAAAATTCTTCATATACAAGAAAATACAGAATTATGTAGTTGCCTACACTAATAGGTAGAAAGAATGAATGTTCATAAAAGTACTCACTCTCATCTATGGCAGATTTGTTTTCAGCGTGGCTCTCAATGTCCTTGGAAAACCATTCATTAAATTCCTCATGTGAATCAAATAATGTTGGCATAATGAAATGCAGCAGAGCCCAGAGCTGGAAACAAACAAAAAGCAAAATAACTATAGAGCAACAAAACGACAGTATGTGAAGACATGATGAGAGTTTGGAGAGAGAAAGAGTGAAGTTGCAGGTCTGTGTATCTGTGTCTAGGAGCATGTGTATGTGTGAGTAAGTGAGAGAGAATGAGTGTGTAAGCACACTGCCTCATCAACCAACTCTAATTCTATAAGGTACTATAGCAAAAAACTATTTTTCAATTAATTTCCCACTGAAAGTCTGAAAGCGCAAGTCCTGCTCAGCTTGTGCAGTGAGATAGTTTAAAAGATCTTATATAAAGATCCATTCCACAACTGAACACAGTCTGAGGCAGCATAACTTGCTAATAATAACTCTAGATCAGGGGTCAGCAAATTACGCCTTGTGGTGCCAAGTCTGGTCTGCCATCTATTTTTGTAAACCAAGCTTTATTGGAACACAGTCACACCTATTCATTTATATCTATCTATATATATATAGCTGCTTTCACATTACAATAGAAGGTTGAGTAGCTGTGCAGTGACTATATGGCCTATAAAGTCTAAATATTTATTATCTGGCTCTTTACAGAAAGTTTTCTGACCCCTATTCTAGAAGATAAAATTATCTTCCCCAAAGAAAGAATTTTAGCTCCTCTCAGTGTCAAAGAATATTACCTTTTTATTCTAGTATAAAAATATCTCTGCATTAGATGAGTAGCATTCTTAATGTGATTATGATTTATTATATAAGAAACAAAGGAATAAAGAAATTTATTTGCCTTTTGCCAGAGAATAAGAAAATAGTAATGATGCCCCCCCCAAAAAAACCACTTAGGGCAAGCCATGGTCAAATTCTTCCTTTTATGTGGGGATTGTAATTTATACAAAGCCGTAACACTTCAGGTAGGCATGGGTAAAGAATTTTATTCTGTGTTGGAGCCACTCTGTTTAATGCAGACATAAAACTGAGGTCTTTACTAGTGCCTACCTCTGCCATGGTGTTCTGAATGGGGGTCCCAGTTAGCAAAAGCCGATTCCGACACTGAAACTGCAAGAGTATCTTCCAACGAACACTGTCCAGTAAGATGAATTACAAATTCCAAGTTAGCAGTAAATATTCACCCTATTGAGACCCCTTATTTCTAAAAATGCTTTTCAAAAAAATAACAAACACTCAAAATCAAGGATCAATACTCTACCATGAACACAATTGAAAAATATTACTCAACAAAGCTGACGACAGGAAATTTCAAAGGAACTGACTCTATACTGAAAACGTGGTATTAGGGTATACATTAAAAAAAGCCCTCGAATAGCAGAGTAGGATCCTTTCTGGCTTGATAAAAGTCCTCTACTACCTTTGGTCAGTTTTGTTGATACAGACCATATAATTATAAAGTATTATCTACAGTAGTAGGTTTTAAAATTATTACTCTATGCGCTTCCAGTGTGAGTTTGGAGGGAGCAATGGAGAAAGAGAAAGGGTGTGAGAAGAAAATGCAATGTGAGTCTACTGCTCCTGGCCACAAGCATGCCCTACTTCAAAAGAGTAAAATATGAAATAATGCTCTTTAGAGGATGGAAAGTTCCATGGAAAATACCATCCTGCCAGTTAACGTGGACTTCTAAGAAAGCCCTATGGGCTCACCAAGAGTTAATAAAAATCCATCAAACCCAAGGTCTAATACCACTGAGTAACACTTTCTAGTCAACCACTCATTTACTATTCATTTTGGGAACTTAAAGGTATTAGAACATTTTAAACATGTAACTTCCAATAAAAGGATTCTTGGGCGTCTAATAACCATTCAGGGACTAGGATAACCTTCATAAAACAGTAGAAGCTACAATCCACATAATGTAACATTCTACTTCCTACTAAGATCTCCTGTCTAAAATAAGCCCTGAAGCAATGAGCGGACACCCCTTCCTCCACAGAAAATTTCCTTGAAGAACAAAAATCGGTTAAAATGCCATAATTATTGAATAGGGAGAAAAAAAGCTGAGGAAAATCTTTATACTCTAAACATTAATATGTATATTCCATGAAAATGCAAAAGAGAATTTATGCCTTCTGGTCAGATATATGGCTTATGCAGAGACCATAAGACCATATATAAGCCATATACCATGTTTTCAAATCTCTCTGATCTTCATTCACATGTGTGTGTATATGAGACACACGTATCTATATATCCTCAGTCCACAGGCTTTATTTCTACTACTCATGTTACCTGGAACTACTCTTGAGCGCCTGAGCCTCATCCAATACCATGTACTGCCACTTGACTCGCTGGAAATACTTTACATCCTGCACCACCAGCTGGTAACTGGTGATAACCACATGGAAGGGGGCATCCTGAGTGTAGAGGGTCTTCTGCAAACATAAGAGGGCAAGGGTGAAAAGAGATACCTAACAAGTCATAATAAGACAATGAGGAATGGAATTCATTTTCTAAGGCCAAGAAGTTTAAGATAGCTCTAAAGATATACTTCTCCAATGTAGGAGATGTGCAGTGAATTAAAAGCATAACTGTTTTTAAGGTAGTTACCTTAACCACAAACCTTGTTAAAAACTAGTCTTCAGCTTATTAAAGAAAAAAGTTCTTACTTAATCCTGGACTTCAAGTCCAGCTGATTGTCTATAACAGGAAAACCATTGTAAAAGAAAAAAAGTACACTTGCCTAGTGTCCAGAAACATATAAGAAGATTTTATGTAAGTGAAATTACTCAAATCAACTGGAGAAATAATGACTGCACATATGTGTGAACATGTATATGTGTGTGTGCATGCGTGTACAGTAAGCTGAAAGTTACCTGACTCCAGAACCTCCTGATAACTTTTCTATCATGAGGATTTCCCCAATATGGTAGCACCTGGAAAAAGGACCAATATACAGATTATTTCCTAGTGATAATCTTAAAAGTATCATCACAAATACGTTATTCAGAATGATTTTTTAAAAACCTAATAGAATGAATATAAGAGTTCCTCTTCTGTCACTGCCACACTAGGTGCTGGACTAGCACTCCTCCTACTGACCAAGTTAAAACACAGATACAAAACATTTGTTTGAAGGCTTCAGAGAGCTACTGAGTCAGTGGAGAATTATACAGCCCAGATCTAGAAAAGAGAGGAAAGCCTGGCATCTGGAACATGTTCCCCCTGTGGGTGCTGATCCTTCCCAAAAGTTCTAGTTGAGGCTGAGAAACTGAAAAGTTGTTTTTTGTTTTTGTTTTTTTTGTTTTTTTTTAAAGAGACACAGGACCACAAAACAAAAACTGTAGTTCAAGGAGGAGGGATTCTGATAACCACCCACCTCCCTGGCCTTAAGTTGGGAATCAAAAGATAGATACACAGGGTTCCCTGGTGGCACAGTGGTTGAGAGTCCGCCTGCCAATGCAGGGGACGCAGGTTCGTGCCCCGGTCTGGGAAGATCCCACATGCCACTAAGCGGCTGGGCCCGTGAGCCATGGCCGCTGAGCCTGCGCGTCCAGAGCCTGTGCTCCACAACGGGAGAGGCCACAACAGTGAGAGGCCCATGTACCACAAAAAAAAAAAAAAAAAAAAAGATAGATACACACCTGTAGTAAAGGTAAACTATACATACACTTGCTTTATCAGGTACTGAATCCTGGTTTCAAATCATCTCAATTCCTGACTAGATTAAGGGGGCTTTGGATTATTATTGCCCCAGAAAAAAAATAACTATAGGCAAAAAAATCCACAACAAAACCCCAAACACACATTAATCCTCTCTCAGGAAGAAGAAAACAGTATCCAGAGCCCACAATTATCTCTACAATTTTTCCTATACAATGTCTGGCATTAAAACAAAAACAAAACAAAACAAAAAAATCAGATATGGAAAGACTAGACCACATAACTGAAAACCAACATGAAATATAGATAAAAGAAACAAACTCACAGGAGATCTAGATAACAAAAATTTTAGAAACAAACTTTTAAAAAAATGCTAGTTTTGGGCTTCCCTGGTGGCGCGGTGGTTAAGAATCTGCCTGCCAGTGCAGGGGACACGGGTTTGAGCCCTGATCTGGGAAGATCCCACATGCCGCAGAGCAACTAAACCCGTGCGCCACAACTACTGAGCCTGCGCTCTAGAGCCCGCGAGCCACAATTGCTGAGCCTGCGTGCCTAGAGCCTGTGCTCCACAGCAAAAGAAGCCACCCAATGAGAAGCTCATGCACCGCAATGAAGAGTAGCCCCCACTTGCCACAACTAGAAAGAGCCTGCGTGCAGCAATGAAGACCCAATGCTGCCAAAAAAAAAAAAAGCAAGTTTGTTCATTGAATTAAAAGATTGAGAATTTCAGTGGTATACTAGAAAGTATAAAAGAATCAAAGAGAATTTTTAGAACTGAAAAAATATAATTAAAATTAAGAATTCAATGACGAGGGCTTCCCTGGTGGTGCAGTGGCTAAGAATCCACCTGCCAATGCAGGGGACACGGGTTCGAGCTCTGGTCTGGGAGGATCTCACATGCTGCAGAGTAACTAAGCCCATGCACCACAACTGCCGAGCCTGCGCTCTAGAGCCCCCGTGCCACAACTACTGAGGCCCACGTGCCTAGAGCCTGTGCTCGGCAACAGGAGAATCCACTGCAATGAGAAGCCCACGCACCGCAACAAAGAATAGCCCCTGTTCGCCACAACTAGAGAGAGCCTGCATGCAGCAATGAAGACCCAACGCAGCCAAAAATAAATAAATAAAACAAATTAAAAAAAAAAAAAAAGTAGCCGGGGGTGGGGCGGGGAAGACACATAACATACAGAAAAACAACCATAAGAAGTAGAACTGGAAAACACAGAACATCTTTAAAGTACAAAAATTTATTTTAAAATTAAAAACAAAAAAAAGAATTCAGTGACGAGTTTAACAGCAGATAGAATCAGCTGAAGAGCTGATTAGTGAACTTGAAGAGAGGTCAGAAGGAAATATCCAGACTAAAGCATGGAGAAACAAAAGAATGCAAAATTCAGCACTTTTCTGTGATGTTTCGAAGTGTGACTTTCATTTTTTTTATTGTTATGGGGCTCAAAGTGCTTCTAGAATCCGTAGCTTGATGTCCTTTGTTCTTTTGAAAAATGTCAGCCAAATGAAAGCACAAATATGCAAGGAGGAATGAAGATCAATGAGCAATGAATATGTAAGTAATATGAATAAATCTAAGTAAGTTTTAAATGTATAAATAATAATGTCTTCTGGGGTTTAAAATATAAAATATATACAAAAACAACAGCATGTAAGTCTAGAGAAGGCGGATGTAGTTACAGTACTCTACTAAGGTCTTTGTACTGTCTGGAAAGTATTAACAGTACTAATTTATATTACTTTGAAAAAGTTAAGGGTGCATGTGGTATTCTCCTGGGTATCTACTGAATAACAGAATGAATATATAATTAGCAAGTTTAAAAGGGAGAGAAAAAAAAAGGAATGATAAAATCTAATCAATCCAAAAGGATTCAAAAGGAAAAAAAAGTAAAGCTGAACAGGTGAAAGAAGCAGAAAGCAGGGACTTCCCTGGTGGCACAGTGGTTAAGACTCTGCACTCCCAATGCAGGGGGCCCGGGTTTGATCTCTGGTTGGGGAAAGAGATCCCAAATGCATGCCGCAACTAAGGAGCTGGTGAGCCGCAACTAAAGACCTGGCACTATCAAATAAATAAATAAATATTTTAAAACTAAAAACTAAAAACCATAAACACAATAACAAACCTATTTAAAAAAAGAAGTAGAAAGCAAAGAGCAAGGCAGCAGTTTTAAACACAATATATCAATAATTACATTAAAAGTAAGCACAGATATTCCAAATAAAAGGCACGAAATACACCTTAAATGTAAGGCTATAGAATGGTTAAAAGTAAAAAGACGAAAAAGATACCATGCAAATACTAGCCAAAAGAAAGCTATTTAATATCAGAGAAAATAGACTTTAAGGCAAAAGTCTTAAAGGAGGAATTTCATAGTAATAAAAGGTTCATTCACCAGGAAGATAAAATTATAAATTTGTATACATCTCACAGCCTCAAAGCAAAAACAAAAGAAAACAGAATGGATAAATCCATAATTGTTGCAAATATTAACACACCTCTTTCAGTCAGTAATAGGAGAGGCAGACAAAAAAATCAGTAAAGATAAAAAAGAGCTGAACAAGTTAACAAACTTGACCTAATCAACATATATACAACACTGTATTCAACAAGTACAGAATAACTATTATTTTCAAACACACAAGGACATTTATAAAAACTGACCATATGCTGAGCTATGAAAGCAAAGCAACAAATTTCAAAGGATTAAAATAATAAAAAGCATGTTTTCTTATCAGTGGATTTAAGCTATAAATAACAAAAAGATACCTAGAAAACCATCCTTTGTGTAGAGAGTAAAAACAACACTTTTAAATAACCCATGAATCAAATAAGAACTTACAGTAGAAGCTGACAGTATTTTGCATTGTAAGATAATGAAAATGTGACACATCAAACCTTTGGATGGCTACAGTCATGCTTAGAAAGCAATACCCTAAATATACATTAGAAAAAGCTGAAAATCAACAATCTAAGCTCCATCTCAAGATGACAGAAAAAGAAAAAAGTTTACAAAAAAAGTAGACAAGAATAATAGAAGAGCAGAAATAAATGAAATACAAAACATACAGAATAGCCAATTTCAGGAATGAAAAGTGGTACATTAACTAGAGAAAAAATGTAAATCTTATTTCATGAGGAAAAGGAGGTCAGAGGCAGTAATCATACTAGAACCATAAAATGAGTGTTACTCAGACACCTGCCAAATAAAATGAACTTTCTGATGTTATCATCATAGATCTAAGTATCTTTTGAATGTAACCAGATTATAAATCTGAGCAGAGTCTACTTCTAACTATGTTCTACAGGGAAGCAAACACATTTCTGACAATTCAAAGGAGTAATGGTAATAGAAACAATGAATCAATAGAGCAGAGGTCATTAAACTTTTCCTATAAATGGCCAGATAGTAAGAATTTTAGTTTTGTAGGCCACACAGTCTCTGCCACAACTACTCAACTGTGCCTGTTGTACTGTGAATGCAGCCATAAATAATAAATAATCAAAGGTGTGGCTGTATTCCAATATACATGTATTTAAATTTCATATATCATTTGCTACGAAATATTTTTTAATCAACAATTTTAAAAAGTAAAAACTATTCTTAGCTCATAAGCTGCACAAAAGAACACGTGGTGGATTCCTCAATAAGTTAAATATAAAGTGACTTAGCAATTCCACTCCTAGGTCTATACCCAAAAGAACTGAAAACAGGACAGGTGTTCAAACAAAAACCTGTACATGAATGTTTATAGCAGCACTATTAACAATAGCCAAAAGGAACAACCAAAATACCCATCAACAGATGAATGGATAAACAAAATACAGTATACCCAGATAATGAAGTATTATTCACTATAATATTATATGTTATAATATTATGACTGAAATATTATTCAGTCATAAAAGGAATGAAGTGCTGATACATGTTATAACATGATGAACCTTGAAAAACCTACTAAGTGAAAAGCAGCAGCCAGACATAAAAGGCCACATTCCAGGTATACAAAATATTCACAATAACCAAACCACAGAGACATAAAGCAGATTTGTGGTAGCCAGGGACAAGAGGGAAAGTGAAATAGGGAGTGACTGCTTAATGGGAAGGAGATTTCTGTTTGGTATAATGATAAAATTCTGCAATACGATAGCAGTGATTATTGTACCACACTGTAAATGTACTTAATACTACAGAATTGTACACTTTCAATTGGCCCACAGGCCATATTTTACTGACCCCTAGACTAGAGCTTCAAAAGGAAACTCCACGTGCAAATGAAAACTCAGTGTCAGGCATGGGTATAAAGTCAAAGGAGAGGTACCAATGATGTAAGTAGTACTACATTGCCATCTATCGGCCAGTGAAGGAAATATTGAAAACTTTAGTGGTTTGGAAGAAAATTTTAAGACAATTTTTCAAGCTCCTAATTGTTTGACATGTACTAAACGACAACAACAAGAAAGCAGAAAAAAGATGAGGGGCTCCTTATTCAATGTGAAAAAACCCTAGAGAAAATATTCAATAAATTGCCTTAGAACGATCTCACCTCCTTAGAAAGTTAAGAATGAGTCAGCCAAGCTAAAAGCCATATACCTAATGTGCCTTGTAAACAGTTCCTAAGTCTATTAATTCAGCCGCAAAGGTGGGGCCACAGACACAAAGGTGCCCCAAAGTGGAATATCCCAGACATGTCCCTATTCCTTATAAAGTATAAGCCAGAAAAACACCTCCCCCATGACCTCTTAAATTGCATAGAACCCATGATTATTATGGAGACCCAAGATCAGAGATCATGTCAATATCTCTTGATACATATCTCCAAAAAATCCTCCTTACCATGCAACTTCATTATCATTATATTCCTTTAGGGACAAAACAAATATTTAACTCATTTCCTTCTTTTTACTTGCAAATAATATAAAAAATCCTACCCATTCTTTCTTACATCCCAACAACTTTGCATAATTAAATCCCTATTTAAATCTTGTCCATACTTGATGCAGCATATTTCCCTGCTGATCACATCCTACCTAAATCTCAATTCTTTTCCTCTGAATTAGTTAAATGCAACTCTCACATTATCTACCTTAGACATTATAATCTGGACCAAGACTGAAGAGCTGGCTTTGGAGTGTCAAGAAAATAGATAATCTATGAATAAATTTGAAGGGGGAGGAGTGTGGACAACAATGCCATAAATTACAGTATATGTACCTTGATTTATCAAAACCTATATTAAGCCAGCAACGCAGACATTTTCTATTATGGCAGTACAACTAGGAGCTACAATTCATGTCGTCAATGCAGCAAATCACTCAAACTGGACTTTGTCTTTCTCATAAAACATAAGGATTTAATATGCTCTTTTATTGCTCCCATCAGTAACTTTGATAGGAAATGTATGCAAGGTTATTTTGAAAAAAAAATGCAAGAAATTAAAAGCTATTATGAGCAATTAAGTAAGTAAGGCAGCAAAAAAGGAGTCAGAAAGTTTATTTTAAAAAGCAAGAGAATTTTGTTGATTTTTACCTTAAATTTAGGAACAAATCTAGTAAACTCCTGGTGCCAATTGTTAAGTGTAGAAGCAGGTGAAATTATTAAGAAAGGTCCCCAAATGTTCTCTCTCTGAAACAGAAAAACTGGGTCAGCCAACTGCAGGAAAACTGAAGAAATTTAATTCAAAATTATAATTAACGACAAGAGGAGTTTAAGAATAGGAGATGCATTACAACAAGAGAAATGGTTCGTATCTCCCATACCTGCACACTCAATGATAATATCCTATGTTAAGAAAAATAATATTCTATGTTAATAATAACACAGGCAAGGAAGTTGCTCGCACACACCTTGAGGAAAAAAAAACCAAGCAATTACTCCCCACCCGCCCTTACGGGTCTTAGTTTATATCATTCACAAAGCACTTATGACATACTGACTTGTATGTGTTGCTTTTCCTTATACTAGATGATCACAACTATTTTACTATTATTTAATTGGTATAGAGTTTTCTGCATTTTTCAAAATGCTTTCACGCATTTCTTCTCATTTAATTCTCACAAATTTCCTGTAAGGCAGATAGTATCCCCACTTTGCAGAAGTGGAAACTAAACCTCACAGAGTTAAAGTGAAGTCAGGTCAAAAGAGGCTAAGTGAATTGTCCAAGTTTACACTGCTAGTAAGCACAGAGCTGAGATGTGAAACCAGGTCTTCTGATCTAACTAACTACAGTGTTTTTGCCACTACAATTGTGGTTCTCTACAGAAGTGGGAGATGGGGAATGAAAACACACATGCTTAGAAACTGTCCTAGTCTTCTTGAAAACCAGAATGTTTCACCACACTGTATCACCCACCCTGTAAAGGCCTTGAAGGCAAGGAGCAAGTCCTACTGTCTTGGTGTGCTACAGAGTCTAGCGTACTGCTTGATAATGGCTGATTCTCAATAGAAAATGACCCTAGGATGGACAGAGAGGAAGAAGAAAAGACTGCATGCATCTACCCACCTCAGCCAGATGGGCAAGGAGGGCAATGCTCTGTACTGTCTTACCAAGTCCCATTTCATCAGCAAGAATGCCATTAATACCCTGGAAAAAAAATACACATAGTCAACACCTCTCACATTGCATTACACAGGGTTCAACTTACTGCCAAAAAGAACTACCCAAAATGTCAGACTTGTTCAAACGAAAGTGACTAGAGATACCCAGCTTCAGCACTATTACTACTGTAATGATTCCTTTTGCCAGTTCCACAGCTACAACTCTGAATCATGAGACAAACACGCCAAAGCCAGTTTTTCAGCTAATCTAATCCAGGTACAAGTAATCAGGTTTATTACTAAGACTACTTAAGACAAACTTTATACATGATGCAAATAATCCCCAATAAAATCTCCAGGTTAGAAATATACAGACATCTTTCTGATTCTTGTCAAACAATAAAGCTTTTTAAAAAGGATGAAATCTAAAACATTATCTTGTGCTCATTTCACAATACACTGAACCAACGACTTTAGGAAAACAGATAACAAAACAGAGTGGGTATGAATAGTTCTAAAATTTACCTGTTCATAGAGATTTGCCAACCAATTCATGCCTTTCAGCTGATAACCTTTTAATTTGCCATTAAAAATTGTAGGCTGTGGAATATCCTCACCAGCCCGGATAGATGGGTTTGCCAGGCTATAACTCTCCCCAAACCCAGTGCCAGACTTGTTTGCTGCCCGTAGGGCAGCTGCTCGACTTTCTTTTGCATCTTCATCAAATGACCTTGTCTGGAAAATAAAAATATATTAGAAGAAATATATAAGAGGAAAATAATTAAATTCAAATAAAATTCATAATGCCAATATATCTAACTTGTGCTAGTTCGAACAAACTTTCTGATAATATAATGTAATATATTACATGTAAGCATAATACACTTGACTCTTGAACAACATGGGTTTGAATTGTGTGGGTCAACTGATACGTGAAGTTTTTTCACTAAGTATGTGCAGGAGTACTACTTGATCCTGTGGTTGGTTGGATATGTGGATGTGGATCCATAGGTATGGAGGGCTGACTGTAAAGTTATACAAAGATTTTTGACTGCAGGGTGGGTCGGCACCCCTAACTCCCAGAGTTACTCAAGGGTCAAGCGTAAAGTATATTACTAATATTTTAAAATTATTTTAACAATTATATTGAGAATACATTTCTGATAGGCAGTAAGCCATATTACACAATTACTTGCTTCATCAATGAATTTACTAAGATTTGATATAAAACCTGTTTGATTGGTTGGGGTTGGTGAGGAATAGGTTGAGTTTGTCTCTATCCTTGATTTGGACCCTGTCAAAGTTACACAGGGGCTCCTATGCAGTATATTAAACTGTATTTTCCTTACTTAATTTGATCTAACTGCAGTTTCTTTCTGATTTCATTAAATGTCACTATATCATGAACAAGCAAGTTATTACTAAAGTAAAAGAAGGTGCTAACTTAGCAGTTTTAATACATGATATAACTTTCTTAACATGCAACAGTGTGGACTTTTTCACTAAACAACCATGATCCACTTCATTCTATATTACCCATGATCACCAGGAAGGACAGAAGAAAAAAAATAGACAAACTGTCTTAGCGTCAATCAACACATTCTTAAAGCTCAGACAAGTGAATGCTCGTTTCCCATCTTTCCTCAGGTATTCCTCTATTACTCTAAAGTAAATAGAGACACACACACCCCCAATGCAGTCACATACACATGTACACATCCATTAATGTTTTTAACTGAAAATATGATTAAGATTAAAGGAAGACCACCTAAGTAAAAAGTTGTATTTCCAGGGCCCAACATTTCATTTTTAAGACTCACCCGCGCCTGATGAATATGGTAAGCATTTTCAGCATTCTTCAGGGCCTGGGCTTTGAAATGGTTACTATCTGAAAAGGGAAACGTGTACATCATAACACCTCATTAACTGATCTCCTTTAAGGATGCAATTTATACTAGCATATGTGGATCCCTGACGCCCACATTCTATTTATCCCTAAGTTCACAGAGGGTGAGGGAGAAGAAAGGCTCAAATTACTTGACAGAGGTAAGGACTTGGAAGTGGCAATGGAGGCAGAGGGCTGCCATGGTCTCTAGGAGCCAAAGCCAGCTCACAAAAGCCACCTCACAAAAGCCACCAGGAGACTGAGCCCCAGTCTCCCAATCCTGCGTTTCTTGCACGAAGCAATGCCGATGCCGGGAAAAGCAAGACAATGAGGATTCAAAATTGTAATATATTTACACCAGGTGATTCCAAAAGAAGAAACAGAGACTGTGTAAATCCCAACATAATCTGAAGCACTCTCATTTTCTCTTATTCTTACTCAACATGATCTTGACCACTATTCTCTGCGAACTTCCTCTCAAACTTTACCCCAATTCCTCCCTCTCTGTGTGGTCACAAAAATACCAAAACAGTCTCTTCTCATGCTTTACTCACATCACCAAGAATCCTGTTATGTGAGAGATGATTTTCTCTAATTAGATATGTTCACTGAATTCTTCTGATACAATATCTTTTATTTCTACGAACAAATCAACACACAAAATATTCCCAAATTTGCAAGATCATATAACCACACCCTTTCTTTTTCAAATTCTTTAATAAAAGTTTTTTATATGCTTATTTTATACAAACATTCACACTTCCCCTACTCCAATAAAATAAATCCCCCTTTTGATCAATATTACCTATTGATCAAGACAAAACGTGCAAGAATTAATGAGTATAACCTGAGATATGAAAAAATTTTGGGTACCTCCTTCCTCCCATTCCTGATTCAGGACTCACCATAATCCTCCTGTGTGATGTTAACTACCACCCCTCCACCAATGTCAATTTGTCTCTGTGTAGAACTATCTTCCAGTTTCCTTAAGATTTCTTCCTGGATCCCATCGTGACCCATGTCTCGTTTGCGACTCATGAAATGGGCATACAACTCTGTCTGGGTGATGAGGAAGTTCAGTTTTCGCTGCTGCCTCTTGGCCTAAAGGGGAAAAAAGATGAAAGTGAAAAGAGTCAAATCACCAATCACATACAAGGGTAGTCAACAGAATTCACTATACATAGTTTGCAAACAATTCCTTTACAAAGTATTTACCTTTAGAAAGGTAAAAATTGTTAATGAACAAATTTTATTATAACTAAGTCAGTGGTACTAAACGCAAGGAATAATCTTCATTTATAGCCTAATAATAACCTATGTTTTGCTCTCCTTTACAAAATAAAATCTTTTTTCCACTAGGCTTCTGTCTAAAATGCTTATTTCTTTACTGTATTACTTTTCTTTAATGGCACTGAGATACCAACTAAATTCAAACAACATGCTTTACTTAATAACTTGGGTGATAAATACACGTGTACAGCTTTATTATTTTTAAAAACATAAATGTGTCCAAAAATCTTCTCTAACACCGAAAGGCAAAATAAATGACGAAGAGCTATAAATTATTCTGAAAGTCAATGAAGGAGGTATATGAGAATAAGAAGCCCATGAAAAAAGAAAATGCTCCCCAAAACAGCCTACTGTTCACCTGTGATAATGATAGCTATAAAACATGAATATAGACCAAATACAAAATCACAAGCACATATACCTTTTTTTAAAATATGAGAAAGCTAAATTCAAAGTGCCTCTGAAATAACCTAGTAAGAAAAATAATCATTGTCAGTAAAAATAATTCTTCAAGATAAACAATAAAATGAGTAAGCAAATGATTCAAAAGACTGAATTATATGAAATACAGCATATACAATAAATACCAAATCAAAGAATCATTATTCTGCATGAACTATTTTATAATAAAATTCATATGAAGTATACTTGATTTATCCTTGATCCACCTCCCCAAGAGAAAAACAACAATAAAATAAGGAACATGGCCAGGAAGGACATAAGTCCCAAAGTATGCTACGCAAAACTAGACTTTCTCCTTAAGGTTTTATAACACTTTAGCCAAATTCAGATTAGAAAAAAAAATCTGAGAGTTTGAGAGAAAACTGATTTATTTTCATAAAGGATACAGATGTTCATGTTCTAAAGCTAAAGTACTGTCAAGAAAACCTTTCTAGGAACTTCCCTGGTGGTCCAGTGGTTGAGACTCCGTGCTTCCACTGCAGGGGGCACGGGTTCATTCCCTGGTGGGGAAACTAAGACCCCGCAAGAGGCACAGTGCAGCCAAAAATTAAAAGAAAACCTTTCTAAATTAAACCATAAAAAGTAACATTTTCTTTAACTTTAAGGAAGTCAACTACTATGTGCCTAAATGAAGAAGGCAAATTAAGGGAACAAGGATACATCAAAAATGTCTTAATTCGGGGCTTCCCTGGTGGCGCAGTGGTTGGGGGTCCGCCTGCCGATGCAGGGGACATGGGTTCGTGCCCCGGTCCGGGAGGATCCCACGTGCCGCGGAGCGGCTGGGCCCGTGGGCCATGGCCGCTGGGCCTGCACGTCCGGAGCCTGTGCTCTGCAACAGGAGAGGCCACGACAGTGACAGGCCCGCGTACCGCAAAAAAAAAAAAAAAAAAAAAAAAATGTCTTAATTCAAAAATTCAAAGAAAAAGACACATAAGTCAACATAATCACAGATGAAAGCCTCATCAGTTAGCTATCAACATAACTGAGAGAATGTCTCACAAACCTAGATCATAAGCCAAGTCAGTTTCAAAACTTCAAGATCTGTGACTAACTCAAATGCCTCTAAACTCAGTGAGCAAATATTTCCATTAGCATCAAAAGTTTACTAACTCAATAATATGTTTATCTTCCAGGCAAAGAAACAAGTCACCCAGGGACTTAAGAGAACTGGGCAAAATCCATATTCCCCCTCAAAGGCATGAGACAGGAGGGAAGAGAACTCCAAAGAGTCTCCACGGCTCTGCTTTGACAGGAGTACTACCTATACCCGAAAGAAAACATTCAATCCTGATTCCCTTCCTCCTCCAGACCTCAACTGTCCTTCCACTCATCCCAATGGGCTTACCAATGGCAACATAATAACTCTGTCCTCTTAATCTCTCCTCTTGCTTCCCTGAATAATACTCTCAGCTGATACCAAGCTTAGCAAGAGAACTGACTGCAAGTTAAAACAGAAAAGTAGGCGGCAGCAGGTGGGGAGGGGGGAGGTGTCTCAGAAAACTGAGCTAGTTGTCCATTGTCCCTATCTGGCCCTAAATTTGGCAACCAGCCCTCATCTTCCAACAAATCGAAATTACAGCCAGCATCTGGAACCAAGCCCAGATAAGCTCTAAGCTGTTTTCTTTTTCTTTCATTCCTTTTCTTTTTTTGTGGGGGAAGGCTGGGGAAGGGTGTCCTCCAGAAATATTCAAAAGAATAAGGCTACAAAGAATAGAGGAAACGGGGACTTCCCTGGTGGCGCAGTGGTTACGAATCCGCCTGCCAACGCAGGGGACACACGTTCAAGTCCTGGTCTGGGAAGATCCCACATGCCGCGGAGCAACAAAGCCCGTGTGTCACAACTACTGAAGCTTGCACGCCTAGAGCCCGTGCTCTGCAACAAGAGAAGCCACTGCAATGAGAAGCCCACACACCGCAACGAAGAGTGGCCCCCACTTGCCGCAACTAGAGAAAGGCCACGTTCAGCAACGAAGACCCAACACAGCCAAAAATAAATAAAATTAAAAAAAAAAAAAAAAGAAGGGAGGAAGTGAGCACAGAAGAGGGGTGAAGGCCAGGGAGAGGGCCTTACTAAAAGAATAAAAACAGAACTGATTTACTGGACTAAAATCAAGTTATGTCTTAAAATATGTTTTCAACCATTTCATTAGTTAGATTTATAACTTATGAAATGCTAACCAATCTCTTAATATGGCTGCAGCAATTATGGTTTTCAAAATTTCATGCTATTGCCCTACCTCCCGCATTTCTTCATCCAACTTTCGCTGCTCCAAGGCTTCCTTCTCTGCACGTTTGCGGTGTTCCTTCTCCACCTTCTCATACTTCTTCCAGTACAGAAGCATTTCCTTGGTGAGGCGGCGAGCACGAGGTAAGGTCTCCTTACAGTTTTTCTGGGCCTGCAAGGCAGCTCGACGCACCTCCTTCATGCATTGGTGGGCGAGCTGCAAGTGACAACAATGTTATCACATTGGAGGAGGACCAACACCAGGGCCACTTCTCCCTGGACTCTAAACCACAACATCCCTCAACCTGTTCAGGGCATATAGTCCTCCTATGGCCACATCTCTTTCTCCCTAATCTGATTAACGTCTCTATACAGTCCTATGAGCCAGTCCCAGACCACAAAGTAATATCAGGGATGAGAAATCTACAGATACATTGCCTTAGAAGATGAAAAAAAAGTATAATAACCTAAGATGTTCTGGGAAGTTTTGAAATATTATCATACACATTAATAATAAAAGCTTTCGGGAATTCCCTGGCAGTCTAGTGGTTAGGGCTCTGCACACTCACTGCTAAGGGCCCGGGGGTTCAATCCTTGGTTGGGGAACTAAAATCCCACAAGCCGTGTGGCATGGCCAAAAAAAATTTTTTAATAATAATAATAATAATAATAGCTGTCAGTGTTTATTATATGCTAGGCACCATTCTAAGCTTAACATATATTAAACTAATTCATTCTCCACAAAAACACTGTGAAGTTGATATTTTATATATAGATGAGGATGAGTGACTAGCCCAGGGAAACACAACTAGTAAGGTTACCTCATCTAATTCTCACAATACCCAAAGAAAGTTGCATTAATTCCCTCTAAGGGGAAGTATTAATACCATCATTTCTTAGATGAAGAGACTGAGCACAGGATGACGGCATGATTTGCCCAAGGAATTAGCAGTTGGCTATGGTCTTACCCCCCAAAATTTGAAAACCAGAAATGCGAGGAAGAGCAATTTTATTTTTAAAATAGATTGAAAAAGAAATGGAACTGAGTTATTTGTAGTGAGGTGGATGGACCTAGAGCCTGTCATACAGAGTGAAGTAAGTCAGAAAGAGAAAAACAAATACCGTATGCTAACACATATATATGGAATCTAAAAAAAAAGGTTCTAACGAACCTAGGGGCAGGACAGGGATAAAGACGCAGACGTCACCACCTAGAGAGGTGGGATAGCGAGGGTGTGAGGGAGGGAGATGCAAGAGGGAAGAGATATGGGGACATGTGTATATGTATACCTGATTCACTTTGTTATAAAGCAGAAGCTGACACACCATTGTAAAGCAATTATACTCTAATAAAGATTTTTTTTAAAAAAAGAAAAAGACACAGACGTAGAGAATGGACTTGAGGACACGGGGTGGGGGAAGGGTAAGCCAGGACGAAGTGAGAGAGTAGCACTGACATATATACACTACCAAACATAAAATAGATAGCTAGTGGGAAGCAGCCGCATCGCACAGGGAAATCAGTTCGGTGCTTTGTGACCACCTAGGGGGTGGGCTAAGGAGGGTGGGAGGAGACGCAAGAGGGAGGAGATATGGGGATATATGTATACATAGAGCTGATTCACTTTGTTATACTGCAGAAGCTGAAACAACATTGTAAAGCAATTATACTCCAATAAAGATGTTAAAAGAAAATAGATTGAGAACATTTAGAAACTCTCTTAAGTACTATTAGATTAAGTATCAACAGGTCACAAGAGACAAGAGCAGCAACCATAGATCTAAATAATAAGAACACATTCCAGCAAAACATAAAATGGGAAATATAATCGTACCTTGCGGCTATTGGTGAGAAACAGGTTACGAGCTGAAGCTTTCTGCTTGTTGGCCTAAAATAGTTAAAAACAATAATTCATTTAGGATTCTTTTTTGAAATACAATTGTGTAGACTGGCACCGTACTTTACTGATCTCCTCAAAGATTAAAAAATAAAATGCCAAACCAAGCGTAGTCAAAATACATTACTTCTTTCAATTAAAATAAAATACATTACTTCTAAGAGTCACCCAAATGTACCAACTCAGAACCACACATAAAGCTCCTAAAGCCTCATTAAAAAAAATAAACTGGTGTTGTATCTGCCTTAAATTGAGTCTTCTGTATCCTTCTGGAAAGAATTTAAGCTATATTTAAGGCTTGAAGTGAACTAGGAAAATGTAACAACATACCCTAATCCTAGCACCACCCTGATTTAGAACACTGCTTTCTAGGGCCAATATGCAAAGAAGCTGAGACAGCAGGGCACTCAGATACAAAAATCATTAGGAGAAAGGTAAACTAGCTTCTTAGTTTGTGATTCTAGCCCTACCTCCAGCCAAGGCAAACCCACTGCCACTATTATTCAATTTTTACCACCACTTGACCTCATTTTCTTCAACAAAAATTCCAAGGCAGACCTAACACAATATGACTCAGCAGCCCACAACCAAGTCCCAAGCTGCTTATTATGTCTACCACTTCAGTTAAAAAAAAACTAGCTTCAATAAAGAAACCTGATTTTAACCATGATGGTCCATTTATTTGATGTGGGAAAGAAGAGGCAGAGCTGAGTGGCTCTCTGACTATTAAAGAGATCTCCCCCAGACTGTAAAGAAACAATGGGTGCGAAGTTATACAAAGGGCCTGAAAGCCATTTCGATAATAATCCCACCTCAGACTGTCTGACTGAGGGAATTTTTAGGGCTTTTAATAAAAACTTTCTCTAATTCTAAAGCAACTATTGCCACTTTAAAGATAAAAATCTCAAATATTCCCACTGAATTCCTTATCATCAGAGGGCATCATCTGAAGCCTCTTCAAGTATGAAACAAGTTTTTCTGTAACTTTTCCCATCACGAATGTTCATACAAAGTCAACAGGCACATGCAAAGGTGCTCAACATCACTAATTATCATAGAAATTCAGTCAAAATAAAAATGAGATATCACCTCATACCTGTCAGAATGGCTACCATCAAGAGGACCACAAATAAATGTTGGAGAGGATATGGAAAAAGGGAACCCTAGCACACTGCTGGTGGGAATGTAAATTGGTACAGCCACTATGGAAAACAGTATGGAGGGCCCTCAAAAAACTAAAAACAGAACTACCATATCGCCCAGCAATTCCACCCCTGGGTATACATCCAAAGAAAACGAAAACACTAAGTCAAAAAGATACACGCACCCCAATGTTCATAGTAGCACTATTTACAATAGCCAAGATATGGAAGCAACCTAAGGGTCCAACAACAGATGAATGAATAAAGAAGATGTGATACACACACACACACACACACACACACACACACACACACACACACACACACACACACACACACACACACACACACACACACACCGTAATATTACTCAGCCATAAAAAAGAATGAAATTCTGCCGTTTGCAACAACATGGATGGACCTAGAGGGTATTATGCTTAGTGAAATAAGTCAGAGAAAGACAAATACTGTATGTTATCACTTACATGTAGAATCTAAGAAATAAAACAAACGAATATAACAAACCAGAAACTGTCTCATAGATATAGAGAATAAACGAGTGGTTACTAGCGGGAAGAGGGAAGAGAGGGAACAAGATAGAGGTATGGGATTAACAGGTACAAACTACTATGTATAAAAAATAAAATAAAAAATAAATAAATAAATAAGCAACAAGGATATATTGTATAGCACAGAGAACTTAGCCAATATTTTATAATAACTTTAAATGGAGTATAATGTATAAAAATTTTGAATCACTATGCTGCACACCTGAAACTAATATTATAAATCAACTATATCTCAATTAAAAAAAAAGAATGCTCAAACATATACTCTCTCTCCAGAAATATAATTGCAATGGAGGGAGGGGAAGTAATTGCACAATGCAGAGGCACCATCATACTAAGGGATCAAAGCTAGTATCACAATATAGGGACAGATGTGTCAAGTGCCTCCTGATGAGGTATGTCAAGAACATATCACTCTCTAGTAATATTGCCAAAAATGCATAATTCAAATCTAATCCCAAGGAAACATCACACAAACCCAAATTCAAAAATATTCTACAAAATTATATACTCTTCAAAATAACAATGTCAGGAAAGAGGAAGGCTAAGGAATTGTTTCAGAATAAAGGAGATTAATGAGACATGACAATTAAATGCAACATATAGTCCTAGATTGATTCAGGGATGGGGAAAGTGCTATAAAGGACATTATTGAAACAAGTGATGAAATATGAAAACCTATGGGTCAGATAATAATTTTTAATACTGCACTGTGGTTATGCACTAGATGATTTCCTTTTTCTTCGGAAACACACAATTATTAGGAGTAAATTTAGCACAAAATCTCAAACTAACCCTTAAAGTGAGTGAGGAAAAAAGTATGCATTTATATGGCAAAAGAAAATGAGGCAAACAGGTGCTAAATACAAGTAAAAGACACATGGCAGTTCCTTGCATTATTCTTGCCATATTTTTTCTTTTTTTAAATTTTTAGTTAATTTATTTATTTATCTATTTTTTGGCTGTGCTGGGTCTTTGTTGCTGTGCACGGGCTTTCTCTAGTTGGAACTACCGTTCTATTTTCAGTTTTCTAAGGGACCTCCATACCAATTTACATTCCCACCAACAGTGTGCTAGGGTTCCTTCTTCCCCACATCCTCTCCAACATTTGTTATTTGTGGTCCTTTTGATTAACAGCCATTCTGACAGATGTGAGGTGATATCTCATTTTTGTTTTGATTTGCATTTCTCTGATGATTAGCAATGTTGAGTATCTTTTCATGTACCTGTTAACCATCTACATGACTTCTTTGGAAAAGTGTCTATTCAAGTCTTCTGGCCATTTTCTGATTAGGTTGCTTTTTTGATACTGAGTTGTATGAGCTGTTTATATATTTCGGATATTAATCCTTTGCCAGTCATACCGTTTGCAAATATTTTCTCTCATTCTATACATTATCTTTTTGTTCTGTCAATGGTTTTCCTTGCTGGCCAAAACCTTTTACATTTAACTAGGTCCCATTTGTTTACTTTTGCTTTTATTTCTTCTTTTGCCTCAAGAAACAGATCCAAAGAAATACTGCTACAACTTATGTCAAAGGTGGTTCTGCCTATGTTTTCTTCCAGGAGTTTCATGGTTTCAGATCTTATCAGATCTTCTCAGGTCTTGAATCCAGTTTGAGTTTATTTTTGTATACGGTGTGAGGAAACTGAACTAACTTTAGAGTTATGGAAAACATGCAAAAAATAGTAGAGTTCCCTTACTACTTCCCACCCACGCTTTCCCTAATTTTAGCAACTTATATAACCATAGTGCAATTATTAAGAAAGGAAATTAACTGCCCTTTAGAGCCCATGAGCCACAACTACTGAAGCCCGTGAGCCACATCTACTGAAGCTCGCATGCCATAACTACTGAAGCCCATGTGCCTAGAGTCCATGCTCTGCCACAAGAGAATCTACCGCAATGAGAAGCCCACGCACTTCAACAGAGTAGCCCCCACTCACCACAACTAAAGAAAGCCCATGCAGCAACAAAGAGCCAATGCAGTCAAAAATAAATTAAAGTTCCCTTTAAAAAATAATAAATAAAAAGTGATGCCTCTTGACACTTACGAATTTAAAAAAAAAAAAAAAGCAAGGAAATTAACACCAGTAAAGTATTAACCAAATTATATATAGATCTTATTTGAATGTCAACAACTTTTCCACTAATATCCTTTCACTGTTCCAGGATCCTACACAGGATCTCACAATGCGTTCATTTAGTTGTTCTTCTCCTTAATCTCTTCCTGTATGTAACATTTCCTCAATCCTTCTCTTTCATGTCCTTGACACTTTTGAAAAGCACCAATCAGTTATTCTGTAAAGTGTCCCAAAATGTGTGGTTTTCCGCTGTCTCCTCATGATGGGAATGACATCATTTACTATGGCAAGAATACCAGAGAAATGATGTTTTGATGATGTGCTCCTCTCAGTGCATCACATCAAGGAGTTCATGATATCAAAATTTATATTACTAGTGATGTTTACTTTGATCATTTGGTTAAGGTCCACTCTGCCAGTTTTGAAGCTATGCAACTTCTGTTTCTCCTCTACCTTTTGCCCTCTAATTTTAGCATTCATAAATGGATGTAGTCTGCAACAATTATTACTGTGGTATTTGCATAAAGATAATTTTATTTCCTTCTACACTTTCTAATTGGAATTCCTACTGAAAGGAAGAGTTGTTCCTTCTACACTTTGTCTATTCAAGTATTTACTTATAACAGTATGGACTGACAAATATTTCTTTTATTCTATGGGTCAAAATCCAGTATTATTCTTATTTATTTTGTTGCTCAAATTATTCTAAATTTCGCCATGAGTCGCTCCTTCAGGTTGCCTCCTGTGCTCTTTTGACAAGCCCCACCTCCCCCCAATCTTTCTTCAGAACTTCTTTACTTTCTGGCACCACTTAAAAATGTTTTTCATTTTGTCTTTGGCTGCCCTGCACGGCTTGCGGGATCTTAGTTCCCTGACCAGGGGTTGAACCCGGGCCCCGGCAGTGAAAGTACAAAGTCCTAACCACTGGACCGCCAGAAAATTCCCCAAGGTTCATTTTGTATTTTCCCTGCTGAGTTCTGGAATAAGGTACTTCTTCAAGGAGCCTTGGTTCCTCTTATTAGAGAATAAAAGTTGTTTAGAAATCAAGACCCAGGGACTTCCCTGGTGGTGCAGTGGTTAAAAATCCGCCTGCCAATGCAGGTGACATGGGTTCGATCCCTGGTCTGGGAAGATCCCACATGCCACAGAGCAACTAAACCCGTGTGCCACAACTACTGAAGCCCGCGCACCTAGAGCCCGTGCTCCGTGACAAGAGAAGCCACTACAATGAGAAGCCCACGCACCGCGACGAGGAGTAGCCCCCGCTCTCCGCAACTAGAGAAAGCCCGCTCGCAGCAACGAAGATGCAACACAACCAAAAACAAATAAATAAGTAAGAAATCACGACCTGGTTGCCAGGTATCTTCATTGTTACTGGGGTGTCACTGCTTCTAGGCCCTCTCAGCAAACAGAACCAGAAAAAATATAAATATGCATGCTAATCCATGCATACACACCCAAGTATATTTCAGTTATCTATCTGTATGTGTGTATATATATATGAAACCATGAATTTATACTGATACCTCTGATCCCAGTCAAACTTCATGGGCTTCATTTTAGCTTTCCCCTTCTCCTTACTTATAACTTCTTTCTCCAGCAGTGAGAAACTGGCTCATCTACAATATATTTACTTATTTGTTCAATCCTAGTATACACATAAAGTAGTTTCAAAATTGCTAACCTATTCATTACCCTATGAGAAACACTTTTACTATGTCAATCATGGCATTTACGCATAGTTCCATCAGTCTTTAGCCTTACATATCCAATCAAAATAATGTTCTCCTCAGTTACTTAGATGAGTTCTTTCTTCCCCACTCCCTGCAACTTGATCATGTTACTCATTTCTAATACAGTTAAGTTCATTTGTTCCTACTTTTATTCCATTTTGACCACACATCCCCCCAACCTCCCTCTCCACCCACATCCTGGTTGGTTTAATACTGGAAGTATATCAGAAATCTGTGAAACATTACTATGGTTCTAAAAGTCAGCCTCATACAAAATATACTCAAAGACTCCTTCCTCCTCATCCTTGCTACCCTGTTCCCATTCCTTCCCTCCTTTCCACCCTTTTCCCACTTGCCCTCTATAAGGAATCAATCACTTTAATTTCTGCTTCATCCTTCTTGAATTTCTTTTGAATGAATTAGCAGATATTTGTGTACTTTCTTGTATTCCCTTTATTCTTACATGAAGGGTATACTTACTTTTTTGTGTTTTGCCTCTTTCACTTAACTGTATGTCCTCGAAATTACTTCAAATCAGTTCAGGGAGGTCTTCTTCATTCTTTATTTTTAACAGCAGTATAATAATCCACTGGATAGATCTACCATCGTTTAATTCAAGGCCCATGTATGAACATTTAGATTGTTTCTGTTATTTTGCAATTACACATAATGCTACAATGAATAACTTTGTTTACATGTATTCGTGTATGGTTGCTTTAGCTTTAAGGTAGATTCCTAGAACTGGTAGTGCTGATTTTAAAGGTAAGTGCATCTGTAGATTGCTAGGTGTTGCCAACTTACCCCACAACACAGTCCTAATTTGTATTCCTATCAGTAATTTATGAGAGCACCTGCTTCCCCACAGGCTCCTTAACAGAATGTGTTGTCATATTTTTAAATTTTTGCCAGTGTGATAGGTGACAAATAGTGTCTAAGTGTTATTATAATTTGTATTACCCCAATTATGAGAGACTTTGAACCTTTTTAATATGTTTTAGAGCCATTTTTATATCTTTCTTTGCTAACTGTCTATTCTTGACATTTTCCCATTTGTTTACTGAATCTGTGGTCATTTGTCCTTCCATTTTTTTTTTTAATATTTATTTATTTTGGCTGCACTGGGTCTTAGTTGAGGCATGCAGGATCTTCGTTGTGGCATGTTTAGTTGTGGCATGTGGGATCTTTAGTTGCAGCATGTGGGCTTCTTAGTTGCGGCATGTGAACTCTTAAGTGTGGCATATCTAGTTCCCCGACCAGGGATCGAACCCAAGTCCCCTGCATTGGGAGCACAGAGTCTTACCCACTGGACCACCAGGGAAGTCCCTGTCCCTCAATTTTTAATAGTTCTTTCCATATTATTAGAGGTAACAGCCCTTTGACTGTAGTATTCAATGTAAATAATGCAGACTTCCCTGGTGGCGCAGTGGTTAAGAATACGCCTGCCAATGCCGGGGACATGGGTTCAAGCCCTGGTACGGGAAAATCCCACATGCAGCGGAGCAATTAAGCCTGTGTGCCACAACTACTGAAGCCCGCACACCTAGAGCCTGTGCTCTGCAAAACGAGAAGCCCATACACCGCAACAAAGAGTAGCCCCCGCTCGCCGCAACTAGAGAAAGCCCACATGCAGCAGCAAAGACCCAACACAGCCAAAAATAAATTTTAAAAATTAAAAATTAAAAAAAATAATATCTGCCGGTTTGTCAGTTGTCTTTTTTTTTTTTTTTTTTGCGGTATGCGGGCCTCTCACTGTTGTGGCCTCTCCCGTTGCGGAGCACAGGCTCCGGACGCACAGGCTCAGCAGCCATGGTGCACAGGCCCAGCCGCTCCGCGGCATGTGGGATCTTCCCAGACCGGGGCACGAACCCGTGTCCCCTGCATCGGCAGGCAGACTCAACCACTGCGCCACCAGGGAAGCCCCTGTCAGTTGTCTTTTGTCATGCAAAAATTTATTTTTATGTGGCCAAATTTAAGAGTATTTTTTTTATTACCTCTGGATATTGAATCATAGTTAGAAACTCTTTTCCTACACAAACGTTAGATAGAAATGCAGTCGTTTTATTCTAATATTTGTATGATTTCTTTTTTTTACACTGAGATGCCAAATCCATTTGGAGTATATGTGTGAAATACAGACCTAATTTTATCTTTTACAAAATGGCTACCTAGTTGTCCCAACACCATTTATTAAAGGTACTACTGATCTATCTGCCCATTCATGTGTCAGTACCATACTGTTCTAATTGTAGAGATTTTATAGTATGTTTTAATGTTTGGGAAGGCTTTTTTTTACTGTTTCCCTAGCAATTCTCGCATACTGACTTTTTCCACATTGAGTTTAGAATCATCTTCTCTAAATTCATAAAATATCCTGTTCATATGTCTATTAAGATTGCACTCAATTTATAATGAAGCAATTAACTGGGTAAAATGCAAACCACTGGTGAATCTAAGTAAACAGTATAAGGGGACTTGGTGGTCCAGTGGTTAAGAACTGGTCTTGCAAAGCAGGGACGCTGGTACGATCCCTGGTCAGGGAACTAAGATACCACATGCCTCGGGGCAACTAAGCCCACACACCACGACTAGAGAGCCCGCGTGCAGCAACTACAGAGCCCACGCACTCTGGAGCCTGCACGCCACAACTAGAGAGGAGCCTGCGCACCACAACAAAGATTCCGCATGCTGCAACTAAGACCCGACACAGCCATAAATAAATAAATAAACAAATAAATAAATAAATAGGGTATACAGACATTATTCCTGCAACTTCTAAGTTTGAAATTAGTATATCAAAACATTCAAGCAAATTAAAAGAGCAAAATGAATGCTTATACATGTTTTTCCTAAATCATTCACATTTTCTTCTAATACCTGTGATTATTCAGTAACATCCAAATGTTTATAAAGTCTAAGAAACACACGTCCATCATTTTATTTTAATTTCCTGCATTATGACCTATCAATTTGCTGTCAAATCTCTATTTCTTTATGTAAGAAAACTGCATTCCTCAAAGAGGTTTCCCTCCATTTGTTTGGCCAAGGAGCATAACACAACAATTATCTCATGTATTTTGATAAAATTCTAGAAAATCAGTTAACTGAAGAGAGTAGTATTCAGGATTTTCCTAATTCCAAAAGATTAGTTTTCTTTCTGAACCGTGTGAAGGTATCTACCTCTCACAGCTTCTCTTTGGAGGGCAGGCAGAGAAAACATTCTATCTGGAGGCACTCACTTACCTTTGGTAGTTCCTTTTTCACAATGCTGAGCCATACTTTCCTGCGACGGGCATTGAGCTGCTCAATGGATAAGTGCTTCTTCTTGGTGCCAGGAGGAGGTGCATCATGAGAGAACTTGGCAAAGACTTTGGTCTGGTGGTGGTGGCGACGAGGGGATTCTTCAGAGGAAAGTTCTTCATCCCTTCGCCTTTTTTTCTTCACTTTTTTCAACTTAGCTGCAAAGGAAACAGACTCTCAGAAGGTTGCATTTCTTCCCTTCCACAGGAGAAAGTCACAAAACAACCTCATCACTTTAAGAAAAATCAAGGTTCTTTTCTCATTCCACTGAGACTGGCAATGTTTCTCCTTTTATCTATTCAGGTCCATGAATATTCCAAGAAGAAGCTAACACTACCTCAAAAAAGAACACTGGATACTCCCTCTGTTTACATGAAAGAGAAATAGAAGAGAACCTAAGAACTGTATTTCTTTTGAACCCAACAATAGGAAAGGAGGCTTATGAAGTATCATGAGCTCAAGTCATGATCAGAGGAAGGAAACTTTTCTACTTGGTAGCAATGTAAGGTGACTAAAGAAAAATAACAGAGAAAGAAAAAAAATGCATTAACTGATATGACACTGAGACCTGTGAAAAGAAAACTGCACATGAAACAAAAATCTAGTTTGAGAGGGAGGGTGGAAGGATGAGAAAATACTGAGATAAACAAGGAGGATGTGGAAGAAATAAGGGAAGAAGGCTGAAAAGAGTGTTTCTGTACAGAGTTCATGCCTTTAGGGGAATAAAATCTGCCTGGTACAGATAGTCTAAAACTTTCCTTTCCTATTTCCTTCCTGACTTCCAGCTGCTTGGAACTCAGAGAGGAAAACACATTTCCTGGCAAACGTGCAAACAAGCACTACAGAAGATCATCAGGAGGTGTCTATTTTAAATCACTACATACAGCAACAATGATAACTTATTCCAAATACTTCAGGTGACTCTACATACTTCCCTGTGTATAACTAACTTCTTTCTGTCCCAGAACATTTTCAATATTTGGAGAGTATGTAGAAGAAAAAAAGGAATAACCTAATTGGCTTAAATCTCTGGCAAAGAATCTATAGTTCTCATGTCTTCATAATTCTAGAATAGATCATAAACCAAATACAAAATAAATTTAATACTATTTACAACTAGTAATCGGATAAGGGAGACTAGGGTTTTTCAGATAAAGCAAATTTCTACTACATGGATTATGTTCAAAGCCCAAACGTACCTGGAACTAAGAATGAGTAAAGGTAGAAGGCAGGTCAATATCCTCACCTTTAAGTTTCTTTTCTTCCTTGAATTTCTTTTTTTTGGGTCCAAGAAGGTGCCGTTGCTGCTCATAGAAAGGGTCATATGTGGAGAGCAGTCCTGCACTGTAGTATTGGTATTGCTGCAACTGAAGTAGGCAAAGACAGTGATGTTTAGAAGGGCCTGTCTTTCCTACAGCACAGCCTTCAAATTATCTTTACTAAAGAAAGCTGATCCAGAGAAAAAACATAATTCCTACATACAGTATCCTTCCCACAAAGAGACCAATAAACGTTTAATACATCAAAGTGAATTATTTCCTTAACTTCAGAACAAAATGGGTTCATTAGCTATGCACATGGAAAGTTGTTGAAAATAACTTAAAAAAACAAATAAACAAAAAAAAAAAACCTTCATGATTCTGATTCTCCACCAGAATATTTACTTTGTCCTGACACATATTTATCATTGCAGAAAGGTCTCCTCTTCAATTCATCAACAAGAAATAAACCATACTTCTACTACCGATAGGTCCCCAGATTTACTAAGGTTTCTAATGCCTGCTTTCCCAGCTCTTAGCCTTATATTTAGTTTGAATAGTCCCCAGCCATGACAATTCTTCAATCTCTGAAGTCTTCTCTCTTCATTTCCCACTAAGAGTCTGACAATATTATACATAGTGTCTTTGTTACCAGAATTCTAACATATGAATAATCTATTTTTTTTCTGTCTAGAGAGTACTTAATCTTTTCAAACATTTCATTCAAATTGACCTCCAAAGCTCAAATTTTGTCTGACCTATTACTAACGGGTAAATACGAAGATAAATAAAATTAGATAGTCCACTGCAGAATCTCTTTCCTGAATTACAGGCAAATGAGTTGTTCAAAGACTGAAACTAGGATAGAAGAGTGACATGGAGAACTATTACAAGGTCCTCTGTTAAAGCATTCACACAGCTGTAAACTTAAAATCTGTGGACTTTCCCACATGTGGCTTTTACTTCAATTTTAAGAAGACCAAGTATTTTGAGCACCAACTGCCTTAGCACTGTACTTTAAAAAGGAACTCCTTGTCTAAGTCAAAAGTCATACATCTTCATACATCTTACTATTTATTACTTCTACAGGTTTATAACTTTTAGCATATTATTCAAAGCTTTATGAACTGACTTTGGACCTTAACTAATTGCTGGAATGTTTTAGGTCTTCAAATATTCTATTGCTCATTATGTACAAAGTGCTACACTCCTGACAAAAATCAGAAGGCGTTTGTAACACCATTCAAATAGTTGCCACATAAAACTATCATCAATCTAATGTTAGTATGTGAAGAAAGGGAGTTTTTCCAAGATAGGAACACTTCCAAAGAACAACTGCATTAAAAAGCAACCACAAGAATTTTAAATGGTGCAGCTGCTTTGGAAAACAGCCTGACAGTTCCCCCAAAGGGTAAGCATAGTTTTATCATATGACCCAGCAATTCTTTTCCTTGGTATATACCCAAGAGAAATAAAAATACCTGTCCACACCGAAAATCTGCACACAAATCTTCAGGGCAGCATTATTCATACGAGCCAAAAAGTGAAACAAGTCACTATTCATAGCTACAATCCATAAAACCCAAAAAGTAGAAGCAATCCAATTAGTTCATCAAATGATGCATGGATAAGTAAAACGCACTATGTCCATACAATGGAATATTATTTGGTAATAAAATGGAATGAGGTACTAATACATGCTACAACATGAATGAACCCTGAAAACCTTATGCTAAGTGAGAGAAGCTGGACACATGTTGTTCCATTTGTATGAAGGGTCTAGAATAGGCACATTTATAGAGACAAATGGTGGACTGATGACTGTCTGGGGCTGAGGGGAATGAAGAGAATGAGGGGGGGGAGTTCCCTGCTGGCCTAGTGGTTAGGATTCCAGACGTTCACTGCTGTGGCCCAGGTTCAATCCCTGGTAGGGGAACTGAGATCCTGCAAGCCACACGGCAAAAAATTTAAAAATGTAAAAAATTAAAAAAAAAAAAAAAAAGAAAGAAAGAGAATGAGGGGCAAGAGCTAAGAGAAATGAATTTCTTTTTGGGGTGAGAAAATGTTCCAAAATTAGAAAGTGATGATAGTTACAAACTCTATGAATATACTAAGACCAACTGAACTGTGTACATTAAAAGGCTGAATTTTTTTGGTATGTGAAGTATATTTCAATTATCAGAACAACCACAACCACCACCTAAATATAAAGTTAAAATGATGTATTTTCAATTAATATAAACCAGAGGGTAAATACCCAGCATGAAAATCTGAGATTTCTCCTGAAACCCTTACCTCCTTGTCTTTACTATACTTATTCTGGTGAAGTTTCTTATATTTGTGCAGTCGCAACATATTATGAAGTTCTTCTCTGCTGAGATTGAGTTCTTCTTCTTCTTCTTCTTCTTCTTCATCATTGTCTTCACTCTGAGAATCTGCCTCACTGGATTCATCACTTAGCAGAATGCTCTGAAAAAGGGAGGAAATGGAAATGGAACCTCTGATATGAAGCAATTCCTTTTATAATCCAAGGGTTTTTTCCAGATCCCAAAACAATGACAAAAACAGCTGGAGGATAGTCATTCCAGTTTCCCTTATACTATTCTTTACCAATTCATCTAAAAAACAAAAAGGTACCAATTAAACCTAGTAGTCACGAATGAAAGAGCGCCAAAACATGAGAAATGCTATCAACAGCAACAAGGCTAAATTTCACTTAGTACATACGCTACACATAAGGTAATTTAAATAAATGTCAAATACCAAGGCAAAAAACTAAACAAAACCTAAAAAGCTACTATAGAGCATAAAGATATAATACAGAAAACAAGCTGTGATGCCTAATAAAGGGGAAACAACCCCAAAATCCATTAACTGATGAATGGATAAACAAAATGTGGTATTATCCAGATAACGAAGAATTATTCAGCCATTAAAATGAAGGAAGTAGTACCGACATGTGCCACAACACGAATGAACCTTGAAAACATTATGCTAAGTAAAAGAAGCCAGACATAAAAGGCCATATTTTATGTTTTCATTTATATGAAATGTCCAGGATAGGCAAATCCACAGAGACAGAAAACAGGTTAGTGGCTCCCAAGGGCTGGGGAAAGTAGAGAAAGGGTGACTGTTAATGAACAGAGTTTCTTCCTGGAGTGTTGAAAATGTTCTGGAATTAGATAGTGGTAATGGCTGTATTAACTTTATGAAAGTACTAAAAATTATTAAATTATACACTTTAAAAGGGTAGATTTTATGGCATGTGAATTACATCTCAATTTTTTAAAATGTGATGGCCAAGCATAAGGTTACTGCATTCCCAACAGTTTAAAACCTCATTGATGTGAAGCTAATCAGGCCTTTTCCACATGAGCGTTTTAAAGGGGCTGGTGATAAAAATAATAGACTACCTTTAAATTACTTTGAGCTCTTCATAAGAAAAGTATAAAATAGAGAAATAATTAGTTTCAATAAAAGAAATGCTAACCTTAATTCAGTCTAGCTAATGACAGTAATCTTGTAAGAGTATAAATGAGATTGTCACTGCCTTGCTTACAAACACTCCAACTGCTTAGCACTGTAACAAGAGTTAAAATACAAATTCCGTAACATAGTGTACAAGGTCCAACGTGATCAGCTAATAACCTCAGTTTCTACTATCCTCTCATTTACTGTACTCCAGCTATACCAACCTCCTTTCTTCCCCAAACATACCAAGTTGCTTCCTTTCTCAGGACTTCTGCCATTGTTCCTTCTGATTGAAATGCTCTTATCTTAAACCTTCACATAGTTCCTTCTGATCATTCAGCAATCAGTTGAAATGTTACCTCTTTAAAGAAACTGTATTTATTTCTTATTTACAGGCTTACTCACTGCCTCCCTACATTAGAATGTAAGCTCCTCAGGGCAGGAACTCTATCTATCTACAATAGTATCTCCCAAGGCAGTACGTGCCAATCAACACCTGTTGAATGAATGAACTACTCAGTGACTAATAAAAAAAAAACAGATTAATAATCCTGATTACAAGCCAGTGAGAGCAAGGATCTTATCTGATATATTTCTGTACTCCCTTGCTCAGTATAGGGCTTCATTCCCAAAAACGTTTGCTAAAATGAACTTCGTTGAGTCCTCTAGATTTTTCTCTATAATCTCTTAAAAAACCACACCCAGGGCTTCCCTGGTGGCGCAGTGGTTGAGAGTCCGCCTGCCGATGCAGGGGACACGGGTTCGTGCCCCGGTCCGGGAAGATCCCACATGCTGCGGAGCGGCTGGGCCCGTGAGCCATGGCCGCTGAGCCTGCGTGTCCGGAGCCTGTGCTCCGCAACGGGAGAGGCCACAACAGTTAGAGGCCCACGTACCACAAAAAACAAACAAACAAAAAAAAAACCCAACCACACCCAGAATAAAAGACTCATGTCTAGGAAAATGTCTGCCAATGTGCCATAATTAGTCAGTAACCTCTCCTTCTATTTGTAATTTTAGTAGGTTATTTGAATTATAAACATTCTGCCTTATCTCTTACCTTTAGCCACTTTCTGCTTTTCTTCAACTTAGAGAAGTTATATAAATTCCCTTTGTCAGATTTTGTTTCTGTGTAAAGAAACATAAAGAATAAAAAAATGAAAGGACACTTGCCCCAAAAGAACTGATAGTCCAAAGAGGGATCTCACACCACACTGACCTGACTGTAGAACTCCATTCAATGAATATGTGTTTAACATTCCAGAACTACTTGCTCCAGAAGTCTCACCAAGCAATGAATTTGGAGGTTCTTCCTTAACTTGTATCAAGGGATCCCCAGATTGGGGTAATAAAGGATTATTGTCATCCAGTCCATCTTCACTTTCATCACTATAAATTGAAGAATGGTGAATCCACAATAACAGCCGACCCAGCAAAATATTATAATTTATGGTTAGCAGACTGAACACTTTACAGAAGAAATTGATCCTCTGATTAAGCTGACTGTATTTTATTTGAAAGAAAGAAGGAAAAAAAAAATCAAACATCCCGAAACCCATAAAAGATACTTTAACCATAAAATCTACAGGAATGATGGGAATCAGAAATGTGGTGAAACGTTATATTGGGAATATGGGATACCATACCTAGAAATATTCCTGTTGAAGATGGCTGATGTTTGTCGCAGGAAATGGTCCAACCGGAGGGCCCTCTCCAGGTACTGAAGATAGAGGGGCTTTGCCAGCTCAGTGAAGCCGCCATCGTCCCCGGCACCCAACTCCGAGGCCATAGAACAAATCTGTCTTCATGCACAAGGGTTTCCGACTGCACGGCTGCAGAATGGAGATAAGTAGTGAAAGATGAAATGCTATTCATTCTCCCTTTATTTTGCCTGCTTGCTATCAATATGAAGAGAAATCAGACCTTCTAGACACAAGAAGAGAATACAGCAGTCTACAGAAAGACCATGATGAAGTTCTTGTTAGGCATTGCCTCCTAATGCAAATGCAGACGTTAAAAGGATGAGAAAAACACCAAACTAGAAATACTGTCACCTGTCACAATGAAAATTCTTGATACTTTTTTGAAGCAGTGCCTTAAAATATATATTCAATTCTCTTTCATCTTACAATTAATAATTACTCACAACTATCCAAATCTGTACCACAAGTTCACTGTTGTACACCTCACAGAGGAGCACATGTTCTCAGCATCACCCTTCAAAACAGCTGCTCCCTTTTTCACTTTGTATTTACATTCATACATATGTGTGAGGTAGTCCACTTACAAGGGAATAGATATACTGGCAGAGTATTTTACAATCCCTTATAAACATGTCATATAGTATAAAGATTTAGAGATGATT
Organism: Grampus griseus; assembly: GCF_964374135.1. NCBI lineage: Eukaryota > Metazoa > Chordata > Mammalia > Artiodactyla > Delphinidae > Grampus > Grampus griseus. The sequence continues at coordinate 84,631,829 of NC_139018.1, forward strand.
TAGAAAACTGGAACAAAGAGAATAAAAGTGAGGGTGAGAAACCTGAGCATTCTCTTTGCTACCTTATGTTGTTAAGGACAATGTTAGACTAAGAACATCTTCACTAGAGAATCAATCAGTGTTAACAACCTTCCCCCCAACTGCCTTTCACGTAGCATCTTCTTCCTTATAACTGGTTATCTTTAAAGAGTTAAGGGGCCGAGCCAAGATTAAATAATGGGATAACACAGAGCAATCAGCCCATCATCTGACATACAGTGAGTACTCAATAAATAGTAAATTACTTGTAAAAGTTCATAATCTAATAAATTAAGGTATAATCTTTAAAGGAAACCAGAACATCTTTATCTTGAGTTGTCTTCTCTTTTTATTACAGATTTTAAAAATTTCCTAATACAATCTTTCTCCTTAAGAGAATGTTAAAAATTCTCTCCCAATTCAGCCACAGATTCAACATAATCCCTATTAAACTCCTAGTAGGCTTTTTTTCCCCAAAAAATTGACAAGCTGATTATTAAATTTATATGGACACACAAAGGAATTAGAATAGTCAAAATAATTTTGAAAAAGTACAGGGCTTACTCACTTATACTTTCTGATTTTAAATATATCATAAAGCTACAGTCACCAGGACAGTGTGGTACTGGCATAAGGATAACCACACAGACCAATGAAATAGACCTGAAATATCCAGAAATAAACCCTTACATTTATGGTCAATTAATTTTCAATGAAGGTGCCAAGGCAATTTCAATGGGGGAAAGGACAGTCTTCAACAAACTGTGCTGGACAACTGAATATATAACACATATAAAAGTTGAATTTAGGGGTTTCCCTGGTGGCACAGTGGTTAAGAATCCTCCTGCCAACGCAGGAGACACAGGTTCAATCCCTGGTCTGGGAAGATCCCACATGCCGCGGAGCAACTAGGCCCGTGAGCCACAACTACTGAGCCTGCACATCTGGAGCCTGTGCTCCGCAACAAGAGAGGCCACGATAGTGAGAGGCCCACACAATGCGATGAAGAGCGGCCCCCGATTGCTGCAACTAGAGAAAGCCCTCGCACAGAAACGAAGACCCAACACAGCCAAAAATTAATTAATTAATTAATTAATTTAAAAAAAAAATCTGCAGTGACCAATGAAATAGGTCCTTTTCTCACTTTAAAAAAAAAAAAAGTTGAATTTAAACCATTACCTCATAGCATGCACAAAAATTAACTCAAAATGGATCAGAGACCCAGGTGTAAAACCCCAAAATATAAAACTTCTACAAGACAAAAAAAAATCCTCATGACTTTAGATATGTATTTATAAAGAACTCTTACAACTCAGTAAGAAGATAACTAAAAAATGGGCAAAAGACTTTGAACAGACATTTTACCAAAGAGGATATACAAATGGCTTAACAGGCACATGGAGATGCTCAACATCAAAAATTGCAAATTAAAATTACAGAGGGATACCACTTTATACCCACTAGAACAGCTACAGTAAAAAGACAAAAACAATTGCTGGGGGAAGATGTGGAACTGAAACCCTCATACATTGCTGGTGAAAATGTAAAATATTATAGCCACTATAGACAAGTTTGGTAGTTGCTTGAAAATTTGAATATAGTTACCATATGACCTAGCACTTCCTCTCCCAGTTATCTATTCAAGAGAAATAAAAACACATGTCCACCACTCAAAGCCTTTTATGTGAATGTTCACAGCAGTATTATTCATAATAGTCAAAAAGTGAAATAATCTAAATGTCCATCAAATGGTGAATGGATAAATAAAATATGGCATGTCTGGACAATGGAATACTATTCAGCAATAAAAAGGAATAAACAATTGATACATGCAATAACATGAACGAACCTCAAAATTTTATGTTAAGTAAAGGAAGTCAGACATAAAAGACCACATACTGTAGAATTCCATTTATATGAAATATCCAGAAAAGGAAATCTATAGAGACAAAAGGTAGATCAGTGGTTCACTGGGGGTACAAAGGGGGAGTGACTACCAATGGATACTAGAGATCTTTTTTAGGGGAGGTAGAAATGTAAATCCACATTGTGGTGATGTTTGCACAATTTTGTAATTTTGCTAAAAATCACTGAATTGTACATTTAAATGAGGTGAATTTCCTGGTATATAAAATATCAATCTTGGGAACAGTTAAAGAAAAAAGAGGTTAAAAAATACTTTAGGGCTTCCCTGGTGGTGCAGTGGTTGAGAATCCGCCTGCCAATGCAGGGGATATGGATTCGAGCCCTGGTCCGGGAAGAAACCACATGCAGCTCCATGCGCCACAACTACTGAGCCTGCATGCACTCTAGAGCCCATGAGCCACAGCTACTGAAGCCCGCGCACCTAGAGCTCATGCTCTACAACAAGAGAGGCCACCGCAATGAGAAGCCCACACAATGCAAGGAAGAGTAGCCCCTGCTTGCCGCAACTAAAAATAAAGCCCACGCGCAGCCTTTCAGACCCAACACAGCCAAAACTAACTAAAAAAAAAAAATACTTTAAATACTTTTTATAAAAGTCTTTATAAAAGACTTTTTAATAAAAGTCTTTTATAAAGGACTTCAATAAATTCTACTTTTCAAAATGAGACCTAACAGGTACCCATTCCAGAAGATTTCAAAGAAACTTGGTTTTAAAAATAAAGCAAAACTACCTTAGAGAATACATATAATTCATCTTGATACACATACATACAAATTAAAGCATATAAAATTGCTGCTTGGAAGACCTAAATAGACATTTCTCCAAAGAAGGCATACAGGTGGCCAACAGGAACACAAAAAGATGCTCAACAATGCTAATTATCAGAGAAATGCAAATCAAAACTACAATGAGGTATCACCTCATACCCATCAGAATGGCCATCATCAAAAAGTCTACAAATAATAAATGCTGGAGAGGGTGTGGAGAAAAGGGAACCCTCCTACACTGTTGGATGGAGGTTCCTTAAAAAACTAAAAATAAAGTTACCATATGATCCAGCAATCCCACACTTGGGCATATATCCGGAAAAGACAAAAATTCTAATTCAAAAAGATACATGCACCCCAATGTTCATAGTAGCACTATTTATAATAGCCAAGACATGGAAGCAACAGATCAATGGATAAAAAAGATTCGGGGCTTCGCTGGTGGCGCAGTGGTTGAGAGTCCACCTGCCGATGCAGGGGACACGGGTTCGTGCCCCAGTCCGGGAAGATCCCACATGCCGCGGAGCGGCTGGGCCCGTGAGCCATGGCCGCTGAGCCTGCGCATCTGGAGCCTGTACTCCACAACGGGAGAGGTCACAGCAGTGCGAGGCCCACGTATTGCAAAAAAAAAAAAAAAAAAAAAAAAAAGAAGATGTAGTATACATAAACAATGGAATATTATTCAGCCAGAAAGAGTGAAATATTGCTATTTGCAGCAACATGGATGGACCTAGAGATTATCATACTAGTGAAGTCAAATAGAGAAAGACAAATATTACATGCCATCACTTACACATGGAATCTAAAAAATAATACAAATGAACTTATTTACAAAACAGAAACAGACTCACAGACATAGAAAACAAACTTATGGTTACCAAAGGGGCAAGGGACATAGAAATCAAATTTATGGTTACCAAAGGGGAAAGGGGGGAGGTGGATAAGTTTGGAGTATGGCATTAACAGATACACACCACTAAATTAAAATAGATAAACAACCAGGATTTATTGTGTGTGTGTGTGTGTGTGTGTGTGTGTGTGTGTGTGTATGTGAAACTGAACCACTATGCTGTACACCTGAAACTAACACAATATTGTAAATCATCTGTAGTTGAATGAAAAAATGAAAAAAAATTGTTGCTTGGCACCCTCCTAAGATTTTATTACAAAATAACTCATATTATGCTCAGGCTTCCCTGGCGGCGTAGTGGTTAAGAATCCACCTGCCAATTCAGGGGACACAGGTTTGAGCCCTGGTGCGGGAAGATCCCACATGCCATGGAGCAACTAAGCCCGTGTGCCTCTACTGACCCTGTGCTCTAGAGCCCGCGAGCCGCAACTACTGATCCTGCGTGCCACAACTACTGAAGGCCGCGCGCCTAGAGCCCGTGCTCCGCAACAAGAGAAGCCACCGCAATGAGAAGCTCACGCACTGCAACGAAGAGCAGCCCCCGCTTGCCACTAGAGGAAGCCCGCGTGACAAAAACAAAGACCCAGTGCAGCCAAAAATAAAAATAATAATAAAATAAATTTATTTTTAAAAATTGATATTATGCTCTACTTAATTTAGCTGATAATAAAATGGTCCTAATTAAGGCGGTATGAAGGTATGACTACAAAGAAATACTGGGTGATTCAAAAGGAACTACTTTTTTTCTTTTTTTTTTTTTTTTTTTGCGGTACGCGGGCCTCTCACTGTTGTGGCCTCTCCGGTTGTGGAGCACAGGCTCCGGACACGCAGGCTCAGCGGCCACGGTTCACGGGCCCAGCCGCTCCGCGGCATGTGGGATCTTCCCGGACCGGGGCACGAACCCGTGTCCCCTGCATCGGCAGGCGGACTCTCAACCACTGAGCCACGAGGGAAGCCCAAAAGGAACTACTTTTTAAAATAATTCCTCAGTATCTGGGCTGCATAATAACATGAAGTCAAAACCAATTTGTCCAGGAAAGATCAGAGTTACTTGTATGGTCTTACAATGCTCAATGTGCCCCCTGTGACACCAAGTACACATCAATCCTATAGTCTGATTCTCCCAGAATCACCTCTGTAGCATATCACCATTGATAGTTGAAATAGCAATCATGAAATAGCACTTTCTTATTTCCACAAGGCTAAAGGAGGAGGTGCATGAAGTTCATGACATATCTCCACAAGAATAAGTCTTATGATGATATCTGGAGAGTCAAGGAATATTTTTAAAGCGTTTGATTAGATTTTTACTGTTGTAAAATATACATAACATAAAATTTACCACTTTAATCATTTGTAAGTAGAAAATTCAGTGCCATTAAGTACATTCACATGTACTCACACACCCAGACTACTGCTGCCTAATTTGGCTTCCCACCTCCAGGTACTTCTCCCTCTGATCCATCTTTGCAGCTACTTCCAGATCAGTATTTCCAAAACATCACTCTGATTATGTTGTTATCCCACAATAGCTTTCCAAAATCCAATGAAGTCTAAATTCCTCAACCAGAGATTCAAAGACCTTTATCATCTGGCTTCAAGCTACTTTTCCAATTTTACTATTTCCCTATACTTGACACAAATTAAGAATACCCTGAAAATGTCTCGTAACTTCCTCTCAGATCCATCCCAATATTCACGTGAAGAGCTCTTTAAAACTCCTCCAACCACAGGCTCTTACTGCCATTTCAAAGGATTAATACATGATGTTAGAGCAATTCACCATTGATTGGCCTGGTCCATACCCTGAACTCTGGCTCTTTAATCCTGATTATCCTGCAACTGGACTATGATCACCCTTTAGGTCCCCTGACTAAGCTTGATATCCATGGTAAAGTATCTGCCTTCAAATCATACTCAAACTTACCTACCTGTATCCATATATGGTCCTGGACTGAACTGCTTTGCACTCTCTAATTACTGCTATGCCTTTATGGATGCTGTCTTGCCCTTATCCTATGAATAACATCTCTGAAAGAGAAGTCTCACCAAGCTGAAATGAAATCCTTCAAAGACAAAATGAGTGAAATACACTGTTCCAGGAAACACTTTTAGATTATTCTTAGCTAAGACTATTCTCTTCTTTGAACATCTGCATGGTTATTTATGGAAAGCATGACACTTGTATGATCTTACAGTCAATTAACTGTATACATGCACACCTTAGCTCCCTTACTAAACAAACTTACTAAACTATTTGGGCAAAGAGTCCCTATCTCATGAATCTATTTGGTTCTGATATTTACAAATGACCATATTAATTTGCTTTTCAAAGCACAGTCTTAAATGTCAAGGCTACAAAACTCTAGTTCTAATGTTACTTTCTGTATAAAGACAATCTGTAGTCAATGACCATAGGTCTCTACTCATATCCTGGACACATGATTTGGGGACAAAAGTTTAAATAAGACAAATCAAAAGATAACAAAAGTCGGGTAACTTAAGCAGAATGTGTTCAATCATTCATTATCCATCCTTGTTGAACAAGAATAGGAGACTGCATGAACTGAGTATCTTTCAGGGAATCCTCCTTAAAATTTGTCTCTCAGGCAAGCCTAGATAAATATAGGGAGGTGAGAGATCAAGGTGTTACTTCTAGACAAGAACCTGAAGGACACCTGTGTCAACTGCCAATTCTTAGCTGAGGACAGAATTTCCATCTTCCTCCAAATGAAAAGTCTAACAAAGATACCCACTTGGAGGGAAATCCACCCTATCTCTGAATAGAGATGAGCTAAGAGGCACCGTTCAAACGGTAGCCTAGTCTAAGAAACTGTTTTTAGCTTGGATTTTAATTTCTTTTAATCTTTTTTTCCTAACAGCAATGGTTAAGAACATGATATATCATGACCACCTAATAAAACAGTCAGTCACAATTATGACCATTAAGTATCTGTCTTAAGACCTACACATTTAGACTTTCCATACTTAACTCTATTTTCACTTCTGATTTCTCTTTATAAATGCTACCCCAAATTGGTTTCATACCAATCATTTAGAGAAGCATTTCCCAAAGTTTGCTTCTCTGAGTACGACCTCAAGATATTAACAAATGACCATGAATATTAAAAATATTAATGCATTGAAATCAGACTTAAGACTCTGTAGTCTTCAATATGCTAATGTGCTCTTAGTCTCTCTCCAAGAGAAATTCCCAACTTATTTGACCATTCTACAGCAAAATATTCATTGAAATATCTCAGAGAACAGCAGATTGAGAATCACTGAATTAGTCAGATATCTAAAGAGAGTTCAATCATAACTGCCTTTAAGAAGTAATTCCTGGCTTCCCTGGTGGGGTAGTGGTTAAGAATCCGCCTGCCAATGCAGGGGACATGGGTTCAAGCCCTGGTCCAGGAAGATCCCACATGCCGCGGAGCAACTAAACCCGAGCGCCACAACTACTGAGCCTGCACTCTAGAGCCCGCGAGCCACAACTACTGAGCCCATGTGCCACAACTACTGAGCCTGCACTCTAGAGCCCGTGCTCCGCAACAGGACAAGCAACCGCAATAAGAAGCCCGCGCACCGCAAGGAAGAGTAGCCCCTGCTCTCCGCAACTAGAGAAAGCCGGCGCACAGCAACGAAGACCCAGTGCAGCCAAAAATAAAATAAATTAAATAAAAATAAATAAATTTTAAAAAAAAAGAAGTAATTCCTAAATTTATCAATACTAGCACAGAAAAGGCTGAGTAAAGGTACAGCTCTTATGGGAACAACTATAGCTTTAAAGCATTTAAAGGACTAAAGACAGTCTGTAGCAGGTTATAGGCTGTAGCTCACATAAAAGGCCAAGTATTAAGGTAACAAAATAACTGACATTCCCACCTGCACTCCCCCATAACTCAGGCAATCTGTAACCCAAACCTATTACGACTGAATGTGATTTACTGAATCAGAGCTACAGGCTACACTGATAATTTGCAGAGCTACGGCACAAATAGTAGGATCAGGCCAAATAAATAAACTCCATAAGATTTTAAAAGACAGAAATAAGACCAAAAAAAGAATGGAGATGCTATTTTCACATGAATATTAAAGCAACATTTCACTCATTCAGCTATTCAATTGCTCAACTCTAAGTGTAGTGTAGAAAAACATATTTCCTTCAGAGAATTTAGTCTAATAGGGAATTTAAGGCTCAAACATAAATAACCACAATAAAAAGCACACATGGGAAGTCACTTAAGAGACATACAGATAAAGTGCCATGGGAGTTCAGGAAAAAAGTATTACTCATTGGGCTTCCCTGGTGGCGCAGTGGTTGAGAGTCCGCCTGCCGGTACAGCGGACACAGGTTTGTGCCCTGGTCCGGGAAGATACCACATGCTGCGGAGCGGCTGGGCCCGTGAGCCATGGCTGCTGGGCCTGTGCGTCCGGAGCCTGTGCTCTGCAACGGGAGAGGCCACAACAGTGAGAGGCCCACGTACTGGTTAAAAAAAAAAAAAAAAAGTATTACTCATGAGTGTCAGACTATGTTTAATGTTAAGTGAGGAATCTGCATTATTTACAAACACCTACAACTCTGAATGAGGAAACAACAGGTCAGGATATGGATCCTTCTGTATGATCAAATGAACAGAAAATGAGAAGTGTGATGCATACAATCATCTAAAATTTAATGCTTCCAACTCCCCACAAAGAAAAGCCCATGCCTAATGGCTCTACCAGTGAATTTTACTGAACATTTAACGTAGAATTAATACCAATCCTTCACAAACTCTTCCAAATAACAGAAAAAAAAATTCTATGACACCAGCATTACCCTGATTTCAAAACCAGGCAAAGACATCAAGAGAAAACTACAGTCAGCCCTCCATATCCACAGATGTAGAGCCCACAGATATGAAGAGTTGACTCCACCATTTTATATAAAGGACTTGAGCTTCCACAGACTTTGGTATCTACAGGAGGTCCTGGAACCAATTCCCCATGGATACCGAGGTATGACTATACAGACTAATATCCCTTTTAATATAGACACAAAAATCCTCAACAAAATACAGGTGACCCTTGAACAACATGGGGGTTTGGGGCACTGACCCTCCTTGCAGTTGAAAATCCACATATAACTTTACAGTCAGCCCTCCATATGTGCAGTTCCATAACTAAGGTTCCATATCCACAGTTCTGCATTCATGGATTCAACCAACCATAGATGGTGCAGTAAGCAGTTATTGAAAAACAATCCACATATAAGTAGACCCATGCAATTCAAACCCACATTGTTCAAGGGTCAACTGTATCATATGCTGAAAGCAACAGCATATAAAAGGAATAATACACCATTACTAAGGTAGAATTTATCCTAGGAATGCAAGGTTGGTGTAATATCTGCAAATCAGTCAATGTGCTATACTGCATTAAAGCATAAAACCCACTTGATCATCTCAACAGAAACAGAAAAATGCTTTGACAAAATCCAACACCATTCCAAAATAAAAACACTCAACAAACTAGGAACAGAAAGGAACTCCCTCGGGACTTCCCTGGTGGTCTAGTGGTTAAGACTCTGCCCTTCCACTGCAGGGGGCACGGGTCTGATCCCTGGTTGGGGAACTAAGATCCCACATGCACACGGTGCGGCCAAAAAATAAAATTAAAAAAAAAAAAAGGAAGAGAACTCCCTCAACCTGATAAAGGACATTTATGAAAAACTCATGGCTAACATCAGACCTAATAGTGAAAGACAGAATGCTATCCTCCTTAAGATCAGAAACAAGACATGGTTGTCTGCTTTCACAACCTCTATTCAAAACTGACTAAGGGGCTTCCCTGCTGGCGCAGTGGTTGAGAGTCCGCCTGCCGATGCAGGGGACACGGGTTCGTGCCCCGGTCCGGGAAGATCCCACATGCCGTGGAGCGGCTGGGCCCGTGGGCCATGGCCGCTGAGGCTGCGCGTCCGGAAGGGGCCACAACATTGAGAGGTCCGTGTAAAACAAAAAACAAAAAACAAAACAAAAAAACCCCACAAAACTAACTAAAAATTCTAGCCAGGGCAATTAGGAAAAGGAAGGAAGGGAGGGCGGGAAGGAGTGCAGGCACCCAGCTTGGAAAGAAAGAAGTAAAATTATCTCTATTTACAGATGATATGATCTTGTATACAAATAGATAATCCTAAGGAATGCACTAAAAAAAATGATTAGAACTAATAAATAAGCTCAGTAATCTTGTAGGATACAATATCAATATACAAAAATCAATTATATTTCTATATACTAGTAATGAACAATCTGAAAATGAAATTAAGAAAATAATTCCATTTACAATATCATCAAAAAGAACAAAATACTTAACCAAAGAACTACAAGACATTGTTGAAAGAAATTAAAGAACTCAATAAATGAAGACATCCCATGGGTCATGGATCAAATGATTTAACATTTTTAACATGTCAAAAATATACAGATCAAATGTAATTCTTATCAAAATATCAAAATCCAAGCTGCGGGCTTCCCTGGTGAGCAGTTGAGAGTCCACCTGCTGATGCAGGGGACGCGGGTTCGTGCCCCGGTCCGGGAAGATCCCACATGCCGCGGAGCGGCTGGGTCCGTGAGCCATGGCTGCTGAGCCTGCGCGTCCGGAGCCTGTGCTCCGCAACGGGAGAGGCCACAACAGTGAGATGCCCGCGTACCGCAAAAAACAAAACAAAACAAAACAAAATCCAAGCTGCCTTTTTTGCAGAAATAGACAAGCTGATTCTAAAATTCAGGGAGAGACTTCCCTGGTGGCGCAGTGGTTGGGAATCCGTCTGCCAGTGCAGGGGACACAGGTTCGAGCCCTGGTCTGGGAAGACCCCACATGCTGTGGAGTAGCTAAGCCTGTGCGCCACGACTGCTAAGCTTGCGCTCTGGAGCCCACAAGGCACAACTACTGAGCCTGAGAACCACAACTACTGAAGCCTGCGCGCCTGGAGCCCGTGCTCCGCAACAGGAGAAGCCACCACAATGAGAAGCCCGTGCACCAAAGCGAGGAGTGGCCCCTGCTCACTGCAACTAAAGGAGGCCCACACGCAGCAACAAGGACCCAATGCAGCCAAAAATAAATAAATAAATTTTTATAAAATTCAGGGAATTGCCTGGTGGTCCAATGGTTAAGACTCAGCACTTTCACTGCTGTGACCTGGTTTCTATCCCTGGTCAGGGAGCTAAGATCCTGCAAGCCATGGCATTGCCAAAAGAATAAATAAAAATAAAATAACATTCATATGTAAATGCAAGGGACCCAGGACAGCCAAAACAATCTTGAAAATGACAAAGTTGGAGGATTCATACTTCTGATTTCAAAACTTACTACACGGGGCTTCCCTGGTGGCGCAGTGGTTAAGAATCTGCCTGCCAATGCAGGGGACACGGGTTCGAGACCTGGTCCAGTAAGATCCCACATGCCGTGGAGCAGCTAAGCCCGTGCACCACAACTACGGAGCCTGCACTCTAGAGCCCCCATGCCACAACTACTGAAGCCCAAGCACCTAGAGCCCGAGCTCCGCAACAAGAGAAGCCGCCGCAATGAGAAGCCCGCGCACCGCAATGAAGACTAGCCAGCCCCCGCTCACCGCAACTAGAGAAAGCCCGCGCGCAGCAACGAAGACCCAACGTAGCCAAAAATAAATAAATTTTTTAAAAAAAGAGAGAAGAAAACAGGTGGAGACAGAAGTCACTTAAAAAACAAAAAACTTACTACACAGCTGTAGTAGGTATTAAGATGTGTGTGCTGATGTAAGGCTAGAAATATAAATCAGTGGAACAATTGAGAGTCCAGAAATAAACCCTTACATTTATAGTCAACTGATGTCCCACAAGGGTGTCAAGATAATCCAATGGGGAAAGAACAGCCTTTTCAACAAATGGTGCCATGACAACTGTACAGTAACGTGCAAAAGAATGAAGTTGGAACTCTTACACTACACACAAAAATTAACTCAAAAGAGAACACAGACCTAAATTTAAGAGCAAAAACTATAAAACTCTTAGAAGAAAACATAAGGGCAAATCTTCATGACCTTGGATGAGGTAATGGCTTCTTAGATACATACCAATAGCAAAATCAAAATGGCAAAACAGATAAACTGGACTTAATATCTTTAGTGCTGTAAATGATACTATCAAGAAATTGAAAACTCACAAATAGGAGGAAATATTTGCAAATCACATATCTGATAAGGGACTGATACCCAGAATATATATATATATATTTTAACATCTTTATTGGGGTATAATTGCTTTACAATGGTGTGTTAGTTTCTGCTTTATAACAAAGTGAATCAGTTATACATATACATATGTTCCCATATCTCTTCTCTCTTGCGTCTCCCAGAATATATTTTTAAAAGCTCTTAAAACACAGTAACAAAAAGACAAGTAACCCAATTTAAAAATGGGCAAAGGGGACTTCCCTAGTGGTCCAGTGGTTAAGACTCTGCACTTCTACCACAGGGGACGCGGGTTCAATCCCTGGTCAGGAAACTAAGATCCCATGTGCCACACGGCACAGCCAAAAATGTTTTTTTAAGAAATTAATTAATTAAGAATGGGCAAAGGATGTGAATAGATCTTTCTCCCAAGGGGCTATTTCAATGGCTAATAAGCACATAAAAAGATGATTTAACATCATCAGCCATCAGGGAAATACAAATCAAAACCACAATAAAGGGCTTCCCTGGTGGCGCAGTGGTTAAGAATCCACGTGCCAATGCAGGGGACACGGGTTCAAGCCCTGGTCCAGGAAGATCCCACATGCCACGGAGCAATTAAGCTCGTGTGCCACAACTGCTGAGCCTGCGCTCTAGAGCCTGCAAGCCACAACTACTGAGCCCATGTGCCACAACTACTGAAGCCTGCGTGCCTACAGCCCATGCTCCACAACAAGAGAAGCCACGACAATGAGAAGCCTGCGCACCACAACGAAGACTAGCCCCTGCTCACCGCAACTACAGAAAGCCCGCGCACAGCAACGAAGACCCAACACAGCCATAAATAAATAAATAAATAAATTTATATTTAAAAAAAACACAATAAAACCCACTAGAATGATTATAATAGAAAAGATAGATAGTAACAAGGGTTGACAAGGATGTAGAGAAATTGGAACACTCATACATTGCTAGTGGGAATGTAAAATGGTGCAGCCATGTGGGAAAAGTCTGACAGTTTTTCAAAAGGTTAAACATATGTTAACCTTTGACAGAGCAAATCCACTTCCTAGGCATACCCAAGAGAAATGAAAACACAGGTCCACAAAAAAACTTAGACATGAATCTTCATAGTAATATTCACAATAGCCAAAAGGTGGACACAACACAAATGTCCACGAACTGATGAATGGATAAGTAACATGTGGTATATCCATATAATGGAATATTATTTGTCAATAGAAAGAGATGGAATACTAACAGATGCTATAACATAGATGAACCTTGAAAATATTATGCTAAATAAACAAGCCAGTAAACAAAGGCCTCATACTGTATGGTTACATTTATGAGCTATCCAGAAAGGCAGCTCTATAGAAACAAAAAAATGATCAGTGGTTGTGTGGGACAGAGGGTTGGGACAGGGGTAAGTGGGGAACGGGGTGTGACTGCTAATAAGCAGGAGTTTCTCTGGGGGCTGATGAAAATGTTCTAAACTGACACTGAGATTAATTGTTGCAACTCTGTGAACATATTAAAACCAATGAATATACTAAAACCATATACATTTTAAATAGTCAATTTTATCAACTGGGAATTATATCTCAATAAACATGTTAAACTGTGTCATTTCTGCACAGAAAAAAAAAAAAATACAGTTAAAAAGTAAATGATGGGGCTTCCCTGATGGCGCAGTGGTCGAGAATCCACCTGCCAACGCAGGGGTCACGGGTTCAAGTCCTGGTCTGGGAAGATCCCACATGCCGCGGAGCAACTAGGCCCGTGAGCCACAACTACTGAGCCTGCGCGTCTGGAGCCTGTGCTCTGCAACAAGAGATGCCGCGATAGTGAGAGGCCCACACACCGTGATGAAGAGCGGCCCCCGCTCGCCGCAACTACAGAAAGCCCTCGCACAGAAACGAAGACCCAACACAGCCAAAAATAAATAAATTAAAAAAAAAAAAAAAAGTAAATGATAGGGCTTCCCTGATGGCACAGTGGTTGAGAGTCCGCCTGCCGACGCAGGGGACACGGGTTCGTGCCCCGGTCTGGGAAGATCCCACATGCCGCGGTGCGCGTCTGGAGCCTGTGCTCCATAACAGGAGAGGCCACAACAGTGAGAGGCCCACGTACCGCAAAAAAAAAAAAAAAAAAAAAGTAAATGATAAATTGTGAAAAATATTTGCAACACTTTACAAATTTAAATCTCATATAGAGGGTTCTTACAAAATTCTAACAGTAGCATAATACCTCCAACACATAGAACCCACCCAACAATTTTCTGTTTAAAAGGACTGTTACTATTATTATCCCACTTACAGATAAGGAACCAAAGGTTTACACGTTAAGTAACTTACTCAAGGTCATACCACTTAATACGGAATGTGGATTTGAATCTAGACAATCTGACTCCTGAGTCCTCACCTGTAACCGCTGTAAGACTAGAAATTTATTATATAAAGGGAATCATACTGCATGTATACTTTTGTGTCTGGATTCTTTTTCTTTTAGTATGCTTTTGAGATTCATCCATGTTTCTACATATAGTTCACTCCTTTTTGTTTCTGAATCAGATTCCATTACAAGAATGAATATAACCACAATTTGTTTATCTATTCTCCTGTTGATGGATATTTGGGTTTTCGTTTCTCTTTGGGTAAATTCCTAGCAATGGAACTTCTAGGTCATAGGTAGGTATATGTTTACCCTTATAAGAAACCACCAAGCAATTTTCCAAAGTGGTTCTCCTATTTTACACTCCCACCAACAAGCAAGAATTCTAGTTGCTTCCCATCTTTGTCAACACTTGGTATTATAATATCTCACTGTGGCTTTCATTTGTACATCCCTGATGACTGATGAAGTTGAGCACCGTTTCACACGCTTAATGGCCATTTGCATAAATTCCCTTGTGAAATGTCTGTTAAAGTTTTTTGACCACATTTGAGAAAATTTTAGTCTTCTTATTACTGAGTTATAGAAGTCCTTGATGTATCACAGATGTAATTCTTTTGCCAGATATATGTATTACTATTACGTCCTTCATGTACATTCTCCCCTAATTCACGTATAGATTTTTCAATCAACTCCCAGAAGGGTTTTTGAAGAAACGAACAAGCTCTGTCTAAAATTTATATGGGGACTTCCCTGGTGGCACAGTGGTTGGGACTCCATGCTCCCAATGCAGGGGGCCCGGGTTAAATCCCTGGTCAGGGAACTAGATCCCACATGCATGCCACAACTAAGAGGTCTCATGCCACAACTAAGAGGTCTCATGCCACAACTAAGGAGCCCGTGAGCCACAACTAAGGAGCCTGCATGCTGCAACTAAGACCCAGTGGAACCAAATAAATAAATAAATATTTTTAAACGTAAAATAAAACAGGGCTTCCCTGGTGGCGCAGTGGTTAAGAATCCACCTGCCAACGCAGGGGACACGGGTTCGAGCCCTGGTCCGGGAAGATCCAACATGCCACGCAGCAACTAAGCCTGTGCACCACAACTACTGAGCCTGCGCTCTAGAGTCCGCAAGCCACAACTACTGAGCCCAAGCCCGTGCTCCGCAACAAGAGAAACCACCGCAATGAGAAGCCCACGCACTGCAACGAAGAGTAGCCCCCACTCACCGCAACTAGAGAAAGCCTGTGCACAGTAACGAAGACCCAACGCAGCCAAAAATAAAATAAAATTAAAATAAAATAAAATTTTTATGGAAATACAAAGGATCTAGAATAGTCCAAACAAGTTTGGAAAAGACGACCAAAGTTGGAGTTTACACTGATTTCAAGACTAACTAAAAGTTTCAGTAATCAAGATGGTACCGCATTAGTGTAAGGATAGACAAATCAATGGTACAGAATAGAGTCCAGAAAGAGACCCACACTTACACAGTGACACTGTTCTTGACAAAGGCACTAAAACAATTCAACAGAGAAAGGAAAGTTTTTCTGACAAATGGTGCTGGAACACTTGACATCTATATGGAGGAGGGGGAGGGGGAGAGATTGAACCTCAAACCCCTACACCTCATACCATACACAAAAGTGAAGTGAGAGATGAATCAGACTTAAATAAAAAGTTAAAATGATAAAGCTTCTAAAAGAAAACGTAAGAACATATCTTTGTGACCTTGATGTAGGTAAAAATTAGATAGGACGCAGGAAGCTCTAACCATAAAAGAAAATATTGATAAACTGACTTCATCAAAATTAAAAACTTCTACATTAAAAAAATTGTTAATCATTCTTTGCTTGTTTTGTTTATCAGTTTGCAAGGGTATTAAAAAAATCAGTCTGTAGAGAGAGTATTATGGCAAATTATATGTAATCAGGGGTAGTGGCGCTCTCTGCTATATTCATGCCAAATAAAGGTGCAAATTCCCTTTAACACAAACGTTGTAACCTTACCAGGATTCTCATGAAGTCTGATGGGTTCCAAGGCCACCCAGAATTACTCCAGCAGATCCTGATTACACTTTCCCTTTTGCAGCTTAGATTAGGATTCAATTTCTAGCCATGGCACTTAAAAGTAGTTTTTGTATTTCTCCAGTACCTGGATACTAAAAGCTACTACGTACTAAAAGTAAGTAGACACTAAAATCTCCCATAACATATGCTGTGCTTAAACCAGCATCCCTTGCTGTTAAAATTAGCAAGAGTATCTTCCCTAACTCTCCAGTATTTTACAGGCAGCAACAATTTATTGTATACTTAAATGGACATACTAAATAATCCCCATTTCTCTTAGTTTTCTTAGTTGTATCTATTACCGTTTTGATTGTTCTTTACCCTAGGTCTTTCTGCATTACCTTATTATCTGTTGTTTACTAAGTAAGGAATCACATGCAATACCAGAAGTAGTTGGAAGTTTTAGTACCACAATACTTCCCTTTGGTTCACAATGTAGATCTTCGTATTAAGGCACAAAGTACAACAAAAACTGCTTTAGTTTCCTTTTTTAAAAACCACAAGTAATTAGGGTTTCCCTGGTGGCAAAGTAGTTAAGAATCCACCTGCCAATGCAGGGGACACGGGTTCGATCCCTGGTCTGGGAAGATCCCACATGCCGCAGAGCAACAAAGCTCATGCACCACAACTACCAAGCCTGTGCTCTAGAGCCTGCATGCCACAACTACTGAGCCCACGTGCCACAACTACTGAAGTCCGCGTGCCTAGAGCCCACGCTCCGTGACAAGAGAAGCCACTGCAATGAGAAGCTCGTGCACTGCAGTGAAGAGTAGCCCCTGCTCACCACACTAGAGAAAGCCGCGCAGAGCAACGAAGACCCAACGCAGCAAAAATAAATAAATAAATAAATTTTTAAAATCAAAAGTAATTAAAATGGATTAAACTAGAAATCTATAAAAAATACAGGGGGAAAAATAATTCAAATTCCAAAAGAAAATACGTAATTCTGTATGGTATAAATATTGACCAGAAACTTAATAAAATTCTCATTTAAATCATTTTTTTCTAACCAAAAAAACTTACTTGTATCATTCCATTTAGCTGAAATAAAGGTTACCAGTGACTTCTTTCTATTGCTATTAAATATTATATAAGACAGTTTATATTTTATAAACTATTAAAATATCTTTTAGCAATTCTACAAAAAATAATCAGGGAAAAAGTTTTTCATGAATGTTTTGAGAAAGAGTAACTAGGATCTATTATTTCCTGCCCACCATAATTATACAACTTTAACAAAAAATAAGCTCAATGGCTCAGCCAAAAAACAGTTCTGCATTCACTGAAATGTTTCACATAATCTTAACCATAAAAAAAGCTTTCAAAGCCAGTCTCAGCTGAAAGTAAAAAGTCTCGTTATGGCATGATGAGAGGAGAGGACAAGGGACTTAACACTGAATAAGAGCACACTAGTGTGAGTTTTCTGTCCTAGGTGCTTTAATACTACTAGATTGGGTTCTCCCCTGGTGGCGCAGTGGTTGAGAGTCCGCCTGCCGATGCAGGGGACACGGGTTCATGCCCCGGTCCAGGAAGATCTCACATGCCGCGGAGCGGCTGGGCCCACGAGCCATGGCCGCTGAGTCTGCGCGTCTGGAGCCTGTGCTCTGCAACGGGAGAGGCCAAAACAGTGAGAGGCCCGCGTACCGCAAAAAATAATAATAATAATACTAGATCGTTTAATCCTCACAGTAATTTAAACCGTGTTCTCATTTTAGTTAGGTTAATTAACTTGCCCAAGCTAGAATTAGAACTCGGATGTATTATCAGTGACTCAAAAGCCCCAATTCTTCACCACCCAATTCTTTACCACAGACTCTGCTATGATAAAACAACAAAAAGACTAGGGTGACCCTACCTCCTAGTTGGTTTGCCCAAGACAGTTCAAGTTTATGCCTGTTGTCTGAAACATAATTACTAATAGTCTCTCTCTTCTCACTTCCAAAAGTATCCACGTTTTGTTTGAGCACATTTCTGTTAGAACAATAAATTTTTGGTCACCCTACATGTGGAAAGAGGTAAATAAATCATTAAGCACTCTTTAAATATTCTAGCTGAACCTAAACTTTCCATTCAAACCATCCATATTCACTAAGAAGCTAAAGAAGCTACTATGTACAAGAACTGAACTAAACAGCAGGAGGGAAAACCTTGCCTTCAAAGAGCATAGGCTGATAGAGCCCTCAACTTGGAGGCCAGAAACCACCTCCTCAACCAAAGGAACGGTTCCTTACTGTAAGAGCATAGGAACAATTTAATAAGCCCAGAGTTCCCCAAAGCACAAAGTTTTTTTCTTCTTTTAAAATTTATTTATTTTATTTATTTATATTTGGCCATGTTGGGTCTTCACTGCTGTGTGAGTAGTTTCTCTAGTTGCAGTGAGTGGGGGCTACTCTTTGTTGAGGTACGCGGGCTTCTCATTGCGGTGGCTTCTCTTGTTGCGGAGCACGGGCTCTAGGCACGCAGGCTTCACTAGTTGTGGCACGCGGGCTCTAGAGCGCAGGCTCAGTAGTTGTGGGGCACGGGGCTTAGTTGCTCCGCAGCATGTGAGATCTTCCTGGACCAGGGCTCAAACCCGCGTCCCCTGCATTGGCAGGCGGATTCTTAACCACTGTGCCACCAAGGAAGCCCAAGCACAAAGTTTTCAGAGACAAAAATTACATCTGCATTTTTTTTTTTTTTTTTTTTTTTTTTGGCCACGCTGCACGGCTTGCAGGATCTGAGTTTCCCAACCAGGGACTGAACTCGGCCACGGCAGTGAAACAGAGTCCTAACCACTGGACTGCCAGGGAAGTCCCTACACCTGCATTTTAAATGGAATGAAGAACTCCTGGCTAAAAAAGGATGGCCCTTTCAGTGAGTTCTAAAATGGCAAAGAGAAGATATTTTGGCTTACCTCATAGGTACATTGTGAGAAAGAAAAAAGTGCTTATCCACATTTTCCCTTCCCTACTTTTCTTTCCTCACTGAAATCAGAATACATACCAAATGAAATATGTTTCCAAGGATGACAACAACAAAAAATCAATTACAATGCATTTGCTTTCTTCTAGGTATGAACAATTTCAACTTCCTAGAAGAGTATCTTCACCAAGATGGAGAACAAATTACTTTTTATCAGAATAATAAAAGAAATAGCTTACTAGCACAACTGCCTCCAGGGAGTTCTGTAGTATACACCACAGACACAACATCAAGTTTAATCTCCATTAATTAAGCATCTAGGGTGTAAATATTATTAAATCAAAAAATATAAAAGAGGGCTTCCCTGGTGGCGCAGTGGTTGAGAGTCCACCTGCCGATGCAGGGGACACGGGTTCGTGCCCTGGTCTGGGAAGATCCCACATGCTGTGGAGCAGCTGGGCCCATGAGCCATAGCCGCTGAGCCTGCACGTCTGGAGCCTGTGCTCCGCAATGGGAGAGGCCACAACTGAGAGGCCCGCGTACCGCCAAAAAAATATATATATATATAGATAGATAGATAGATATAGAGATATATATATATAAAAGGGAGGAAATGTTTCCTGAGGTAGCCAGTGGACCTTTCACATGATAATTTTTTTTTAAAAACTTGTTTTAAGTTAGGCTATGTTAGAGGTCCCTAGTATACTTCATAACTCTTCTGGTGAATAGCACCCAATCTGAATTAATAACAATTTATCAAATTAAAAATTTGAAAACACTGCTAAAGATCCCTCTTACTGAAGAATCAGTGACTTCAACAACTTGTACAGCTAAACGCATGAAAACACTTACCTTTTTCAGGGAATGAGATAGCTGAGAAAAATGCTCCTGTAAAAGAGAAACTAAAGGACTGAATCCACAGCCCAGAAATCTTGAGCAAATCAGTTCATTCCTCAGTGAAGTTAACATTAGCTTATTTGATAGATACTTGTGAAAATACAGATTCACACAAAGAGCTGCGCTCATTTAGTTATCAGTTCCATATAGTTAACTGTCCACTATTACAAAAGTGATGGTCAGAGTTTATTATTGAGAATAAAAACTAAGAGACATTCATAAACAGCCAATATTACAAAATTCACTTTTCTATTTAGTTTTCCTATACTAAAAGTCAGTTTTCATTTTTGCAGTGAAGACACTAACTAGTGTGGGTGGTAACAGAGAAGTTGTCTAAAACTGTGTTCTCCATAGGAAGCCTGAGAAATCAAGGTTCAGGTAATTCATCCTGGGGATGAAGCATCTGTAAATAAGCATGAGTTGAATTGTACACTAAACAGATCTTGCTTTTCAATTGTCAGATATTTCGGTCACTTAGACATGTGATGATTTTATTAACACCATATATAATTACTCTCATTGTCTTCACTATATAATATACACAGTTAATTTGAACACGGCAGGTATGTTTACATCAAACTAGGCATTCAATAAACACTTTTTCCACTATTCAAGAAGCCTGGGGGTGGGGGGACTTTATCACAAAGTATTCCAACTGGGAATCCAAATTTTTTATTTTGTTGTATCAAATGCAACTGTAATAAGGAGACTATGTACACACTTTCTATGGCGAGCCACACGCCAGAATATTTTATTTGCATATACACTTCATATATACGTTCACATATTTTATCCTTTTATGACATAGATACTATTATAACCCCTATTTTACAGACAAAAAAGTTAAGCTTAAGGTCCCCCCAAAGGTCACACAGCCAAAAGTGACAGAGCCAGGATCGGAATCCAAAAAGTCTGACTCCAAAGTCCCACATACTTAACTATTCCAATATTTAATCTGAAGGACCTCCCACAAGCCAGAGGCTCCCAGGGCATAAAAAGCCATGCTAATGAAGTATATTCCAAGCAGTATATTCATTTATTCAATCATTTATTTAGACCAACACAGATTCATAAATATCGATTTTATTTTATGGGTTATAATTCAATGATGCTTTGTTCATTTTGCTGCTCAAATCGTTCCAGTTTGGGCCACTGGGAGCTCTTTCAGTTGGCCCCTGTGCTCCTCTGACATATCCTCTTCAATGTGGAGTTGTGGTGGTAGTGGTAGTAGCTGGAGCACTTCCTTACCTTCTGGCACAAGATGCTCCGGGCTCATCTTGTATATTTCCTGTCCCAAACCTACAATTAGCTATTTCTCCAAGGAGCTCTAGCTCCTTCTATTGGATAATGGTATTAGAAAACAAGATTTGGGTATAGGTATGCTCCTGGATTTCTTTTAACCTTCTCAGCTGACAGAGTACAGAAATACACCTGTGTGTATATAAACCCATGTATGTACATGTCTATAAATGTTTCAATACACAACCATCTGTGTCGGTTTCATACTGATGTCTCCAACTCTAATCCATCACCACAAGGAACACTGTAGCTTCCTCCCCTTGCTTATCTGTAAATTCTCACTCTAACAGTGAGAAGCCTGTCTCCAGCCATCCATTTACTTAATTGTTCAATTGTGGTATATATGTATTTCAGTATCAGAATTAAGTGGCAATCCCATAGAACACAATTTTATGAATTAGACTGCAGTGCTCATGTGCAGTCCCTTGTCTTAGATTCCACTCATTTCCAATGTTACTCAGGTCAGGACTCCCTTCCTCCCCATTTTAGTAAGGTTGTTTCATACATTTGTAATACCATTAGATTCTCTTGTCACAATCTGCATTCCTTCCTGGAATCCTTCAACCTCCTAAATGATTTTCACTTAATTTGGACACATTAAACTTGACTCTTTGTGCTATAAAGCCCTATGAGTTTGGCAAATGCATAATGTCATCCATCCACCACTACTATATCCAATAGAATAGTTTATCAAGCAGCATTTTAATTTAATTAAATGGTATTACAATCCTCTATGGAAGCAGCATGGTTGGGTAGAAAGAGAAGCTCAAGAGCTATAAGTTTAATGCTATTAACAAGCCACAAACAGACTTTAGGACTAACAGTTATCCTTTCAGAGTCCCAAGAGCCTCACTGTAAAATGAGGGAGATTCAACTAGATAGTAATAATTTATAGCATTTATTAAACACTTACTTTGTGTCAGGGATGGTGCTAAGCACTTCACATGGATTATCTCATTTATTCCAACAACTCTATATATAAAGTAAACACTATTATGTATTATCCCTATTTAAAAGATGGAATTAAAGGCTTAATAATATTAACTAGCACAAGATCACCGAGTCAGGGAGTTGCAGAGCCAAGACTGTAGAGCAAGAGTTGGCAGAGTGGGCTTCCCTGGTGGCGCAGTAGTTGAGAGTTCGCCTGCCGATGCAGGGGACACGGGTTCGTGCCCCGGCCTGGGAAGATCCCACATACCACGGAGCGGCTGGGCCCCTGAGCCATGGCCCCTGAGCCTGCGCGTCCGGAGCCTGTGCTCCGCAATGAGAGAGGCGACAACAGTGAGAGGCCTTCGTACCACAAAAAAAAAAAAAAAAAAGAGTTGGCAGAGTATGGCCGGCATGTCAAATTCAGCCTGCTGCCCATTTTTATAAATCCTGACAGCTAAGAAATAATTGGAAAGAAAACATATTTCAGGACATATGAAAATTATATGAAATTAAAATTTCAGTACCCATAGAGTTTTATTGGAACACAGCCACACTCATTCATTTACATATTGACTATGGCTGCTTTTGCAATACAATGGCAGAGTTGAGTAGCTGCAACAGAGAAGGCATGACCAGCAAAGCCTAAGATTTATTATTTGACCCTTTATAGAAAACTTTTCGCAAGCCCTGCTGCAGAGTCTGGTTTACTAGTATATTCTAAGAATGATTCTAAAAAAGGCAAACTATTACTAACATTAGAATGACAACCTGGACAGAAATATTTAAACCCTGAACTAAAAAGTTTAATGTTGTAAACCATCACCTCTTTCAGTTATAATCTTAAATAGAGAGACATTTCTATCTATTACATAAACACAAAGGTTAATGCATTATAATAAGTTTATTGATGTATTTTTACCTGCATTATCTAAAAAAAGATTTATTTTCTACTCATAATAAAAAGGTTCTGATTTCAATACTTTACAAACTAAAACTCTAGATCAAACTGTCAAAACAAAATAGTACTTATGATTATAGCTAACACTTGTTGAGAGCACTATGTGCCAGGTACCATTCTAACCATTTTCAGGCCTCTATGAAGTAGGTATTACTATTACCTTAAATTAACAGATGAATAAACTGAGGCTTAAACAGCTCTCCAGAGACCACACAATTAATAAGAGGAAGAGCTAAAATTGAAACCCGGGTCATCTGGCTCTAGAACCTAGAAGGGGTCTGGCTACACTAAAAGGCCACTGGATTACAATGCTTCTGTTAACAAGGCAGATTAGGGCCTTTAAACAAATGAAAAGAATATCTCACTATATTTAAAAAAAACAAAACTAAGTACTAGTGTAATTTATATCAGCACTTCAAGAGAAACATTTAGGTTTATATTTCTCTATGGCACTTAGAGTTTGCATAATTCTGTTTCTCTTTGCAGAGCAACTCTGTACTCTCCATACATATACATACAACTGGTTTAACTCATTTGTACACCCCTCACAGAGTCTACCACAGTCCCTTGAGTGTGGTAGATGCTCAACAAATCACTGTTGGGAGATCAAAGAGCATTCACTATGTGTTCAATAAATATTTATTGAGTGAATGAAGAGAATAAGGAGTTTCATAAACCATTAGGTTCAAGTATCATTAAATGGTTTGTTGACCTGAAATGAACTAGGGCTGGAAAAAAGTCTCTGGCTTTGCAACCTTTAAATTGCGTCTGGTCTGTTCTTGAGCTCTAACCACTCTCTGTGCTATTAAGTTTCATAAACAAACCACTCATTACACACCTGTCAAACAATATTCATCTTTCAAGCTAATTTTCAGATTATTCTTCATGTTTTTCCTAATTTAATACAATTTAATCATAGTCCATCTCAGTCTTCATCACTCCACTGCGGAGTCAAATTTCTTTATCTTCATATGAAAGCATCACCGTTGCCTTCATCATTTATACTGGAAACCTCCCCCCCTGCTTAATTTGTTCTTCATTGAGGTGCAATAATTCAATAGTCTAAGAGTGGATGTACCGTGGTTTCCTACCAAGATAACACAGTCCATTTCTAAATGTTATTTTTCATACCTCTCTCAGGAGTGACTAACATTTTGATGGACTTTCTGGTAATATTCAGGCAACAATCTCAGCGATAAACTGACCACTTGGCCTAGTATGCTTTTTACCACATTGATGTTCACTAGCCATTTTTCTGTTTATGCACAAGGAATGAAAGATTTACCCACAGTTTATCCTACCCAGCTACTAACTTCTTGCCCAGAAAAGGTAGCTGTCACATGCAAAACCAGAGGCAGCTTACTTGTTCATATTTACAAGAAATATGAATAATTTTAGTATCATTACAAAAACTTGAACACTATACATGAATACTCTGAGAAAACCCTATATGACATACATGTTGTTCTTTCCTACTGTAAGTCTCCCCTCTTCCAAATCAAAACTAAACGTATGTCAAAGTTTTTGATATGTTCTTCAAAGATGAAAATAAACTAACATTCCTCAATATGCTGTCTTATAGTTGATGTCATTTAATCTCAGAAGTGAAAATTATCGTACCCATTTTACACATAAGGAGAAGTGAAACTCAAAAAAGTTCACTGAGGGCTTCCCTGGTGGCGCAGTGGTTAAGAATCCGCCTGCCAATGCAGGGGACACGGGTTCAATCCCTGGTCCGGGAAGATCCCACATGCCACGGAGCAACTAAGCCCGTGCGCCACAACTACTGAGCCTGCACTCTAGAGCCCATGTGCTGCAACTACTGAAGCCCACGTGCCTAGAGCCCGTGCTCTGCAACAAAAGAAGCCCCTGTTCACCACAACTAGAGAAAGCTGGCGTGCAGCAACAAAGACCCAACGCAGCCAAAAATAAATAAATAAAATAAATAAATTTGTTTAAAAAAAAAAGTTCATTGACTTACCCAGTGCTAAGCGGGACTCTAACTCAAGTCTTTAAGCCAATAATCCTACTACTTCTTACGGAAACCCCTGGTTTGCTGCATATGAAATGACTTAGCTATGTGTCCGGGACTCGCCAGGGCAAAGGCTCTTTAAACTGGGGTCCAAGAATTTGGATGGAAAAAAACTTACATCCTTATTTTCACTAACCTATAATTGAAACTAACATTCCTTCAATTCTGAATGTAGTATTAGCAGGACTATCACTAGTTGTTATTTAGTAATAAAAAGCAAATTTCTTACATCATAAATTTTTTTTAAGGTGAACTACATTTCACACAGTTAAAAAGTCATATTCTTTTTATGAAAAGGGGTTCACAGGTTTCTTTAGACTACAAAGGAGTTTAGGGCACATAAATAATGTAAGAATGCTACTCCAGAGACCATCACACAATCTGTCAATCCTTGGTAACGAAGGTTTACAAAGGCATGTCACACAGTTTACTCATTGTCCTCTAGTTTGTTAAAAATATGGGGAATTCCTGGGCTTCCCTGGTGGTGCAGTGGTTGAGAGTCCGCCTGCCGATGCAGGGGACACGGGTTTGTGCCCCGGTCTGGGAAGATCCCACATGCCGCGGAGCGGCTGGGCCCGTGAGCCATGGCCGCTGAGCCTGCGCGTCTGGAGCCTGTGCTCCGCAACGGGAGAGGCCACAACAGCGAGAGGCCCGCGTACCGCAAAATAAACAAATAAATAAATAAAATATGGGGAATTCCCTGGTGCTCCAGTGGTTAGGACTCTGCGCTTTGCCTGCCAAGGGTGCAGGTTCAATCCCTGGTTAGAGAAGTAAAATCCCACAAGCTGCACGGCGCAGCAAAAAGGATAGCATTTAGACCCAGTGATTTTTTCGTATCTAATTTGTCAATTACATTTGCTATTACTGATCTCCTACTTCTAACCTAACACACATGGAAATCTCTCTTATGTACTTATTAAACCGAGACATTAAACTTCTTTGTGACCAACTTTTCAACCCTAAGCAAACCTACTGTATTACGATTAGCAAGTGAATCCAGTGCTTGTACAAATGAATCTGACTTAATGTACAGCTATGGTCCAAATGTTTGTGTCCCCCCCACCTCCCCAACTGATGTATTGAAATCCTAACCTCCAAGGTGATGGTATTAGGTAGAACAAAGGCCCTCATGATTAGGATCAGTGCCCATTTAAGGTGTTTAGTAAGTATTAACAAATAAGCTCTTATCTTCTGCAAGCTACAGCCTATCGTATCAAAATCCTTATGCTTAAGATGCAACTTTAAAACTTGTCATCGGGCTTCCCTGGTGGCACAGTGGTTGAGAGTCCGCCTGCCGATGCAGGGGACACGGGTTCGTGCCCCAGTCCGGGAAGATCCCACATGCCGCGGAGCGGCTGCGCCCGTGAGCCATGGCCGCTGAGCCTGCGCGTCCGGAGCCTGTTGCTCCGCAACGGGAGAGGCCACAACAGTGAGAGGCCCGCGTATCGCAAACAAACAAAAAAAACTTGTCATCAACTTCACTTATTTTCCTTCACAAAGGTTCCTATTAACCTTATCCCATTCTGTCCACTCTAAAATTCACTGCATCCCAGCATCTGTATTTTTTGTGAACTTTTATGTTGACATGTTAAATCTCCAAGCCAGTTTTAACATTGTGGGCAGAAAAGACGTCTATTAGTACTTCCCTAGTCCTATGTCTACACAAGTTAACAGCAGTCAAAGGCTGTTATGATACCTTCCCTTGGTAGTACTATGACAAACTTTCACTAAGTGAAGCTGTAACACCATAGTTTATGCTCTGTTGCTGAGACTTTATCACATTTCCACCTTGATGTACTCAAAACGTTTTTATTAGTCATAAACTTTCTAATATTTGTGCTCTTTACAGTTAGTTATTTCCTATTAAAAAACACAGACCTTTAAAAATTGATTCTGATTCTTCTGAAACAAAATGCAGAGGAAAAGAACATAGTAAACTAAAATAATGGAATTTAATCCTTAAAAGTACAAATTCATTTTAGAATCTGGTAAGTATGCAACGTTTACCATATATAATAATCTCAACTTAATGTTTTATAGGAAGAGCTTGAGAATTTCAAGCATAAAACACAACCAGAGTTGGAATACTATTTGGCAATAAAAAGGAACGAAGTGCTGATACATGCTACAGCATGGATGAGCCTTGAACACATGGTTAAGTGAAAGAAGACAGCCACAAAGGGACACATATTGTATGATTCTGTTTATACGAAAGATCCAGAATAGGCAAATCTACAAAGACAGAAAAGAGACTAGTGGTTGCTAGGGGCTGGGGGAAGGGAAGTGGGGAGTAACTGCTAAGGGGGCCTTCTTTTTGGAGTGATGTTACAGAGCAGTGACAGCCGTACAAATCTATCAGTATACTAAAAATCATGAACTGTACACTTTAAAAGGCTGAGCTTTTCGGTATGTGAATTATACTTCAATAAAGGTGTTACTTTAAAGATAAATAACAAAAAGCCACCACTTGTAAACCACAGTGAAAATTTCCTTGGGAAATTAAATTATGAAAGTCATCGACTAGAAAAGTAAGTTGGTTACCTGTGATGTTAGCAAAGTCAACCTCCTATTTTTTCTCCCATTCTACCAACAAGTACACGAACATAAAACTAGACAGTGTTCGAATCAAAGAATTCGGCACAGTTGGCCGTTAAACTAAAATAGTGAGTGCCTTCTTAGAATCTCCCACTCCTAAACTGTAGGGGGCTTCCACTTACGGAAGTAGTTTTCAACAGCAAGCTCAAGAAGGAACGTCAAACTGGATGACATTTGCCTAGACGCCCTACAAAAGCCAAAAACACTAGAAGGGGTGACACCTACACACTCCTAAGTCTGTGCACGTGTTAGGCTGCCCCCACCCAACACCAACGAGCAGCATGCACCATTCACCCAGATCCCAACTTGCTCACCATAAACTGACACACTATCAAGCCCTCTGGCTCATTTGTTTAAAAGGACAGACACAGCAACCCTCACCAGGTTCCCACTCGAGCCCAACCAGCCCCCGCCCTGCCCCTCCCCACCCCAAACCCACACACGTGTTAGCCCGACACCGCCCCACCGGGTCCCACGTGCACCTGGTCTAACACACTCCCCACGTGTGGGCGCCCCACGGGCTTCCTCAGCTGTCTGAGGTCACCGCGTGACCCTGGGTCTCCAGAGGTAGGAGAGGGGAAGGACGAGGCCCACGTCCCTGAGGTCCCAAGCCTTCGGGGAGTGTCCACACCCATCCTCCCTACTAACCCCAACAAATCCAAGGGCCGGGGGCGACGGCCCCTTTAAGACGCGGCCCAGTCGTCGCCCACAGAGAGGGGCGCAACGGGGCCTACACAACCCCCCCCCTCCGTTTGCCCGCCCACGTCTAGTCGCCTCACCTCGGGCCGCCGGGCCCCGCCGCCGCGGCGGCGGCGGAGGGGGGGCGGGGTGCGGGCGGGGTCCGGAGGGGGGGGTCGCCCCGCCGACGATGGAGCTGCGGTTCGCTCTCTGAGGCCGTGGGACGGTGACTGCGTTGGGCGTGGACGCTCCTAGCTCGCTCCCTCGGCGGCTCCTGGGACCCCAAGATGGCGGCGGCGCTGAGGCGGCTGCGGGCGCTGGGCCGGCGGCGGCGGCGGCCACTTTCACTCACTGAGAGGAGCGGAGCAGGGACACGGGGAGCCATGGCGGGGGGGAGGAGAGGCGCCATAGCCAGGCCAGAACAATCGAGCCGCTACTCAGCGGGCTTACCGCTGCCCCGCCCACGCTCACTGCTCGTCGCCAGCCCGTGGCCGTCCGCAGTGCAGCTGCGGTCGGCCTCGTGCAGCTCGCACCCCGCCGCTACAGCCTGACGCCCCGCGCGGACCGGGGTTCGGGGGGAGATCCTGATCCATGCCATCTGAGTGCAGATTGGTCGGGGCTGGGACTGCCGAAGATTGCCGAAAGGCGGCGGGGAGGAGGAGGAGGATGTCATCGCTAGAGTGAGCAAGCAGATCTCGCGGGAGCAAATGTCGCGAGACCTCTCCAGGTCTGCAACCGCCAAAGAAAGGTTACTTTTCCCGGAAGTAACGTCAGTCGAAACGGCACGGGATCCTGGGAATATTCGTTCCCTGAGGCAGGAGCTTGGGGGGGTGCTTGTGATTAGTTTGTTAGGGGCTACCAAACACTGCTGAGTTCACCTGAGGGAAAGTATAGGCTCGGGTGTGATATTTTATCCTGTTTTTGGCCCCTTTGGGTGGGGTTGTATACTGTGGGGAAGTGCATGCTCCGTGGAACCTCTCGTAACAGTAGTTTGGGGCTCCACTTTAGGCTCAGCGACCAAGACTGTGATGCTGTGGCATATTTGTGCAAGGCGCCAAGGTGAAGGCTTTAGGATTCAAGTACTTGGGAACACACAGACCTGTCATCAGAAATGCCTCCCTATTCTAACACTCACCCAGTGAGCCTCTGAAAAGGGAATAATTTGACTTGTCTGTGCCAACTCCATAGTTTGCGACCCCTACTACCCACATTTACTAAAGTTAATGCAATTCAATTACCAGCATCTGTGATGAGAAGTACCTAGTGTAGAGCCTAACTGCAGATAAGGATTAGAAGAACTTACTGAAAGTTAACTATTCTATTTCTGTTCCCTCATGTCTCATGTTTTAATTCATTTCAGCCTGGCCCTTAGCACGTAAGCAGAACAGCATTTGCTTAAGGTCACTAAGTAGCCGCCTTGTGCCAAATTCGCTGGACTTTGAGAAGTTAGTTTTGCTTAAAGGCAAAAGTATAATATACACCCTTTGTGAAAGAAAGAAGGGGACATAAAACACACAAATACCTGCTCATTTGTCAGGGGAGGGATAAACCAGAAGTTAAGGTGAATGATGTCCTATGTGAGAAGGGTGGCAAGAAGGGGAGGATTGGAACAAGGTAGCAGGATCGACAAAGGAGTGGCAGATATTTTTATATAGGACTGTCTCTTAGAACCATATGTTTCACATACCCAAAAACATAAACACCTAAAACCAACTACGATAATATTTGAGTAACAACCAGCTGATTGGAGCATAAATCAAAAAGAAAAGAATAAAGGGGGAAAAGTCAGTGAGCTGCGGAGGGACCAAGTTGTATGGTCCTTTAAAGTTCAGACGTATAGGTTGTCTGTTGTATTTGTTTTCTGTTGCTGTGCTAACAAATTACCACAAATATAGTGGCTTAACACAGACTTACTATCCTACAATTCTGTAAGTCAGAAGTCTGACTCGGGTCTCAAACTGGGCTAAAATCAAGGTGTTGGCAGGGCTGCCTTACTTTCTGGGGGCTCAAGGGAAGAATTTGTTTCCTTTTCCAGCTTCCAGAGGCTACTTGCATTCCTCGGCTCCTGGCTCCCTTCTTCCATCTAAAAGCCAGCAATGGTAGGTTGGGTCCTTCTCATGTGATATCTGACCAACTCTTACCCTTTTAAGGATCCTTGTGACTACAACAGGCCCACCCAGATAATCTAGGATAAGCTCCCTATTTTAAAATCAACTGATTAGCAACTTTTAGCTCACCTGCAACCTTAATCCCCCTTTGTCTGTAACCTAATATATTCACAGGTTTTGTGGACATCCTTGGGGGAAGGCTATTATTCTGCCTGCCCCCCCCAGTTCTGTTCTAGAACTTTTGATGTACAACTCTCATCTTTCATCTATGACTTTCACATTAAAGTCCAGTTTTTTCTCATCTCTAATACAGTCTTGCATTCTTTTTTTTATTTTTTTTTTGGCCTTGCTGCGTGGCTTGTGGGATCCTAATTCCCGGACCAGGGATCAAACCCGGGCTTCTGCAATGGAAGCTCGGAGTCCTAACCACTGGAGTGCCAGGGAATTCCCTAATCTTGCATTATTGATTGAAGGTCTTTGTACATTCTTTGCCTCAGAGATTTAGTACCTCACATAAAGTTTAATCCACAATTTCTTTGTAATTTGGATTTAAATTGAGATTTAATGTTTTCTAGAAATATCTTGATTTTATTTTACAGTTCATTGTAACATTTTCTGTTTTCTATCCAAATAAAGGAATCTCTTTGGCTTTCTTTAAAAAC
Organism: Grampus griseus; assembly: GCF_964374135.1. NCBI lineage: Eukaryota > Metazoa > Chordata > Mammalia > Artiodactyla > Delphinidae > Grampus > Grampus griseus. Next base: position 84,663,168 of record NC_139018.1, read on the forward strand.
TGTTCATAATATTAAGAAAAATCATTCAATATGCAATATTTAATTTTATTAGGGTAATGTTTAAAATACATTAGAAAATAAAGGAAACAGATCATTTAATGATAATTTTGAGGGAACTGTGCAATTTAGGATATGTATTTTATTTCCAATAATAAAGCAATAAACAAAAAGAAAACCCACTATGTGTCAGGGTAGAGGAAAGACCCAAAACTGAATATAAACACTAAGGAATGAACTTGACTGTTTTACAGATGAGTAACACAGCGACTCTACAAGGGGTGGGGAGGAAAAGAACTCACCTAAGTACTGAGGAAAACAGTATCTTGACTGGATACCTAAGAATAAACCAACTGAACTGTACATAAATTCTGTGATCCACATCGTAAGTATTTCTCTCCAGTATGCATGTTAGAATTAAGCAAATATATTGTAGATCATAAGCTGTGTTTCTCACTGTTGGAGAAAAAAGTTATTAAGTAAGGAAGAGGGGAAAGCTAAAATGAAGGCTGTGGTGTTGGATTGGATTCTGAGGTATCTGTATAAACTCATGGTTTTTAATATATGTAAAATAGGTACAGAAATTTAGATTGGTGTGTATGTGTGAATTAATAAACATATTTCCTAGTTCTGTCTGCTGAGAGTATTTAGAAGCAATGAGGATACCTAGCATCCAGATCTTGATTTCTAAACACCATTTTCCAATAAAAAGAACAAGGAGAACCTTGGAGAAATAACTGATTCCTAGGCTGAGGCAGGGAAACTACCAGATGAGCCTGGAATATATTGTGGTGCCAGGAAATAATGCTTAAAAAAGGATGTCACAAGAACACAGCAGCCAATCTGAAAGAGCTCCTAATGGCCAAAGCAACAAAATAAAAATGACAATATTGCATTATGACCCATGGACCCATGGTATTTATTTTTAATATTCATGCATCCATACTGATACAAACAAATAATTGGTTATTTAAATGGATGGGAGAAAAGGGACAACCCTTTCTTAGAGTAGAATTCCAATTAATAAATGGAGAAGGAAAGAGGGATAACAAAAATCACCACTAGGCAAACATTGCAGTAATAACTTGCAGACACGATCCACAGATGGATGCTAAATTAGTAGGTGAAAATTTGAGGAGAAACAGGATTTACATAGATTCAAAGTGTTTCACCCAAGATACATTTTAGCACAAAGGGAAAGATAGTAACTTAATAATGGTGAGGGACTTCCCTGGTGGCATAGTGGTTAAGAATCTGCCTGCCAACGAAGGGGAAATGCGTTTGATCCTTGGTCTGGGAAGATCCCATATGCCACGGAGCAGTTAAGCCCATGTGCCACAACTACCGAGCCTGCACTCTAGAGCCCATGAGCCACAACTACTGAGGCTGCATGCCCCAACTACTGAAGCCCGCGCACCTAGAGCCTGTGCTTCTCAAGAAGAGAAGCCACCATTGGGCTTCCCTGGTGGCGCAGTGGTTGAGAGTCCGCCTGCCGATGCAGGGGACGCGGGTTTGTGCCGCGGTCTGCGAAGATCCCACATGCCGCGGAGCGGCTGGGCCCGTGAGCCATGGCCGCTGAGCCTGCGCGTCTGGAGCCTGTGCTCCGCAACGGGAGAGGCAACAGCAGTGAGAGGCCCGCGGACCGCAAAAAAAAAAAAAAAAAAAAAGAGACGCCACCACAATGAGAAGCCCGCACACCGCAGCAAAGAGTAGACCCCACTCACCGCAACTAGAGAAAGCCCACGCACAGCAACGAAGACCCGGAGCAGCAAAAAAATTAATTAATTAATTAATTTTAAAAAATAATGATGGAACTCAGCAAACCACCTTAACCAAGTGATCAAGATAAACATCATCAGTAACAAGACATATTTACATCATGAACCCCTTGATATTTTGCATTGAGAAGGACAGTATCATTTCTGTGGTATTCTTGCTGAAAATGTATAATCTCATTCCAATCATGAAAAAAGCATTAGACAATCTGAAATTGGGGGACTTTCCAAAAGAGAATTGATCAATACTCTTCCAAACTGTCAAGATAATGAAAGACAAGGAAAGACCTGAAGACAACTGCAGACTGCTAGAGACTGGGAAGAAATAACAAGTAAATCTAATGTAGAGTCCTGGAAAGGATCCTGTAAAGGAAAAGGGACATTGGTGGGAAAACTGGTGACATTTGTATAAGGTCTCTAATTTAGTTTGTAATATTGTACTAATGTTAATTCCCTTGTTTCCATAACTATACTAAGGTTATGTAAGATGTTAACGCTGGGGAAGCTGGGTGAAAATAATACAGGAAATCTTTTTTGCACCTTCTCTGTAAGCCTAACATTAGTTCAAAATAAAAAGTTAAATTTTTTTTTAATTCCACTTAACTTTTCAACTGTATTCATCTCCATTCTTGAAATACCGTCTTCCCTTAACTTTGGAATCACAATGTTCTCCTGGTTTTCTTCACTTTGGACAGTTTTTTATAACCACAGCAACTAGTCCACTGGTTCATGGATTCTGGTCTTGATAAAATTAGGGATATGCAGGAACTTACATGAGAGTACAAAACTATTTTAAGACACACTCTTCTCAAATTCCTTAGCTAAGTTGAAATCACAGGAGACATAGGGGGACTTCACTTGAGAGGAGCCAGAAGTATCAACATAACCTTTTCTCAGATGTAGCGGAGATGGCCACTATATGAGCAGTAATAACCGTGAAACTGCCCCCACCAACCATCAGCTCCATCCGGAAAAGGGAGAGTTCCCACCGTCCTAACTGCTCTCTGGAATTCCAGGGAAAACAGGGAGGTGAAGAGCAAGTGCATTCTGCCTGGTATCTGCAGCATACACACTTTAAACATTAAAGCAAGGGCCAGAAACTGGTGGTCTTTGGCCATAACCAGCCTCCAGGTGTGTGTTTTGTTTTGTTTGAGGGTTTTTTTTTTGAAAACTAAGAATAACAACACTGGTCCAATAGCTGAATGGAAGTGAACTGTAGCTTCTCCCTTTAAGCATGGTATATGCTTTCCTGTTCACCAGAGTCCCTATTACTACTGGTGACACTACTTAAACCCAATCCACTGACACTTTCCACAACTGCCCAACTTCTGCAGATATTTGAGCTTGCAGTTCCTACAATAAAAGATTTTTATTTGTTTGAATTTGTCACTCTTGCTGAGATGGTTTTTGTTCTAATTAGCATGGGTGAGTAAATGCTGTTTTGAAAGCACAAAAACATAATAATAGCTAACATTTTGTCAGCACCTATAGGCAGTGCTCTAGGAGCAATACACATTTAGCCTTCATGAAAGCCCTTTATTTCCATTTTGTGAAAAGGGAACTGAGGCTTAACTTGATTAGGTAATTAAGTAACTTGTTCAAGCTCACACAGATAGTAAGTGATAAAGCAGGGACTCAAACCCAGGTCTTCAGAGGCCAAGTTCTGTATTCTTACACTATACCAAACGTCTGCTCTTATCAATTTAATTTGCTTTACTGACTTGGTTGTCTATCTGTAATCTTTGATGCTATCACTCATTTATTTTAAAATTATGAAATATATACCAGCACAAAGAAAAATATAGGGAAAAATATAACAAACATTTGTGTACCCACCACCAGATTTGTCAAATCTTAATATTTTGTCATATTTGTTTTTATTAATAAAACATTACAAATATAGCTGATGCCATATGTAGCCCTTTTTATTCCCTTTCTCCTCTCTTACCACTCCCAGAGATAACCACTATCCTGAATTTGTTATTAACAATACCCATCCATGTTTTATATGTATATATATCTTCATAAAAATTATATATATCTTCACTTGCTCTTTTCAGTCAACATTATGTTTTTGAGGCTTATCCATGTTAATATGTGTAGCTTTAATTTATTTTATATTTTTATTTTTTTTTAATTTGGGGGGACTTCAGATTCACAAAAACAGATTGATCATAATCTTTGGTTCATGACACATCAGAAGTCTGTCACTGGCTTCTTTCTATTTAGTTTACTTTTTTTTTTAATTTTTAAAAATTTTTTATTATTTTGGCTGCATTAGGTCTTCGTTGCTGTGCACGGGCTTTCTCTAGTTGCCGTGAGCGGGGGCTACTCTTCGTTGCAGTGCATGGGCTTCTCACTGCGGTGGTTTCTCTTGTTGCAAAGCACAGGCTCTAGGCACACGGGCTCAGTAGTTGTGGCGCACGGGCTTAGTTGGTCCACGGCATGTGGGATATTCCCGGACCAGGGCTCGAACGTGTGTCCGCTGCATCGGCAGGCGGATTCGTAACCACTGCGCCACAAGGGAAGTCTGGGTATCCTGTTATACGTAGTCTTTTGGGACTTACCTTTTCCACTTAATGTTGATAAAACTGTTAGGTGTCACTGGAGCTGGTAGTTTTTAAAACAGCTTTATTGGGATTTCATTCACATACCCAAAACCGCATCCACTGAAATGTGTGTAATTCAATGTTTTTTAGTATCTTCACAGAGTTGTGCAACCGTCATCATAATCTAATTTTAGAACATTTTCCTTTCCTGGAAAAGAAATGCCCATCCCCATGAGCTATGAGCTTCACTCCCCATCCCGAAGCCCCACCTCCACCCATGTAACCACTTAACCTTTCTGTCTCTATAGATTATTTATTTATTTATTTATTTATTTATTTTTTTTTTTTTGCTGTACGCGGGCCTCTCACTGTTGTGGCCTCTCCCGTTGCGGAGCACAGGCTCCAGACGCGCAGGCTCAGTGGCCGTGGCTCACGGGCTCAGCCGCTCCGCGGCATGTGGGATCTTCCCGGACCGGGGCACAAACCCGCGTCCCCTGCATCGGCAGGCGGACTCTCAACTACTGCGCCACCAGGGAAGCCCTATTTAATTAATTTTTACTGTTGTATAATATTACCTTGTTTATACCATAGTTTATTTACCCACTCTCCCACTGATGGGCATTTGGGTTGTTTTCCAGGTTTTCACTGTTATGAATAGTGTTGGTCTGAACAGTCTTGTATCTGTCCTGTCTTGCGCATGCATGTCCAAGATGTTTTCTTTGGCATATACATAATAGTAGACTTACAGGATCATAAATATGCAAGTGCTCAAGTAAAGAAAATAATTAAAACTATTTGGAAACTATATTCCCAAGTAGTTGTGCAATTATACACTCTCACCAGCAATAAAAAAGAGAGATTGTGGATTACTATCTCTCCAAAATTTTATAAGGTTGAACAGCTCCTCAAACGTTTATTGGCCATTTGTGTTGCTCTTCTGTGAAATCCCTGTTCATGTCTTTTGCCTCTGTTTCTATTAGGTGTGTGTGTGCGCACGCTTTTCTTATTGATTTGAAAGAGTTCTTAATTTATTCTTGATACAAATCCTTTGCTATTTCTGCCTATTGTGAATATCTTTCTCCAGTTTGCTACTTATCTTTTGGCTTTCTTCAATGTCCCTTAAAGAAAAGTTCTCAATTCTAATAGCCAAATTTATCAATATTCTCTTCTAAATCAAATGTTTTTAATGTTTTGCTTAAGATATCTTTCCCTATTCCACAATCAAAAAAAAAAAATCCACCAGTATATTCTACTGAGGTGTTTTTTTTCAACACTTAGATCTTTAATCCTGGAATTTTTTAATATGTTGAAAAGTAAATATCCAATTCATCTTTTTGCATAGAGAGATCCATTTTTTCCAAATCCATTTATTGAAATGTTGATCGTTCCTTTCTCACTGCTTTGACATGCTGTCTCTGTTTTTTACTAAAGTTCTACATTATGATGGTCTGTTTCTGGACTTATTCTATTCCATTGGTCAACTTGTCTGTCCCTGTGCCAATGTCACATTGTCTTAATTAGTACAATTTCAAAATAAGTTCTGATACTTGGTAGGCAAGTCATTCTCCCTTCATCTTCAGAAATGTTCAGCTATTTTTTGGTCCTTTATTCTTCCATTTAAATTTAATATCATTTTATCAATTTTAATGAAAAATGTGGTTGGCAGTTTTATTGTATCTCATTGAATCCATAGATCAATTCAGAGAGCTTTGACATTTCATGATATTAAATCTTCCTATCTGTGAACATAGTAGCTCTACATTTATTAGTTTTGTTTAGAGCCTCTTTACTACCTCTTAATAACATTTTATAGTTTTTCCTGTAGGAGCCTCAGACCACTTTCGTTAGATTTATTCTTAATTACTTGACATTCTCAAATATTATTTAACCTTACATAGTAATAAACAAACTGTTAAGAGTTGTCTTCTCTTTTATATTGCACATCTTTCTTGTGCACCTACGGGAGTCTTTCTAGGGTATACACTTACTACTGAAACTGTTGAGTCATAGGGTATATGCATCTTCAAATAAAAGTGCTCTGTGAATAATAACAGCCAAAAAAAACTCCACACAAATGTAAGTTGGTAGTGAACACTTAAGAAATATCTGATGAAGGAACTATCCCAATTGAAATAGTGAAATGAATTTTACCACATGGTAATCATGGTACAGCCAAAGTTATACTGGAAGAGAGGCATATTCAGAGTGGAGGATGGAATGTCCTGACAGTTTTAGAATGAGTGTCATCAGGAAAGTCCTTCCTCTGAAAAGGAAAACAAAGCAGCTGTGGGAGAATCTTTGAGAAATATAAAGAATTAATTAGAGAAGCTCATTACTAAAAATATTTGTTTTCTTTCTAGAAAAGCAATCTGGCCAAGTTGAGGGAAATAGCAAATAACTACTAACCCTAAATAGTATCTTCCACATTAAGTTTCTCAGCATTTAACATCTACAGATAAGACAGGCAGAGCTAAACTGATTGCAAGGAGAGATTTAAAAAAAACTTCACATGTATCTGGTATTAATGTTATATATTTACGTTTATATTCATCATCTCATATGATATTATAAAGGTGATAGTATGAACATCTCTGCTTTATAGATGACAAAAAAGAACCTCAAGGAGATTAAGTCTAAAATCACAAAACTAGTCCATTAGTAAATCCAGGACTTGACTCAAGATATGTGAAAGAAATTCAGAGCATTCTGGTGAAAAGCTCTGAGGCACAATACAAAGATTTTTAACTCCTTAGGGCATGCCAGAATTTTAAGACAGTAGGTAAAACAAAGTACAAAAAAAATTCAATATATTTAGTGGTAATGACAACAGACCCCTTTTAAGCTGGTGCTAGAGTCAGAAGCCTGGCAAGAAGGATGATGTAAAAAGGATAAATAAATTTAGCCATGAGCGTATAAAACATGACTGACAGAAAGTTTTACAAATAGTTTTACATATTTAGCTTCTTTTCTCCTTTGTGGTTATTTCGTAATAGGAAAGATATAACCAGGAGAGTTAGATTGTTATGAGGATGTGTTCAAATATCTATAGAAGGATAATATTTAATATTGCCTTAGAGGTAGGTGCAGCGGATAGTTCTGATGCCGATAATGTCTTCCATGTAGTTTGAGCTTTCATATATCTTATCTGAAGTGGTAGCCTCAGTTTCTACCTTGAAGTCCGAAGAATATGAAAACTTACCATGTGGGTAAGTGGGACACAAGAAATAAAGGACAATAACAGTGTGAAATGGTGGGGCCACTCTGGAAACATTCTGGCAGTTCTTCAAAATGTTAAGTACATTGCTACCATTTGATCCAGCACTCCACTCCTAGGTCTAGACACAAGAGAAATGAAAACATATGTCCACACAAAAACTTGTACACAAATTTTCATAGCAACATTATTCATAATAGCCAAAGGTATACCTAAATGTCCATCAACCAATGAATGGGTAAACAAATGTGGGATATCCATACAATGGAATATTATTCATTAATAAAAAGGAATGAAGTACTGGCACATGCTGCAACATGAATGAACCTTGAAAGCATTACACTAACTGAAAGAAGTCAGTCACAAAAGACTACATATTACATGATTCTATGCGTGTGAAATGTCCAGAATAGGAAAAGCTATAGAGATAGAAAGTAGATCAGTGATAGCTTAGGGCAGGGAAGGGTGTGGGAAGAGGCAGTAATAGCTAAAGGGTACAGAGTTTCTTTTTTGAGGTGATGAAAATATTCTAAAATTGATTGTGGGGATTTCCCTGGTGGTCCAGTGGTTAAGACTATGCGCTTCCACTGCAAGGGGCACGGGTTCGATCCTTAGTTGGGGAACTAAGTTCTTGCATGCGGCGCTGAGCGGCCATAAATAAATAAATAAATAAATAAATAAAATTGATTGTGGTGATAGTTGCATGTAACTGTGAATATACTAAAACTGCTGAATTGTACACTTTAAATTGATGTATTGTGCGGTATGTGAATGTATCTCAATAAAGCTGTAAAATAGAAAAGAAAAGGAACAGACCAGATCTCCCCAGCAGCATCCTCCAGGGCCCCCTTCTTTTTCCTAGACAATGCTAAAAACAAAACAAAATGAAAAAAAAACAAAAACAAAAACTAGAGGTGTTCTTAAATTTATCTGTTAGTGGATGTGTCCACATTTTAGCTGTTCAGAATAATCCCAGCAAGGTTATCACTGAACTCAAATAGAAAGTGATAATAGGACAGCCCAGAGACCAGTCTGGTTCTAGCCCAAATCTAAAGGTCCTGTGAGGCTGAGAGAGTATTCCTTAGTTGGTCCCTAGCAACCTTAAGTACCTGTACATGTCCCAGGCCTATCCTTATCTGAATTCATACCCCATAAATCTGGACCATATCTGGACAGATGTCAGGGACAGGATGAATAACTACTCATCATCTCTTCTCTTTGCCAGTGCAGGCAATGTATGCCTGGGGAATGTTGTGTGTCAGATCTAACAAAGGGGAGAAACCAGTTTGACTTCATGCCAGTGCTAGAAGTGACATGACAAAGAAGGCTGGAACTGAACCATGCATGGCACAATGGACTCTGAAGGAGAAGACAGGTTCCCCTCAAGTTTTAAAGCAAGAGACAAACTCAATCAAGGGTTCTAGGTTGTTTCTACCACCAGCCTGTTTTCTTTCCCCATGTCGGGAGCATACTGGGCAGGGTCTAGAAGAGCTTCCATGTGCTTGTCTCCCATTGATATGTGCTCAAGCCAAGTCCCAGGGAGAGCAAACCCCTTGCTCCAAGAGGACCAAATCCAGCTAGCTCTTAACAGGTCCACTTATTCTATGAAAAGCATAATAAACAACAAGGTCCTACTGTATAGCACAGAGAACTGAATCACTTTGCTGTACAGCAGTAATTAACTATACTTCAATGCTGTACAGCATTGTAAATCAAGTATACTTCAATTAAAAAAAAAAAGTGAAAAGCATGAAACATTCAGGCAGTTTTCCAGCATCCTCTCCACCACAGTCAACTCTTAGAAGTCCTCTCTGTTTTTCAGGCTCTTCCTTCACCAGAGAGATGGCAGTGCTAGGCCTCGCCACTCAAGGAGACACTTCGTTCCATTTCAGTCAACAACACACTTTCCACAGTACCCTTTGCCCTACCAAACTCCATTTTTGGGATTGTAAAAACATATTAGAGCAGAGTTCCCAGAGGACGGGGACATTAACCAGAAGGAAGCATCTGTGTGTTCCATCTTTTTCCTTAGGAACTGTGGTTCTGTGGTTCTCTGTTTTCTTGCCTCTGGACTCAACTTGTAAATTTGAGGGAAAGTTAGTGAAAAGGAGTCAGTCAATGAGAACCAGGTCTGGAGTGAGAGGCACAGGGAGACACTGAATTCGTGCTGGTAATGGGCTATCCAGCAGACTGAAAGGTCAGTGCAGCCTTGGTTTAGACCTTTACTGTAATTTTTCAAGACTTCTGACACAGAACAAAGCTATACCATTAAAAAATAGTTAAAGTATACATTAATGCATTCAGGGAGAAACCCAGAAGCTGACTGGAAACTACTGGGTATCTATAGTTATGCTGGGGTACTTTTCCTATATATGTACAGGATCTTCTGGTCCCCAGCTGGCTGAACTGGAACAATGGATTCTTTTTTTTTTTTTTTAATGTTTATTTATTTAGGCTGCGCTGGGTATTAGTTGCTGCATGCGGGATCTTTTAGTTGCGGCCTTCGAACTCTTAGTTGCAGCATGCATGTGGGATCTATTTCCCTGACCAGGGATCAAACCTGGGCCCCCTGCATTGGGAGTGCAGAGTCTTAGCCACTGGACCACCAGGGAAGTCACTGGAACAATGGATTCTGATAGACATCCACTACCAGCACATGGGCTTGTAGAGGGGGAAGGAGATTTTCAAAAAGATGGGGTGTTCCTCTGGGTAGCCAAAGCAGCAAAACTGTGTCAAATGGAAAAATAAAATCTTAAAGGTACTAGAAGAAACATAGATTATTTTTTAACCTTGGAGTGAAAGATCCCTTTTGAGCCTGCCATAGAATCCAGAAGTCATAAAGGAAAAGACTAATTGTAAATCAACTATACTTCAATTTAAAAAATAAATAATAATAACATAAAATAAATAAAATTATTCCAGAATTAAAAATTCACTGAAAATAAACAGATAAGTATGAATTTTTAAAAAATAAAATAAAGGAAAAGGCTGATAAATATAACAGAAACAGTTAATGTAACAACCTAAAAATCACCACAAGTCACATAAAAAAGCCAATTTCTTTAATATACAGAGAGCACTTATACACCAAACTTTAAAAATTAACAGCCCAATAGGAAAAGAGGCGAAAAAGAAAATCAATTCGGTTGTTCAATAGGTATTTACTGAATGCTTAGTGTATTCAAGGCATGGTTCTAGGCACTGGAGATGTGGCTTTGAGAAAAACAACATAGAAAAATAAATATCAAAGGTTAGTAAACATATTAAAAGATTCTCAACTTCACTTAGAATAAATACAATTTTTTTTTAAATTGAAATAGTGTTTTTCACTTACCAAATTGGCAAAGATTAAGCTTAGTACAGGCAGTGTCCAAGGGACATACACACCACTATACACTAATGAAGAAGTCTAAACTGGCAGCATCCTTTTAGAGAACTCTTACCTCTCACTTTAACACATCTGATTTGTTTGAGTCTTTTTTTTTTTTAACAAGGATCTACTTAACCTTTATAATTTAAAAGGATTATATTAAAAATGAAATCATAAAATATACCTATCCTTTTGTAAGGGCCTTTGAAGCTTTCTGATTTCTATGTGTGTTGAAGTTAGAAGACATTTTACTTATAGAGGCACACTCTTCTGGGCTTAAGTAATCTACACTAACTCTAGCTCTGCATTTTTATTATTCACTTTTTCATTCAGCAGACATCTACTAAGCTAACTGCTTTATGCCAAGCAATGTGTTAATCACTGGCTATTTAGTCTGATGAGGGAGACATCAGATTAATCACAGCATAACAAGTGCAACAAAAGAAGTATGTACAAAGTACTTAGGAAGCAGACAGGAGGCATCAATAACTGTCAACAGACTTTAGAGAAAACTTTCCAGAGGAGAGATATTTAAGCCAGTTCATGAGAGGGGTCTTTCTTCTCATGGGTTTGCCACCCAATAAACAAATGGGAAACGAAAAGAATACATTAACATCAAAGTCAGAAGAAAGGTAGATTCAGATAGGGCCACCATACTTGAATTACAATGTGGTGAAATCAAGAAGGGAACCACTGAGCGTTGGAGGAGGCTGCTGAGATGGAAGACACCTGAGTCCTGAAACTGAAGGCTGAACGTAAACATGATATCATCATAAATATCTCCCTTATGAAATTTGAGGGACCACAGGCTCCTCACAGAAAACATGATTACAGGAACATTTCGGGTGGACACTGTTGTTCTGATTATTGCTGTTGATAATGGTGAATACTAAATATTTCAAGGAATGGGCAAACTGGTGAGCTTGGAATATTGGTCTGTATTTTTCTTTTCTTGAAATATCCTTTTCAGATTTTTACATCAGGGTAATGTTGCCCTCACAAAATGATTTAGAAGTGTCTTCTTTGTCCTATGAAAGAGTCTGTGTGATTATTTTCTTAAGGCCTTATTTGTTAGAGATATACACTGAAATATTTACAGGGAAATTATATGATGTCTAGAATTTGTTTTAAAATATTTCAGAAAAAAAAGAATAGATGAAACAAGAATGATAGAATGTTGATGTAATGTCTGGGGGTTTATTATACTATTTTCTGCACTTTTAAGTATGTTAGAAATTTTCCGTAAGAAAAGGTTTTTTAATTTTTTTTAACTTTTAATTTTATATTGGAGTATAGCCGATTAACAATGTTATGATAATTTCAGGTACACAGCAAAGGGACTCAGCCATACATTATATGTATCCATTCTCCCCCAGACTCCCCTCCCATCCAGGCTGCCACGTAACATTGAACAGAGTTTCCTGTGCTATATGGTAGGTCCTTGTTGGTTATGCATTTTATTTATTTATATTATTTTTTAATTTCAAACATATAATTTGTTGTGTTTTTATTTTTTTAACATCTTTATTGGAGTATAATTGCTTTACAATGGTGTGTTAGTTTCTGCTTTATAACAAAGTGAATCAGTTATACATATACATATGTCCCCATATCTCTTCCCTCTTGCATCTCCCTCCCTTCCACCCTCCCTATCCCACCCCTCTAGGTGGTCACAAAGCACTGAGCTGATCTCCCTGTGCTATGCGGCTACTTCCCACTAGCTATCTACGTTTAGTAGTGTATATATGTCCATGCCACTCTCTCACTTCGTCCCAGCTTACCCTTCCCCCTCCCCGTATCCTCAAGTCCATTCTCTAGTAGGTCTGCATCTTTATTCCCGTCTTGCCCCTAGGTTCTTCATGACCTTTTTTTTTTTTTTAGATTCCATATATATGTGTTAGCATACGGTATTTGTTTTTCTCTTTCTGACTTACTTCACTCTGTATGACAGTCTCTAGGTCCATCCACCTCACTACAAATAACCCAGTTTCGTTCCTTTTTATGGCTGTGTAATATTCCATTGTATATGTGTGCCACATCTTCTTTATCCATTCATCTGTTGATGGACACCTAGGTTGCTTCCATGTCCTGGCTATTGTAAATAGAGCTGCAGTGAACATTTTGGTACATGACTCCTTTTGAATTATGGTTTTCTCAGGGTATATGCCCAGTAGTGGGATTGCTGGGTCGTATGGTAGTTCTATTTTTAGTTTTTTAAGGAACCTCCATACTGTTCTCCATAGTGGCTGTATCAATTTACATTCCCACCAACAGTGCAAGAGGGTTCCCTTTTCTCTACACCCTCTCCAGCATTTGTTGTTTGTAGATATTTTGATCATGGCCATTCTGACCGGTGTGAGATGATATCTCATTGTAGTTTTGATTTGCATTTCTCTAATGATTAATGATGTTGAGCATTCTTTCATGTGTTTGTTGGCAATCTGTATATCTTCTTTGGAGAAATATCTACTTAGGTCTTCTGCCCATTTTTGGATTGGGTTGTTTGTTTTTTGATATTGAGCTGCATGAGCTGCATGAGCTGCTTGTAACTTTTGGAGATTAATCCTCTGTCAGTTGCTTCATTTGCAAATATTTTCTCCCATTCTGAGGGTTGTCTTTTCGTCTTGTTTATGGTTTCCTTCGCTCTGCAAAAGCTTCTAAGTTTCATTAGGTCCCATTTGTTTATTTTTGTAGAAAAGGTTTTTTTAAAATGGAAAAAAATACTGTCTAGTATGTTTCAGCACACTCTACTTGTGTGTGACTGCTCTTGGAAACTCAGTCTTCACTCAACCTACAGTGATGGGACCAATCCACCCTTCCCCTGGAGGATAAGACATAGGGATTGTCAACGTGACTAGTCGGCTGTAGAGGCAACGCAAGGCTTCAAACAGTGTTGTTTCAGTGGAGAGCCCTTATGGGTGACTTTCTATGCCTTGATCCAGGGCGTGTTAGAGTTTGACTAGGGCAACTTGTCCGCACTTCAACCAGAAATGCTACTGGATCTGGGTTTTAGCCAGTTTTCTTACTATGCATAGGTACTGGCTTCAACAATTTCCTATTTTATCTTCTGGCTGTGGGGTGGCTCAGTGGGCTCAATTTTGTTAATACCATCAGTCAGTTGTTTCATACCTGGTATTATTACCGATGCTTTCAAGTCGGGCCCCAAAAAGTGTCCTCCTGCCCGGTGTCATTTGGGACAGTTGAAAAAGACAGAGTTTGGTTCATAAGCAAAAGAAAGCTTTATTCTTTGATCAGAGAATGGAGAGGTGCAAGCTTCTGCTCTAGAGCACAGGCTCTCCCCGCAGGCCATGGGCGGGGCTGCTTTATAGGGTTCTGGCCAGCAGGGAAGCTGCGGAGCTCTCTCCTGTTGGTCGCAGCTGTGCCTCCAGACTTGTAAGGTGCAGCGTCTCTGCACACAGCCCGCTGTCGCTGCCACCATCTTGAATTGCCGTGTCATGCAGGCAAGGGCTTCTGCTCACAGCCCGCCCATCGAAGCCATCTGGCACCAGGAACTCTGGTCTGAAATGCCAGGTGCAATGCCTCTGCATGCGGCAGCCTATGAACAAGTGAAACTAGAGTAATGACAAATGGGAAAAAAACGTTAGATTTTATTTTATTACCCAGACTCTATTTTTATTTCCTGAGCACTGTTAATGGTCTTTGCCAGTGACAAATCCCTCCTCTGATTTTTGTCTTGCTTCTCATTCTTGAGGGGTGCTAAGGAGAGAAGGTCCGACTTATGTAGCTTCTTTCTGCTGATCAGGGGAGTCGTCATAACCCTGGGTAGAGGAGCAGAACTTCTCCCTAGCTACCTTTACATATGTTTGTCACCAAGCCTTTGCCCTGACTGTGCATATCCCTGAGTGACCACCATTTGTCTAACCTTGGGTTTGCTTGTTTTGTTTTGGCTGTGCCACGCGGCTTTCGGGATCTTAGTTCTCCGACCAGGGATTGAACCTGGGCCCCAGGAGTGAAAACACTGAGTCCTAACCACTGGACTGCCAGGGAATTCCCTGTCTAACCTTTTGGAGACAAGGGACACCAGACAATTTAAGGTACATGGCCCAATTAAAATACATAAATAAATAAATAAAAAATTTAAAGATACATGGCTCAAGTATTAGCAAGAGCAAATTTTTCCTGAAAATGCAGGTATCTAGGTCTTTTGACTGTAGGCAAGTGTGCCCTGATGTTGAGGCACACTACTATGGCCTGCATATCCCTGGTAACACTTCTGTTGTTTTTCAGAAGAGAAGCTTCAGGTCAGAGAGAAGTTCACATGAGTAGCCAAAGGGGTCCGTTGCCCCAGGTTGTCTCTCCAGAGTTTGGGGCTCGGGGTCCTCTTTACTTGAGGGTGATGTAACCACAGTGTGATAACCTGCAACTTCAGGAAAGAATGGGTGGTTAGCATTGTTGCAGAAGAGGAAAATGTCATGTCCTGGGACCCACAAGAGTCCTTAAGACAGACCACCAAGTGAGGGTCCTTGGCATCACACAGTAAAGAATTCAAGAGTGAGCCAAAGAAAAGTGAAAGCAAGTTTACTTAGATACACACTCCATAGGCTGAATGCAGTCTGTCTCAGAAAGTAAGAGTGGCCCCAGGGCATGTGGCTGTTGGTTTTTATGGGCTGAGTAATTTCATATGCTAATGAGTGGGAGGAATATTCTTGCTATTTCAGGGAAGGGTAGGGATTTCCCAGAAATTGGGCCACTACCCACTTTTTGGCCTTTTATAGTCTGCCTTGGACTGTCAAGGCATAAAAAGGGGTATGATTTTTTAGTATTACAATGAAGATATAATGAGCTAAAGGTCAATGACTGGACTATTCTCGAAGTCACCTTGGTTCCAGCCAGTTTTTATTGCATCCTAATAGCTGCGCCCCTTCTTCATTTATCTAGCTGTTGTGTCCTGCCCCTTTCCCTCCTGTCTCAGAATCACCAAATGGGGTCCATTCCACTAAGGAGTGAGCTGATCTTGCAGGCTTCCAGTTTTCCAGGTTTTTAGATACACTTAGTCTCCTGGTGGGCAGGAACAGTACTTGGTTACCATATTCCAAGAGAGCTTTCATGGTTTCTCCTACCTGGAGGGCATACTTGAGTTGTTCCATTTCAAGGGAGTTAAGGTGTCCTTTCAGGCTTGGCGAAGGGGTCTACCACACATGAGTTCAAATGCACTTCCATATAGTGATTGGATTGTTTAGAGAAATGCAACCCTGAGTAAGAGGTCCCAGTTTTTGAGCTAATACCCCAAGGGCCATTCCCATTCTCTCCTGAATGTAAGGGTCAAAGGGTTTAGTTAAATCTTGGAGGGCCAGGGCAGGGACTTGAAGTAACTGCTTTTTCAATTCCTGAAAGTCCCCTTTACATTCTGAATTCCATTCAAAAGGATCATCCTTTCCTTTCAACTCTTCATACAGAGGCCTCACTATTAGACCATATTTAGGGATCCAGATGCGGCAAAACCCAGCCATCCTCAGGAAACCCCTAAGCTGTCTTCCAGTTTTAGGATGGGTGAGGCTGCAAAGGGCTTCTTTTATTTTCTAGGGTAGGCTTCTCTGACTTGTGAGAATGAAGCCTAGGTAGGACACCCTAGTTTGTGATATTTGAGCTAAATCTGGGACGGCAGCGTATGTCCGGGTTTTAGATGGACTATCATGGGACTGGCTCCTACAGCTAGTCCCACCCGTCCCTGTGCCTAGACCTCAGGATTTACTCCAAGGAGGTTGCTTGCTCTGTCTAGGGAGGTTTTTCCTCAGCCATTACCATTATCACCTTGTGCCCCTGTCTAGGGGAACACCCATCTCGTTTGTCTCCCATTAGGTGGATAGTTAGCCCCCAACATACGTAGGACATCTCTTCCTAGCAGGGGTATAGGGCATTCAGGGGCATACAGGAAGGAATGAGTGAGAATGTGTTCATCCACTTTACATTCAAATGGTTCTATGAATGCTCATTCTTGGGCCTTCCCTGATACCCCCATAATTTTACAACTCTTGTGACTGAGTTTGCCTGATCTGGTGCTCAGAATCAAGTAAGTGGCACAGGTGTTGATGGGCTTTCTCCCTATGTCCAATGTCAGCAGGGGTTCCTTAGGGGTCAGTTGGAGTGCCAGCTTAGGAGTTCCCTGGCCCCATCATTCTTCACCTATTTGGATCATCTGCCTTCGAAGGTAATGGCTGGTACCTGGCATTTCTGTCGCTTTTTGGGGCGGCGAGGTTATTCTCCCTTCCAGTGTCCCTCTTGTTTACATATGGCACACTGATTGGGTCTGCTTTCCTTGCCTTGCTATCCCTCCGTGTGGGCCAGCAGTCACTCACTGGAGTTGAGAGTTTCTGAGGGCAGTTAGTCCAGACCAGTTGACATTGGAGGGCAACAGCCAGCAAGTGGACTTGCCTCCAGACCTTTTTATCCTCTGACTTTTCCTCCTCTGTATCTTGGTTATTAAACACCTGGTAGGCAACCCCGACCAGGCGAGAGGCAGGGCTATATGGTTCTATTTCCAGTTTCTGAAGCTTACGCCGCCTCATGTCCAGGTCACTTTGAGAAATTGAATAGAACCTCAGGATTGCATTCCCTTCCAGTGACTCAAGGTCAGTGGTGGTATACATTTGGAGGCATTGCCTGAGGCACTCTAGGAATGCTGAAAGGTCTTCTGTTGGCTCCTGATGATTTCCTTTATCTTATTCCAATTGACAGGTTTTTTTCCTACTGCCTGGTGCTAGTTCCTCTGAAGTAGGCAGGGGAGCCCTGTGAGCCCTTTGTAAGACCAGAACCCCCAATATCTGGAAGACCTGTGAGCTGCTGGCCAGAACAAGAAACACCCACTGCCCCCCCCCGCACCGCAACTTGTGAGGTGAACCTTGGGTGATTATCGACCGAGGTTCCACGAGCTCTCCTCCTGGTATCAGCACAGAATACCAGCTGCCCCAGTGGTCTGGTGAGTACCCCATGGGAATCCCTCGTGCTTTTAGCTTTCACCTGGTAGGAAGTCTGAAACACCTTCTTTTTGGCTGAAAGGAGGAAAGAGAAGACCCCTGATTCAGAGAGCTGTGCCACTCCCTAACAGACCAAGTTGGTTAGGAACTAACGTGCCTACGCTGCTCTGGACCAGAGGCAGTCCAATCTTACCTCCTGTGGGATATTCTGACTGAGGAGGGACTGTCTTAAGCACAGGCTGTTACAAATTCAAGGCAGACCCCCAGCTATATCAGATCTGAACCATTTGGATGGCTCTTATTTTGGTCTTTTGAGCAATCCATTAACAGTTTGGGGCTGGTTCCAAATCTCCCGAACAGAAATCTTATTTGGGTCGAATCTGGTGGTATTTGTGTGACTAAATTCCCAGCCAGGGTCCATCAACCTTCCAGGATTCCCCTTGAGGCAGGTCCCTGATGGAGAAGGAGGGCTCATCCAGGTATACGTCCCCTTTACGGAGGCCTCTGCACATGGCACACAATGAGCAAGTGAAACTAGACTAAGCACAAGGGAAAAAAAAGTTAGTTTTATATTATTACCCAGATTCTATTTTTATTTCCTGGAAATTGTTAATGGGCTTTGCCAGTGACAGTATGTAAGCCAGAAGACCAAGCTGGAACACTGGAGGTATACCTCAAAACACACACACAGCCCTTTGGAAAGGTCTGGATTATAGGTTCAAGGCATTTAAAGTTTTCTCTGTCTACTCGTAAGCTGACTACTAAGCTAACTAAGAGGAAATATCAAACGAACACTTAGGTTGTTTCCATATCTTGGCTATTATGAATAATGCCACTGAACATGGGAATGCAGGTATCCCTTCAAGATCCCATTTTCATTTCCCTTGGGAATATACCCAGAAGTGGGATTACTGATAATATAGTTCTATTTTTAATTTTTTGAAGCCCCTCCATAGTGGCAGTACCAATTTCTGATCCCACCAGCAGTGCACATATTCCCTTTCCTCCACACCCTTACCAGCACTTGTTAGCTCTTGTCTTTTTTATAATAATCATTCTAACGTGTAAGATGATATCTCACTGTGTTTTTTTTTTAATTTTTAAATTTTATTATTTATTTTTATTTTTGGCTGCGTTGGGTCTTCATTGCTGTGCACGGGCTTTCTCTGGTTTCAGTGAGCGGGGGCTACTCTTCGTTGCGGTGCGTGGGCTTCTCATTGCAGTGGCTTCTCTTGTTGCGGAGCATGGACTCTAGGTGCACGGGCTTCAGTAGTTGTGGCATGCGGGGTCAGCAGTTGTGGCTCGTGAGCTCTAGAGCGCAGGCTCAGTAGTTGTGGCGCACAGGCTTAGTTGCTCCGCGGCATGTGGGATCTTCCCAGACCAGGGATCGAACCCGTGTCCCCTGAGTTGGCAAGTAGATTCTTAACTACTGCGCCACCAGGGAAGCCTCTCACTGTGGTTTTGATTTGTATTTTCCTGCTAATTAGTGATGTTGAGCACCTTTTCATGAACCTATTGATAATTTGTATGTCTTCTTTGGAAAAATGTCTATTCAGCTCCTCTGCCCATTCTTAATATCAGATTGTTTGTTTGTTTTGATCTGTTGCAAGGCAAGGGTCAAGGTTTATTTTTTAGCATATGAATTTCCAATTGTTTCCACAATATTCTGGATCCTTTGTTTTTTCATATTAAATTTTAGAGTCAGCTTACCAATTTCTATCCCAAAAGGCTCCTGGGATTTTGATAGGGTTTATGTTGAATCCATAGATAAATTTGGGAAGAATTAACAGCTTAACAATATTGACTCTTCCAATACATAAACAAAGTATGTCTCTCCATTTATTTAAGTCTTCTTTAATTTCTGTCATTAATGTAGTTTCAAAATACCAATCTTGTATATATTTTCTTAGTTTTATCCCTAAGTATTCTGTGATTTTTTGCTATTGTAAATGGTATTTTTAACATTTTAATTTCCAGTTGCTTATTGCTATTATATAGAAATATGATTGATTTTTATATATAAATCTTGTGTCCTACAACACTGTAATATTCACTTATAGTTCTAGTAGCTTTTTGGTAGATTCTTTGGGATTTTCTACATAGACAATCATGTTGTCTTTGAATAAAGATACGTCGCAGAGAGACAGGAGGTAACTAAAGGGGGGATCCCACTGGTCAAATATGGGACAATTTGAGCATCAAAATAAATAATAATAGTGAGAGATTATTATTTACAATATAAGAATAAATAAGCTGATATAAATGGATACATAGATAAATGAGGGAATGAGTGAATGAATGGTGGAGAAGGGAAAGCTCTTCTTTAGTTAAATGTAAATTAATAAGTGAAGAAAGAATGATAGAATTGGAAAATCATCATTTGAAACCTATCATTACACACTACTATATATAAAATAGATTACCAACAAGGACCTACTGTATAGCACAGGGAACTATACTCAATATCTATAATAACCTATAAAGGAAGAGAATGTAAAAAAGAATATATATGTATGTTTATATTTATATATATGTATAACTGAATCACTTTACTGTATACCTGAAACTAACACATTTTAAATCACCTATTTTTCAATAAACATTTTTTAAAAACCCATCATAATAATTGATTCAGGCAAGTGTCATCAATGTATGTTTTTCAGACTGGCTGGTGAAAGTTTGAAGAGTAAGAAGATATTTACACAGTCTCAAAATATCTCCCTACAAAATACTTATTAAGTATAAAAAGTAAAAAAGTAATGTCATAGTGGAGAAGCCTGGCAAACATCACCTTAACCAACCGATCAAAGCTAACAAAGTTAGTATCACTGGTAACAATGTTAATTGACAGCATGTGCCTTCTGCTGTGATGCACTTCTGTGGAACTGTGGCTAAATTAGTGTAACCCAAATGTAATCACGAGAGAATATCAGAGAAACTCAGATAGAGAAACATTAACTCACAAAATAACTGGATTCCCAGAAAGGTGGAATAGATAAATTTCCCTATTCCTTGTACTAATTACAACTAAAACCCCTAAACACTATATAGAAAACAAACGTAAGATTCTAAAACGTGGAGAGAACCTCAGGACCCAAGGAATGACATGTTGGCAAGTTCCCTGGATTTTCTTTTTGTCTCATGGATCAGACATGGATCTGAAGAAGCTGGCAACCGTGAAACCAATGGGTGCAGATAAGAAAGACCCAACAAAAGCCTGCTTCGTAGCTAAAGGACCAGGAAAGGGGCCACCTAGCAAGACTGAAAATGTTTAAGCAGTAACCATTTAACTCCAGCCAAATACCACAGAAGAAAACCGTGGCCCGGCCTATATTCTTGCCAGCAAAGCCTGTGGGGAGTCTAGACTTCCACCCTTGCAGCCTGTAACAAGGTGCCTCAACAACCCTGTAGGGTGACATCAGAGAAAGCCAAGTAGGGAGCCAGGACTTTCATCCCCATCTGGGAATAACAAGGATCACTACCCCAAGGCATCAGTGGAGACGGTGAGAAGATCTGGAACTCCAACCCCCCAATCAGCAGTAATGATGAGCCCCTTCATTTAATATCAATGGAAACCAAGTGAGGAACCTGGATTTCTGCCTCCACCTGGCGGTAACAAGATGGCACCCCCTATGTTCCCTTCCTGGAGTGGTGTCAGAGAAGGCCAACTAAAATAGATTTAGGGCTTCCCTGGTGGCACAGTGGTTAAGAATCCACCTGCCAGTGCAGGGAACACGGGTTCGAGCCCTGGTCCAGGAAGATCCCACATGCTGCAGAGCAACTAAGCCTGTGACCCACAACTACTGAAGCCTGTGTGCCTAGAGCCTGTGTTCCACAACAAGAGAAGCCACCATAATGAGAAGCCCGTGTACCACAACGAAGAGTCTGCTTACCGCAGCCAGAGAAGAGCCTGAGCACAGCAACGAAGACCCAACACAGCCAAAAATAAATAAATAAATAAAATAAATTTTAAAAAATAAAATAGGTTTACATAAGACCCAGAATCATATTTAAAGACATAATATGAAAATGTCCAGGTTTCAGTGGAGAATCACCAAGAACCAAGAAGATCTCAAACTGAATGAAAAAAAGACAATCAATAGAAGCCAACACTACGGTGACAGAGTTGACACATTACCTTTCAGAAAAAAATAATTCGAATGAGAGTGGATTTCTTATCAGAAACTGTGGAGGCCAGAAGAAAGTGGTACAATATTTTTCCAGCGATGAAAGATTGACAACTTGGGAATCCTATACCCAGTGAAAATGCCCTCCAGGAATGAAATGGAAATCAAGACATTGTCAGATGAAGAAAAACTAAGAGAATTTGTAGTTACCAGACCTATCCTAAAAGAATGAGTAAAGGAGTTCTCTAAACAAAGGAAATTATAAAAGAAGGAAACGTGGAAACTCAGAAAGAAAAAGAAAAAAACTATGATAATTAAAAATATAGGTAAATACAATAGGCTTTCTTTCTCCTCTTGATTTTGACTCAGCTTTTGTTGTATGTTTGTCATACATATTTCTCTTGATTATGTTTCACAGTTGAAGCAAAAATTATATCACTGCTATGGGCTGAATGTTTGTGTCTCCCCAAAGTTCTTAAGTTGAGGGACTTCCCTGGTGGTCCAGTGGTTAAGACTCCGAGCTCCCAGTGCAGGGGGCCCAGGTTCGATCCCTGGTCAGGGAACTAGATCCCGCATGCCTCAACTAAAGATCCTGAGTGCTCCAACGAAGATCCCACATGCCACAACTAAGACCTGGAGCAGCCAAGTAAATAAATAAATAAATAAAACTATCAAAACTCTTATGTTGAAAACCTAATGCCCAAGTTGATGGTATTAGGAGGTAGAGTCTTTAGGCTCTAGCAGAAGAAGGTGATTAGGTCATGATGGGGAGCTCTTGTGAATAAAAGAGCTCTATAAAAACCTTTATAGGGACTTCCCTGGTGGTCCAGTGGGTAAGACTCCATGCTCCCAGTGCAGGGGGCCTGGGTCTGATCCCTGGTCGGGGAACTAGATCCCGCATGCCGCAACTAAGAAGTCTGCATGCCGCAACTTAAAAGATCCCACATGCCACAACTGAGACACAGTGCAGCCTAAATAAATAAATAAATACTTTAAAAAAAAAAAAACTTTATAAAAGAGCTCTCTAGCCCCTTCCACCATGGGAGGACACAGTGAGAAACCAGCGTCTGCAACCCAGAAGAGGGTCTTCACCAGATCCCAGCCATGCTGGCACCCTGATCTTGGACTTTCAGCCTCCAGAACTGTGAGAAATAAATTTCTGTTGTTTATAAGCCACCCAGTCTATGGTATATTTTTACAGCAGCACAAATGGGCTAAGACAATCACTGTCTGATGTTCTAAATATATGTAGAGGAAATATATAAGACAACAGAGTGCTGGAAGTTCAAGAAATGCAATAAGGCAAGTAATGAAAATAAAAGGCATTCCAATTGGAAAGGAATACATAAAACTGTCCCACTGGGGCTTCATTGGTGGGGCAGTGGTTGAGAGTTCGCCTGCCAATGCAGGGGACACGGGTTCGTGCCCCAGTCCAGGAAGATTCCACATGCCACGGAGCGGCTGGGCCTGTGAGCCATGGCCGCCGAGCCTGTGCTCTGCAAAGGGGGAGGCCACAACAGTGAGAGGTCCGTGTACCACAAAAAAAAAAAAAAAACTGTCCCACTGGAGATGACATGATTGTCTATATAGAAAAACCAAAGAATCTCCAAAAAAAAAAAAATCTAAGAAGCAATATGTGAGGTCATCAAGGTTTCAGGATACAAGAAAACCATAAAAAACTCAACTGCATTTTTATATACTAGCAATAAACATATGGACACTGAAATTAAAATACAATACCATTTAAACCACTCAAAAAAAAAAAAAGAAATATTTGGGTGTAAATCTAGCATTTTATCCTATGAAACACAAAAGATTTTAATTTTGATAAAGTCCAATTATTATATATTTTTTCTTTTGTTGCTTGTGCTTTTGGTGTGATATCTAGGCAAGCATTGCCTAATCCAAGATCACAAACACCAACTGAATTGCAAAAAGCAAATCAATGGAAGAAAGAGTCTTTTCAACAAATGATGTTGGCGTAACTAGATATCCATAGGTAGAAAAACGAGCCTTGACCTAAGTTTCACATCACATAAAGAATTAACATAAAGTATATCATGGACTCAAATGTAAATTGGTTTTTAAAAAAATATTTATTTATTATTTATTTATTTTGGCTTTGCTGGGTCTTAGTTGCGGCATGCGTGCAGGATCTAGTTCCCCCAACCAGGGATTGAACCTGGGCCCCCTACATTGGGAGTGCAGAGTCTTACCCACTGGACCACCAGGGAAGTCCCTCAAATGTAAATTGTAAAACTATACAATTTTTAGGAAAAAATATTGCTGACAATCTTTGGGATATAAAATAAAACAAAGAGTTTTTAGACTTTAAACCAAAATTGTTATCCATAAAATAAACTTAAATTTTACTTCATCAAAATGAAAAACTTTTGCTCTATGAAAGACCCTGTTAAGAGGATGAAAAGACAAGCTACAGACTGTAAGAAAATACTTACAAACCATATATCCGACAAATACAAGTACCTAGACGATAAAAAAAATTCTCAAAACCCACCAGTAGCCTTTTGTCTTGTTGCATCCATGAAAACAAGATGTGTCGGCAGCAGTTCTACTGGAGTTACATATGAAAATTCAGCCAAGATTCTCACTGTTGCTGCTGGGCTCCCTAAACCTGCATAGTTTGATCTGGAAATACCATGTGTCCCACCAGTGTCTACGTCAGTACACAAAGGATATGGACTTCATCAACCTGGAATAAACAATCTTCCTTGAATGGATCATTCTAAACATCTACCAGTCAAAAGAAAAAATGCTAGCTCTTCCTACAACAACAACAAACTCCACAGTAAAAAGCAAACAATCCAAATAGCAAACAATCCATGGACAAAAGACATGAAGAGACATTTCAACCAAGAAGTCACACAGATGGCAAATGAACACATGAAACAATGTCCAACATCACTAGCCATTAAGGAAGTGCAAACTAAAATCACAATGAAGTACTACCTCACCCCACTCACACTGCTGAAATAAAAACTACAGACAGTATGTACCAAGTGTTATTGACAGTTTGGATTACTCATACATTGCTGCTGGGAAAGCAAAATGGTATAGCCACTTTCAACAACAATCTGGCAGTTTCTTCAAAAACTAAAATATGTGGGACTTCCCTGGTGGTCCAGTGGTTAAGACTCCGCACTTCCGATGCAAGGGGCGCGGGTTTGATCCCTGGTCAGGGAACTAAGATCCCACATGCCGTGCGGTCATAAAAAAAAAAAAACTAAATATGTAATTGCCATACGACCCAGCAGTTTCACTCCTGGGCATTTATCCCAGAGAAGTAAAGACTTAATGTTCACATAAAAACCTGAACACAAATGTTTATAGCAGCTTTATTCATAACATTAAAAAAATTGGAAACCACCCAGATGTCTGTCAACAGGTGAATGGTTGAACAAACTGTGGTAGATCCAAACCATGGAACACTACTCAGCAAGAGGGAACTACTGATGCATACAACAACCTGGATGAATCTCCAGAGAACTATGCTGTGTGAAAAAGACCAATCCAAAAGGCTGCATACGATGTACAGTAGTTATATTTATATAACCTCATTGAAATGATGAAATTATAGAAACGGAGAACAGATTACTGCTTATCAGGGTAGGGGTGGGAGAGAAATGGGGGTGGCTATAAAAGAGCAACATGAGGGATCTTTCCTCATGTTGGAAATGTTCTGTATCTTGACTGTATCAGTGTCAATATCTGGGTTTTGATATTGTGCTATAGTTTTGCAAGATGTTACCATTGGGCCAGATGGGTAAAGGATATATGGGATCTCTTTGTATTATGCCTTACAACTGATGCAACTCTACAATTATCTCAAAATAAAAGCCTAATTTAAAAATAACTTGCCTATATTCTTCAAAAGCTGTCAATGTCATGAAATACGAAGAAAGACTCAGGAATTGTTCCAGAATGAAGACTAAAAAGACATGATAACAAATGCTACACACATTTTTAGATTTTCTTTTGCTATTAAAGATATTACTAAGACAACTGGCAAAATTTGAACAAAGTCTTTAGCTTATAAAATAGTACTATACTACTCTCATCTCCTGATTTTGTTAAATGCACTCTGGTTATATGAGAGAATTTCTTGTTTGTTTTTAGGTAATATACACTGAAGTATTCAGGAGTAAAGGGATGTCATGTCTGCAACTTGACATGGTTCAGAAAAAAAGAGAGCGAAAGAGAAGGATAAAGCAAGTATAGGTAAATGTTAACATTTGGAAAATCTGGATGAAGGATATCTAGAATTCTTTGTACTACTCTTGCAACTTTTCTATAATCTGAAATTATGTCAAAATAAAAAAACATTCAAATCAAAAAATATAAGCTGTGGTATAAACATAGAATGAAATGTTGTTCTTCAACAAAAAGCAACAAATTACATAGGACAACGTGTATAAATCTCAAAAACGTTACACTGAATGAAAGAAGCCTTACACAAAAGAGCACATGATAGGGCTTCCCTGGTGGCGCAGTGGTTAAGAATCTGCCTGCCAGTGCAGGGAACACGGGCTTGAGCCCTGGTCTGGGAAGATCCCACATGCCACGGAGCAACTAAGCCCGTGTGCCACAACTACTGAGCCTGCGCTCTAGAGCCCGTGAGCCACAACTACTGAGCCTGCATGCCACAACTACTGAAGCCCACATGCCTAGAGCCTGTACTCAGGAACAAGAGAAGCCACCAGAATGAGAAGCCTGTGTACCACAACAAAGAGTAGCCCCCGCTCACCGCAACTAGAGAAAGCCTGTGTGCAGCAATGAAGACCCAATGCGGCCAAAATAAATAAATAAATAAAATAAATTCATTTTAAAAAAAAAAAGAGCACATGTTGTATGATATGTTTCCATGAAGTTCTAGGATAGGCAAAACTAATCGCTGATGGAAAAAACAGAACAGAAGTTGCTTCTGCAAGGTGGAGGCAATGTTTCTGAGAAGGTGTATGAAGGAACTTTCTGGACTAATGCTCTGGATCTTCTGAATCTTGATAGAGGATTTTGGTTGCATAGTTGTGCATATTTGCTGTAACTCATCAAATGGTACATTTATGATTGTACATTTCATGGTATGTAAATTTTACCTAAACATAAATAAATAACCAAATGCTGAACACTGCTTAATATTATGTATGTTCAAGTGTTTGGGGTGAAGTGTTCTGTTGTCTTTAACTTACTCTGAAAACCATCAAAATATAAAGTGGCGGGCTTCCCTGGTGGCGCAGTGGTTAAGAATCCGCCTGCCAATGCAGGGGACACAGGTTTGAGCCCTGGTTTGTGAAGATCCCACATGCCGCGAAGCAACTAAGCCTGTGCGCCACAACTACTGAGCCTGTGCTCTAGAGCCTGTGAGCCACAACCACTGAGCCCGCATGCCACAACTACTGAAGCCCACACACCTAGAGCCCGTTCTCCGCAACAAGAGAAGCCACCGCAGTGAGAAGCTGGCACTCCACAACGAAGGGTAGCCCCCGCTGGCTACAACTAGAGAAAGCCCATGTGCAGCAATGAAGACCCAATGCAGCCAAAAATAAATAAATAAATAAATAATTTATTTATTTTTTAAAAAAGAGAAGGATTCGCCTGCCAATGTAGGGGACACAAGTTTGAGCCCTGGTCCGGGCAGATCTCACATGCCATGGAGCAACTAAGTCCACACGCCACAATTACTGAGCCTGCACTCTAGAGCCGCGAGCCACAACTACTGAGCCCATGTGCCACAACTACTGAAGCCCATGTGCCTACAGCCCGTGCTCCGCAACAAAG
Organism: Grampus griseus; assembly: GCF_964374135.1. Classification (NCBI taxonomy): domain Eukaryota; kingdom Metazoa; phylum Chordata; class Mammalia; order Artiodactyla; family Delphinidae; genus Grampus; species Grampus griseus. The sequence goes on from NC_139018.1 coordinate 84,690,931, forward strand.
ACACAACGCAGACAAAAAAAAAATATATATATATATGTGTATATATATATATATATACATATATATATATATACACATATATATATATATATAAGGTGGCAGTTGTAGAATCTAGGTGGTGGATGTAGTATTCATTGTAAAATAACTTTTGTGTATGTTTGATATTTTTATAGTAAGATACTATTACAGGAGAAGGGGGAGCGAAAGAATGGTCATTTCCCAGGTCTCAGGTGAGTTCCTGGGATGGGCCACCAAGTGAGGGTGTGCTTGACTTCACATAGGAAAGAATTAAAGAGCGAGCCAGAGTAAAGTGAAAGCAAGTTTATTTAGAGAGATACACTTTCCATAGGCAGAATGTGGTCCCTCTCAGAAGGTGAGAGTGGGCCCTGGGATATGGGGTTGTTAGTTTTTATGAGCTGGGTAATTTCATACAGTAACGAGTGGGAGGATTATTTTAACTATTTTGGGGAGGGGGCAGGGATTTCCAGCAACTGGGCCACCGCCCACTTTTTGGCCTTTTATGGTCAGCCTTGGAACTGTCATGGCACCTGTGGGTGAGTCATTTACCATGCTAATATATTACAGTGAACTTATAATGAGTCTCAAGGTCTACTGGAAGTCAAATCTGCCATCTTGGACCTAGTTGGTTCTAACCAGTTTTTGTCATATTCTCAGCAGCTGTGTCATTCTTTTAACTGTTGTGTCCTGCCCCCTTCCTTCCTGTCTCTATACCAGGAAAAAAAAGTCACTAGAATAAAAGAGTACATATTCAGAAATTGTTACCAAACAGAAGTTTGTGTTACACAGTGAGGCCAAACAAACTGTCCAAACTGAGTTTGGAGCAGAGAAAAGTTTATTGCAGGGCCAAGCAAGGAGAATGGTTGGCTCAGGCCCCCAAAACCTAAACGCCTCCAGTGGTTTTCAGGGAGGAGTTTTTATAGGCAAAATTTGAGGTGAGGGCTGCAGGGTGTGTGTGACTTTCTTCTGATTGGTTAGTGGTGAGGTAACAAGGCGGTGTTCCAGGAATCTTGTGCTCAGCCTGAAGTTACCATCCTCCACCTGGGTGGGGGCCTTAGTTGCTGCAGAACTCAAAGATATTGTTAGGTATATTCGTTTGGGAGGAACCACGACCTTGCCCTATCATGTACTATTGTTTCTTGACTGCTCCTCCTTTGTTTCTATATCCCTTCACTTCCATGATTAGCAATTGTTTGAATCTGCCCTTTGGAACTCAGGGAAAGTCTAGGGGGCTGAAGCCTATTTCCAACAAGAAATGGGGAACACAGAGAGGATTTATACCCAGGAGGGCCCCATGGGGTCCTGCTCAGTTTCAGGTTTTTGAAAAATTCTACGATTCAATTACATACAAATAATGAAAATAATTTAACTCTGTCACTAGGCCACAATTTTGATGAATTGCTACATAATTTTAATCATAAGAAGGGCTCCAGATGTGACCTTGTTAACTCAGACCAGTAAGTTTCATTTTTCAAACTTAGCATTGATTTCTCAAGCTCTTTTCAAATTTTCACTCCTCTGTGAAACTCTTTTTGATTCCCCCATCTCTCTTGTTAACTCCAGTCAAATTGGATCTATACCTCTCTTATGCAAAAGTCCCATTCTTACATGAACTTCTTCCTGCTTGTTCCAGCCCATCCTGAACATTTGTAGGCACTGAGAGCCTGCTACTTGCAGACTTTGCCCCACCAGCCCCAAACTAATGAGGACCTTGCCTGGCACAATTTCTGTTCCTTTTCCTCCAATAGGGATGTTTCTTCTGCCCTCGGCCTTGTGTGAACAGTCTTGGATGTCTGCAGGAACACTGAATTGAGTCTTCCTGTTTACTCCTCCAATGTGCAGTCTAGACAAAGACTTCTGGCCTAGGTCCCTGGTTCTCACTCCAGTTTCCTGCCAGGGTTGCAGCCTGCCCCTGGAGCATATTTCTCAGCCGAAGCTCTGACCCCTTACACAGTTTCAAACTATCATTTCTTGCAGTATTGCTTACACTGACTTATATGATTCTCTCTTTTCTACTTGTTGGCCAGTATCTGCACTGATAAGAAATCCTGCAACCATGTCCTGACCCCTCACTTTGGGATCTTCAGAGATCAACCCCAAAATTATGTTCTTTGGACTCAATGATGGGGCTTCATCCCAGCACCCCCTGCTTGATCCTGATCTCCCCCATTCTTAGATCCTTACTAGAAGGTCCCAGCATGTGAATCTGAGAGCTGTGTTATTACAACAATTATTTCCACACATCTTATTTTTCCAATTATAAGAGCCTTTAACGTAAAAGCTATGTCTAATTTCTCACAATACTTAGCACATTTTTTGCATAGAGTAAATAAATCACAGACTGGCCAAAATATATAACAAATTAGAGGGTTCCGAGAATATTTTCATCAATTGCTTGGGAAAAAATTCTCACCCCGAGTCAAACTGGACACCTAGGTATGTCCAAATACATTCTGTGCTTGCTGGGCTTGCACCTACTTTATTTGTGTGTGTGTGCCGCTCTGTGCGGCATGTGGAATCCTAGCTCCCCAACCAGGGATCAAACCCGCAACCCCTGCAGTGGAAGCACAGAGTCTTAACCACTGGACTGCCAGGGAAGTCCTACACCTTTTTAAAAAAATTTTTTTCTTTTATTTTTGGTTGCGTTGGGTCTCCATTGCTGCGAGCTGGCTTTCTCTAGTTGTGTCAAGCAGGGGCTACTCTTCGTTGCAATGCACGGGCTTCTCATTGTGGTGGCTGCTCTTGTTTGTGGAGCACGGGCTCTAGAGTGCAGGCTCAGTAGTTGTAGCACATGGGCTTAGTTGCTCCGTGGTATGTAGGATCTTCCTGGACCAGGGATCAAACCCGTGTCCCCTGCACTGGCAGGTGGATTCTTAACCACTGCGCCACCAGGGGAGTCCCTACACCTACTTTTTAACTACATGTATTCTCAGGATTCACCCTAAACTCACTGAGGAGCAATCTCTGAGGGTAAAATCACAGTGTTTGTTGTATGGGTAGGGGCTTCACACACAGTTTTACAGAGCAAATTATTACAGGGGCTCAGATGCTAGCACTAAATCACCTACTCCAGAGCCCCCTCATTTTAGGGTACCACCTGGGGAGCTTTTCAAAGGCAAATTCCTTAAGCCCAGTTCTGAAAACTGGAAGGGCTTGACAGGAGGCCCAGAAATCTGTATGATAAATCAGCACACAGTGGTTGTGATGCTGGCAGTGCTGGGACAGACTGTGAAAAACACAGACTTGAGAAATTATCTTTTCACCAGTAGAAATTCCTGTCATTCCCTCTTGGCTGGCGTCATCACAAGGAATGCTTTCCCTTGTGTCATTTGGTCCATCTGAGAGTCTCACCTCTAAAATCTGATACACATTCCCTTAACTCCCCAGTGTGACCACCTGCCAAATCCCCTCTCTGATATAGCATCAAATCCCATTCCACTGTACCAGCCTGCCATCTCCTACAACCTGTTCATCATTCATTCATTCGCTCCCTCTTTATTCATCAAACATATCAAATATTGACCATGTACCAGACAACTGGCCTACAAAGTTGAGCAAGACCTGGTTCTTGCTTAAAGATTGCAGCTTGAGGAAGACAGACCCCAAAACCAATCAGTATGACTCAATGCAGTGAGTGCAAAGATAGTGATAAGCATGGGGAGCTAAGTGACACTCCTAACTCAGTTTGGGGTGGTGGTGGGGGAGGACATCAGAGTTCTCCTGAAGGACAGAATACCTGAGTAGGAGTTGTCAGTTCTCCCTCTTCCTCAGGGAAATCACTTTAGAAAACCAACTATATCACCCTCACTCAAGAACTACCTCAGTTCTCTCAACCCAGATAAAGAGACTTACCAGCCTGAAAAACATTAGCAAATCAGCCATCATAAACATCCTAAGTGTAGAAGAGAACAGCTGCAATTCCAATCCTGAGGTCTCTCTGGAACATACTCTACAATGACTTAAGAATTCCTTCTCAGAATGTAATGAAATGGGGAACTAAGAATACATACTTGACATTATACACTTCCTTCCAGGTTTTAACACTACCTGCAAGAGACATGAATTTTTTTTTCAGTACACACTGCTCTTTTTCGAATTCAAAAAGTATTACTATGTGTTCATTACTGAAAATTGGATAAAGAGCTTAAAAAAAAAAAAATCAGCCATAATCCCACAACACAGAGATGACCACTGATAGTGTTCGGGTGCATTTTCTTCCCATCTTGTTTTACTATAGATTTTCAAAAACAAATTTAATTTGTAATGCTGATTATTGCTTTCTAAAACATAATGTAGTATGAGTATTTTTCCACATTATTAAAAATTCTTCATAAGCATTTTAACAGATGCATCATGTAGATTTACCATAATTAATTTAACTCTTCTTATAATGCCTAAGCTATTTCTAAATTTTTCATAATTAAAAATAATGCTGTGGTTAACACATGTGTCTACATTTCAGTTTTTTTAAAAAATTTATTTATTTTAATTTATTTATTTTTGGCTGTGGTGGGTCTTCATTGCTGCACGCGGGCTTTCTCTAGTAGCCAGCGGGGGCTACTCTTTGTTGCAGTGCGCGGGCTTCTCATTGGGGTAGCTTCTGTTATTGTGGAGCATGGGCTCTAGGCGCGCTGGCTTCAGTAGTTGTGGCACGTGGGCTCAGTAGTTGTGGCTCGCAGGCTCTAGAGCACAGGCTCACTAGTTGTGGCACACGGGCTTAGTTGCTCCGCGGCATGTGGGATTTTCCTGGACCAGGGCTTGAACCCGTGTCCCCCGCATTGGCAGGTGGATTCTTAACCACTGCGCCACCAGGGAAGCCCTACATTTCAGTTTAAATTCTTAGATTTGATTTTTTAAAGTAGAATTACAGAACCAAAGGGCTCAAACATCTTTATACCTCATATTATTGTTGACTTCTCAAATTAAAAATTTTAGATATAAATAAAATTCACCCTTTTACAATGTATAATTCAATGGGTTTTAGTATAGTCACAAGGTTGTGCAATCATCACCACTATTTAAATCCTGAACATTTTCATCACCCCCAAAAGAAACCCTGTGTCCGTAAGCAGTCACTTCTGATTCTTCTTCCCCATGAGCCCCTGGCAAACACTAATCCACTTTTTGTCTCTGTGGATCTACCTATTCATTGATTCAACAAACATTCACAGAGTACCTCTTATAGGCCACACAATCTTCTAGATACAAAAGATGTGTAGGACTTCTATGGGATGAAGTATTAACCTTTTTAGAGAGGTGTTAAAGAAAACGTAAATAGAGAGGTATGCCAAATTCATGGTTTAGAATTTATTATTTAGTAACAATGTCAGTTCTCCCTAAAGCAATTTGTAGATTCAATGCAATCCCAATCAACACTCTTAAAAGTTTTGTGGCACTTACAATCTTAACATTTTTATGGATATACAAAAGGCCAAAAAGAGCAAAGATTCTTTTGAAGAAGAACAAGAATGAGTTGTTTTGGAATACCAAGATCTATTATAAAGCTATAATAATTAAGACAGTGTGTTATTGACATAAGACAGACAAATCCCCGATAAACTGAAGAGAGAACTCAGCAACAGACATTGACATTGGATGCACAGAGTATATCAACACTGGATATCTGATAGTGGGAATAATGCGCCTTACCAATAAATGGTGCCAATAATCAGGAATCTGTATTAAAAAAACCAGTAAAATTGGATCCATACCTCATATTATATTTAAAAGTCAATCCCATGAGCTTCCCTGGTGGCACAGTGATTAAGAATCTGCCTGCCAATGCAGGGGACACGGGTTCAAGCCCTGGTCCGGGAAGATCCCACATGCCGCAGAGCAACTAAGCCCGTGCGCCACAACTACTGAGCCTGCCCTCTAGAGCCTGCAAGCCACAACTACTGAGCCTGCATCCTACAACTACTGAAGCCCACGCACCTAGAGCCCGTGCTCCGCAACAAGAGAAGCCACCACAGTGAGAAGCCAGAGCACCGCAAGGAAGAGTAGCCCCCCACTCACTGCAACTAGAGAAAGCCCATGCGCAGCAATGAAGACCCAAAGCAACCAAAAATAAATTAAAAAAATAAAATTTTTTTAATTATGAAAAAAATAATAAAATTAAATTAAATAAAAAGTGAATCCGGGTGTATTATAGACCTAAATGTGAGTGGCAAAACCAAAAGGATATAACAATGGAAATATCTTCAGAAAGTTGGAGTAAAAACGTTCTTAAGACAAAAAAGCACTAACTGAAAGAAAACAGTGATATACTGGACATCATCAAAGTTAAAAACTTCTGTTCATCAAAGGATACCTTGATAAGCAAAAAAGGAAACAACAGAGTAGGAGAAAAATGGGCAAAAGATCTGAACAGGCATAAAAAAAATTCCTAGTCAATTAGTATGTATAGCAGTGTTCAATCTCATTAGTATTTAGGGAAACGCAAATTAAAGCCACAATGAGCTATAACCATTTACTTTCCATATTATGTTACCTAAAATTCAAAAACTTTTACCTAGAGTCAGTCAGGATGTGGCACATTTGGAACTCTTGTACACTGTTGGTAGGTATGTAAAACCATTTTGAAAAACAGTAGGCATGCCTAGTAAAGTTGAAAACACATAACTAGCAATTCCACTCCTGGAGAAATTCATGCACATTTGCACCAGGCTACATATACAAGGAAACTCACAGTAACACTGTTTGTGACAACCAAATATGGGAACATTGATAGTGGTGATGAATTGTACCACATTTCCTTTTCAAAGAACTATATGTCTTTCCCCACCATGTGACTTGTCATGCCTCCTGGGGGAGGCGTATACATACCACCTAATTAGCTTTTGATTTGGCCATAACATATGCTTTGGCCAATAGACTGTGGGCAGAGTAGACATAATATATATTATATCCATGAGTTTCTGTCAGAGCTATTGCTTCTACCTCTTCCACAAAAAGTCATGTCCCAGAGTTTGCTCCTTTACTCTGTGTCCTGGAATGAGAAAACACATGGAAAAGAACCAAAGCTGATACAATTTACAAGTATCAAGAGCAAGAAACAAATGTTTGTTACTGTAAGCCAGTGAGATTAAAGAGTTGTTTACTGCAGCAAAACTAATACACAAAAATGGGATAGATAAATTGTGGTATATACCAAAAATGGGATACCATATAGCAATGAAAATGAGACATACACACACACAATATATAACAACAAAATAATTTTGAATAAAAAGAAGCCAGATACATGGGAGTTTCCTGGTGGTCTAGTGGTTAGGATTCAGTGCTTTCAGTGCCGTGGCTGGAGTTCAATCCCTGAGATCCCACAAGCCGCATGGCACGGACAAAGAAAGCCATATACAAAAGAATATATCCAGTATGATTCCATGTATATAAAGTTCAAAAACAGGCAAAGCTACTCGTCTGCTGGAGAATTCATAGGCAGATGGTGACACTGTAAAGAAAAGCAAGGACATGATTCCCATAAAAGTCAGAATAATGGTTATCTCTGGGGGTGGGGAAGTAGAAGGGGGTTGTGATGGAAAATGATACAAGGTAAGGTTCTATGTTACTGGCAATGCTTTAGTTCTCGAACTGGGTGTTCATTTTAGAGTTTTCTTTAAACAATGCATTTTCATTATATACATGTCTATGAATATTTCACAACAAAAAAAAAAGTTTTAAAAAATTCCCTGTCATTGCTCATTTGTTCCTCTAAGCCTTTGAAAGTTTCCAGTTACCACTCTCACCTGGAAATCACTATAAATTAATCTCGTAATTGAGATTTCACAAGATGCTAGCTCAAAATGCTTTACTGATAGTCCAATCTAGAATATCTAATACTTCTCTTCTTCTCTTGTTCCTGGAATTTAAAATCCAAAAACCCCCCAGAAAACCACTCACGCCAATCTGGCAAGGTCCACTATTTATGATTTATCATTGCTGTTGATTAGTCAGAATTCCTTCATCCTTTAGAGGCTTACACAGTTTTTCTTTTTAAATATTTATTCCACTATTTTATTTAAGGTTGAGATCAGAGTTGCATGATGATTTCCAGGAACATTTTTTGAAATTCATGTATTTATTCCTCATTCTTCCCTAATTCCTATTACTTATTCAGCGCCTGCAATACAGATGGAGATGAATGAAAATAAAATGATATATTGTTGAGATTTTAGAAAAATTACAACAAAGAGAATATTTAACCCATGCCATATAATGAGAAGCACTATTAATGGGCAATGCTTTGATTTCCATGTTTTTTTGTTTTGTTTTGTTTTGTTTTTTGCGCTACGTGGGCCTCTCACTGTTGTGGCCTCCCCCTTTGCAGAGCACAGGCTCCGGACGCGCAGGCTCAGCGGCCATGGCTCACGGGCCCAGCAGCTCTGTGGCATGCGGGATCCTCCCGGACCGGGGCACGAACCCGCGTCCCCTGCATCGGCAGGCGGACTCTCAACCACTGCGCCAGCAGGGAAGCCCTCCATGTTGTTTTTTAAACATTTGCAATGAGTCATACGACAGTACTGCTCTTTGCAGTTCATCGTGACTGGGCCTTTTCTCCCCTTTACTGAAGGGAGATTTTCAATGTACATGCAGCTTTTCGGTCATCTGCTTGACTTTAATTTTCTAATTCCTCCTTGGTTATCAAATTTTGTCTAGTTTTATTTATTAGATATCACTCCAAAGACCACTTCCTTTCCTACAGTTACAATTCATTAATATACCATTTTCCAAAATATCCTTGCAAGTTTTCCTCATCTAATTCCAACTGCATCTCTGAAAACAGGTTTGTCTTATACCTCCAGGCATTACATGGGTGGCAGGACACAGATAAGACCACACAAATCCACGCAATGTAATTTTCTGTCTCTGGGAGAAATCACAGATGATTGCGGTAAGCACTACAGTACCCTCTTAGGACATATCTCAAAAACTATGTGGTACACCCCTATATCAGTCAGGATCTAACAGGGAAAGCAGAAAGCACAAATATACAGATATAATATGATTATCAAAAATTGTGAAGACAGGACTTCCCTGGTGGTCCAGTGGGTAGGACTCCGCGCTCCCAATGCAGGGGGCCCGGGTTCAATCCCTGGTTGGGGAACTAGATCCTGCATGCCGTAACTGACAAGTCCGCATGCTGCAACTAAAAAAAAGATCCTGCACGCTGCAACAAAGGATCCTGCATGCCACAACGAAGACCCCACATGCTGCAACTAATACCCGGTGCAGCCTAAATAAATAAATAAATATTAAAAAAAAAATTGTGGAGAGGATGGGGACAATATATGCAGAAAAAAATTCTTTTCAGTAACCATAACTTGGTGGTGATAATTACTAGTGATGACTAGTATCACTATTATAACACTTCAGCATGTATAAAGTAGATAAAGCAAAGGAATAGTTATAGGATATTCTAACATCCTCTGTATCTTTCAGAACCAGAATTCTTTATGTGGAAGAGCTACAGATATAATATGATTATCAGGATTGTGCTTACTTTTAGAGAGAAGCTAGGGACTGTGATGGAGTTGGGGTGTGTGAAGGATCTTTTGAGATGGTAGGCAAAGTCCTACTGCATGACCTCGGTGGTTTCTACAAAGAGTGTTCACCTTATTTTAGTAAGCTATAAAAACATATATCTCCTAAAAGTAATTACACATCCAAAGTATTAGCTAAAGAAATATTTAAAATAATTTGTGGTTAATGATGCAGTCACTTTGAAAAACAGTTTGGCACTCCTCAAACGTTATAGTTACCATATGACCCCACAATTCCACACTTAGGTAATGAAGACATGTCCACACAAAATGTTCATAGCAGTTACACACAAATGTTCATAGCAGCTTTATTCATAGTAGCCAAAAAGTGGAAACAACCCAAATGTCCATCAACTGATGAATAGACAAATAAAACATGGGATATCTATATAATACAATGTGATACAGCAACAAAAAGGAATGAGGTACTGATACATGCTACAACATGTATGACCCTTGAAAATTTATGCTAAGTGAAAGAAGCCAGCCACAAAATAACACGTGGTGTATGATACCATTTAAATGAAATACTCAGACTGTTGGTTGTTTAGGTCTGGGAGAGGTATGAGGGAGGTGCGGGGTAACAACTAATGGGCATGGTATTCCTTTCAGGAAAGAAAAGATGTTCTAAAATTAGATTGTGGTGGTGGTTGCACAACCCTGAGAATATACTAAATAAAACCTGAATTGTATATTTATTTATTTGGCCGCACAGCATGAGGGATCCTATAGTTCCCCAAGGATCGAACCTGCGGCCCCTGCAGTGGAAACAGATTCTTAACCACTGGACCGCCAGGGAAGTCCCTGAATTGTATACTATTAAATGGGTGAATTGTATGGTATGTCAATTATATCTTAGTAAAGCTCTTAAAAATAGTTTGTGGTTGATATCTTCACAATGTGTTCATCAAACCACAGTGAATTATCTTCTGGTTTACATGAATGTTCTTCCTATTTGTCTGCTCCTTCTTGGTATCTATGCGTATCTCTTTCTCCTTACCCTCCTTTTGGAATGTTATTCACATTCCTTTTCTCTTATACTCCATACTCAAAGCCTTGAAAATATGGTACATGTCCATGACTTCAAAGACCATTTACATAGTGATACATTCCAAATCTCTCTAGCTCAGATCTTTTTCTTGCTCTATATCCACATATATCCAACTGCCTATTAGATACATCCATTTCAAAATTCCAAATGTATCCTTAATGGGAAACATGTAAAATTCAACTTCCTATGGAATCACTGTTCCTCTAATTGACCTCTCAGTGCAACCTGTCTATAAATGGCACCAACTTTCAAACAGATGTTCAAAACAGAAACCTGGGAATCAACCAAGACTCTTCCTCTTCTTTACCACCCATATTCAATTGGTCTTTTGATTCATTCTACTTACTAAATATCTTTCAAAAATGTATTCCTCTTCAGATTACCAACTTCCATATCCCTGTCAAATGCAAGCATTCAACATCTCCCCCAAATCAATGCAAGAGTTTTTGTACAAGTCTCCCTCATACTATTCTTGCCCCCTTTCAGTCCATCCTCCAATTTAAACCAGGATTATCTAAAATCTACATTTCTGATCATCTTAGTTTCTTATTCATAATTCTTCAATGGTCTCCTTTAGTCTATAGGGTAAAACATAAACTCAACAAGACATATCCTCAGTGCGCTTACATTCCTTTGGGAATTACATTTTCCCCACTGTGGACAGTGTTGCCTGCCTCAGTAGGACGATAAATCAAGGTGCCCTGGATGGGTGGGTTTATGAGATAAAGTCAATTATGCCCTCTCAGAATTTTGAATCCTGAGTCAAATTATGCGGGGATGGAAAAAAAAAAAAAGTACTGGCACTCAAGTCACTCTGACAGAAAGTTGAATAGTTCCTGCTGCCTAGAGTTCTGCAGCTGCCCTTGATCCTAATTCCAAGCCTAGTTCTCCAGCTTTCCCATCAATTCTGTGAGCCACTCATCTTTCCAATAAATCCTTTTTGTTTACATTAGCCAAGTCAGTTTTTTTGCTTATGACCAAAAAACCATAACAGAAACATGGACCCTATTTCCCAGCCTTATCTCTCATAATACACCCTACATGTTTTCCTCTCTTGTAATAGTGAACTCCTTGTAGTTTTCTTAGCCAAAATGCACCCTTCCCTTACCTCTTTCAAAGCCCTTTGACACACAACACAGTTGCAAGGGCAAGTGCTATCTCCTCTCCAAGGCTACTCTGCCTCCTTCATCCCAACCCCCACCAGCAATTCACTGGTACACCTTAAACACAACTATTATTAAGCAAACTATGGATGGCATCCCAACAAGTTACACAATAATGAAGAGAATTTCTTTCTCTTTTCTCCCTCATTCCTGGAACTTGCCATTTTGGCTCTTCTTAAGGAATGTTTCCTTTAGAATGTGTTTCCATTACAAAGCTTTTATTTAAAACATTCAGGGTTTAGCCATCAGGTGCCTTTCAAGTTATAAACAGTAATGCTCTTTGGGGAATTTGAGAACTCCAGAATGTGGAAATATCTCATATAAATCAGAGGGGCTACTGTTGCAATGTGGAGAGATCAGCAGCATTGGGCTTAAGTTACTGGCTCTTCTGGTTTACATTACAATTAAATGCTTTTCATCAACTGCTCCATATCTACCAGTTTACACTCTAGTTCATTGAGGAAAGAGAGGGGAAAATAAAATATTAAAAGTGGATGCCTCTGGGGAAAAGTACTAAGGTCAGGAAAGGATGGGGCAGGGATATTTATTTTCATCATAAGCCTTTCTCTATCATTTATTTTATAACCATGGGCATATATTACTGTTTCTTTTAAAATTTGTTTAAATTTTATCTGACTATATTAGCAACACATATTTGCTTATTTTGTCCGTTGATATCGTTACCAAATTGTTGCAGGAAGGTGGACCCCTTCCAGGGCCTGAGAGTGGGCTCTCGTCTAACACTCGGAAATGAATTGTCCGAGGAGACACAGGTGTTGACAAAGCAAGAGACTTTATTGGGAAGGGGCACCCGGGTGGAGAGCAGGAGGGTAAGGGAACCCAAGAGAACTTCTATGACACATGGTCACAGTCTCGGAATTTATGGTAATGGAGTTAGTTTCCGGGTTGTCTCTGGCTGATCATTCTGACTCAGGGTCCTTCCTGGCTCTGCACACATCACTCAACCAAGATGGATTCTAGCGAGAAGGATTCTGGGAGGCTGGTAGGACATATGGACTGGTGTCCAAACTGCTTTTGACCTTTCCCGAATTCTTCGAGTTGGTGGTAGCTTGTTAGTTACGTCTTCCTTACCAGGACCTCCTGTTGTAAGGTAACTCGTGTGAGTGGTAATTATTGGGCCTGGCCAAGGCGGGCAGTTTCGATCAGTGGTTTCCCTAACAAAATTAGTCAACTGGACCTGCACTGGGGTCCTAGCTTGGGCAGAGACCCCCTGTCTCAGCCAGGTGGGTTTTTTTTCTGATTGGAGTCATGCAGCCAACAATGAAACTGATGCTGAGGCTGAAATAGCACAAGCTTTATTCAGTGGCCAAAGAATGGAGAAGCAAAGAACCTAGTTTGCAAAGCAGCTTCTCAACTCAATTTCTGTGGAGACATCAAATATACAGGAAGGTCGAGTTAAAAAGGAGGGAATTGGAAAGAGTGGGAGGAATATTCATGAGTTATCCCAGAACAGGGGTGTGGTTTGGACCTGGAACTGATGCAACTCTCCTTTTCAGTCCTTGTATGGGCTTCTCTGGTTGTGGTCATGGCAATCGTCAACTGTCATGGCTTTGGTGGATGTGTCATTTAGCATGGTAATGTATTACAATGAGTGTATAATAAGGCTCAAGGTCTACTGGAAGTCAAATCTTCCACCATCTTGGGCCTAGGTGGTTCTAACCAGTTCTCGTTTTTTCTCTTTGCACCTTCCTCCGAAAACTTTAGTAAGAGTAATTAGTTTCTATTCAAGGGAGGGGCAGGGTTATGATTCTGGGGCTACAGCCTTGGTAACAATATCATTTAACAAAATGTTGCAACTCTAATGATTATTTCCCCCACACCCAGTAGACCAGTGGCTTCCAAATGTTTTTAAAATAAACTTTATTGAGGCATAGTTTATGTACAATAAAGTGCACATACATTTCAATGAGTTTTGACAAATGTATACATTGGTGTAACCACCACCACAATCAAGATATACAACATTCATATCACCTGAAAAAAATTCCCTTGTGCCCTATTGCAGTCAATCCCCAACCCCTTTCCCTAGCCCCAGGCAACCACTCATCTGCTTTCCTGTCACCATAGACTAGTTTTGTTTTTACTAGTTTCATATAATAGAATCATGCAGCATGTACTCTTTTGCATCTGGCATCTTTTGCTCAGCAAAAGTTTTTCAGATTTGTCCATGTTATGTGCATGATAGTTTGTCCTTTTTATTGTTTAGTACTAGTCTGCTGTATGGATATACTGCTTTTGGTTTATCCATTCACGTGTAGCTGGAAATTAGGATTCCAGTTTAGGGCTATTAAGAATAAAGTGGGGACTTCCCTGGTGGCGCAGTGGTTAAGAAGCCACCTGCCAACGCAGGGGACACGGGTTCCATCCCTGGTCTGGAAAGATCCCACGTGCCGTGGAGCAACTAGGCCCATGCACCACAACTACTGAGCCTGCGTGCCAAAACTATTGAAGCTTGCACACCTAGAGCCCGTGCTCCGCAACAAGAGAAGCCACCGCAATGAGAAGCCGGAGCAACTCAATGAAGAGTAGCCCCTGCTCGCCGCAACTAGAGAAAGCCCACGCGCAGCAACGAAGATCCAACGCAGCCAAAAATAAATTAATTAATTAATTTAAAAAAAAAGAATAAAGTCATCGTGAGCATTTGTGTCCAAGTTTTTGTGTAGATATATGCTTTCATTACTCTTGGAATAAATCCCTAGGAGTGGATTGTGGGGGTGAAACTGGCAAACTGTTTTCTATAGTGGTTGTACATTTTATTTTACTTTAAAAGGTGGTTTTTAGTTTCTTTTTTAATTAATTAAAAAAGACCCTGTGTGGCACACAGGGTCTTCGTTCAGGCATGCAGGATCTTTCGTTACGGTGCACGGTCTCTTCGTTGCTGCGCTTGGGCTTCTCTCTAGTTGTGGTGCACAGGTTTTCTCTTCTCTAGTTGTGGCGTATGGGCTCCAGAGTACGTGGACTCTGTAGTTTGCAGAATGCAGGCTCTCTCGTTGAGGTGAGCGGGCTCAATAGTTGTGGCGCGCAGGCTTAGTTGCCCTGCATCATGTGGGATCTTAGTTCCCTGACCAAGAATCGAACCTGTGTCCCCTGCCTTAGAAGGTGGATTCTTTACCACTGGACCACCAGGGAAGTCCTGCCTGCTTGGATTTTGACTGTGATTGTAATGAATCTATACATCAATTTGGGGATAATTTACATCTTAACAATGATGAGCTTTCCATGGTATATTTCCCATTTATTTACATCTTCTTTAGTTTCTTTCAGAAATATTTTGTAGTTTTCAATACACAAGTCTTGCATGTATTTTATTGAGCATATCCTTAAGGATATCATGTTTTTGGACATTATTGTAAATGATATTTTAAAAAATTTCAGTTACTGATTGACCATTGCTAGTATTTTTTGTATACTCACATTTTTTTATATTGGCAGTATACCCTGTAACATTGCTAAATTCACTTATGGGTCCTAGTAGCTTTTTGTAGATTCCTTAGGATTTTATATGCACATGATCACGTCATGTAAAAATACAATTTTACTTTTAAAACTTCTAATCTATATGCTTTTTCTTTATTTTTTCTGGCTTTATTCCACTAGTTAGTACCTACAGTACAATTTCGAATTGAAGTAGTGAGAGCAATTATCCTTTCTTGTTCTCTGTTATATAGGGGAAACATTCAGACTTTCACCATTATAAGTGTGATGTTCGTAATAGTTTTTTCCCCCAATTTAAAAAAATGTGGGGGCTTCCCTGGTGGCGCAGTGGTTGAGAGTCCGCCTGCCAATGCAGGGGACACGGGTTCGTGCCCCGGTCCGGGAAGATCCCACGTGCCGCGGAGCGGCTGGGCCCGTGAGCCATGGCTGCTGAGCCTGCGCGTCCGGAGCCTGTGCTCCGCAACGGGAGAGGCCACAGCAGTGAGAGGCCCGCGTACAGAAAAAAAAAAAAAAAAAAAATTAACATCTCATTCATTTTTAAATGTGCTGTTCACTGGTATTTTTAAAAATAAATTTATTTATTTACATTTTATTTTTGGCTGCATTGCGTCTTTGTTGCAGCGAGCGGGGTCTACGCTTCGTTGCAGTGCATGGGCTTCTCATTGCAGTGGCTTCTCTTGTTGCAGATCACGTACACTAGGCACGTAGGCTTCAGTAGTTGTGGCGCACGGGCTCTAGAGCGCAGGCTCAGTAGTTGTGGCGTACGGGCTTAGTTGGTCCGCGGCATGTGGGATCTTCCCAGACCAGGTCTCGAACCCATGTCCCCTGAATTGGCAGGCAGATTCTTAATCACTGCGCCACCAGGGAAGTCCTGTGCACTGGTATGAAGTATCTTCATATTGTTGTGCAACCATCAATCTCCAGAATTCTTTCAACTTGCAAAATTGAAACTCTACAAACAATAACTCTCCACTTCTTTCTCCCAGCCCAAGCAACCACCATTCTACTTTCTGTCTCTATAATTTTGATTACTCTAGATACCTCATATTTATTTTTTGTGACTGGCTATTTCATTAACCATAATGTACTCAAGTTTCATCCACGTCATAGCATATTGCAGAATTTCCTTCCTTTTTAAGGCTGAATAACATTCCATTGTATGCATATACCACATTTTACTTATCCATTCATCTGTTGATGGACACTTGGGTTGCTTCCACCTTTTGGCTATTGTTAATAATACTGTTATGAACATGGGAAACAAATATCTCTTCAACACTCTGTTTTCAGTTCGTTTGGGTATATATCCAGAAGTGGAACTGCTGGATAATATGGTAATTGTTTTCAATTTTTTGAGGAACACCATGCTGTTTTCCATAGTAGGTGCACCATTTTACATTCCCACCAACAGTGTACAAGTGTTTCAATTTGTCCACAACCTTTCAAACATTTATTTTCTGTTTTTTGATAGTAGCCATTCTAAGGGGTGTGAGGTGGTATCTCATTGTAGTTTTGATTTGCATTTCTCTAATGATTAGTGATGTTGAGCATCTTTTCATTTGCTGATTGGCCATTTGTATATCTTCTTTGGAGAAATGTCTATTCAAGTCTGTTGTTTGTTTTTGAATCAGGTTGTTTGGTTTTTTGTTGCTGAATTTTAGGAGTTCTCTATATATTCTGGCTTTGAATCCCTTATCAAATACATGATTTGCAAACATATTCTCCCATTCTGTGGGTTGTCTTTTTATGCTTTTTTTTTTTTTTTTGGCTGAGCAGCATGTGAGATCTTAGTTCCCCAACCATGACTCTCGAACACGTTTGCCCTGCAGTCCTGTAGTGGAAGTGCGGAGTCCTAACCACTGGACCACCAGGGAATTCCCTTTACTCTTTTAATATTGTCTTTTCGTGCACAAATTTTTACAATTTTCACAAAATCCAGTTTGTCTATTTTTTCTTTTTTTGCCCGTGACTTTGGTGTCAGTAGTAGGTTTTTTAAAAAAGAACTTTATTAAGTAGAGTAAGTCCCCTGCTAATCCTAGTTTGCTGACAGTTTTTTTGTTTTACCATGAATGGATGTAAAATTTTGTCAAAAAAGTTTTTTCAGTAGCTACTGAGATAATCACATGGTCTTTCTCCTTTATTCTGTTAATTCGATGTATTACATTTTCACATTAAACCACACTTGCATTCCTGGGATAAACTCCATTTGGTCATGATGTATTATTATTTTTATATATTTCTGGATTATATTGCCAACATTTTGTTACTGTTGCAACTTTAGTGTCTATGTTCATAAGATATATTTATCTGTAGTTTTCTTTTCTTGCAATTTTGTTGTCTGCTTTTGGTATATGGTAATGCTGGCCTCATAAAATGAGTTGGGAAGTGACCCTTCCTTTTTTTTTTCCTGGAAGGAATAGTATTATTGCTTCCTTAGATAGAAATTCACCAGAAAAGCTATCTGGGAACAAAGTTTGTTTTAGGGAAGGTTTTAAATTATGAATTCAATGCATTTAGTTGATTTTGGACTATTCAGGTTTTCTATTTCTTCTTGAATCAGTTTTGGTATTTTGTGTTTTTCAATGAATTTGTCCACTACAACTAAGTTTTTCAATTTGTGGGCATAGAATTGTTCACAGTAGTCCCTTGTTATCCTTTTTTTTTTTTAGTATTATTATTTATTTTTGGCTGCGTTGGGTCTTTGTTGCTGCGCGTGGGCTTTCTCTAGTTGCGGTGGGTGGGGGCTACTCTTCATTGCGGTGCTCAGGCTTCTCATTGTGGTGGCTTCTCTTGTTGTGGAGCACAGGCTCTAGGTGCACCGGGTTCAGTAGTTGTGACACAAGGGCTCAGTAGCTGTGGCTCGCAGGCTCTAGAGCACAGGCTCAGTAGTTGTGGCACACGGGCTTAGCTGCTCCATGGCATGTGGGATCCTCCCGAACCAGGGCTTGAACCTGTGTCTCTTGCATTGGCAGGCGGATTCTTATCCACTGCGCCACCAGGGAAGTCCCTATCCTTTTAATATATATATATACAGGATCTGTAATAATAATCTTTCATTTCTGATATTGGTAATTTGTGCCTTTTTAAAAAAAAATCTTGGTCAGTATGGGTAAAAGTTTAACAATGTTACTGATCTTACAGGTTTTGGTTTTATTGATTTTTTCTCTCCAGTTTTTTTTTTTTTTTTTTTTTTGCGGTACGCAGGCCTCTCACTGTTGTGGCCTCTCCCGTTGCGGAGCACAGCGGCCATGGCTCATGGGCCCAGCCACTCCACAGCATGTGGGATCTTCCCGGACCGGGGCACGAACCCGTGTCCCCTGCATCGGCAGGCAGACTCTCAACCACTGTGCCACCAGGGAAGCCCTCTCCACTTTTAATTTTATTGATTTCTATTCTTTTTAAAATAATTTTATTTATTTATTTATTTATGGCTGTGTTGGGTCTTCGTTTCTGTGCAAGGGCTTTCTCTAGTTGCGGCAAGTGGGGGCCACTCTTCCTCGCGGTGCGCGGGCCTCTCACTATCGCGGCCTCTCTTGTTGCGGAGCACAGGCTCCAGACGCGCAGGCTCAGTAATTGTGGCTCAGGGGCCTAGTTGCTCTGAGCCATGTGGGATCTTCCCAGACCAGGGCTCGAACCCGTGTCCCCTGCATTGGCAGGCAGATTCTCAACCACTGCACTACCAGGGAAGCCCGTTGATTTCTATTCTTATCATTATTTGTTTCATCCTACTTAGCCTAAGTTTAATTTATTCTTCCTTTTCTAGCTTAAGATGGAAGCTGAGATCAATGGTTTTAGATCTTTCTTGTTTTATTGTGTAAGTATTTAAAGATGTAAGTTTCTTTCTATGCTTATCTTGAGCTGCTTTTTACTGCAACCAATAGTAAAAGTACACATACTCTAGCATACAACAGAGAAAAAAAAGTTTCACAAAATACTTTTCTTTACTATGTATAATGCACTGATATTCTCTATTCTATTCCATTGTTTAAGAAATGCTGTTCATGACTGACTAAATTGAAGCATAGTTTCGACATTTTTTTTGACATTTTTTATTTGCAATATATATATTAAGATTGGGTTGCTAATTATACCCTGATTACAATTTGACAGCTTTTCATGTTTAAGGAGATCTACCAAATTATAGAGTTACAGGCTCAACTCCTGTTGAGTATATGGAATAGAATGTATTAAATTTTGTCTTAGGGTAAACCTAGCAATTTAGCTAAGATTGTTTCTCATTTTGTATAACAATAAATATCATTTTCTATGACATCCCTGATGAGAGTTCCAAGACATTTCAAAGATGTCTTTCATCATGAGTATATAGACTTTGGTTTTATTTTAGGGTTTATATGATTGAAATATTTTACCCATAATAATGTCCTTACTTAGAGATCAGGGACATTTATCAGAATTCAAATATTCCCAGTATGTATGTTTTCATTAATCTTCATGGTATCTAATGCAGGTAAGTTACAAAAAATGACAGGAAACCTTTCAGGTTTATGGATAAAGAAGTTAGAATTTTGAAAGTCAAAAACATGCAATGCCTCTCAAGAAAAAAATCGAATGCTATCAATGGTGCATCATTACTACAAAAATTGGAGTGGCAATATAATTGGTTAACACTTTTGAAAAGTAACTTAGCAAGAGCTGTAAAAAACAAAACCAAGAAAACCTCTTTGACCTACTTCTGGAATTTCATTCTGACAAAATGATTCAAAACATGGAAAATGCAGGAAATAAGGAATGGAAACACCCTGAATATACCAAAACACAGCTAAGTAAACCATGGTGTATCCGCTTAGAAATATTATGTAGTCATAAAAATCTTGGGAATTCCCTGGCGGTCCAGTGGTTGGGACTCTGCGCTTTCACTGCTGAGGGCCCAGGTTTGATCCCTGGTTAGGAAACTAAGATCCCACAAGCCGTGCAGAAAAAAAAAAAAATCTTGGTACTTCCCTAGTGGCACAGTGGTTAAGAACCACCTGCCAATGCAGGGGACACGGGTTCGATCCCTGGTCCTGGTCCGGGAAGATCCCACATGCCATGGAGCAACTAAGGCCGTGTGCCACAACTACTGAGCCTGCGCTCTAGAGCCCGTGAGCCACAGCTACTGAGCCTGCACACCACAACTACTGAAGCCCACACGCCTAGAGCTCCACAACAAGAGAAGCCACCTCCTGCACACTGCAAGGAAGAGTAGCCCCCGCTCGCTGCAACTAGAGGAAGCCCACGCGCACCAATGAAGACCCAACGCAGCCAAAAATAAATTAAAAAAAATATATTTTAAAAATCTTTACAAAGGGTGTATAACAGCATAGGAAAACATTCATAAAGTAGAGTGTATATATATAACTATGTAGAGGGTAAAATCTATGCATAAACACTGACATTAACAAAAATATTACCTGATTTTTCTGTTGGCCTAGAGAAATGAGTAATTTTTTTCTTATTTTCCTCTATTTTCCAAATTCTATTTAATAGCATATTAATTTAAAAATGAAACATCTGTTTAAAATGTTGGTTGTTAGGATTATAAAATGGAGAAATACTTGATATAAAAAACACAATAAATGTATTTATGGTATGGTTGTGATGGTGTGTGTGTAGAGAGATAGAGAATGAGAGAGGAAAAATTGAAAGAAAAGTGCCAAAATGCTAGGAAGGGTTGTATAATGTAGGATGATAGTTGAGTATTTTTTTCTCATTATTTTCTAAATTTTTCTGTAAGGTATTTATTTATTTATTATTATTATTATTATTTGCGGTATGCGGGCCTCTCACTGCTGTGGCCTCTCCCGTTGCGGAGCACAGGCTCCGGACGCGCAGGTTCAGCGGCCATGGCTCATGGGCCTAGCCGCTCCATGGCATGTGGGATCTTCCCGGACCGGGGCAGGAATCCGTGTCCCCTGCATCGGCAGGCGGACTCTCAACCACTGCGCCACCAGGGAAACCCTGTAAGGTATTTATTGATGTTACCTTTATAGTAAATGCCTTTTTGATAAGTACACCTGGCTAATCACCCTCAGCTCCCCAAGTATGCACCAAGCCTTATCTTGGCTTGCTGCTGTGACTTGCCTTGTGTCAAAACAACGACAGGGCTATAGTGTATTAAAATTCTTTTTTTTTTTTTTGGCTGCATTGGGTCTTCGTTGCTGTGCGTGAGCTTTCTCTAGTTGTGGCGAGCCGGGGCTACTCTTCATTGGGGTGCACAGACTTCTCATTGTGGTGGCTTCTCTTGTTGCAGAGCACAGGCTCTAGGTGCATGGGCTTCAGTAGTTGTGGCACGTGGGCTCTAGTGTGCGCGGGCTTCAGTAGTTGCAGTGCACGGGCTTAGTTGCTCCACGGCATATGGGATCTTCCCAGACCAGGGATCGAACCCATGTCCCCTGCATTGGCAGGTGGATTCTTAACCACTGTGCCACCAGGGAAGTCCCAGTGTATTAAAATTATATTATGTCATGTTAGGCTTTATCAAGCTCACAGCCAGACTGGAGGCAAAGCTGCTGTAATGATTTTTCATATTATAGTTGAAAGAACACTGAATGGACCAAGAAGTAAGAAACACTGGTTCTATTCTCAGTGCAGCACTTTTCTTCAGGGAAGTCATTTAACTCTGTTTCCTAATTCCCAAATTAAAAGGATCAGATTGCTTGTGAGAATCTCTAACTGCAGATCATGTACAGAAAGGTCAGACCTGAGTAGGACAGATGCAGGAATTCAGTCTAGACTGAAGCAAGACTCCAAGAGTTTGGTAAAGCAGGCAGTATGGTTTATAAACTCTCAACTAGAAAAATATAGAGTAAGAACTCAACAATTGGTTGGGTCAAGAACGCAACAATTGGTTGGGTCAAGAACCAAAGATTTTCCAAAATCTGAGCAAAATTTAGATAAGAAATCTAAGTAATGGCACAGAGCACTAGCAGCAGGGCTTGAAGAACCCAGGGATTTTTTTTTCACTCTATCCAGCAAAGGACAGAAGTTCATGGTTGGATCTGACCACATGGAATTTAGGTAGGCACTCCAGGCTAGAATATGGAGAAAAATGCAGTTCCAGTTATGTGACCGTTTCACTAAGAAAATATTGTGATGAAACTCGGAAGGCTCATTTAGTTCTGAGAGTCAAAGTACTTCTCAAATAGCAGTGTCCAATAGAACTTTCTGGAATGATGGAAATGTTCTATATCTGTGATGTTCAATATGGTAGCCACTGGGTACATGAAACTATTGAGTATTGGACATATAGCAAGTGCAACTGAGGAACTGAATTCTTAATTTTATTTCATTTTAATCAATTTAATTTTAAATAGCCACATATAACTACCATATTGAGCAGTACAGCAAAGGTCCAACAGAATCCTGTTCTTTATTAGTCACAAAATACATAATGAAAGAAGAATCCTTTTTTTTTAATATGAAGAACGTCACATTTTTCTTTGTAGCCTGTATATTTACATGTATGTATGTATAAAAATTGTGTGTGGTATGGTTCCATAAGAAGCTAAATCAATTCTATGAATTTCACAGAAATTCATGCCCTTCCCAGAGTAAACCTAGATTAACCACTTTCTGGGCTCAACCTGAAAACACATTCACCCAGAATGAACCAGAAACCACCTTGGCCTCCAATGACCTTCTAAACTATGGACAAAGTGAGGGACAGCAACTGCAGGGCTGAGCTGACTGCTCTTAGTCCTGCCTTCATCTTAAGCTTAGACCAGATCTGGGCTCTGGGATTTGGAAGACACAGCTGTTCTTTCAGTGGTACTCATGATAGAATCAATGAGCACAGACAAGGATGTTCCTAATTATAGACTGTCGCTGTCTCCCCTAAGTAGTAGAGGCCTGTATAACAGTCAAATTACAGATTTCTAGGGAATTCCCTGGCAGTCCAATGGTTAGGGCTCGGTGCTTTCACTGAGGTGGCCCAGGTTCCATCCCTGGTCAAGGAACTAGGATCCCACAGGCCGTGCAGGGCCGGAAAAAAAAAAAAAAGTTACAGATTTCTCACTGGATTCTAGACCTAGAAATGCAGACACATTCAAATTTATTCCTACCCTGACCCAATGAAGAAAAGTGAGAGATAACCTAATACCAACCAGGTTTACTGGTTATTATACACAAAAGAATGAGCAACTTGCAAGTATTCAACATAAAAAGGGCTCAGTACAGGCTACCTTCCTTTCACCCTAAGAAGGCATACCAACTCCAGGCAAATATAGTGGAATCAAACTTCAAGTTTACATAATAGACATACTCTAAAGAAGGCCCTGCTTTGTTAGGGAAATGGACAAAACTCTCTAAAAGTAAATGGAATGAAAAGAAATTAAAACTGGGATATTGATTCCTGTAATAACATAAACTATTGTTTGTCTATGACATAAGACAGACCAAACATTTAAAATTCAAAAATAAAGTTAATATTTTTCATCTTTATTGAGGTATAATTGACAAAGTTAATATTCTAAAAAGGAAAAAGTACAGGTAAAGTTGTCAGGTACTAATATTTTTAAACTTATGGCTAAGAGTTTTACCAACATCCTTCAAACCAGAAAAAACAACAAAAAATTTAAAGTATAGATTCTTCCAGACACTAAGTCCAAAATTTTTCCCTTCTTCAAATCCTTTAAACCCAAATTATGAGAAATAATTCAGTTTGGCCACAGGGAACATTTCTACACAGTGACATAATCAGAACATTTACTTCTTCCATTATTTAACTTATTCATTCCCATTCTAATCAAATTCTAAGAATATAGGAGCAAGCAAGAGGATATAATTTCCCCCAAAGCCTGTGACTAATTTACAGCACAAGAAACTTAAGCACTGAGGAAGGCCTTGATGGCAGAGGAAATAAGCCACCTTTATTGGCCTCAAGAACAAACTGCAGATCTCTAAGGCAGATTGGGAGAATCTGGATTTATCCAGGAATCAGTCTTCTCCAAAGCTGGGCAGGGAGGAAGTGTGGGAAGCACAGCTTTTCTAAAAGGATGAAAAATGTCACTTGGAGACACTCTGGTTTCCTGAGGAAGGGAAGGAGACACTAAAACATCTTGTTTTGTACATTTTAGATCTTCCTTGTTTTCCACCATCAGTAACTGTTCTATCTCCTCTTTCAAAGATAACTTTGTCTGAAACTCTTGTTTAGGTATCTTGAGGTATTCTTTTAGAGTTATCCTCTGGTCTTTAAACCCCTCTGACTCAGGGCAAATTCGTTTGTTACTGGAATCTTCACTGACTTCTTCCCTTATGGGAGGTAGATGTTGAGATTCCGCTGTGGTTTGCTTACTCTTAGATTCTTCTTTTAGCAAATTTACATCCTTGTGAGATGTAAAATTTGGAGCTTTATCTAGCCTAGAATTTTTACAAAGTAAGAAACCTCTTACTTTTCCCTTTTTCCCTGCTGTCTTTGTCATAGACTTCTTTGGATGTAGTACTGTCCTTATTAGGAGTCCCTGCGCATTTACTCTATATTCTTTTGCAGCTCTCTCTCTGCGCTGTCTCTGGAAGTCCTTCAGTCGAAGCAGTTCCTCTGGGAGCTCCATACATGTACGCTAAGAAAAGAAAATGAACACAAGTCTACTATAACTAAACTTCTGAATATGGTCCTTAAAATCACTTTAAAATCACTTCTACTACACTTAGTATTTGGCAAGCAAGGGTCTATTCAAATGTGTTCTTATAGCACCCTCTAGTGTCTTCAACTATAGTAGTACTATTTTTCAAGTAATTTAAATATTTTTAATCCAATTTTGTGTGTATGTTGTGCACGTGTGTATGTATAAAGATTATACAATGAAAAGTAAGGGTCCATTCCAACCTCGCCCCAACTGCCTTAGCAGGTGCATCCTCTAAAAAGCAGCTTCTTCTGTAGCCTCCAGAGACAGTCTTTGCATATACGATCCCTTACTAAATATTTATCTATTCATTGGATTATATTTTTCAATTTTTATTTTCCCCCAACTTTTTATTTTAATAACTCTTTCTAAAATTATTTTATACAAATGGCTACATAATATTATATATTCTTCTTCTTCTTGATTTTTCCAACTAAAAATTCTGTCTTGGAGATTTTTCCATATTGGCAATTTTAATGGCTGTATCGATATACAATAGTTTGTTTAACCAAACCCTTGTGGATGGATATTTGGGTTGTCTTCAGTATTTTGTCATTACATAAATGCTACAATAAGGAATATATTAAGAAAATGTCCTCTTTGTTACATGAGGCAAATAATTTTTCCTAGGTTGCTTTCCCTTTGATTTTGTTCACAGTATTTTCGCCATACAAAATTTTTAAAGTCATATTTATTCATCTTTTATGAGTTCTGAGTATTTCTGTATTGCATAGAAAAGCATTTCCTCATACA
The DNA here is from genome assembly GCF_964374135.1 of Grampus griseus. NCBI lineage: Eukaryota > Metazoa > Chordata > Mammalia > Artiodactyla > Delphinidae > Grampus > Grampus griseus. The sequence continues at coordinate 84,716,531 of NC_139018.1, forward strand.
ACTCAATAGCAAAAATGCAAATACTCTAATTTAAAAGTGAGCAAAGGACCTGAATAGATAATTTTCCAAAGAAGATATTTAGATGGCCAACAGGTACATGAAAAGGTGCTCGAAGTCATTAGTTATCAGAGAAATGCAAATCAAAACCACAATGAGGTGTTACTGACACCTGTTAAGATGGCTATTATCAAAAAGACAGATAACAAGTGTTGGTGAGAATGTGGAGAAAAGGGAACTCATATGCTGTTGATCGGAATGTAAATTGATGCAATTTACATTACCATGTAAAACAGTGGAAAACAACATGGATGTTCCTCAAAAAATTAAAAATAGAACTATTATATGGTCCAGCAATCCCACGTCTGGGTACATATCTGAAGCATGTGAAAACAGGATCGCAAAGAGATATGTACATTCCCTTGTTCACTGCATCATAATTCACAATAGTCACAATATGTAAACAACCTGTGTCTATCAATAGATAAATGGATAAAGATGTGATGTATATACATTATACAATACAATAGTCCATACAATAGAATATTACTCAGCCATAAAAAAGAAGGCAGTCCTGCCATCTGCAACAATATGTTTGAACTTGGAGGGTATTATGCTAAGTGAAATAAGCCAGACAAAGACAAATACTGCACAGTATCACTTATATATGAAATCTTAAAAAACAAAAACAAAAATCTGATTTCATAAAAACAGAGAATAGAATGGGGGTTCCCAGGGGTTGAGGGAGAGGAAAATGGGGAGATGTAGGTCAGAGGGCACAAACTTTCAGTTATAAGAAGAATAAGTTCTGAGGATCTAATGCACAGCATGGTTACTGCAGTTAATAGTTCAGTATTATATACTTGAAAGTTTCTGAGAGTAGATCTTAAGCATTCTCACTACATAAAAAAAAGTTAGCTATGAGGTGATGGATGTTAGTTATCTTGATCTTGGTAATCATTCCACAATGTATATCAAATCATCACAATGTACACTTTAAATATACACAATTAATTTTGTCAACTATTCCTCAGTAAAGTTGGGGGAGGGGACATATTCCCTACTGTGACATAATTTTCTTTTAATACTTTTTAAAAATATTTATTTACTTATTTATTTAGCTGCACTGGGTCTTAGTTGTAGCACATGGGATCTTCACTGCCACATGTGGGATCTAGTTCCCTGACCAGGGATGGAACCCAGGCCCTCTGCTTTGGGAGTGCGGAGTCTTAGCCACTGGACCACCAGGGAAGTCCCAATACTTTTTTTCCGATACTTTTTTTTTTTTTTTTACGCGGGCCTCTCACTGTTGTGGCCTCTCCAGTTGCGGAGCACAGGCTCCGGACGCGCAGGCTGAGCGGCCATGGCTCATGGGCCTAGCTGCTCCCCGGCATGTGGGATCTTCCCGGACCGGGGCACAAACCCACGTCCTCTGCATCAGCAGGCGGACTCTCAACCACTGCACCACCAGAGAAGCCCCTCCAATACTTTTATAATTCTAGTTCTTACATAAATACTTGATCCATGGGATTTATTTTGGTGTAGCAGAAAGAGATAACAATCCAACTCTGATTCTCCTCCCCCACAATGGTTAGTCAATTGCCTGAGGCCATTTACTAAATACTTATCTTTTTCTCATTGATTGGAAATTTTACCTTTATCTCAACCATTACTGATATATATGAGATCTATTTCTGGGTTCTCTATTCCATCGATCTGCCTATACATGTACCGCTCATATTTAGTGTAGACATATGTTTTAATATCTGACAGGACTATTCTTATTTATGCTTATTTATCTCTATAAACACTATAATCACAGTTTGCCAAAGTAATTATGGCTTTAGCATTTTTCTTAAAAGAAAGTTAAATTTAAAAGTTAATTTAGGGGGCTTCCCTGGTGGCACAGTGGTTAAGAACCCACCTGCCAATGAAGAGGACACGGGTTTGAGCCCTGGCCCGGGAAGATCCTACATGCCGTGGAACAATTAAGCCCGTGAGCCACAACTACTGAGCCCACATGCCACAACTACTGAAGCCCCCACACCTAGAGCCTGTGCTCCACAACAAGAGAAGCCACCGCAATGAGAAGCCCGCGCATCACAACGAAGCGTAGCCCCCGCTTGCTGCAATTAGAGAAAGCCCGTGCACAGCAACAAAGACCCAGTGCAACCAAAAAAATAAATAATAAATAAACTAATTTTTTTTTAAAGTTAATTTAGGAATAACTGATAGCCAAAAATACTTAATGTCCCCATTCATTTAAGTCCTCTTTTATGCCATTCAGTAATACTTTAACATTTTTTTCATCTCTATATTTCACATTTCTTGTTAGATTTATTTCTAGATAATCTATTTTTTGTTACAATTATAAATGAATTTTTCCCCCATTATATTCTGTAGTTGTGTACAGGGATATAGGAAAGCTATTAAGTTTTATGTTATATTTGTACCTATTTTACTAAACTGCCTTTTTTTTTGCGGTACTCGGGCCTCTCACTGTTGTGGCCTCTCCCATTGTGGAGCACAGGCTCCGGACGCGCAGGCTCAGCGGCCATGGCTCACCGGCCCAGCCGCTCCGCGGCTTGTGGGACCTTCCCGAGCCGGGGCACGAACCCGTGTCCCCTGCATCGGCAGGCGGACTCTCAACCACCGCGCCACCAGGGAAGCCCTAAACTGCCTTTTTGTTTTTGGCAATCTTTTTCAATTGATTCTCTTCAGTATTCAGGTATATTATAGGCAAGTCATCATTCCTATTCCTCCTGTTCAATTTTTATAGTTCATCTTTTTTTTTTTTCTAACCTCACTGGCTAATAGCTTCAGAAACTACTAAAGTAGTGGTGATAGTCACCATTTCTGTATATTTCTTGATATTGATGTTCCCAATCAAATATTAGGTAGTCTTCTTGCCTGAGATATATGTTTTATCATGTTAAAGTACCTATTCCAACTTTAATCAATAATGTATATAGAATATTATCAAATTTTTTCAGCAATAAGCAGTGAGAACAAAATATTAAAAAGCTAAAAAATTGTCCTTGGCTTTACAATGATAAATGAAAAACATTAAAATTCTCCAATCAAGCAAACTATGAAAGGATTTTTACATTGATCTTTTCTTGTTAAACAGTGAGAGCAAAATATAAAAAAGTTACAAAATAACTTTTTCAGCATTTATGAGATAATCATAAGACTTTCTTGGCCCCAATAAAATACAGAATTTAATATAATATTAAATATTAATAAATATTAATATAATATTAAACCATGCTTGTAACTAGAATCCAGAGACACATTAATAGAAAAGTATAATATATCTAAGTGGAGTTTGTACCAAAAATGCTATTATTTTATTTAGGATTTTGCATCAGTATTCCTAAATGAGAACTGTTTATAGCAGTAGCCTGTGAACTTTTTATGTAAGGAGTCAAATAGTAAACATTTTAGGCTTTGTAAGCCACAAGCATACTTTTTTTTTTTAACAATCCTTTAAGACTATAAAAATCATTCTTAGATTGTGAGTTTTACAAAAACAGGCCATGGGCCAGATTTGGCCTAATGCAATAGTTTGCCAACAATATAAGTTTTCTTATATTGTGCTGGCTTCATAAAAATAACTAATGAAATTTACCCTTTCTTTGAAAGATATATTTACTGGAAACATAACTTAATATTGTGAGAAAATTGGTACAATATTTAAGAAAGGAGTTAGGACTTCTAGCACATCAACTTTTAGTTTTATTGAAATGCACATCACCAGTTGCATCATATGAAATAAATGTCAGTGATCATAAAATATATATATATATATAGAAAAAAAGTGCTTAAGGAGCTGAATTAAGCCCAAGCTATAGCCGCTTCAAGAATATTTATCATCAAATCTGCTGAAAGAAATTTGGTGCAGCTGTGAACAGTGGGTATCACTGTGGCCCCCATGAGGACACAGAGGTCCTGAAAACACAGCCACAGAGAGTGGCACCTACCTCCATGCCTCCCAGCCAGTCTGCAGACCCTTCTCGGTAGGTGTTTAGGTACCCGTCCACCAGCGTAGTTAGATCAGACATCATTTCATCTAGGAGTACCAAGCGAAGGGGCAGCAGGTAGGTAGCTTCCAAGGCCAAAATTTTTAGCAAAGAGGGTGAAAGAGGTCGTGTGAGCCATAGTTCTGGGTTTTCCTAGAGACACCAAAACAATTTTCTCTGAATAGTAAGCAAATCTTTAAAGAAAATAATGGTTTATCTAAGTGCTGCTTAACTTAAATCACCATTACTGTCATTTTCTTCAATTATTACCTTCTACTTTCACACTATGGCTAGCCTTCTGAGCATATACACACATACACATACACACACTTATTGTGTGTATACAGTGAGTGTGTGTATGTGTTGGGGGAAAGATGTGGGGAGGGAGGGAGGGAAGAAGAGAGAGAGAGAGATCAGGGCTTCTCATTCAAAACTGGAGGCAGCAGGACTGATTAGATTATATGGCCAAAATTGCAGCCAATACGGTCATGACCTAAGTTTGCAAGCAAGGCTATTAGAAGCTGAAGAAAATCTATCTTACTTTGGGAGAAATAATTGGCATGATTTTTGTTCCACTGCCTTAATCCAAATTCCCAATAAAATCCCCACTTGTCCAATTGAAAATTTATTTCAGAGTACTTTTTAATTGATAACCAACAAATCTGGATGCTGGCTTTTTTCCACTTGAGACCACAAACAAACTGTTCCCATTTGGAACAACTAAGATTTTGGCAATGTTCATACGCTTACACAGCAGCTGTCATTTCTCTATATAATATGCTGATAATCCCACTCACAAGACACTTGAAAATATTAATGTTATATGGGACATACGTTAATACTCACCCGAATCCGTTTTTGTCTCTCTTCCAGAAAGGAGAGATATTTAGGGGCTATTTTAAGGTGTCTGATTAAACTCTCCTGTAAAGTACTAATGCAGTTTGGAAGAAAGCCGCCTGTTTCCATGGAAAATTGAAGGACATCTGCTACCTGTGGCATTAAAAAAAGACAAACAGACCAGTCTGTAGGATATACACAGAGAGCTATCTCATGACAGAAATAGCAGAAATACATTTAGAGAAACATCTTTAAATACCATTTTTCCCAAGGACCCACATGATAGACAATGCCATTAGAAAATTTAAAGTTGTTAGGTTATCTTATTCTGAAAAATTAGAAAAAAAAAAAAGAAAAGAAAAAGAAAAAGGATCACCCAACTTTAATGTGTCCCTGTCTATTTTCTTTTCCACTTCTTTTATTTGCCTGCCTTATGATTATTACTCTTTGGTGCCTTCAAGGAATGGGGAAAGGAAGATAAAATTAAAGAATTACTTCTACTTATTAGCAACTCTGGTAAAGTTTTGGTAAGGAAAGCTAATAAAATTAAGAATTGCAATCATTATTTGTCTGTGTAGGCTAAATAACAGCCCCCAAATATATCCACATCCTAATTCCTGGACCTGTGAATGTTATCTTAAATGGCGAAATGGACTTTGCTGCTGTGATTAGTTAAGGATATCGAGATAGGGAGATTAACTTGAATTATCCAGATGGGCCCTAAATGTAATCACAAGTATTCTTATAAGACGAGGCAGAGGGAGATTTTACTACAGCCAGAAGAGAAGGTGATGTGATGATGAAAGCAGAGATTGGTGCACTGTGAAGATAGAAGGAGCCACAAGCCAAAGAACACAGGTGAAAGCTGAAAAGCAAGGAAACAGACTGTCCTCTCAGAGCCTCCAGAAGAAACCAGCCCTGCTGACACCTTGACTTTCACCCAGTGCAAATGATTTCAGATGTCTGACCTCCAGAACTGTAAGAGAGTAAATTTATGTGTTGTGTTTGTTTGTTTGTTTGTTTTTTCGGTACGTGGGCCTCTCACTGTTGTGGCCTCTCCTGTTGCGGAGCACAGGCTCCGGACGCACAGGCTCAGCGGCCATGGCTCACAGGCCCAGCTGCTCCGCGGCATGTGGGATCTTCCCAGACCAGGGCACGAACCTGTGTCCCCTGCTTCGGCAGGCGGACTCTCAACCACTGCGGCACCAGGGAAGCCCTAAATTTATGTTTTAAGCCACAAAATTTGTGGTGATTAGTTACAACAGCAATAGGAAACTAATACACTGTGTTAAAGGAAAACAAATTGAAATAATTCTGAATTCCTGCTTCTTGTACTATGAAAATCTGAAAAGAAAAATATGGAAAGATATGCCAATGTCTTCATTAGACAATACATACGAGGTCTAATCAAGAAGCCTGATGGCCTCAAGGGAACAATGAGCAACTGTGTTACATTTTGGAGTAAGCATAGAAGCAATCTCTATATAGTGAATGCTCTTGAAAGAAGACCCAAAGGAACATGTAAACAAGAGAAGTGGCACAAAGTTCATTACAAGCAGATACATAAAGAGCAAACTTAAACCACATACAATAACATAAAGTTGAACTTTTAGGAATTTCTGTTAAAAAATAATTGGCTAACTCATTATTTTAACCCCTCTCCAAAGGCTCTAGGTTTATATATTCAAGATCTCCCTTTCATGGCATTAACCTAGAAGACTAGAAGAACTTAAAGAATACATAATGAAAACTAGTGGGTTTATGGCTCTCACAGCCAAACCAGAAACCCAGATCTAGTATAATCTGGGAATTTCTCATTTCTCTAGGTCCTTTAGATCAGAGAAAAACTGCTTATCTTCAGGCTATCTGGGGCCAGTATAGGCTTTGGGGGAACATCTAGGACAACCTGCATCCCTGAGCTAGATGCCAATTAGCCATCAGCCTTAACTGATACATATGTGGTAAAGGCATAGACGTGACTGACTGTCCACCTCACAGTAAGAATCCATGTCAGATTTCCAAATGACCCCAAAATTGTTTGAGTTTCTGAATGCTACAGAGTATGGAGCTTGCTTCTTATTTGAAAATTTCTGGAGCAAAATGAAGGGAAAAAACCCTAAATAATTACAAGTAACTTTTCTCCAGTACTTCTTCAGTGCACCAAATGTTCTCACATATTGTACAAACATCTTACATGAGAAGTGGGCGGGAATGAGGCACACACAAGAAGACTTTCAATCACTCATCAGATAAGGCCTATTTTCTACAGGAGCTATATACACTGCATTGATTCCAGTGTTTCCCTGCATGTACCTGGGTGTCAAAGACATTATTCAGCAAAATTCCGTACTGATGAGAGAGGCAATCAGAAAGCCAACGACAATCATGGATAACCTAAGGAATCAGAAGACAGAGAAAGAGTTATTAGAACCTGGCTGATATTCTTACTAGCAGATGAATCAACTTACACACTCACCTTCAAAATTCTCTTGTCTTCTAATACTATCTGAAGTCCATTGCTGAAAACACGACTTCCCAGAAGGAAAATGTCAAATAAGTAAACTCGGCTACTTGTGGCCACCTACAACAGACCATCCAGACACACATAAGAAAGAACTAGGGAAGGGGATCTGAGGATCAAGAAAGGCATGTGAGGGCTTCCCTGGTGGTGCAGTGGTTGAGAGTCCGCCTGCCGATGCAGGGGACATGGGTTTGTGCCCCAGTCTGGGAAAATCCCACATGCCGTGGAGCGGCTGGGCCCGTGAGCCATGGCCGCTGAGCCTGTGCGTCCGGAGCCTGTGCTCCACAACGGGAGAGGCCACAACAGTGAGAGGCCCACGTACTGCAAAAAACAACAACAACAACAACAACAAAGAAAGGCATGTGAAAAATATTTAACAGCCTCATCTTTAAAGTAAACAATAGGCACTCATTGATTCTTAGGGAAAACAGGTTTAAATTTACCTTAAGTAAAAAAAAAAAACAAAACACAAAAACACTATCACTGTGATTTTCAAAAGGAAAGAAAAGGACAAGCTAGTAGTTTAGCCTCTAGCTTTTTTCTTCTTTAATGTTTTATGTCTCACCTATGGCATTCTAAAATGCAGGGATTATAGGTTTAAGGGAAATGAACAATATTTCACTCTCGATAACACCAAAGGCTATTTCTCTGAGTTCCATAATACACATGATTGTGTTGGGTGTTACATAAAATTACTCATAAGAGAAGATCCCTGTCCTCTAGCAGTTTAAAACAGGCAACAAACACACTGGCACAAATGGTAGGATGTGAAATACTGTCATTTTGATCAATTTTATACAATTATAAGTATTCTAGGTTGTTTCTGATCATAAAAGTCACAGAGGCCATACAGCTGGATAATCTACTGAATCAAAGAATGAAGGCAAGAACAGATCCAAATAGGTCTAGACAGCCAGCCACAGGACAGTCAGATACCATCTTTGTCATTTCAAGAGCTAACTATTGATACAGTTACAATTACCAGGCCTACCAGGCACCCATTCTCAGCTCTTTCATGTTGTTTGCCAAAATTTGACACCTGAAATAGTCAATCCCTGCTTTTCCTCTACCTCTTTAATTGTAAAAATTGAATAGACACATTATAGAAGTTTGGAAAATAATTCTCTGCTAGACTGTAAACTCTGTGAAAGAAGAGATTATGTCAGATTCACCACTCGTAACTAAAGCAACCACTAGAACAGAGTGAGGCACATGGACAGCTGTTATTCATCTCTTCAGTGAATCAGTGCATCATGCCACACAACACCCCCTTCCATTTGTTCATATAAAAAATGCATAACACTCTAATAATATGCATTCAAATCTATATCCCACTTCTTCTTTTCATAAACTTTCAAACATTTTTCTATGCTGCATTTGTCATCGATTTTGACAGCCACATAAGATCTATCAAATGTACTGTAATGTCTGCTACTGTTAACTAAGTGGCTTCTGATTTTTCACCACTATAAATGATGCCAAAATGAATAGGTTCTCACAGAAATTTTTCTTCATGTTTTGAATTATTTAGGATAGATTCCCAGAAACAGCCCTGAGAAGTAGGCCAAAGGACAAAAAAAACCTTTAAGACTCTTAAAAAATATTTGCTACCTTAAGACATAATATTATACCTGAAAATATCTGACCACAGATGAAGGTTAAACATTTAAATAATTTAAAGTTAAAGAAAAGCAGTGGGAGGTACTTCCCTGGTGGCGCAGTGGTTAAGAATCCACCTGCCAGTGTGGGGGACACGGGTTCAAGCCCTGGTCCGGGAAGATCCCACATGCCACAGAGCAACTAAGCCCGTATACCAGAACTACTGAGCCTGCGCTCTAGAGCCCGTGAGCCACAACTACTGAGCCCATGCACCACAACTACTGAATCCCACGTACCTAGAGCCTGTGCTCTGCAACAAGAGAAGCCACCGCAAATGAGAAGCTCGCGCACTGCAATGAAGAGTAGCCCCAGCTCGCCTCAACTAGAGAAAGCCCGTGCGCAGCAATGATGACCCAATGCAGCCAAAAAAAAAAAAGAAAAGCAGTGGGAAATACTGACAGAAAGAAAGCAGATTAGAAAAAACAGAACAAAGAAGGAAACACAAAATGAAAATAAAGGTTTAGGAATTAAAGGTGACAGATACTGAGGACAGTGAGGAGCTGGAAATAGAGGGATAGGCTTGAGGTCTGTATGTGAAGAAGTAAGCCTCCAAGTTATCCCTTCCCACTCCCACGGAGGACAGAAGATATATTCTCTGTATAAATCCAACAAGGGAGGCTCTAGAGTTGGGAATATAAGATATAGAAGAGGGCAGAGGTTTGGTAATGGACTGAAAAATGAGTCTGCACACAATTGTGAGCCTCCAGACCTTTTCCCTTGTAGCTTCCAGCTTGATACCACCAGCCTGTATTGGAACAGGAGGATAGAGGGCTCCAGGGAAGATGGCTTCAAGACAAAGATGAAGCACAGATTATCAAGATAGATGTAAGCATGTGAAAAACTACATTGAGGGGAAAATATGGGAAGGCTTTGTCACAAATGAAAGGAAAACAAAGCTAGTAAGATGAGGCAATTATCAATTCTATGAAAAACAAAAAGTTGGGCAAGAAAAGAAACAATCTTACTGGACCAACAAGGAGTAATGGTTACATAGCCATAATCACATATAGCCTGAATCCTGTCTTAACCAAACATTGGGATATAACTTCCCCCCCAAAAAACCCAAAAACACTAATTTGAAAACATACATGCACCCCAATGTTCATAGCGGCATTATTTACAATAGCCAAGACATGGAAACTACCTAAGTGTTCATCAGCAGATGAAGGGATAAAGAAGATGTGGTGTATATATACAATGGAATACAACTCATCCATAAAAAAGAATGAAATTTTGCCGTTTGCAGTAACATGGATGGACTTGGAGGACATTATGCTATGTGAAATAAGTCAGATAGAGAAAGAAAAATACCGTAGGATATCACTTATATGTGGAATCTAAAAAATACAACAAATGAGTGAATATAACAAAAAAGAAGCCAACTCACAGATACAGAGAACAAACTAGTGGTTACCAGTGGTGGGGGGAATATAGGGGTGAGGCAGTGGGAGGTACAAACTATTGGGTGTAATATAGGCTCAAGGATGTATTGTACAACATGGGGAATACCGCCAACAATTTTGTGATAACGGTAAGTGGAAAGTAACCTTTAAAAATTGTATAAAAATAAAATCTTTTAAAATTGGGATATAACTAAATTGGGAGGCTCTAGGGAGGTGTGGGTGCTGTAAGTGAGCAAAATCTTTGTTTAGTATAATAAAAGTTAATAATTTGTAAAACTGATGAATAAAGAGAGAGCAATAAGCATATTATCAAAAAATGAAAATAGACACATTTCAACATGTTAAAAGTAGTTGCCTCTGTACTTTTTTGTGTCTGGTTCCCTGGGTTTTGAGGATGCTACCAGAGGACACCCCTTGATGGCATGGCTCTGGTGGCCAGGGTGGCTTGTATTCCTGGGTCTCGTGGGACTGTGGCAATCGGAGGGACAGTTCTTGGCAGGCTACCACCCCTAGGGCACTGCACAGACAGTGGACTGGGGCACACTCTCCAGTCTTTTTGTGAAGGAGGGCTCTTCGCTCATCCTGGAGCTTCAGCCTGAGAGGCAGGCTTCAGGATTGGTACACATTAGTGGCCTATGGAGTTGCTCTCAAGGAACATAAGCTGTGGACTCCATCTTGACGCTCTCCCTTGCTCCAGCTCACCTATATCACCCAGAAAAGAGCTTTGACACTCATCTGGAGCCCTGATTTCTGCAACTGCTGCTCAGGGGACACCTCCAGATTGCCTGGCTCTGGTGGCCAGCAAGGTTTATGCTTGTGGTCCCACAGGAATGTACATATTTGCATACTTAAAAAACTGATGCCTGAGGGTCTCACTTCCAGTCACCCTGAGTCTATGTGCTGAGATTCTCCCCTTTAGGACACTGACAGGTCTTGGCACATCCTCAACTACTGGGAGCTATTAAAAATATAATAGGCTGCTTGGACAAGGCCAAGAGGTTTGAAAGACAACCAGGAGCTGAGGCAGGGTTGAATGACAAGGTTCATCTCCTACATGAGGCCACTCCTTCAACACTGGGAGGAGTGGCTGTTTCATCTACTATATAGAAACCAACACAGAGAGTCAACCTCAGGAAAAAAAACTTAATAAAATGGAGATAAATAATTTACCTGATAAAGAGTTCAAATAATGGTCTATAAAGATGCTCACCAAACTGGGGAGAAGAATGGATGAACACAGTGAGCACTTCAACAAAGAGATGGAAATGTAAGAAAGTACCAAATAGAAGTCACAGACCTAAAGAATATAATAATTGAACTGAAAAATACACTAGATGGGTTCACTAGCAGACTAGATAAAGCAGAAGAAAGGATCAGTCAACTCAAAGACAAGGCAGTGGAACTCACCCATTCAGAGCAGCAAAAAGAAAAAACAATGAAAAAAGTAAAGATAGCTTAAAGTCTTATGGAACAGCATCACATGGACTAACACTTGCATCACAGGTCTCCTATAAGGAGAATGAAATGAAAAATGTAAATGAAATAATGTTTGTCAAAGTACTTTGTCAACTGTAAAGTGCTGTACACATGTACTTTAACAACCTTGTTACTGGATTCTTAAAAAAAACAAAAGCACCACCTCTGAAGAGAGAAATGGAGTGAGGATTTTTCTGTCCTCATAAGCCTTTTAGCATTTTTGTTTTTTGCTTTTAATACATAGGGCATGTGATACTTTGATTTAAAAAATTAAACATACAAGTCCAAGGACCTGGTGGGAGAAAACGTGCCCATTGATTTGCTTCCAGTCACAAAGATGATATTTGTAACCAACTGGATGTCCCCTCTGGTATCTATACAACAAAAAGGGACAAATTAGGAAATAACCTAGAGGTGCTCAGGCCTGCATTACCAGGAAGTCAACCCTTTTGTTTTGGTAGAGAGAGGTTTTGGTTTGGTTTCTTCCTCCCTACCCAGCTTTATTGAGATAAAATTAGCATATAACATTGTGTAAGTTTAAGGTATATAACATGATAATTTGATGTAAGTATATACTGCAAAAGGATTACTATGATGAGGGTAGTTAACATATCTATTACCTCACATGGTTATCTGTGTGTGGTGAGAACTTTTAAGATCTACTCTCTTAGCAGCTTTTAAGTATACAATACAGTATTGTTATCTATAATTACCGTGCTGTGCATTACATTCCCATAACCTATTTATCTTATAACTGGAAGTTGTACCTTTTGACTACCTTCATCCATTTCCCCCATTCCCCCACTCCTGGAACCACTACTCTGCTCTCTGTTTCTATGAGTTTGGTTTTTTTGATTCTGCATATAAGTGAGAGCATACGGTATTTGTCTTTCTCTGTCTAACTTATTTTACTTAGCTGAATCCCTCCAGGTTCATCCATGTCATCACAAATGGCAGAATTTCCTTCTTTTTTATGGCAGAATAATATTCCATTGTACATATATATCACATTTACTTTATCTATTCATCCATCTATGGACACTTGGTTGTTTCCATGTATTGGTTATTGTAAATAATGCTGCAATATGAACATGGGAATACAGTTATCTCTTTGAGATCCTGTTTTCATTTCCTTTGGATATATACCCAGAAGTGGGATTGCTGGACCACATGTTGTTTTATTTCTAATTTTACTTTATTTTTTTTTGTGGTATGCGGGCCTCTCGCTGTTGTGGCCTCTCCCGTTGTGAAGCACAGGCTCCGGATGCACAGGCTCAGCAGCCATGGCTCACGGGCCCAGCCGCTCCACGGCATGTGGGATCTTCCCGGACTGGGGCACAAACCCACGTCCCCTGCATCGGCAGATGGACTCTCAACCACTGCGCCACCAGGGAAGCCCCGCGTGTGTCTTTTTGAATTATGGTTTTCTCTGGGTATACGTCCAGTAGTGGGATTGCTGGGTCATATGGTAATTCTATTTTTAGTTCTTTAAGGAACCTCCATAGTGGCTCTATCAATTTACATTCCAACCAACAGTGCAAGACGGTTCCCTTTTCTCCACACCCTCTCCAGCATTTGTTGTTTGTAGATTTTCTGATGATGCCCATTCAAACTGGTGTGAGGTGATACCTCACTGTAGTTTTGATTTGCATTTCTCTAATAGTGATGTTGAGCAGCTTTTCATGTGCTTCTTGGCCATCTGTATGTCTTCTTTGGAGAAATGTCTATTTAGGTCTTCTGCCCATTTTTGGATTGGGTTGTTTGTTTTTTTACTATTGAGCTGCATGAGCTGTTTATATATTTTGGAGATTAATCCTTTGTCCGATGATTCATTTGCAAATATTTTCTCCCATTCTGAGGGTTGTCTTTTCATCTTGTTTATATTTTCCTTTGCTGTGCAAAAGCTTTTAAGTTTCATGAGGTCCCCCATTTTTATATTTGTTTTTATTTCCATTACTCTAGGAGGTGGGTCAAAAAATATCCTGCTGTGATTTATGTCAAAGAGTGTTCTTCCTATGTTTTCCTCTAAGAGTTTTATAGTGCCCAGTCTTACATTTAGGTCTCTAATCTATTTTGAGTTTATTATTGTGTATGGTGCTAGGGAGCGTTTTAATTTCATTCTTTTACATGTAGCTGTCTAGTTTTCCCAGCACCACTTATTGAAGAGACTGTCTTTTCTCCACTGTATATCCTTGCCTCCTTTGTCATAGATTAGTTGACCATAGGTGCATGGGTTTATCTCTGGGATTTCTATCCTGTTCCATTGATCTATATTTCTGTTTTTGTGCCAGTACCATACTGTCTTGATTACTGTAGCTTTGTAGTATAGTCTGAAGTCAGGGAGTCTGATTCCTCCAGCTCCGTTTTTTTCCCTCAAGACTGCTTTGGCTATTCGGGGTCTTTCGTGTCTCCGTACAAATTTTAAGGTTTTTTGTTCTAGTTCTGTAAAAAATGCCATTGGTAATTTGATAGGGATTGCATTGAATCTGTAGATTGCTTTGGGTAGTACAGTCATTTTCACAATATTGATTCTTCCAATCCAAGAACATGGTATATCTCTCCATCTATTTGTATCATCTTTAATTTCTTTCATCAGTGTCTTATAGTTTTCTGCATACAGGTCTTTTCTCTCCCTAGGTAGATTTATTCCTAGGTATTTTATTCTTTTTGTTTCAGTGGTAAATGGGAGTGTTTCCTTAATTTCTCCTTCAGATTTTTCATCATTAGTGTATAGGAATGCAAGAGATTTCTGTGCATTAATTTTGTATCCTGCAACTTTACCAAATTCATTGATTAGCTCTAGTAGTTTCCTGGTGGCATCTTTAGGATTCTCTGTGTATAGGTATCATGTCATCTGCAAACAGTGACAGTTTTACTTCTTCTTTTCCAATTTGTATTGTTTTTATTTCTTTCTCTTCTCTGATTGCCGTGTCTAGGACTTCCAAAACTATGTTGAATAATGGTGGTGAGAGTGGACATCCTTTCTTGTTCCTGATCTTAGAGGAAATGCTTTCAGTTTTTCACCATTGAGAATGATGTTTGCTGTGCGTTTGTTGTATATGGCCTTTATTATGTTGAGGTAGGTTCCTTCTTTGCCCACTTTCTGGAGAGTTTTTATCATAAATGGGTGTTGAATTTTGTCAAAAGCTTTTTCCGCATCTATTGAGATGATCATATGGTTTTTATTCTTCAATTTGTTAATATGGTGTATCACATCGATTGATTTGCGTATATTGAAGAATCCTTGCATCCCTGGGATACATCCCACTCGATCATGGTGTATGATCCTTTTAATGTGTTGTTGGATTCCGTTTGCTAGTATTTTGTTGAGGATTTTTGCATCTATATTCATCAGTGATATTGGTCTGTAATTTTCTTATTTTGTAGTATCTTTGTCTGGTTTTGGTATCAGGGTGATGGTGGCCTCATAGAATGAGTTTGGGGGCATTCCTTCCTCTGCAATTTTTTGGAAGAGTTTGAGAAGGGTGGGTGTTAGCTCTCCTCTAAATGTTTGATAGAATTCGCCTGTGAAGCCATCTGGTCCTGGGCTTTTGTTTGTTGGAAGATTTTTAATCACAGTTTCAATTTCATTACTTGTGAATGGTCTGTTCATATTTTCTGTTTCTTCCTGGTTCAGTCTTGGAAGGTTATACCTTTCTAAGAATTTGTCCATTTCTTCCAGGTTGTTCATTTTATTGGCATAGAGTTGCCTGTAGTTGTCTCATAGGATGCTTTGTATTTCTGCTGTGTCTGTTGTAACTTCTCCTTTTTCATTTCTAATTTTATTGATTTGAGTCCTCTCCCTCTTTTTCTTGATGAGTCTGGCTAATGGTTTATCAATTTGGTTTATCTTCTCAAAGAACCAGCTTTTAGTTTTGTTGATCTTTGCTGTTGTTTTCTTTGTTTCTATTTCATTCATTTCTGCTCTGATCTTTATGATTTCTTTCCTTCTGCTAACTTTGGGTTTTGTTTGTTCTTCTTTCTCTAGTTCCTTTAGGTGTAAGGTTAGATTGTTTATTTCAGATTTTTCTCGTTTCTTGAGGTAGGCTTGTATAGCTATAAACTTCTCTTAGAACTGCTTTTGCTGCATCCCATAGGTTTTGGAGCATTGTGTTTTCACTGTCATTTGTCTGTAGGTATTTTTTGATTTCCTCTTTGATTTCTTCAGTGATCTCTTGGTTATTTAGTAACGTATTGTTTGGCCTCCATGTGTTTGTGTTTTTTACATTTTTTTCCCTGTAACTGATTTCTAATCTCATAGCATTGTGGTCAGAAAAGATGCTTGATATGATTTCAATTTTCTTAAATTTACTGAGGCTTCATTTGTGATCCAAGATGTGATCTATCCTGGAGAATGTTCCATGAGCACTTGAGAAGAAAGTGTAACCTGCTGTTTTTGGATGGAATGTCCTATAAATATCAATTAAATATATCTGGTCTATTGTGTCATTTAAAGCTTCTGTTTCCTTATTAATTTTCCGTTTGGATGATCTGTCCATTGGTGTAAGTGAGGTGTTAAAGTCCCCCACTATTATTGTGTTACTGTCGATTTCCTCTTTTAGAGCTGTTAGCAGTTGCCTTATGTATTGAGGTGCTCCTATGTTGGGTGCATATATATTTATTATTGCTATATCTTCTTCTTGGATTGATCCCTTGATCATTACGTAGTGTCCTTCCTTGTCTCTTGTAACATTCTTTATTTTAAAGTCTATTTTATCTGATATGAGTATTGCTACTCCAGCTTTCTTTTGATTTTCATTTGCATGGAATATCTTTTTCCATCCCCTCACTTTCAGTCTGTATGTGTCTCTAGGTCTGAAGTGGGTCTCTTGTAGACAGCATATATATGGGTGTTGTATCCATTCAGCAAGCCTGTGTCTTTTGGTTGGAGCATTTAATCTGTTCATGTTTAAGGTACTTATCGATATGTATGTTCCTATTACCATTTTCTTAATTGTTTTGGGTTTGTTTTTCTAGGTCCTTTTCTTCTCTTGTGCTTCCCACTTAGAGAAGTTTCTTTAGCATTTGTTGTAGAGCTGGTTTGGTGGTGCTGAATTCTCTTAGCTTTTGTTTGTCTGTAAAGCTTTTGATTTCTCCATCGAATCTGAATGAGATCCTTGCTGGATAGAGTAATCTTGGTTGTAGCTTCTTCCCTTTCATCACTTTAAGTATATCATGCCACTCCTTTCTGGCTTGTAGAGTTTCTTCTGAGAAATCAGCTGTTAACCTTATGGGAGTTCCCTTGTATGTTATTTGTCGTTTTTCCCTTGCTGCTTTCAATAATTTTTCTTTGTCTTTAATTTTTGCCAATTTGATTTCTATGTGTCTCGGTGTGTTTCTCCTTGGGTTTATCCTGTATGGGACTCGCTGCACTTCCTGGACTTGGGTGGCTATTTCCTTTCCCATGTTAGGGAAGTTTTCGACTATAATCTCTTCAAATATTTTCTTGCATCCTTCCTCTCTCTCTTCTCCTTCTGGGACCCCTATAATGTGAATGTTGTTGCATTTAATGTTGTCCCAGAGGTCTCTTAGGCTGTCTTCATTTCTTTTCATTCTTTTTTCTTTATTCTGTTCCACAGTAGTGAATTCCACCATTCTGTCTTCCAGGTCACTTATCCATTCTTCTGCCTCAGTTATTCTGCTATTGATTCCTTCTAGTGTAGTTTTCATTTCAGTTATTGTATCAGTCATCTCTGTTTGTTCTTTAATTCTCCTAGATCTTTGTTAAACATTTCTTGCATCTTCTCAGTCTTTGCCTCCATTCTTTTTCCGAGGTCCTGGATCATCTTCACTATCATTATTCTGAATTCTTTTTCTGGAAGATTGCCTATCTCCATTTCATTTAATTGTTTTTCTGGGGTTTTATCTTGTTCCTTCATCTGATACATAGCCCTCTGCCTTTTCATCTTGTCTATCTTTCTGTGAATGTGGTTTTTGTTCCACAGGCTGCAGGATTGTAGTTCTTGCTTCTGCTGTCTGCCCTCTGGTGGATGAGGCCAAGAGGCTTGTGAAAGTTTCCTGATGGGAGGGACTGGTGGTGGGTAGAGCTGGCTGTTGCTCTGGTGGGCAGAGCTCAGTAAAACTTTAATCTGCTTGTCTGCTGATGGTTGGGGCTGGGTTCCCTCCCTGTTGGTTGTTTGGCCTGAGGCAACCCAACACTGGAGCCTACCCGGCTCTTTGGTGGGGCTGATGGCGGACTCTGGGAGGGCTCATGCCAAGAGGTACTTCCCACAACTTCTGCTGCCAGTGTCCTTGTCCCTTGGTGAGCCACAGCTGCCCCCTGCCTCTGCAGGAGACCTTCCAACATTAGCAGGTAGGTCTGCTTCAGTCTCATCTGGGGTCACTTCTCCTTCCCCTGGGTCCCAATGTGCACACTACTTTGTGTGTGCCCTCCAAGAGTGGAGTCTCTGTTTCCCCCAGTCCTGCCAAAGTCCTGCAATCAAATCTTGCTAGCCGAAGTCTGAGTCTCTAGGAATTCCTCCTTCCGTTGCCAGACCCTCAGGTTGGGAAGCCTGACATGTGGCTCAGAACCTTCACTCCAGTGGGTGACTTCTGGGGTATAAGTGTTCTCCAGTTTGTGAGTCACCCACCCAGCAGTTATGGGATTTGATTTTATTGTGATAGCACCCCTCCTACCGTCTCACTGCAGCTTCTCCTTTGTCTTTGCATGTGGGGTATCTTTTTTGGTGAGTTCCAGTGTCTTTCGGTTGATGACTATTCAGCAGTTAGTTGTGATTCTGGTGTTCTCAAAAGAGGGAGTGAGACCATGTCCTTCTACTCCACCATCTTGAACCAATCTCAAGCTTTTTAATTTGATGTTGTCCAAATTGTTTATTTTTGCTTTTGTTGTTTGTGGAGGTTTGTTTTAAATAATTTGCATTTGTGCTGCTAACTCTAACCTAGTCATCTAAAAGCTAAGGTTTACCGAGAAAGTGCATGGAACAAGAGGGAGGCAATTTAATCCCTGAGCAAAACTGGGCTTGATACCTCCATTCCTTACCCTTTGAGAAAGTAAACATTCCAGAGGAAAGAGTTCGAGAAGGCAGATTGCCAATCCTAATAAAAATATTCTCTCAGTAGGCTGATGTAGGTCTTCACTCAAAGGATGGAGGGGGCTTCCCTGGTGATGCAGTGGTTGAGAGTCCACCTGCTGATGCAGGGAACACGGGTAAAAAAAAAAAGGATGGAGGACATCGATTGGGAATTCAGCTGGCTTTCTTGGCCCACTCCCCCTTAAATACTGATGATGCTGAGTTTGATCCAAAGGTGGTTATCCATCCTCTAGCTATTCAAGGCTCGCTACAAAGTTCTTTGGATATAATGGATATCCTCACCTACATCTCCTTGATCCAGGAAAATGAGAATGATGTGGCAGAAATCTACTGTGGAAATCTACCAACCAGAGGAAAGATAAGAAATTCTCCATATTTCGGGACTTCCCTGGTGGTCCAGTGGTAAAGAATCTGCCTTACAATGCAGGGGACGCAGGTTCAATCTCTGGTCAGGGAACTAAGATCCCACATGCTGCGGGGCAACTAAGCCCGTGCACCAGCTACTGAGCTCGTGCACCTCAACTAGAGAGCCCACATGCCGCAAACTACAGAGCCCACGCAGCCTGGAGCCCGTGCACCGCAAAGAAAGATCCTGCATGCCTAAGCGAAGGTCCCATGTCCCACAACTAAGACCTGACAGAGCGAAAAATAAATACAATAAATAAATAAATAATAAATCTTAAAAAAAAAAAAAGAAATTCTCCATATGTCTAAGGCAAGAGAACAGAGCTGGGAAAGAAAACGTCAGGTAGAGCCTCTGAGACAGCGGAGACAGCAACGATGATTATAAAGCTCTTTCCTTTTTTTTTTCGGCCGTACCACACAGCATGCAGGATCTTAGTTCCCCGACCAGGGATCAAACCTGTGCAGTACAAGCACGGAGTCTTTTTTTTTTTTTTTAATTTATTTTTGGCTGCGTTGGGTCTTCATTGCTGTGCGCAGGCTTTCTCTAGTTGCGACAAGCGCCGGCTTCTCATTGTGGTGGCTTTTCCTGCGGAGCACGGGCTCTAGGCGCGTGGGCTTCAGTAGTTGTGGCACGCGGGCTCACTAGTTGTGGCTCGCGTTCTAGAGCGCGGGCTTAGTAGTTGTGGCACATGGGCTTAGTTGCTCTGCAGCATGTGGGATCTTCCCTGACCAGGGCTCGAACCCGTGTCCCCTGCATTGGAAGGCAGATTCTTAACCACTGAGCCACAAGGGAAGTCCCAGAAGCAAGGAGTCTTAACCACTGGACCACCAGGGAAGTCCCTAAAGCTCTTTCCTTTGAAAATAATAAACTGAGTACAAGAAAATTGAAAGGAATTCCAAACAAGCTATAGGACAGTGACACTGGGGTGACATAAAAAAGACAATTAAAATAAATTTACCAGTGAATCTACAATTATTTCAAAATAAAAAGTTTTAAGAAATCTTTTACCTGAAGCCAACATAGTCTCCCATGACGACACACATTAGCTCCTTCTGCTGCCACACTCAGGACACTTTGCTTCTTGATGTGGAGCATCTGGTAAGAAAAGGAAGAAAATAAAAATCTCCAGGAAATAAATGTTGCAATTATGACATCATGAATGGCACAAGTAAAATGGCTAGAAATAAACAAAGTGGATCATATTTTTTTACACTTACAAAATCCGAAACACATGTCTGCTTCACACACACACACACAAATCACACTGAATGCTTCTGATCCTCTTTTCAGGGTTCACAAAGTTATTCCACAACTGGAAAATAAATCATTCATATTGCAAATGCTAATAAGAGTTGAAAACTCAGATACCTTTTGTTACCACTGGTGTTACAGCAAAAGGTTTCCAGTCTTTATGGCAAGATTCCTCATGCAAAGAACAGCAATTTACTGTACCTAAAGGGAACTCACACAGTGGCTGAGTCTCACAGTATCTACTGTTCAGAATGAGAAAAACACAGACTTAACAGGTCCTTTAAAGTCTTGGATTCATTAAAATATTCAAAACTGAAATAGGGGTATCCTGGAAACATATGCTGGTCCTCTTATTATCTATATTCTTATCATATTTCAAAACATTATACAATTCCAAAATCTTTACTGCATAATCCATGAAAATATCTGCATGGCACAAGATTCTCCCCATTTTACAGGTAGATAAATTACTCAAGAATAGAAAGGCAAAGTAACTTACACTAGCACAATATCTTCCTTTACAGAGCATAAAGTGTTCTATATTCTGAGTATCTTTCATCAATGATAAAAAATGGGGACTGAACTTCAGTTCCATTCTCAATCAACAAGAAGGCTGCAAAACTGGGAACAAAAGCTGTATTTCCCTATTGATAAGAATTTCCAACTAACTCTTTAAATTTCCGGAGCAAAAGTTCTTATCTTATTATTTGTTGTTGTTGTCATGGACCCTTTAAAGCATCTGTTGATATATAAAGAATTCTTGTAACTCAATTAAAATGGCAAATGAATAGATATTTCTCTAAAGAAGATGTACAAATAGCCAATAAGCCTATATGGGAAAAGAATCTAAAAAAGAGTGGATATATGTATAGGTATAACTGATTCACTTTGCTGTACACCTGAAACTAACACAACATTGTAAATCAACTATACTCCAACAAAAATTTTTTTTAAAAAGAAAAAAAATAGCCAATAAACACATGAAAATATGCTTAACACTATTAGCCTTCAGGGAAATGCAAATCAAAACCACAATGAGATACTACTTCACACCACTAGGATGGCTATAATTAAAATGACAGGTAATAGTGTCGGTAAGAATGTGGAGAAATTGGAACCCTCACGCCCTGCTGGTGGGAAAGTAAAGTGGTGCAGCGCTTTGCAAAACAGTATGGCCAATCCTCAAAAAGTTAAACACAGAGTTATTACATGAGCCAGCAATTCCACTTGTAAGTATCTATCCAAGAGAAATGGAGACGTGTCCACACAAAAACTTGTATATGTATGTTCACAGCAGCACTATTCATAATAGCCAAAAAGTAGAAACAACCCAAATGTCCATCAAATGGTGAAAGGATAAATGAAATGTGGTATATCCATACAAAGGAATATTATTTGGCAACAAAAATAAGTGAAATACTGATACACGCTATAACATAGATAAACCTTGAAAATATTATGCTACGCAAAAGAAGCCAAGCCAATCACAAATGACCACACATCGTATGATCCCATTTATATGAAATGTCCTAAACAGGCACATTCATAGAGGCAGAAAATAGATTAGTGGTTGCCAGGGGCTGGGGGTACTCAGAAGGGATTAGAGGTGTTAGCTAAGGAATATGGGGTTTCCTTTTGGAGTATTAAAAATGTTCTAAAATTCACTGTGGTGATGGATGTACAATTCTGTGAATATGCTAAAATCCAGTGAAGTGTACATTTTAAATTGGTAAATTTTATGGCATGTGAATTATATCTCAATTAAGCTGTTTGAAAAACAAAGAATCTGCTGAAAGCTAACCCTCTCTTAAAAAGTACATCTGTGCATACACGAGCATAAGCTTGCTCCTAAACAAAAAACTTAACGACTTCCCTAAAGTCTAACTGTGAACCATAGCCTAGCTGAATAATTAGTTACTGCCATATCTCAAATTTAAAAAATATTATAGAGAAATTGCCTAAATAGAGCATCTAGACTGGTCTTTTAAAAATATAAGTAAAAAAATTTTTGACTCTCCTCTAAAACTGCCAATGGCTCTCCATCTTACTCAAGTCGAACTCAAAATCCTTATGTCTACCTGACCTGCCTCCTGCCCCCTTCCATTCCCTAACATTCTTTTTCACTGTGGTCCTGCCACAATGACCTCCCTGCTGTTCCTCCACACAAGTCAAGTGTGCTTCAGCCTCAGGGCCTCTGCACTTGTAATTATGCCTTCTTTAAGTTTTTTACTAGATATCCACATGGTTAGCTCCCTTACTTCTTTTAGCTCTCTGTTCCAATGTCACCTCTTCACAGAGGTTTTCTCTGTCTACCCTAAATAAAATAGGAACTCCCTGTCATTCTATTCACCATACTACACTTTTTTTCATAGCACTTACCACCAGTTGATATACAATTATGTGTTTATTTTCTTGCATTAAAATAAGCTCCTTCAGGGCTAGAACTTTGTCTTATTATTATAACCCAGACCTCAGAACAATGCCTGGCAAATAGCCGGCTCTCGGATGTTTTGTTAACTCATTAGGAAAAACACTAATGATCTTATAATAAGAGAGAAATTTATGAGACATAGACATGATACCCATTTGCAGACAATACGGAGAATGACTGAGGGCAATACTTACTGCAGCACCAAATTTCTGCTGGAACTGATCAATGACTGTGTATGTCACTTCCTCTTCCTCTACAGGAGAATATTATTATATATATTTATCTTCCTTGGCAATAGAATAGCCCTCCCACTAATTTTAGCCATAATCCTAAAGTCCTACTCTTTGCAACTCAAATGTCTAGAACTACTGAGACTAAGCCTAGAATACTGAGAACTATTTCATTATCACCTGCATCAGCCCATCCCGTAGTGAACGCTATTAGCATCCTATTTGTCAGTTGAGAATAAACAAAAGCCCCACTGATGATATCTTATAAAATAAAATATTTACTCATTTCCTTTGATAATCCAGTAATGTTTCCTTCATCATAAGTTTATGTCTTGAATACTTCAAGACATGTACTTTTAAAAAAATGTTAATACAATTTTTGAAGGTTACTCTCCATTTACAGTTATTAGAAAATATTGGCCATATTCCCCGGTATTGTACAATACATCCTTGTAGCCTATCTTATATCCAATAGTTTGTGACTCCCACTGCCCCACCCCTATATCCCCCCCACACTGGGAACCACTAGTCTGTTCTCTGTATCTGTGAGTCTGCTTCTTTTTTGTTATAGTCACTAGTTTGTTGTATTTTTTAGATTCCACATATAAGTGATATCATACAGTATTTAAGACATGCATTTTCTAAAAGCACATTCATAATAAAAAATAATAGTTTAAAATAAATTAGTCCTGGAGATGGACCAATGTCCACACGTTTGGAATTCTCTGGATCCTGAAAATTAATTATTTTTCTAATTATGTAATTTAAAAGATTAGAGGTATAGCATAACATATAGTTCTTCTTCATCTCCCAAACTTTAAAACTCTGGAGTGGCTCAGGACATAGTCCATAAGCCACTTCCTTTTTTCTATCCATACTTACTCTCTTGGTGATTTCATCTAGTCTCAAGGCTTTAAATATCATTTATAGGCTAGATCTTGAATTTATATCTCCACCTCAGATCTTTGTCTTCATCTCTCAGCTTACACTCAAACTGAGGTTGACCAAAACTAAACTCCTAACCATCTCCCCAAAACCTTTCCCACCCAGAATCCTTCCCATACTTCAGGCTGCTCAAGCCCAAACCCCTGAAGTCATCCTTGTTTCCTCTTTTTCTTTCACAACCACATCTAATCTGTCAGTACATTGTGTTGGCTCCACCTCAATATATATGAAGAATTCCACCACTTCCTACCAACCATATCGCCACCATGAGGGTCCAAACCACCATACCCACTAAACAAAATTATTTCAGTAGCCTCCTAACTGGTATTCATGCTCTTACATTGGCCCTCCTCTCAGCATCTATACAGTATCCAGAGTGATACTGCTTCTTCTGCTCAAAACTCTCCAATGGAAAATAGAAGTTTTAAAAAATACCTTCTAGGGCTTCTCTGGTGGCGCAGTGGTTGAGAGTCTGCCTGCCGATGCAGGGGACATGGGTTTGTGCCCCAGTCCGGGAAGATCCCACATGCCGCGGAGCGGCTGGGTCCGTGAGCCATGGCCGCTGGGCCTGCGCGACCGGAGCCTATGCTCCGCAACGGGAGAGTCCACAACAGTGAGAGGCCCACGTACCACAAAAAAACAACAACAAAAAACCCCAAAAACCTTCTATAATAGTATAAAAATAGAAATACTTAGGGATAAATATGGCAAAAGATGTGTAAGACATACAATGAGAACTACAAAACACTGAGAAATTAAAGATCTAAATAAATGTAGAGGTATACTGGGTTAATGGAATGGAATACTCAATACTGTTAAGATGTCAATATTCCCCAAACTGATCTATCAATTCATTGTAATCCCAAAAAAGATTCCAGCACAGTTTTTTCTTTTTTGGTAGAAATTAACAAGCTGATTCTAAAATTCATAGGGAAATGCAAAGAACAAAGGACAGCTGAAACAACTTTGAAAAAGAACAAAGTTGGAGAATTAATACTACCTGCTTTCAAGATCTATCATAAATCAACAATAAACAAAACAGTCTAGTATTGGTGTAAAGATAGAAAAATTAGATCAATGTAACAGAATAGAGTGTCCATAAATAAATAAACCTATATACATACAGAAAACTGATTTTTGACAAAGGTGCAAAGGTAACTGAAGGGAGAAAATACAGACTTTTCAATAAACGGTGCTGGAATAATTGGATGTCCATATGGAAAAAAAAAACCTTGTCCATATCACATCATATACAAAAGTTAAAAATGGATCATACAGGAATAAAGACGCAGATGTCGTGAATGGACTTGAGGACACGGGGAGGGGGAAGGGTAAGCTGGGACGAAGTGAGAGAGTGGCATGGACATATATACACTACCAAATGTAAAACAGATAGCTAGTGCGAAGCAGCCGCATAGCACAGGGAAATCAGCTCAGTGCTTTGTGACCACCTAGAGGGGTGGGATAGGGAAGATGGGAGGGAAGGAGATGCAAGAGGGAGGAGATACGGGGATATATATATATGTATAGCTGATTCACTTTGTTATAAAGCAGAAACTAACACACCATTTTAAAGCAATTATACTCCAATAAAGATGTTTAAAAAAAGTATATATAAACATTTTAAAAAAGTGGATCATAGACCTAAATGTAAAACCTAAAATGTCTAGAAGAAAACAAAGGAGAAAATCTTTGTGACTCTGAGCTAGGAGAGGTTACTTAGATATGACATCAAAAGCACAATCCATAAAAGAAAGAAAATGGATAAATGGTACTCCATCAAAATTTTAAATGTCTGCTCTTCAAGAGATGCTTTAAGAGAATGAAAAGACAAACCACAGACTTGGAGAAAATATTTGCAAAGCATATATTTGAGAAAAGACTTGTATCCAGAATATATAAAGAACTCCCAACACTGAATAATAAGAGAACAATCCAATAAGAAAATGAACAAAAGATATGGATAGACATTCACCAAAGATATTCACATGCCAAATAAGCACATTAAAAAATCCTCAACATCCTTAGTCATTAGGGAAATGAAAAAAACAACCAACCAACCTCCAATGGCTTCTCTTCTCACTGCAGAGTAAAAGCCAAGTCCTTTCAATGATCTACAAAGTCTTCCATGATCCACTCACCCCACTTCATCCCCTACTGCTCTCCTTGCTCCAGCTACACTCATCTCCTTGCTGTCCCTTCAAGATCATGGCATGTTCCTCTCTCAGGCCTTTGCATCTGCTAATTTTTTATGCCTAAAAACCATTCCCCCCAGATATTCATACATCTTGGTCCCTCACTTCCTTCAAGCCTTTACTTCAAATGTCACTATTTCAGTGAGACCTGTCCTGGACACTCAAAAATTGTAAAACCACCCTCTCCTCACATTTCTTCTTTTTCTTCTGTTTTTTTCTACTTAACATGTGGCACCAGCATACTATATAGTATACTAATTTATCTTATTTAGTGTGTTTCCTGCACCATAACTCGATGAAGGTAGAGATACCAAACTTTGGTATCCCCAATGTCTGGCATATAGTGTGCACTCAAATATTAAATAAACAAATGAATCATGGTATTTTATCTTAATTCGGACCCTAGAAACAATAGCCTAGCTGAGAATTCCACATAGAACCTTGACTCGGGGTTATACCAACTCTGAAGAGTTCTGAACCACAAGAGAGCCTAGAAAATTCAGAGCCCTGGTACTCACCTGATGGGCTGTACTTGAGGTCATTTAGCAGAGAAGTGGTTGGTGCCTCAGAGGCAGGAGAAGCAGGCTTATATACATTTAGGTCTTCATCTTTTATTGTATCCATCCTGTTTCTTTCTGTATTTAGACTATGCTTACAAAAAACAACACTTAGGTGAGCTTGTTCTTTGTTGTTAACACCATACACACATCAGTGGTAAGGACTCTGGATCTTTCATAGAGAACCCATTCATCCACTGTTTACACTGATTTGAAGATACCATCTAAAGATGGAAGGAAACATCCACCTATTTCTTCTCATGTTAGGAATTACACAGCTAGTGAATTACAGTTAAGGCTTTCTACCCTAATGTGTACATCTGGGTAACATCATAATTAAGAAAATCATTCCATCATACCTAACAGAAGATGCCTTTTCTCTTACTGCACCTTGTTCTTCTTCATCCAGTAGTTCCACTGTAAAATAACCAAACGGCTTCCAACAGGGCTTCCAATCTGAAAGCAGTTAACTATCCCTCTGTCCCCTCCACACCCACAGTTTGATTATGTAACACAGACAGTAATTGGGAATGAAATGTTAGTCCATAGAGCCTTCATCGGCCAGCAATAAATAGAGCAGAAAAGACTATCCAAAGTACTGAAGACCCCTAATCTTACATCCCTACATAGCTTCCTTGATCATTTAGCAGGATTAGGAACCTCTCTACATATCCACTTTACCCTTTTTGTTCCAGGACACCTTTGTGGTCATGCAGAATGGTTCTAGAGATATCTTTTCTTTCCTATTTATTCCCATCCTAATGCATTTTCCTTCACACTATGTACTGTTTGAGGGTTTTCTCTCAAATCATTCACACTGTCCCTTCCACTTTCTCAGGCTGGTGCATTAACAGTTCAGTGATGTGAAAGGTAATAAAAGCTAGACTGGAAATCACAAAATAAATATGAGAGAAACATTCCACAGAGACTCTGAAACCATTTATTTTTAACCTAACAGTTCACGGAATACAGGGAAATATTGTATATCATTGATTCTAAGATGCACATTTTAAACAACTCTGAAATTGGATATGATTTACGGTAAATGCACATGATAGTTTAATTGGCAGCTTCTTTTTCTTTCTTAGGGTGGGAAAAGAAATAATGCACATTGTCATTAATGGCATCTAAGATTCAATTAAGTACCCTTAGGTACTTTTCATGGAAAAAGTTTCTCAGGGGCAACTATGTTTCAAATGTCTCTTTCTCCTACACTGTCTAGAAGTGTTGAGTCTGGGTCAGAGAAAGTAAAATTCACTAAAAACTCAGATTAATCAATTATTATCCTTTATCTTGATAATTCTTATTCAAGGTGCTTTTCAGGGAGAACCCTCTATGGCTGATTGAGCCACAGGGCAAAGAAAGAAGAAGAAGGCCATCTTCGAGCCTAGAAATTATAAACAAAGGCCAAGTCCTGAGAATGAATTTAGGAAGAAATGAATCCATGTGTACAGATCACAAAGCTGGTCAGTGGTCAGCCTTCTCCTGAGTTAGGAAATAGTAGTAGTAATTCCTTCATTTTTCTTTACAAACTCATCCACAGCCTAGCTTTGTTCCAGTCCAGAGCTCTGTTCTACTGCAAAGTCTAACAGTTAACACACAATTAACAATCGCTCTACTTCCACCACCATCACTGCCATTTTTAAAAGGTGCTCAAGGGACAAAGAGTGTTTACAGTAGCGTACTCAGTAAGAAATGACAGTTATATAAGCTGGCTGGGGACTTCCCTGGTGGTCCCGTGGCTAAGACTCCACGTTCCCAGAGCAGAGGGGCCTGGGTTCAATCCCTGGTCAGGGAACTAGATCCCACAGGCCTCAACTAAAGATCCCACATGCCGCAACTAAAGATCACGCATGCCACAACTAAAATATCCTGCATGCCACAACTAAGACCTGACGTAGCCATAGAAAGAAAGAAAGAAATACTAAAAAAAAAAAAAAAAAAAAAAAAAAAGCTGGCTGGACTTGTCTGCTTTAAAGTAGGTCTTGATTGGCAGAAGTCCTTTCCTTTCCTCATATCTGCCCCAACGGTAAGAAATGCACAGTTCTATGAGGTCCCAGCTCACCCGTTCCGCCACCCCCCTCCACCCCACACTGATATTCACTCCTCCTTGGAAGGCTTTTTGCTTTTGAGTTCTTGAAAGAAAGAATAGTTCTTGTTCCTAACCCTTTTCTCTTACCCCATTTGGCTTGTCTGAAGCACACTGACCAGATGAGCTTCTATAGCTCTTCCTTCAGGCAAACAATTGTATCTATTCTTGCTAAATTGTTTTAGCTGGCAGAAATAAAGAACAGGGCTACTTCCCACAATTCCAAAATCCCCAAAGGTCTGAAAACCAAAAATTCTTTGTAACTCTTTTGGCAGCAAAACCTGAACTGACATACTATTTACAGTCCTATTTTATTCCACTTAATATGATTATCCATCTGTTTCTCTGTAGAAATGTGTTTTATTACGGAGTGCTGACCAGACCCACTTGAGGTGTTATGTAATATGACCAGTATATACCCTTTGTTAGCTTTTTGAAAAATCCAGAACTAGCCTGAGATCTGAAACATTTGGCCCCAAGGTTTCAAATAAGGGACTGTGAATGTACTGTGAGTGTCTGGTGTTAAATTCGCTTGCTGAGCAAGACAGTTCCTTTCTTTCTTTTTTTTTTTAAATTTATTTATTTAATTAATTTATTATTTTTTTGCTGCATTGGGTCTTTGTTGCCGTGCACGGGCTTTCCCTAGTTGTGGCGAGCGGGGGATACTCTTCGTTGAGGTGCATAGGCTTCTCACTGGGGTGGCTTCTCTTCTTGAGGTGCATGGGCTCTAGGACTGCAGGCTTCAGTTGTTGTGGCACAAGGGCTGGGCTCAGTAGTTGTGGCTCGCGGGCTCTAGAGCGCAGGCTCAGTAGTTGTGGCGCACGGGCTTAGTTGCTCCATGGCACGTGGGATCTTCCCGGACCAGGGATCAAACCCGTGTCCCCTGCATTGGCAGGCGGATTCTTAACCACTGCGCCACCAGGGAAGTCCGACAGTTCCTTTCTGTTCAGATTCCTAACTCTGCCTGCGAGCTGAGTCTCTAGTACTGAGTACCAGATGTCCTCACATTGTAAAACCAACATGATTAAAATTCTCTACGACTGTTCTGCTCATAGTACCTCCCGAAACAGTAAGATAAGGGACAATTCCCAAATACCAGCTTTAAGAGTTCATAAATGCAAGATAACATCTTAGTTTTCCCTCCAACCCCCAAACACTGAAATGAGGCAGAGCAATGAGTTTATTGCTACTGCAAATCCCAATACCAGCATTTAGGGAACATGAAGTTCTCACCATTCACAATCTCGTGTCCAAAAAACATCTTCACTCCTGGGACACTTCGATCAGTCTCCACATTCTTCACTGTTATAGAAAACAATTCATTTGGTTGATAAAAAGTAATATTCCCTAAAACTATAAGAAAATATGTCTCACAAAAGTGCCCAAATCTGAGTTTTATAAAAATCCCTAAATTATCTTCCCCAAGGAATAAAAAGTCAATAATAAATTACAAAGCTATAACCTTGAAACAAGTAGTATAAAGAACAGAGGGAACACCAGAATGGTCCAAGATACACTAAAAGGGCAGTAGTAGTACACTGAATTTAAACTTCTTCCAAAAATATTCTAAGGCCTTTGGGGCTAAGGATTATCTACTTATATTTCTACTGATTTTTACTCCACCTAACTCCAGAAAAAAACAAGTCATCTGACTACTTCTAGAGTCCACACCCTGTTTCATGTCACTCTACATGCTTGAGCTATTAATTGTCAGAGACAACAATCCAACTCCTGGCCCAATTATAGGCTCTTCTATGAGTAGGTAAGGGAGTTGGGAGAAGTTTATTTGTCATGTTTACAATACAGTGTCAATTTTTTCTAGATGGCAGTGCTCACAGCAGCTGTATATTTCCACATTTCTCAGCAATCCAAAACAAATGAGTTTTACCTTCACTAGTCCACTGAACATATTCTTACATAGGTCAAAGATCACCAACTGCCTATTTGTCAAATCCCCAAAAAAGTTTACAATCTTATACTTGGTTCCCATGCATCCACTGACAATACTGTTCTCTCCTTTCTTCTTTGGCTTACAGGACACTCTTTTTTTTTTCTCTCTCTCTTTTTTTTTTTTTGCGCGGTACGCGGGCCTCTCACTGTTGTGGCCTCTCCCATTGCGGAGTACAGGCTCCGGACGAGCAGGCTCAGCGGCCATGGCTCACAGGCCCAGCCGCTCTGCGGCACATGGGATCTTCGTGGACCGGGGCACGAACCCGTATCCCCTGCATCGGCAGGCGGACTCTCAACTACTGCCCACCAGGGAAGCCCTACAGGACACTCTTAGTGTTTATTTCTTTTCCTACTAATTATCTAAAGCCACCACACTGAGCACCCACTCCAAACCAGGCATCTTGCTAATTATTTGCCTGTGTTTGACTATCCAGTAACATAATGAGATAGGTATTTCACTATCTCCATTATGGAGGAATTTGAGGCTCAGAAAGGTTGAATAACCTGCTCAAGGTCACACTACTAGTAAAAGACAGAGTCAGGATTCAAAACCAGGCCTCAATGATTTTAATAAGCATCTTGTAACCAGTGTTCCACTGTCTCCCTGATTTCCTCCTTCCAGTCTCCTTAGCTGTCTCTGCCACCACCGCTTGCCCCTTACACATTGATAATCCCTAGGGTGATATTCTTCATGCTTCTTCCTTCTCCTTGAATGATCACATCAACTTCCTAGTTGTCCTGACATACATTATTTCTCCAGTATGGATTATTTCTCTGAGCTCCACTCTCATTTTCAACTAATAGCAGACTTACTGCATTATTTTTCAAATTGATCATTATCTTCTCCCACTAACCAACAAACCTGTTCCTCTTCCCATTTCTATCAATTAATAACAGTATTATACACATAATCTGAGTTATAAATGTAGGAGGCTCTTTGACTATCTAATTCAGCAGTCCCCAACCTTTTTGGCACCAGGGACCGGTTTCGTGGAAGACAATTTTTCCATGGACTGGGGTGGGGGGATGGTTTCGGGATGATTCAAGCACATTACATTTATTGTGCACTTTATTTCTATTATTATTACATTGTAATATATAATGAAATAATTACACAACTCACCATAATGCTGACAGGAGGTGGAGCTCAGGCAGTGCAAGTGATGGGGAGCGGCTGTAAATACTGATGAAGCTTTGCTCGCTCGCCTGCCATTCACCTCCTGCTGTGCAGCCCGGTTCCTAACAGGCCATGGACCAGTACCGGTCTGTGGTCGGGGGATTGGGGACCCCTGATCTAATTGATTACTAGGTTACTTATCCTCACTCCTAAGCATTTCTAGAATCTGTCTTCTCTACTCCATTCCTTGCCAAACCTTAGCTCTGACTCCCATCATTTCCTCTTTATTGGGTCCCTTGATTGTCTGAATAGTTCCCTGTCTATTCTCCTTGTCTCTAGTTTATTGCTACTTCAAACCTTCCTTCATGCTGCTGTCATAGTGATGTCACTCCCTGCTTTGTCCAAATGGTACATAAATTAGTAAGCAGGTGTAACAGTTCTACCATCAACTCCTCCTTTGGGAAGCCTCCCCCACTGTCCTAACCCTACCATTCTCAGATCTAAATTAGCTGAAATTCTGTGTTTCCACAGCATCTTGTGCGTCCCTCTATCACACAGGGTATCACACTGCATTACACCTTTCTACTTGTTTACCTGTCTCCTTACTAGACAAAGTTTTTTGAGGACAGAGACCATGTTATTCTTATCCATATCCCTGGTACCCAGCACAGTGCCTGGGATATAAAACTCAGTAAATGATTACCAAATGAATTAATATTGCAAAAGCCTGGTATAGTCCCATCCTAGCCTACAAAAGTCTATTTTAACTCATAATATGGCTTAACAGTAACACTAATCTCTCAAATGTCATTTACACGTTTCAACTGTGAACTTGAAATTTACTGTGCCAGGAAATCAACTACTCTTAACAAGTCAATATTCTAGCTGAATAAAAACTATATATTGGGGCTTCAAGGTGAGCACATGGAGGAGACTAAGAGGGTGGCATGCCTAGAGAGGGTAGAAACTCTGAGCCCCTTCCCACATACCTTGCCCTATAAATCTCTTCCATCTGGCTGTTCCTGAATTTTATCCTTTAAAAATGAATTGGAATTGAAACTGGGAGGTGTAAAGGCTACCTTGTGACCAGGAGGATAACACATGGTCGCTGAGGTGGCAGAGCAGGAGCACAAGACACCTGATCCCTCCTGGCATCTTTCAGCCACTGCACTATTCCTCAGTAGTCTACCTCTGGGCTTCTTTTTGCATGAGAAAAATTAACCCCTTACAGTCTTTGTGAATTTGTCTGTTGAAGCCAAAAGCAATTCTAATACAGTGGTTATTTTTAATTTCAAGGTGCATATGGAGAGAAATTAAAAGAAGTACCCAGTTAAAAAAAACTCTCTATATTGAAAATTTCCACTATCATGTCAATAAAAGTATAGAAGCGGGGACAAGCCAGCATATGCAGCCATGTTGCTCTGTTAGGGAAAACAGCATTCTAATCCTCCTCCCACCCTTTCCCTAAAATAGGAATAATGCCACTCTCCCAGTTGCTAAGCGAGCGCAGAACCATCACCCAAACTGAGTTATTAGTCTCCTAAAAGGCAGGAGATTATGAGAAATAAAATGAGACCTTTCTTCAGGACAACAATCTTGTTAGGGTCCACATGCTGGAGCACTCCCTCAAAGATGCCACAAACCAATGTGAGTTTCACTCTTCTCCACAAAATCTGATTGAGGAAATGGTAGTCACTGGTGGGATCCATGCTATTTGATTCCAGAAGGAGTCTTCAAATAATCTTCTTTAAGTATCCAAACCCTTGAAAATAAAAGAGATCTATGATTTTTTAAATATTTTGGGGAAAATGAGGTTATTTTTCCTTTCCCCATACCTGGGATAAGAAAAATTAAAATATTAGAGAAATTCAATTCTGTTCATCTTTTTAGAATGATAATGAGAAAAATATCATTGCAAGCACCAACTCTAATTTATACATGGGAAACTAAAAAGTTATGACTTCAGGCAAGGGCTTCCCTGGTGGCGCCCTTGAGAATGGTTGAGAATCTGCCTGCCAATGCAGGGGACACGGGTTCGAGTCCTGGTCTGGGAGGATCCCACGTGCCGCGGAGCAACTGGGCCCGTGAGCCACAACTACTGAGCCTGCGCGTCTGGAGCCTGTGCTCCACAACAAGAGAGGCCACAACAGTGAGAGGCCTGCGCACCACGATGAAGAGTGGACCCCGCATGCCACAACCAGAGAAAGCCCTCACACAGAAACGAAGACCCAACACAGCAAAAATAAATTAATTAATAAACTCCTACCCCCAAATCTTCTTAAAAAAAAAAAGACTTCAGGCAAGGTGGGTTTGACGTCTTTGTCTATAAAATGGCCTAATGTCACTTTTCCTTCCTTAGCTAAATGGAATAAGAAGAACATTTAGAGGCTTTTTAATAGCACATGCATACATCATTTTAACAGCAACCAAAAAAACTAAAAGAACAAATGAAAAAAAATGATATTGGCAAACACCTGCCAACACATTGCAATAAACTGTTTACCCAGAAACGTCTGGGATCTAACCTCTTCTAGATGAAGCCTCTTCTAGGTTAATCACATTTCCAGAGTTTCACACTGTAACCAACCAAAGAATAAGTGACTTAGAACTATCACAATTTACGCATTACCAATCCAGCTGCCATGTCACTGTGAGGGCCATTCCACCCGACCCTGGCCACAGCTCAGGGACTGGGCTGCTGTAATGTCACCAGTCATGTGCAGCCTGACAGATTAACTGACACATGCCACACACTGGTTTTGTAAAATTCAACTGTTTTTGTAAAAATGATGCATGCTTATAAAAAGGATAACAATGCAGAAATGTACAAAGAAAAAACTTTATCTTGCAGAAATAGCTATCATTCATAGTAGACACTCTTATAATCCTCAGTGTAATACTGTAAATTAAAAGATAAAAAAAAAGATGAATCCTTTTCTCTAAGTATCTTTTAGAACAATCCTGTTATTCGGATGTCTTTGTATTTAGAAGCTCAGCTAAGTGTTCCTCCACAGTGGTTAAATTTAAAAGTGGCTTGCCTTTGCCCCACTTGGAATAGTCAACCAGTGAATTTTGCAATTTAGTTTAACTATAAAACACTGACTAAATAACTAAGGCCCAATTTGACTAGGAAGAGGTGAGACGTTACATAGCATTTTTAACCAGATAAATAACTTACACTTTAATATTTTAAGGTCTAGCAAGTGCCTTCACAATTATTATTTGTTGCCTACAACAACTACCTAATTTACAGATGTAGAAACTGAGGCTTAAAGATTTAAGACACCTGCCCAAAGTTACACAGCTAGAAGGTAATGGAACCTGAACTAAAACCAGGTCCTTAGTGGAGGATGTGTGCAGTCTAGTGTAAGACAAAGTGTTATGCATCCAGAAAGAACAGAAAACAAGTCACCAGAGTGCCTGGAAAAATCATTCTTCTTTGTTCAAGTCAATCCAACTGGTAAAAGGGGAATTTTTACAGAAATAAAAGAAAACATAAAACTGGAAAAAACAGTCCTTAATAGAGGTAAAAATTAATTTATATTTTTAAAAGATACATAAGAAATAAGCTTGTGAAATGCCTGGATAATAAAGAAATTTAAGAAATGTTAAAGTAAATCAGAAAAACATTAACACAAAGCAAAGCGCCGACTGAGGATGGTTGCAAAAGGTTAAGATTCAAGATTAGGGGCTTCCCTGGTGGCGCAGTGGTTGAGAGTCCGCCTGCCGATTGCAGGGGACACAGGTTCGTGCCCCGGTCCGGGAAGATCCCACATGCCGCAGGAGCGGCTAAGCCCGTGAGCCATGGCCGCTGAGCCTGGGCGTCCGGACCCTGTGCTCCGCAACGGGAGAGGCCACAGCAGTGAGAGGCCCGCATACCGCAGAAAAAAAAAAAAAAAAAGATTCAAGATTAGGAAGGAGCGAGTAAGGTCAGGACCTAGAGATGGGCTTCAAGACAGACTCAGAAAATGGACATTCACCTCGGTGACATCACAGGTTTTTCTACCATACTTACGCTCTCAGAATAAAAAGAAGGTCCTGTGGCCTAGATGGGCATATCCAACATGTCACACTCTGCTTATTCAGGCAGACATCATTAGGTCAGACAAAAGTAAGTCTATCGTGAAAACAATTCAGTAAGACTAGAACCTCAGTATCCTTGCTAAGCCGTTAAAGCCTTAGGTAAAGCTTAAAACTAGTAACCTAAATTGACTTGACCATTTCGCTAATACAGGGTTCTAGTGCTTAAGTACTAAGTGATAGCGGTCAGAATTTGGTTCTTCCATAACTCAAACCAGTTCTGTACAAAGTAACACTCGAGGGGTGGGTAAGGGGTGTAAAGGCACTGAAGCCACAGGAAAAGAACTGGTTCATCTTAAAGGGTGTACTAATTTAACGGGTGGCTTTAAATGTTTTCAAGAAAACAAACAAAAATATGCCACAGGAACAAAATGCAAATTTCCTCGTTTTTAAGGCAAAATAAGAAACTTCAAATAAACGGCGGGCCATACGCTAGAAATTCTCTCCTCCGCCGTTGGGTTTGTTTTTCTTTTTCCTCCGACGAAAGTTTGGGAAATCTTGTCTCTATTTCAGCCAAATGGTGAGTTACTCGAGCTTCAGTCTTGAAGTGAAAAAAGAGGGACTGCTGTTAAGAAAAAACTCTCGGGGAGTTCCAAGCCCGCGGTGGCGGTTATCAAAGGACAGTCCCGAAAACTAAAGCACGTAGCGCTGGGAACCCACTCTACAGGTCGGACGCCAGCCGGCCTGAACCAGAGGTCCCGTCTGTTTCCCGAGGAGCCAATCGGCGCTCGGTCCCGAGGCTGGCTCTCGAGCGCCCCTTGCGGCCGAGAGGAGAGAGGGCCCCCAGGAAGAATCAGGAGGTGCAACTCCCAGCATGCAGTTCCCGGGAGACACACCCTAGCGTTCACTCAAGCGACGTTTTGTCTGTTTTTATTGTTTCTCTCCGCAATCCATGCCAACCGTAGGGTGGAATTTCTAGTGTAAGAGTTCTGTGAGAAACAGGTTGGCTACACCGCCTGCCACACGTTATTGTGTTGTAAAACAGTGGGTCAATGGCGTTGCCCTTTTAATTGTGGGCGCTAGGGTCAGAATTGCCCCTTTAAGACCGGTGTCATCATGTTTCCGGGGGCGTGGCCCGTCTTTAGCTAGACCCGGCCGGGCGCTGGGCTGATTCATTCGGGGGCTGGAGCTAGGAACGTCGACGTCGGCTCCGGCGCTGAGCTCAGCCTCATTCCCAATTGGCTGGGCCTCCGGGCCGCCCTCCCCCGCGCGCCACCCCTGGGTTCCCTTCCCAGTCCACAGTAGAACCACTGCCCTCTCCCTTCTTGACCCCTGGCTCTTCCTCCCATTCTTCCCTCCCTACCGCCGCCGCTGTCGTTTCTGGCGCCGCTGCTCCCGGAGGAGCTCCCGGCTCGGTGATGGGGTCCCGGGCCTCCACGTTACTGCGGGACGAAGAGCTCGAGGAGATCAAGAAGGAAACTGGCTGTGAGTTCGGGCAGGGGGTGGGAAGGCGGCCGAGCGCCTCCGGTTGGCCTCAGGACCAAGGGCGACTGTCGCTGAGGTCTGGAGATGAGGTCCCGGGAGGTTGGGGGGAGTCCTGGGCAGCCTCCAGCGCTGGAGCTTCGGGGATGATGGAGGACCTGTTCTTAAGCTACAGCTACCTGGAGCAGGGCAGTGCCTCTTGTGGGGCTGTCCTTCCCACCAAAGGCGGGAGTCATGATCACCCGTAGATCACTGATCCCGCTCTTTTCTCTTCCCCCTGCTCTTGAAAGCCCCCCGAACTCTTTTCCTTTATCTTTCCTCGCACCAACCTCAAATTCAGGAACTGTGGATGGATTCTGTAGAAAACCTTCTGTCCGTTCCCGTGATGTTTCTGGGCAAGGATTTAAAACCACTGACAACTGTGGGAAATCAAACAAATTCTTGCCACAACCGGAAAAATAAATCCAGAAAGTGAGATCGTACAGTAAGGCTTTGGAAGACAGGACGGGACACCTTAAAGAATCAGGGGTCTGAATATGAGACTTCTTTCATTCTGAGCTTGTGGAGAGAAAGCACGGATACTGTGACTACCAGTTTTTTATTTACAGTGAGGATGCTTGCTGTCCTAATTTCAGATCTATTGATTTCTACTATGCTGGGATACTTCATGCAGTCGCCGTGGAAATTGGATATGCTCCAAAAA
Organism: Grampus griseus; assembly: GCF_964374135.1. Lineage (NCBI taxonomy): Eukaryota > Metazoa > Chordata > Mammalia > Artiodactyla > Delphinidae > Grampus > Grampus griseus. The sequence goes on from NC_139018.1 coordinate 84,754,874, forward strand.
CCTCAGTGTGAATTTGTACTAGGAACTGATTTTTTACAGTCCAGTCTCTTCCTCATTAACTGGAAAGGGGCAACAGAGTTTTGGGAATTCAGAAGCCCGGTAAAACACCATCATACATTTGTGTAATCCTTGATAATGCATACATTATTTTCTCTTCTCAGTAATTCATTATGACTCTTGTATTTTACATGAGTTATGTAAACATCCGGGCTCTGAGTCTTCATGATACCTGTCTTTGATAATGAGATGACCAGTAAATAACTCAGTGGTCCATTCGCAGATAATATTGAGTGCTGGGGGAACCTCAGAATTATTCAGGCAGTGGTGGCCTGAGATAAATTAAATGCTGTCCCATGCTTTCTGACAAGTTCAACTTTCTAGAATCTTCAAGTTGGAAGGGGTGTTATCTAGCCTCATCCCTTGTCAGACTGGTTTACTGCTTTCAGCATCTCCTAACTTACCGTCATTAAGCCTCTCCATAAAGACTTTAAGGGCCTCACCGCCTACCAATGTAGTCCTTTTGATGATTTTGAATGAATGACAGAAAGTAGTTAGCTGTTTATAATGTGCAGTACTTATTTGGCTACTTGACCTTATGGTCATTTTATGACTTACCCTGACTCCAAGAGTAGAAACGTAGGCAGTTTGGATTCAGCAAGCATTTTATTACATTTTGTGGTTATGACCTCTGGCCACACTTGTGAGAACATAAGAACTACTGTGGGCCTAAGGTGACACCAGAGTTAAAGCATTCATGCTTAAAATTAAAAGTCACATAATGAGGGAGTGTAAACCAGAGTGAGGGTGGGAAAAAGCTATTTTTACCTCAAGAGGAAGGGAGCAATAATCTCATTCTGGTTTTATTACATTTGACCAAATGAAAGTGGCCTCAATTGCCTTAGGACTCTGGATTATATTTTACTGTGTGACCTTGTGAGAACTGAGTACTCCTGCAGAACTATTTTCCTAGTTGCCGAAAAGTGAATCAAGCCTGAGGGAGAGTCTCAGCCACAACCAGTACAAATGTATGTATTGAGCCAGAAAGCCTAATGAAACAAGTACTTATTGAATTTTTGCAATGTCTATATTCAGTACGATACTGGGTACTCAAAGCAGATGGTGACAAAAGATGCTCACAAACCTGTCATAGAGATAAGCCCACAGGAGTTAGGATTAGCATCAGGACATAGGGTACCTGAAATTGTGTGGCACCTCTTTCAGAACTCAGGGAAGAGTCCTTGTGAGCTGGCTTTGAGGAGGACAGGAATTGGGCCTTGATTCATGCATGAATTGATTAGATTTGGATAAATTAACCTAGGGCATTTTGGGTGGCTTCCAGGTGCTTTCTCCCCCAGTATGCTACCTGTCATTCTTCTGCTCTGGGAGTTGAGCCATCAATTTATCCAGTTAGTGCCGATCAGCAGAGTTGATTTTTTGAAGCATTAATCTTAGCATGATGCAAAAGGTTTAGAAGAATAAAAACAACGGATACCTGAGGGTTGGGTAGAGAGGTGGAATTAGTCCTGTTTTCCTCTGCTTCTTGTTCTGTTAAGAGTTTGGGGAACTATCAATCAGAAACACTTCAAGTTAAGAACAAGTATAAGACATTTCTTTACTCGCTTTGCCAGTAAGAAAATGTAGCATGATTGAGTAAAACTGACTTTATATTCAGTATGAAAGCTTTGCATTCGTAAGTCTAAATTGATTAGAATTCATGTATGACTAGGTTATCCGGTATTTGAAATTTAATCTCTAAGTGTTTGGAAAAGTAATTCTAAGTAAGAATTCCTTGTAAGCCTCAACTTTGTCATCTGTAAATGGGAATAATAATAGTACCTACTTTATAGGATTCCTAGTGAGAATAAAATGAGAAAAATGTAAACTACTTAGAATAGTGTCTAGGTATGTAATGAGCACCAGGTGTTAGCTATTACCTTTTGAACCACAGATAACAATCATCTTATTGGGAAAATACCATTAGCATATGCTAGTTATAAAAACTTTGTCTAGAGCTATATAACTGGAGAGGTGACGGCATTTTACACTTTTCCTATTTTCAGGGGGTATTGGATTAGGAATCATGTTTTCCCAATTCTAAGGAAATAAAACTTTGAAAGGAGTAGAAATCCTGTTTTTTCTGTTTGAAAAACACTGTCTAAAAACACTTTGTGTTGGCGTAAAACATTTGCTATATTGTCTTAGTTCTATCACCTTCTTTCACTCGTCAACATTTCCATAAATTAAAATCATTTCAATAAAAGTTGTCATTAAGGTCATAAGTGTCTTGGGAGTTTCTGTATGCTCCACCTTTAGTTCACTTAACTGTGTGGCAATAACCTGGCTGGGAATTACTTAAAACCTTTTAAAAAGAAATAGCCACATAATCTGTGAGAAACAACTCATGCCAACTGAGTAGTAATAAATGCCGATTGATTTATTTTTAGCCTCTACCTTCTGGTGTGTGTCATGTGACATGGCAAAGATATTGAACAGGTTTGGGAAGTACGTTTTACAGGCCAGTGAGGTTTTGTTTGTTTGAAAGGGTGTAGTGATGATAGAACTAGTGTGGGTTTCTCTGTAGTTGCAACAAAGAGCACAAGACAGGCAAAGGCAATTGCTTGAGAATAATTTCCTGGGCTAGAATGTAAGTGGAAGTTCAACTTCAGACTGCTCCTGCTCAAAATGCAGAACCCCTTCATGGCCCTCATCTGCCTTGCCATAGTGCCTGAAGGTTCTGTCACTACAGAAGACCCTGCTGCTGTCTTCCAGCTCCTATTTTTTTATTTTTGGCTGCGTTGGTCTTCTTTGCTGTGGGCATGTTTTCTCTAGTTGCAACAAGCGGGCGCTACTCTTCGTTGCGGTGCACGGGCTCCTCATTGCGGTGGTTTCTCTTGTTGCGGAGCACGGGCTCTAGGCGCGTGGGCTTCAGTAGTTGTGGCATGTAGGCTCAGTAGATGTGGCTCGTGGGCTCTAGAGTGCAGGCTCAGTAGTTGTGGCGCACGGGCTTAGTTGCTCTGCAGCATGTGGGATCTTCCCAGACCAGGGCTTGAACCTGTGTCCCCTGCATTGGCAGGCGGGTTCTTAGCCACTGCCCAGCGGGGAAGCCCTATATATATATTTTTGGTGAACCATTTTAAAGTTGTAGATGTTAGAACCCTTCACCCCTTAAGCATTCTGCATGTATCTCCTGAGAATAGGGGTTTTTTTCCCTACATAACTAGAATACTATTATCACACCTAAGAAAGTTGACAATAATTCTATAAATATTATCTATCATTCAGTCCATATTTAGACATCCCCAGTTATAAGAAAGTTTTTGTTTTTGTTTTTAATCTCTTTTAAGTCTCTTAATCTATAGGTTTCCTGAGAGAGTAGGCCAGCTCTTGAAGTCCTCTTGCCACAGGAAATGCGAAATATTGGGGTATGGAGTGTTCAGGAGGAATGGTTAGGGGTGCAGGCTTCAACCTCTCAATCTTTTGAGAGTTACCTTCGGTTGCACATATATGCTTTACCTAGGTTATTAATCTGTTCTTCTGCGTTAAGATTTAGGATAAAGGCAAGGGCAAAATGACTTTTTTTCTTATTCCCTTTTCATTTTTACTCCTCACTTTGCTTTTCCTCCTTAGTGCTTGGCATTTCTGTGAAATGCCTTCTTTCTCTGAGCACAGTAATGATAGTCAGAATGGCTTTTAGTCAGGAAGATTAGCAGTGTCTTTTAAGTAAACTTTCAACAATAGAAACGAATTATTTGCCCATCAGTGGAGAAAAATATAGCTTCGTTCAAGATATGCCCACATTCACAGCCTTTTCTGAAAGTAATTGTCAACTCCTGAGACTTCCTTTGGGTTACCAAGAATGATGCAGGTTTCGGGCACTTGTCCTGCTAACCTAGCGCCTTCTGGTGAGAATAGTTTCCTGGAAACTTGTCCTGCCTTCCTCTGTGGCAGTTCCAATACCTTTTTGCTCCTTGAAGTTACTCTGAGGTATACACCTTGGAGTTTGCTTTATATTCTTGGTCATAGTGAGTTTAGCACCTGAATTAAAGCCTGCTTACTTGCTGTTGCTACTGTTGCTGCTTCTTCTCCTTCTTCTCTTTCTCCTCCTTCTTCGTCTGTTCTAACGGAGCTCTTTGTAACAATATCATTATAACATTAGTTCCGATATTTAGGAGGTAGATTGAGATGTAACCATACTGAGTTGTGTTAAAAGTTGGCATTTGGTTGTACATTTCTCCCCTGATTTCCACATAGCCCAGTTTGTCCTGGAAGATAGCAGTTTTATGGTTGTTTGGATACTTATTTACACAGTTATTTTTAACATATTGGTAAATTAGGAACTCAGCCATAAACTGATCTCTTTTTCTGAAATATGGGATATAATGTCATACCATTACTCACTAAGGGAATTTTAAAAATCGTACTATAAGATTTCAGTGTCCCTTTCTTTTGGATGGTGTTCTAGATTAGAAAGATGTCTGATGGCTCACTTGTTAGTTGAAGAAGTTGGACAAGGTGACAACATTTCTTCCAACTTAAAAATTTTATAACTTGCTGTACATACTCATATATACATACATACGGAATTTCTAGAAGGATTCACAGTAAACTGGTAATAGTGTTTGACTCTGGCAACGGAGACTGAGGAATGCGGTTGTTAGGGTGACTTTTCGTTATGATCACCTTTTTTTTTTTTTTTTTTGTGCGGTACGTGGGGGGCTCTCCCTGTTGTGGCCTCTCCCATTGCGGAGCACAGGCTCCAGACGCGCAGGCTCAGCGGCCATGGCTCACGGGCCCAGCCGCTCCGCGGCACGTGGGATCTTCCCGGACCGGGGCACAAACCCATGTCCCCTGCATCGGCAGGCAGACTCTCAACCACTGCGCCACCAGGGAAGCCCTATGATCACTTTTGTACCATTTTTACCATGTGGATAGATTGTTTTCTCAAATTAAAAAAAAAAAAACTAGTATAAAAAGAACTGCAATTTGAATGTGTTCCTTGTTAAAGAAAAGTAACCTGAAATATATAATACTCAGTGGACTAAATATTATGCAGTTATTAAAAAGGACTCCAATATAGAAAAATTATGAATTAATAAATGAAAAATAAGCTATTATGTTTATGTAAAGTACACAGTGACATGTTAGATGATATATGAAGAAATGAAAGCAGTGATGTTGAGATGGTGAACGAATTTTGTTTTTTCAAAAAATCCTTTGGGAAAGTTAGTCATTCTTTAACTGACTTATTTTGTGAAAACTAAAGGGAACTTTAGTTCTAGAGCAGCCTTTGAGGCCCGAGGCCAAAGCCTAGTCAGGTTCCTGAAGAAAACAGTTGTGACTGGCAGAATGAGGAGAAAGCTGGAGATTAATTAGTACAGCAGTAAAACTGTACCTGCAGGCTCACAATGTAAGGATAATGATGATAATAGCTAACCTGGACTGCTTACCAAGTGCCAGACCTTTGCCAAGCGCTTTCCTCTCCTGGATTCTGTTAGTTCATTCCACAACCCCACTCACTCACCCCTCACTGGTAAGCTGTGGTGCCGTGATTGGAATCAGAACCTGTCAACCTGACTCTCACAAGAGTGTACACCAAGCTACTGACACCTGCCTGACTAGCAGAAAGGTCCACAGCTGCTTCAGTGTCTGGCCCCCTGCTGGCTCTGCCCTGGCTGGGAATGGTTCTGCCTCCTCCTCTGCTCTCTGCTCTCCTTAGAGAGCCAGTCGTACAGAACGGAGCCCAGCCTGCGCTGAAACCTGACGCTGAAGAATTCACAGCTTTGCCCAGTGTGTCTTCTCCTCCTAGCTCTGGGCCACTCACTTCCTGTTTCTCCTGCCAGTGGCCCTGTTTATTTTATCCCATTGTTCCTAAAACTGCAGGTGGATTTTTGTTTCTTGAGCTGGGGGAGGAAGACAACTACCAGGACTCCCTCAGCCACCCCTTTACCCGTGAAGGTACAGCCTAGGACAAAGTCCACACTTGCCACACGCTTTTTGGCTGTTGTCTTTTCTCCTTTGATAACTTCTTTTTTTCCTCCTACCTCCAATCTGCCACGAGACTGAACTATTTCCCAGAAATTCCTTTTTCCATTTCCAAAGTTTCATTGTCTACCTGTAGTTATTACCTCATAATTGTCAGCTTGTGCCTGAGTTAGTCCAAAATGAGGAGCAAAACAGCTTCCTTGTAGATGTCATCTGATGATAACATGACCATTTTACAAATTACCTAATTTCCTTTCTCGGAGCCCATTCCTTTACTGGGAACTCAGTGGAGGTCATGCCATCACAGAGAAGAGGCTGACCCAAGGCTGTGGTGATCTTTTACCCGAAGATCAGTCCTGAGGGAAAAGATAAAGCCACTGATGCTTGGGGTAGGAGTAAATCAGATTTTTAAAATACAATCTGTTTCACAAGACCCAATCTTTTTTTTTTTTTTTTTTTGCGGTACGCAGGCCTCTCACTGTTGTGGCCTCTCCCGTTGCGGAGCACAGGCTCCGGACGCACAGGCTCAGTGGCCATGGCTCACGGGCCCAGCTGCTCCGCGGCATGTGGGATCCTCCCGGACTGGGGCACGAACCTGTGTCCCCTGCATCGGCAGGCGGACTCTCAACCACTGTGCCACCAGGGAACTCCAGCCCCGATCTTTAATTCAACACAAGTTACCTACCCAGCTGTGGCAGCCTGAAACATCAAACTGATTAATAGAGATGCGTTTTTAATCAAAGCATGCATTTTCATAGCCTCTAAGTCAGGGTACTCAAAGGTGAAAGTTTCACAACTTCCTTTTAAACTAAATTTGGCCTTGTTTTGTTAAATCTTAACTACCTGACATTTAACACAGTCTTAATTAAGCCTAGACTTCATTCCTGAGAGTCAATTTTGTTTACTCTTGATTTAGTTTATTTTCTAACTCCTTTCATTCTTCCTGCTTTGACACTCTAGAGGTGAGTTGGAGTTGAGATTTCGGCCCACTTTACTGACTTTGAAGCATTTAATGTTGGCCTGGGACCAGAAGAGCAGCTGGCTTCTGAAGGGCCACATTCAGGTTCAATTCGAGTGGAGGGCAACTTCTCCAACTGGGACTAATTTTGTGTTCTTTAGTTTCCCACAGTCAGATCACCCGCCTCTACAGCCGGTTCACCAGCCTGGACAAAGGAGAGAATGGGACTCTCAGGTAGGCAGTTCCGTTCTTTATTTTCTGACAACGTCTGAATAGCTGCCTTTATCCAGAGAGCAGACACAATAGGCATCTGGAATGCAGAGAACAGGGACCATTTCTTCACTCATCTTTGAGTATCATTGATCCACAGGGGACTTACATACTAAGCAGAACCATGAATTTACATTTATCACTAGGTGCTTGCTACTTTACTCCAGCTCCCCTTAGTTTGGGTGGCCATTGCTCTGGTCCTATGAATGTACCTTTGGGAATTTTGGCTCTCTCTGCTTGAGTTTTCCCACAGCTCTTTTCCAAACATGTTAGCTTTCAGGAGGCTGACCCATAGCAATCCAAGATGGTGTAGGTTGTTTTGTCCTTTCCCCTCTCATTTCCCAACCCAACCCATATTCCTAGGGTACATCAGTTTATATGTATTAATGTTAGATAAGATGTTCAGTATTTTCGTCTAGAGCAGTGGTTCTCAACTGATGGCTATTTTCCCTTGGGTGGCCAAATATCTGGAGACATTTTTGACTGTCACAGCTGGGGAATGCTACTGATGTCTAGTGGGTAGAGGCCAGGAATGCTGCTGAACATCCTAAAATGCACAGGACAATCCCCCCTAAATGTCAGTAGTGCCACAGCTGAGAAACTGGTCTTGAGTAAGTATATGATTTCTGAGTAATGTAATGCTGTATCATTTCATATTTGTAATTGTCTTATAGTCAAATGAAATATCTCCTTACCACCACCTCCCAACCTAACTCAGTAGCAGCATTTTGTTACTGTTGTTCCTCAGCTTTGATTGAATGATATAGAATGAAGCTCTTTGCCTTTCTGGCTGCTGTCAAGAAACAATGGAGGACTTCTTTAGAAGCCTTGTAGCATAGGTGTGGGGTGTAGCATGACAGGGAGAGGAATATAGTTGCTGAGCCTTTGTGCATAATCCTCAGGCAGAAGAGCTAGAAAATGGCTGATAAATCCATAGGGCCATGTTTGTTTAGGGCAAAATCTGGCTTCACTGAAAGCTGGAATTGACCAAAACCATGCAGCCCAGTCATTAAAGTCAATGACTACGGAATACCTATAACGTGCAAAGACCACACTAAGTACTTTTTCTTTTTTTTTACCACACTGCTCAGCATGCAGGATCTTAGTTCCCCGGCCAGTGATCGAACCTGAGCCCCCTGCAGTGGAAGCGCAGAGTCTTAACCACTGGACCGCCAGAGAAGTCCCCTCTTTGTCTTTTTTTAATTGAGGCAAAATACACATAACATAATATTTCACATTTCAAAGTGTACATTTTAGTGGCATTAAGTACATTCACAACACTGTATAATACGTTTATATATTACCACAGTCTAGTTGCAGAACAGTTTCATCAGCTCAGATGGAAACCTCATACCCATTGAGCAGTCATTTCCCATTCCTCTCTCTATGGACATTTCATATAAATGGAATCATGCAGTATGTGGCCTTTTGTGACTGACTCTTTCATATAACATGATTTTTTTTTTTATTAATTTATTTTATTTTTGGCTGCCTTGGGTCTTGGTTGCTGTGGGCAGGCTTTCTCTAGTTGCGTTGAGTGGGGGCTACTCTTCGTTGCAGTGCGTGGGCTTCTCATTGCAGTGGCTTCTCTTGTTGTGGAGAAGAGGCTGTAGGCGCGTGGGCTTCAGTAGTTGTGGTTCACGAGCTCTAGAGCACAGGCTCAGTAGTTGTGGCACATGGGCTTTGTTGCTCCACGGCATGTGGGATCTTCCCGGACCAGGGCTTGAACCCGTGTCCCCTGCATTGGCAGGCGGATTCGTAACCACTGTGCCACCAGGGAAGTCCCCTAACATGTTCAAGATTCTTCCATGTTATAGTGTGTATCAGTACTTCTTTCCTTTTTATGGCTGAATAATATTCCATTGTATGCATAGACCACATTTTGTTCATCTATTCGTCAGATGGTAGAGCTTTGAGTTGTTAACACCTTTTGGCTACTATGAACATTTTTGTGTGGACTTATGTTTTAATTCTCTTGGGCATATACCTAGGGGTAGAATTGTGGGTCACATGGTAATTTTATGCTTAATTTATTGAAGACCCACCAAACTCTTTTGCACAGCTCTGTACTGTTTTACATTCCCACCAGCAATGTAATGAGGGTTCAAATTTCTCCACATCCTCATCAGCACTTATTATCTCTCTTTTGATTTTAGCTATTCTAGTGGATGTGAATGGTAGATCACTGTGGTTTTGATTTGCAGTTCCCTAGTGGCTAATGATGTTGAGCATCTTTTCTATGTGCTGGTTGACCATTTGTATGTCTTCTTTGGAGAAATGCCTATTCAAGTCCTTTGCCTATTTTTTAACTGGATGTTTGTCATTTTGAGTTTTTTGTATGTATATGTATACACACACACAATATATATATATGTATTTTTTGTTATATTTATACAAAATGAAAAAGAAAGAAGGGACTTCCCTGGTGGTCCAGTGGTTAAGACTGTGCACTTAACCCACTGCAGGGAGCGCGGGTGCGATCCCTGGTCGGGGAACTAAGATCCTACATGCCGCGCAGTGCAGCCAAAACAAAACAAAACAAAACAAAATGTGTGTGTGTGTAACAATAGATAGAAATGTAAGAGTCAGACTTTATTTTTTGGCCTGTGGATATCTAGCTGTTCCAGCACCATTTGTTGAGGAGACTATATAAATTTGTATTAGAAAAATTAACAAGACTAGAAATTTCTATTTTTCCTTCAGCCCAAATACTTGAATAATTTACTTGAGTTTGGGATTACGTCTTCCTCATAAATTCAGATTTAACCACTAAGTGAAGCTATAGAATTCACATTAGTTTTTTTTTTTTTTCCTGCGGTACGCGGGCCTCTCACTGCTGCGGCCCCCCCCCCCCCGCTGCGGAGCACAGCCTCCGGACACGCAGGCCCAGCTGCTTTGCGGCATGTGGGATCCTCCCGGACCAGGGCACGAACCCGTGTCCCCTGCATCAGCAGGCGACTCTCAACCACTGCACCACCAGGGAAACCCTTCACATTAGTTTTGAGTCCTTTTCTTCTTTCTAGAAAGGGTGATTTGTAAATGTGTGCTTTAATCACTTTCATTGTTTGCTGGAAAACAATGGAAAATCTTTTGTAAAAGGAGCTGTTTCTCCTCAGAAGAGGTGAAAACTTTCCATGTGTCAGTTAGTCTTACCTGCTCCTTAAAATCTAGGCAAGATTTGCTCTGCCCCTAAAACATAATTTCACACTCTATGGAAAGCCAGTGAACTAACTCACTCATTTGATAGGTATTTATTGAATACCTATGATGCACTAGGCACTGCTTTCTGTTCTGGTTTCTACAAATTCTTGGTAGGGGAAGAGGTGGTAGGAAATGATAGGGTAACTTTTGATTTCATGGTTACCTGAGTCTAGCTGATTCTTTTGTATTCAGCATTACAAAGCAGTTGGTCTGAAATCTGTTCTTTGATCTCCATCATGGTTTGGATTAAAATACGGGAAAAGCCCCAAGCCACCTTGAGTGCAAGAAGAAATTACCCCATTGTACTACATAGTAAACAACTAGCATGTTACAGTTAACCCTTGAACAATGCAAGGGTTAGAGGTGGTGACCCTCTGCACAGTCAAATCCGAGAATAACTTATAGTCTGCCCTCAGTGTACGTGGTTCCACATCTGCAGATTCAACCAATGATGGATCCTGTAGTACTGAAGTATTAACTATTGAAAAAAATCCATGCGTGGATGGACCCACACAGTTCAAATCCATGTTGTTCAAGGGTCAACTGTGTATATATCAATAAATCATTTTGTTGGACCCTCCCAATATCAGGGATTTCACAGTGGCTGTGCCTCCGACAATGGCCATCTCAGCCCCTGGCCATCTTGTTATAGATTGTCGTCCCCTCTCCCCCAACCCCATCTTTTCTACTCCCTCCAGCCGTAGACATAACCTGGTAAACTCAGAATTCTTTTATAGTAATAGAGTGATTTATCTCTCTCCAGCTTTTACCACCAGACTCAGCTCAAGGCCTGTCTTGACCTTTCTAGAACCCATCAGGGTGCTCAGCCGAATATAAGTTACCTCCAGTCTTTTTGTTACCTTTAACATGCCCCACTTTCCTAAGGAAGTTAGTAGGAGAAATATTTTTCCTTCCACATTTTCTTCACTTTCCTCTCCCAAGATGCTCTATGTCTGCGGCTTGAAGCCAAATTCTGCAGAGTGAGAGACTATAGTGTACTGTCCAAGGCTTTCTGTACTCCTTTTTTTTAAATTTAATTTAATTAATTAATTTATTTATTTATTTTGCCTGTGTTGGGTCTTCGTTGCTGTGTGCAGGCTTTCCTCTAGTTGCAGCGAGCAGGGGCTACTCTTCGTTGTGGTACGCAGGCTTGTCATTGTGGTGGCTTCTTTTGTTGCGGAGCACGGGCTCTAGGTGCGCGGGCTTCAGTAGTTGTGGCGCACGGGCTTCAGTCGTTGTGGCGCACGGGCTTCAGTAGTTGTGGCGCACGGGCTTCGTTCCTCCGCGGCATGTGGGATCTTCCTGGACCAGGGCTCGAACCCGTGTCACCTGCATTGGCAGGTGGATTCTTAACCACTGCACCACCAGGGAAACCCCTGTAACTCCTTTTTTTAAAGTGTCAGTCTCAGTGGGATCATGAAGCAGAAACTATAGAAGGCTTTGGTTAGAAATGGAGCTTCTGCAAAATGCTTTCAGAGATTTACCCCCAAAGTATGTTTTATAGAACACTAGTTCCTTGGCCTACCAATAGGTGTTGAGTTAAAATGATTGGTAATCTTTAGATGGGTATTTCACAGAATATAAATATATACTATAACCTCACAAATTTTACTTACTTCAGGTGCCATTATTTTGAGTGAAATATTTCTACCACTGCCATTGAAATTGGTCTTTGAAAAGCCAGCTGGGTCCTATAAGGTGCCCTGAAATGGTCCTTTGTAGGTCAGATCAGGGTGAGAGCCTGGTCGTTATCTGGATACAAAGAAGGTTTCTTTTGTTTAAGTATCCTTGGTGCTGATCTAATCTGTGTTAGATGTCAGGATAATGACTGCCCTTTGAGGAGGGGAGCAGATAGAGACAAAAAGAACATGAAGGAGGTATCTGGGTACTGATAGTAATCAATTTTTTGATTTGGGTGCCGGTTATAATCTTCACTTGGTGAAAATTCATCATACCGAATGCTTGTGATTTCTGCTCTTCCCTGTATGTATGTTATACTTCATTAAAAGTTTATTTTAAAAATATCCTGTGCATTGAGCAATTTTTTTGAGCAATTTTAATATTGGATTTTTGTCAGATACTTTTTCTCAGATAATACCATGATGAAAACTATTCCTGGATGGTAAATCCATGCAGGTTAAATTGACTACAGGGGACAGTACAGACCAGTTAAACTCTGCAAGAAAGTTATTACTGAAATTACTAGTTGGCTGTGTTGTTATATATCACTTTAAAAAAGATTACCTCTAGGGAATTCCTTGGCGGTCCAGTGGTTAGGACTCAGCGCTTTCACTGCCGGGGGCCCAGGTTCACTCCCTGGTTGGGGAACTAAGATCCCAAATGCCGCAAGGTGCAGCCAGAAATAAATAAATAAACAAACAAACAAACAAATAAATAAATAAGATTACCTATAAATTCTAAGAGATTGTTTCCTGAATGATAGCCATTTATCTGCTTAAAAACTAAGTGCTTTTGAGACTCATTTTCTTCTTTGACTTCATCCAAGAGGGCAGATGATTTCAATATCCTGGATAAGCACTTACTTTGTACACAATGGTATCAGTCATTCCAGAATGGAGTTTCACAGAACCATGATGCCAGTCTAATTCTCATTCTTTTAGTAGATAATCTTTTTTTTTCCTCTCTGAAACCTTCAAATATCTCCTCCTGATGTTCTGAAATTTCACAAAGTTGTACCTTTTTGTAGGTTATTTTTCATTATTCATTGCTCAGTATCAGGTGAACCTTCTCAATCTAAAAATACATCCTTTAGGGATGTCCCTGGCAGTCCAGTGGTTAAGACTCCACGCTTCCAATGCAGGGGGCGAGGGTTCAATCCCTGGTTGGGAAACTAAGATCCCACATGCTATGCAGCATGGCCAAAAAAAAAGTTAAAAATATGTCCTTTAGCTGGAAAGTTTTCTTCTGCTATTTCTTTACTTCCTCCCCCTCTTATTTCTTTATTGATTTTCATGGCATTTCTGTTGGTTGGCTATTGGACCACCGTGACTCAGTTTTCTCTCATATTTTCTGATTTTTTTCCATTGCTTTCTGACAGATATCCTTGAATTTATTTTGTAGACCTTTTGATGAACTTATCCACAGTCATATTTTTAATTTCCAAGAAACTATCTCGTTCTCTGACCTCTGCTCTATCATAGTAGCTTATTTTTGTTTTACAGATGCAAGAACTTATCAAATATCTATTGCGTTACTTACTAGAATCTTTCAGAACTCCTTTTTGTTCCCTGAATTATGATTATCTCTATTCATCTTGATCCTACTTTTTTATGTTATTGATTTTCCCAAAATGCCGGTAAGTGTTGGTTGTCCATTCATATTTATGAAAAAGTGTGGATGGATTACTGTAGAAAACTGGCATGGGCTTGTTTGTGGTTGCTTTCTCCACAGGTCTTTGCCTGGATGGAAGGACTGACTTCAAGCCCTCTATACTCTGAGCAGGGCCAGTAAGTTGCTAGACCTCACTTTAGGGCATACGGTCAGGGAGCAAGGGGACAAATTTGCAACTCTCTTCCCCAAATAAAAGGACTGTGTTCCTGGGGAGCCAGCCTCCAACACTTGGCCGAAACCCTGCCCAGGTGGATCTTTCAGTTTCTTTCCATAGCAGTTCTCCATTTTTATCCTGGGGACAAATGGTTTTATATTCTTGGGATGGGTCCTGGCAACAGTGGGCAGCTGACCCATTCTTAAGAGTTCCTTTAATTAGTTTTTGTAACTGCTACTTCCCTCACCTGGCAAACCTGAAAAAAAATTGTATTACCAAGACAAAAAAAATCATTTTTATCAATTTAATTTAAAATATCAAATGTTTTAGATAACGGAAATTATTATCATTTCAATGTTAATAAATATAAATAATTACAAATAGTAAATGATTTATCTCTATTATACTAAAATGTGGAAAACTTTTTTTAAAAATTAATTAATTATTTTATTTATTTGGTTGTGCCAGGTCCCAGTTGCGGCTCCAGGCCTCCTTAGTTGCAGCAGGTGGCCTCCTTAGTTGTGGCATGCAAACTCTTAGTTGCAGCATGCATGTAGGATCTAGTTCCCTGACCAGCGATCGAACCCGGGCCCCCTGCATTGGGAGCGTGGAGTCTTATCCACTGCGCCACCAGGGAAGTCCCCAGAAAACTGTTTTCTTAATTGAACGTGTGTTCCTACAGGTATGTCCAACTAGCAGACTTTAATGTCCTCATTATGTATGTTATCTAAGCATCTACCCTGGGTGCTTAAAATATAAGAAGTTAACTTTGAGGCTACATCTCTGTATAAGAGAAAGAACTTGGCATCTACCTTGGGTCCTTAAAATATAAGAAGTTAACTATGAGGTTACATCTCTGTATAAGAGAAAACTTGCACAGTGAAGATCAGTGTAGAGGGTTGGCATTTCTGGTTACTGAGGTCTCTAAAACTGGTTTCCCAGAGCATCTCTGTGCTTGTACATATCTGGAAAACAATTCTTCATTGTGAATTTTTTGGCCATAAAAAATGCCATTATACATGGTTCTGCCTACTACCAGTAATAATGTCTTAATCCTCAAGGAAGATTTTCCTAGGTATACTATGAGATAGAATATAATATTGGTATGTTTTTTAATGAGCACACAAAAATTTGCATTTTGAATGAATTATAACACTTGTGGTATGTGAGCTGCTTGGAGTATTTCTTTTTCTCCATTAGATTTGTGTTGGCAGACAAATTTGAGAAGCTGAGTTCTAGAGGTAGTGTCCAGATGATCTCCATTCCACTATAGAACAACCAGCAATAATAAACTGTACATTGTTTGACAGTTTATAAACTATTTTTTATACCCTTTCATTTTTATATTTATATTTTCAACTGTATTCCCCTTGATCTTATAGACCCCATTTTATATACAATCTAAATTCTAAGAGTAAAGTTTAAAAGTGTCGTAAGACAAGGTTTAGGTCCTTATTGACATTGGAAGTCCACGACTAGATTCTTCATTGAGACCCAAGGGGTTAGGCTAGGTTGTGGACTCAGCACCTGATACTAGGCCTGGTATTTAAACTGTATCTTTTTGCAGCTAAAATTACTTAAGCTCATTAGACATTAAACTGAGGTATGTGGCCTTGCAATTCAAATCAGCCTTAATCTTCATTTAAAAGGGACTAATTGTTGTTTCTTAACCTCTGTCAAAGAGGAACTACATTGTGTTGATAATGTAGACTTTGTATTATAGAACACATTATATAATAAGAGCTTAGTACATGTTTGTTGAATTAAACAATCAGGACCTCAGTAATTTTCTTTCTTTCATCATTTTAAGCAAACTAGTTATCTTATGAATGGCTTCTTCTAATTCATTAACTGATATAAAAATTATTACCCTAAATGATGAAAGAAGATTAGAATCTGGAGTTATTGTACCAGAACTTTGTGCTTAGTCCCCTGGGTCATTTTCTACGCCTGTAGAAAATGACCAGATGTGGTGGAGATGAGCTTGTTGAATTAATTAAGCACCCTGTCAATGTTAAACCACGAGAGGACCAGAGAGTTGAAGGCTCCTGGGTAAAATACGAACATTTCATTAGCTTCTAGTGCAAAGAGGGTGAAGGAATAAGTTTTCTCTCTTCTGTTAGTAAATGTCTTGAAGGCAGGAATCACCTTTTGAGTTTGTATTCCTTTTCCCCCCTTTTTATCTGGAAATAATTTCAAACTTACAGAAAAGTTGCAAGAATAATGCAAAGAACTTCATATACTCGATACCCACATTTGCCACTTGTTAACATTTTGCCACATACTTCAGTGTGTATTCCTTATAACAAGGACATTCTCATTTCAAAATCAAGAAATTTAGCATTTTGATACAGTACTATTATATAATATTCCATATTCTATATGGTCCATATTCCATTTTTACCTGTTGGCTCAGTATTGTCCTTCATAACAGTTGTTTTTCCTAGTCTAGGATCATGCATTGAGTTCAGTTGTATGTCTCTTAAGTCCTCTTTGATCTAGAACAATGCTCTGCCTTTCTCTGTCCTTTATGACATTGATATTTTGTACATATATTGTCTTTGTTGTAGGTAGCTTTATATTTTTGGCACAGAATATCAACCAAAGAATTTTTTTAAAAACAGTTACTGAACACTTTTTGGGAGAGCACCTTTCAAAAAGTTTATGTACTATGGGAAAGAAGTGTGGTTTTTTAGGAAAAAGAACATGTGCTTTGACTTACAGACTTAGATTTAAATTGCAGTTCTGCCACTTTTTACCTCTGTAGCACTGGACGTGTTACTTTATCTCACTGACTCTCAATTTCCTCTGCTCTGGGTCTTCCCTGGGAGTCCAGTGGTTAAGACACTGTGCTCCCATTGCAGGGGGCATGGGTTCGATCCCTGGTCAGGGAACTAAGATCTCGCATGCCACATGGCACGGCCCAAAAAAAAAAAAAATCAATTTCCTCAGCTCTAAAAGTGGTGACATAAAGAAATGAGATGAAGTATATAAACAGAGTTAGAATGGCACATAATGTATATACAGTGAATGATAACTAACAATATTCACTTCAGCAGACTTCAAGTTCTGAGAGGATGACTGCTCTTGCCATATTCTGTGGTTAAATACTTCTAGTCTGTAGAAGGCAATGGAGAAAAGCCCAGTCAGTTAGTTGTCATATTTTATGCTTTTTTTTTTTTAGCTGCACCAGACCTTAGTTGTGGCACATGGGATGTTTAGTTGCAGCATGTGGGATCTTTTAGTTGCGGCATACAGGATCTAGTTCCCTGACCAGGGATTGAACTCAGGCCCCCTGCACTGGGAGTGTGGAATCTTAACCACTGGATCACCAGGGAAGTCCCTGTCGTGTTTTATTCTCTACTTAGATGTAAATATCACCTAAGAATTCCTTGCATTTCATAAGTGCTGTATATCTTCTTATCAAGGGTACAGAGGGCCCTCTGAATTTTTCCTCCCATATTCAACTCTGCAGTGTTTGATACTTTGCAGTTGCTCTTCATTCTCCAAACTTACTAAGTACAAAATAGTAATGTTCAAGGAATCATTTACAGGGACAGCTTAGTATTTGCTTGTCAGTTGGTTTACTGACATAACCTGTGTGCTGAATTCACTAGAATGTGGCATAGTCAAACCTGGCTTCTTCCACTCCAGAGCTGGTGCAAGAAACACTTGGCAGCTATTAAAGTGCTATTCTTTGCAGTTATTTGGTATAATTTGCCACAGAAGTAAATTCCAGGAGGTAATATCCTTGCTAGGTTGTACTCTAGCATGACTGAAGGAGTTCATGCTAAGGGCCAATGGTCTCTAACCCAAGGTGATTCTCTTGGCAGCCGGGAAGACTTTCAGCGGATTCCAGAACTTGCCATCAACCCACTGGGGGACCGGATCATCAATGCCTTCTTTCCAGAGGGGTGAGTCCCTGCATTTATTGGGCTTCCTTTCTGAGGCTAATCTGGAATGTTGCTATCGGTTGGGTCATCTCAGACCATGATCCTCCTGATTACATTAGGCCTCTCTAACTCGATCATATCTAAAATATCTCTACCCTCATCCTTGTTTTAAACTTCAGATAGGTCTATTAGCCCATCTTCAAAGTTGTCTTTAATCTCTGTTTATCTTTGATGTAAAACTAAACATTTTTAAAACTTTTATTTGGAAATAATTTCAATTTACAGAAAAGTTGCAAAATTTGCAAACAGTATGAGGAACACCTGTACATCTTTTACCCAGAAGCATCTGTTGTATTGTTAACATTTTGCCTCATTTGTGTATGCTCTCTGTCTCAGTCCTAGCTAATAAAAACTTCATTCAGGCCACATACATAATTACTACAAATTTTCTAGTAGTCACATTTAAAAAGTAAAAATAAACACGTTACATTAATTTTGGATGAACAAGTTAAATTAACTTTGGCAATATGTATTTTATTTAGCCTGATATATCCAAAATATTATTCAATATGTTATCAATATTTTAAAAGTATTATTATATTGTATATTCTTTTTCATATTAAGTCTTTGAAATCTAGTGTGTAATTTATACTTACCACACCTATCAAGTGCTGTAATAATATTAATATAAAATATTATGTATTCTTTTTTCCAGCTTTATTGAGATGTGACTGACATATAACATTGTATAAGTTTAAGGTATACAACATAGTGATTTTATACATGTATATATTGAAAAATGATAGCCACAATAATATTAATTAACACATTCATCACCTCACACAGTTACTTTTTTCTTTATTTTCTTTTTATTTTTTAGTTACTTTTTCTTGTGATGAGAACTTTTACCTCTCTTAGCAACTTTCAAAGGTACAATGCAGTGTTGTTAACTCTAGTCACTTTGCTGTACATTTCGTCCCCAGAATGTATTCATCTTATAACTAGAGGTTTGTACCCTTTGACCACCTTCATCTATTTCCCTCATTACCTATTGTATTCTAATATATTACTGATAGTCCAATTTTATCAGTTTATCCAACAATCTTTTTAGCATGTCCCATTCCTCCAGTATAGGATCCCAGTCTGGCTCAGTTGTCATATTTCTTTAGCCTCCTTTAATCCAGAACATTGCTTTACATTTCTTTTACGACATCAACTATGGATACAGTTCCCCTAACACACACACACTCTCTCAAACAGATTTAGGTTTGTGTAATGTAAAACTAGGCTTTTGATATGCTTCACTAACCTAATACACTGCCTTCAAAGTGCTGAGTCAATATTTACTGATTCAATTAGGTACGGTTTCCTGAATAAAGCTTATCATATAATCTTGTTTTAAGTAATCTCTTTAACAATGTCTTCCTGGTTCCTTGTGACTTGTTTATTTGACCCAGAGGACTTTAAAATGTTATATGTTTGCCAGTTCTTAGTAATGAGACTAAGTGTCAGTAAGTGCACCATCAGATAAAACACGTGGAGAGGAAATTTTAGAACTCTGAATTGAGAGCAAAGGAATTTGCAAGTTGAGAAGACGATCACTCAGTAAATTTGAGTGACAGTCAAAGGGGAAGACTAGCAGCCAGTTCATGTGAAGATAGGACTCAATCAGACTGAGACCTGCCCTTTTCAGATTCATGGTGACCATGAGTAATCACTTACACTTCCTCATTTTCTGATTTTTTTTTTCTCTCCCTGAAATGCCCGTTTGTTTCAGGTGTGGTTTTAGTGCTGAATTCTTGCCTTTTTTCACTTCCTTTTTTTAGGCCTTGCAGAGAACTGTCTGGAGATAACTTTCACTGCTCTTTTGTATCCAAACCTTTTGCAATGAAAAGTAAACCCCGTAGAGTCATTTTGCCAGCTTTTTTTTTAAGTGTTCCCTAGTCACCATTGATTATTTGAAGAAGCAGCTTGTGGAAAGCTGTTTTGTAAAGGCCAGACCACCTTTGTTGTGACTACAGTGTTGTCTGTCATCCTTTTCACTGATCTCTTTCTTGCTAAGGACACAATGTGTGCTGATGTACTTGAGGTATATATGAGGAGGCTGAGGATGGCGCTGGACTACACTGCTCGGCTCTTAGCATGCTGCACCTCTACTTCTTGCTCTAATCAGATACAGATATTTGGCTTCTGGGTTTTTTGTTTTTCTCTGGTCATATTTAGGTTCAATTTGTTTTTAAAGAATGAGATTTGAAAGTAAGACATTGGTATTTAGTTCCCTTTTACTCAGAGACATGCTAGTGATATATGTACTCATTTATCTGTTTGTTCTAGCATGTGACTCAGATCTTATTACACATTCCTTGATTCCTCAGCCCTTACTCACATTTTTTAGAGATAACGCTCCATTAGCAGTATAGCTACCTTAAAGAGTGAAAGGTCATTCCTTTGGGTACAAGCGGCTCACAAGCTAGCCTTTGAACTCTGCCTTTACAAGGTCTCTGATCTCTGTGTTTGCTGGCACTTAGGAGACCCGACATACCACATCTATTCAATGGGAGCAAAGACTCAGATGTATTTTTAGGTAGCCACAGGAACCAGGCAACCTGTTCTTTCCATGACTGCCTTAGATAAATAGCTATGTCACATGGGACATTCTCTTTTAATATTAAAAACATTCTTTATTCATTCAAGTTTTAGAATTATTTCTTATAGGGTTACTGATTAGCCTGTGGTGTGATAAAAAGATTTTCTCTAATCTTAAGTACCCAAAAAGCTTTATACACAAAGGTCTTTCAAAACATGAGGAAAATATCTATCCAATTATGAGGGAATAATAAAATCATGATACAGCCACACAATTATTATGCAGATGGTTTAAATGTTTCAAAGTGTTTATACTGATTGTAGACATGCCTAAAAGTTTAAAAAAAGCAAGCTACAAAATTATGCAGTATGTTCACAATTATCCAAAAAACATAGAAAAATTACTGGGAGATATATTAACAATGATTGTGATTGATTGGTAGAACTAGAAGTGGTATTTTTCTCTTTTCTTTTTATCATATTTCCAAAAATGTATTTATTGCTTCTATAACTAAATAAACTTTATTTCAAAAGCAGCTTTTACATAATATGCCTTAACGTTAAAATATCACTAGGTACGTGTGACTGCAGGGGAGACATGAGAGGTGGTTAGGGAGACACTGGGTTGAAATGACTTAACTTGCTGTTTGCTGCAGAGTCTGAAGCCAGTGAGTTCAAGTTCTGGCTTGTCTGATAGCACAGCCCTGCTGCTACTTAAAATCCTCTTTGGGAAAAGAGAAGTAAATTCAATAGGTAACTGACTGGTAAGTCCTGTTACCTCTCTAAGTCTGGTTAATAATTTGTAAAGTAAGAATAAAACCTCACAAGCTTGTGGCAAGACTTAACTGAAGATATTTTATGAGCCCTAAAGTACCATGTGTATGGAAAGAGACCTCATTAAATGGACTTTCAGGCCACTCTAGCTAAACCTGTTAATGTATTGAATTCATAAGAAATAATCACCTTGCCTTGACTGACAAGATGTTCTTTTTGTTATCTTTCCTGATCAGAGAGGACCAGGTAAACTTCCGCGGATTCATGAGGACCTTGGCTCATTTCCGACCCATTGAGGATAATGAAAAGAGCAAAGATGTGAATGGACCAGAACCACTCAACAGCCGAAGCAACAAACTGCACTGTAAGGAGATAAAGTCTTCTGGCTTAAAATATTTGCTTTTCATTTCTCACAAATCATTTATTTACTCATTCATTCACTGAACAAGCATTTATTCTAACATAGTGGTTAAGAGCTCAGACCCTGGAGCTAAACTGGCTGGATTTGATTTAATTAATTAATTTATCTATTTATTTTTGGCTGCATTGGGTCTTCATTGCCATGCACCGGCTTTCTCTAGTTGCGGCGAGCAGGGGCTACTCTTTGTTGCGGTGCACGGGCTTCTCATTGCAGTGGCTTCTCTTTTTGTGGAGCATGGGCTCTAGGTGCGCAGGCTGCAGTAGTTGTGGCACACGGGCTCTAGAGCGCAGGCTTAGTAGCTGTGACGCACGGGCTTAGTTGCTCCACAGCGTGTGGGATCTTCCCGGACCAGGGATCGAATCCGTGTCCCCTGCATTGGCAGGTGGATTTTTAACCACTGTGCCACCAGGGAAGTCCCAACTGGCTGGATTTGAATCCCAGCTCTGCCACTTTTTGGCCCTGTGTCTTTGGGCAAGTTACTTAAAATCTTTGGGCCTCAGTTTCCTTTTCTGTAAAATGAGATATTAAGGGGTTTCAAACAGGAAGGTTTGAAGGCAATAAGAGTTAGCTGCTAATATATCCTGTGTGCCAGGTACTGTGATAAGTGCTAGAGTGACAACAGTGAGAAAGACCCATCCCACCTTAGAATTTGATAGATACTGGGATATGACTTAAGTAGGGGTGGACAGCTAGGTTAGTGCAAGACTTAATTTTTGTCTCCATGCCTCTTGCCGCCTTTCCTTGGATATTTGTTAATTTCCCTCTGCCCTTTGTTGGTTCATGTATGATATTGCCTAATCCCTTACAATACTTCTCCAAGAAATTAAATTTAAATTTCTCTTTTCATTCAACACAAGTTGAAACTGAAATTGTATTGAACTGGGGACTTCCCTGGTAGTCCAGTGGTTAAGACTCCGCGTTTCCACTGCAGGGGGCATGAGTTTGATCCCTGGTCGGGGAACTAAGATTCCGTACTCCACGTGGCACAGCCAAAAAAAAGAAAAGAAAAGAAAAGAAATTGTATTGAATTGATTGAGCCCTAGCTTCTCTTGCTTGGGTGCACAGTGAAGTCTATGAAGCCACAGAATAAATGGGGCCCATCAAGTTTTTTTGTTTTTGTTTTTTAATTAATTAATTTATGCCCATCAAGTTTTTACTGAACGATTTAAAGAAAAATTAAAAGGCTTTTTAATATTGAAACAAATATAGATAAACTATAGAATATAATGCCAGATTTACATACATTTGAAAGATAGTACATGAAACTTAAACTTTTAATTTGTAGCGCTTGGGCCATATCCACAGATCTCCCTTGCTTATAGGAGTGTGAGTTCACTCCTCTGTATTTCAGGTAAAGAGTTTGAGAAATACTAAAATAAGTTTTGTTCTATAAGACAGGGAAGATTTTTGAACCAAAATAATAAAACACTGCTTTTCTTTACCACAATATCATATACCTTAATGAAGAGTGGAAAATTTAAGTACAAAGAAAACTAAATATAAAAGAAAATAGAATTCTAATGAATTGTTCTCAAATTTATTGGATACTTTATGTTTATTAGTGAATTTCACTTTCTTCTTTCAAGACTAAATACTGTTTGAGACAAAGCCTTGTGTCTTAATGTTTTATGAGCTTTAGTATATATTTATTACATGTTTGCCTGATGCTGGCATTAATGTAGTAGAAATTTTCTCATTTAAAATGTTGTCAGACCAGGAGTTGATCAGTAATTGAAAAAGTCAGCTAAAGCATAGAATCATAGAAAAGGATACATGGTTTAACATTTTAATTTACCTTATATTATTTAAAAACACATTCACTGGCCAGTCTTTAGATGTAGGACCAAGAGTTGTTTTGTTTTGTTTTGGTAAAGTTCTGTTGATGGGAGGTGTGTGACATTTTTGTGTAGAACACATCTATAATGTATAGTCTAAGGTTTCTAGTTGCAGTTTCTTTTCAGTGGAAAGAGAACTTAAAGGTACTTATAAAGCATTCTGAGAATAGAATCTTCCTGCTGTTAACATTTTTTCCTTGATCTTTTGCAGTTGTCCTGCCACACATACTTTAGCAACAGTTTGGTGGGGTTTTTTTCTTCAGTGCCTTAATATTGAGCCTTTCAAAAGCAGTCAATCTAATATTCATTTAAAAATAACTTTATTTTCACACATTTCATTTCTTCTAAAATTATGTAGTTTTATGAAAAGTACAAATAGCACAGTTCTAGGACAGTTGACACACCTGACTCTCGGTAAGCATCCAACTCAGCAGGTGGAGTAGGCACTCCAGAGTCGCCCATTGGCTACAACTATGCAGTGTGCTGCCATATCAGCTAGAACGATTTGCAGAGGGGAGGGGGAGCATCTGTGAATCCAGTGAGTCGGTTAAGAAGACAGTTAAGAAACATTGTGTGCTAGGGACTTCCCTGGTGGCGCAGTGGTTAAGAATCCGCCTGCTAATGCAGAGGACACGGGTTTGAGCCCTGGTCTGGGAAGATCCCACATGCCGCAGAGCAACTAAGCCTGTGCACCAGAACTACTGAGCCTGTGCACCTAGAGCCTGCACATTGCAACGAAGAGTAGCCCCTGCTCGCCACAACTAGAGAAAGCCTGTGCGCAGCAACGAAGACCCAAGGCAGCCATAAATAAATAAATAAATAAATAAATAAATAAATTTATAAAAAAGACAACATTCTGTGCTCTACGAAACTATGCTTGCTTTTCTAATCGAGGATTAGAGGAGGCTTTAAAGGTTATCAGGTATAACACAGACCTGTTACCTGAATTCCCTCTACAGCCTGGGCTCTACTTTTTTCAAGTCACGAATTCCCTTGGCAGTCTGGTGAATCCTGTCGATCCCATCTCGGAATGTTTGTGAATGCATAAAATGAAATACATAGGATTATAAAGGAAACCAATTATATTGAAATACAATGAACAAAATGTCAAAACAACTTTGTGATACAGTAATAAAGGTGTTTCTTTATTATACACTAAATAACAGGATATGACATTGGATCCCTGTGGCTATGGAGCAGCTCTGTGTCTTGAATGTGGTGGTGGTTACATGAAACTACATAGGTGATAAAATTGCATAGAACTACACACACATGCACATACACACATGGTGAAATCCGAATAAACTCTGTGGATTGTACCTCTGTCAGTTTCCTGGTTTTGATGGTGTATTATAGTTATGCAAGATGCTACCATCAGGAGAGGCTGGGGTGAAGGGTATATGCAAAGTCTTGAGGAGATATTTGTACACCCACGTTCATGGTGGCATTATTCACAATAGCTAAAACAAGAAAGTAACCCAAGTGTTCATCAATGAGTGAACGGATAAGCAAATTCATTAATTCACATTGACCCTAAAGAAAATATTCCAGGTAACATTAGGGGATTTGGTAGTTACTTAGTGTATCAGTGAGGATGCCTTCAGCTGACTCAGCTGACTTCAACAGTAAGGAGATGTATTATCTCACTTAACGAGTGAGGTGGGGCAAGCGTCAGGGTTGATTGTGTTGTCAAGGACCCAGGTTTTTCCTATTGCTCTGCTCTGCCATCCTTCGGGTCTGTTTCATCCAAAGGCGTGGCTCCTCATGGTCACATGGTGGCTTTCAGTGGCAGCTGGGCTATGCGCTTCCCTATTCATATCTGACAGTGGGGAAAGAAAGACAGAGGCAGAGAGACAGAATGCCCCCTGAAGCCATGGATGAGCTTCTTTTAGGAAGAAAGAAGGCCTGAATGCCACCGAAATGGCAGACTTTAGGGTGAGATAGAATAGTAAGTGCTGTGCAAGTTATGCATGGTTTTTACCATTACTTTAGTCTTGGCTTTCAGATCAACTTTTATAGGAAGCTGAACATGAATTCGAATTCTGTTGCATCCTGTATGTTAGGATCACATTCATGTAAGTAGACCAGTGAAACCAGAGCTACAGAGGAGTCCTGGATGTCTTCTTCTCTGTCTGTATTTTGGTTTTCTCTGAATTTCCCACAGAGCTGTGGAAGCAGTAAGACAGCACTTCTTGTTGTAGACTGAGAGCAACTGAACATCATACACCTAGCAACACATTTGCCACTAAGGCAAATTTGTTTATAGTCCATCTTCCTCAGAGAACAGTCTCTTCAGGGACTCTGAGAGCATGCTTTGTCCTATTTCTTTTTTATGCCACAGTGAAAGAATGTCAAGGACAATCAGCAAGGCTGAACTGTACCTATGTAGGCACAGGCCCAAGCACACATAGTACTACTGCTCTGTTTGTCTCCCAGGAGTGGTTTCCTTATTGTTCTCCTCTTCAGGTCAGTGAGGTTATAAAGTCTGATGTGGAAGGTACAACCCAACTTAGAATGCTCCAGGGCATGGTAAGCTTCCTTTTTGATGTTCTGATTGTCCTCTTAAATAGTTTACGTTTTTTATAACACATAATGAGTAATGTGGGAAATGAGTCTGCATGAAGATATTTTATCTGGACGATGAGGAATATTGGTGATGTGGAGTTTGGGAGAGTAGCCAAGAAGAAACTGAGCAGCATTATTCACAACAGCCAAAAGGTGGGAGCAACCCAAGTGTCCGTCAACATGAAAGGATACACAAAATGTGGTATATACATACAATGAAATATTATTCGGCCTTAAAAAAGGAAATTCTGTCACATGCTACAATATAGAAAAATTTACTTATGCTAAATAACAATAAGCCAGACACAAAAGGGTGAATATTATTTGATTCCTCCTCTGTGAGGTTCCTAGAGTAGTCAAATTCATAGAAAGTTGCCAGGGCCTAGAGGCAGGGGGAAATGGGGACTTATTAATGGGTCAAAATTTCAACTGGGGAAGATGAAGAAGTTCTGGAGATGGATGGTGGTGATGGTTACACAACAGTGTGAAAGTACTCAACTGTACACTTAAATTTTATGTTTATTTCACTATAGTGTTTTGGTTTTTTTTTAAGGAAGTAACCGTGATTAAAATGTAAAGGTTTGACTGAGATCATTCATTTGGTCTTTCATTAAGCAAATGTTTGAGCAACTCCTGTATGCCAGGCACTATTTTAGGCCCAGGATACAATGGTGCATAAATCAGATAAAGTCTTTGCTTTCAGAGATCTTACAATGTAATAAGGGAGATAGACTATATGGAAAAAGACGAATAAACAGGACTTATGATCGTGGCAAGTTTTGTGAAGGAAATGAATAAGGTAAGATGAGAGAGTGATGGGGGAGGGTGTCACTGCTTTAGAATGAGTGGTCAGGGAAACCTCTCTGAGGAGTTGAAACCCTAAGAATGAGCCAATCATGCCAAGAATAGCAGAAGAGTGCTCTAGGCAGAGGGGACGACTGGTGTAAAGGTCCTTGGGTAGAAATGAGTGCTTGGTGTTCAGAGAACAAAGCAGCATTATCAAGAAAGAAGTGAGTGGTAGGAGAGGAGGGCAGAGAGGTGACGGCGGGTAGATGACACTGATCGAGCTCTTCCTGTGTGCCAGGCACTGTTTAAAGTGCCTTTTGTGTACTAACTCATTCAGTCCTCACAACCCTATGAGGTGGATTCTGTTACTCTCATCTTGCACCTCTTGGGCAACTGAGGCACAGAGAGATTAAGTAACTTGCTCACGTAGACATAGCTAGTAAGCGGTCGGACAGGACTCGGCAGAGTTAGAGTCTTAACCACTGTACTGTATTGCTCTGCCGTCAACAGCAGGAGCTCAGAGGAGGGGTCCAAGCTGGAGATGCACATTTGGGAGTCATCAACATTAGATGGCATTTAAAGCCCTGGGACTGGAGATGAGAGATGACAGCTCTGGAGACAGGAGAGTCCAAGTCTCCTGGATTAAGAATGGGGGGAAAGGGACAGGAGGAGAGGAAAGAGAGAGAAGCTAACAGAATGGCTCAGTCATTTGGCATTTGACCATTCATTATCTCGGGGAAAATGCTGGTTTCTACTGGTTCAGGACCAGAGCTGAGTGACAGGAATCCAAGTCAGTTAAGAAATAACTACTGTTGCTGTAGTTTTTTCTAAAAGACCCTATCGTGTGATGGCTCTGCTGGTGTCTTAGTCTGCTCAGGCTGCTATAACAGGATACCATAGACTGGGTGACTTAAGCAGACATTTCTCACAGTTCTGGAGACTGGACTCTGAGATCAGAGTGCCAACATGGTCGGGTTCTTGGTGAGGGCCCCCCTTCAGGTTCACAGTCTTCTTCTTGCTGTATTCTCACGTTGGGAGGGAGGTGGAAACAGAAAGAGAGAAGGATAAAGAGATCTCCTGTCTCCTCTTTTTATAAGGGCATTAATCCTATCATGAGGGCCTCACCCTCATGACCTAATCTAACCCTAATTACTTCCCAAAGATTCCACCTCCTAATAGCACATTGTGGATAAGTTATGGTTCCAACATAGGAATTCTGGGGGAGATACAAACATTCAGTCCATTGCAGTTAGGTTTCAAAAATTAGCTTTTCAGCTTTCTGTAAATACTTTGGCAGAAAGGGATGTAAGTGTTTATTACAGTTACCCCCCAATTAAGAAATTCAGAAACAGATATTTATGGGTTATATAGCAAACAGATTTCCATTGCAAAATCTTTAGTAAATAACACATTTTATGGTATATTAGAAAGATGACAGCATATGCAGAAGAGAGAGAGAGTGTGTGTGTGTGTGTGTGTATGTGTGTTTAGTTTGGGGAATATATATATATTTTTTCCATTCATCTGTTTTATTTTTATTTTATATTGGACTGTAGCTGATTTACAATGTTGTGTTAGTGTACAGGTGTACATCAAAGTGATTCAATTATACATATACCTATTCTTTTTCAAATTGGGAATATATTAAACACACATTCCTTTAGGAACACTTATGATCCTTGTCTCCTTCCCCTTGGAATCCAAACCTCCTAAGCATATAAAGTCTCAAATTTGATAAAGTTAGTTACTCAACTAACCAAATTAAAGAAAACAGACAAACATCAGAGAAAGTCTCTCCTAGTTACTCCCCCTTCCAGAATTTTAATATTGTGCCTTACAAAAAGTAAATTAGATTTTTCTAAAAGTTTTACTTAGACTTTTAGTGAACTCAGCACGCCGCCCCCCCCACCTTTTTTTTCTTTTGGTGGAGGCAAGGAGTGATGTTTAAACTTTTAGATATTCATCCACGTTCTCTTGCCCTTGTACCTAGTATTAGTTCTGCCTGGAATGCCACCCTTCATCAGATTTCTGTTTGTCTTTCAAGACCTTGTTCAAATGTTGCTTGAACCAGAAAGGCACGTCTGCTATTTGCTTTGTTCCCTGGTATTTCATATGTATGATAACACTTGGACTGTATTAAAGTGCGTAGTGTGTGTTGCTTTCCTCTACTAGGCTGTGGGTTCCAAGGACGAGATCTAAATCTGTATATCTTAATAACTCTAAAGCTGGATTTGGGCCTTTTAATATTGGCAGTACCTACTGAAAACCAAAAATCTTACTGACATACTTGAAATGATTCAAAGCCTCAAAACCACAGTATATTCAGCTCTAAGTGTAAGGTAGTCACTTCCTCAGTGTGATTTGTCACAGTGCCAAAAAATCATCCAGTGTTACCATACTTTTCACTTGGTGGCCCTTCAGGAAAATGGCACTGTCTGAATGATTTTTGCTCTTCTGAATTCTCTCTCTCAGATATCCTAGTTTCTAAAAGACTTACCTATTGTTAAAGAGGGAGAAGCATGAGAAGGCCAGGACACCATCAGATTCTTGGCATTTCTATTTGACACTGAAGTTCTTTACCTTCAGGATTCCCAAGTAGTTGAGTATTATTTGAAATTTGACATGAATTTGCTGAAGTGATCATTTTTCCAGAGTAATACTTTGTGTAGTCAGCTGTTTGGTTGCCTCTGTGGCTCCTGTTGTTGGCTCCCCCTGAGTGCGGTGCACGGTAGACTTGGGCTGTGTGAGATGGCCTAACTGACAGAGCCACTTACGGGTTTTGGATTTTTTTTTTTAAACATTCTAAGTTAAGAAAAAGGACATTCGACTTATTACGTTATTGATTTGTGCAATAAAGGGGCCATACTTCATCCAAGCTAGGATGCCATCAATTATGAGATGCATCCCAGTTTCTT
The DNA here is from genome assembly GCF_964374135.1 of Grampus griseus. Lineage (NCBI taxonomy): Eukaryota > Metazoa > Chordata > Mammalia > Artiodactyla > Delphinidae > Grampus > Grampus griseus. The sequence goes on from NC_139018.1 coordinate 84,784,565, forward strand.
AAATGTTACAATGTCTTTAAAAGCTCTACAAGTAATTGCAGTTGCTCTTGGAAAAACTATTAATTCATTGTCAGTTTTCTGTCAGGTGTCCTTTATATATTTAGTTCCTTGAGAAGGGGCAAAACACTTTTAAATTTCCACTAAATTCTTGTTTTTTCCTACCAGTTGCTTTTCGACTGTATGACTTGGATAAAGATGACAAGATCTCCCGTGATGAGCTGTTACAGGTATGTGGGAGAGTTCCCATGCACACGAATAACTTGTGTTTGGGCCCTGCCAGCTTATTTTTGTGGGCAGGAATTGTTCTTTCCTTGAGTAAGCATTTATTTAACACCTGCTGTATGCAGAGTCCTGTCCTAGATATAAAGCAGAGCAGATGACCTGGGGAAACTTGAAATGGCGTCTTGAGTTCTCACAGATGTCTCCACTATTTGAAAGCTAACTAAATGTCATTTAAGTGCAGACTGGCACTAAAATATGTGAGATGATTTAGATCAGATAGTTCATTTATTGTCAGCTTACTGGTAATTCTGATGACACGAAAGTTAATGCTGCTGTTTTGTATGTCCTTAGGCCTGATGTAAGGGTCAAGGAACTGCTTCTGGGACAGTGTAGCTGAGCCACTACTCACTCGCCTTTGTTGCTCCCCCTAGATAATTCCCTGTTCTAATAGCAGTGACTGGCATTTCATCCTATTAGCATTGCCGTTCTCTTTCTCCCTGCTCCCCCTTCCCTAAATACAAGTTTAGGTAGGGAGAAAATTCTCCTTTTTTCTTTTCTTCTTTTAATATTTATGAATCTTGAGGGACTTCTGGCGGTCCAGTAGTTAAGAATCCACGCTTCCACTGCAGGGACACAGGTTCGATCCCTCATCAGGGAACTAAGATCCCGCATGCTGCGCGGTGTGGCAATAAATAAATAAATAAGTTAATTAATTAATTAAAGGTATTAAAAAATATTTATGAATCTTGAGGACCCTAGGGGGCAAAAACATTCAGGAATTTCCATGGGGAGATTTCTCTATTTCAAGATAAAACTAAAAAGTAAAGTGGTTTCTACTCACCCTGAAGTAAGTCTGAACTCATTGCCTTGAGAAGTCTTCTAAGTTGAGGTTAAGGACCAACCCAGGGTACTCCTACATTTCTGTGTCTGAGTAAAAACCAAAACAGCCTGCAGGTCAATGATAGTGTCCTTTGCTTTTGAATTGAGGGCATCTTTCTTTTTTTTTTTTTTAAATAAATTTATTTATTTATTTTTGGCTGTGTTGGGTCTTTGTTGCTGTGCGCGGGCTTTCTCTAGTTGCGGCGAGCGGGGGCTACTCTTCGTTGCGGTGTGTGGGCTTCTCACTGCGGTGGCTTCTCTTGTTGTGGAGCACGGGCTCTAGGTGCGCGGGCTTCAGTAGTTGTGGCACACGGGCTCAGCTGCTCCACAGCATGTGGGATCTTCCCGGACCAGGGCTGGAACCTGTGTCCCCTGCATTGTCAGGCAGATTCTTAAGCATTGCGCCACCAGGGAAGCCCCGGGGACATCTTTCTTCAGTAAGAAGAATTTACTTTATTTAAAATTGCTACATCTGGGGGCTTCCCTGGTGGCGCAGTGGTTGAGAGTCCGCCTGCCGATGCAGGGGACACGGGTTCATGCCCTGGTCCGGGAAGATCCCACATGCCGCGGAGCGGCGGGGCCCGTGAACCATGGCCCCTGAGCCTGCGCATCCGGAGCCTGTGCTCTGTGGTGGGAGAGACCACGGCAGTGAGAGGCCCGCGTACTGCAAAAAAAAAAAAAAAAAATTCTGGTTGAACTTTTGGGGGTCATGGATATGTTTATTATCTTGATCGGGGTGATGGTTTTACAAGTGTGAACAGATGTCAGAACTTATCAGATTGTACATTTTAAATGTGTACATTTTACTGTATATCAATTATACTTCAATAAAGATAGTTGCTATACACATTTTATGAGGCCAGCATAACTCGGACATGAAAACCTTCTAAAGACTGTAAGAAAATTACAGCGCGGTCTCCTTCACTCACATAGATGTAAAAATCCAAAACAAAATATTAATACGTCGAATCCAGCAATATATAAAAAGGATACTATATTATAGCCAAGTGGCTTTATACCAGGAATTCAAAGAATTCAAATTAGAAAACCAATCAATAGTATTTCTCCATGGTAGCAGATTAAAGAAGAAAAGTTGAATGGTCTTTTCCATAGAATTTTAATAAAATTCATCTTCCATTCATGATTTTTTTAAGGTAGCAATGTTGACTTTTTTTTTTTTTTGCGGTACGCGGGCCTCTCACTGTTGTGGCCTCTCCCGTTGCGGAGCACAGGCTCCGGACGCGCAGGCTCAGTGGCCATGGCTCATGGGCCCAGCCGCTCCGCGGCATGTAGGATCTTCCCGGACCGGGGCACGAACCTGTGTCCCTTGCATCCTGACTTTTTAAATTTTTATTGGAGTACAGTTGATTTACAATGTTGTGTTAGTTTCTGCTGTACAGCAAAGTGAATCAGTTATATATACACATAGGCCCACTCTTATTAGACTCTTTTCCCGTATAGGTCATTACGGGGTATTGACTAGAGTTCCCTGTGCTGTACAGTAGGTCCTTATTAGTTATCTGTTTTATATATAGTAGTGTGTATATATCAATCCCAGTCTCCCAATTTATCACCCCAACCAATTCATGATTTTTTTTTAAAGTCTTAGAAAAATAGAGACGGGAGCTTTCTTAAACCATTGAAGGGTATATATAAAAAAACCTCACCATGCATTAAAAAAATAGTAATAAGAAAAGTTCCATTTGCTAATAAACTTCTGACTGGAACTAAAAGTGACACCATGGAGAGGTGGAAAGAGCATTGGCCAGGTGTGGAGGCCCGGGCAGGTGGCTCGGGCTAGTGGCTGTTGGGACCTGTGTCCAGGCACTTCTGGACCTTTATGTCCTCATTGACAGACTGGATGAGTGATTTTTAAGACACCACCACTCCTGTCCCCACCCCACTGTATACACACAGCACACATGCACAATTAGTTCTATAATTCTAAAAATAAAACACTTCAGAGAATAATTAGACTGGGACCTGAAGAAGCTGCTGTTTGAGGATGGATTTGTCTAGTTGGCCACACACAGTCAGGGAAGATGGCAAATGGCTTGGCCGTTTAATATTTTTGTTAGCATTGCCACTTTTTATTTATCCTTCAGTTTGTATACATTTCTACCCAAATGTACAACTTCCGATTTTCAAGAATTGATTTGTGGGTCAGGGGTGGGGGGAACAGTCTTGATACAGATCAATATTTCAGCTCTTTTTTTCTTTTCAGAAAATCCTATAATATACTTTTAAAAATCTGTTTCAAGAGATTGGGGAAGGATGTAAAGGAATAGGGGAAAGGGAGTCCTGTGAACAGCTGGGCTAGAAGGCCTTGCTTTCCTTGGGTAAAGCTCAGCTCTTAACCTGTTGAAGACAGAGGTGGTTAACTAGGGCAACGCAAGGCATCATAAAAGCACCCTGTCCCCCATTTCATATTGTCTAAGAGCCATGTCATTAGAGTTGCTTGTTTTGCTTAAGGTAGCAGTTTTCAATGTATATTCACACCCTAAAGATGTTAGCAGAATAAGTGGGGAGCAGGCGATCTCTTTGTTAAATCTGAGAACAAATTTGGAGAAACAGTGTTTAATTCTTTTTCCACAGTTCTCGCAACCCTTTAAATGTGCTTGTCATTTTTCTAAAAGGGGGGATTTAGTATTTAACTCTTCAAGGATCTTTATGTTTCTCGACCATACTTTAGGAATATCTGGGCTAATGCACTGCCTCAAAGAGGACTGCATTCGGGTGAGATTCCAGAAAGCCCTACCAAACTGACTTAAACCTATAAGGGACTAGTTTGCCTCATGCAACAAGAAGCCTGGGGATAGATTGTCCAGGTTGGTACAGTACCTAAATGATGTCCAGGAGCCAGACTTCTTCTTGCTCTGGCATCCATAGCACATTTGACTTTCACCTCACGGTCCCAGGATGGCTGCTGTACCACTAAGCATCATATCTACGTTCCGGGCAGGAAGAATGGGGAGGACCAAAATGCAAAGGATTCTCCCTGAAATGAGGCTTTGCCTTCCTATTCAGTGACCTTGCCAGAGAGTTCTGCTCACATCATTGTCTAGAATGGCCTAGGTGAGAAGATAAGGGTTTCAGCTTTTTGGCTGTTATATTTGAGGACATCAAAGGAAAGGAGGGTGGGGGTGGCTTTTATCTTTAATTTTAGCAGAAGAGTCCTGCTCACCCCCAAGTCTCCAGTAATTCCTGGCTGTTGGTCCTGCAGGTGCTACGCATGATGGTCGGAGTGAATATCTCAGACGAGCAGCTGGGCAGCATCGCAGACAGGACCATCCAGGAGGCTGATCAGGATGGGGACAGCGCCATATCTTTCACAGAATTTGTTAAGGTCAGTCACTTACCTCTTGGTTTGAAGAAGTTAAATCCTACTACACAGGAGGGAGGGAGAAAAACATTATTCACATAAGAGCTTGAGACAGTATCTCCTGTTGTGACCTTCATAACTGTCGTTGGGTTTGTTCTTTTTAACAGGTTTTGGAGAAGGTGGACGTAGAACAGAAAATGAGCATCCGATTTCTTCACTAAAGGACTGAGACCAAACTGTTCCTTGCTTTCTAGTATTTAAGAACTGGAACTTGAAAGTCCTCCTGTACACCAGCCCCACCTCCATCCCATCATTCCCCTTCTCCCAAAGTACTACTGCTGTTGCATGACAACCCCAAATATGTTCCATCAACACAAACCTGCCTTTGGTGTATAAACAGGGCATTACAGAATGGTACACCCCGCCTAATTCTGTTCAGTATCATTCGCTGGATATCTCCATTTCTAAATATCATCTCCCCCTATTCTGCTGCTGAGTGCCACGTGTCCATCCAGTCTGAGAAGTGAGAGGGATTCATGCCAAGAACCAGCCAGCAAAGCTCTTTGACTGGATGTGGACCGTAGCTATGCTGCCTTCCCCCCAGCTTGGGTCTGGCATGCTCCTTCATCCTTTTTTATACGTCCTTTGCTTCCTACTTCTCTTTCACCCAATCTACCATTCACTTAATCTTTCAGTGTCCCTGCTTTTTATTAAGCTTCAGTCCCCTCTGTTCTACTTGGCACCCCAAGCTATGCCTGTTAAATGTATTTCTGACTTGGCAGTATAGTTCAGTGGTCTGGCGGTTTTTAATCTACTTTTACTCTTAAATGGGTCTTTGGGATGTTGCCTCTTCAGGAGCTTTTCGGTCAATACTTCTCTCGGAAGAATGTCTTGACCATCTCTTGGTCCCCTCTGCTCTGTCACCAAAGGGCTGTTGGTTGGAGATGTTCTTGAAAGATAAGGGTTATAGAGACAAGTCTTCTGGGTGGCTTGCCCAGGTCGCTCTACCTCTGGCCTCCGATTCTCAACATACATACCTACGTGGCTGCTCCTGTTAGTACAGTGTTGACTCTCCACAAATTAGCCATATGCCTGCAGGCTTGCTTAGTTTGAGGATGCTGTCACCACCAGAATAGCTGCTCTGACAGTATGCTTGTCAGGGGTGTTTCTCATGGCTGCTTGAACAAGGAGACTGGGCACCCTAAAAGTATTCCCACCTCTGCAGCATGGTTTATGCCTCAGTGCTGTGTGCCCTGGAATGTTTTTCTCTTCACATTTCCAAGTAGAAAGATAAGTGCCTAACTTATCCCAGTCCACAAGATTTAAAGATTGTCCTCAGTGTCTTGAGGTTTTACACAGAATTCTCTATGAATTTTACACCTGGCACATGTTACTGCTGGAAGCCATAGTCAGCTCCTAATACAGGTCCAAAGCATTGAATGTATCGTATCATTAGCTGCCTGGTTACAATGACATCCTAGCTCCTCTCTTAGACCACTGCTAATCCCTTAGGAACAAGGGCTCTGGCACTGGTGGCACGACCTGAGGTGGCATAATAGGCCTTTGCATGAACCAGAGCAACTTTTCTGCCTAAGTCAGCTTAGTATAGACCTCATTGAATCAGGCTGTTATTATCCTAACATCTGTCTTTATGAGTCTCTTCATCCATATCTGTCCTTGGCTGACTTTCTCTGACTCATTGCTTGCTTGCTGTTTCCTTGCTTTGGAAGGCTATCCAAGATGTATACACAATACTTTAGGAAGGAAATTACTTTAAAAAAAAAAAAAAAAAACACTGCAGAGGGATTAGGAAGAGTGGAGAAGAAAGAGTGGCCAGGCTGGATGACTCAAGTATAAATGACTGAGGAATTCTTGGTGAAGTATCAGTCTTACTTTGTGATCAAGTGATGTAATATAGGAATTGTATAAAAGGGAAGAATTGTCTGACACTGGTCTGTTAGAGAGGTACTTCAGAGGCTCCTTGACCTGCATATTTAAAGTTCCTAAGATTACGGCTTTTTGCTCCTTTTGGCTGTATAGCAATCTGTTTTAATCCACAGTTGTGCCTTATTGTTTCATTAAAATTGTATTCTTTGATCCATCCATAAATACTTGTGGTTAAAACAAAATAACTTGGGTGATTTTTGTCCCTTTGTTTTACAAGAATTTTACATAACTCAGTCCCCTTCTTCAAGTTTGAAATCACAGTGTGTCTCACTTACTCGGGTTTATGTCTGTGCTATCAAATGCCTTTATTTGAACGTAATTGGAACGTGACATGAGATTCTATCGGCTTTCATATCTGCTGCTGCCTGGACATAACAGGTGGAAGCGTTCATTTAGGGGCCAACACTAACACTTTGACAGCCTTAGCCACTGCCCACTTGCTCCAGGTAGGATTCCATTTCTGTTCTTGACTCTCTGACTCCTTAAATGTAGAAGAGGTCTAAAATAGGGTATCTGTCTATTGCTTGTTAATAAGTTGTCTACCCCCTCATGTACGTACAGTCTCAATGACATATTGTACCCAGCTATTGTTACATGGCTTTTCACATCTTCACGTTTCAGTCTGCTATGTAGGGTATGAGTACCTCTTCTTATTTTAAGGTTTAGTGTCACGCCACAAGACTCAAAAGAGTAATAGCTAGAGTCATCCTATGAATTCTAACACAATACCCTCTTCTTTTCCGGTCCCTGTGCCTCAAAAGTCCATTCAAAATGACTTGCACTGTTTCAGCTTTGCTTCATTTTGAGTGTAACTTTAGGATTTGGAGAAAGTGACAAACAGATGGAGTGACCATGCTGTCAGTTTTGGAGGAAGCTTAATGTTACTGACCATGGCCATAGGTATACCAGTCTGTGACTAAAATAAGACGTTCATTGATACTGTAAAAAAAAAAATTTAAGAATATTACAACATTACCTGCAGTTTGAAGAGAATCCCCTTAACTAATTTTATTTCCCTTGCTCCCTTCTGGTCTACCCATGCATTACATATTTCTAAAGTAAATGAAACATAACATGAGATGATAACAGCTTTTAGAAATTAACATATTGTAATATTTCCCCATGTTAACTGTTCTTCCTTGTTTGTATCAACAGTTACATAATATTTTACCAACTTGATGTAATATTTACTTAACCATTACCTTACGTGGCATGTGGGATCTTCCCCGACCAGAGATCAAACTCACGTCCGCCTGCGGTGGAAGCACAGAGTCTTAACCATTGGACCACCAGGGAAGTCCCATTACTTTATTTGCTCATTGTTTCCAATTTTATGTTATAAAATAATGGTACAATGAATGCCTTTTTGCATATAACTTTCTTTTTTCTTTGAAAAAATTTTGTGGGAGTGGGATTACTAGAGCAGACTTTAGGCATTTACTTACAGCTTTTGATAGGCTTCAAGAGAATGCTGGAAGCAATCAAATTACTCTTTTTACCTTCAGTATTCTTTTTAGAATGTTCTTCATGGTCACCTATTTTTTCAAATTGATTATAGAATCCTGTCAAATTTTGTATTTAAAACACTATTAGAATAGATTGTCTTGATTGGGATTTAGAGCAGGTATTTACTGTAGAGACGCCTCATGGAGGACTGTCTTTACAAACTGCATTTCTTAAGCTACAAGCCAGGTGTTTATCCTGTTCCCCAAACACTGAAAGCAGAATTGCTTGGAAGGAAGTCATCATTACTGGACTGAAATTCCCTAAATTCACATTCCTTTGACTGAGATTTGAGTCAACTAGTGATTCAAACTGAAGATGGCTGGGCTTCCCTGGTGGTGCAGTGATTGAGAGTCTGCCTGCCAATGCAGGGGACACGGGTTCGTGCCCCAGTCCGGGAAGATCCCATATGCCGCGGAGTGGCTGGGCCCGTGAGCCATGGCCACTGAGCCTGCGCATCCGGAGCCTGTGCTCTGCAACGGGAGAGGCCACAACAGTGAGAGGCCTGCGTACCGCAAAAAAAAAAAAAAAAAAAAAAAACTGAAGATGGCTGATTTGCCAGTACAGACCGTTTAACATCTAGCTTAATAGAAACTCCAGTTTTGAGATTTTCATTTTCTTTTCCTCTATGCCAAGCAGTGATGAGAGATTTACCTGGTAAGTTTGTGAGGTACTGCAGGCTGTTTCTGAGAGGGAACTGAGAGGGAGCAGATAGCAATGAAGAGTCTCGTGTCTTTTAAGATGGAGTAAGTAGGGAATTCCCTGGCAGTCCAGTGGTTAGGACTCAGTGCTTTTGGAGTAAGTAACTGGCCTGACATCTTTACCTAATGTATAAGCTGATCAAGGACATGGTCTTGAGATGCCAAGACTCAGTTTTCTTCTCTAAGCTCTTAAGTCTCCAAGCACTAGATTCTGATCTCTCATCAAAACTAGCAAGGCTGTTTGTTTGGAGGCGGCATGGTCCTGACACTTCCAACCACCTTTGCAGTCTATTCAAGAACTGAAGCAGGTAAGTGAATTGTTATATCTCGTACCTGAATGTGGCTGGAGAAATAAGAATTGATCAAAGAAAGTCTCCGGGCTACCACAGTAGATATCAAGCACCATTAACCAGAGTTTGTGTTTTATTCACAAGAAAATCTCGTATTCCCTAAAACACACACACACACACACACACACACACACAGATATTCTTTAGAAATAAATCTGATAAATTCTAATAAACCTCGTGATATGGTCATCCAGCCCATAACAAATTGGAAGTAGTTAAATTAACAGGCACTACTAGAAACTGGTATGCTGATAACCAAGAAGGGCAGCTGACAAAGGAGGAGACAATATGAAAAACCAAGTAACTCAGTAGACATTCTAGTGTAGACCAGATAATCCTAAGCAGTTCATTAAACCTGAAGGCATTTCAACAGCATGTGTTTATAGAAAAGACCTCAAGTCATCAAGAAAAGGTCTAAAATGTGCTGGTGCTTATAAGTTTAAGCTTCAATAAAATAGAAGTTTACTTAGGTGAAACATCCCTGATAATACTAAAAAATTAAATGCTATTACATGTAATTCAGGCTGCACCTAGATCTGTGTAACTCAATACTATTTGTCCTGGTCGATCTCAGTAATTCCTGCCTGGTTTTTCCTTTTCCTTTTCTACATCTTTTTTCTTAGCATTTTGTAAAAAGCAATGGTTGATGGTGACTTCAAGTGGTGGCATGGCTTAGAGACGTATCTGCAAACAACCTTATGGGCTGTGGAGAGAAAAAGCATTATTCTCTATGACACTATGTTTCTTGCGGGTAGGTGTTAGCTTTTCTCTGTCAACTTGGGTATAGCAGATTTCTAGCTGTTATTAAATTATCCTCTGCAGGATATCTCTTTGGGGAGAAGGCTGCCATGGAGACCCTCATGATCTGATGAAACATCTTCTCAGAACAGACTCAATCTCTGTATAAAAACTTTCAACTTTCGCAGAATGCACATGCTGTACTATAAATGATTTTGTGCTGCCTCCTACATCCTTCTGGCAGATGTGGAGCCGAATCACAAACCTGAGATAGCATACAATCCGTGTTTGTAAAACATGACTCTGCATTCTGTGAGCTCCTCCTCTGTGCGCATGAAATTAGGGGCAATTCTGGTAGCTTCGTAGTCACAGAGACATCATCGATATTGCGAGATGGTTAGAGAACAGAAAGAGGCAGATACTAGCAAAGTTTGCAAAAGGGGAAAAGGGCAAATTTCAGAAATGATCCACTCATTTGTTTGACATTATTCCCCAGCAGAATTTTAGAATAAGTCACTACATGGTTGTGAAGACATGGAAAAGAATTTGATGATCACCAGGATGCTGATGTTTTTGGCAAAGAATTAAGTAGGCAGAATTCCTCTCACTTATTTCAAAGGTTTATTAAATTTGTGTGTCAGATCAGTGAAATAGGCAGAGTGTTGCTTTTTTAAAATTTATTTATTCATTTAGTTATTTTTGGCTGCGTTGGGTCTTCGTTGGTGTGCGCGGGCTTTCTCTAGTTGCAGCGAGCGGGGGCTACTCTTCCTTGCGGTGCGCAGGCTTCTCATTGCAGTGGCTTCTCTTGTTGCAGAGCACAGGCTCTAGGCACACGGGCTTCAGTAGTTGTGGCACACAGGCTCAGTAGTTGTGGCTCACGGGCTCTAGAGCACCAGCTCAGTAGTTGTGGCACGTGGGCTTAGTTGCTCCGCGGCATGTGGGATCTTCCTGGACCAGGGCTCGAACCCGTGTCGCCTGCCTTGGCAGGCAGATTCTTAACCACTGCGCCACCAGGGAAGTCCCCTAGAGTGTTGTTTTCAGCAAAACATATGACTGGGTCTCTCATAGTATTCATAAGGTTAAGATGGAGAAAATTGTGTTGGATTACAGTTGATGTATTTGAGGATGGTAGCTGAATAACCATACACCAAAAATCTAAAAGATCAGTATCAGCAGTCTTGAAAAAGAGGGACAGAATTGGAATCACACTTCCCAATTTCAAAATTTGCTTACTACAAAGCTACGGTAATCAAGGCATGAGGATAGACTGCCTCATGCTCTAGTCCATAGAGCAATGGACTAGAATCATGAGTCTAGAAATAAATCCTCACATTTGTGGTCAGCTGATCTTTGACAAGGATGCCAAAGCAAACTGGTGGGGGAAACAGTAGTCTTTCGATACAACTGGGGCAATTGGATATCCTTATGCAAACGAATGAAGTTGGACCCCTACCTCACACCATATGCAAACAACAACAACAAAAAATCAAATGACTTTTAAAAATGTATGAAAGACTATGTAAGAGCTAAAGTTACAAAACTTATAGAAGAAAACATAGGCATAAATCTTCATGACCTTGGGTTAGGCAGTGGTTTCTTAAATATGATACCAAAAGCACAATCAACAAAATAAAAAATAGGTAAACTGGACATCATCAAAATTTAAAACTTTTGGGACTTCCCTGGCAGTCCAGTGGTTAAGACTCTGCACTTCCACTGCAGGGGCATGAGTTCGATCCGTGGTCAGAGAACAAAGATCCCACAAGCCACGTGGCATGAAAAAAAATTTTAACTTTTGTTGTTCAAGAAAGTGAAAAGATAATCTATAGAGTGGGAGAAAATACTTGCAAATCATATCCTGTTAAGGGACTTGTACCCACATTATATGAATTACATCTCAACAATAAAAAGACAACCCAATTATGCAACCCTTGGGCACTGTTGCTGGGTATGTAAGATGGTAGAGCCACTGTGGAAAACAGTATGGCTGTTCCTCAAAAAATTAAAAATAGAATTACCATATGATCCAGAAATCCCACTTTTGGGTATACACCCAAAAGAATTGAAAGCAGGGTCCTTTTTTTTTTTTTTTTAACCACTGTAGCATCCAGTTTCTATTCACAAAGAAAAAGCTCCAGTCCATCTTTTAAACTTTTTTTGAAAAATTCCTGACATTACAGAACTAAACTGAAATGTATTAATATTCCACTCACATTTACATGACAAACAGACAAAAAGTTCATGAGCCAAAAAAACACAAAAAACAAAAAACAAGGAGAAGCTTATAAAACTAAATATGGATCTCAGCATTAGCAGCTGAACAGAGAAAGGAATTTAAATGCTTTAACTAAAAAATCACGAGTGGATGATAAAGTGTGTAGAAACTGAAAATTTACAAACTATTTAAAACCTGGAATCGCTGACTGTACTCAGATGGATCATGGGTAGTGATGAACAGTAGAAAGGGATTATGGATGAATCTGCATTGTTCTAGATGCTCCTCATGCCACCTGTCTCCGAGGAAAGCCTGACATTTATTAGACATTGAGCCAGGCTAATGCTGGCAGCAGATCCAGTGATGGTAACCTGCTTATCAGTAGATCCTTCCACTGGGTTCACAATTTTGATCTGCACCCCAGATATCTGACGGATCTCATTGATTTTGGCGCCTTGATGCCCGATTATGCAGCCAATCAAATCATTGGGAACTGTGAGTTCATGAAAAGTAGTGTGAGCAGATGCATCCAAACCACTGAATCCGGTGTTGCCATGTGTCATGGGAAAATGAGACTGTTGCATTGCCAACTGGAGCAGCTTGGTCAAATCTGGCTGTGGAATGGCATACTGTCCTTGAATGGCATAGGCCTCTAGAGGCAGTCCCTCTAGGTCAGCGTTGAGGCACATGGACGGGGTGGTGTGGGGAGCTCACACTGTCCCTGTCTGTGCTGTACCTGTCCTGACCACCTGCAAAGATGACCGGAGAACTGGAGGCTTGGGCCAGTATGGGATGGTCACACCCTTTGGTGGGGGGGGACTGGGAGAGAGTCTCCAACATGACCACGCAGATCTGTTTCACACCCTCAGTGATGGATTGCGGAATGCCAATAAGAGTGATGGCCTGTTCAGTCGAGCTGGGGAGCATATCCCCTGCCACCTGGACCTGAGCCCCTGTACTCTCTCCTATTTCCTTGATCTTGCAACCACCTTTCCCAATGAGAGCTACATTGACCAGCAGGGGCCACCAGCCTCAGGGTGACTGGGGCTCTACTGGCAGCTGTGCTACTGGTCATAGAGCTGCTGATGTCCTCTTCCAGTTTGTCAATGATCATAACAAAGGCTTTGAAGATGGCATTAGTGGGTCCAGCCAAAGTGATAATCCTCTCAGGACAATTCCCTCCTGAGATGTTGATACGTGCACCACTCTCCTCGCGCATCTTCCTAACTGATTCTCCTTTCTTTCCCGATGATACTGCCAACTTCCTTTCCATGCATAAGTAGCCAGATGGTGAGAGTGACATTTAATCCACCTTCATTCACACCGGTGTCCATGTCGAGCAGTGTTCTGAGGAGCTGGACTCTGAGTGGTCAAGTCTTTGGTCACTGGTGGGGGTGAAAGCCAAAAACTGCAGGCGCGAGACGACTGAGGGGAAAAAAGGAATCTTCGGGAAGGGGAAGGGCGGGAGGCTGGGGCGGAACAATAGGGGCTGGCGGGAAGGCAAGGGGGCCCCTCCGGAGCGGGGGTGGGTGCGGGAGTTGGGGGGGTGGGGGGAGGGGGGGAGAAGGAGGAGGGGGAGGGGGAGGGGGGAGGGAGAGGATAGTGGGGAGGAAGGGCGAAAGAGACCCCGGGGCGAGTGGAGGGCAGCGGAGGGTGGGCAGGCGGGAGAGAGCATGCTCTGGCTGCTGCCTCAGCTGGTCTGGGAGAGTAGGGTCTTAAAGAGGTATTTGTATACCTATGTTCATAGCAGCACTGTTCACAATAGCCAAAGGTGGAAGCAACCTAAACATCCACTGACACATGAATGGAAAACCAAAATGTGGTATATACATACAGTGATATATCATTCAGCCTTAAAATGGAAGGAAATTTTGACCCATGCTACAACATGAATGAACCCTAAAGATATTATGCTAAGTAAAAGAAGCCCATCACTAAAGGACAAATACTGTATGATTCCAGGGCCTGGAGGAATGGGAGATTAGGGAGTGATAGCTAAGGGGTGTGAGGTTTCTTTTTTTGTATTAATGAAATGTTCTAAAATCGTGTTGATGGATGTATAATTTTGTGACTATACCAAAAGCCATTGAATGGTACATATCAAATGGATGAATTATATGACATTTGAATTATACCTCAGTATAACTATTTATTTATTTATTTATTTATTTATTTATTTTAATCTTTGGCTGGATCAGGTCTTAGCTGTGGCATGCGGGATCTTTTTTTGTTGCGGCGCGCTGGCTTCTCTCTAGTTGTGGCAGCCGGCTCCAGAGCGCGTGGGCTCTGTAGCTGCAGAATGCAGGCTCTCTAGCTGTGTGTGGCCCAAGGGCTTAGTTGCCCCACAGCACGTGGGATCTTAGGTCCCCCACCAGGGATTGAACCTGAGTCCCCTGCATGGGAAGGCGGATTCTTAACCTCTGGACCACCAGGGAAGTCCCTCAATATAACTTTAAATAAAAGATCAGTGGGGGGGGGGGGAAATCAGTGGGAATCCCCTGGCAGTCCAGTGGTTAGGACTCTACACTTTCACTGCTGAGGTTGTGAGTTCAATCACTGGTCAGGGGAACTAAGATCCTGCCAGCTGTGCAGTGTGGCCAAAAAATAAAAAATAAAAATAAATAAAAATTAAAAAAATAAAAGATCAGTGTCAGACTTAAGGAAAACCTTCCATGACATGCCAAGGGATTTACTGTCAGTATTCAGTCCTTTTCAACATCCCAAGACAAAGCATAAAAGTAGTGTTTATTAATTTTTTAAAGTAACATAATGCCATAAAAATAGTTAATAGTAGTCCCTCCATGGGAGAATAGAGGCTAAATTATCTTAATAATTTGCGTTCAATCAATAATAGCTAATATTAAAAAATAATAATTTTATTTATTTTTGGCTGTGTTGGGTCTTCATTGTTGTGAACAGGCTTTCTTTAGTTGCGGTGAGCGGGGGCTACTCTTCGTTGCGGTGCGTGGGCTTCTCATTGTTGTGGCTTCTCTTGCTGCGGAGCACAGGCTCTAGGTGCACAGGCTTCCACAGTTGTGGCACGTGGGCTCAGTAGTTGTGGCTTGCAGGCTCTAGAGCTCAGGCTCAGTAGTTGTGGTGCACGGGCTTAGCTACTCTGAGGCATGTGGGATCTTCCCAGGCCAGGGCTATGAACCCGTGTCCCTTGCATTGGCAGGCAGACTCTTAACCACTGCGCCACCAGGGAAGCCCAATAATAGCTAACATTTATGTGGCATTTACTATATGCAAGGCACTGTTTTGTGTGCTTGACAAATATTAATTCTAATCCTCACAGCAACCTTAGGAGGCAGGTACAGTTATTATCACAATTTTACAGGTGAGGGTATTAAGCCCCAGAGAGGCTATATGATTTTTTCTCCCAAGATCAAAGTCACACCTAGTTAGTGGTAGAGCCTGGATTCAAGCCCAGGAACTCTGCACAGTCCATGCTCTTAATCATTTCACTCTCCAACAACCTTTATTTTTAACAAAGATAGATGTAAATTCCTGTATTTAAACTAAAAAGAAGAGATGGCAAGCAAGAGACACCTGTGTATTTTAAGATATCAAAAATTTGAAGACCATCATCTTTTAAGGACATTGTCAAAATGATGTATCCCCAAGAAGCAAAATGGTGAAGTGTTCAGGGCAACTTACTACCTTGTGCAAGTATAGGAACTAAGGCTTTAATCTAGAGAAAAGAAAGTAGTTATATTAAAATATTTAGTATCTATATTATTCATACAGCTAAGGACCTGTCCTTGAAAGGCTCTATTTTGTTTTTTTCCGGAGGACAGAATTAGGTGGTTTAATGTAGAGTTTGAAAGCATGGACTTTGGAAACAGATTGGGTGGGTTCAGATCTGGCATTACCACTTAACCAGGCACATGAACTTGGGTAATTCTTCTGTGTCTTCTTCCTTAACTGTAAAATGAGGATTATGATGATAATGATAACACTACCAACATCATAGGTTGCTGTGAGGATTAAATGAGTGCCTGACACATGCTAAGCATTATATCAGTTTTATTAACGAGTGGAAGTGATAGGTTGATAGATTCCAGCTTATTCTAAGGAAGAATTTCCTAATAATTATAACTGTTCAAATGAGGAACAGGATGTTCCTCAAACTAGTGCATTCCCTAGCCCTTAGTTGCTAGAACTGCTTAAGCAAAATCTTGAATGAACACTTCTGTCAGCAATCTTGCAGAATCCCTAAATTACAATACAGGTTTATCTAGATGATCTAGAATTCCTGCATGTTAATTCATAATATGATTACTAGGTTCTCTAAGTAGCTATAACAGTATTTTACAGAAAATGTTTTGTATTTGTTTTTTGTTAAATAAATAAATATTTATTTATTTATTTTTGGCTGCGTTGAGGTCTTTGTTGCTGTGCACGGGCTTTCTCCAGTTGCGGCAAGCAGGGGCTACTCTTCGTTGCCACACGCAGGCTTACTGAGGTGGCTTCTCTTGTTGCAGAGCTCGGGCTCTAGGCTTGCAGGCTTCAGTAGTTGTGGCACGTGGGCTCAGTAGTTGTGGCTCGCGGGCTCTAGAGCACAGGCTCAGTAGTTGTGGTGCACGGGCTTAGCTGCTCTGCGGCATGTGGGATCTTCCCAGATAAGGCATCGAACCCGTGTCCCCTGCATTGGCAGGCGGATTCTTTTTTTAATTATTTATTTATTTATTTATTTATTTTGGCAGGCGGATTCTTAACTGCTGCACCACCAGGGAATTCCCTTTGTATTTGTTTTTGTTTTTAGGAATACACATAAGAATATCTGCAAAGGACTTAAATATCTACAAAGGACTTATTAAATTTTTCCTAAGAATTTATCGTTTTTGATGCTATTGTGAATGCAGTTTTTTTAAAAATATTTATTTATTTGGTTGCGCTGGGTCTTAGTTGCGGCAAGAGGGCTCCTTAGTTCCGGTATTCAAACTTTTAGTTGCAGCGTGCATGTGGCATCTAGTTCCCTGACCAGGGATCGAACCCAGGCCCCCTGCATTGGGAGCGTGGAGTCCCATCCACTGCACCACCAGGGAAGTCCCCCAACGCAGTTGTTTTCTTAATTTCACTTTTGTTATTAGTGTAGAGCATAAAGTTGATTTTTTGTATACTAATCTTGTATCCTACAACCTTGCTAAACATGTAAGTTCTAGTAGTTTGTTTTGTTTTTGTTTTTGCTGTGTCTGTGTTTTCCTTATGACTTTCTACAAAGGATCATGTCATCTGCCAATGAAAGCAGTTTTATTTCTTCCAATCTGGATGCCTTTTGTTTATTTGCCTTTTCACACTGGCTACACCCTCCAGTACAATGTAGAGTAGAGGTGGTGGGAGACTGCGTCCTTACCTTGTTTCTGATCTTAAAGGCAAAGTATTGTCTCACCATTAAATGTGATATTAGCTGTAGGTTTAGATGTCCTTTATCATAAGCTTCTGTAAAAATAAGATTCCTTGGCCTCATCTGAAGACTTAGGGAAGTGGATCTCGGAGAGCTGCAGTCGTAGGGAATCTGTACTTCTAGGAAGCAGCTCAGATGACAGCCTTGATGGTGTTTGAGGACCTATACTGCCCATCGCTTGTCGCGCGCCGTTAGAGGAGCTCCCAATTACACTCCCTGCCTTTCCTGGAAGAATCACTGAAGAAAGAATCTCAGTACTCCTACAGTTGGGTGTAGTAAGCAACAAGACTGTCAGTTATAACAGTTTGACATTCTGCAGAATGGCCCTCAAAGAAAAGTGACGAATCTGCTCTCGCGCATTGACCAGAACTATAAACAGCAGTCGGGCATTTGGGCTCTTTCGGAATGGAAATGGGTCAAAGTCAGGAGGCAAAGTTGAGCTATTAAATTGGTTGCCTAGGTGTCGTATTATGCCCAGTATTAAAAGCTCCTAGGCCCTGAGTATGAAATTATTAGTTTAATCTATAGCTTAATCTAACGATGGCTTAAAACTGCCATGCGGCCTAGCCAGACTACCTAACTACGAAGCGACACTGCTTCTACGCGGAATTAATTTTACACCCCTAAGAAACAATTACGAGAACATTTTTCCCTATTACCTCAACCCTGAGATCCAATCAGACGCAAAAACGGACCGGAAAAGAGATGCTGGCGCTATTGATTGACGTACATTCCAACCAACCTACAACGGAAGAAGAGCGCGCCTGCGCAAGTCGTTATCCAATCCGTACTAGCGTTAGCGGAAGAGGCGCGGGCTGTGGAAACGGCCGCCGCAGGGTTGGCGGACTTGAGGAGGAGCAAAGATGGCGGAGTGAGGTTCGTCGAGGCCCCCTGGCCTTTGGGCCAGGGGGAGGGCCGGACCCCGGGCGCTCGAGTGCTTCTGCTGGCCCGTGCGAGGTAAGCCGAGAAGGCCAAGACGGGAACTAGCAGGAGGTGGCGCGGCCCAAGCCGTCCGAAGAACGGAGTGCGCGGAGCCTGCCCGCAGCTGGCACGGGCCTTGGCCAGGCGCGGGTTTCCTTGTGAGTGACCTCCGGGCGGTAGCCCGGACTTTTGGGGGTGTGTTGCACCATAACTCAGACCCGACCTGCCACTGACCTTCTCAGTGCCTTGCCTTGGCTGCCTTTGTGCTTTCGGCTTGTTGCCCGATGATTGCACCCACGCTTGTGCATATGTGGCATTCTCTGCGTCGGCCATCGGTTTATCTTTGAAGAATATCTTTGTTTTATTGATTTATTTATGCTCCTCGCCTCACGAACTTCGTGTCCACTGTTTTGCCTGAGGCTCGGGTCTCAATCGAGGCCTGTTGCGGCTCTGAGTATTTTGTGACCCTGTCCCTTTGACCTTGAAATTTGGTGTAACAGGTTTCCCCCACTTCCTGGGATTTAATTTGAGTCTGTGTATCGTGTACGTTCTCTTGCTTACCTTTATTATATGCATTCGTTCCCACTCCCACCTCTCAAACTTTTTGAAGATCTGCGAAAGCAGTTTTGTCCTTGTATGACCTGATAGTTGCCTAATGGCGCATTAATCTCAGCTAACTCTAGGTAGAATTAACCGTAGTTTTCCAGAACTAAAGGAGTCAGTGTACAATTTTTATTTATGTATATATTTGTAGAGAGAATGAGAAAGACTTTGGGGAATTATTATTATAAAGTAATTTGTGTAATGGGGTGGGGTTACAAAGTATACTACTGTCAGGCATTTGTGTTCGGTTCTTGTTTAATTTCATGGGATACCTTTTTTTGTAATTTGGGTTGTTATGACCCCTCATTCGACCTTTCAGTTAAATTGTGGGAAAGGTTTCTGAGTTGTTGAAGCCTGTTTAAAACTGGCACATTAGTTAGGCCCAGTTCGAATGACATGTCCGAATACAAATGAATGTGTCTGGTATGCTTTTTGCTGGCCCTGGATTTAACAGAGCTGAAAATACCAGGTAAAGAAATACTTCTAAATAAGACGTTTGTGTTGCTTTTGTCCAGAGTAGTTTTTTCATTTCATCTAGGAGAAGAAGATACTGGGCAGAGGAAAGGAACAGAACATTCTTCCTTCCTACCTCACAAACAGGGGAGTGATCATTTATACTAAAGCAAAGGTCTTTTGCTGGAGAAGAGTGTCCATAGCATCATCAGATTCTCAAAGGGGACAGTGTTTAAAAACTCAAGAACCACTGCTCCAGGAGTTTTGACATCTTTATAAAATTAATGCCAGTGCAGGTAGAGAGTAAATTCTTTTTGATTGTTCCTTCTGAATAGTTTTTGATAGTGATGTTTTTAAGACTAGTTTGGTTCATTTGAATAATTTTGCACATAAACGCATACAGCAAAAGTGAGGGCTGTATCCTTACTGTAATGTTCTTTTTATTTTTCCTTATCACAGGAAGAACATTTTCCTTGACTTGTAGGTGCTTTTATATTCATCTCAAAAAGAAAACAAAATTCTGAACTCAGGATTTGGCAAGTGAGTAATAGTGGCTAATGCTTTCAAATACTGTTTACACAAATTGGCAATAGCTAGATAGAAGTAGAACAAGAAATCATTAGCTTCAACAGAGGATGAACGTCAAAAGTGACTATAAATTATTGGTATAATCTCTCCCTGAAGGCACTAGGGAAGGATTTGTTCCACGCTTTTCTTCTAGCTTTGGGTAGTTCATTGGCTTGTGGCAGCACAACTCCAGTCTTCACAAGGCATCCTCCCTGTGTATGTCTGTGTCCTAAATTCTCCCTTTTATAAGGACACCAGTCAGATTAGGGGCTCACTTGGCTCCAGTATGACCTCATCTTAATTAATTACATCTGCAGTGACTCTGTTTCTAAATAAGGTCATATTTTGAGGTATTCATATGACAACGTAGGAATTTGGGCAGGACACAGTTCAAACCATAATATCTACTTAGTCATATACCTTGATTGTATTATATGAAAAACATTCAATGTTGAACTGCTTTAAGGATTAAAATCTTGTATACCACTTGTATAAGGGACTTAGAGTAGTTAAAATCACAGAGACAGACAGACAGAATGGTGGTTGCCAGGGGCTGCAGGGAGGAGAAATGGAGGTTTATTATTTAATTGGTACAGTTTCAGATTTGTAATATGAAAAGAGTTCTGGAGATGGATGGTGGTGATGGTTGCACGATGATGTGAATGTACTTCTTACCACTGAACTGAACACTTAAAAGGGGTTAAGATGATAAATTGTAAGTTGTGTGTATTTTACAATAAAAAAAATTGAAGAAAGATGAGTGAAAAACTCCAACTATATGTATTTCAATATTAAGAAAAGGAATAAGAAGAGGGGAAAAGGAATAAATACCCTTTAGCTGGTAGAGTCTTTATCATATACTTTTAGAGCCAAGGCTTTGTTGCTTGGATTGTAACCTTAATTAAGTCCAGGCAGACTGTTAAATAACACAAATTCAACTGAGTAAATTTATTTAAATTGAAGTATAGTTGATTTACAATGTTGTGTTAATTTCTGCTGTACAGTAAAGTGACTCAGTTATACATATAACTATATTCTTTTTATATTCTTTTCCATTTTGGTTTATCCTAGGATATTGAATCCCAGGACATTGTATAGTGTGCTTTCATTTATGGGGAGGAAATAAATCCACTTAAGCACATCTATATTAGTATAGTCTAGCCCACATCTGGGGGCAGAAACTGTCCAACAAACCCAGCATTTGTTTTTCTTTTTTTGGCCGTGTGGCATGGGGGAATCTTAGTTTCCCGATCAAGGGTCGAACCCATGCCCCCTGCATTGGGAGCACAGAGTCTTAACCACTGAACCGCCAGGGAAGTCCCAGCATTTGTTTGTTTGTTGTTGTTGTTTTTTAATAATTTTTTTAAAAATTTATTTTTGGCTGCATTGGGTCTTTGTTGCTGCGTGTGGGCCTTCTCTAGTTGTGGCGAGCGGGGGCTACTCTTTGTTGTGGTGCACGGGCTTCTCATTGCAGCGGTTTCTCTTGTGGAGCATGGGCTCTAGGCGCGTGGGCTTCAGTAGCTGTGGCTTACGGGCTCTAAAGTGCAGGCTCAGTAGTCATGGTGCACGGACTTAGTTGCTCCGTAGCATATGGGATCTTCCCAGACCAGGGCTCGAACCCGTGTCCCCTGCATTGGCAGGCGGATTCCCAACCACTGTGCCACCAGGGAAGCCCTTGAGCTATTTATTGATGTGTAACAAATTACCCAAAATGTAATGGATTAAAACAACAGTAAACATTTATTATCTCGCACAGTTTGTGTGGGTCAGGAGTTATTAGAGTTTCTGGTTTGGAGTCTCATACAGGGTTACAGTCAAGATACTAGCTGGGGTGGCAGTCATCTAATTCCATGGTGGCTCATTCACATGGCTAGCAAATTCATGCTGGTGGTGGAAAGCCTCATTCCTACCACTGTCAGCCTCTTCCAGGGCTGCTTGAGTGTCATGATACAGCAGCTGGCTTTTCCCAGAACAAGTAATTCAGGAGAGCAAGGCAGAAGCCACAATCCCATCTATGACCTTGCCTCAAAAGTCACTGTCACTTCCTCCTCATTCTGTTGGTCATTGTTTAGACACCAACTAGTATACTGCAATACAATTCTGACACTAACCATCTGGAATTAATGCAGACCCCACAAGTCAAAAGGGCATGATCCCCCAAGAAGACTGCCCTCACTTTAGATGCCAGCAGCACTTTGGAGGATCCCCAGGCCACCTGCACTTCTGACCAACTGGCTGCAGATTCAAGGGTTCCCATGACCCTGTCAGAACCAATCTTTGGTTTCATATTTATTTTTTCCTTCCTTCTGGCTGCTTTGGGTTTATTTATTATTTTTCTAGTTCCTTAAGGTATAAAGTTAGGTTGTTGATTTGATATCCTTCTTCATTTTTAATTTAAGCATTTACAGCTGTATATTACTCTTAGCACTGCTTTTGCTGCATCTTGTAAGTTTTGGTATGCTGTGTTTTTGTTTTCATTTGTCTCAAGATATTTTCAAATTTCCCTTGTGATTTCTTCTTTGACCCATTGGTTGTTTAGGAGTGTGTTGTTTAATTTCCACTGGTTCATTTACTGTAAATTCCAACAATTTGTAGTCTCCCTCTAGGGACAAAGGCCAGTCAAATTTTTTATTATACAGTAGTCACATAGGTGAACCCTTGTTCATTTTTAGAAGGGATTATTAAAGGGTGTGAATACCAGGAGGCAGCAGTAAGGGAGGACCATCTTAGAAGCTGACTACTACATAAAGTCATTTGACTCAGATCTGGCTAGCCCAAGAGCTTCATTGAAAATTCCTATTTTCCCTTTTCATCCTCTCAATAAGTCAGATGTTGTAATATAAAGTTACATTTTTTGTGTAATCAACAGCACTAAACAAGTGAGTTCAGAGACCCAGAAATGCGTAGTAAGGCACCAGCTTTACAGGAATGTATTTGTAAGTTTTGTAGATCAGAGTGTATAGTTGTACTTTCTTCACCTAACTCTAGGACCTGTCTATTTAAATTTTAGCTCATGTTGGCTAGGTATATTTAAGAGCCCTGCTATTCAGTTGTTCAACAAATTTTTATTAAGTGCTTATTATGGGTCACATGCTATTCTAGGTGCCTGGGATTCACCAGTGAACAAAACAGGTTCCTTCCTGGTGGAGGTTACATTTTAGACAGGACACATGAGAAACATAATAAGTATTGTACCTTACATAAGTGCCTTATGTAGTGTTTCATGCATGGATTAAAAGGAAAAGTAGGGCTTCCCTGGTGGCGCAGTGGTTGAGAATCCGCCTGCCAATGCAGGGGACATGGTCGCGCCCTGGTTCTGGAAGATCCCACATGCCGCGAAGCAACTAAGCCTGTGCACCACAACTACTGAGCCTGCGCTCTAGAGCCCGCGAGCCACAACTACTGAAGCCCACGCGCCTAGAGGCAGTGCTCCACAACAAGAGAGGCCACTGCAATGAGAAGCCCGCGCACCACAACGAAGAGTAGCCCCCGCTCGCTGCAACTAGGGAAAGCCTGTGCACGGCAATGAATACCCAACGCAGCCATAAATGAATGAATAAATGAATAAATTTAAAATATGGAACGCTTCACGAATTTGTGTGACATCCTTGCACAGGGACCATGCAAATCTTCTCTGTATCATTCCCAATTTTAGTATATGTGCTGCTGAAGCAAGCACAAGAAAAGGTGCATTTTTAAAATTGAAGTATAGTTAATTTACAATGTTGTGTTTCAAGTGTACAGCAGTGATTCCGTTTTTTATATATATGTATGTATATATATACGTACACACATACATATGTATTCTTTTTCAGATTCTTTTCCATTATAGGTTATTCCGGGGTATTTAGTATAGTTCCCTATGCTATATGGTAGGTCCTTGTTTGCCTGTTTTATACATAGTAGTGTGTATATGTTAATCCCAGACTTCTGATTTAGCCGCCATCCCCTTTGGTAACCATAAGTTTGTTTTTTATGTCTGTGAGTCTGTTTCTGTTTTGTAAATAAGTCATTTGTATCATTTTTTTTTACGTTTCACATATAAATGATATCATATGGTATTTGTCTTTCTGTCTCTGGCTTACTTCACTGAATATGATAATTTCTACATCCATCCATGTTGCAGCAAATGACATTAAGGAAAAGGTGCTTTTTATCTTTTTCTTTTTTTGGGCCAAGCCGCATGGCATGCGGGATCTTAGCTCCCTGTTCAGAGATTGAACCCGTGCCTCCTGCACTGGAAGCATGGAGTCTTAACCCCTGGACCTCCAGGGAAGTCCCAAAAAGGTGTTTTTTTTTTTTTTTTTTCCGGTACACGGGCCTCTCACTGTTGTGGCCTCTCCCGTTGCGGAGCACAGGCTCCGGACGCGCAGGCTTAGCGGCCATGGCTCACGGGCCTAGCCGCTCCACGGCATGTGGGATCTTCCCGGATCAGGGCACGAACCCATGTTCCCTGCATCGGCAGGCGGACTCTCAACCACTGCGCCACCAGGGAAGCCCAAAAGGTGCATTTTTAAAAGACTTCTTTGGTACTTATTTGGTTTATATAGAATTCTTTCAGCATATTTACTTGTGGAAAGGACTAGCTTGTATCTTCTTTCCCCCTCAACATTACTGCCAATTATCTGGCCATTAGAATTGAGCTACAGAACAGTCTAGTGGCTGGTGCAAGCTTTGAACTAGCCTGAGTAAGCTTATATAATGAAACAGCTCTGTTCTTCGTAGGGTTCTAAAGGCCTGTATGTGGATATTCTCAGTTTTTTCTCTCACTTCCTCTGCTGCTTTTATAACAAATGCAAATTCTGTAGTTCTTTACCTTCTGAATTAATTTACATTTTCCTTTTGTAGGTTTTAAATCAGAACTGTCTCGTCTTCAACCAGAAGAGGTTATTCAAGGTCAGTTTGGAGTTGAGAGGTATTTTTGAATCTCTGACGTACTAAAAATGGAGGGCTAGGAAGACTAGTCAGCCAGTCACCATTGGCCATTTTTGTAAGCTTAAGTAATTTAAGCTTTTGATATGCACCTGTGATTTATTTCTTTATTATCATACATACATAAAATTTATCATTTTAACTATATTTAAATGTATAATTCAGTGGCATTAAGTATATTCACATTGTTCTGTAACCATTACCACTGTCTATTTCCAGAACTTATTCATCATCCCAAACAAACTCATTACCCATTAAGCAGTAACTCTCCACTTCCCTGCCACCAGCCCCCCGCCCCCCCAGTTCCTAGTTACCTGTATTCCACTTTCTTTCTCTGTGAATTTGCCTAGTCTAGTTACCTCGTGTAAGAGGACTTAGACAATATTTGTCCTTTTTTTGTCTGATTTACTTTTGCAGATATTTGCAGTTTAACAAGTGTGATGTTTAACAGCAGTGAACTGCTAATGTTTTTACACGCTTGCATTTGGCGATCATGCTACAGTACGTATTGTTTTACCTGTGTTTATAGTTTACAAAATTTTTATTGTTCACTCTTGGTCTTAGGTAGTTGAAGATAATTCTGAGTAAGATGACACATATGGTTTTGAGTATTAAGTATTTAAGCATCAACTTTGGAGTACAGTACTGGTTTTATTTATTTATTTATTTATGGCTGTGTTGGGTCTTTGTTGCTGCACACTGGCTTTCTCTAGCTGTGGCGAGCAGGGGGCTACTCTTTGTTGTGGTGCACGGGCTTCTCACTGCAGTGGCTTCTCTTGTTGTGGAGCATGGGCTCTAAGCATGCGGGCTTCAGTAGCTGTGGCACATGGGCTCTAGAGCACAGGCTCAGTAGTTGTGGTGCACGGGCTTAGTTGCTCTGCAGCACATGGGATCTTCCCAGACGAGGGCTCGAACCTGTGTCCCCTGTTTGGCAGGTGGATTCTTAACCACTGCACCACCAAGGAAGTCCTACAATACTGCTTTTAAGCACAGATTTTTTTTTTTTAATTTTTAAATATTTATTTATTTTTGACTGTGTTGGGTCTTTGTTGCTGCATGTGGGCTTTCTCTAGTTGTGGTGAGCAGGGGCTACTCTTTGTTGCAGTGCGTGGGCTTCTCATTGCAGTGGCTTCTTTTTTTGCGGAGCACAGGCTCTAGGGGCATGGACTTCAGTAGTTGTGGCATGTGGGCTCAGTAGTTGTGGCTCGCGGGCTTAGTTGCCCCGCCACATGTGGGATCTTCCTGGACCTGGGCTTGAACCCATATCCTCTGCATTGGCAGGCAGATTCTTAACCACAGTGCCACCAGGGAAGTCCCAACACAAATGTTTTATATAGAATCATTTCATGGACTATATTATTCCATTTGCATAAGAGAAAATTAACATGTGTATCTCATTTTATATAATGCAAGTTTTTATGTAATTCTAGCTTTTTGTATCATACTTACGTAAGTTTCTTGGCTACTGCTTCTGCTTTTCTTTCTTTTTATTTATTTGTTAGTTCTTATTTTATATATATTTATTTTTTTGGCCACACCCTTACGCATGTGGGATCTTAGTTCCCCAACCAGGGATCGAACCCGTGTCCCCTGCATTGAAAGGTGGAGTCTTAACCACTGGACCGCTGAGGAAGTCCCTGCTTCTGCTTTTTTTTCTTTTCTTTTCTTTTTTTTTTAATTTTATTTTTTATGTTTGGCTGTGTTGGGTCTTCGTTGCTGTGCGCGGGCTTTCTGTAGTTGCGGTGAGCGGGGGCTACTCTTCGTTGCAGTGCATGGGCTTCTCATTGCGGTGGCTTCTGTTGTTGTGGAGCACGGGCTCTAGGTGCACAGGTTTAGTAGTTGTGGCTCGTGGGCGCTAGAGCTCAGGCTCAGTAGTTGTGGCGCACGGGCTTAGTTGCTCTGCGGCATGTCAGGTCTTCCCGGACCAGGGCTTGAACCCATGGCCCTTGCATTGGCAGGTAGATTCTTAACCACTGTGCGACCAGGGAAGCTCCCCTGCTTCTGCTTTTCCAGTGATAATACTGAATTTGGTGGTGTGGTTGGACATTTTCTTTTAAACAATATGTAATCCAAAAAATTTTTTTTCTGTGTGTTTTAAAATACTATTTTTAAAAAGTAAGCTCATATAGAAGTACCTATCTTAATCTTCCTGTTTTCAATCTATTTTGTATTTCCAGGTATTTCTATGTTGTCTCCTGGAGTGGGGTTGTCCTGCTTCTTTTATCGGGCCACCTTCCCTATTCTTGAAATGTGGATATCTCTTCTCTAAACTTTACCTCCATGATTTGGACTGGAAAAGGCTGCTCTTCTTTTTGTTCCACCTCTCAGATTCAAAGAAGAGAAGCCCCTGGGATGCAGTCATCCTGCTAACTTCTCTAGGAAGAAAGAAGCAACTGATATACATCTTCTGCTGCAATTTGCTTAATCACAAATAATTTTACAAGCTGAAGGCTGATATCATTTGAAACAGGTGCTTAGATGGTGATATTTGTGAATTCTTTACCTTTTGTTCCAGACAAGAAGACGAAATAGCAAGCGTGCGTGACATCAGGGTGTTTTTTTTAACGTCTTCCAGTTTTAGCCACTGTTGTGATAAGCACAGTTGAGACTTGCAGCAGTAAATTCCAAATATGTGTTCTAATTTGAAGTGAAAGAGATGCTTAAAAAATTACGTATATTTCTAATACCTGGCTCATCCTTTGGCATAGATTTACTGGATAAGAACAAAGGTCCAATTTTGCAGTAAAACCTTTGATGTGATAAAGAAGCATAAAGACAAGATATCACAAGGTTAGTTGCATATGTGAGTACATTATCACAACTCTATAAATACACATTTTTACATGTGTAAGTCCACATTTTTGGATGATAAGAGGGATATTTCTCCTGGAGAAGGAAGCTGTGGTGGACTTCTTTCTCAGAAGTCTTTGGATATATGGTATTTTTAAATGTTTTTTCATTCTTCTAAGGAATAACCACATTGTGCAGATGCTAACCCTATGAATGCATGCTTGGGTTTAGTGAAAAGTTGGTAAAAGGGAACTAAACAGTTTTGAGTCCAGGGATGGAACCCTCTTCACCACCCTAGGATGAGAAGCTACTGTATTAAAATTAGTTCTTTCTTTTTCGTGCAGTCTTATTTATATAGCACTTGAGACTTGGTTTTACATGCTGCTAAGGCTGGAAGAAAAGTGGCAAAAGTGGTTTTTCTGTTCAGAAGATCTTGGGATGGACCCTACAGTATGACCTGCCTTCACCTTTGGACATACAGGAGTGGAGGAAAAAACGAGGAAAGTTTCCATATTACTCCTTTCTCCTAAGAAAAAGAAGTGAAAATGCTTTATGCAGCTCCATCTGACTTTATGGCATTTCACATTCTATAGCTTTGTTTTTTGTAAAAGGATAAGTAACTTTTTCCCTTTGATCCAAGATGGGTTCTTGGGTATTTGATTTATTTTTCTAGGCAATAGGTGTATGTTTGGCTGAAAAGGCTGGGACTGAGGTAACTTCCCCCAGTTGGAACTGAACTTTCTCATCAGAGAATGGGCCTCAGAAGAAATGTTCCCAGACTGTGGTTAGGTCAGTGTAGATTTAGAAGAAATCCAGGGTCTGAAAAAACTCAAACAAGAAAAATAGTTCCAGTAAGAAATAATGAATTTCCTTTCTTCCTGTTAAAACTTATAACTATCTGATGAACAGACTACAGGGTAAAGCCGTCCTTGCTTCCAAATCAACAGGGGACCATTGTATGAATTGCCAGGTGTTTACATAAGAAGAATGAAACCTTTATAAGTTTTTGTAAGTAGAGAAAGAATTTACAGCTGGTTAGATGAAATTAAGAACAAATCATCTTAGATCATCTCTGTGATACAGGGAATGTTTACCCAGGGCCATGCATGTTGTGCTGCTGAAATCTTGGGGCAGATTTACCAGAATTTGAGAGTGATAAAAATAGCCAAAAACTGGAAATATTGAGCACTCTTAATGATTAGTTAAATTGGTCAACCAATTTGAATTGGCACATGGAAGCGTTTTAGTAAAATAATTACATAATATAGATAAAATATAATTTCCTTTAATTGGGGGCAATTACTGAGTGGTAAAGCATAGTAGAAGTAACTTGGATAAAGGTAACTTAAATTTTTCTCTAAATTCTCAGCCACTTCCTGATGTTTTCTATCAGTATTTTGGAATTGATAAAGACAGAATGGAACCTACATACATGAGTCCCGTTGGTATGTTGGGAATATCATATGGAGAATTTGTATCTTCAGTTGTCTGTTACCCATCCTCCCCATGTTTTTTTGGGCAACTTTTTGGGTAGGATTGTTTGGCAGGGGATAGAGACCCTCTACTGTCAGCACCAGTGAAACCATCTCTGGCCCACTTGTTTGAATAATTGTGTATCAGACTCATCTTCTCCAGTTGCTTTACATATTTTCATTTCAAAGTTAAGAGAACCACTGTTTAATGCTTTCAGGTTGTTTCTGCATCTGCATCTTCCATGATTTTCACCAGATGGCATTTAACAAAATGGGTATATTCCAGTTGTATTTGCCCAGTGTTTACTTAATACATCTACATTGTTTTTCCTGGTCTATTTTGGTCCACTTCATGATGGCAAAAGCTATAATTTTAGGCAGGACTATGCCTCAATCTGTAGCTGTGCCTACTTCCTTTCCTTTGCTCATCCATGTTAGCTGGCAGTTTTTCTTTTAAAAAGTTGAACAAAAATGGGATATGTGCAATAGAAATATATATATGTATATTTTAATACTTGTGGACAGATGTTACAAGTTGTTTAAGAACAACAAAATCACCAATGTCTTCCATTTTGAGATGTGTATAGTTTTGTAAGCATTAGTGCTTGGTAGCATATTGTAGTGCCATGTTAGGGGTTAGTGCATGAGCCTAGTAATAATTTAAACTTCAGGATGAATTATTGATAATAACTAATAGTGTAAAAAGAGTGGAAAATCTAGACCTTTTCTTTTCTCATAAATATCTGAATCCGTGATATTCTCCCTGGGGAAAAGAGATTAAGGCCCAAAAGACTCATTTATGAATAGAAATATGGGGTCATAAGGTGAGATACTGTCTTTGAGGATTTTTAAGCTTTCCATGAGGTAGGAAACCAAGTTGCCTTTGTGTGTTATGAAACCTTATATCAAAATGAGGCCCCATTTCATGATTCTGCTTTGCTCTCTTTGAGGTGAGACTGTTCTTACACTGTTTTCACATTGTATGTCTTGTAGGTTTATTGTTTTCCCACTCTTTTTGCATCAGATTATTTTACATTTTGCATGTCTTACTGAGATGCTATGTTAATTGCTCAAGTGAGTGCTTTTCTAATCGGAAGACCATTTATGTTTCCTATCTGCAGTATGCTACATGTTAACAGAAGAACACTGGTCAGTAGTTGAGTGTCCTAGATTAATTTCTCTTGGGCTTTTCCTGTTTCCAAATTTGCTGAATTGTGTATTGATGAGATTCCAGACCTTTTCATGAGAATTGGCAATGTAGCTAAATGGAGACTAC
This sequence comes from Grampus griseus, assembly GCF_964374135.1. NCBI lineage: Eukaryota > Metazoa > Chordata > Mammalia > Artiodactyla > Delphinidae > Grampus > Grampus griseus. Next base: position 84,814,863 of record NC_139018.1, read on the forward strand.
CTAGGTTGCCATGTATTAATATTAACTAACTCCCTGCTTGGTTATAGTAAATTGCCTCAGACAGCTTTCACTCTTTTCTCTTTTCCTTGTAGAAATAAAAGTTGTTTTGTTCTGAAAGCATAGCTTTCTGTAGAAAAGAAATTCCTACCTCTAAAAGCTTTCTTGAGAACTTGGAAATGGCAGTTTTCTGGGGTGATTTTTAAATCTCAGTATTAGGAGAGTCCAGGATTTATTGCCACAGATTCTATAGTTAGTATGATAGGAAATGCAAAACTTTTTTAATGTGGTGTGTCTTGTGTGCAGAAGCAGGCTTAAAGAAATTGACTCTTGGGCAGCAAATCTCGAGGGACCCAGGCTTAGATTCTTATAGTGTACTTAAAGTAGTTGTACTCCTGGTTCAATTAGTTTAGTGCCTGGGAGAATCCACTTCTGAAAAGCATTTAAACATTTAAAAAAATACCTCTGAAAAGGTAATGAATGCAAAATAGCACAGTATATAGGAAAGAATATTTCCTATTGCAAAAAAAAAAAAGCCATAAAACAAACAATTTTCAAGAGGTAGAATTTCAGTAGCAATAACAGTTTTGCATGTATACTAAGTTGCGTTAGCACGGTTGTACAGTAGAATACTACTTGAGTTTGAGGCTCTGTGATAACAGAATTCCATGAAAGGAAAAAGATGTTGTAGGTAAAGAGTATGTAAAAGGTACTTAAAAAAAAAAACAAAACTATGAATGTATATGAGTATATCATTATGTGAGAAATAGCAACGTTTGTGCAAGTTAAAGGTTAAAGACCCTACTTGTTTGCTAGAGCAGAGGGTTAGAGCCATTTAAGCTTTTCTGATGCTTAACCTGGAAACGTACTCCTACTGAGTAACCCCACTGAAGCTCATCGTGTGGGGATTTTGCTTATGTTTCTTTTAACAACAGGCATTTATAAAATGGCATACTTTTTGCTTTGTCACCTCATCTTTCTCCATTAGTTTCCTGGGTACATTTTTTAGAGAAAAGTTTGCTGTGTGTATATATTTAGAGTTTAAAAAGACAGACTATAGCTGGCTTTTCCTCATGCCTGTTAGTGTAGGGGCGTTAGGATTTAAAGGTATAAAGCAAAAGGACTGAAGGGAATGGCCAGAGACAGTACACTGTCTAATGTAGATGTGCCAAGGCCTGTGGCCTGTGACTGCTTATTTTAACAAGAACCCAGCAAACTAGTTTCTTGATCTGAATCATACAGCTCTCACATCAGGATGTAATAACAGAATGAGGGTGACTTCTTACTCCCTTTTACCTCATGTTCATCTTGGCCATTTAGCACCTTGAAGATCCCTGAAAGGATTGTGACTGTGTTCCCTTGTTTTCCCAGGGGAAGAAACTGAAAGATGAGTGGATCTAAGAAAATAGTGCCTCTTGAATATTAAATTCTTAAATGGCAACTCCAAAGGATAGAGAGAAGGCTATATTAAATTGATTATAGCTCCTCTTTAAATGTCCTATGTCTTCAGTTTTGTGTTAAGAGACATTGGAATAACCAAGCAATATTCAAACATCTGCACGATCATGAGGACACCACTGCATATTACAGTGATGTCAGTAACAGTTTATAGTTACTTAGAACAATTAAAGATTACCCTTAATAGCAACATTCATAGTTTTAAATGCTCAAATGTGCTACAAGTTTTTGTAGTCTCAAAGTATGGTTGATACTTTTCAATGTTGTTTTGGTCTCATGTTTACTCTTTGTGTACCTGTGATATGCAAAATATGAAGAGACCCTTGGCCTCCAGGAGTTTACATTCTCATGGTGCTGCTGGTGCAAGCAAATTGCTTCTAGTTTATTCAGAACATTGCTTGGCTGTTAATTATACCATGTTTGGAAGGATTCCTTGGCCAATAGTTTTCAAAAGCAGAGGGCTATGCTAAACTTCAGGGCATTGATTTTTGAGTTTACATTGTATTAGCTCTGCTGTTCATGAACTCCTTTTCCCCAGGGAGCTGTGCAGGTAATGCTTATTAATGTGAATCAAACTATTCTGCCTAAGAGCATCTTCATCATCTCTATACCACCTATGCTCTTGTATGCCATCACTGTCAGTAAATGGCCAAGAAAACTCACTGCTCCAGAGGACATCTCTCAGTACTCTATTTTCCCAAATTTTTTACATCATTCTCTACCCAAAAGGACCAGAATTTGCAATTAATCCTTTTATAACTGAATAGTGGTCCTAATTTTAACCTTTTTGTGTTTGACTTTTGTACCTCTGTTCTGAAGCAGCATTGTGATAGATGTGGAGCACCTGCCTACATTTCTAAGCAATCACTTTATTAACCCACATTTTCAGTTGAAACTTTGCATGTAATTTCCTCTACTTCCTCTGAGTCAAGGGGTTTACTCTGCATGTTTATTAAAAGTGGGTCTGGATGGAAGTGCAAGCAATAGTGGCAGGCCCATAACTCTTATTTTAGAGTATAATATTCTAATGCATGGTTGAAAATGTCCAGTGTTATGTGGCTACTAGTAATTAGATATATGCATTTATTAATAATGAAGCAATAGAGACTTAAACCACTAGCTTGAATTTATTGTTTGGATTATTTTCATTTTCTAAGATTATCTTACTTCCATTGAAAATGGAAGCTAGAAGATAAACAGGGGCAACCATAAGACATTCAAACTGTCAGGAATAGAGCATAACAGTGCTCACCCTCTAACCTCTTGCCTGGTTCCATTAGTCCCCAAGCATGTTTAAAACAAAAGGCACAAACTAAGCATGTTCAAATAAATAAAGAAGCTGCTATGGCTATAATAGAAAGGTGCAGAGTTTCAGAAAGAGTATGGAATACCAGTGTGGAAGATGTAGAGTAACTAGGGATGGGGTTTGTCTGATACAATTTATGTGGCTTAAGTTTGGATCTCTTAAGACTAGAATCTTGGAAGTGAATAGAGGCAACATGGACATATTTCAGATGTTCCAGGATTTTCAGGTAACTAGGTGACTCTTTGGATGGTACTGCTTTACCCAACCATAAAAGATCCTTCCAGCAAAGGAGCCCATTCCATTTTATGGAAATAGTCCTTAAAATATAGATACATCTGTGGTTTGGTTTTTCTGTTGTTACTGTATTTAAGTTTTTAAAGAAATTTTTTTATAGCCAGAGTTTTATCCTTGATGTTTTGGTTAGACTTCATAATTTGTTGCCTAAAGCTTTTGATGCCAGGTAGACAGGAGCAAGTTTTCCCATTTTGTAAAAAAGAAAAACCTTGCTGTTTATTTTCTTACTTGATGAAGAAAATAGATCAGTTCATTGTAATAGCTTAAAATTTTTTGAGATGATTCCTGACTTTGAAATAACCCATGTAAGTACATGTGATCATGACAAGTAATGTACAAATGTGATTCATTATATTTGAAAGAGACCTAAGTAGAAGAGAATTCAAGATTAGACTGGATGATTTTCACTAGGCCCCTTCCAGGTTTCATGTTCTATGATTGAAAAATAATTTTTCCAAAATTATTTCAACCTCATTTTAATCTTCACTGTGGGATTTCACTTTGAATACCTTTAGGAATGTTTAAGTGGAATGGTAACTTTCCAGTAGTTCCTAATGAATAACTTATAGTCCTTTTACCCAGTTCAGGAAGTGAAATGTCATATCCCATATGTAAAGTTTCAGTTTGGTACTTATCAATAAAATGTCTACCAAACAATGAAACCAGTAAAGATTTAAGGACAGAGTTTCTCTAATCTCTGTTCCTATTATTTCCACTAGGCCATATTAAAATGTTAATATTAGAAGCCCAGACATCACAGATTTCTCCAGGAACCCATACTCGTAAACTTTTTTTTTTTTTTTTCTTGGTACACGGACCTCTCACTGTTGTGGCCTCTCCCGTTGCGGAGCACAGGCTCCGGACGCGCAGGCTCAGCAGCCATGGCTCACGGGCCCAGCTGCTCCGCGGCATGTGGGATCTTCCCAGACCGGGGCACGAACCTGTGTCCGCTGCATCGGCAGGCGGACTCTCAACCACTGCGCCACCAGGGAAGCCCCATACCCGTAAACTTTTAAAGTCAAGAGTAGATATCTTAAGGTTAGAATTTTCAAAAGATTTTGTCTCCCCTGGTGATGGTATGCCATGCCATAGATTAAAGTATAATTTTCTCCCAGGGATAAATATTCTGGCAATACATTATCATCAGTCCGTAAACAACAGTAATAGTCTTGGCGCTTACCTTAAAACCACCTATCGCTGGTAATTTAAAAGATTCATGTTAGAATAACCTTTGCATAGAGTTTTACTTCAGTAGCTTTTGTTTTTACTTGTTCAGATCTTCTTCATTGCCTCATTGGTATATAAGATAATGTTAAAAGAATTAATTGAATGTTTGAAGTTTTACAAAAGGCAGCTTGCTTTCTAATCTATGCATCTTTGGGATATTAGAAGAAATATTCTTTGCTGTAAAAAGGAACTGCTGTAAAAGTTGGAAACTCTGCGCCTGTGTACATATATATTTTGGCAATAAAGCAGCATGGGCTGAGAATGCACTGAAATTTCACTGTGTTGTTATTTGGAATGGGTAATTCTAATAATGCAGTAAATTATGGAGATGGAAGAAGGAGCCTATCCACAGACCTGTGCTTAGGTAGGCGCCAGATGTCAAATAAAGAAGACAAAGGACCTGGGTTTCTTGATGCCAAGTTGTGGCAGTTTCTGTTGTAGTTCAAGGGAAAAACAGGCAACCATATGAATAAAGAGGCACCTTATTTAAACTATGCCCTTATGCCATCCCCTGTTTTACCTTTAGGGCCAACCTTATGCTAGGTCTAGGAGCAAATGTTTAGTTTCTGGTAAGGAAATAATGATACAATTACTGCCAATAATTAAGAAGCTTTTATATTTAATTTTAAAAAGTTAAGACGTTTCAACGCTACTTAAGAAGAGATCCTCCTAGATTCAGGGGAAAGGAAAGGAGTTCAGTTTTAAGAAAGCTGTTACAAACTTCCTTGGGATTGGCTATTGTCAAATGAACAAAAGCTATGTGGTTTTTGTGATGTGACAACTAATGTAATAGTTCCTTCCTTTATGAGACTATTCATTTAACACACACTGATATACTCCACTTCCAGGTACTGTGCTAGATGCTGGAGTTGTTATAAAAATTGAGATGGTTTCTGCCATTAATTAAGGAGCTCAAAAGTGTACAACTTGGGGACTTTATATATGCAATTTTTTTGTTCTCATAAATACATGGAATTTTGAAAACACTTTTATTCAACATATATACAGTGGTAAATGATAACTAGCCTTAGAATCTGTTAATATCAGCCAGTCATTATTGATGTTATAGACTTCCAGAGGAGCTTTTATACCACTAAGGCCTTGTATAAAAAAGTCAGCCATTAGTGAGAGTATTAGTACAATTGGTACAACATTTATGGAAGGCATAATATCAAAATTGTAAATGCACATGCCCTTTGACTCTGTTCCACGTTAGGAATCACTCCTACAGAAATACCAGAACAGATACGCAAAGACATGACAAGGATCCAATAAAACAATGGTTAAATTCTGATGTATTGATTATTGAATCATATGCAGGTGTTAAGTAATTTGTGAGGCCTGGTATAGAAAGCTGTCTGTGACGTATTATTTGAGAAGCAGGTTGCAGAATAATGTGAAAAATATAATTGCCTTTTATGTCTATGTGTCTGTCCACACGCATGAAGGTTATAATAGCGTAGCATTTATTAAGCACTTAATATTAAGCATTACTCTTAATTACATTAGATGTATTCATTAACTCATTTAATCCTCACTAGAGCCCTAGTTAGTTTTTAATCCCTATCTTACAAGAAGAGTTTAATTCTTCAAGTTCATGGCTAATAAGTAACCAAGCCACAATCTGAATCTAAATCATTTGGCTCCCAGCATGCTACATTGTGCCTCTCAGAAATGTAAGGGGAAGTATACTTTTACCCTTTCCTTTGTCACACATCTATATCTGAATTTTTTTCTAGAGTAAACATGTAATTTGTATTTGAGAGAAAAAAAATATGTAAAACTAGCCAGCTTAATTTGATGTCAAGTTCAAGCATTTAATTTTCTATTGAAAGTCTACCAAAACAGCAAATCCAGAGGTTAAGGAAAATAGCTACGTAAGAACAGCTTTTTAAAGAAAGGAAATACGTTGAGGCAGACATACCCATACACAATAAGAATCCCAGGATGATTCAATGTAGTATTAGTATTAGGTCTCATTCTTTAGGAGTAGAAAGAGCTTTTCTGGTACTGGTTGTTGCCAGAGGCTTCGCCCTTACTTAACCAAATTTTGCAACTCAAAAGCATAAAGCGAGCCAGAATTTTCTCTCTAAAATAGTTTTAAAGGAAAATATCCTATATGCAGTCTAAAATGGAAAGAATCTGCTATTAAATCTGCTAGCCACTGGGGACTCCCCTGGTGGTCCAGTGGTTAAGACTGCGCTTCCAATACAGGGGGTGTGGGTTCGATCCCCGGTCAGGGAACTAAGATCCCACATGCTGCGCAGCGCAGCAAAAAAAAAAAAAATCTGCTAGCCACATCGGAACCACATTAACTTCTCTGTGCACCACCACTAGGCTATCGTCTCTTGATTGTTCTAGTGCCAGCCCCTCCTTAGTGGTCTGCTTGCCGCCCTCCCACCCATTCTCCATAAGACAACCCTAATGAGGTTCTGAAAACGAAAATTTGATCCTGTCATAGGCCTCCTTTAAAATTCTTCAAGGTTGTTGGGATGAAAACAAACATCCTTCAGAAGGCCGATAAGACCTTGCATCCGCAGGTTTCTGGACACCGTTGTAACTCCTACAGGTCTTTTTAAGGGCCTTTGTATAGACTGTTCTCTTTGTCAGCTTATTAAATGCCTACTCATCTTTCAGACCACTGCTGAAACATTACTTCCACAGAGAGGCCTTACCTGACCCCCAAACCAGGTCAGTTACTTGCTATATGTGCTTATATCTCTATGTCCCTTTTCTTCAGAACCCTTACTACAGTTGTAATTTTAAATGTCTTCATGTGGTTATTTGAGTGTCCCATCTCTTGACTAGATTATAAACTGAGGATACAGAGTAGCTGTTTTTGCTTATCTTTCATCCCCAGCAGCTAGCATAATACTTTATATTTATTAAATGAATAATATGATGAGCTACTGAGCCACAGTGCTACATAAAGCAAAATAAAAGAAAGCATTTTGGTAAATGTTTGATGTTTTTATCATTCCTTTCATTATCATCCTGTTAAGCTCAGTTTACAACAGAAAAGGGAACGATAAATATATATTATGCAGTTAACTTACTGAACATAACCTACAGAAAATGTATGTACCCGTATTTCACATAAGAAAAAAATGATTTCTCAGTATTCATGACAGTTGCTCCATGTAGGAATAATAGTCAACATAAGTACAACGCTATTTTCAGGCCAAACATGCATCTTTAGATCAGAGCACTCATGGGACATTGCCTCTTAATCCCTAAATTTGCAGTCAAAATGTTTTCCGAAATAAATATTATGAAATTGATAAGCTAAAATAAATTCTTAAGACAGATAACTATGAAATCTGAACAGAAGTCTCCTTAGTTTCTCATCTTCCAGAAACAGCTTCACAAATCACTTGGAAAATCAGTCTAGAGGTAAACAATAAACCACATTTCCCATTCATCCTTGAAACTGAACTTTCTTGAGAAGTGATCAAACAGCACCTGTTGTTGAAGACAGCAGTAAGGCCTGAACATGATACTCAAGCTTTGATTCTGGATCAGTTTGTTGGCTTGGACTGGTCAGGAGTCCCTTCCTTCAGAATCTTGATGAGTGAATTTAAGCGAGTATGCGTTAACATTATCTTCTCTTTCAGCTGGGAAAAGAAATACATAGATTATCAGGGAATCTTAAAGTCTCAATCTGCTGGTTCTAGAAGCCACTTCAGACTTAAGCTAGTGATTGGGAGCTGGCAATACTGCAACACATTTCAAAAGGACATCTGTTCTATTTCTGAAAGAACTTTATACAACAAACCTAGAGCACAATAAGGTGACAGATAAAAAGTTTCATGTGGAAAAAGACCAGCCACTGCTGAGCATCACTGCTTCTAGTCTCCATCCTTCCTAGCCCTTATCACCAGTTTGGTGATAACTCCAAAACCTGGGGAGGAAGACAAGAATAAAGGGGGATAAGAAAGCTTGAAACAGAAGCATTAATCAGGCTTTCCCTTTTTTTTCCAGTAGCAAGAATTTTTTTTTTTCTAATTCTTTGTTCACAGTAACAAATGTCTGTCTTTAATATTCTGCTAATCACCTTCAAGAGTAGCTCTGGTTGTCAGATTTAGAACAGATGTTTGTGGTAGCTAATTTTCAATAGTTTTTTCAGCTTAGAATAGCTATATCTAGAACCAAACTTAGTGTTACTCAAAATACAACCTGTACTCAGACTCACAAAGTTATCATGGATAAGTCGTCTGTTGAAGTAAAAAAAAAAAAAAAAATTTCTGCCATAATTTGCATAGCACGAAATCTACTTTTTATGATCCAAGATACAAGAACACACAAAATTCATCAGGAAATTTTGCTTGAACAGGTCACTCTAGAGCCCATTAATCTTATTTGGGTGCTCTTGGACACAATGAATCATTTTTCTTACTTTAAAGATTTTTCTTCAGTCTTTAGCATTCAACATTTTTACTGTGTGTTGGGGTACAGTTCTCTCTGCATTTATCCTACCTGTGCTTGTTGAGCTTATAGACATGCAGATTGTCTTTTATCAGATTTGGGAAGTTTTCAACCTTTATTTCCTTGAACATTTTTTCTACTTTATCTTTCCCTTTTGTACTCGCATTACCAAAGCATATTTAGGTGTGCTTGATGGTGTCCAACAGGTCTCTTAGACTCAGTTAATTTTTCTTCATTCTTTTTTTTTTCTTTCTTCTTCAGATTGCAAATCTCATCAGTCTATCTCCAAGTTCGCTGATTCTTTGCCCAATTCAGATCTGTTCAGCCTCTCTGGTGAATTTTTCATTTCAGTTGTTGATTGTACTTTTGTGTTTTTTTTAATTTTACTTATTTTTTTATACAGCAGGTCTTATTAGTCATCAATTTTTTTTTTAAGTCATCAATTTTATACATATCAGTGTATACACTTCAATCCCAATCTCCCAATTCATCACACCACCATCATCACCTGCCACCGCCACTTTCCCCCCTTGCTGTCCATACGTTTGTTCTCTTGTTGATTGTATTTCAACTCCAGGATTTCCATTTAGATGTTGTTTTTTAAGCCCTTTTTAAAAAATTTATTATTATTTTTTAATCTTTGGCTGCGTTGGGTCTTCGTTGCTGTGCACGCGGGCTTTCACTAGTTGCAGTGAGCGGGGGCTACTCTTTGTTGCAGTGCGCAGGCTTCTTACTGCGGTGGCTTCTCGTTGCAGAGCATGGGCTCTAGGCACATGGGCTTCAGTAGTCGTGGCTCACGGGCTCTAGAGCACAGGCTCAATAGTTGTGGCACACGGGCTTAGTTGCTTCGCAGCATGTGGGATCTTCCTGGACCAGGGTTCAAACTCGTGTCCCCTGCATTGGCAGGCAGATTCTTAACCACTGCACCAATAGGGAAGCCCCTTTTGCAAATACTTTTAATTGCTGCTTTGAAGGCTGTGTCTGCTAAGTCCCAACATCTGGGCCTTTTCAAACAGTTTCTGATGCCTGTATTTTATCCTGTGTATGGGTCATACTTTTCTTTGCATGTCTCCTAATTTTTATTGAAAACCAGACATTTTAGATAACATATTAAAGCAACTTGGGATATTAAACATCCCCCTACCTCCACCCCATGTCCTGGCTTGTAGTGGTTATTTTTTGCTTATCTGTTTAGTAGTTGGCTTGACTATTTCAGTGATGTCTATTTCCCTCACAGTGTGCAGCTTCTGATGTCACTCCTCGGAGGACACAGCCTTGGAAATGTGCAGTCACCCTGGGATGACAGTGGATTTAGCAGGGCCTTCTTTGACTCTTTTTCCCTGAGCTCTGTGTAAACTGGATGCCTTTGTTGATATCACACCCAGCTATTAGCCTTCACTAATTGCTGGCTGACTGCTCTATTTTGACAGTGCCCTGGGACATAAATTGCTCCACAGTCTAATCCAATTAAAATCAGACCCATTTATACCGGGGGGGGGGGGGGGGGGGGGGGGTAGTCTTTAAGGCCAGTCTTCTTTTGTTCCAACCCCAGGAGGGCTCTTATTTTAGCTGTCTGTTTCCCTGATTTTCTCATAAATTTCTAACTTGTCCATGGTTTAGCTTATTGTTCATATGGACTATTAGCTTCCTCTTAATTGCTCACCACCAAAATCTCCATTGTTTTGGGTAGAATCCTTAGACTTGAATATCCCCACACCCTGTTCCAAATAAAGTTAGTTCCCTTAGGAAAGCTTCAGAGCTCTTTTTTTACAATCTACCTCTTAATATGGGCTCCCAAGCTGGGGTGGGGTAGTGTCTCTCAGAGTAACACCCCTGCTTTACCAGCAGGGTGCTGGGCAGAGGCAGTAGCTTCTGGTCTTCTCTGCTTGCATCTGTCAGCATGAAGCTTCTGCCCTACAAGCAATCTGGGACAAAAGTGACTGGGTTCCTAGTACTCTTAGCCTGTTGTGCCAGTGGTAGAACTTGCACACTACAAATGGCTGTTCTTGCCTAGAATAGAGCTTCTGATGAGAAATGCTGGCAGCCTGCCCCTCCTGGGAAGATACCACAGCCCTAAACTGAGAGCTAGGGGAAAAGGATCTCTGTGCTCTTGGCTGCGTTCGCCCAGATGGAGCCTCCCTCCCTCTGAGCTGGAGGGGCAAGGGAGGGAGGGAGTAGGTTGTGGCTCAAATGCCACAGGTTTTCACTGCTCTTACCAAGGTTTAGTAGATTTTCTTCAATAAATATCTCTTCATTTGCTTTAAGCCTTGAGGAAAATTTCCACAGACTTAAGATGGCTGTTTTCTTTATAATTTTCTTTGGTTATGGCTGTTTTGTTGGGGAGGGGTCCATGCAGCTCCTCAGGCCACCATTCTAGAAGTTATCTCCCATACAAATTATTTCTAACCACAGTATTTATTGACCCTGCTCATCAACTTAGTTGCTCAGAGCAAGGGTAGGCGAACTATGGACTGCAGGATAGCCTGCTGCCCATTTGTTTTAATAATGTTTTATTGCTACAAAGCTATATCCATGTGTTTATATACCATCTATGGCTGCTTTTGCACTACAATAGCAGAGATGAATAGTAGAGACTGAATGGTCTAGCTTAAGACATTTGTCATCTGGTCCTTTACAGAAAAAGTTTGCGAATTCCTGGCTTAGAACATGGTTTCATGAGCTTAGTTAGTTAATTATGCAAAAAAAGAAAAAAAAAGTCACTGTTCCCCTGTCCTAAAAGTTACTTAAACTTTGAAAAGTAAATGCCCTGGTTACTAAATGTGTAATTACCGAGGAATAAACTATTAACAGTGCTAAAAACAAAACCAACAGTAAATTCTAAGGTTGTTCTTCCCACGGTAGTAAAGTTATAGCCAAATTTCCACTAAGAATAAGCCAGCAAGCTACTGAAACAAAGTTTCTTTCTTCAACTGGAAACCATGAAACGCTAGTAAAGCCCATTTAAGTAAGAATTCTTAATGATGGTTTCAGCACTCTTTCTCCTCCAAGCTAAGCATGAGGTGCTTGCAAAGAGGAAAGACCTATGAAGGATGATGGTGTCCATACCCAGTAGAGAGGAGGAATAGGAATGTGGAGCTCAGCAGCTCTCCACCTCCTCCTGAACCAGACTTGACAATATGGCTTTACTATTTTGCTTTGTGTCACAAATTCAATAAGGAATGCCAAACCAGGTATAAAGAATTACTGGCGTATTCACCATTTCACTGCCCCTAAATTCACGGGTACAGATAATTAGGAATTGCCTATATTAAAGGAAACACACAACCATCATGAAATTTTACCTCTGCAACTTTTTCTGGTAGAGATACGTTGTGAATATCCATCTCAGATGCGTTTACTATGGCTTTTGTTTTTAAGAGGTAGCTAAATAGAAAATATAGAGAGAAAATATTAGTACTATACCACAGTTATAATTATCAAGGAACCAAACTTGCAATATCTGTCAAGCAAAGATTGCCTTATTGCTTATTTCCATTTCAAGATTCATAATGTATTTTGTAGGAAAAGTATTCTCAATAAGTCATCAGAGGGACTTCCCTGGTGGTACAGTGGTTAAGAATCCGCCTGCCAATGCAAGGGACATGGGTTCGATCCCTGGTCTGAGAAGATCCCACATGCCTCAGAGCAACTAAGCCCGTGCACCACAACTACTGAGCCTGCACTCTAGAGCCTGCAAGCCACAACTACTGAGCCCACGTGCCACAACTACTGGAGCCCATGCTCCACAACAAAGAGAAGCCATTGCAATGAGAAGCCCCCGCTGGCCGCAACTAGAGAAAGCCCGCGCGCAGCAATGAAGACCCGACGCAGCCAAAAATAACGCAAAAAAATATATAATTTTTTACATATTAAAAATATAAGTCATCAGAGAGACCCTGTGCCTCATCTCACCCCTTGCCAGCCCAGAATACATGATTTAAAATTATCCTAGGACAAACTAAAGACAAAAAACCAGGGTCATATGAATAACTGTGATAAGTATAAGCCTCATAACTCTACCAGTAGATGGTGTAGCACAGAAGAAAAGTAACCACAGTTGTGACAAATACTGTTGGTTGCCTACCCCAGAGCCATTCCTCAAGTTTTTGTTGCTAACAGAACCCAGAATTTGTTTAGGGCAGCAGTGTGTCCAGTCCTAAAAGATGAATCATAACTGTTCTGGGCCAACTGTGGCAATCTTATTCCCTACTGTCACATATTTGCTTTCCCAGCTTAAGGCAACCATGTGACATAGTTCTGCCAATGATAAGGAAATTTTTGCTGATAAAGAGACCATTCCCTGTGTTCCCACACTTACCATATCCTTTTTCTTCCAGTTTTGGATGCTTATACTTGCAGCATCCAAGAGGAAAAGGCCAAGAGGACCAGAGATGCTGACCCAGAGCCCTGTCATGGCTGAGCGACTAGAACAATCCTGGAGTGGCCAACTGCCCCACCCTGTACTTGTTAAATCCACTCTTTGGTTTTCTGTAACTAGCAACCAAATTCATTCTGATACACACAGACATAGATTTATCATATTCCCAGACTCGTGCTACCTATACTTTCCCTTTTTTTTTTTTTAATTTAATTTTATTTATTGACTGAGTTGGGTCTTCGTTGCTGCGTGTGGGGCTTTCTCTAGTTGTGGCGAGTGGGGACTACTCTTCATTGTGGTGCACGGGCTTCTCATTAGAGTAGTTTCTCTTGTTGCGGAGCACAAGCTCTAGGTGCGTGGGCTTAGTTGCTCTGTGGCATGTGGGATCTTCTCAGACCAGGGCTCAAACCTATATCGCCCACATTGGCAGGTGGATTCTTAACCACTGTGCCACCAGGGAAGTTCCCTAATTTCTACTTAATCAGAAAGAATATACTGACCTTTGAGTCCAATTCGTCATTTTGATTAAGAAATTACTTAAAAATCTCATAATGCTTTTCAAATTTATATTAAAAATTTTTGTTACTAAAAGCTTATTTCCCTAAGCAAAAACTCAATTACAGGTTGGCTGGAATAATTACTTAAAACTGTTTCTAAAAAAGATTCGAGGTTACGAATAGCACACACTTAGAGATACTTTTCCCTGTGTCTTTAAACTTAATTCTAAATAGAAATTATTTAAGAATGAACTAGAAATTGAAAGTAAAATATCAATCCATCTCAAGTACACATATCCTGTTGAAAATCAGCATTGAGGGACTTCCCTGGTGGTCCCCGGTTAAGACTCCACACTCCCAATGCAGGGGGCCCGTGGTTCAATCCCTGGTCAGGGAACTAAATCCCGCACACCGCAACTAAAGATCCTGCACGCCACAACCATCCACACGTGTGCCGCAACTAAGACCAAGTTTAGCCAAATAAATAAATAAATAAATGTTTAAAAAAAAGAAAATTGGCATCGAAGAACAAAGTGTACCTAATGCGCACTGAACAACCTCATGGCAAAGGATGGGCTTTATTTTTAAGGTTGTTTGTTTTTACGGAGTCTTAACCACTGGACCATCAGGGAAGTCCCCTATTTATAAGTTTTTTTTTTTTTAATATTTATTTATTTATGTGGCTGTGTCGGGTCTTAGTTGCGACACGCGAGCTCTTTGTTGCAGCACGCAGGCTTCTCTCTAGTTGTGGCGCTTGGACTCCAGAGTGCATGGTCTCAGTAGTTGCAGCACGCAGGCTTAGTTGCCCCGTGGCATGTGGGATCTTAGTTCCCTGACCAGGAATCGAACCTGCGTCCCCTGCACTGGAAGGTGGATTCTTAACCACTGGACCACCAGGGAAGTCCCCCCTATTTATAAGTTTTATTGCTCTTGTTGTCCATAGCTCAGCTAGAAACACCCATCTAAGCGCATTAAATGAGCAAAAGGAAACTTTCTGTTTTATGAATGGAAATTAAGCTTTGGAGTTAAGACATGGACTCAATTCTCAGCTCCTCCACATCTCCAAGCGCCAGTTTTCTTACATTAAGAACTCAGTAAGGGAAAAAAAAAAACAAAACACAAAAACTCAGTGAGGTAAGCATAGTACAATACCTGACACAAACTAGGCCATCAATGGCTGTTTTTGTTTCTAATAATCAAGAAGAGACTTTGATGGATGTTTCAGTTTGTTGCAATAACAGAAAAGCTTAAGTAAAAAGTAGAATTTATATTTAGAAAGACAAGAAATATCCAAAGTAATTCATGAGAAGGAACAAACAATAGGGAACTTTTTCTGACTTTATGAGGCCACATGGTCATTATTTTTTACTTTTCTTTGTGTATCTGCTTCATTCTTCTTTTTCTGTAGACAAAATTTCTCTGCATTTACATGCACGACATAGAAAATATCTACCCTAAACCTACAGCTTTCACTTCCCAACTTCAGCACCAGTTCCATCTACAGATGACCAATGTCTCTGGGTCTTTATTTCAAATTCTTAGGGTAAAAAGCCTGATTGGCTTAGCTTAGGTCAGGTCTATTCTTGATCCCATCACCTGGGAGTGGTATCACACAGGATAACAAATATGGCCACAAAGTCCCACACTATGGGAGGGAGACAGGGGCTAGGCACAAACCCCAAAAGTGTCTACTACAGGATTATTTTGCAAAAACTTACCTTCCAAAAGTTCTTGGAATGAAAGAATATCCTCTCAGTTATTCCATGGTATGATTATTAACACATGGTATGATTATGAGACATCCAAAATGATCATAATGTTATAAGACTATGTTTTGGTCCCATTGCCATCTTTTTTGTAAGAAACAGTACCTGGCTTTAGCATCTTCTCTGGTACAAACATTCTGCCTTTTCTGGAAGATGTTTTAAAATTTATTTGATAAAGAATATCTAAGTCTACTTACCACACCATTTTGTCAGTGGAAAGGCAGAAGTGACCTCTCAAGGCAGCAAGGGCAGCATGAGTAGAATACAGATGGAAACCAATGGGAATCTCACAGGAACTACAGAATAAAAGGTTGTACGTGCTGGGAGGAAAAAACAGGATTTGGGTTAAGAAAGAAAATCAAAGAACAAATACAAAATAACTCATGTTATGGACTCATTCCTAAAAAATAGGCTATGATAGGAATGAGACTGAGGAAATGTCACATTCAAGAAAGGTTAACTCAAGGGCTTCCCTGGTGGCGCAGTGGTTGAGAGTCCGCCTGCCGATGCAGGGGACACGGGTTCATGCCCCTGTCCGGGAGGATCCCACATGCCACGGAGCGGCTGGGCCCATGAGCCATGGCCGCTGAGCCTGCGCGTCCGGAGCCTGTGCTCCACAACGGGAGAGGCCACAACAGTAAGAGGCCCGCGTACCACAAAAAAAAAAAAAAAAAAAAGAAAGGTTAACTCAGATTATAGATACCCTTGTGGATTCTGGCCACAAAAGCAATCATGTGATATGTAACTGTCATTTCACTGAAGTAATTTATATCTGAAAGCAGAAAAAGAGCTAACAAATCAGATTAACATTTAAACAGGGACCTCCCTGGCGGCGCAGTGGTTAAGAATCCACCTGCCAATGCAGGGGACACAGGTTCGAACCCTGGTCCGGGAAGATCCCACATGCCGCGGAGCAACTAAGCCCGTAAGCCACAACTACTGAGCCTGCGTGCTGCAGCTACTGAAGCCCACGCACCTAGAGCCTGTGCTCTGCAACAAAGAGAAGCCACCTCACTGAGAAGCCTATGCCTAGCAATGAAGGGTAGCCCCCACTCGCCACAACTAGAGAAAGCCCGCGGGCAGCAATGAAGACCCAATGCAGCCATAAATAAATAAATTTATTTAAACAAAAAAACATTTAAACATATAAAACTACACATGACCATATAAATTAGCTACCATTAAGCCAATTTCCAGTTAAAGTAAAACAAATCGATTAGGGCTTATTAAGCAATTTATTAATAGAACTCAAATCAGGTTTTGTTTTGTTTTTGCAGATATAACAAAAAATTAAAAAATTACCCAGATAAAATGCAAAAGAAAGAAAATAAATCATATTGTCCTAGCAAGCTATTTTATTTTCCTTTATCCTTTGAAAGATTACTGGATGAGGAATCAGGAAACATGGATTTTAGTTCTAGTTACACCATGTAGGTAAGTCACTTACCTTATTTTCTGGTATATAAGACAAATCCAAATATTACAAAAAATATTTAAGAAAAAATTAACTGTTTCATCATTCATGTACTGAAAGCAATTTAGAGTGGTTTAGTAAGGGGAAAAAATTATCTGTATAAACATACTATATGCAGTAAATGAGTACTAATAAAGTATAATAATTGCATGGCTAAAAATAGATTCATGTCAATGGACACTAAAGACCAAGCAACAAAATATAAATTTACTGGTAAATGAAGTCCCACACCACACATGCAGTACTGTATTTTTGTGACTACATTACCAAAAAGCAAGCCATGAAATAAAGTTGCATTTTTATTAATTCCTAAGTAGGAATTAATTATATCAGACAAACCACAGTACCTATAGACAAATGTCTGTAGAAACTAATAAATGGCACAGAGCTGGGACTTCCCTGGTGGCGCAGTGGTTAAGAACCTGCCTGCCAATGCAGGGGACACAGGTTTGTTCCCTGGTCCGGGAAGATCCCACATGCCGTGGAGCAACTAAGCCCATGTGCCACAACTACTGAGCCTGCACTCTAGAGCCTGCAAGCTACTACTGAGCCCGCATGCCACAACTACTGAAGCCTGCATGCCTAGAGCCTGTGCTCTGCAACAAAGAGAAACCACCACAATGAGAAGCCCGTGTGCTGCAACAAAGAGTAGCCCCCGCTCGTCGCAACTAGAGAAAGCCCGCACGCAGCAACCAAGACCCAATGCAGACAATAAATAAATAATTTTAAAAGTGTCTTTAAAAAAATAAATGGCACAGAGCAAAATGTAAAGAGATCCCAAAATTATGCTTAGCATGTAACATATAACAAATATTTCATTGAATATTAGTCTGCTAATGGCCCAGGAATGAAGGTTTGCATCACACCAGGTAAAGAACTATGATCATCTGAGTGCCTGATGAAGGCAAAAGGAATACAGAATGGGTAGTGGAAGAGGGTAGTTATAAATACCAGCTATGACCATGTGACCAGTTACAGGAATGTAATTGTCATGAATATCTCCTCATTTTGTTATAAATAGGTTTACATATATATGTGCGTTTATGTTTTCTTCCCTTTCTTTTCCCTAATGTAACATAAGATGTACTGACTTTTTATTATAGTATTTAAGTATTAATTTTACATCAGAGTATTTAAGCCATGAGATATCAAGGAGAAAAGTAAGTATCACTTAAGGACTTTATCTCCTTTTCTGGAGGAGGGTTTAGTGCGTTTTTAGTTGTATGCAAGATAGCTGTAACATGTTAGGAAGAATTACGACCTTGTTATTGTCTTTATTTGGAGATTAAGTATGGGTTTAGGAGATGCATGTGGATGCCAGGTTAACACGTAATGATTAAATTTGTGTGTCAGCTTGACTGAGCCAAAGGGTGCCCAGTTATTTGGTCAAATGTTATTCTGAATGTGTTTATGGGGATGTTTTTGAATGAGAGTAATATTTGAATCAGTAGACTGAGTAAAGCAGTTTGCCCTCCTTATCGTGGGTGACCCTCATCTAATCAGTTGAAGACCTGAACAGAACAAAAAGGCTGGCCCTCTCATGAAAAAGGGGAACTCCTCTTGCCTGACTGCCTTGAGTTGCAACACTGATCTTTTTTTCCTGCCTTTGAACTTGAACTGAAATGTTCAGCTCTTCCTGGGTCTGGAGCCTGTTGGCTTTTGTACTGGAACTTACACCTTTGGCTCATGGATCTCAGGCCTGTGGACTTGGACTAGAACTAAACCTCTGGCTCTCTTGTGTCTCCAGTTTATCAACCTTGTCTCTTGGGACTTCTCATCCTCCATAATCTAGTGAGCCAATTCCTGACAATAAATCTCTTCCTGCTGAGTCCCACGGCTCTCCTTATTCCAAACACATGGAACTTTCTGTCCAGTGTTTTATAAACCATCTAGATCTGTACTGTCTATTAAGAATGCAAGCCACATAAGTAATTTTACATCTTCTATTAGTTTAGCTTCAAAAAAAAAGTAAAAGAAACAGGTAAAATTAGTTTTAATATATTTTATGCTACCCAATATTCAAAAACATCGTCATCAAGGGAATTCCCTGAGGGTCCAGTGGTTAAGACTCAGCACTTTCACTGCCCTGGGCCTGGGTTTGATCCCTGGTCTGGGAACTAAGATTCCCACAGCTGTGCAGCGTGGCCAAAAACCAAAAAATTAAAAAAAAAAACCCATGTAATCAGTACTTTTAAATTATTCAATGTTTGGGGCCAAGTTTTCAAAATCTGGTGTGTATTTTGCACTCACAGCATACTTCAATTTAGAATGGCCACCTTTTAAGTGCTCAATAGCCACCATGTGGCTAGTGGCTACAGTACTGGACAGCACAGGTCTAGCTAGATGTGCTTCCCTCTAAGAAGATATTCAGAGAGCTTCTGCCTCTGGCCCCAAATGAACCAGTTCCAAGCAGGCCATCACTCCTTCCCTCTCTGTTTCCTTTGGGTGGGAAGAGGACACTCCTGCAAGGATAGGGAGTGTCTTTCAGTTAGGTAAGAGGAGCTGCAGAACTCTTCCTGATTACTGAGTACAGCAACTAAGAATTCCTATATGAACTCTATTTAACATTAAAATTGAACCAAACTGTGGTCAGAATGAATTGTCTTGCTGTTAAAACCAACACTGAAAATTGAGTAGCTTTGTACTACTGAATTCAACTGAGTACTTTGTTGTTACTTGTAAATCACACTACAGTCAAGATGCAAAGTTTACCAGGCAATATTCAAGTAACTTTCCAACTGTGTTTTTCCCCAGGTTACAGCAGAATTAGTCCTGCCATAACTTATTACAAATTCCAGGTTAAATGAAAACTTGTAATTCCTAGTTATGTCAAAGGATTGTAGTTTATGGTAAGTGATTCTCACTATACACTTAAAGGTAATTTTCTTCTTTTTCCCCTACTAGACATAACTTTCTTAAACTCACTTCACTTGCACAACCCACTAGGGAGATGTGGCCCTCATAAAGACCTTAAAACCCTCACGCAAATATCTTTTCCATTTCATTAATACATCAAGTTCGTACAAGACTCAGGTAAAGGGAGCATCCTTCCAATACATTGTATGGATGAAACAGACTTTTATTCTAGTGCAAGATAGGAATAAACTATTTTCTCCTCGTACAAGTCGGTTCCACGCTCCTCAGTCTCATTAAGTCAGGGAATGACTAGAGATCTATCTGCAATTCTCAGTACGTACCTGCCTTTGAGCGAACCGTCAATGCCAACTAGGAAGGGAGCCTCCAAAACTACATTATTTGTGACTCCTAGGAAGACAAACACGGGTCAGAAAGACTACCTATGAGGCATTGAAGGGAAAAACTCTCCCCTCCAGAAAGACTCATCATGGCCACAAAAATCATGAAAAGTGATTCGCCCCCGACCCCTGGCAATGGAGTTAATTTCCTTCCAAATTTTCATCCCGCTTTCCTCCCAGCCAGCTCCCAGCCACCCAGTAAGAAAGCGGCAACGCTTCCCAGACGCCGTGCCCACTCACTGGAGAAGACCACGGCTGCAAGGGACCGCGACAGGTTCCAGGCGAGGTGCACAGAGTCAGCGAGCACGACGTGGCACTGCGCACACTGGAACACAGCGCATCTCTCGGGCTGCAGCCACCATGGCAGCCGCGGGCCGGACGGCTCCTCCGGCCCCAGCCCGGCGGGGCCGAGTGGCGAAGACCCTTTCACCACCTGCGTGTCCCACTCCATGGAAGTCGTAAGAGAAGGTTCATCAATCGTCTTCTTAGCGCCATCACAAAAGTCACCCCGCGGCTGCTTTGCAAAGCGCGAGCGATGCCTCCGCGGCCTAGCCGCCATCTTCCTGCAGCTGGCGCCTCAGTTTCAAAGACGCACCATGCCCCGCCCCAAGCTTGGTTCCTGGGTCCTCATTGGACAACGTGAGCCGGGTGGGGCTCTGCCGCGCACTCGTTGCCTGGACACGCCGTTTGGCGCCTTCGTGTTGGTGAGGGAGGGTGAAGAACGTGCGTCTGGTGGAGGGGAAGTCAGCCTTTCTATTGGTCAACACCAGGAGACCCCGCCTTTGAGGCATTTTTAACCAATGGAAGTGCAGCTTTCTCAATTTAAACTCTGTAACGTTCTGTTTGGTCAACGCTTAGAGCGGCGCAAGAGTTTTGAACGGCGTTTTTGGGAGTGGAGGACCGATCCTCTGCGTGGTCGCCTGGATTGCAGTTCGCCATGACCGTCCCCTCCCTGGAGGAGCTGGACTCCTTCAAGTACAGTGACCTGCAGAACTTGGCCAAGAGTCTGGGCCTCCGGGCTAACCTGAGGGTACGAGGCAAGTGGCGGGTGGGGTAGGACGAGCGGCCTCTACGAGACGCGGTGGGAGGGGACCGAGCGGGAATTCCAAAGGCTGAGGCTGCTGTCCCGGCCCTGGGGCGGTAGATTTGGTTCACCGAAGGGTCCCACTAACTCTGCAAAACCGAGAGGGAGCCATAGTTTTCACCTTATGTTGAGGCTGACTTTCCTGGGGACTCACAAAGACACCGACTCCAAAAGGGTTTGTTTGGTTTCGTTTTATTGGAAGTACTCAGTTATACCAGGACATCAGTTAGGAAACGCAGGCCCAGAGAGCTAAAGGAATGCTGCATCTAAATGCCGATTAATTGTTAGGCAGTCGCGGAAATAATTGCCTTGGCTTTTGGAAAACTCCAAACAGCTAACATTTCTGTAAATTGTAACAGCGCTCCAAATCTGCTACTTAAATGGGGGACCTGGAAGAAAGGATGACTTTTAGGGGACCTCCCCCGTGGATAAGTTTTTACAACTCAGCCCTGATTTAGTCGGATCGTTCCTCTATTGATCACTATTGTGGTAGTGTTCTATTCAAAACCGGTGAGGTCTTTGAGACTTAAAAACGTTTGGGGGAAAATGCAAGGGTTCAGTTTAGGATTGGGGTTCTCTATATTTTATTTTCCCACATCATATTAACGTGTACCCTGGAGTTTTGTTCTGCAAGCTGTGGTATTTACACGGAGTGAATACCTAAATCAGTCCTCACAGATGTTTTTAAGTGGTTTAAACAAAATAATCAGGGCCCATGCACCTGTTGGGGCTGAATGATAAAGGGCTATCTTTGGAGAGATTTCTGAGCTATAGTATTTAACGGCTCCTCAATACTTCATAAACAAAATCTTAATTCCTTGGTTTAAATCTCTTAAATTTTTTTTTGCAATCTGGCTGGAATCTTTTATCCAGTGCAGCATCCAGACTGTCCTGGTGCCTTAACACTTGGCACCTTTGTCCATCTTTCTGCCTTTGCTAATTTTAATCCTTTGGCCTCAAATCCCCTTCTCTCTCCCTCTTCTTTATCTGCATGAATAATTTCCAATTACTCATCACAGTCCAACTGAAATGTCATCACTGACCTGGCACCTCGTCCCCTCCTCTTCATTCCCTTGGTCACAGATCCACCGCCCGAGTGATCCTAGGAACCCTCTGCGCCTTTAAGGCAGTATAATTTCAAGTACTTTTTCTGAGTACTTGCAGGCTTCCACCTGGCACTGTGGTTATTTGTGTAGATACGTTCTCTACTAAACGTTAAGTTCCTTGAACAGGGATCTCATCCATCCACCTTGGAAGTCTTTACAGCACTAAGTGCAGTACATTTTATTTGGGAGGCGTTGGATACTTATTCAGAGCTACTATTTACAACCGCTTCTTGGGAGCACTGGAACAATACACCAGAGGGTAACTCCTTTGTGAAGAGTTACTATGGAGGTTTCCTACTTGAGTTCGGCGCTCTGTCTAACATGAAGGCCCCACAACCTTTTAGATCTCTGAAGAACTGTTGCAACTTCGATCTTCTTCTGAAAGTCCCACCTATCATTGTCTCTTGAGGAACCTGATTGGGGTAGCCATTTAATCACCTGTTTTCATATAAGTGGTATAGTACAGTATTTTGTGTCACTACAGACCTCATTGCTTGCCTAGCATACAGCATCTGATGCATAGTAGGTGTCAACAAATATCTGTTAGAGGTGTTCTTTCCCAGACAAATTTGACTATACCAGGCATTCTAATAACCAACTACAAAAAGGCACCTTTGAGATGATGGGAGAAAATTAAACTTGGACTAGGTATTAAATTATATTAAGCTATTGTTAATTTTGTTGCATATGATGGTGGTATTGTGGTTATGCTTTTTTTTTTTTAAAGTCCTTACCTCTTAGCCAAATATTTACAGGTAGAATGTTACGATGCCTGGGATCTGCTATAAAATACTCCAGGAAAAAGAGGGGGAACTAGATGAAGTAAGAAGAGCACAATGTTGATAACTGTTGAAACTGGGTGATAGATACATGGGGGTTCATTGTACACATTTGAAATCTTCCATAATTAAAATGTTTTAAGTTACAGTTGGTACAGCTTAAGAGCTCGTTAAATCAATTGCCTTTTTAAAATTCTAAGTGCATAGCAAAAAAATTGAATAAATTGTTCTAAGAAATTATCAAGACTTGATTTTTTAAAAAACTTAACAGAATAAGATTTAAGTAAATTTCACCAGTATGACAAAATTCAAAATAAATTTAGAAGAGAAAATATTAACTTTCTTTTGAGACACTACTCTTTTTTAAAAAAAATTTTATTGAAGTATAGATGATTTACAATGTTGTGTTAATTTCTGCTGTATAGCAAAGTGACTCAGTTATACATATATATATTCTTTTTCATATTCTTTTCCATTATAGTTTATCATAGGATACTGAACATAGTTCCCTGTGCTATACAGTAGGACCTTGTTGTTTATCCATTCTATATATAATGGTGAGACACTACTCTTAATGGTAAGGCAAAATGAAGGAGTCAGTTACTAAGATTTATTGTACGGCCAGGGTCCTTTTCTCACTCTTGCAAGCTTCAATTATAAAACTACCACTATTTCTACCTTCTTGCAGCTCCCTTCCCTCACCTGGCAAAACTCCACACCTGATTAAACAAGCTATGTGCTTAATCCTTGCCTGTACTAACCATCTGACCCTGGCTGGAGAAAATCCCCTAACTTTATTGACTGAACTTAATTTAAATGTGACCATAAATTTAATTTATGATTTATTTGATTCTCCTACACTTCCTTGGTAGTCATTAATTTTCCCATTATTGAGGACAGTTATTTCATATCTTCTCACCTTAGATTGGTGCCCTTCCATCACTTGATGACTTTGCCTCATAGATCATAGAAACATAGATGCAATTAAACTGAGAATTACCTCATCTTTGCATTACCAGACCCACCTGTCCCCATATCCTTTGCCTTCCACCTGTTATATGTTATGGTAAAAGGCTGCGCCTAAGGGCAGCCTTGCTGTTTGTGCTGGAGATCCCATTCCCCGCTCTGAGGCTACACTCCTGCAGTTATTCCTCTCCACTCCATCAGTTTCCCTCACTCTGCTGGCTCATTTCCATAATGCGCCCAATCAAATCTTAATGTCATCCATCTTTTAAAAAAGAAACAAAACCCCTCTCCTGACCCACGTCTTTTATCTACTGCCCAATTTCTCTGTTCTTTTCTACTGAAATTGATGTTTTTGAGGCCACCATGCCCTGCACCTTGCAAAGCTTGTGGTCCATCTCTATCTGTCTTCACCTGCCCATCAGCAGCATTTGGCATGATTGAACCTTCCCTTCTGCTCAGACCACTTCCTTTTCTAGACTTCTTTGATATTTGGTTTTCTCCTGCCTTGCTAGCACTTCTTTCCAGTCTCCTTTGCTAGTTCTTCCTCTGCTAAATCTCTAAATGTGGCGTATCCCAGGGTTCTCTCTTGGGCCTTCTTTTCTCTAATTGTGCTTCTCCCTTGGTGATCTTATTCATTCTCAGAACTTTAGATTCACCTGGAACTAATGACGCCCAAATCCAAACATTCAGTAAGACCTCTCATCTGCTGACTTGTGCAATTAAGTGCATCGTAAACAGCATGATCAGGTCAGGGCTTCCCTGGTGGCGCAGTGGTTGAGGGTCCGCCTGCCAATGCAGGGCACGCGGGTTCGTGTCCCGGTCCGGGAGGATCCCGCGTGTCGCGGAGCGGCTGGGCCCGTGAGCCATGGCCGCTGGGCCTGCGCGTCCGGAGCCTGTGCTCCGCGGCGGGAGAGGCCACAGCAGTGAGAGGCCCGCATACCGCAAAAAAAAAAAAAAAAAAAAACAGCATGATCAGGTCAAAACAATGAAGATCTATTCCCTGTGTCGGTAAATGATTGATTCCTCCCTTCACTGCCCACACCCATCCATCCTGGTGAGCTCTTCCTCCCAAGTATCAATACACCTGAAATCTGGCCTGTGTGCCATCTCCAGTGCTATAAACCTGGGCCATGACACCCTCCTTTCTTGACCACTGCTTCAGGCTGTCTGCTGGTCTCCCTGCCTCTACTCTTGCCTTAAAATAGTATTCTCTTGGTAGTTGGGTGATAGTTGAAACTTAGAATATGTCATTTTTCTGCTCAGTTCTCGTCAAATTTTCCTTACACCTAAAATAAAATCCAAACTTCTCCAAATGTAATGTGAGAATCTTGGGTTGATCCTGATTTGGAGGGAAAAAAATTTTTTTAAGCTAAAACTGGAGACAATTGAGGAAATTTGATTTTAGGCTATGTATCAAAGGACATTAGAAAATTACTACTTTTCCTAGGTAATGCATTAGAGGTTATGTAGGAAAATATCCCCTTATTTTTAGGAGATGTGGCTGATGTATTTAGTGGTAAAGTATCATGATGTCTGGAACTTATTTTCAACCAGCTTGGCAAGAAATACATATGAATGAGAAAGAAAGCAAATATGAGACGATATTAAGGGTTGCTGAATCTACGTGAGGAGTATCAGTGTTTACTAGACTATTTTGACTTTTCTATAGACTCGACAATTTTATAATAAAATTTTAGTTAGAAGGAAGAAATCTACACTGCGTGCTGTGGCCGGTAACCCTCTTCTTGACCCAGGTCACCTCTTTGGTCTCCCTGCCCTCCACTCACCCCAGTGTTCACTGTGCCCCCCACACTGGCTTCTCTCTGTCCTTCAAATTCACCAGCCCATCTCTGGGCTTTGTGTTCCCTCTGCTGGGAATGCTCTTCCCCTGCATCTTCACCTACTGCCTCATTCACATCTCAGCTCAAAAGTCACCGACTCTGAGAGGCCTTTCCTGACCATCCTAACGCAGGTTGTCCTCCCCTGCCTCTACCCTGAGCCTCCAGTTTTGTTTTTGCTTCCTAGCACCTAATGTCATACCATTTATTTTTGCTTACTTGGTTAATAGGGTGTTTCCCCAGTAGCCTACCTTTAGAGGTTCCTGGAGGGCAGAGACCTTGTCTGTTTTGCTCACCACTGTCTCTCCAGTGCCTGGACCAGGTTGTTGAGGTAGTGCATGAAAATGTGCTGATGCTAACATCGGCACCTCCAGCTCAGCTCCCCCAAACATCACCCCCCATCATTCCTCCTGCTGTATGCCCTCACCTGGCTCTGCTACAGGCCCTTCATTTCGTCACTGTTGCATATTTGAGGTTTTCATGGCATTTTAAGATGTTCTAGAAATCTGTACAACATAGAGCCTATGATTAACAATACTTTAAAATTTGCTAAGAGGTTAGGTCTTATGTTAAAGGCTCTTACCACCAAAAAAAATCTAAAGCGGGCAGTAGGAAACTTGGAGGTGATACATTTAAGGCAGTGATGACGGGTTCACAAGTGTATATTGATCTCCCAGCATATCAATTTATATGTATTAAATATCGACAACTGTTTGTATGTCAGTCATACCTCTGTAAAGTGATTGAGGGAGAAAAAAAGAAGAACCAAGAATGCCTAAATTCTGCCCTGCCAATCACTCACTTCCCAGAGAAGACCCGAAGAGAGGTTCAAGAAACAACAGCAAGTAGAAAATAGGTCTCTCCTTTATTACTACTAGCCGGTGTGGTGCCTGATATCTTGATGCAGAGTGTTCTGGTAAAACTCACAGCCTGAGCACAGCATCTCCTGTGCCCTGAAGCCCAAACCAAATCGGGATCTCTGCCATTCTCACCTGAACACATGGCTGATGGTAAATGGTAGGAGCAGAGAAGAGACGAGCCTGGTGGCTGGGCCCCCCTTGAGAAGAAACTCTCTGGCTCTCAACTGTATGGCTGGTGGAAGAGGAGGGAATGAGAACCCAGCCATGTGCTTAAGCTTTGAAAGCACAGGAAAACATAACCCATCACATTAGTATTCTTTCAGGAAAGAACGGAAAGGGCAGTTCTGTGGTGGAAGGAGGAGCTAGGAGTTCCCTTCCCCCGGGGACCTGTAGCCATCCTCCTAAGGCGGCGCCTTTGGCCTTCCCCATCTTAGGATCCCCCACGCCTCCACACGTGCTTCACCAGCTGCCCAAGCCAGAAACCTAGGCATGATAAATTTCCCTGTTCCTCAACCCTCAGATTCACACTGATTCTACTTCCTAGGAAAGTTTTTAATTCATCCATGTGGCCTCAGTCCCATTCTAGCTCAGGCCGAAGTCGTCTCTGGCTTCCTACAACAGCCTCCTGGCCCTTGCCCTGTCTTCCATCTTGCCCTCACCAAATGCATTCTGCACATTATACAGCCAGAGTAATCATCCTGAGTAATGCAAAACTGGTCACCCACTGCCCTGCTGCAAACTCTGCAGACTGCCTTTGCCCCGAGGGTAAAGTTCATACTCTTTAGAGGCTTAGTAGGCCTAGCAGGATCAGGCCCACTTTCCCAACATTCTCTCTCACCATCCCCTCCAACAGCTCCCTGCTTCAGCCCACACTAACCTTTAGTTCTTCAAACTCCACACATTCTTACCTTCCCATGCTATTTCTTTACCCTTTTCCCTATGTCCCACTCTCTCCTATTTGTCCTTCAGCCTCAGCAGTTAGTGACCTCACATCTTTGTCTTAGGACTGGCATGTCCACTTACCTACTGAAGTCTACCCTAGCGGTCCAGGCTTTGGTGGCCCAGCCCACCTGTGTTCTCACACGACACCTGAGCTTCCTCACGTGGGCATTTACCCCACTGTGCTGTAATTGCCACTTTCCTCTCTGGCTTCTGCCGTGAAATCTGTGCGGACAGGGACCCCTTCTATCTTGGTTACCCTACTCCCAGCCTGCCCGGATGACATTTGATGAGTACAAGAACAGGAGAAAATGTTCAATGAATCTTTTGTGCTTATTTGATTTTTGGCTCTACTGATAAGGTCTTTAAACTTTTCTGCAGGCAGACAAGTTGTTAAGAGCCTTAAAAGCCCACCTTAAAAATGAAGCTAGAAAAGAAAATGAGAATCAGGTAAGTAACATTTTCATCACCTATTAAATAGCAAAACAATCAGTTAATAAATGATAAACACAGTTGGTGATGACTTAAGACATGCTGTTACCAAAGAGATTGTCATTGGTAATTGTAAATCCTTTCATAATTCTTATAAATGACAAAGCTGCCTCTGTAATCTATTGAATAAGATGTTCTCATACAAAGGCAAAGATTAATTACTAGTTGCCACATGTATGCCAAATGGTGTGAATAGGGAGGGAACTGGATTTGAAGTCAGAAAAACCCAGTTAAGTAGCAGCTCTGTCTTTTTTGTATGTGTGACCTTGGAAAACTCAAATCATTTATTCTTAGTTTCCTGGTCTTTGAAATGGAAATAACATATTTTCTGCTGAATTGAGGGTTGTGAGAATCACATGAAGTAGGGACTGTGGAAGTGACTTGTGGGAAACTAAACCACTGCTGATGGGAGGGAACAGTTGTCATGGCTGCTTCAGACCCACCCCAAAGAGTTCTGACAAGGCTCAACACCTAAATGATCAATGAATGCTTCATTCTTAACTTGAAATACAGGAAAATGTTGAAAGGCCTTAAGGAACTGGGCTTCGGAGGGCATCCATTATATATCTTTTATTTTTTTTTTTTCATTATATATCTTGAAATGAAGGTAAATATAAACATGAACTGAGCATCTGAATTCCTTCCCTCTGTCTTTATAGACTCTGTAATTCTCTGTATTCTAGGTTATAAACATTTAAAAACTTTAAATGTTCAAAATTCTTTTTGATTCCAGGTTTAATTAATATAAAATAGACAAAATTGATTTTGGATTCCTTTAAGTTTCTATATCAACTAAATCAATATAGATATTTTAATTAATTAAAAAGTTTTTCATGGTTAAGGATACATATTGTAGTGCCATCTGAAATCAGGATTTTACTTTGGGTGGTAATTGATGGGCTAAATTTAAAATGATCTATCATGTTTCAAATTCAGCATCTCACGAGCCATTCCATTTTGAAAAACTTTCACAAGAGCAGGATGATAATCAAAATTTGGTCAGCTATAGAATTCCTAAGTGGTGAATCTGTCAATAGTGAGCTTAGGTTGGTGGAAAGAACTGACATAGACAGTTTATCTAAAGCTGCAGGAGTCAGCACAGTCCAAATACATGGCAAAGAGATCAGTAATATTACCAAGGACAGACAGATGGGTAAGCTTCCAGACCTCCAAATCGTCACCTAGGGAAGTGCACAGGTGTGGGTCACATCTAAGGAGCATGACCTTCTGGATGCCTTCTTCTCCCTCTGTAGATTAGCCTTAACTATATGAGTTGGAGCAGCTCTGTATGTAGGTTAGTCTGACTGTGTGCTGGGGACTCTCAGAACCAGCTGTGCCACTTCAGTCTTGGGCTTATACAAGTCTTTACAGTTACATCATGGTGCGTTCAGGAATGAACATATGCTACCTGATCACTGCTGGCCTCCCAAACTAACATACCCTGGTTAAGGTGTGTGGGGTTAAAACAAGACATCTCTGGGAGTCATGTTAATAGGTTTCTAAACCAGTTATAGAACCTTTTCTGTACTGTGTTAATGGGGGTAAGGGGGCAATAAGTACTTTTAAAGTGTGTCTATACTCCAGCAATATGTGTAACCTGAGGATTACACTTCTGTAATGAGAACAGTTTCTTTTTCCTCTCTTCTTCTTCATGACTATCCAGGGAGTTGGAAAGTAGGATTCAGATAGCGTCTTTCTACCCTCACGTAAATATCCCTGCTCCTTTGAGTTCAGGCTCACCAATTCTCATCTCTCATCTGTTGACTTCCTTGTTGCTTTCCAGTGTTCACTGTCTCATTGCCTGGCTCATCATCTCCTGTCCTGACCTTACTTTGGGTGAATTCAAAGGTCCACCTGGATGTCCCTTACTTACCCTTGCCTCCCTGTTCCTTAAGTCCTGTGACTTTCTTTTCCACTCTTCATTAGCCATCCCCTTCTTTGGGTATACCTTTGGATCTTAGATCACTTAGAACTATTATTCTTCTGTAATATTTCACCTCTGTCTAAAAACCTTCCATTTTTTAAGCCTCCTTATTCTTTTACAACCAGAACATTTATTTTATATTGTGGTTCTCAACCCAGGATGTGTGGGAGAATCATTTGTGGAGCTTTTTAAAAACACTGATATTTAGGCCTCACCAAATCCCAGGCAACTAAATTAACTCTCAGAGGGTAGGGTCCAGTCACCATACTGAAATGGACTGAAAAGTCAGGATGCAAAGCCCTCTTATTCCCTACTTCCATGTGCAGAGTACCAGTTGTCTACTACCGTCTAAAATGCTGGAAGGTTTCTCTGTAAGGAAGAAGATGACCCTAAAGGAAACATGATACAGAAAACAAATGAAAGCCTTGAAAAATGTCTTACAATAACCTATTGAATTATCAACTCCTGGAATCAAGCTACACAGACGATTCAATTAAGGTTACATAACAAGCTATAAATGTTAACAACTTAAAGAATAGATGACAGAAGTTGAGATAAGGACAGGAGCTGAAGGAAAGTATAAGGATGCTAATATCTGCAGTTTACAGGATATGTGTCTGCAGTCATGGAACAAGAAATAAAGGTTTAAGAATGTTTAAAGCTGCAAAGGTAATAGAGTAAGTGGTATAAGTCTATTAGGAAGAAGATGGGGAGATGAGAGTGGTACAAATGAAGTAAATCTTAGTACATGAGGCACTGAAAATAGTTATTGAAAATACAAATGAATATCCCATCAGCAAATCATTAGTGATATGTAAGTAACCACTTAACATCAAACCCTAGAAATACGAAGGGTAGGGCAGAGAATGACTTACTTTTCATTATACTCTCTTTAGTATTTTATTATTTTAACTATATATATGTATTAGTTTATTTCAAAAAATTAGAATTTACGTTTAAAAAGCTACAAAAACACCAAAAACAAATCAAGCCTCTCCTTTATCGTCTCTAGGTAGGATAACATGCTTAATGCCTTCCTCACACTCGATGAGGATATAATTCACCTATTTTTCCCTAGAGCTTTTATAGTTTCATATTTTACATTTAAATCTTTAATCCATCCAGATTTCATTTTGGTGTGAGAAAATGATCATCTTTCATTGCCCACCCCCTCACCAAAAACATAGTCAATGTTTTCTCTGCATCATGTGTTGAATAATGAATCCGACCATCCCCTACTAATGTGAGGTGCAACCATTGTCATACGATGATTTCTTCTGGAAGCAGTTCTGTTCAGGACATTCTGGTACCTGTGCCATGCTGTTTTAATGACAAAGCTCTTCTAGTTTATGATAATGCACATGCCCTTCTTCCCTTACTCCCTTATGTTGACCTTTAACAAGTTACTTTGGGCTCTCTAAGCCTCAGTTTCCCTACCTGTGAACTGCAGATAATGTTAATACTTGTCTCATAGGCTTTGAGGAATAAATGAGATAATCCATGAGAATACTTAGCCCAGTGCAGTTATGATATTAGCTGTAATTGTTATTAGTTATAGCATACTGTCTAGCATATAGTGTATATTCAGTAAATTAACATACTTTTAATAATTTGTGGGAATTCCCTGGCACTTTCACTGCCATGGGCCTGGGTTCAATTCCTGTTCAGGGAACTAAGATCCCACAAACCATGTGGTGTGGCCCCCCCCCCAAAAAAATAATTGGCTTATTTACACACACTAAAATACCTTTGAATGCTTTGCAAGCCTAGTTTTTTAGCTTGGGTTGTTAAGTGTTTCTTTCTGAATACTCTATCATTCTTGTCCTTGCCTATAATTTAGTGCTGGAGGGTTTTAAAATTATCTCTTGCATATGTAATACATATTTTTTATTCAGTTTAAATTCTGATTCTTCCTGAGCATTGTAACTCTATACATTGGACATGGCAGATTAATGTCTCTCTTTTTCAGGATGAAATTCAAACTTCTGCATCTTCTTGTGATGAGATTGAGGTACAGCTCAGCAGCCAGGAGCAAGCTGAGAGGGAGCCAGTGGGCCATGTCACCAAAACAAGGAGAAGGCGCAGGACTGTCTACAGGATCCCTGACTCCCAGGTGAATAGAAATGTGCAAACTAAAAATAAGCTACCACCTGTGCCCAAACTGGTATATTATTAGGGAGCCTTCTCTTAATTCCCTTATGATATCGGGTGGTGGCAAACACTGCTGTGAGCTCCATGAAAGCGCAAACCTGAGTCTGGCCTCATCACACCCCGGGCACTGGCACTCGGAAAGCACTTAGTAAGTATTAAGCACAAATTAAACGTTTGCTGAATAATATGAACATTCATTGAGTATTTTCTTAAGTGAGGTGTAGTAAGTAAGAAGGAAAGAGATACCAACATCAAATATGATTTTTTTTTTTCCTCCTTCCTATCTTGTCCCGGGCCTGGTGATCAGCTGAGCTTAGTCTTTGAACAGTGTGGTCACGTGATTCCGGGAGCTTCTCCCACTTGCTCTGAGAGGACTCTGATTTTATTATCCTTTCATTCAAATGTAACTTTTACAAGATGGTCCTAATTTTTATTTTCTAGCCTTGTGTAGTCCCTTAGTCACTAGCTTGTCTAGTTAGTTTCTCCTCCCTAGGAGAGCAACCTCTGCTCTTCTAGAGGTTGTATGCCTTCCAGTGGTCCCTAGTCTCTACTATTCCCAGATGCATGTTCTCATGACATTTGGTGAGGCAGAGAACCAAATCTGCCACTCAAAAATCTTGGTCTCCTACTTTTCTTTCTTCAATTCATTTTCCTCCTCAATTTGGTACCTATCTTTGGAAGGCAGTGATTACTTTTTTCTTTCTTTATGTCTGAATATAAGCAATGTTTTTAATGATACGTTTTTAAATTGAGATATAATTCACATGTAACATCCTATCAGTTTCAGGTGTACAATGTAATGATTCAATATTTGTGGCGATCATTTCACAATATATATACAATAAGTCTAGTTAACACCTCACGTAGTTACAGTTTTTTTCTTGTGATGAGAACTTTTCAGATCTACTCTTAGCAATTTTCAAGTGTGATTCCTTCTTATTTGTTATTGAAATCATTTATTTTCTTTTAAAATCTGTAGCAGGATCATTCAGAGATAAAAGTATGTGATCCTACTGAATTCCAGAATCAAGAAAAGCATGAAAACCAGGCTCTCAGAACTATTGTAGAAGCTCCTTCTCTACCAAACAAGAGTCAAGATGAGAATGCAGTGCCCTCAGGAAAAAGTGGAATAAAT
This sequence comes from Grampus griseus, assembly GCF_964374135.1. NCBI lineage: Eukaryota > Metazoa > Chordata > Mammalia > Artiodactyla > Delphinidae > Grampus > Grampus griseus. Next base: position 84,848,213 of record NC_139018.1, read on the forward strand.
GGTATGCCAAGTAACTTTTTAAAAATCCAAAATTGCTAGGGTAACCATGTGCATTAATTTCCTAGGACTGCCATAGCAAAGTGCCATAAACTGGGCAACTTAAAACAACAAAAATTTGGGAATTCCCTGGCAGTCCAGTGGTTAGGACTTGGCGCTTTCACTGCTGGGACACGAGTTCAGTACCTGGTCAGGGAACTAAAATCCTGAAAGCCGCACGGTGCGGCCAAAAAAAAAAAACCAAAAAACACAAATTTATTCTGTCACAGTTCTGGAGGCTGGAGTCTAAAATCAGGGTGTCAGTAGGGCCATCTTCCTCCAAGATTCTGGGGAGAATCTTTCCTGGCCCCTTTATACCTTCGGTGGTGGCTGTAGACCTGGGCTTGCAGCTAAATCTCTGCCTCCTCATCATGTGGCAGTCTCTCTGTGTGTCTTTTTCTTTCTTTTTTTTTTTTAACGTTCATTCATTCATTTATTTATGGCTGCGTTGGGTCTTTGTTGCGGCGAGCGGGGGCTACTCTTCCTTGGGGTGTGCGTGCTTCTCATTACAGTGGCTTCTCTTGCTGTGGAGCATGGCTCTAGGCCCATGGGCCTCAGTTGTTCTGGCATGTGGGCTCAGTAGTTGTGGCTCGTGGGTTCTAGAGCGGAGGCTCAGTAGTTGTGGCGCACAGGCTTAGTTGCTGTGCAGCATGTGGAATCTTCCCAGACCAGGGCTCGAACCCGTGTCCCCTGCATTGGCAGGTAGATTCTTAACCACTTCACCACCAGGGAAGTCCCTATTTATTTATTTATTTGGCTGTGTCCAGTCTTAGTTGCGTCACGTGGGATCTTTGTTGCAGTGCGTGGGCTTCTCTCTAGTTGTGGCACGTGGGCTCTCTAGTTGTGGCACACGGGCTTTCTAGTTGTGGTATGCGTGCTCTAGAGCTCATGGGCTCAGTAGTTGCAGCACTCAGGCTTAGTTGCCCTATGGCATATGGGAACTTAGTTCCCTGAGCAGGGATCAAACCCAAGTCCCCTGCATTAGAAGGCGGATTCTTGACCACTGGACCACCAGGGAAGTTCCTGTGTGTCTTTTTCTTTACATCGTTTTCTTAAAAGGACACCAGTTATATTGGATTAGGTCCATCCTAATGACCTTGGTTTAAGTTGATTATGTCTACAAAGACCCTTTCCAAATAAGGTCAGATCACAATTATTAGAGGTTAAGACTTCATTCATCATATCTCTTTTGGGGAAATAGTTCAACCCGTAACACCATTATGTAGAACTTCTAAGGGTTCAGCAATGAAAGCAAAAGTTAGAACCAAATACAGTAGGCCATCAGGTCACCTTTTTTTTTTTTGCGGTATGTGGGCCTCTCACTGTTGTGGCCTCTCCCGTTGCGGAGCACAGGCTCTGGACCCGCAGGCTCAGCGGCCATGGCTCACGGGCCCAGACACTCCGCGACATGTGAGATCTTCCCGGACCGGGGCACGAACCCGTGTCCCCTGCATCGGCAGGCGGACTCTCAACCACTGCGCCACCAGGGAAGCCCCATCAGGTCACCTTTAATAACCGTGTAGAAAGCAGAATATGAGTGGTATCTGGAAAGTTTAAGGCAGTTGATTTTAAGGCAGGATGAGGAGAGAGCCTGGCTCATTCTGCCAATTAGCTCCTTCTGGCCTGCTCCAGAGACAGGTACAAAGACCTGTTAGCCCCTTCAAGTAGGACAGTTAAAAAGGATCTGCAGGCTTCCCTGGTGGCGCAGTGGTTGAGAGTCCGCCTGCCGATGCAGAGGACACGGGTTCGTGCCCCAGTCTGGGAAGATCCCACATGCCGCAGAGCGGCTAGGCCGGAGAGCCATGGCCCTGGAGCCTGTGCTCCGCAACAGGAGAGGCCACAACAGTGAGAGGCCTGCGTACTGCAAAAAAAAAAAAAAAAGGGATCTGCAGAGTCTACCTTCCCAGGGGGGGTGGCCATTTTATTATGATAAATGTATATTTTACTTAGTCTCTAACCTCCTAAAAACCTCTTCCCTAAACTTTCTCAATTAAAAATTTGTTTCAATAAGGCCAGAAAACTTCAGTTCCCCTATGCCTAACAGGACTTGATGCTTTCTGATTTCATCCCTCGGGAAGCCTGCCAGTTGCAACAGTGTTTCAGTGTTCATTTCCCCCAGCACATCTATCTGGGACCTGAGGCTTGCCTGAGGGGATTGGGAGAGAAGATGATCCACTCATGTCCACCAAGCAGTTAAATGCAGAATTTCTAATGCTGAGCCCTCCCAGTTACCCCAGAATTTTGAATGTCTTACTAAATCTAGAAAGTTAAAGAAGGTAGATGTTCTGATTTGTAGGTCTGACGTGAGCCTGGAATTCTGCAGATTTAATAAGTACCCCAGGTAATTTTGATGCATATGCCTCATAAACCCATTTTGAAATCCTGAGACTAGGGGAATGTAAAGAAATAAGACAGGGTCAGAAGTGGGGGTGGAATTTAAAATATCTATTATTCCACCAATCTTGTTGTCAAGAAGACTTACTTCTAGGACCCAGTTTTGAAGGCATGGGAAAAATGAGGGTGGACCCTTTAAGTCAGGTTTGCCCAATGAAGCACACAGGCAGTTTGAAGGAGAAAAATCTGATCATGCAGTTTCTGGTGAGAGGAATTTTTTAAACTTTGACATAATTCCAGACTTAAAGTTGTAAGAATAGTACCAAGAGCTCCTATATATCGTTCACCTAGATTTCTCAAATGTTAATATTTTGACGTATTTGCTTTATCCTCCTCTCTATTTATATTTATATACATATCTACGTACGTATATGTGTTATATACATTTTTTTCCTGAACTGTTTGAGAGTGTTTCAGATATGTTCCCCTTTACCCCTAAATATTTGTGTTTCTTAAAACATCAGAACTTTTTCTCACAAATGTACAGAGAGCAGAAAGTTCACTGATAGGGCTTCTTCTTATTCCGCATTACAACTAACCTCTGAGAAACAACCACTTGTCAAGGTTTGGTATAGTATCAAAGAAGAATATCCACGATTATCTGAAAAGGCTATTAAAATACTCTTCACTTTCAACCACATAGCTGTATATGACAAAATTCGTTTTCATATATTCAATCAAAACAATATATCACAACATATGTATACAGAAGAAAAGAGAATCCAGCTGCCTTTTATTGTCAGATGTTAAAGAAATTGTAAAACAAAAACAAAAAACGCTCTACTCACTTTTTTGATTTAGAAATTTTAGCCATTTTTCGTAAATTATTTATGTTAACGTATAGTGGGTATATTTTTAGTGAATCAATTATTTTTTAATGTCTTAAGTTTTAATATCTAATATGGCACATATTGATATAATGTACATGAACAAAAATTCTTTGGGGTCCTCAGTAACTTTTGAGAGTACAAAGGGATCCTGAGGCTAGAAAGTGTGAGACCTGCTAACTAACCTGTAGACAGACCTTATCTAGATTTCATCCCAGCAATGTTCCTTAAAACAAAGGCAAATCTCGACTCATCCTTTGCATTTCATTGCCATGTCTCTCTTTTTTTTGAATAAATTTATTTATTTATACATTTTTTAATTTTTGGCTGCGTGGGGTCTTCGTTGCTGCACACGGGCTTTCTCTAGTTGCGGCGAGCACAGGCTACTCTTTGTTGCCGTGCACAGGCTTCTCATTGTGGTTGCTTCTCGTTGAGGAGCACAGGCTCTAGGCGCATGGGCTTCAGTAGTTGTGGCACATGGGCTCAGTAGTTGTGGCTCACGGGCTCTAGAGCGCAGGCTCAGTAGTTGTGGCACATGGGCTTAGTTACTCTGTGGCATGTGGGATCTTCCCTGACCAGGGCTCGAACCCGTGTCTCCTGCATTGTCAGGCAGATTCTTAACCACTGCACCACCAGGGAAGTCCTGCCATGTCTCTTTAAGCTACTTTAATCTGGAACAGTTCCGCAGCCTTCCTTTGTCTTCTAGCGCATTGACCTTTTTTAAATACAGTTTCTTGGGTCCTCTGACTTGGTTTGTCTAATGTTGCTGATGGTTAGATTCAGATCATGCACTATTGGCAGGAATCCCGCAAACTAGGGCTGTGTCCTCCTCATTCAGCACCCCAGAGGGCTCAGATGTTGGTTTGTCCTATGACTAGTCTTGTCCACTTGCATCACCTGGTTATGGTGGTGTCTGCTAGGTTGCTCCTTTGTAATAGTTATTATATTTCCATTTGTAATAAGTATCTTGTGAGGAATGACTGTGACTCCTTAAATATCCTATTTCATGGCCAAGGTCCAAGCAAAAGCCCTATAACCCCTCTGCTCTATCCAGTCATTCTTTTGCCTTGTTTTATGGATGCATTGGGAAACCTTAAGGATGAGTGACTTTATAAGTAGCATTTCTTGAAAACCCACTTGCACAGTTTTTAGTAGATTGCCTTAAGCTGAAAAAGATACTAGAATGTGAGAGATAAGTAGGGGGAAATAGCAACCCTTATATACATGATGGCTTTAACTGGATTTAAAGAACAAAAGCAAAACAAGTATAGAAGCAAAGGACCTGAGAAAATATAATAAATATAATAATAGCCAAAATGATAATAGTGTTTCTTAGGCTGGTGGGATTGTGTGACTTTTATCATCCTTGTTAAAACAACTAGACATGTTCATAGCAAAAGTTCTGGAAAAGAGTTTTATAAACATACAGAAATTTAAAAACATCTATACAAGAAGCATAAAATTTCTGTCTACTTGAAATATGAGCTAAAATTGTGGTGATGCTGTAACTAATGCTTTGTGCTCCTTGTGCCGTCTCTCCCACACATTGGCAGAGGCCTATCACATGAATATGCTCCACGTTAACTTACATTTCTTAATGGGAATAATTTTTGGAAATCTTTCATTAGTTCTGTATCCTTGGATTCAGGTAATGAAGGTCCAAAGATACCTTCAGAAAGAAAGAAGTCTCTCTACACAGATGGGTTTTCCAAACCCGGAAAAAATAAAAGAACTGCAAGCACTACTCCAAGTAAGTTTTGCACACAAAGAAACATAAAATGGTGGTTGGCCCCCTTCAGGCTGACGCTGGCGAGGCAGTGCACTGTGACAGCCGAAGGCTCAGACACTGGCATTGGGGTTTGCGCCCTCGTTCCCCCATTTTCTGCCTGTGAGACCTTGGGAAACTTATTTATCCCCAGTAAACCCACGTCCTCAGTTTAAAGTGGGAATAATTAAACTACCTATTTCATCAGGTTAATATATGGATTAATTAAGACAGTTTTCCACTTCTGATTACCTAGCAGGGCAGCTAGGCTGTAGCAAGTATTCAAGAAATATCTGAGAATTAATGTGTATCAAGTACTTGGCACAATGTCTACCTTGTAAAAACTTATTATTATTTTTAGTAATAAGTCTAAGGGACTCCATTTCTGGACATGTAATTCTCTTTCTCTATTGCCTGGCACATAGAATGTTGATTGTGCTATATATTTAGAGTACTTAAAATGCTGCTTAGCATATTTGAGAAATTCTAACAATTATACTTAATAAGAATATAATTAGTTAGAATAGTACAGAGCAGGAGTCAGCAAACTATCGCCCATCTTGGACTGTCTTATAGCCCTTGAGCTAAGAATGGTTTCTACATTTGTAAAGGTTGTATATGAGAAAGAATATGAGACAGAGACCACAGTGTATATGACCGCCAAGCCTAAAATATTTACTGTCTGCCCGTTTACAGAAAGTTTGCCAATCCTTTGCATAGAGCTTTCTTAGCATTATTAAATGTCAAATTTATGATTAAATAAAGGCCATTAATTAATTGGTGAGGGGAGAGGACAAATCTGTTAGTCTTTTCTTATCCTCTGGACTAAACAAAGATGTTAGTCAGCAGTGAAATGGACAATGGAGAGATGGTCAGTGTTCGATAGTTTATAAGGTGAATATGCTTTGCCCCTGACTTTCTAAAACCTAAATGTTTTGAAATTAAAATTTTAGCAAAGATGATGCTGAAGTTGAATGTCAGGGGTGCCAAGACAAGAATAAGTGTTAACAGAAAAACATAGGGAAGGTGAATAAATGGATTTTGTCTTGTTGTTAATTGTCATATTTGGGGAAATATTCTAGATTTTAAGAAGCTTCATGAGGCTCGTTTTAAGGAAATGGAGTCCATTGATCAATATGTTGAGAGAAAAAAGAAACATTTTGAAGAACACAATTCATTTAATGAACTGAAGGTATGCTGATAAAATTATGTTCTTAATGCCACTAAGCTGTTTGTTTTTAATGTTGATACTGTGTATATACAATGGTTAATACAATTAGCTATTATTCTACTAATGGAATGAATTTGTTTGAGTCTAATGTATTTTTATTATTTTAAATTTGTTTTTGAGAATTTTCAAAACCTTCCAGATAAAGCAGTGAATCTTCACTATGAAAAAGAATTCTGTAAAAAATAAAGTTAAAAAAATAAAACATTTTTTAAAAATTTGTAAAAAAATTTTTTTAAAGTAAACAGTAAAAAAAGGAAAAAAAAGGAAGAACTCCAAAGTAGCAATAAGTTGTTCTGTTTTCCACATTCAGACACTGTGCCTATCACTTTTGTTGGGGAAGGACTGATATATGGCTGAAGCCATCTCTCCCTGTCTCTGACCTAAAGGGAAAATGAGTGACTAGCAGTTGCTAATTTAAAGGCTTCCTGTCATAACTGAGCTCCCTGGGTGGGGGGCCTTCAGGCCAGGTCCTGCTGGACTCAAGCAGCTTCGAGTAAGAGAAGGTAAAGTCAACCCCGAGGCTGAGTTAGCAGCAGAGTAGTGAGTAAATAACATCCTAGGAAGTTGATGTTTCTGTCTTACATGGTATCTGGTGTTAAAGGGGTGCCACAAAGATGGATGGGAAACATTTTTGAATTTAATAATACATAATAACCTGCCTATTTCTCAAAGAATTTGAGGCAGTTTGTGGTATTACACACAACACAAAACAGTATAAATCTGGTTTAAAAGGGGCAGAAAATGAGCACTGTTAACAGGTACAGTGACTAATATATCAGTCACTCAGTTGAGTTTTGAGTTTTCTGATATCAGTGCCAATGGGGAAATGCACTGGGTAATAAGTTCTAAATAATTAAAAACAAAAAAACAAAAAAACATACGGTTCTTAGAAGCTTACTCTTGGATAATAAATGTTCATTTGAACATTTATAAAACCACTGTTACCACAGTTGAAGACACTGTTAACAGCCTTCTAGCAAACAGTCTTGGCATTAAACATCTCCATTCCTTCATAGTGATCTAGCAACATGGGTGGACAATCCAGGGAAGAGCTATTCAGTATGTCCATAAGAAGACTCTTAACTATTAGCAAGGGCTAAGTATCACAACATTCACAGCTGAGTATTGGGACAAGAGGCCCATCCCGGAGGAGCGGGGGAGGGTGTCCTGCTGATGCTTTACAGAAAGTAGACAGTTAGCTTCTTTTTCTGCATAGGCATGAGCTAGCTGCAAATATGCCTGTAAGGAGGGCCACTCGTTCTCCTTACCATGAAGCTGAGCCTACTTAAGTACTTGATTGAAAGTCAAGCTTTCTGTACTACATAATATGGATGAATTAACTTCCAGGTAAAAATTAAGGGCAGAACAACTGCTTCAACCATAAACTTGATTGTAGCCTTGAAGATGTGTTGAATAAATGAGTAGCTTGTGTTGTTTTTAGTTGATAGCCCCATCTGCATGAGTTCTAAAATCCCACCCCAGCGCCACTGTTTAAGGAATTGGCTAATCAAATGGGTTATTTGGTATGATCTGTTTGGAGACTAGAGAATAAAAAACAATTACAGTGACTTCACCATAGCTAATATGGATTTCTTGACGGTTGACTTGTTTGGGGATTGGTCATTTGGAGAGTGATGGACAATAAGAAATGAGCAGAGATCTAGAGAGAATCATCCTGGCTGTGACCAATCTCTCCTTTCGTGATTAGAGGATGGAAACCTGATTGAGTTAGTTGCCAAATGGCTCCCCTCTGCAATGATCTGAAACCTTGTGCCCTGAGTTGCCTGTTTACTTTGCTAACAGTAGGAATGATCAAATTTTTTGATCTTTGACAGTATATGACAAAATCCCAATTGAATTTGCATTTCTCTGATCATTACATGTTACATGTTTACGTTACAAATATTTATATGTGTTCATTGATGATTTTGCTGTGAATTTGCTTTTTCTTAATTTTTGCTGATTTATGAGCCACTTATCTATATTAATGATATATATTATGTATTAAATGTTCTAAATACTTTCCCACAGTTTGTCTTAACAGTGTCTTACCTTGTGGAAGGTTTTATTGTTTTATCCAACTATCCAGCTTTTCCTTCTAAAACTGAGGGTTTTGTCTTGCTCTCCCTGTTCCAAGATCATAAAAATATGCTCTTATATTTATTTTTACTGCTTTTATTATTTTTCCCTATGTTACTCCTTAACCCACATTTTAATTTTTATGTATGGTATGATTGAGCTCTTTGCTTTGTTAAAACAGGATTTTTTTTGCTAAAAGAAAGGAAGGAATTGATTAGATACACTGCAAGCAAAATAAATTAGTACTACTAGAGTCTGCGGCATAATATTCTACCTGAAAAGTCAGAAAGATTGGTATTCAGTGCGAGTAGATCATTTAAACATAAGTTGCTCAAGCAAAGGTATAGAGTTGGTGATTCTATCACCAGGTATACTGGAAAGTGGGAATTTTAGGGGAAAGACAGAAGAAGGCATAAAATGTGTGGTTAAATATAACAGCATACTTAATACATCTAACCTGAGTTTTCAGCTTATAGTAAAGATATGTATTTACCAAATACTTTGGTTTTAAATTTGTCTCACAACATGAGACTCTCTTCTGCTCGTATGTTGAAATGAGAAGTTAACATAATTCTCTAGTTTCTTGTATTATTTCATAGGATAGAATCAGAATTTTTATGTCTTTTGGCTTTACATTGTCAATTTTAATAGTCCTATCTCTGCTGTCAGTGAAGTTAGATTTCTTCTGCTTGCAACAGAGCTTAGACTAATGATAGTAAAACATTCAATCATTCTTTGTGCTTTGACAGTATCTAGAAAAAGATAACATAAGTGGAACCCTTCCCTGCCATTTCAAAGAGAGCATTTCCCTTCCTCCCTTCTTTCTTTTCTTTAGGTTTTTTTAAAAGAACTTTAAAAAGCTATTGGAGAGCCAGGGGTGGGTAGGGGAGGAATTATTTGTAGATTCCATAAGCTTTTTACATAGTAGGTTTCTCTTTGAGTTTGTATTTAATAAACTGCATATCATGCTCTCAAAGGAACCATCTTTCCAAGAGAACCGATTTATCCTCCCTTTCTGGCCATGGGGGACTGTTTAGCCACCTGCTTTCTCTAGTTAGAAAATACCTGGGGACATGGTAGCTGGGAAAGGCTTTCTGTAACACGTTACTCAGCACAACCAGAAGTTTCTCTTAAATCAGAGTCACCATAGCAACACAGGTGCAGGGAACTGCTCAGCCTGCCAGGCAGGTAGGGTAGGGTGAGGTAGTGGGGAAGGAAGGATGACAGGGTTAAAAGTGGCGATGAAACGGGATAAATGGGGGCACTCTCTTGCACTTTGCCCAGACAATACTGTCTCAGAGGCCAGCTTTAATGTGGTGTGTTTCCCTTTCTTCAGAAGCAGCCCGGCACTAAGGGAGTGGTGGCAACTCCAGTTCCTCCCCGAGAAAGACTCTCTGTGGCTCGTACCCCCGCCAGCCAACGGGGCTCACAAGGCCGGCCTCACGCAGGCCGTAGCACCTCGTGTGTGAAGGGGCTGGCCAAGCGCTCCGTGCTCTCAGCAGCTAAGATGAACGTCAGGTAAAGAAGAGCTCCAAAATGGAACCAAGGGCGAGAGCTCAAAGCTTTACTGCTTCTAATACATTTCAGGTGGACTACAACAAATATTTTAGTGTTGATGAAAAAGGAGAAAGGATCAGAATAGAGAGAAAGATCAGCAAACTGGTTTTATTTATGTTACTTTTTTTCCCTTAAATTTGTGTTTTCTTGTTTTGTCTACCTTCCCTAAGCTCGCGTGTTTTTTTTTTTAAAACACTACCTTTTTATTCGTTTTGTTTTGGTTTTTTAATTTATTTATTTTTTGGCTGCATTGGGTCTTCATTGCTGCCCCCGGGCTTTCTCTAGTTGCGGCAAGCGGGGGCTACTCTTCCTTGTGGTGCGCAGGCTTCTCGTTGCAGTGGCTTCTATTGTTGCGGAGCACAGGCTTTAGGTGCATGGGCTTCCGTAGTTGTGGCACACAGGCTCAACAGTTGTGGCTCGTGGGCCCCATTGCACAGCCTTAGTAGCTGTGGCGCACGGGCTTTGTTGCTCTGTGGCATGTGGGATCTTCCCGGACCAGGGCTCGAACCCGTGTCCCCTGCATTGGCAGGCGGATTCTTAACCACTGTGCCACCAGGGAAGTCCCCCTAAGCTCACATTTGATTCATAAGTAAAGATAGAAAATAAGATCTATATGGATATTTTACCTTATTAATTTAATGTATGTCTGCAAAGATGTGTACATAGAAATTTTTCCATTGACATAAATCTAAAGTTGAAGCTAAATTCCTAATCTCCCAATGTAGTGAGCTAAAGAATTGACTCATCCTAAACTATGAACATTGTAACCTACTGGGTACTGCAGTAGCATAGCCATCTCATGCTCATTGATCCCTGTTTTCTTTGCTTGTGCCTTTCCTGACATCAGATGAGCCCTCAACTGTGACTGTCCCCACAGATGAAGATCTTCAGGCTCCTTTCTCTTAATACCGAAATTTGATTCTCTCCTTTTTTAAGGGCGTTTGCGGCATCTAACAGAACTGGTGCATGGTAACACTTCCCCAACACATGCAATTATCTGACATAGTTTTTAAAAACTGAAAAATGCCCTTGAATTTGGAATTCTTATTGAGTTAGCCTGGAATATGAGGTACCTATACTTGGCAGTTCTGATTGTATTTATTAATAGTTAAGAACACCATGGTCAGGGGCTAGTCCTTGCTTCATGCAGGGTACAGAACAGCCTGGAATTAGTAGCACTTTTCCTACCGCATCTAATTTTCTTAACTCTGTTGTAGAGAGTCTTGAGTAATAATTTTAGATGTTGATTCAGGATCACCATCAAATCTTTAGTTGTAAGTCCAGAAGTTCCCTTCTGTTAACCCACCACCAACAACCCTATGTGTGTTTATGTCTGTCATTACTGGATTTTCATTGAATCTAAGATACCAGCCACTGAAGACTCACCATTATTCTATGAACCACTAAGAAAAAGCACTGCCGACTAACTTTGATGTGTTACCAATTGTAAAACACATTCTAATTTCAGAGATGTTAAAATGTAGAAAAACTCTGCATCAGAGGATCAATGAAAAACATTTATGGCAACTTGCTCTGAGTAGAAAAGGACTTATGTACCACTCAAATGAATGACATTCTTCTAGGAAGATGGAAGAAATGCTCCCATCACTCATTTGGCATAGCAATCTCCTGTTCCCTCAGACTTGCCCTCACTAGGAGGAGGAGAAAGAAGGGGAGCTTTTTAAAATACCTCCTAAACTATAACTTGAGGCACATAGGCATCTCCTTTGAGCTCTGCCTTATACTGTCTTTGGCCAAGGCAGGGAGAGCAGAGAATATAAAACCATATTTTACAAATAACAAGTTGATAAATGATTTGCTCTAGCATCATTGTTTAAGAACATGTCTATTCTGTGAAAGAGGTTCATTTGTATAACAAGTATTTATTGAGGCCCTTTCAGTGCTTGGTGATGGGTAGGTGGTTTTGTTTAGAAGCTTGACCCAAGTACTCATGTCTTATACTCCACTGTCCTATTTAGGTTTTCAGCTGCTACTAAAGATAATGAGCATAAGCGTTCACTGACCAAGACTCCAGCCAGAAAGTCTGCACATGTGACCACATCTGGGAGTACCCCAAAAGGCCAGGCTGTGCTCGAGACACACAAGTTAAAGACCACAAGGGCTGAATCTGCTGCTGGTAAAAAAAAAAAAAAAAACAGAACAAAACAAAACAACCTCCCTCCCACCCCCCAAAGTTCTGGTTTATCTTTAAACCATGTAGCTTCCTAATATGATTGTCTGTTTCTTTAAAGCCTCTCCATTATCTATAGAATCAAAAGCAAAAATTTGTCTAGCATAGTTTTCATTTATACTGGCAAGGGAAGTGCCAGAGACACAGACAAAAAAACCTGACACATCTGCCAGAGGACTCCATCCTGTCCTGAATGAAGAACATTCAGCCCCTTCTCAGGGATTAGGAGGGGGATTACAGTATTCGTTACAGCCTCTGAATGGTTCTGCCAGACTCTGAAACTAACAGGACCTAGAGTTCATGGAATAAATGCCACACTATTGACTACTAGTAGATTGTATAAGCCAGAATAAGCCATATAGATAATCTTCTACACACGGTCTACTTAATCATCACCTACAAAGACCAAGTGGTTTTCAAAAGAACACTGCAATAGCAGTGTGAAGGTTTAAAAGAGTATCACCAACAGGTTAAGGCCTGTATTAGAACTGAGTATATCAAAATTCTCTCAAGAGTCCTACTGAATGTCAGGCAAGAGCCTTGATTACACAGGAAGGACTGCCAGATTCCCTGAGACTAGAGCAATCCAGCAAGAGTTTAAACAAGAAGAGAGTATTATTGTTGGTAATAATCAGTGTGGAGACTGAGGATTTTTTCATGCCTTTGACACCTAAATTAAAGATTGAATAGTGGGACTGACAACTAAATTTCAAGAGAGAGTACAGAGGTGGGATCAGAAAATTTATGATTCTTCCTCTAGATGACCTCTCTCATTCCTACCCACCCTTAATCGTTTCTCTATCAGCAAGGAAACATTCCACATAACATTCTAAATCATCCTGTAATAGGGGAAGAAAGGGGCTTGGGCAGAGAGCAGGGCTAGAAAATGAAGAGTGGACTTGCCTAAGATGTGACTGTGTCATTTTACATGGAGCAGGGGTCACTGAGCAGCAGCCACCTGCCTAATACTGAGAAAGGACTCACAAATACTCACAGATAAGGACATGAGGCAGGAACTAAATGTTTGCCATATCCTGAGCTTTCTCCTCTAAGTAACTCAGGGGTGTGCCCAGTCGGAATGGCACAGTTTTCTTTCCCCGGTTATCAAATATGAATTTAATATAAATGAAATCAAACTAATTTTTTTCTTGTGATTTGCTTTATTCACTGTTTCAAGAATCATATTAATAAATGAGCTAAAGTTCATTTTCACCGTGTTTTTCAATTGTATGGATATATTTCAACTTATCCATTTTACTGCTCATGGACCCCATGGGTATTTCCAACTTTTGTTATTTTGTATAGTGTAGCTATGACCATTCTGGAACATGTCTCCTGTCCATGTACACAGTTTCTCGAGAGTAGGACTGGGGCTGCTGGATAGTAGGGTAGACAGACCCTTACATTACTGGTTTAATTGTACTGGTTTATATTCTCATCAGCAGTGTGGGACAGTCCCATTGTTCCCCTCCCTGCCAACACTTGATAGCAACACAGTGGAATGTCTTCAGCACAGGAGTTCTGTGCTTTTCTGGGTTGTTTCAGTAGGTGGTCCTAGATCCTAGTTGCTTGTTCACATATATGGGCAAGTGCCAACATTTGACGATGGCCTGAATGCAACCTGTGAGGGGAAGGGATTACAAAATGTGCCAGATATATGCTGCCCAACTGTAGCAAAAATGTGGCTTACTGAATTATACCATCCTGGTATATTTTTAACTTTATATTACAAAAATTCATATTCTTCGGTAACAGCCTTCATTAGTAACAACCAGAGCCATGGATCTTTTTATTTCTATGTGATTAGGTTCCTTGCAGGCTTTATATCTGTTTGTGTTAATGAAAATGTTACTATTAACAATATATAATTTTTTTAAAGGGTAGGGAATTCCCTGGTGGTCCAGCGGTTGGGACTCCACGCTTTTGCTGCAGGGGGTGCAGGTTTCATCCCTGGTTGGGGAAATAAGATCCCGCATGCCGCATGGCTCGGCCAAAAAAGAAAAACTAAATTAAAAAATAAATAAATAAAAGGGTAAATATCAGGGAAGCAGCCTGAAAATTTACCCGCTTATTTTTTTTTTAACTGAAATAAACTTGATTTACAATGTTGTGTCAGTTTCAGGTGTACAGCAAAGTGATTCAATTACACATATATATACATATGTATATATAACTGTATATATAATCTTTTGCAGATTCCTATCCCTTATAGGTTATTACAAAATATTGAGTATAGTTCCCTGTGCTCTACAGTAGGTACTTCTTTTTGGTTATCTATTTTATGTATAGTAGTGTGTATATGTTAATCCCAAACTCCTAATTTATCCCTCCCACCCAATGAATTTTTTTTTTTTTTTTTTTTTTTGCTGTACGCGGGCCTCTCACTGTTGTGGCCTCTCCCGTCGCGGAGCACAGGCTCCGGACATGCAGGCTCAGCGGCCATGGCTCACGGGCCCAGCCACTCCGCGGCATGTGGGTTCTTCCCAGACCGGGGCACGAACCCGTGTCTCCTGCATCGGCAGGCAGACTCTCAACCACTGCGCCACCAGGGAAGCCCTAATTCTTTTTTTAAAAACATATTTATTTGGTCTTAGTTGCGGCATGCCTACGGGATCTAGTTCCCCAACTGGGGATTGAACCTGTGCCCCGTGCATTGGGAGCATGGCATCTTACCCACTGGACCACCAGGGAAGTCCCTCACCCGATTAATTCTTAAAACAGGATTCTAAACTCCAGCTGATCCTAGGAAATGTCACAATATTTAGACACTTTGGGGAGCTGCTAACAGGGGAACAGCTAAGGGGTTGGTTTTCCTCAGTTATTCTTTTCTCCTTTTTTTTTTCCTTCCCCCCCCACCCTGTGTCCTCAAGTCCATTCTCTACGTCTGCATCTTTATTCCTTTCCTGCCCCTAGGTTCATCAGAACCATTTTCTCCTCCTTTTTAACCCTATATCTGTTTCAGACTGTTCATACTGAATTCTATTTTTAAGATTGAAAAGCGATACTTAAACAGGTCTTTTTTTCTAATTAAGCCCTTGGATCTTGTTTGTTGTTTTAGTTATTACCCCGTTCAAGTTGACAGCTGAGACAGCGCAGACTCCAATCTCCCATAGAAAACCAGTGTTTGATCTCAAAGCAAGTTTGTCTCGTCCCCTCAACTATGAGCCACACAAAGGTATGTGGGAATGTTTTGATGTACAAGATTTAAGATTGAACAATTCCACATCTGAGGATGTGAAAAATTCTAGTGACTCAGTGTAAGCCATACTTGGCGTAGAATTCCTGCCTCTGCCCCTGTATCCACGTGACCCATGATTTAAAAAGTGTCCATTAAGCAAATACTAAAAAAAAAAATAATTGATTCACTTACATTTTTATTAAGCAAAGACAACTTCTAATCAGTGTTACTACAAAGTATTAATAAAACTTCAGCCAAAATCAAGAAACTTGGAAGTTAGGCTGTGGGTAAATGAATGTTTTCTTTATAGTTTTTAAAGGATCCCAAGCTGAGAATCACTGGTCAAACAATCTGGGACATTTATTGGCCAGATGTCGCTCTTGGGGATATATTAAAGTATCTTTACATCCATTTAAAACGTCAGTACTTAATGTGATCTGTCAGTGCTTCTGGAATTACTTTAAAACAAAACCTTCCTATAAGAATCATGTAACAGTGTTTATTTTTAAATTACTAATGTTAATGAAACAAATATAATGAAAATGTAAGTCTTTTTTTTTATAGATTTATTTTATTTTTGGCTGCATTGGGTCTTCGTTGCTTCGCATGGGCTTTCTCTAGTTGCGGTGCACAGGCTTCTCATTGTGGTGGCTTCTCTTGTTGCGGAGCGCAGACTCTAGGTGCGCGGGCTTCAGTAGTTGTGGCTCGCGGGCTCCTAGAGCGCAGGCTCAGTAGTTGTGATGCACGGGCTTAGTTGCTCCGCAGCATGTAGGATCTTCCCAGACCAGGGCTCAAACCTGTGTCCCCTACATTGGCAGGCGGATTCTTAACCACTGTGCCACCAGGGAAGCCTAAAAATGTAAGCCTTATTTAGAGGTAACAATCAAACTGAACCGTGGTTTAAGAAAACTTCTCCCACCCATTTTTCCTCCCCAAGTTTTCCCATCTGTGGCAACGGCAACTCTCTCCTGAGTGTCGGGGCAGAAGCCTAGGAGTCACCTTTGGTTCCTCACTCTCTCTCAGACCCCATATCCAGTCTATCAGCTAGTCCTTTCAACTCCATCGTTGAAATTGATCTTTAATCTGACCACTCTTCATCCCTCCACTTTGACTCCCTTTGGTCCAAGTCACATCATCTTACCTGGGCTTCTACAAAAGCCTCTTTGCCCCACTACAACTTTAAAAACAAATCAGAGCACATCACTGCTTGCTCAGAACCTCCTAAGGTTTCCTGTCTCTCTCCCACCCTCATTTCATTGCCTCCTCCCTTCCCTGACTCTGTGTCAACCACACTGGTGTTTCAGCTCCTCAAACACTGAAACACCACCCCTCCTCCAGGTCTTTGAACTTGTTATCCCTCTGCTCCACCTGGAACACTATTCACACTGATCTTTGCACAGCTTGCTCCCTTGTTTTAATGGGGCATCCACTCAACTGTCAGCAACCGAGAAAGGTCTTCCCTGCCCACCCACCCACCCGCACTCTTTATTCCTCACCTTGTTTTACATTTCTCCATAGCACATAGCACCACCTGGTGTTATCTTACTTGACTACTGTCTACCTCTACCACTGGAAATGTAATCCCAAGAGAGCAAGGTTTTTTTTTTTTTTTTTTGAGAGCAAGGATTTTTGACCACTTGGTTCACTGCTATGTCCCTAGCACCTAGAATAGTCCCTGGCACATACCAGGTACTCAAAAAGTATTTGTTATGGGAATGACTGATCACCACTAACTTCTACTGATGGTAAAAAAACCTGGTTGAGAGCTTCATCTGTGCTTGTTATTTTATATCCTAGACAAGTCACTTAATTCCTTTATGGAAGGGAAAATAAATAAGTACTACTTCAGTGGTTACTGAAAGGATCAAATGATATAGCAGGTGTGAAAGTCCTTTCTATAAAATGGTAAACACTGCAAATGGTAATCTTTGGTACTCAGAAGTAGGTCAAACTATACAAATAAAGTAATATATAAACATCTGGAAATTTGGTCACAGTTCTAAAGCCAACAAAATATTCCCACTTGTTGCATTCCAAATACATTTTAATAGGTAACAATAATGATAAACTGCACAGATGAAATACTACTTTAATATTAAACATTCCTATGCAACGTTGGGATAAACTACTTAGTTGTTATGGCTTCTTTTAATGTGCTGTGTCATGGGATTCAGTATTAAAGTTTTTTTTGTTTTTTTAAGATTTTTTTCTGGCTTTTCAAGGATTAAAAGGTAGAAGACACTTATTTTTAGAGGAAAAAAATGTAATGTCTATCTGTGGAATATTAAATTGAAATTAATAGAATTATACTGGCAGATTTCTTTAAAAACAAAGTATGGGGCTTCCCTGGTGGCGCAGTGGTTGAGAGTCTGCCTGCCGATGCAGGGGACACGGGTTCGTGCCCCAGTCTGGGAAGATCCCACGTGCCACGGAGCGGCTGGGCCCGTGAGCCACAGCCACTGAGCCTGCGCGTCCGGAGCCTGTGCTCCGCAACAGGAGAGGCCACAACAGTGAGAGGCCCGCATACCGCAAAAAGAAAAACAACAAAAAAACCAAAGTATGAATGTTGACAGCAAGCAGGTAGCCACAGATGAAGAGAAAATTAGGAATATAAATACAGGAATCTTTTCATTTATTTATTTATGGCTGTATTGGGTCTTCACTGCTGCGCACGGGCTTTCTCTAGTTGCGGTGAGCGGGGGCTACTCTTTGTTGCGATGCATTGGCTTCTCGTTGCGGTGGCTTCTCTTGTTGCGGAGAATGGGCTCTAGGAGCGCAGGCTTCAGTAGTTGTGGAACACGGGCTTAGTAGTTGTGGCTCGCGGGCTCTAGAGCGCAGGCTCAGTAGTTGTGGCACACAGGCTTAGTTGCTCCGCGGCATGTGGGATCTTCCCAGGCCAGGGCTCGACCCATGTTCCCTGCATTGGCAGGCGGATTCTTAACCACTGCGCCACCAGGGAAGTCCCAAGAATCTTCTTAAATCTGTCTCTGTCTCTGTCCTAAACTAGGAAAACTGAAACCATGGGGACAATCTAAAGAAAACAGTTCTCTGAATGAACATGTCAACAGAGTAAGCTTACACAAGAAAAGTTATAAACAGCCTCATCGCCAGACCAGGTAAGTACATAATTATCCAGTTCTAACTCTTTTAATTTTGAAAGACTGTATATAAAAGCAGAGTCTCTGAGGGATAGAGTCACAGTAATAGTGGTGTTTAAGAAGAGGGTAGAAGTGGAATCATATACAGAACTTAATAAAAGTACATGTGCCTAGGCAATACCACAGTGGGTTCTAATTCAGTAGGTTTGAGATGGGACCCATGTATCTGCATTGTTTCCAAAGCTCTGCAGGTGATTCAGAAGAGGACCTGGTTCACAGCACTGCTCTTACATGACCTATCTGCCCAAACAATGCACCTGGATGTCCCTCCAGATACCAATCCAGGTGCCCAGGGCACCTAAGGATGCACATAAATTTCACACTCCCAGGGAAACCAGGCTTTCTAGGCTTCAGGGCTCTACACAGGGGGAAACCCCAGGATGATCCTTAGAGGCTTCTTTCTGTGTGGAAACCAAGTTAACACCAGAGTCTGACCTGGGCTGCAGCTGGTCCTGGTTTGGCCGATTCCCTGTGTGACACCCTCCTGATACCGGGTTAACTACCATTTGACTTGCCAGCTACCACCAAGACCTTACTACTTGCTATTAAAATCATTATCATGATTCTGGGCCTTTTTTTTCTCTTAATTCCTTCTCCCCAAAATCATAGTGGTTTAAGTCAGAGATCCTGATTCCAATTTTAGCACTTTTATTAGACAGTGTGATTTTGAGGTCGACCTTTGACTTCCACAGGTAGAGGTTTCTCATTTAAAACAAACTAAAAAAAACTACAGGGGTTGGATTCGATCTCCAAGGTGTCTTCTGCTTCCAGTTCCATGCTTGATTTTAGAATGCTGCCTTAACATTAAAAACAACAACCCCCCCCCCCCAAGTTCTAGCCTTTTAACACAACAGTGACTTACAGGTGTGGCTTCCATCACAGAGACCACTGGACAGAGCACAATGTCCTGTAAGAGTGTGCTTTACACAAGTGTGCTGGATGTCATTTTAAGTTTGGACATTAGTCTAACAATAGGTGCTTTGAAGTGGTCTGTTTGGAGCTTCACTAGAGCCTAACGTATACCTATCCCTCCTTAGGGAGGAGCAACGGAAGAAACATGAGCAAGAACGAAAGGAGAAGAAAGCAAAGGTTCTGGGAGTTCGAAGGGGCCTCATTATGGCTGAACATTCATAATTTAATATCTCGTAAATATTCCTTTTCTCTGAACCCTCTTTTGTAAATATTTCTGTACTGTCCTCTCACTTTAGCCAAAAGACCTTTTTCTGCTCTTAACTTTGTTCGTATATATGTAGTGTCTGTGGCTTCTTCACGTTTTACCCCTGAAAAGACATTACTACCTTTAAAGCTCTCAAATTCTTTTGAAATAGTTTTTACCTAAGCCCCTGTACAACTAACTCAGGTTTCTAAAAAGACCCATCCTGTAGATTCTTGACCTAGATTTTTAAGGTCAAGTTCCCTCTGCTGGCTCTAATAACAGAACTTCAGTCCTCTTCTAGGCAAAAGCACTTACCTGATGGTAGCTAATTATACTACAGACTTTAGTAGAAATTGAACAATAACAAGTTATGAACAGGGTAAGCTGTGAAAGGCCACCTCTTCATCCTCTAGAGAACCTAGTAGTCTTACCGAAACTGTGGGCCATATGAGTTTATAAGGCGTCAATATTTTATCTATGTGAAATGTTTCATTTAAGCTTCTATGTACCTCTTTCAGATCACTTCATGTAATTGTCAGTTACATCTCTTTTTTTTTTTCCCCCCAATATATTCTTAAAAACAAAACTCTAGCTCATTCTAGCCTGGCTTATTTAGAAATATACAGGGTCATATTGAAATTTGAGGATTGTTGCTTTAAGGATTACTATATGCTCTGTCAAACTTATACATCTTACTCAATTTATGGAAAAGACTAGAGTTGCTTAGTATCATATTCATGTCTGTTGCACCCGAATGGAGCTTCCGAGTTTTGTACTGCTTAAAATTTTCATAAATAAAATTTTTTCTCATGGGGGGTAGATTCATTCTTTGTAAATATAATTGGTTTCTAAAATTTAGTTGACCAGCCAAGACTAACAAGAGTTGACTTGTACTCTTTGTGTATCCTTTCTTGACCGTCCACTCCCCACTCCTAGAAGAAATGACTGTCCTTTTGTATTTTCACAGCACCTGTCAGATTCTGTTATACTTATTGTTATACGTATATGGGCCCACAGAACATGGCATACTCCTGGGTGCTTAATAAACTCAGATTTTGCTATCAAGAGGCAGAGATCAGATCAATCAGGAAATCTGTGTCAAATACACTGCTACTGGGAAGGTGAAACGATATAACCACTTTGGAAAACAGTTTGGTAGTTTCTTTAAAAAATTTAAATGTACATCCACCATATGACCCAGCAATTCTCCTAAGAAATGAAAACATATGTCCACACCAAAACTTGTGTCTGCAAATATTTACAGCAGTATTATTCACAGTAGCCAAAAAGTGGAGAAAAATCCAGCTGTCCCATCAATGGATGGATTTAAAAAATATGCACTAAAAAAATGAAATACTGATAAACACGCTACACCATGGATGAACCTCAAAAACATTATGCTAAGTGAAAAGCAAGACACAAAAGATCATATATGATTCTATTTATATGAAATATCCAGAGAAGATAAACCTATAGCAAAAGTAGATTCGTAATTGTGGGGCTGAGAGTGGGGATGAAGAGTAACTGCAAAGAGGCACTGAGGTTTCTTTCTAGGCTGATGGAAATTTCCTACAATTAGTTCACGTAAAGACAGACTGCAGAATTCTGGGCATTCCCTGGCAGTCCAGTGGTTAACATTTGGCGCTTTCACTGCCGTGGTCCTGGGTTCAATCCCCGGTCAGGGAACTAAGAACCAGCAAGCCATGCGACACGGCCAAAAAAAAAAAAAAGACTGCACAATTCTGTAAATAAACTAAAAAATCATTGAATTGTATACTTAAAACAGATGAACTTTATGTTATGTAAATTATACCTCAATAAAGCTGAAAAACAGATAATTACATGAAAACATACAAAATAGTATTTAGGCCAAGATGGATGGGAAAGCTATCAGCCTTTGTGTATTCTCTTATTTTAAACTTGGCTCTCGTTGGGTACTCTGGCTATATCATATAGTTTCCTACTTCTTCCTCTAAGATGACAAGAATTGATCAGTTTAAACTGTGTTAATCAGGGTCTTATTTTTGGTATATGCAATCTCTAATACTAAAAACGACTGGGGAAGCCTTGGGGACATTAGTCTCTAAAGTAAGAACTGGTAAGGATCATGCATCTTTGGAGAACCAGCTATGCAGGTGTTATGGACTGCATGCTTGTGTCCGTTCCCTGCCCCCGCCCCCTGCCCAATTCATATACTGAAATCCTAATTCCAAATGTGACTTGGTACTTTGAGGTATACTTGGAGGCCTTTGGGAGGTAATTAGGTCAGGCAGGTGGCACCCTCATGATGGGGTTAGTGCTATTTATATGAAGAGAAAGAGACTAGAACTTGTTCTCTCCATGTGAGGATACAGTAAGAAGGCAGCTGTCTACAAGCCAAGAAGCACTCACCAGACACCAGGTATCCTGGACTTCCCAGCCTCCAGAACTGTAAGAAATACATATGTGTTTTGTTTAAGCCACCTAGTCTATAGTCATTTGTTATAGCAGCTTGGGCAGACTAAAACAGGTATCTTTTCCCAGTGACTACTACAGCACCTTAATATTCTTCAACAGTCTCCTATCCTGATAGATTAGAAAACAGAAGAAACCTATAAGGAATAGAATGGTAGAGGGCCATAAACAGTCACCACAGAGACTCCCTGCTTTGGAAACCACCTACTTATATAGGAACTGTTGCTAATAGGAATCATTCTAACCAAAAACAGTTATTTACATAGTACCTCTGCATCAGTACTTGATTCTTTAAGTTAAGGTACAGCTCAGATCCTGGTCCCTCTTAGCAGCAGCATTTAGCTATGTTTTAGGGAATACATACCCGCCATTGTTTGGATGCCATTAAAGAAGTACTTTATTTTTGTCATCGTGGATTCTACTACCCTTAGTTTAGTAACACAGAAATACTACATGATCTCTATTTAAAAAGTCTTGGATTAAGCTCTGGAGAATTTTCATAGGCAAATTCTTCTGTGTGGGCTGGATCAGTAAATACTCCAATAAAATCTATTTCTAGGAAGAATGGACCATCCACTTTATCAGCCAGGGTGAATCCAATAGAAGAGATCTAAATTTAAAATAGAGAAATTGATCAAAATCTCATATGCTGATGTTGTTCCTGGAGTTTTAAAATTCCGTACTATCAGCCCTTAGCAAGTATACGATAGTTCTCATGTGCCATAGCCAATTAGAGGAAGTACAGGACTGCTTTTCTTTCCACATTCTACTTCTCTCTTTAAAGTAGTGCCAGTTAAGACTAGTAAGTACAACATGGATGTCTAATGGAGGTTCCTTGAAGCTCTCCTGAACTCTAATACTCTTATTTTAAAGCTAAAATAAAATGCAGGCACGCTGAAAGGAGGACCATACTGAAATTCCTCCAGGATGGGGGTTAGGCTCACAGGATAGCTCTGAGTCAGCATTTGTCTAGGTATAATAGGAGTATACTTAAATAGGAATTTTCATCTTTCATTTGCCAGCCTTCAAAAATGGACTGAACCCATCCTCACAGGAGTTCTGTTTCACTAAAGATAATATAGTTCTGAGTGAAAATACAGGAAAATGTTACCTTGTCAAGCAGAAGCTGGTACTGGGCATCCCGGATTCTTCCTCGATTAGAGAAGAAAAATTTGGAGAAAGGAATCTGAAAGAAGAAACCATTGACTTCAGATCTGACATGCAAGCAACGGAGGCATCTGTTTAGAACTGCAGTGATAAAATAATAACGGTTTAAATTGAATTTTAAAATTATCTAATATGTGAAGTTATAACAAGTGGCTAGTCATTTGGATCACAGAAAAAAAAGTTTTTTTAATGAAATAACCTAAGTACTAGAAGAAAACAGGTGAAAACCTTTCTAAGCCAGGAGTCCCAAAGGAAAAAATGACAGAGAACAATTATAACTTTCTGATGGCAAAAACTAGTATCCTAAACACAAAACTTTTACAAATAACTAAGAAAAAGATTAAACAACCCAGTAGAAAAATGGGGATGGGAGAAATAGGCACATCTGTATACTGCTGGTAGGAGTGCAAATTAGTCCAACTCTTTTAGAGAGCAGCAGCTAGCAACTGTGGTAGGCAGGATTCTAAGATGACCCCCAAGATTTCCACCTAGTGGAAATCACCTTCTTCCAGGGATTCAAACACAAATCTCAGTGCTGCTGTGAAGGGACTCTCCCGAAGTCTGGTCCCAAATCAGTTGACCTTAATATAGGGAAGATTATCCTCTGTAGGTCTGACTTAATCACTTGAGCCCATAAAAGTGCCTGGTAAAAGAGGTCAGAAGAATGAGAGGGATTCAAAGGGGAAGGTCAAGGGGATTCTCCACTGCTGGCTTTGAAGATGGAGGGAGCTAAATGGTAAGGAATGTGGACAGCTTCTAGGAGCTGAGAGTGACTCCCAGCTGACAACCAGTAAAGAAACCAAGACATCATTACAATCACAGGAACTAAATCTGGCCAATAACCAGAGTGAGCTTGGCAGTGGATTCTTCCACAGAGCCTCTGAAAAGAAGTACAGCCCAGATGACACCTTGATTTCAGCCTTAGAGAGCCCTGAGCATTGAACCTGGCCACAGGGTGTCCCAAACCATGACTTACAGAACTGTGCGAAGTTTGTGGTAATTTTTTATGTAACAATAGGAAACTAACACAGCAATATCTAGCAAAATTTGAAATGCCGTAACTTGATCTGACAGTTTCACTTTTAGGAATTTATATTACAGATAAACTCTGACAAACACATAAAGATACAGCTTTTTCTAATTAAAAAAAAAAGGTAAAATAGGGGAATAGTTCAATAAATTATAGTGCAACCATACAACTGAATACTATGCAGCTATTTTAAAAAATGAAGTAGATCTATACATGATGCTGTGGGAAGACCTCCACAACATATTAGTAGTAAAAAAGTAAGAGATAAACAAAATCTATAGTATAAATATCATTTATGTTATTAAATACAACTTTTTTCTTGGCCACACTGTGTGGCTTGCAGGATGTTAGTTCCCTGACCAGGGATTGAACCTGGGCGCTGGCAGTGAAAGCCCCAAGTCCTAACTACTGGACGACCACCAGTGAATTTCCCCTAAAAACAAATTTTTTAAATGCCTAAAAAAAAACTAATAAAAAATTTACTATAGCAACTGGGAACAACCCAAGTATCTATCAATAAGGACTAGTTCAATCAGCTGAGATATCCATATAACAGAAAATACCAAACAAAATAACAAAGAATGAAAAATAATTCCATGTAGTGATATGGAAGCTCTCCAGGATCTAAATTTTAAAAATATAAACTGGCACAGAAGACACATAAAGTATGCTATATTTTTTTGAGTAAACAAAGGGAGAAAATAAGTGTATGTGTATATATACTTGCTTATATTTGCTTAAAAAAACTAAATCTATGGAAGAAACTAATAAATGTGGTTACCTATAGAGGGTGAGGGCAAAAAGGGTGGAGAGAGAACTGAGTGGGAGTGAGACGTTTTTGTACATCTTTTTATATTATTTTGATTTTTGAGCCAAAAAATAAAAATGAGTTAAAAAAATAAAATGTACTGTTCAGATTATCACCAAAAACACTTGCTGACATAAAAGCAAACTCAATTCAAAGCTCATTTAATAAAGCACCACTGCACAAGATCATGTTCCTCACACAGCAAATCCAAGTGCAGTCAACATCCTCAGTTCACGGGCTCCCTTCATTTCTGTTACATAAACCTGAAAGGGACCCTGCACCCCCAGCCTCCAGTCAGTTCCTCATTTTTGCATCCTGGTTGGGCACTTCATCTACCTCATTATTCAAAATATATTTTGGAAACAGAATCAATACTACCTGCTCACCATTCAAGGAGCATGAGCCACCCACCCCACTGGCCTTTTGTCTTTTTGTCATGTAATTTGCTAAGGCCACTGTCCACATTAAGGGAATTTTTTAGCCTGGAAAAAAAATGAAGCTAAGAAGCAGCATTAAATTGTACAGCTTGCATAAAAAGAAAAGGATCAACAGTTGTTTTCTCTCTACAGATGACAGAAAACTAGCATGCATAATTTTTCCATCATTTTCCTCTGTTTTCTTTCTCTAAGCATAGTAAATATTTGAGCATCTCACTTCTATTTACTAAAGGAGAATTATTCATGAAGACATGGACAGCAATGAATAACATTTAATTTTTAAAAATCTCTTCCCTGGGACTTCCCTGGTGGCACAGTGGTTAAGAATCTGCCTACCAATGCAGGGGACATGGGTTTGAGCCCTGGTCCAGGAAGATCCCACATGGTACCTAGCAACTAAGCCCGTGCGCCACAACTGCTGAGCCTGCGCTCTAGAGCCCGCGAGCCACAACTACTGAGGCCTGTGTGCCTAGAGCCTGTGCTCTGCAACAAAAGAAGCCACTGCAATGAGAAGCCCGTGAACTGCAATGAAGAGTAGCCCCCGTGTGCTGCAACTAGAGAAAGCCCACGTGCAGCAATGAAGACCCAACACAGCCATAAATAAATAAATTTATTAAAAAGATAAAAATAAAAATCTCTTCCCCAACACTTCCTTTAATAATTTAAAGAGGGACTTCCCTGGTGGCGCAGTGGTTATGAATCCGCCTGCCAATGCAGGGGACGCAGGTTCAATCCTTGGTCCGGGAAGATCCCACATGCCATGGAGCAGCCAAGCCTGTGTGCCATAACTACTGAGCCAGCGCGCTAGAGCCCACAAGCCACAACTACTGAGCCCCCATGCCACAACTACTGAAGCCCACGTGCCTAGAGCCCACGCTCCACAACAAGAGAAGCTACCGCAATGAGAAGCCCATGCACCTCAACAAAGAGTAGCCCCCTCTCGCTGCAACTAAAGAAAGCCTGCGTGCAGCAACTAAGACCCAACACAGCCAAAAATAAAATTTTAAAGTAATAATAATAATTTAAGGAAAGATGTTGCAAACAACTATCATTTCCAGCCAAAGATTAGAACTACAAGTATTTTCAGGAAAGAAAGTAATAAGTAATTGTCAATGATTATACTGGCAAATAATTTGGCAATGTGCATCAAAGGCCTTAAAAATGTACATATCATTTATTCTAGGAATTTTATTTCCAGAAATACATCTAAGAAAATATTTAAGGATATTTACCTCAGAGTTTGGTATAAGAGTGAAAAACTCTGAAAACAATCTAAATGTACAACAATAGAGGATGGATTAAGTAAATTGTGTCTATTTACATAATATGCAGATATCAAAAATGATGTAGAAATATATTTCAACAGAAAGTTGTATATAAAATTCATTTCAGTGAACAATGTATGTTATAAAATAGCACTGGCACAATACAATTCTTGTAAAAAAAAGTGTAAATAGAAAAGTCTGAAGGTGCATACTAAAATAAAAATAGTATTTTACCTCTGGGTAGTGGTACCACAAGATTTTTTTCCTTTTCTGCATTTTCTAAATATTCTATAATGAGATATTGTTTTGTTTATTAATTTGTTATAAGTATTATTTATATACAAGCATTACATACATAATAATTTTTTGGTTATACATCTGTATTAGTGTATAAATATATATCTATTATATGCTAGGCATTGCACTGTTCTAGGTGCAGGGGAAACAGCTATGAAGGATACAGACAAAGTCCCTGCTCTCAGAACTTACAGAATTTATGTTCCAGAGGAGCCTGGTAGAGAGTGACAATAAACAAATAGACAAGTGAATGAAAAAGATAATTGAATGAATGAAATAGACAAGTGAATGAAAAAGATAATTTTACTTAGTGATAAGTTCTATGAAAAAATTAAACAGGATGTTGTTATTGGGTGAGAAGGTGCAACTCTAGCTAGAAGGATCAGGAGAGGCCTCTCAGAGGTGGCTTTGGAGCTGAGAGGTAAATAATAGGAAAGAGGAAGCAGGTGAAGACGTGGGAGAAGAGCACGCCCACAGATACAGCATGAAATACAAAGGCTCTGAGACAGAAGTAGTTTGTTGGGTTTGACACACACAAAAGGGGCCAGTATGGAGGAGGGAGGGGGGAGGACAGACTGAAGATGAAGACAGGGGTGTGCTACTGTAGGCCCCGTAGGCCATGTTAAAGAGTTTGGACTGTATTCTAATAAAGGGAGACCACTGGAGGGTTTTAAGCATGTGAGTGATGTAATATGAACTATGCTTTAGAAAGATCACTCTGGCTGCTGTGTGCAGAGTGGACTTTAGGAGGCAAGAAGACAAAGAAGGATATCAATAAAGAAGCTCTTGTAGTAGTCCAAAGGCCTGGACTAGGGTGAGATTGGAAGAGATGGCTAGAAATGGTCAGATTCTAGGTGTATTCTGGAAGGATAGGTGAGCGAATTTGTTAAAAGACTAGATGCGGTGTGGGGGAGAAAGGGATCCAGGATGAACCCTTAGGTTTAAGTATGAACAAAATGGGGACTTTCTTTTGAATTTATGGATTAAAAACCTTCAGAAGGCAGAAGAAAAGAATGGGCACCTGATTTTGCCCTCACTCCCTAAATTTCCACTATTTTCCTCCTGATTAACATTTTTTACCTTCTAAAAGTTTTTTCTCCCTACAAAATAAGATTGCCTTATATTACCAAGAAATAAACAAAACCAAAAATGTTGATAACTGTAAAGTATGAAGTATTTATTCCTCTTAAGGGAGCCTTTCTGCTCAGCTAGGGACACTAGCTTAGTACAGTTGCCTGGAAGAGATGATATGGCCAGAACTTAAGAAGAAATACCTATAGTACTGATAATTGTGCACAGGGCAGAGATGGACCCATGACTCGGCATGGGTCCACATCCTTATCAAAAATATTTACTGGTCAGTAAGCTAACATTTATATTAATAAAAGAAAAAGTCGGACTTCCCTGGTGGCATAGTGGTTAAGAATCCGCCTGCCAATGCAGGGGACAGGTTTGATCCCTGGTCTGGGAAGATTCCACATGCCACAGAGCAACTAAGCCCACACACCACAACTACTGAGCCTGTGCTCTAGGGCCCGCGTGCGGCAACTACTGAGCCCACGTGCTGCAACTACGGAAGCCTGCACACCTAGAGCCCATGGTCCGCAACAAGAGAAGGCACTGCAGTGAGAAGCCTGCGCACGGCAACAAAGAGTAGCCCCTGCTCGCCACAACTAGAGAAAGCCCATGCTCAGTAACGAAGACCCAACGCAGCCAAAAAATAAAAAAAAAAGTCAATTATGTAAATCTTGCCCTTAGGTCCTCTTCCTTCTTTCCTTTCCCACACTGTCCAAGAGGAATTAATAAGAAAAAAAAAACAAACTACAATGTAACCATGATCTCATAAGACCTCATTTTCATACACAGTAAAGACTTACGCTGTTACCTTGACTTCCTGCCAGTAGGGCCCCCCACGGGTGAACATGAAGTAACTGTACATCTGATCCTTCCTCTGGATTATATCCGTGTCCTCCCTGATATTCACCATCCAAGGTCGACCATCCCCACGGACACGAAGATACAGAGTGTTGAACTGGGACCAATCATAAAACCTCTTCCTCTCAAAAGGGCCCTAAGGTATAGAAAGGAAAGTTAATTTCACCTCATTTTCCACTATTAGCAAAATGTGAGTCATCACCTTTTACAGCATCAAAAGGATCAACAAGCCATTTTTCTGCTTTTTTCTGCTTCCTACCACGGTAAGGAGGCAGATAAATCTGGTGATTCTTATTTTAGTACAAAATACTGACCTAGTTAAATGTTTCTAAGGTAATGTTCAAGACCTGATTGGCCCAGGACAGTGTTTACATGGGGTAGACACTCACTTGTGTCACTGAACGGAAATGAATTACTGTATGTACTTTCTTTCCCAGGGCCTAGGAAGCAATGGCTTCTGACTGGGCCATTTTATGACAACTGCCCTCCCATAAATCAGAAAACTATGAAAGACCTCAAGTTTTAAAACTGGTATTTTTTTGACAACACCTACCATCCATTGAAAATATACATTAATCACTCTGCATGCATAATTTAATCCTCATAACAGCCCTGAGATAGGCACTATCATTGTACTCCATTTTATAGATGAAGAAACTGAGCACTCAACCAGTGGTAGGTCCAGTGCTATTTAACTCCAAAATCTATGTTCTTAACAACTACCTAAATTGTCTCTGAAAGTAGAACGTAGTGTTAATTTCCAAAGGTGTTTGTTTACAGCAATCTCAGAGCTAATCGGATTTCAAGAATAACAGTGCTTAGATACGAACTATTACTAGTCATGTAATTTTAGACAAGCTACTAAATCTCCCCAAGCCTGTTTCCTCAGCTGTAAAACTGGGATGGTTATACCTTACAAGATTGATGTGGGGAATAAAAGGGATAATGTATATAAAGTAATTAGCACAAGGACTGGCAGGGTAACTTAATAAATGTTACTGACTACTTTCATTATTCCACAGTACATCATAGAATTATTTTCTACTGTGGGCTGACCAAATCCATTCTGTGGATTTTCAGGGCCTGAAAAATAAAATCTTGTACACATAGTTTATTACCTCTGAAAGAACATGAACCTTTCTTTTTCATCATTATCTGGAGAGAGGGAGCCTAATACTATTCCTATTTGCCTTTCTCCTTAAAACACCATAACCAAGGGACTTCCCTGGTCTTCCAGTGGCTAAGACTCCACAATCCCAGTGCAGGGGGCCCAGGTTCGATCCCTGGTCAGGGAACTAGATCCTGCGTGCAGCAACTAAGAGTTCTCATACTGCAACTAAAGATCCCACATGCCGCAACAAAGATCCCGCTTGCCGCAACTAAGACCTGGCACAGCATGCATGCATGCATGCATGAATGAATAAGTAAATATTAAAAAAAAAAAAAGGGCACCACACCAAGCAAACACCCATGGGCTGTGGCCACAGCCGGGCACGGGAACCTGTCCAGAGCAGCCCTGAAACACCTGATCAGCATTGCAAAAAGCAACAGGCTGGTGGCAAGACAAAGGAGCTGACCTAAGTAGCCTTGGAAAATGGTGTTCTGACTGGAAACCAAAAGGCTAAAGACAAAAGAAACTATACATAAACATTGTACTGTAGTTGGTAAAGTTGTTTCTCACAGGGTTATAGGTTAGAAATTCTGAAACTGCTTTATTTATTTATTTAATTTCCGGCTGCATTGGGTCTTCGCCGCTGTGTGCAGGCTTTCTCTAGTTGCGGCGAGCGGGGGCTACTCTTCGTTGCGGTGCACGGGCTTCTCACTGCAGTGGCTTCTCCTGTTGCGGAGCACAGGCTCTAGGCGTGCAGGCTTCAGTAGTTGCGGCACGCAGGCTCAGCAGTTGTGGCTCACAGGCTCTAGAGCGCAGGCTCAGTAGTTGTTGCACACAGGCTTAGTTGCTCTGTGGCATGTGGCATCTTCCTGAACCAGGGCTCGAACCCGTGTCCCCTGCATTGGCAGGCAGATTCTTAACCGCTGTGCCACGAGGGAAGCCCTGAAACTGCTTTACATGTACTCTTGGGTCGAATTAATAAATGTATAGTAAGTGGCGGGAGACAGGCTTCACACCGTTACAGAAGTTATCAATAAACAAGAGGGAGGAAGCTAGAATAAATCATGTGGTACCGGATTAGAGTCAAAGCATCAGTATGAACTCATACTTAGCTTAATATAGATATAGAAATAGTTACAGATGTGTGTTTCCATGAGTTGGTATGCATACATATATTTCCTAGCTGTGTCCACTGAGAGGTCCTAGAAATAGTGTCAATCCAGAAGCAACAAGCATACTCAGCATCCAGATCTTGGTTTCCAACTCCATCTTCCAAAAAAAAAAGAACCAGGGCTCCTTTGAGAAATGGCTAATTCTAGGGTTGGAACAGAGGAAATACAAGATGAGCTTACAGCACCTCGTAGTGCCAAAAAGTGCTCAAAAACACAAAAGGATGGGGGCATGTCAAAGGGACACGGCCAACCTGAAAGAGCTCCCAGTGACCAAAGCTGGAACAATCTGAGCAACAAAATAAATAACATAGTATTGGATTATAACCCAAAGTGTGAGTCCATACTAAATGACTGAATAAATAAATAAATGTGGGAGAAGAAACAAATCTTCCTTTCTGAAAAATCCCAAATAATTTATGTAAATACTACCCCTTCCAGGAGCTAGAACTTAATCCCACACCCTACCCCATGCCTTGAATGCAGGGTACACTTAGTGACTTGTTTCCAAAGAACAGAATATGGAGGGAAAAAAAAAAAAGTAACTTAACAATGGAGTAATCTGGCAAATACTACCTTGAACAGGTGATCAAGGTTAACACATCAGTGATAAGTCATGCTACTAGCATGTACCCTAATACGATGAGAAGGGTACTTCAACTCTGTGCTGTTCTTCCTAAAAATCCAGAAAACCCAAGTCTAACCAGGAGGAAAAAAAATCAGAAAATCCCAAATTGAGGATCATTCTGCAAAATACCTGACCAGTATTTCTCAAATCCTCATGAAAAATAAGGAAAGACTAAGAAATAAGGAAAGACTAAGTAACAGACTAAGGAGACATGACAACTGGATGTAATGTAATGTATCCTGGCTGGGATACTGAAACAGAATAAAAGATATTATGGAAAAACTGGTGAGATCCAAATAGAGTCTGGAACTAGTTAACAGTAACGCAGCAATGTTGGCTTCTCAGTTGTGGCAAATGTACCAAGTGATGTAAGATGGTAACAACTGGAGAAGCTGGGTGAGGGACACACAGGAACTCTCAGTACCATCTTTGCAATTTTTCTGTAATACCAAAAATATTCTAAAATTTAAAAGTTTACGTCAAAAAAAAAAACGAAAACCCCGGCTGACCCTTCTTCCACTCTAAGGAACCCCCAGCCATTAGAGGGTCTACGGCCTATGTTAGAGGAGATGTAAATCTCCCCAGATCATCGTTTAAATATGTAACCTCTCAGGGCTCCTCAAACATAAGCATGCCCCACCCTGGCCCCAAGTGATGCCCAGAAACATGTAACCTCTCTTCAGGAACCACTTCCCCCTTGTGCTTATGAAACTTTACACTTGTGCCCAGCAGTTATTTAACCCCATACACAAGATGAGATGCCAGCTGTTTTCATTTACAGAAAAAAAGCTGTCTGCTATAGTTCATGCTACAATGAAGTTCACCTCAGTTCACTAGAAAACTGCAGCTCCTGGGTCTCACGTACCGTTGGAATCTTGGATATCATTGCACAGTATCCACTTCGGCCACTCTCCCCATCCTGGGGTGCCTCAGAGCTCAGAGTTCCATACAGCAGTGCACTTTGGTTACTCCTGCCCATTTTCAGGAACACTTCACTTCTGCCACCAATCGTCTTATCAGAAGTCACTATCCACTTATCCAAATCTTCTTTGCCGCGGAACTGCCAGACAACCTTGGCTTGTTCCATCAAGACCTCATGCAGAGGGCGGCCTTCAGGCCCTATCCAATGATTCACAATATCATCCTTCAAACGCCTAAAATGGTCCTTTATTTCTTCTTTAATTGCTTTATCAAAACTAACTTCAGGCTTGTCCTCAGGAGAAGTTATATCCAAATCAACTTCTCTCTGGTGATGTCCTTCCAAATTCCCTTCAGTCTTCCTCTGAGAAGAGGCTTTGCCAGGAGCAGCCACTGGTTTCTCAAGACTGCTGGAACAATAATCTGCAAAGCGAGTACTCAAAAATGGACAAGAGGCAACACTTGGCTTCGGGCATTTTCTGAGAATGTAAGTGCCATTCAGCAATTTATGAACCAAAGCCATGATTAAAAGAAAATCAAAATGTAAATTTTTCCCTGGCCTACCAGGGAAAGAAGCTTCAGTAAATAGCCCAGTTCCACCTATAATAAAAGAGACAGTGAAGAGTTACCAGTATAGCCAATGAATGCATCATAATTTCAAATTCAACATGGATCATGTACTATGAAATTCATGAACTTATTTTCTAATTCTATGAACACTTACCCAGGGCCTACTATGAGCAGAAGAATGTTTACACGGTACATAATACATCCCACTGCCTTGTGAAAAAATGCCAAGATGAACAGAAACACAGGCCCCTTCATGGAGTTAATGATCAACCCCCAAATAATTCAAGTATGTGCTTCAAAAGGTTGTCAATTTTAAAGCAAATTTTTATGCCAGATTTTTAAAGAAATAATTGGTTCCTAAAATAAAATATTCAACTGTCAGTAATTCACTCCAGGATCTAGGCTAACCAACATTTTAGCACTTCATCTATAAAAAGAAGAGACTACAGTTCACATTGTATATGGAGTCAGAGGCCTGGACTTCACACCTAGAACTGTTTACCCTCAGGTAAAGCAGTTGATCTTTTGAGGCCATTTCCTCGGGGGAATGGATGTGCTAACACCTCCCCTACCTACCTTAAGGGATTCTTCTATAGATCAGATGGAATAATGGCTATAAAAGGTTTCTCTGATCCAGTAAGTCTGACAAGATCCCCAAGATTCTTCATGTCTAAGAAGCTCCTAGTCTAAGGCCCACACTGAGTAACAAGGCTCTATCAGCCACTATCTGATCTCCTCAAAGACAGAACCTAAACAATAGTAGCAATAATACCATTACATTTAAATGCCATTCTTAGTATTTTTAAGTCACCCTGACAAATATCTCATTTAATCCACATAAGCCTCCTGTAAGACAAGTCAGGTAGTTATCTCCTTTCACAAGGAACTAGACACCAACAGGTGAAGTAACTTGCCTAAGATTACAATGCTAATCAGTATGGAAGCTAGCACTAGAACCCTGGCCTTAAATCCTTCCATTAGTTACTGCTGCCTCTCCCTATGTTAACCATTAGTAATATAACTTCCATAGCTCTACTGAAATAACAACTTTGCTCTTGCAGCAACTTTCAATGACTGCTGGCAGGAAGTGCTGCAAGAACCAGGAAGGCTAAAGAGTTCCCTCTCCTACTTATTCCAGCTACCCCAAAAATGAAATAAAATACAGAATGCTGAGTTCATCATCTTTCTCCTTTGTCTTTCTCTCACCAGAGACCAGGAGAGAGAAAAATCAAAAACAAAAAATCACCCACTAGTCAGAACACAGTACTGAGTGAGAAACTAGATGGAATGCTGAAAACTTAAAAAAAAAAAAAAAAGCTTCAAAAATGCCCAAATTCAACAATTCAGCTCAGTCGCCTGAGAGTCTACATCAAAATGGCACCCAGACCACTCTATCTACAACACAGGACCGGTCATCTTTCCAGACTGCCCCTCCTCCCTCACTCCCCACATCAGGTGGCTCACCACCTTCTCTCTCCTAAATCACTGCACTCCAGGCTTGCACCCAGACCTCCACCTTATCCCACCACTCAGCATCTAGAGGGCCTAATACACAAAACTGATTGTTTTCTCTGATTAAAACTCTTCAGAGGGGGTTTCCCTGGTGGCGCAGTGGTTGGAAGTCCGCCTGCCGATGCAGGGGACACGGGTTCGTGCCCCGGTCTGGGAAGATCCCACATGCCGCGGAGTGGCTGGGCCCGTGAGCCATGGCTGCTGAGTCTGTGCTTCCGGAGCCTGTGCTCCGCAACGGGAGAGGCCACAACAGTGAGAGGCCCGCGTACTGCAAAAAAATAAAAAAACTCTTCAGAGGCTCTCACGATCTTCAGAATAAAACTCGACTTTCTCCATGGGGTCTGTAAGACCCCTCCAGATCTGGCCTCTGCTCATTTCTCCAATCTCCCCTCTAATCACATCCTACTCTGCTCTAACCACAGAGAACACCTGTGGTCTAACAAGTGCCACCTAGTACCCCCTTTCTGGGCTTCATGCCTTGGCAGATTGCTGCTCCTAGGCCAAAAATGCCCTCTACCGATTTCTGCTGGCTGATTTATCCTTTGGGACTCAGCTTAGGCATCCATTACCTCCTCCAAGAACCCTTAATTACTCAACTCCACCAAGACCTTTTGATGTGTTGCATCCTGGGCTTACACTTTCCCTGCTACAGTTTATTGACAGTTCCCTTGTCAGTCTCCCCTGCCAGACTGGAAGTGTCTTGAGGGGAGAGACTATCTTCATTGTGGTACTTCCAGCAACCAGGATGGTGCCAGACATGCAGGAGGCTTCTAATATTTGTTGAACAAATAATATCTCCACATTTCTCCACCACTACCACCACTGTCTTGGTTCAGGGTTTTATTGTTTCTTACCAGAACTACTGAAATTCCCCTAACAAAGGGCTTCTCAAATGTTAAAGTGCCTATGAATCATCTGGGAATTTTGTTAAAGTGCAGATTCTGATTTAGTAGGTGTAGGATGGGGCCTGACATTCTTTATTTCTAACGAGCCACCAGGTGTTGCCCTTAAAGTTGGCACTGAGAACACCCTTTAGGATTCAGTAAGGTCCTAACTCAGATCTCCTCCCTCTCTCCCAATCCAACCTTTGCCTGGCAACAAAGGGGATTTTTCTAAATATGATGGCACTCCCCTTATTCAGCAATTCCCTCCAGAAATTCAAACTCCTAAAATGGTACACAAGGCCCTCCAAAATGTGCCCAACTCCCTGGCCTAACTTCTCCTCACTTCCATGGGCAATAAATACCCTCAGCTCTATTAATTATACTAACTATAATCATGTCTGAACACACACACAAAAAAACATTGCTCAAAAACCACAAAAGTGAGGCTTCCCTGGTGGCGCAGTGGTTGAGAGTCCGCCTGCCAATGCAGGGGACACGGGTTCGTGCCCCGGTCCTGGAAGATCCCACATGCCCCGGAGCGGCTGGGCCCGTGAGCCATAGCCACTGAGCCTGCGCGTCCGGAGCCTGTGCTCCGCAACAGGAGAGGCCACAACAGTGAGAGGCCCGCGTACCACAAAAAAAAAAAAAAAAAAACCACAAAAGTGACCAAACATTCTACTATCCTGGCTAATATGAGTGACTGCCATACACTGACCAGTCATAGCATTAGCCTCACTCTAGATAGATAAGATTCTCTCCTAATTATAGAATTGCCTCCACCTCCTCAATACTTTCCCCTAAATCACCTAACACAAACCTAAGTCCAACAATAAATCCCTTCTAACACACTCTTACTGAGAAGCCCCATGGTTTCCCATGGCATGTGTTCTTTCTCACTACAAGAGTAATAAGCCTAACTTCAACTACAAGCATGTTCCTAGTGGCCTCTGATTGGAGGGCACTGACATTGCTCTTCCTCCATATTCTTATGAGAACCTATGCATACATCTCACAGCCCTTACAAACTATTAGAATCTTGCTTTTTTTTCTGTCTACCTAACTAGCCTGACTTTAATCCTGGACTATGGCTTAAACATAACTGATACACAATGTTTGCTAAAATAAATGAAAACCGTGCAAACAGTATGTTTTCACATGGACTAAAAAATAGAAGGGAACCAGGAAAAATAACAACAGTTGATCTCACGTCCTGGAATCATAGGTAATATCTAAATTCCCTCACTGACTTCTTTAAATGATTTTACCTCTACATATGCAGGAATTTGGAAAATAAATGATAAGCCTATAAAATGGAATGTGTACAATCATAAACACGATTTTCGTTAACACCATGCTTAGGCTACACTACTGAGTGGCAAATAAGGAGGAATCAAAATGCATATACACTAACATTACAACTATAAAAACGTACGCACAAAAAGATTTGGGGGTAAAAAAGAAGAAAACGGCTTAAAGTCGTGTGTAGGATGATGGGATTATAAGTAATATTATTCACCCTATTTTCCAACCCCTCAGTAGTGCTATCACTTCTCTAATAATATAACTTTAATTATGTTTTGTTTCATACTTTTACCAATAAACACAAAGTCAAAATCATTAACTGGATGATCCCGGGCGGAAGTTGGTGAGTTTTCAGAGCAACGTAACCCACGCAGCTGAGAGCAGTATTAGTGAAGATTGTACATCCAGAGTTTACTATGTGCCAGAAACTGTCCTGGGTGTATTTTCGTTAACTCCTCACAACAACCGTGAGAAAGGGACTATTATTATTCCACTTACTGAGCAAATTAAATTACTCCCGGTCATACAACTAGTAAGTGGCAAAACCAACCCTAGAGCTCCGGTGTTTAGTCAGGGAGCAGTCGGGACCGTGCCACAGCCCCCTCACCCCTCACCTGCTGGGCCGTGGGGCCCTCACAAGCCCCGGTCGCTCCAACTCCCGACTGGCGTTCACTGGCCTCCCCTGCCGACGCCTCAGAGTGACTTCCGCCCGAGCCCGGCTTTTCCCGACCGTGTTCTCCACGTCTCTGTAGGGCCGTCTGCTTTTCCAGGCCGGCGGGAAACCAGGCCTGATGACACGAGTTCCGGCCGGGTGCAGAGGCCGGGGAAGAGTAATGAGGCTACCGGACCCCGGCGAACTGAGGTTTTTGGTCGACTAGCTTCCCAAAAGTCTCCCCCACCCACACTCCCCCTATCTCTTCTGCCCTGTGTGAGAAAGTGGGGCGAATATAGAGAAGCTGTTCGCCTCTCCTTCCTGCATCCCGCCTTCAGACTGCAAACTCCATCCCGTATCTTTCAAGTAGGACCCAGATATTGCTAACATCCTTCGCCCCCAAGGAGCCAGGGTCCACTCGTGCTCCATCCCACCATAGCCGCCCAAGAGCTGTACACGGCC
Organism: Grampus griseus; assembly: GCF_964374135.1. NCBI lineage: Eukaryota > Metazoa > Chordata > Mammalia > Artiodactyla > Delphinidae > Grampus > Grampus griseus. Next base: position 84,886,386 of record NC_139018.1, read on the forward strand.
TCAGAGGACTGGTTCTGCTGGAATTGCCCCCGCGGAATCTCTGGAGACCCAGCACAAACTTGGACAGCAAACCGTCCTACCCTCCCTTCCCCAATCCAGCCCCGTGGGGTCGCCCACTCCGCAGGGTTTCGATTGTATCTTGAGCACACCTCTGTTTGAGCACTTTCAACATTGTAACTTAATTATTGATTCACTTCTCACTTCCTCCGCCACGCTGTGAGCTTCTTGGGTCCAGAAGGTGCTCTTCTTCCCGTCCCCAGCACCTAGCATAATGCTAGCAGGAATTAAGTGCTCAGCATGAATTTGAATGAATTGTAACCGCTGGCACTTAACACCGTTCTCCAGGGTTCCAAGACCTCACCAAATACAATTACCTTTTCCACGTTTCCTCCATCACCCTTTTCCACACCATCACCTCTTCCTTCTTTAAATTCTGCTTTGACTTCACTAGACTCTATACTTGCCTGGTTCTCCTACCTCCTTGAACCTTTTCTAGCTGCCTACTTTACTGACTCTTCTTTCTCCTCCCACAACCTTAAATGCGGGTTCTCTCCAAAGCCCAGCAGACTATGGCCTTCCTCTTTTCTAGTTTCAGATATGAGTTATCTGCAGACAATCAGATAATCTCTTCCCCTAAACACCAGTATATATTTCCAATTTCTTGATAGCAGTTTCAGTTGTGGGATATACCACTAGCATCTCAAATGTGATTTGTTTAAAACAGAACGTATCACATTTACCCATATTAACTCCTCTTCTCATCCTCCCTGTTTCTGTAAATGCCTACGTCCTTCTAAGCTGAAGATTCTTGGCTATCCTTGGCTTCTCTCCTTGAAACCTCCTCTCACTGACCTTAAATCCTGTTTGTTTGTTCTGTTTTGTTTTGTTGCCGTCTTTGATATTTCACTCCTTCTTTCCAAATCAAGTGAAACCCCAATAGTTATTGACCTATGCAATTTACATTCAATCTGCTTCTGGACACAACAGTTTGTCTATTTTCATTTAAAAATCACCCAGAGATAAACATAAAATTCCTTTGGCCTCCAGATGTGCCACTGCATCAATTCTAAACCCTCCATAATCTCCTAATCCATCTATACTACTCATACTTATCCTCAATTTCTCATCTGTATGGCCAGGACACTCAAGCTCTCTGCACAGACCCTACCACAAGTCCCTGCTTCACTCACATGACTATCCAATCCTCTTAAGTATAGGGTTAATTAGCCCCTGGTAACTGATGAGCCCCACCTGACGTCAACCCCACCCACCCACCCACCCCCACCCCACCCCAGTCAATGGTAGCCTCCTTCTCCCCCCAACTATCAAAGATTGTTGCTATGTTCTGTCTGCTGCCCTTGGTGGGGTGTCACTCCAGGACCTTTTGCTTCAGACCTCCTATCCAATAATCCCTTGATGTCTCTGTCACTGTTTCCAGGCTCTTTCTTCTCTTTGGAGCTGGGCCTGTGGGGTGCAGCCCAACATCATCCCAGGTATTACCTGCCTAAACCACACTCATTCCTCCTCATAATGGAGTTAATGTTTTCTCTGCTCAGTATTCCTCTTTTCCGCATCCCACACGTTTGATCTCAAGTGTCTACATGACTTCCCCATCCCCATGCCCTGACTTCAGCTGACTGTTCCAGTGGTAGAAACCTGGTCAGTGCTGGGCCAATCGGTTATTACCAGGGACTTTCTGAACTAAAACTGGAAAAAAGAGCTTTTAACCCCTGGTGGTTCTGGTGGAGCTCCTGAGCAGCTTGGGGATATTGTGAAGAAAATTGGTTTATGGAAAGAGAAATAAAATCAAGGTGCTAAGAGAGACAGAAATGGAAGGATAAAAGAAGATCCAGTCAGCATGTATATTGCTAGTTCTAGAGGCCCAGCTGCATGGTTGTTTAGTCTTTTCCTTGACTTCTAAGCACCAATACATTTTTTTACCTAAATTTATCTGAGTTGGGTTTCTATCACTTGCAACCAATAGGTCTTAATTGATACATAGAATCCACCTTTTAAGAACACACCTTAAATTCCATGTTCTCCTTAAAAACTTGCCCTAATGCCTCCATCTCAAAATGATTGCTCTCCTTCTGACATCCTATAATATTTATTCTTTATGCTGTAACACTGGCAATTACTTGTGTTCAAGTGAAAACTAGATTACAAACATGACTAAACTGCTTTTTCATTGTTTTACGTATACAAGACTTTTCAACAGAGAGTGAGACCCTTGAAGGTAGTGATTTTTGTCATATACGTTAAAATATATATGACAGTAACCTGCACAAATTTAGACAGAATGGGCACTGCCTCAAGAGGCCAAACAGAAGACAAATTTCATGAAAACATTTTAGAAGGGCTGTAGTGACACAGTCAAGCAAAGAATATTGTAATAGGGCAAGAGGCAAATATGATTCAGCAATTTCACCTCTTGATGGAGTCCTTTCAGAGTTTGAGGCAAAGGAAATAAATGATTTCAGAAAAAGAGATTACCTGGTGGGAGTTTGAGGTCATCTGTAACCCTACAGATCCAGGGTTAGTTCCCTGCTTTGCTAATCCAGGAACTCGATTTTATCTGTTTACTCAGAGGATTACTTTATGACAAGCAACTTCATAGGAGGAGAAATGACAAACCAGAATGTCCATTTATTAACTGACAACAGAAAATGGGTCTGATTTGAGACCCAAGACCACCTACCCAGGACAGTCCCTCCTGGTGGGGAAACCCACCCTCCAGGCCAGACACAGACCAGTGGGTGAGGAGGGTCACATAATTAGAAACAGCTGGCAGTGCTCAAGCAAACTGTCCTTTAAACAACAGGTATTGTCTATTCTTCCTTTGGGGATATTTCTATCTGCTGTTCTGAGACCAGACATTTTATGACGCCACTTTAATCAGTATATAAACACAGACATGTTCTTTTTCCGTGGCTCTTGTCTTAGTTGACTCCAGGTAGGTAAACCCCAATCCATCCCCCACCAGTATATGAGCAGCGACAATCCCTTCAGACTGAGGTGATTTTATCCTCCTTTACAATTACAATCACAATCCAGGTGGCTCTATCACTGTCCCTTCCTGACTTAGATTTGGGAAAGATCCGCTGTGTCTGCCACAGCATTACATATCTCCTCAACCTGAATTGCTTTTGCTTAAACCTAGGAGAAAATTTATTTTTCACTTGCCAGGGTGCAAGATTTGGACAGACTTAATAGCTTCAGTTTCTGATTGACATTTCCTAACTGGTAGTTGTTTTCTGGAGTTGAGCCCTAAGAGGGAAACTACTCATTGCTTCCTGATATTTGTTCTTCCTTTGTTTCATTGTAATAGAATATTTAGCTGGGCCCATAAATAAAGTTTACATTTCCCATTTGCAGCTACCAATGGAAGTGGGAATGTTATGTGATAGTGGCTAAGAGCTTTCCTTAAAAAATTTGACAGGTGGGTGCTTCCCTGGTGACGCAGTGGTTGAGAGTCCTCCTGCTGATACAGGGGATGCGGGTTCGTGGCCCGGTCTGGGAAGATCCCACATGCCACAGAGCGGCTAGGCCCGTGAGCCATGGCCGCTGGGCCTGCGCGTCCAGAGCCTGTGCTCCGCTATGGGAGAGGCCACAACAGTGAGAGGCCCGCGTACTGCAAAAAAAAAAAAAAAAAAAAAGTTGACAGGTGTCCTCTCCATCCTTCCTCTTTGTTTTCATATTACTGCTTAGAACCTGTCATGACAGAACCCCATCCTGGACCAGAAGGATGAGGGCAAGCTCCTGCAGAAGTAGTAGAAAGCTAGAAGGAGCCTGGGACCTTGAGGACTTTGTGAATCAGAGCAGCCAAAGCAGCCCTGGATCGCCTATATCTGGACTCTAACATGAAAAGTAAGCTTTTTTTTTTTTCCTATTAACACTGCTAATTAGAGTTTATCATCCACAGGTGACTCTAATCCTAAATAATGTATCCCACTTTGTACCACTATCTGTAAGTGTACAGCTTGACCAATTTGGGGTCATGTTTCTTTTTTAGTAAAAGTAACACATCCAGATAACTAATAAGGACCTACTGTGTAGCACAGGGAACTCTACTCATTACTCTGGAATGGCCTATATAGGAAAAGAATCTTAAAAAGAGTGGATATATGTATCTGTATAACAGATTCACTTTGCTGTACACCTGAAAGTAACACAACATTGTAAATCAGTTATACCCCAATAAAGATTTTAAAAAACCCAACACACACACATACCCCCAGGGACTTCCCTGGCCATCCAGTGGTTAGGACTCCACGCTTCTATTGCAGAGGGCACGGGTTCCATCCTTTGTCAGGAAACTAAGATCTCGCACAAGAGTGTGGCCAACAACAAACAACGATGACAACACATCCAGGTAGACCCACCAGGAAAGACAGACAAATAGGCAGGGACTTCCTAAACTCACTGAACTTTCTGTGATGATGGAAATGTCCCCTATCAACGCTGTCCAATATGGTAGACCTCAACCACATGTGGCTGTTAAACACTTGAAATGAGGAATTGAATTTTTAGTTTTATTTATTTTAATTACGTTTAAATAGCCGCATGTGGCTAGTGGCTGCGATATGGGACAGTGTGGTCCTAGATAATGGTGCAAGAACCCTGAATTACTCCTGAATGGGTCAGCACGTGAAAGCCAGAGATTACTAAACGTCATATGGGAAATATATAACTCAAGTATAAATTTTGTCACAGATTAAACCATCAGAAGAGTCAGGTAATACTGGCTTGGGTGGTTTCAACCAGTAGGGCATTATTCTGCATTTTCTCTCCCCCATCCCCTAAATGTGGGCTTCCTCAAGATTTAGTACTTAAGCTTTTCTTTTTTAAATAAATTTATTTATTTTTGGCTGTGTTGGGTCCTCATTGCTGCGCGCGGGCTTTCTCTAGTTGCGGCGACCGGGGGCTACTCTTCGTTGAGGTGCGCAGGCTTCTCATTGTGGTGGCTTCTCTTGTTGCAGAGCACGGGCTCTATGCGCACGGGTTTCAGTAGTTGTGGCACGTGGGCTTCAGTAATTGTGGCACACGGGCTCTAGAGCGCAGGCTCAGTAGTTGTGGCGCACGGGCTTAGTTGCTCCGTGGCATGTGGGATCCTCCCGGACCAGGGCTCAAAACCATGTTCCCTGCATTGGCAGGCGAGTTCTCAACCACTGTGCCACCAGGGAAGCCAAAAAAGCTAGCTATTATTGTTGAACTCTGGGACAGTGCTCAACAAGTCCACAGTCTAGTGCATGTCATGGTGTCAAATAAAAAATGGCAGCACAGAGTGAGAGGAATTATAGCAGAGGGAGTTACTAGGTACAGGGTGGCCCAAAGAAGGGTGTGATGGGCCAGGCACCAAACCTAACACTTTTGAGGCAATTTCTCTTTTAATTCTCACAACATCCTATGAAGTAGGTACTAATATTATGCCTATTTCACAGGCGAGAAAACTGAATCTAACAGATGTTAAATAACTTGCTAGTCACAGGCTTGTCATAGCTGGTGAAGTGGTGGAACTGGGATTCAAACTATGTTTGTTGGTTCTCTCCAGGGTACATGCCCATTATCCACTACTCTGTATCATATCTGCTCATCTGAGTCATGGAGTAGTTCCTAGAGGAAACTGAGCTGAGTACTAAAGGATAAAGCATTTAACAGACAGATGAGAAGGGAAAAGGCAATCCAGGTGAGGCAGCATGCATGTCCAAATGCACGGGGTTATGAAAGAGATCCTGTATCTGAAAAAAGGAGTTCTGCTTGGCAGAATGCTGACAATTTCCAGGGACTAAATTCACACACAGAGTCAAGCCTAGGGCCAGACATTTACCATATCATGTCTCTTACATCTTACCACAATCTTACAAGACAAATGTTATTTCCCTCTGATATCTCTTAAGAGAATGAAGCTCAGAGAGGTTAGGTGACTTGAACAAGTTCACAGAAGCAGGGAAGTGGTAGAACTGGCCTCTGAATGTAGGTCCTATATCTCTATGCACTCCTTTGGATCATAGGGTATAGTGAGGGCAGAGGGAAAAGGAAGCAATAGAGCAGTTTCTCAATTATTTTTTTTACTGTGACCCACAGTAAGAAATGTAATTTATTATGACCCAATACATACATACATATTAATATGGTGGAATTTTCCAGGGCCCACAAACATCCAGTTCTTCTATCCCTCTGGGCATATTGGAGGATTATATTTCTCTGCCTCCTGGCAATTAGGCAGTCATATGACTACTTCTGGCTAGTGAATTATGAGCAGAAGTGACACTTACCAATTTCTGGCCAAAACATTTCATTTCAGGTTCAAGACCATCCAATGTTCTCTTCCCCACCACAGTGATTGTGAAAGCATGTACTGAGCTGGATGTACCACAGAATTGAAACACCCTGCATTGCTCTTTTTTTGTTTTGTTTTTTTGACTGCACCGCGCAGCATGTGGGATCTTAGTTCCCCAACCAGGGATCGAACCTGTGACCCCTGCAGTGCAAGCACGGAGTCCTAACCACTGGACCACCAGGGAATTCCCCACCCTTAATTGTTAATCCAACAAGAAGAGGACAGCTGCCCTAGAGCATTTCTGAGATTCACAGTAGACTTTGCATGAGCGAAAAATAAGCTTTGCTGTGTTAAGCCACAGAGATTTGGGTGTTATTTGTTACTGCAGCAAAAGCTATCCTAGCCTCACTTATGTAATATATAAACAAAACATAATACTTGAATAATCTAAGTAATACACTCTCATAGTTTCAATTCTATATATTACATTTTTAAATGTTACATGTGACCCACTAAATTGATTTCATGACTTGCAAACAGGTCACCACTCATAGTATGAAAAACATTTTTGAAGAGTGGTCTGGGCCAGACAGCATCACAAATCATATTTCACACCAAGCCCAAGAGTTTGAACTCTATCCTGTAGACAAAGGGGTGCTCATTGAAAGGAGAAATACAAATAAGATATGACTTTTAAAAATGTTCTCTAAGAACAAGTCATAATGGCTTTAAGAGATGGATGATGGTGTAGAGGCTGAGGAAAAAGGTAAGGAGACTAACATAACGTAAGTCAGGGCGGTAGCAGTGGGCATGGATGAAGAAGATAGTGAGATGTACTAAGGAGGTAGAGTCAGAAGGCTTAGGAAGTGTTTGAGGGAGGTATTAGGAAAGATACCAGGAAGCAGTTTTGGATAACTGGGTGGACAGTGACCCAATCAATTAGTAGAGTGAGTAAAAGGGGAGGAACAGGTTTAAAGATAAGGATAAGGAGGGTAGTTTACACACGTTAATCCGAGGCACTTGTGGGTTACCTGGTAGGGGGTGTGCAGTAAGCCTGTTGACATATATGGAGACCTGGAGAGCAGAATCAGCTGATTATACAGTGTTGGGAATTATATTAGCAGAGTGGAGTTCAAGCCTAAGTGAATACCCATTCATTCATTGGTTCATTTGTTTAGTATATTGTTTGAGCGCTAATATGTGCCAGACATCATGCTGGGCAATGGGCCAGATACAACAGAGTTTGCAGATCGACAAGAGAAAAGGGCCTAACATGGAAAACCAACACTTAAGGGGCGAAGCCTGAGAAAGAGTGGTCAGAGAAGCAAGAGTAGAACCTAGACAAAGAGGCATCACATAAGCCAAGGGAGTCAAGAGAGGAGTCATCAATAGTGTCAAATGATACAGAGAAGTCAAACAAGGTAAGAACCTAGAAGGAACAATGGATTTGGTAGTATTTAATGATGTGGGCATGAGGGGCAATTTTTTTCCCAGGATCAGGGGTAAAGAATAGACAGAGGGGACTTCCCTGGTGGTCCAGTGGTTAAGACTCTGAGCTTCCAACAAAGGGGGCAGGGGTTTGATCCCTGGTCGGGGAACTAAGATCCTGCATGCCACATGGTGCAGGCTATATAAATAAATAAATAAATAGTCATCCCTGTAAATTTGTTTTTTAAAAAAAGAATAGATGGAAGATGAGAGCATTCGACTATGACCATGGCCTATATTTTCAGAAGCATGGCTCTTATAGCGAGTCTCTGTTATTGATCGATAAGCAGCATTTCCTCTCCTTCCAGTACAGTGTCCCCAAATATTGTTTGGAAAACCACTCCTCCTCCATTCTCAGCCACAAGATTTGGGTGGGATTAACTCCAAATCCAGCTCCAAGGGTTGCCCTAACTGGCTCAATCCAATCAGCACAGCCCAACCCTTGGTCCCAGGGATTGGTTCAGAAATTGACAACTAATTCAGTCAGTGCCAAGGAGTACTGTGGCCTTCTAGGAAGAAACAGCTTCCTCTCTCTTCCCTGGAGGTTCCTCAGTGAGATCCTCTATCTTTCCCTGGGTAAGGTGGTGGGAGGATTTGAGCTATTTTGCAACCATGAAGAGAGAACTTAAAACTGCCAGGGGTGAATGGGATGGGACACCAAGGATTAAAGTAGAGCGAAGAACACAAAGGGACTAGGCTCCTTCAGACATCATTTGAGCTACTGCATCAAGTGTTGCTTAAAGCCAGACATGCTTCTGGACTTTTCAGTCACATGAGCCAATAGATGCTTTGGTTTAAGCCAATGTGTATTGAGTTTTCTGTCACTTGCAGCCAAAAGCATCCTAAGTGATGGGGTTGTGAGGAAGAAAATAGAACATAATTATAACCAGAGGAGACATAAGGTCAAAGAATTTTTACTTTTCAGACAAAAGAGATGTGTTAAAAGGAAGGATCCAGCAGAAAAAGAGAGCTTGAAGACACAGGAAAGGGCAATAATAAATAGAATAATGGTTCAGAAAAATAGAAGTAGCAGAATATAAGGCATAGGAGGAGATTTAGACAGAAGGGAATGCCCACCAGTACCCGGGACAAACTAGGCACTCAATATTTGTCAAGTGAGGATGTTAATTATTTGGAATCTTCCGAAAACTCCTACATATTGACAGACAATTTGTTTATATAAGTCTGCATTCTTCTGCATTTAAATCTTCCTGAGTCATTGTCAGAGGGTCACTCTAATTTCAGCACATGATAATACACATGTGCTGCTTATTTCAGGAAATATCAGGGATAAAAATAGTCCCTGATCTTGAACCCCTAATGTAATTTTTGGGCTTCTCTGTGTCGAGACCAGTGTTTTTCAAGATGAGACCATCCCCGGACTTTCCTGGTGGTCCAGTGACTAAGACTCCATGCTCCCAATGCAGGGGGCCCAGGTTCGATCCCTGGTCAGGGAACTAGCTCGCACATTCTGCAACTAAAGATCCCGTGTGCCTCAACGAAGGTCCCGCATGCGGCAACTAAGACCCGGTGCAGCCAAATAAATAAATAAACAAATAAATAAATAAAATGAGACCATCCCATACTCTTGAGGAAATCACCATGGGTATCTGTTAAAAATGCAAATTCCTTGGTCTCACCTACTGAAACAGACTGTGCATTTTAATAAGCTCCCAGCTGCTTCTCAGTAAAGTTCAAGAATGCTGTACTAGATTGTCTTGTTCACCTTTGTTTCCTCAGCACCTGGTTCAGTGCCTGGCACAGAGCAGGTGCTCAATTGAATGCTTTTTGTTGTTGTTTTTGTTTCTGTTTCTGTTTTTAACTGAGCAGCTTCGGGATCTTAGTTCCCTGACCAGAAATTTAACCCACACCCCCTGCCGTGGAAGTGCAGAGTCCCGAACACTGGACTGCCAGCGAAGCCCCTTATAAAAGTAATTTTAAAGATATAAGGTTATCCCTGTGGCAGCATCCCTTTCACTTCCTGGCACTCTGACATGCTTTTCCTGAGTGCTTTTTTGAGTACAGAGGACACTTCAGGTTATGTGTGTATCAAGTGCACACAGCATCTGTTATGTGTGCTGAGGTAGGAAAAGGTTATGAACCATGGAGCTATACTGAGAGAGTCCAGAGAGAGAGCTGACTTTCAACATCTTAAAATCAATTCTCAGTCACCAGGAGGGAACAATTAAATACAAAAAAACCCACAGGTTTCCCATTTAATAAGTGTTCAACATGTACAGCATATACAACTTAGTCATGGAGCTCAGGCCTATGGGGATAGACATTACCTTGTAGTTACACGCAGCATTTTCTCAGACTCCTTTGTGCCACCTTGGCCTGGCAATCAAGCCAGTCTAACACTACTGGGAGAGGTCACATTACAAGATAATACATGTTGCCCAATCCTGTTTTTGGGGTGTGTTTACATGTGCTCCCCCAAAGGTCTGGAACAATACACACCAAACTGGTCTTAAGAGTTAAGGAGAGGGGGCTTCCCTGGTGGCACAGTGGTTAAGCATCCACCTGCTAATGCAGGGGACAGGGGTTCGAGCCCTGGTCCGGGAAGACCCCACATACCGCCGTGAAACTAAGCCTGTGCGCCACAACTACTGAGCTTGTGCTCTAGCGCCCGCGAGCCACAACTACTGGAGCCCGTGCTCTGCAATAGGAGAAGCCACCGCAGTGAGAAGCCTGCGCACTGCAATGAAGAGTGGCCCCCGCTCACTGCAACTAGAGTAAAGCCTGTGAGCAGCAACAAAGACCCAACACAGCCATAAATAAATAAATAAATAATTTTTTTGAAAAAAAGAGTTAAGGAGAGGGACTTCCCTGGTGGTCCAGTGGTTAAGAATCTGCCTTCCAATGCAGGGGATGCAGGTTCGATCCCCGGTCAGGGAACTAAGATCCCACGTGCCGTGGGGCAACTAAGCCTCACATCACAACTACTGAGCCCATATGCTCTGGAGCCCATTCACCACAACTAGAGAGAAGCCCACGCACCACAACTAAGACAGAACACAGGCAAATCAATCAATCAATATTTAAAAAAAAAAGAGTTAAGGAGAGAAGGAGAATGAGGATGAGGGCTACCTTTTTACTTTATACACTTCGGTATTTGGATTTCTTATTCACAACGGGCATATATTAATTTTTCACTTGAAAAATAAATTCAAAATATCTGAGAGTGACTGAAACACACCCCACATTCCCCCCAACTAATTAAATTACACTTTACTCAAAGGATTAACTTAGAAATGTGTGTCACTCGGTGTTGCAAAAATATTTTTTGAATGAATAAAGAGCCTTGAGGAGACACTGAAAGAAACCGTGGCTTTAAGCTCTGTCCTCAACACACCAGGGGTTTGCCTTCTTCCTTTCCTTTTGATTTCATCTGTTCCTCTTTATTTCCCCTTCTCCCTTTCTCCCTTCTTCTCCTTCTTCTTCCTCTTCCAAAAAAAAAATAGCACCTGCATGAGAGCAGTCAGTAGGAAAATATGATTCTATTCACACACTGGGGCATTAGGGCATGATTTGGGGCTGAAAGAGAAAGTCATCCAGTCTAAGGCAAAGTAAGAAAAACAGGGAGAAAGAGGAAGGGCCATGCATGAAAAGCATGGTGTTATGCTGAGGGAACACAGAGCTCACAGTCCCCAGGCTGTCATCTCTTCTCTCCCCTTGAAGTCTGGCTGCTCAGTTCATCACTGAAAAGTGCTCAGGCTCTGGTGAACCAGTCCCTGCTAACCAAAGACAGAGAGAATGATTTATAAGATTGATCAACAGTTTATTATGAAAAGTATATTTGTCAAGAATATTTGTTTCAGCCAAATATACTTGAAAAGTATATTTGTCAAGAATATTTGTGTCTAAAAAGGAAAAGCCTTTTTAGATTAGGGGGCTGCTTGGAGTTCAGGGCCTTCAGAGCAGATGGATATGGAGGGTGTTAAGTGATATTTTCTCCAAACTGGGGAAATCTGGAATGTCACCCACTCTTGGACTCCCAGGAGAGTATGACCAGGCTGATGGACAGGGCATGCTAGCTGCTCAAGGCCCCTCCAGCCTACAGCACTGGAGACGTATTAGAAGACTCTCCCTTCCCTATCCCGCCTCTGGCTACTGTGTTTCTCCTTTCTTGCCCCGTCTTGACCACCTTTACTATCTTGCCCCTCCATATGTTTTACACTAAAATTATTTCCACTGTGCTGGTCCCTTACTGCTTTGAGTAAACAAGCTGAAGGTGCTTGTCTACCAGACCAGGGAGAGGCACCAAATTGCTGACGATGGTTAAGAGTGCTACTCTGGGGCTTCCCCGGTGGCACAGTGGTTAAGAATCCGCCTGCCAATGCAGGAGACATGGGTTCGAGTCCTGATCCGGGAAGATCCCACATGCCGCGGAGCAACTAAGCCCATGCACCACAACTACTGAGCTGGCGCTCTAGAGCCCGTGAGCCACAACTACTGAGCCCGTGTGCCACAACTACTGAAGCCCGCGCGCCTTGAGCCCGTAGCTCAATGAAGACTAGCCCCCACTCGCTGCAACTAGAGAAAGCCTGCACACAGTAACAAAGACCCAACGCAGCCAAAAATAAATATATATTTTAAAAAATAACAAATGCTGGAGAGGGGCAGAGAAAAGGGAACCCTCCTACACTGTTGGTGAGAATGTAACTCGGTGCAACCACTATGAAGAACAGTCTGGAGGTTCCTCAACAAACTAAAAATATTGCCATATGATCCAGCAATCCCAATCCTGGGCATATGTCTGGACAAAACTCTAATTTGAAAAGATACATGCACCCCTATGTTCACAGCAGCACTATTCACAATAGCCAAGACATGGAAACAACCTAAATGTCCATCGAAAGACGTAGGGATAAAGAAGATGTGGTATATGAATATGATGGAATATTACTCAGCCATAAAAAAGAATGAAATAATGCCATTTGCAGCAACATGGACCTAGAGATTATCATACTAAGTGAAGTAAGTCTGAAAGAGAAAGACAAATACCACAGGATATCACTTATATGTGGAATCTAAAATATGATACAATTGAACTTATTTACGAAACAGAGATAGACTCACAGACATAGAAAACAAACTTATGGTTACCAAAGAGGAAAGGGGGTGGGGGAGGGTTAAATTAGGAGTTTGGGAGTAGCAGACACAAACTACTATATATCAAATAGATAAACAAGGTCCTACTGTATAGCACAGGGAACTATATTCAATATCCTTAATAAACTATAATGGAAAAGAATATGAAAAAATATATATATTTAAAACTCAATTTGCTATATACCAGAAACTAACACAACATTATAAATCAACTATATTTCAAAAAATATATATGGGAGGCATAATAATTATAAGGATAGTGAAATTGGGTTCTGTTACTGAAAGCCAAGTGTGAAAGCCAGAGGGCCTCCTTAACAGCATATGAAGAGGTCTTCAACACCTGCAGTGGGACGGCAGGGAAAGCTGAGGTCCCAGATAATCATCAGAATAGTTTAAGCTCCAATAAGGTTAAACTCCCAAGCAATGCAGGTCAGCTAAGGGCCCTAGTTAGGAAATAATGAGATCATGACACATGGAATGGGGATATCTGATTGATGTTCCTGAAGATCTTGAATTTCCAGATTCTCCTGAACCCTCTGAACCTAAAGAAATGACCCACCATTTCACACTTCCCTCTTTCTTGTAGACAGTACAGAAGCCTGTACCCTGTAAGACTGCATGTACCCTCCTCGAAATCTGCTTGTGTCTCCCTCCTGGATACTCGGCCGATAACCGGGTTAAAGCACCATATAACCTAGCAAAGGACATATTGGGACTGATAAAGGAGGAAAGGGACTACCCAAAGGAGCTGCAAGAACTAGCCAAGCATGTAAGGGCAGGAACTGGGAGAGAGGCAAGGGACTGGATTCTGAGGGTGCTTGATCAGGGGACCAGGTTGTAAAATTGGGTTAGGGAGAGTTTATTGATTTGGGAGCACTCTCCTAAGATACAGAATTTATCATTCTGCCAAGGACCCCAGGAAATGGTACAAATTTGTTACTAGAATGGCTCTCAGAAGCACAGAAAACTTTACAGCCCACATGAGGTAAAAAATGCCAGAGTTGCTAAGACAGATGGTGTAGGAGGAGATTTTAAAAACTCAGAGAAGTCAGCATGAGGTGGATGTACTATACAAGGTCAGAAATCCCACAGACTGATTATTTTCTGTGGGAAGGCCAAAGAGGATACTGCATTCACCAAGGCCATAAGGAATATGACAGTAAGAGGTGCACCAGCATCACTAAAAGTTCAGTGGTGGTTTTCCTATTTGGGCCAGGACTGACAGTGTGAGAGGCTGTTAGAAAACTGGGCTAACTAACAGCAAGGGGGCAATAGGGTCTTGAAACAAGAGGCCAGGTGGCAACACTTAACTGCCAGAAGCCAGGTAGATGCAATTATTATAATGAGTGGAAAGGTCAGAATGACAGCCACAGAAGTCTGAGCCTCAGAGAATTATGGAGATGTTTAACAGAATATAACATCCCCAAGGGCAAAACAGATAGGCAGACAACGAGGGTACTCCTCAATTTTCAATCAGAAGAAATTAAGGTTGTGTGATCAGGGGGCTGAGGGCAGTTGCCCCAATGGAAAGTGATCATCCTTTGCCCACTTTCAGATCTGGGTCAATTTTCAGACCCTGAATTCATTAAGAGATGGTCTGGTCACCAAAAGGAGGACCCTGCAACACCATGGCAAATACACACAGTAATGATTTCTGTGTCCTTCTCTCAAAGTTCACATACATACATGTATTACTATTTTCAAATATATTTTTAGATATAGTTGTAAGGAACAGAATACAAGTTCATTTAAAATGGTTAATGAATACATAGTAATTTTTTGGCATATAAACAACAGAAATTTATTTTTCACAGTTTTGGAAGCTGGAAGTCTAAGATCAGGTTGCCAGCATGTTTGGGTTCTGGTGAAGACCCTCTTTGGGTGCAGACTGCTATCTTTTTGCAGTGTCCTCACATGGCATAAGTGGTGGGAAAGCTCTCTGGGGTCTCTTTGATAGGGCACTAATCTCATTAATGAGGATTCCACCCTTATAACCTAATCACTTCCCAAAGGCCCCACCTCTTAACACCATCACATTGGGGATTAAGAATGCATAGTAATTTTTGTCATATTGCATTTTCTCAGAAACAACAGATGTTAAAAATATCTCTTTCGGGCTTCCCTGGTGGCGCAGTGGTTCAGAATCTGCCTGCCAATGCAGGGGACACGGGTTCGAGCCCTGGTCTGGGAAGATCCCACATGCCGCGGAGCAACTGGGCCCGTGAGCCACAATTACTGAGCCTGCGCGTCTGAAGCCTGTGCTCTGCAACAACAGAGGCCGCGATAGTGAGAGGCCTGCGCACCGCGATGAAGAGTGGCCCCCGCTTGCCACAACTAGAGAAAGCCCATGCACAGAAACGAAGACCCAACACAGCCATAAATAAATAAATAAATACATTAAAAAAAACGAAAATAAAACAAGGTTTTTTTAAAAAAAATCTCTTTTGTCCTTTGGGGTGGTCTGCATGAAAAGGGATCCTCACAGCACTTTGAATGTGCATGACTTTTGCAATGTGTATGTGTGAATAAATGTAGTCTCTTGAGAGCAGAGATCTTGTCTTGGTGACTTTTTCATCTTATTCAGCATCTAGCACAGTGCCTGAGCTCAGGCATATAGTAGGTGCTTGATAAATACATGTTGAACAAATATATACACATGCAAACAATTTTGTTTGTTTTGATAAAGAGTGGATGGATATCTTGGGATGGGAGAATTTTACATAGTTTTTTTAATTCCTTTATGTTCTGCCCTTAAATTTATTTACAATAAGTAGGAATCGTTTTTATAATTTAAAAATTACTCTATTTCCCCAGAAAACATTTTAAAATTATGAAAAATTCATACTCAGTGTAATAAGTTCACAGAACACCGTGTACAAATTAAAAAATAAAAATCTCCCATCTCCAACACTCTTCCTCCAGCCCCTTCCCACTCTACTGTACTCTGCCTCTCCAATTATAACAATGATACCTGACATTTACTGAGTGCTTACTCTTTACCAGGAAGTATTCTAAGCACTTTTTTTTTTACCTGTGTTAACTAATTTATACCTTATTATAACCCAAAGAGGCAGATATTATCATTATCCTCATTTTACAAGGGGAAACTTTCACAGGTTGGGTTCCTTGGGAAGCCAACTCAAGAGGAAATTTAGAGTACAGTGTTAATTCATTCATATCAGTTTAGTCTCAGTATGGACTAACTCCAGTCCATGATGCATTAGAAGACCCCTTGCAGAAAGATCAATATCAATAGATTTCACTCAAATAAAGAACCTATCTTTCTTCATTGCAGTCAGGGGTCACTGACTATATTATGACTTTCTTTTATTCACACATTTAGAGAGGGTCCTCAGAGAAGGGCACCAGCCTTTGGGGTAGCCAGAAGCAACGGAGATGACCTGGTCATTTTGGGTCATCTTGCCCATGGGCTCAGTTCCAAGGGTATGCTGGGGGAGAGAAGTCTAGGGGACTTCTCTTAGGAAAAAATCTTTTGGAGTAAAGAGATAGTTGAGCCTTATTTGGGTTGTCTTCTCTACCTTAATCCTGAACCCTTTTCAAGCTAACTGGCAGCAAACTTGACATGTATGTATGTGTTTAGTTCCAGGGATTTCTCTGTGTATGTTATATCTTCTTTTATTATTATTTTAAAGCATGCACATTTGTGATACAAACTTGCTGGAGAAAATAAAATATAGACAGTAAAGGGGAAAGGAAAAGGGAAACCAGACAGCAAGAACTCATCAGCCTGCCTCTGCCCAATAACAGCTCAGGGAAGACTGAAGTCTAGCTCTCAAGTTCACTACCAGAAGAAAGAATTAAGGGACTCCAAAAACTTTTGAGAACAGTTTCAAATTATTATTGCTGACACTCCCTACCTTATATTCCAAATCCCACAAAGAAATCACTTCTGAATTTGTTTTTATCAGCTGACCTCAACAGGCATAAAACTGAACTGATTTCCTGCACCCTCCAGTCTCCCCAACCTCCTCTCCACTTGTGTTCCTTATCTCCACGAAGGACCCACCAGCTTCCTAAGCCAGAACCTGAGCACCATTTGTATTTGGAACGTCACATTTTCCCTCTCCCAACTAATCTTCAAGTCCTGGTAATGCTACCTTCCAAATTATCCAGAATCCATCCACTTCTCTCCAATTCCACTGCTTCTTCCTTACTTGAGGGCATCATCATCTTTTGCCAAAATGCAATCAATAGCCTCTGTGGTTTCCCTGCCTTAGTCTCCCTTCTTTGTAATCCATTCGCCACACTGCAGCCAGAGTAATTTTTTAAAAACACGAATCTGATAATGCTGTTCTTCAGTTTAGAATCTTTCAATACCAAAGTTCAAACTTCCGAAGTTCAAATTTCCTAAGAGTTTATTAGGTCTGAATGATTCAGCTGCTGGGTCCCTCCGCAGCCTCATCCCCACACACCGTACCCTCTGTTCGGCCATAATGAACTTTCAGTTCCCTGAGCCCAACTTTTTCTATTATCGCTAGGTCTCTGACCAAGAGGTTCTTTGCTTGGAACACCCTTCCCGCTACTCTTTTTTTGGGTAAATCAGATGCATCCTCCACGTCCCAGCTCAGTTGTCACTCGCACAGCCCAGGTAGGAAGGCTTCATCCCACGACAGGTGCCCTCAGCGTGGTCCAGTCGATTTGTGTCTCCCAGGCGGACGGCCCTGACGGTGCCCTCGACACTCCATCAGTGTCGGACAGTTGAAAGGCTCCTTAGAGCGGACCCAGATGCTTGCCGCTGCAGTCCACGACAGGTAGGCAGCACGTGAAGCTTCAGCCCCGCAGCAGAGACACACCCAAGCCTTCCAACGGGCAGCGCTGGTTACGGAACGGCGGTTCAGAGCCCGGAACCCAACCCGATGCCCCCGCCTCCCACGCTGCGTCGGGGGCGGGGTGGGCGGGGCTCTGGGCGCCGGCGAACGGCGTGCGACGAGCAAGGGGCGGGGCCAGGGGCGGAGCGGAGCGCGCATGCGCGGTCGCCTTTGTGTGGGTCGAGCGGCGGCGGCGGCGGCGGCAGTGGCGGTCCCACTGGCAGGCGGGCAAGAGGGGAGTCCGGGCGGCGTCCGGCGTGGGAGCCGGGGGACCACGATGGTAAAGAAGCGGAAAGGCCGCGTTGTGATCGACTCAGACACGGAAGACAGCGGCAGCGACGAGAACCTGGATCAGGTGAGGGCAGGCCGCGGAGGCGCGGGCCAGCGGAGCGGGAGAGCTGAGTCCTGGCCACGGTAGTCGGGAGCCGGTCGGGCCCCGGGCCTCCTGGCCGGAGCGCCCGGCCTGCCTCGTGTCCTGAACGCCCGCTGCCGCCCCTTTCTGCTCTCCCCACAGTGCCCGCGGCTCTTGGAGTCTGGCCGGGGCCTGGAGACAGAGCCCCGAGGACTTGGCGCCTTGGGCGGGGAGGCGGGGCAGGGGCCAGGCTAGTGGGCCTCGGGCTCGGGGGACTCGAGGGGTCCTTGGTCTGCCAGGGTCAGATCGGGGCGGCAGGCTGCAGGCCAGGCGATCCGGGCACGGAGAGATAGGAAGTATCGCCCGCCAACCCGGGAGACTGGGAGGTTTTGGAGGAGGTGCAAGGGTGATCGTGGGGCGGTGTGGGGGAGGGAGGCCGAGAAGGTGCAAGCTCTGGAAGATGAAGTTTTTCAGACAAGGGTGTGAACAGAGAGGAGGGGAACCTCTGTCGTGCTTGGCGAGGAATACGTAGCTGTGGGCACGAATCTGTTTGGCAGCTAGGGTCGTTTGTCTTTGAGAAGGGTCTCCGTTGAGATGTCAGACCGAAGACGGCTCATGGGAGGAGGAAAGAGGGCATAAGTGGAGAAATATCTAGGGCGTCATGGAGAGAGTGTGGCGGGGCCTCTTGGCCCTTTTCATGCAGCATCCCAGAAATTCTTTCTACTTGAAAGATGTACAGGAGACATTGAAACTAACTTTTGGTCTCACTGTCTTGGGGTTGCTTGAACTGTTATATACTCTAGAAAATACTGTGAGGAGGAAGCTGTCCTTTGTAGCAGTGCTCCAGTGATACCAGAAGATACAAAGAGGGTTTTCCCCCACATTTTGTGAACAAATGATATAAAGAAAGGATATGCAAGAGATAATAGTTCTATAAGTTGAGTAGAGAGAGTACTGAACTTAGAATCTGAAATTTTTGAGTTCTAGGCTGGGCTATGTTGTTTTCTAGCTATGTATCTTGGGCCAGAACAGTAAAGTCTAGATAAAACATCAGCCTTGGGCTTCCCTGGTGGCGCAGTGGTTGAAAGTCCACCTGCCGATGCAGGGGACACGGGTTCGTGCCCCAGTCCAGGAAGATCCCACATGCCGCGGAGCGGCTGCGCCCTTGAGCCATGGTCGCTGAGCCTGCGCGTCCGGAGCCTGTTGCTCGGCAACGGGAGAGGCCATAACAGTAAGAGGCCCGCGTACCGCAAAAAAACCCCAAAACATCAGCCTTGTGTATCTGATTGAGTTATTATAAAGGATTAAGTATTTGTAAGAATTAATGTTGGGGGCTTCCCTGATGGCACAGTGGTTAAGAATCCGCCTGCCAATGCAGGGGACAGGGGTTCGATCCCTGGTCCGGGAAGATCCCACATGCCACCGAGAAACTAAGCCCGTGAGCCACAACTACTGAGCCTGCGCTCTAGAGCCCGCGAACCACAACTACTGAAGCCCGCGCGCCTAGAGCCCGTGCTCCTCAACAAGAGATGCCACCACAATGAGAAGCCCGTGCACCATAACGGCAGAGTAGCCGCCGTTCGCCGCAACTAGAGAAAGCCCGCGCACAGCAATGAAGACCCAACGCAGCCAAAAATCAATAGCTAAAATAAATTTATTTTTTAAAAAGAGAATTAGGGCTTCCCTGGTGGCGCAGTGGTTGAGAGTCCGTCTGCCGATGGAGGGGACGCGGGTTCGTGCCCCGGTCCGGGAGGATCCCACATGCCGCGGAGCGGGTGGGCCTGTGGGCCGTGGCCGCTGGGTCTTGCGCGTCCGGAGCCTGTGCTCCACAACGGGAGAGGCCTCAACAGTGAGAGGCCCGCATACTGCAAAAAAAAAAAAAAAAGAATTAATGTTGGTACAAGCACTTAGAAACTAAAGCATTTCTATAAAGGACTTCTTGGGAGTCCTTTGTAGTAAGTCAGAGGTCTCAGAAATTAAATATTAGGGCATGAAAGAGGAGGACTTTAAGAAAGAGGGACTGAAGATGTGTTGAAGAAAAGAGGGCTGTTTTGAAAATGGTGGTATGGAGGTGGGAGGTGGGGAGTAGTGGGGCCTGTGGAGAAGTATAAAAGGGATAGACACCTGGTTATGGGATAGGAAGTAAAAGGTAAATTGAAAATGTTACCCGGAAGACTCCTGAAATTTATAAAAATATTTTTAAAAATTGTTTTTTAAATTAATTTATTATTTATTTTTGCCTGCATTGGGTCTTCGTTGCTGTGCGCGGGCTTTTCTCTAGTTGAGGTGAGCGGGAGCTACTCTTTGTTGTGGTGCGTGGGTTTCTCATCACGGTGGCTTCTCTTTGTTGGGGAGCCCGGGCTCTAGGCACGCGGGCTTCAGTAGTTGTGGCACGTGGGCTCAGTAGTTGTGGCTTGCGGGCTCTAGAGCGCAGGCTCAGTAGTTGTGGCACATGGGCTTAGTTGCTCCGCAGCATGTGGGATCTTCCCGGGCCAGGGATCGAACCCATGTCCCCTGCATCCGCAGGTGGATTCTTAACCACTGCGCCACCAGGGAAGCCCCTTCCCCATTTTAGATATGAGGAAAATGGAGGTTGAAGATGTAACTTATCTAAATTCACACAACTTGTTAGTGGCATTTCAACCCAAATCTGTACAACTACAAGGCCTATACTCTTTCCACTATACTAACTTAATCTGTTTTTAATATTGCAAAATGAAAATGATGTTGCACAGCCATTTTCTGTGTTGCTAGAATTCATGTTTGTAAAGTATATTGAATAGTTTAGAGAAAATTGATACATCAGTTTAAAAAATTATTTGGGGGACTTCCTTGGTGAAGCACTCTTAAGTCACCTGTTCTGATGATGCATGAACTAAGCTGTAAATTATTCTGTCTTTGGTGATTTTCCACAGAAGTCTGACATATGAAATGAGTTGAGAGCTTCCTTTTGTAGTAGAGAGATTTTTCTGATCCACAGAAAGCTTTTCCAAAGTGGGAACTGGAGGGATTGCAACTTTAAACCCAACTTTATCTATTTGTAAAAAGAAATTAGCATAAAATTTGTAAGTAATACGTAATGCATTTTAACAGCAATTTCAACTTCCTCCTTTTCAAACTACTCATTGGCGTTCTTTTATCAGATGGGAGCCAGATCAGAATTCCCTTTTCCTGCGCATCCTAACAGGCACTAGTGCCTTCTCTATATGTTCAGCACTGTGCGAGGCTCTCAGAGGAATCAAAAAGATCTATGCTCTCTAGAAGATCTCCCAGAGATCTTTAGCAGAAGTTCAAAGTCAGCCTAGTTTTGGGGACTTTAGGACTCCTCTGAGCAAAATTAATGCATTCTGGACCTTTCTTTACCAAGATGCCTTGGACTGCTCCATCTAGTTCTGGGTCTTCGTTGGGGGGTATAACATTGTATTTGCTGTCTAGTGGGAAAGAACAAACCATGACAAATCTCTGAGTGTCAAGTGTGAGAGTGGAGCACAGTTAATAAGGAGATCCTTTGTCTCTGAGTTTTCCAGGTGGGAATCTAAGCCATTATGTCAGAAATATTACCTCCAAGTTAGTCCTTAGCCTTCTACATTGGCTTTTCCTGGTGGTGAGAGGAGGAACATGTGTGTCAGAAACTGCTTGGGTTGCTTGTTTAAGATGTACTTTGCAGGGGCTCCCATCCCAGACCTACTGAATCAGACTCTGTGGGGACTCTCTCCTCTGCATTTTTACCAGGTACAGCCCAGGTACTTATTTGTGTTAAACACTGAGACCACTGTATGCAAGTTAATCTTTTAGTAAGACACTGTAAGTAGTTTGGGAGAGAAATAGCTTCCTGTCTCAGCCATAGCGTGTGCACATATAAGCAAAAGAACTTAACAGAGATGTTCAAAGTGGCAAAGCTGCCGGTTTTTCTAAATCCCTGAAGCTGTTTGAATTGTTGGGATGATTTTTTTTTTTGAGGCCTGTTTCTTTTTTCCCTTCCTTCTTCTTGGTGGGAAGAGGTATGTAGTAACTGAATTGGAGTCCTTTAAAATTTGTTTTAACTTTCAAAGGTTTTAAAAACTCAGACCTTTGAGAATTTGAAGGATTTATTTTAACATATGACCTGATAGTGACCTTATTTTTTTATGTTGGCCACACCCTTTCTTCAACATTTCAGAATTGCAAATCATGGAGATACTTGCTTTTGGTGCTTCTTGGAAAAAAATAACAGAATTTGAGCCAAACCTAGGCTTTTTTACCCCACCACGTACCTCCACGGAGATAACATGTGCACTCTTTATGGAATAATATCTATGCAGTGGGTGCTATAACATGAAAAGCATCCAAGATAATAAAGGAATCAGAGTTGTCTATTCAGATAAATACAACTCAGTATTTATAAAAACTTTACTCTGCCGTTTTCAAGGGAAAAAAAGCTACATGCATACTGGGATGCTTTATTTCATAATTTCCATCCTTATTTAAAATGGGGATTGTGTTGTCCTGTCCTCTTTTTCTATGCTCATTCTATTGAAGTAACCATAAATTAAAAATTTTTTTGAAACAATAGGCCCCTAAGTATTTTCTAGGAGTTATTTTTAGACATTATGTGTTAAAATAGCATTGTTATAAAGTATCCTTCCATAAACCTTCCCCATAAAAGGTGGGAAATTAAAAAGTTGTGCTTCTCACCTAAGTGTCCATCGACAGATGAATGGATAAAGAAGATGTGGCACATATATACAATGGAATATTACTCGGCCATAAAAAGAAATGAAATTGAGTTATTTGTAGTGAGATGGATGGACCTAGAGACTGACATACAGAGTGAAGTAAGTTAGAAAGAGAAAAACAAATACCGTATGCTAACACATATATATGGAATCTAAAGAAAAAAAGGTTCTGAAGAACCTAGGGGCAGGACAGGAATAAAGACGCAGACATAGAGAATGGACTTGAGGACACGGAGAGGGGGAAGGGTAAGTTGGGACGAAGTGAGAGAGTGGCATGAACATACATACACTACCAAATGTAAAATAGATAGCTAGTGGGAAGCAGCCGCATAGCACAGGGAGATCAGCTCTGTGTTTTGTGACCACCTAGAGGGGTGGGATACGGAGGGTGGGAGGGAGACACAAGAGGGAGGAGATATGGAGATACATGTATATGTATAGCTGATTCACTTTGTTATAAAGCAGAAACTAACACCATTATAAAGCAATTATACTTAAATAAAGATGTTAAAAAAATAAAAAATAAAAGTTGTGCTTCTCATTGATAAAGTCTTTTTACATTAGAGCAGAGTTTGAAGTCTAGGATGAACTTGTGAGAAGTGTTGGGTTAACTTGTGAAGTTTTAAATTTGTGTCATAATGTTGCATCTAGCCTGATGTAACTCATCTGCCAATTTCACTTGATTTTCTTTTAGAAGTAGTGCAGGGAAAATTGAGTCCCATGGGACCTTTAACAGAGAGGCTTTCAGGAAAAATTCAAAACCTATCTTTCAACACTGGTTCTCTTGGTGTACTTATTTGCTCCCTAGACTGTAAGTTGCCCAAGGGCAAAGATTGTTTTTTTGTTGTTTTTACTCTTTCAACAAATGTGTTAGACAGAGCGAGGCAATAGGGCTATTGGGTGAACAAAATCGAAGCAGTTTCTACCTTCAAGGAGCTTAGGGGATGGGGGCAAAGGGAGGGACAGGGGCAGGCATTGCTCAGAGAGTCATTTCCTTACACTTGCGTTACAGGCTATGAAGGAAGAGCAAGGATGCTGTGAGAGTTTGACCAGGGACTCTATGTTCACCTGATGGGAGTGACATTTAAACTGAGATCTGGAATATGGGTTAGGGATAAGGAGATAGGAGACTGAAGAGTACAGGACATGTGAATGTTCATGGTTGAGGGACCAAAATGTACAAAAGCATTGAGGCAGGAAGGACCTAGCACCCTCATGAAACTGAAAGAAGCAGAGTGACTGGGACATCACTAGTTGGAGGGAGAGTGGTACAAATGAAGCTGCAGAAGTAGTCTGTTTGGACCATTTGAGGATGGAAAAGCCAGTTTAGTGAATCACAACCAGTGTTAAAAATAAAAACGAAATTGAATCAAATAGAAAAAAAAATCATATGTCAGACCTAGTAAAGATAAGTGTTGTTTCATAAAACTTGTGTTTCACATATATGTATGTATGTATATACAGGGTCATAAAGTATAATTTATCTTTCTGTGGGCTGGGGTTAAAAAGACGTTTTAAGCCACTGGCAGGTCCAGGTTGGCAATAGTAAGGACTGTGGACGTTATTCTGAGGGTAATGAGAAACCACTGAAGGATTTTAAGCTGAAAGAGGTGTTCCAACTTGTCTTTTGAAAAGTTTTCCCGGGCTGCTATGTGGAGAGTAATCTGGAGAAGGGACACTGGTTAGATGGCAGATAGAGGAGTCCAGGTGGGAGATGGTGGAGAGCATAAGTTCCATTAGAATGGAAGCTCCAAGAGGGCAAGACTGTTTGTTCAACGTAGTATCCCTGCACCTAGAACAGTGCCTGGCCTGCAGCATATACCTTGTCAGTATTTGTTGAATGAATGCCTGACTTGGACTGGTGTAGTTATAGAGACGACAGAAGGTGGATTAATTGGACATAATATTCATGCTGTAAAACTGAGAGGATTTGATGACTGGTTGGATGTTGAGGGTGAGGAAGAGGAGATTCTGGCATGAGATGGGGAACCCTGGAGGAAGATCAGGTTTAAAGGTGAAGAGCATGTGTTCAGTCTTGTATGTGTAGAGATTAAAGTTGTCTATGAAATACTCAAGTGGAGACATTTAAGTACGTAGTTGAAAATAATGCCTGCCTGACACAGAGTAGACAATAAATCTTTGTTGAATAAGCAAGTGCTGCTTGGCATATCCACAGTAGAAAGTTAGATTCTAACTTTTCTGATTATAGTAGTATTACTTAGAGGTAAAGGGACACTGTCAGATTGGGAGTTCTTGCTTTAGCCCCTCTGCTGTAATACTGAAACCTCTTCTGTAAACCATGGAAATGTGCATTAGTTAGAAAGTGTATTAGAAGAGGGAACCAAGTAGAAACAAGTAACAGTAGTAGAAATTTAAAAAAATTTTTAATGTACCTTTTATTTTGAATGTGTTGAAAACTGGTTTTATTTTATCAATTCTATGACATTGTGGGCATTTATATAACTCAGTATTTTATCTATAATTATAATCACTTTGCTAGAAATTGGAAAGGGAAGTTGCCACATTTCATGCCAGTCATGTGAAATGTAAAGGAATGTTACACTGTCACTTTGGAATTACTACTTCAGAAGGGTTTTCGTGTGTATGTTCATTGTTTTGGTTTGTTTTCTTTTGTTTTTTTTTAATGATAAAAATAGTACATGCTTGTTGAAACAGTTCCAGTGAAACAAAAATACCTCCCTGTTCCACAAACGTATATGCGCGCAATGGCTCTGTTCCTTATCCTGAAAAATAACCAGTGTCCACTGTTGGAATGATGTTCTTCAATCAAAAATTTTGATATGAAAGAAATAATAGAAAATAATGTCTCAGATTTAAACCTCTATGAATTACTACTCTTTTCTTAGCTTCTCTCAAGTCCTCCCACTTCTCTGTGTCCCTTTGGCTTCTTACCTTGTCCAGGTCACCATCCACTCTGATGACCCTGCTGTGGACTCCTCTCTGCACTTCCTCCCTGGCCCTGTAATCTGTTCCTCTGTCAGTCAGAGTGCTATTTTAAAAACCCTCAGGGGATGGTTACTTCCCTGCTTAAAACCATTTGATGGCTCCCCACTGCCTTCAAATAAAATTCATTTTCCTGATCCTGGTGTATAAACCTGTGAATGATGTGGTTTCTTCTTACCTTTAACCTGCCTCATTCCATCACCCCCACCCCCACCCCCCACCCCCTGTCCCCTTGCCTATGAAGCTCTAGTCACCCTGGTTCCCTTTTAGTTCTTTGGTTAAGCCAAGCTATTGCCAATTTCAGGGCCTTATCCTTTTTTTAATATATAAATTTATTTATTTATGTATTTATTTTTGACTGTGTTGGGTCTTCGTTGCTGCATGAGGGCTTTCTCTAGTTGCGGCAAGTGAGGGCTACTCTTCCTTGCGGTGCGTGGGCTTCTGATTGTGGTGGCTTCTTTTGTGGAGCATGGGCTCTAGGCGCGCGGGCTTCAGTAGCGGCATGCGGGATCAGTAGTTGTGGCTCACGGGCTCTAGAGCGCAGGCTCAGTAGTTGTGGCTCCCGGGCTTAGTTGCTCCGCGGCATGTGGGATCTTCCCGGACCAGGGATCAAACCCGTGTCTCCTGCATTGGCAGGCGGACTCTTTTTTTTTTTTTTCAGTACACGGGCCTCTCACTGTTGTGGCCTCTCCGGCTGCAGAGCACAGGCTCCGGACGCGCAGGCCCAGCGGCCATGGCTCACGGGCCCAGCCGCCCTGCGGCATGCGGGTTCCTCCCAGACCGGGGCACGAACCCGCGCCCCCTGCATCGGCAGGCGGACCCCCAACCACTGCGCCACCAGGGAAGCCGCGGCAGGCGGACTCTTAACCACTAGAGAAGTCCAGTGCCTTATCTGTTCTATCTGAAGACTTCTATCCAGAAGACTGCACCCTGTGTCTTCCCCCCGTTTCTAGTCTCAGCCTAAATACCATTGCCTCAGAGAAGCCTTCCCACAATCACCCTATTGCAGATAGGTTTCCCACTCACTTTGATTCACTTCCTTCTTAGCACTTATCACTAGATATACTTGTTTACCTGTTTATTGTCTGTCTCCCTCTCTTGATTTTATTTATTTATTTTAAAATTTTTATTGGAGTATAATTGATTTACAATGTGTTAGTTTCAGGTTAGTATAGCAAAGTGAATCAGTTATACATACACACCCTCACTTGATTTTAAATTCTGTGAGGTCAAGGACTATGTATCTCTTATTCTTGACTTTCTACCCACAGCTTGGTATATAGTAGGTGCTGGTAGCAGGGGAACTATCTGTCCCGCTTGCCAGGAACTGAGTTTCCCAGAATTCAGGACTTTCAGTGCTAAAACCAGGACAGTGCTAAGCAAACCAAGATGTTTGGTCACCCTAGATGGTAGTAATCACTTGCATTAGTTGTATTTGTGGAATGAATACGTGAAAAAGAGCTCAGCATGCTAATTAGCTATAAAAAACCTCTGAGGTTTATCCATTTGGGCTTTTATTCTCCTTTTCTGGGGTGCAGAATCTGTATCCCACTTTTGTGTGATCATGGGAGGTTTGATTAAAGAGATGAGATTTAATTTCCTTTAAGTAAGTAATTTCCTTTAAATAAGTTTCTTTATTACAGATCGATCCCGACATGGCATTGCAGAAATACACTGTTTGTGAATGATGGGGTGGAGGAATTAAATCCTAAGGTTTATGAGTCTTCATATATTGATGGATTAGAATTCTAATTTTAACCAGAATAATACTATTTTAATAAATATTACCTTAGTGCAATTAGACTTGCAATTTGGCTGTCTAGTTTATTGTTAAATATGGTTTTCAAGCAATGTTAATGAAACTGCTCTAGAAGCCAGATGTGCCATCCTACACAGTCACCTGTAGTGTGTTGGGCATTGGCATTACTCTCAGCAGATCTTTAGTTCAGCTTAAGTTTGATAAACCATGTGGGCACCACACACAGCCATTCCATCCTAGAGGAATGCTGAGATAAGTAGGGGAGGTTTTCACTAGATGTGATGAAATACAAGGAGGATGGTGAGAGAGAACCACTGGACACACAGAAATGTCATCTCAACCAGTGTGGCACAGTGAAGTGGGCTAGCAGGAGAGAGCTGCAGAAGGACCTACCCCCTGTGCATGAATCAGTTTTAGATTGGCTTTTTTCAGTATTGGTGTTGGATAAATCAACCCCTACAGGTAACAAATCTGATGATCTCTTCATGTGTGGAGTGTTGGCAAGACCTTTCTGTTGCACATTAGTGTGTCCAGCTGTATTTATGAGCCCTCAGAATATAAAGGACTTGGGCTTCCCTGGTGGCACAGTGGTTAAGAATCCGCCTGCCAATGCAGGGGACACGGGTTCGAGCCCTGGTCCGGGAAGGTCCCACATGCCGCGGAGCAACTAAGCCCTTGCGTCACAGCTACTGAGGCTGCGCTCTAGAGCCCGCGAGCCGCAACTACTGAAGCCTGCATGCCTAGAGCCCGTGCTGCGCAACAAGAGAAGCCACTTCAATGAGAAGCCTGTGCACCACAAGGAGGAGCAACCCCTGCTCGCGGCAGCTAGAGAAAGCCCACACGCAACAATGAAGACCCAACGCAGCCAAAAATAATAAATAAATAAAATAAATATATTTATTTTAAAAAAAAGAATATAAAGGACTTAACTGTGAAGAGTAGCCTTGCCATGAGTTCCCCCAGTAACTTCCTATACAATTCTCAGCTTGTGGAAAGGGTATCTTTCACACTTTTTAAGAGGAAGGTCTTTGCTGTCTCTATGCTATTGTTAATATGGTATTTAATGTAGTAGAAGAAGAAGGACTGTGCCTATCAGATGCAGTTGTTTGCTGATGGAGAGACATTTGTTAGGTTTTTAGTATAGAGTGGAATCTCTTTAACAGGAAGGCGATACTAACACATTAACACTTTAGTTACAGTAACTTTTAATGGATATCTACTGTTTGTAATATATCTACTGCTTGTTTCAGGAAAGGATTTGATTGCTAGCATATCCAAATCCCTGTTTTAATGAGTTGGTATTAAAACAGACTTCTAGTGCATTTGTGAACCTCAAAGGGTCAGGAAGTACACTACTTACCAGAAGTCTTTCTAATTTTTATAAATTTGCATGAAGGTAATGTGGAAAAAAGATAATAGTAAAGGCCATACACAAATTACCATATAACCCAGCAGTACCACTCCTAGGTATTTATCCGAGTGAAATAAAAACTAATGTTTACACAAAAACCTGTACGTGAACAAATAATTGCCCCAAGATGGAAACAACCCAAATGTTTTTCAACTGGCATATGGATAAAGTGTGGTGTATCCACACAATGGAATACTACTTTACAATAGAAAGAAACAAACTGGGGCTTCCCTGGTGGCGCAGTGGTTGAGAATCTGCCTGCTAATGCAGGGGACACGGGTTCGAGCCCTGGTCTGGGAAGATCTCACATGCCGCAGAGCAACTAGGCCCGTGAGCCACAACTACTGAGCCTGCGCGTCTGGAGCCTGTGCTCTGCAACAAGAGAGGCTGCGACAGTGAGAGGCCCGCGCACCGTGATGAAGAGTGGCGCCCGCTTGCCACAACTAGAGAAAGCCCTCGCACAGAAACGAAGACCTAACACAGCCAAAAATAAAAATAAATAAATTAAAAGAAGGCTCAACATTTAAAAAAAAAAAAAAAGAAATCTGTCCCAAAAACTCAATATCACATTTAAAAAAAAAAAAAGAAAAAAAAAGAAACAAACGGTTGATACCTGTCCAATCTCAAATGCATTATGCTAAGTAAGGAAACCAAATTCAAAAGACTACACACTATATGATTCCATTTATGTGATATTTTACAATAGGCAGATCTGTAGGGACAGAAAACAGGTATGTGATTGCCAGGGGGTGGAGGGAGAGATATGAAGAGCACTTACTTCCTGAAAAGGCTTCAGATCATAAACACTCTACTTTTTCTTACCAAAATGGTAACTCCTATTGACCAGTGCAAATTACAGCAAAATTTGGGGGGATGATGGAACTGTCCTATATCTTGATTGTGTGAGTGGTTCAACTGTATGTATTTGTCAAACTCATAGAACCATCCATAAGAAAGGATAAAAGGTACTGTATGTAAATTACACCCTCAAGTTTTTAAAAGACTGTAAACACACAAACATTGCTGTAATTTGCATTTGGTCAATAGGAGTTACCATTTTGATGTGGAAAAAGTAGAGTGTTCTTATGATCTGAAGTCTTTTCAGGAAGTTAGTATGCTAGCTCTATCTAAAGAAATGAGAAGAGTAACATTTAGTTACTGCTTATGAAGAAGAGATGGTGTCAGCTGTTAATCTGAGAAGGTCATTTTCTCATTCTGGCCAAGGAGGGTATACTCCTAAAATAGAAAGACTGGAAGAAGAAAACATATTTTATAGCAGTCTCTTTTTAAAAAATTTATCTTGGCACTTAACCTATAATTGTATAGCACCAACATCATCAAGGAATAATACTACTAGTATTTATTAGTTATATTTTTCTCTCTTTTGGCCCAAGGGGAAAATGTAAACCATGATTAAAATAGGAGCTAGGATTTTATCTGCCCTAGTTTGAATCCTGGTTCTCTCATGTACTAGCTGTATTACCTTGGGTGAGTTACTTAACCTCTCCTGCTCCTTAGTTTCTGTATCTTTAAATGGGGAAGATAACGATACTCACCTTAAGGCGGTTGTGAAGATTAAATGTTAGATGCTTAGAAAAGTACCTGGCATCTAGTAAGTACAATATAATTTGGGGCTGGTATTGATATTAGCAGAAAGCAAGAACCAGAGTAAGTATCCTTTTGTTGTGTTTTTGAGTGACTGGACTGAGTTGGGGAGAAGTAACAGGAGAGGGAAACCATGTGAGAAAGCAAATCCTGGTTGTAGCCATGTCTTACTAAATAGCATATCTCTTCTCCTTTAAACTCCCTTAAATCACCAGGACAAGGCAGAGGTGGTGAATGGGAATATTGGGGTTGTCAAATTGGGATTCCCATGTAGAGGCCAGCATACTTACTGCTTAACCCTGGGTTCAGTACCAGAAATATACTTTTTTTCCCCCCTGGTTTAGGCATCCAAAATTAAAAATGACCTCAGAAATTTGTAGTTTGTCAGCTTATTCAGAACAGCCCCACAAATGCCAATTTTACCATGAGTTATATATAATAAGAGGGTGCTCAGAGTATTAGCTATACCAATAAGAACAGGGAGCAAATTACCTTTGTAGACATGGTTCGTATCGTATCAATTGCTGAGAATCAGTACTTCTGTAACTTACAGAGGAAATTCGGGGATAGCCTCCAGTTTAGTTTTCAGTCACTTTTCCACTTCAGACATACATTTCCCATTAAGAGTGAGGGAACAGATTTTTTTTGGCTGTGCCGTGCAGCTTGTGGGATCCTCGTTCCCTGACCAGGGATTCAACCCGGGCCCCCTACAGTGAACGATCAGAGTCCTAACCACTGAACAGCCAGGGAATTCCAGACTTTGAAAGCATTTCTTTAGCGCGAGTGCTGGCAGTTGGTCTGTTCATGTGACCAAAGTTCCCACGATGATGTCCTTCAAGTGAAACCACAAAGAAGTAAAAGAGATCTAGAGAAGGTGGGCATTTTATTATTTTTGGATATATTTTCTCTGTGAACAAAACTCACATGGCTACTTTTGCCCTCTCAGGAGCTCTTGTCCCTGGCAAAGCGGAAACGAAGTGACTCTGAAGAGAAGGAGCCGCCTGTTAGTCAGCCTGCAGCCTCCTCAGACTCGGAGACGTCTAACAGTGATGATGAGGTGGGTGTGGAAGGCTAGGCCTCTGGGACCAATGAGTGTTTGAGGGTCCTGAGTTGGTGACTCCTGGCAGCCTCTTTTCCTTAAACTGAGACCTTCCTGCCTAAGATCTATGTGAACTTCTTGGAAAGAAAATTGTGTATGAGAAGCTCTCGCATTGTGATGTTCTTTGTACTGCTAGTTACCTAGTGGGTACCTCTGCAGTGCATTCGTGGCCATTTTTAGTCTTTTATTTTCAGCCCTTTTGCAGAGGGAGCACAACTTGTTAGTCACCATCTCTTTTATTTTTTGTCACCATTTTTTTTTTGGTGGTATGCGGGCCTCTCACTGTTGTGGCCTCTCCCGCTGCGGAGCACAGGCTCCAGGCGCACAGGCTCAGCAGCCATGGCTCATGGGCCTAGCCGCTCCGCGGCATGTGAGATCTTCCCGGACCGGGGCACGAACCCGTGTCCCCTGCATCGGCAGGCGGACTCTCAACCACTGTGCCACCAGGGAAGCTCTTGGCACCTTTTTAATCCCACTTTTATGTTAGAAAAGAAAGTCTATCAGTAATGCCTGATAAAGTATTAGTGGGAAATATTTTAGCAAGGTAAGAAACTTTCTTTGGGTAGATGGAATCAACATCTCTCAGAGTAGTGGCATTAGCTTTTAATGAGAAACGTCCAGCTGTTCATTGTTTAAGCTAAGGTGACTTTCCCAAACTGCTGCCCACCACCAAACAAGGCCCTGAAAGATCCAGAACTTTAATGGAAGAGAGAGAGATTAGGGGAAAGGTCTTTGAAGCATTCCTACATGTTCCTCATTTGATTTAAAATACTTTTTTTCCCTTAGTAATTTCCTGGGGGGAGGCCGGATATCATCTTTCTGTTTAATCTCTTACCCTGCAGTCTAGGAAAATATTTTTAACAGTGCACTAACAGTATTTTGTTTTAAAGTTCCTCTAAAGTAAAAAATGTTTTTTATTATAATGAAATTTAGTTAACAGCTAGAACAGTATTTACCAGTGCCCTGCATATGCAAATTAGGAACGATTGCATTCTGATTGACTGTACTGATATTCTCTTAATCTTAAATAATTCAACAGACCTAAAATTGCTTTGATAGCAAGAGGTAGTGAATGTGCGAGTTTTATTCTTTTGTTTCGTTTATTTTTCATGGAGGTACTATAATTCCTCTAAAATTGATAAAGTAACCCAATCTGCTTAGAAAAACAGTGGATTTTATGAAATAATTTGCTTTGTTTTGTTTTTCTATTTTTAAAAAAATGCAAAGATAATACAGGAAAATCTTGAAATAATTCCCTTTCCCACTATTCCTACATCAACTCCTTTCATTTTCCATGTTTCAGAAGTCAGCTGCTATGGGACATTAAGTTTGAATCTGTGTTGTGTTTGGAATACCCTGTAACATGTTTATTGTCTTTGCACTTCCTTGAGATACAATCAATAACTATCCTTTGAAGCATTTTGTTTTCCATATTCCTGTCATTAAATCACTCCTAAGTATGCAGTTGCTGTAGGGATTCCCTTCATCCTTTTGAGCTGCTTCTACCAGAAGGTCAAAGTATGTATCAACTCCACAGCATTAGAGAAGCCCAAAACTTGTGCTAGGGTAGATCCAGCGTCCATAAAAATGTTTACAGCTTAGGATTCCCTTTGTCACTCGCAGCTACTTAACCAAGTCTGAGAGTCTTCACCTTAGAATGCTACCAGCTACTTATGTACTTATTGGAGAAAAAGCTGACAGGCAAGCTGTACCCTGTCTAGTGGGGATTGAGAGTTTGTGTAACTTTCCTCCCAAGGTTCTTAGCTCTTGCTACTGCCTCCAAGTGCCAGCCCCCTGGCCCACTGGCTTCTGGCAGTTCTACTCTAGTCCCTCCTCACCCTGCACTGGGAATTGCAGTCTCTATATCATGGCCATTCTGAAAAGAGCCTGTTTTTTTGGTCTGCATTATCACTTTCTGGCCCAGGCTACTAGCTTAAGTACAGAGCACCCCAAAGTTAGGGTAAATACTTCATTATTTTGGACAATTAAGAAAATCTTTTTTAAAAAAATCCTACCAGCCACTAGAGAAATCAGTGGTATTGTAAACTCAGATTTATGGCTGCCATAGAGATATTTTAGAGTGGGTAGGGGACTTCTGAGAGATCCTTAGAATACAGTGTTTGAGACAGAGGCTCTTGGTTTTTTTCCTCTCTCATAATGAATATTCATACATCTTTGTAGGTGAACCCCATATACTGAAATAATTTGCTGTGTTTTCTAGTTTCTGCTATGGCTTTAATATCCTTATTACCTACGAACTAGCCTTTTAGAAATTTGGTTATTAAAATGTCAGTTCTCAGTCAGATGGAGCCTGCTTGTACTAGAAGCTACTCTGGAGTTTTTTCAAATACACCTCCCAACCCTTTTCCCCTCCCACGTGACTCTTATTTATTGTCATTCATGATGCTGAATACAGGTAGAAAGAAGTATGTTGTTCTCCTCAGATTTGCTAGGACAGAAAACTAGGCAGGAACAACTGATTTAGGAGGTTAATGGGTAGTTTGTTTTAAGGAGAGACATGCACTGACTTTAGAGCAAGAAGATATCTAGCTAATTGTTGGGGGTGGGGAGGGGGACACAGAAGTTATGAAAGTTTCCTATCCAGAAAAAAGTGGGTGCATTGGTTATTAAGTGTAAGACTCAATTAGGGGGAATTCTTTGGTGGTCCAGTGGTTAGGACTCTGCACTTTCATTGCCAAGGGCCCGGGTTCAATCCTTGGTCAGGGAACTAACATCCACAAGCTGTGCCACATGGCAAAAAAAAAAAAGGTTCAATTAAGGAGAGAATAGTAGATATCTTGTGAATTATTCTCAGTCGTATCTTAGGCACATGAGAAGTAGAACTCTTTCTGTAAGGTTTACATTGACCAAGCCTGGGAAATTGGAAAGCACAACCTCAGTGGTAGGTTACAATGCTGTGGTGTGGCATTTTGGTGCTGTCACTTCCTGTCCCTGAAAGCATTTGGTAAGAGAAGCACCACCAAGGGTGCAGACAGGAGTGGCCGGGAAGAAAAATAACAGGGTTAGGAGGAGGGGAGCTAGCAATGCTCATTCATGAGATTTAAAGTTTAAAAAAAAAAATGGCCAAAACAAAAAAGTCCATTCGTTAGGAGGAACAGAGTCCTAAATCGGGTACTTCAGAGTCCTTTTTAGAAACATGGTGAATCTTGTGGAAACAGATAGCTGCACCTAGATAAGAAATAGGAATAAAGCCTAGATTTTCCCTTGTTACCAGTAAAAATCATGTTATCAATAGATACCAAGAAAACCCTTTATTTGTTGTTCAAAATTGAATATAACTACATTAGACAAAGTAAGGAAACAGCTGAATTATGTTCTATTGCCCTGTGCCTGAGCGAGAATGATTATTTTAAAAAGCTTCATGCACAGTCCTGTTTTCAACATTTTTGAGAAATAAAAACATTTGGCCCAGCCGTGCAGTTCAGCACTTGTCACCTGTTTTTTCTTCCCCAGAACTTCCTGGATACATTTTATGCTCCAGCTTACTACCACTTCAGAGTCTCTGGCCTCTTCTTGCTTTTCCCCCATTCCATTTTTTTTCTACTTTCTTTCTTTCTGAAGCTTCTTCTCTTTCTCTCTTAACCCCATTTAATCTTTTGAGCACTCCCACTTTGATCTAGTTGCACTCCTATTCCCACTATGTTATTGCTTGTTGGCTCCAATATTTTTATTAATAGAACATTTTGAAAAAGATACAACTTTTACTTAAAATTCATTTAGTAATAATTTTTCCAGGAAGTCAGCCTAGATACCCAAGAGCATTTTGTTGTTGCTTTACCATGCAGATAATACATAATCAGCACATACTGATAAAGGCCTTCACTGCTAAGCTAATATTTTCCTGTGTGTATATTCATTTAGTAAGGTTTTCATACACACAATACCTCTGGAAAAAGATGTTCCATATAGATGAATTATCCCAATACTAAAACTAAACTTTTGAAAGTTTAAAATATAAAACCACTATATTTGAAAATTTTTTTGATAGATCTTATTATATATAGTTTTTTAACTGATTTAGTCATGATTATGAATGACAGTTCTTATACTGTGAAATAATGACTTCCAAAATACCAAGCTCTGTGGTGCTGGTTTTTATTTTTCCTTTCTCCCCCAATACCGAAGGTAAGCAGTGGCCATTGTTCTCATCTCCTAGTAATCTGCTCTACTTCCATCTTCCTGTGTCTCTGATCTGCTCTGGGGTCAGGAAACCAGGGGGCCCCATAGAGTTTAGGTTGGAATACTCTGCTTTAGTACTTGAATTTAACAATAGCTATTTGAATTTCTCATAAACGTTTTTTTTTAATAAATGTATGTATGTATACATGTATTTATTTATTTATGGCTGTGTTGGGTCTTTGTTGCTGCACGCGGGCTTTATCTAGTTGTGGCGAACGCGGGCTACTCTTTGTTGCGGTGCGCGGCTTCTCATTGCAGTGGCGTCTCTTGTTGATGAGCACAGGCTCTAGGCGCCTGGGCTTCAGTAGTTGTGGCTCGCGGGCACAGTAGTTGTGGCTTGCAGGCTCTAGAGCACAGCTCAGTAGTTGAGGCGCACGGGCTTAGTTGCTTTGCAGAATGTGGGATCTTCCTGGACCTGGGCTCGAACCCGTGTCCCCTGCACTGGCAGGCAGATTCTTAACCACTGTGCCACCAGGGAAGTCCCCTTTTTTTTTTTTAGCATGCTTCTGGGTTCTTGGCTATGTAGATTACCATACAGTAGCACCTCATTTATCTAGATACCTAAAATCTCATCACAAGAAAAATAAAGTGATTTTCATGGACCACTTGCTTAAACTGTGTACAACAAATTCTGACACTTCCTACCAAATAGTGCAGTGGAGTACTGATTATATTTTACATTTTTTTTGGTGTCATTTGTTTCACTTTTGTTTTTATCTCCATAACCAGATTATAAGTTTTTGTGATTGAGTGTAGGGATTCTCTGTGTTTTCCAGTTAAATATAACTGATTGCTTGATTATAAGATACAGTAGTGCCCTTTGTACTTTGTTTGATTAATTACAAATAATTAATTTCTTTTAAGGGAAAAGAAAATTTAGCTATTCCTCATTGTTCTTTAGGCTGACATTTGCATATACTCTTCAACTTTGCTGACCCTTTTCTATCTTCAGTATCTTCACAGGGAAAAAATACCTAAATTAGGAACCATGCCCTCTCAGCACACCTCTTTGTTGGTCACTGTTAAGATCTAGAATAATGACTACCGAATCCTTTTGACAAACACTTCAATTTAGTGTAACACTCAGTTCATATAGGATCCTACAACTTTAAAACTCCAAGGGGTCGTAGAGATCATTTAGATTCCCTTATTTCAGATAAGAAAACAGGCTCCCAGAAGTTCCTTTTTCCATCATAAAATAGTACCCTCCATTTATATAGAACTTCATGGTTTCTGATGTGCTCTTAGCGTCTTTTATTCTGTCTCCTTTGAGTGTCACACTACCGGGATAGGTGGTCAAGGCGGTATTATTATTCCTACTTTACAGATAAGGAAACAGTCTCAGGTTAAGCGCTTGGGCCTTTATTCCAGTTCTTTTAACCTCTAGTCCCATAGTTTATCACTAGCCCAGCT
This sequence comes from Grampus griseus, assembly GCF_964374135.1. Classification (NCBI taxonomy): domain Eukaryota; kingdom Metazoa; phylum Chordata; class Mammalia; order Artiodactyla; family Delphinidae; genus Grampus; species Grampus griseus. Next base: position 84,923,616 of record NC_139018.1, read on the forward strand.
GTTCTTCTTGAACCCTACTTACCTCAAAGTATTTCATCTCACTGTAAATTCGTTTCAGGAGTAACTGGGCTGCAATGGTTTCTACTCTGGGTCCTGAGACCTAGAATATGATCTTCCTTGTCCATTAGAGATAACCTCTCTGAAATGTTGAAGTTTCTTTGCTTTTCTGCCTCCAGGATAAAAGTACTCAGCATGTCAATGGCACCCAAGTCCAAGGCAACCACTCCCCACCCCATGTTCCTTCCTGTCTTTCAGCTGAATGCCAGGAAGGTCAGCTGCTTCCCAGAGTAGGGACCTGCTTATAACAACCCCTACACTCTCAGTATGGCACAGGGTTATGTAGTACTTTCTAACCCTCCTTGTATCATTAGATAATTGCCGTCCATTAGAGTATCAGTTACAGCAGTGAGAGTCAAAGTGCTAATCTCTTTTAATTTATTAGTTAAGACATCTTCCTTCTAGTCACTGTTTTAGGTTTTCATCACTGCATTATACGTAATACTTTCCTGGTGTTTTGTGTGAGCCTGCATGCATGTAGAATGCTTGAGAAAAGCAGGGTGTCAGTGTGTATTAGGGTCCTGACTGACAGTGGACCCTTTCCCTTTCCCAGATTGTTTTTAAGCAGCTCTCCTTGGGGGATGCTCTGGCCTCTGTACTCAGATGCAGATCAGCAGGCACTCATTTTCTTATTCTTGCCTTCTGTGTGGTACATTTTAGAGCACTTTTAAGGCCACAACAGAGCTTGCCTTTCAGTGAAGCCATAGTTCCCAAAACAAATTAAGAAAAGCCAGGTCATTTCTTCTACTCTCTGATGGATGGGGAAAGCCTGAGAGCATCTCTTTAATCATGCACTGTACTCTTTAGACTCCATTTACTACCACACTCTGGCAATGAAAGAATTAGTTTTCCTTCTGTCTTGGAGTCAACAGAATAAGGCTTTTGCAGGAATAGGTGAGCAATCTCTGGGCTAATGGCTGGGTTAAGATATTTCTATGTCAGTTTTGCCTACCACAAGTCTTGACCATCTCCTTTATGGTTTATTAGATTCTGTGATCTTGAGAGAAGAGGTACTGGGCAAGTATTTAAAATATGTGCTCAGACCAAAAAAACACTCAGGAGCTTCTGGTTTAAAGGAGTAAATGTAAAATATTACAAATACGATCTATTCTGCAGGAAAAAAATCTTTTGGGAAATTATCAGTACCCATTTGAGTCTCTTTCTCTATATTAAATAGGAGTAATGTGACTGGTCCCCATATTTTAAGTGATTATTTTATTTCCCTAAAACCCTGTCATATATAGTGAGTTTGGTTGTTTGCCATTGGCATGACAGACTCTATTGAGTTAGCCTCATGGGAGATGAGGCACTTCTGTCATTTCTTTTGAAAATTGTGTTGGAAGGAAAAAGACCAAGTTTCCCTTCCCACACTCAGGTTCAGCCAGGCAAGCCCTCGTTAAATTGAAACATTTTATTTCTTCTATTTTAACTCTTATCTTTTATCTCTCCCCTCCAGGGGATAAACATCATAGGCTATAGATGACAGTTGCTAAGCTTAGGCAATGGCAGATTGCAGCAGATAGACAGTGGAAGGATAAGGAAACCAGATAGCTTTCTAGCACCTCCTGAATTGGATTCACCTGTGTGACTTCACATTTAAGCCTTTTTTTACTCTCATACACAATCCCCCTTTTCCCCCCACCCTGGAAGTTCAGAATTTGACTCTGTTGCACGTGAGAAATCCAAATCTGTAGGTGAAAATAGATCTATCCACTCTAACACACATGTGACCCTGGTAGCTCACCCTTTATGCTCTCAGCCTTTTCATATTCCCATTGGGTAGAAGTACAAAGGGACTTCCTTGTACAAAGAAGGGATTTCTGTACAAAGAAGTACAAAAAGATACCCTGTTTAGAAGAGATGGGTCATGCTCATTTTCATAACCAGCCAATAAATATTGACTACTATGTGCATAGTTGTGCTATTTCCTATAAACAAAGCCAATGCAAAAGATGTTTTATACATTATTACCTCTAGTAATATCTGTATTCTCAGCATAGGAAGTTGATATATTTTAGCTCAGTTAACTAGGAAACTGAACACTTTGGCCTCTTTTGGATTCTTTCAAACTGACCTAAAAAGTATCTTCCTTGAATGATTAAGATTTCAAATGGTTGAAAAATAGCTTTTAGAAGAGAAGCATTAGGATTTCTTTCTAAATAGTGATCTAAGTGTTGAATTGTTAAAAGTTTGAGAAGTAAATTCATTTATAAAGAGAAGTCGCTGTTAATGTATATCACTTAATACATAAGTGGTATATTACTTAATATATCATTTATTCACTTAATATATCATTCTAGAACATGGAGCTGTTTTATTTTCACTTGTCCCTTCTTCCTAGCTCCTGAGTACAAAAACAAAGTGGCAATTAAAATAACTAAGAGTAAATTAAAATAAAAAATCAGAAGATTAAAATAGTGCCCTTTCACAATATTTTATCAAGGTAAATTAACAGACTGTAGTTCTTAAAAATAGCTCATCTGGAACATTTCTAAGGTGGAAACCTCATCAGAACTATCCCTTCACCCCACACCCCCAAAAAAACTCCAAAGTAAATTTACTTCTGATCTTGGCTATTGTGAGGTAGGAGGTACATTTATGATCACATTATAATATGATCACATTATAGAAGGAGCAAAGACTTGGTGCTTTTGTTAAATATTAGATGTAGAATTTTTATGTTAATACCAGATTTATAATTCAATCTGTGATGATGGAAAGATGAATATTATTTTGATTTTTTTATCCTTCCCCTCCTTGGTTGGTTGGTTTGTTTATTTAGTATTGTCTCAGTTTGTTTTACAATTTCCGTTTTTTTAAAAAAAATATTTATTAAAATATAGTTGATTTACAATGTTAGTTTCAGGAGTACAGCAAAGTGATTCAGTGTTTTTATATATACTTTTTAAAATTTTTAATTTAATTTATTTTTTAATTTTTTTAAATAAATTTATTTATTCATTTATGACTGCATTGGGTCTTCGTTGCTGTACGGGCTTTCTCTAGTTGCAGCGAGAGGGGGCTACTCTTCATTGAGGTGTGTGGGCTTCTCATTGCAGTGGCTTCTCTTTGTTGCGGAGCACGGGCTCTAGGCGTGCGGGCTTCAGTAGTTGTGGCACATGGGCTTAGTAGTTGTGTCTCGTGGGGTCTAGAGCACAGGCTCAGTAGTTGTGGTGCATGAGCCTAGTTGCTCCGCAGCATGTGGGAATCTTCCCGGACCAGGGCTCAAACCCATGTACCCTGCATTGGCAGGCAGATTCTTAACCACTGCGCCACCAGGGAAGTCTTGAATTTTACTTTATTTTATTTTATATATATATTCTTTTTTAGATTCTTTTCCATTATAGGTTATTATTGAGTATAGTTCCCTGTGCTATACAGTAGGCCCTTGCTGGTTATGAATATTATTTTTAGAGTACATAAAATAAAGTTTCTGAGTAAAGTATTTTTCACCTAAAATCATTCTCCTAAATTGACAAGTTAAAATATCAAAGGAGGTGTGGTTTAATGTAACTAAATAGTCTCTGTGAATTTAAAAAATGATTTTATGGTCTTTCAGACTTACAATTAAAGTGCTTGATGAAGATGATTTTTTTGGCCCTGGAGTGATAAGCTGTGTATTGCCTGCCTGTTAGTTTGATAATACAAGTTGCAGGTTCCTTATATTTAGATGTATGGGATCTCCTATTGAAGATCCAATGTAAACATTATGTTGTAGTGTAATATATGCAGATTTAAATATATATATATATATATACATATATATGTATATATATATTTTAATGATCTATTATACTTTCTGACTCCTTGGAGTTGGTACCAGTGATACTACCATCCATGCCAAAGAGTGGCCTTCATCATTTTCTCCCTGTGTTTTCTGAAGTTTTCTCTTGCTAAAAAGCTTTATTCCCTGCTTTCCTGGGACCCACTCCAGAACTCAGCCATGCACTGTGTACTGAAACCCAGACATAACCCATCTCTAGCAATTGCTGACCTCTCTGCCACAGGAAACATTAGAAGCTGTTTCCTATACCAACTGAGTTTTAGTTAACTCAGTTGACTTGCCATTAAGTTGATATATTTGCTTTTCTATTGATAAAAAGTATACTAATTAAATTTTATGTTTATTATATCAATTATCTACTGACATTAAGAAATTACAAACCAGAGGTTATGAAGTTTTAACAAAGGTTTCAAGAATCAATATCTTTCATCTTATAAAGTGTATTTGTTTCAGATCCAAAGCAGTAGAGACTTGGAATCATTTTGATGAATGTCAGAGACTCTTAATTCTTGAAACTTACAGCTTTTCTCAATAAAATCCCTGGTTCAATTTTCCTTTTTCTTTTTTCCTTGTAGTGGACTTTTGGGAGCAATAAAAATAAGAAGAAAGGAAAAACCAGAAAAATAGAGAAGAAAGGAACCATGAAGAAACAGGCCAATAAAACTGCTTCCTCAGGCAGTTCGGACAAAGACAGTTCAGCTGAGAGCTCAGCCCCTGAGGAAGGTGAGTCAAGTGGTGCAGACTTGGGAGTGAACTCTTATTTAGTAGAAGCTGCAGTCAGAAATGGAGGGAAAAGGTGCCTGCATTACAATTACAGCATGGCCTCTGCCTTTATTGCAGGGGTCTCTAATCTTTTCAATGGTCATGGTCTGTTTAGAATCTGAATGAAGCAAGAAAAATACATGCATTCCAAAGCGTTAGTGAAGCCCTTGAAACCCATCCAGGAAACCCATGAGGATTCCCTGCGTTAGAATCTCCGTTTACCTTAACTTGAGTGCCTTCTCTTTCCTTTTTCTTGGTTATTCATAGGGGGAAAATCCTTGAACCAGATACAAAACTCAGTAAAAAAATGTTGTTTTGAAATGAGAATTTTTGCTAACACTAGTTTGAAAGTGAACTTGTTCCAGGACTAAAATGGTAAACTTTATATTTGTTTTGAGTAATAATGTTTATATACAAACTGGCTTGTACAGAATTGGCCTAATCTGCTTTTTAAGCACATGCCTGTGAATGTTAGCTCAAATTGAGTCAAGCACAAAATTGCTAGTTTAACATAATACTCAGTTACAATATGTAATGCTTTTTTCCATCACCCTTTGTCCTACCAAGATCCAGTATCATTAGGAATTCACTAATCAATTTAATGACTTATTAAAACACTGATTTTTTTAAATGCCAACTAATAAATGTAGAAGAAAGTATAGTTAGACAATCACCATTTTCAACCATCATAGTAATAATGGAAGTGTTATCAATGAGTGTTAAAACCACTGGATGATAGTTTGTTGAGGAACAGGATGTTTACACAGTCTCAAAGCATCTCCGTATACTTATTATGAAAATTGAATATGGACTATATGTCAGATAATGCTATTTCTTAAATGTTAAATTTCCTGAGTTTGATCATTGTATACTTGGTTATATAAGAGACTGTCCTTTTTACAAGAAGTATTTAGGGGTGAAAGGTCACAATCTCTGCAGCTTACTCTCAGTTCAGCAAAATAAATGATAAAAATGTGTAAATTGTTTTATGTATGTAGACAGAAAGTGAACTGGCGATGTTAACAGTGGGTGAACCTAAGTAACAGATGTACGGGAGTTGAATTATTCTTGCAACTTTTTTCTGTAGGTCTGTAATTTTTTCAAAATACAAAAGTCAAATTAAAAAGATCATGTTGGTTTCTTAATCCAGCCTAAGTTTCTGTAACCTGTGTTTGCATTTGCCAAAGGCAGACCAAGCGTTTTCCCAAGGGAGGTGAGATGACCATGTTCCACTTCACCTAGAAGAGCCAAGGGGTAATGATTATCAACACTGTGGGGCCACCTGTGGCTCTGTCTTCTGCAGCATCACCTGATCTTGTGTTTGGTCCTTTGTTGCAGGTGAAGTGTCAGATTCTGACAGCAACAGCTCCTCCTCCAGTTCAGATTCAGACTCTTCCTCAGAAGATGAGGAATTCCATGATGGCTATGGAGAAGACCTCATGGGAGATGAGGAAGACAGGGCCCGTCTGGAACAGATGACAGAAAAGGAGAGAGAGCAAGAACTGTTCAACCGCATAGAGAAGAGGGAGGTGTTAAAAAAAAGGTAAAGTGGTAGTCTTAATGATAAAATAAAATAATAAAGTAATTTCCCAAAGTTCACATTTGGAGCCCTGTCTTCACAGGATTCAAGACTTGAAATTTCTTCTCATTATTTATGAGTTAGGAATCTGACTATCCTCCCAGCATGCTTTTTGTATTTTTTTTAAGCTCAAATGTTAAATTGCATTTTGATATACAAAGCTGCTTCAGTATTTTGGATTACTTTTGCCATATTTAAATGGCAGAAGTTTTTCCTTATCTCCTAACAGAATTTCAAGGTGAAAATAAACTTGACTTTGTCTCAGGAGATAAAATAGTCCTCACAATTTGGATCCTTCCCTACCTACCTAATATTGCGAAATAAACAGAAGCATTTTCCTTGGCAGCAGTTAGTCCCATTTCGTCTGGGAGCCTGTCTGTCCCTTCTGGAGACCATATTAAGTCTGGTGAGTTATTCTAGACAAGAATGTTTGGCTTTCAGTCAGCAGCAAGTAATAGACATTTGTTTTGAGTGTGAATGCTTCCACGGTTACCTGTATTGGAACAAACAGGACTTAAGAAACTACCACGGTTGCCACATGGTTAAGAATGACTTCTGAAATTTGTATTTCTGAATTGGGGAGAGCATAACAAGAGGTTCTCATATAAGGCCAATAGGGCCCTATGATAAAATCACAAAGTAGCTTAAGAGTAGTGGGTGGCTGATCTCAAACTTGGGTTTTTTATTTTTCACCTTATATGAATGAAGCAGTTGACTGACTGATTCTGTGACTTTTTTAGTGATTGGAAGAATGTTTACAATGATGATAATTAAGACAGAAGTTCAGAGCCAATCACAGAAAATGGAGGTTTTTGTAGCTCATTTGTTTAGCTGCAAGGCAGTACAATACGGTAACTCAGAAACTTTCTCCATGTTTTTAATGTAAACACCATTAGCATCCTGTTTTATAGCCAGCAACACCAGTAGTGAGGTATCATTTTTGGTTGTTAGATTCTTCACCTATTCTAGAGCTTCCTCTTTTTTTATTAAAAAAAATTTTTTTTTAAAGGTAAGTGCAGGCAGCATAAAGGTAGCTTGGTTGTGCAAAGAGCACTGACATTTTCCATCAGAAAGTCTAGGCTCAGGACTTCCCTGGTGGTCCAGCGGTTAAGGATCTGCCTTCCAATGCAGGGGATGCGGATTCCATCCCTGGTCAGGGAACTAAGATCCCACGTGCCGCAGGGCAACTAAGTCTGCGTGCTCTAGAGCCTGCACGCTGCAGCTAGAGAGCCCGCTGCCACAGCTACTGAGCCTGTGTGCTCTGGAGCCCGTGCGCCGCAAGGAAACATCCCACATGCCACAACGAAGATCCTGTGTGCTGCAACTAAGACCCAATGCAGCCAAATAAATAAATATTTTTTTAAAAAAAGAAGAAGAAAAATCTAGGCTCAAGTCAAACTCACTGGCCAGGTTATCTGAATTAGTCACTTACCCTCCTCATTCCTCAGCTTTCTCGTTGGGGATTGTTGTAAGTCTTCAGTGAGATAATACATATAAGAACATAATGTAAATATAAGCTGTTAACTTTTTTAAAATTGAAGCATAGTTGATGTACAATATTATATAAGTTACAGATGCATAATTTAGTGATTCACAGTTTTTAAAGGTTATACTCCACTTATAGTTATTATAAAATATTGGCTATATTCCCTGTGTATATCCTTTAGCTTATTTTATCCTTTAGCTTATTTTATACATAATAGTTTGTACCTCCTAATCCCCTACCCCTATATTGCCTCTCCCTGCTTCCTTCTCCCCGCTGGTAAGCACTCGTTTGTTCTCTATATCTATGAATCTGTTTCTTTTTTATTATATTCACTAGTTTGTTGTATTTTTTAGATTTCACATATAAGTGATAGCATACAGTGTTTGTCTTTCTGTGTCTGACTTATTTCACGTAGCATAATCTCCTCTGAGTTCATCCATGTTGTTGTAAATGGCAAAGTTTCATTCTTTTTTATGACTGAGTAGTATTCTATTGTATGTATATACACCACATCTTCTTTATCCATTCATTCCATATTTTGGCAATTGCAAATAATACTGCTATGAACATGGCGGTGTATGTGTCTTTTGGAATTAGCATTTTTGTTTTTCAGGTATATACCCAGGAGTGGAGTTACTGGGTCATATGGTAGTTCTATTTTTAGGTTTTTCTTTTTTTTTAATATTTTAAAAAATATTTATTTATTATTATTATTACCTTTTGGTTTCTTTTTTTTAAACATCTTTATTGGAGTATAATTGCTTTACAATGGTGTGTTAGTTTCTGCTTTATAACAAATTGAATCAGTTATACATATACATATGTCCCCATATCTCTTCCCTCTTGCGTCTCCCTCCCTCCCACCCTCCCTATCCCACCCCTCTAGGTGGTCACAAAGCACTGAGCTGATCTCCCTGTGCTATGCGGCTGCTTCCCACTAGCTATCTATTTTACGTTTAGTAGTGTATATATGTCCATGCCACTTTCTTACTTCGTCCCAGCTTACCCTTCCCCCTCTCCGTATCCTCAAGTCCAGTCTCTAGTAGGTCTGCATCTTTATTCCCATCTTGCCCCTAGGTTCTTCATGACCATTTTTTTTTTTTAGATTCCATATATGTGTGTTAGCATAAGGTATTTGTTTTTCTCTTTCTGACTTACTTCACTCTGTATGACAGTCTCTAGGTCCATCCACCTCACTACAAATAACCCAGTTTCGTTCCTTTTTATGGCTGTGTAATATTCCATTGTATATGTGTGCCACATCTTCTTTATCCATTCACCTGTTGATGGACACTTAGGTTGCTTCCGTGTCCTGGCTATTGTAAATAGAGCTGCAGTGAACATTTTGGTACATGACTCTTTTTGAATTATGGTTTTCTCAGGGTATATGCCCAGTAATGGGATTGCTGGGTCGTATGGTAGTTCTATTTTTAGTCTTTTAAGGAAACTCAGTGTTGTTCTCCATAGTGGCTGTATCAATTTACATTCCCACCAACAGTGCAAGAGGGTTCCCTTTTCTCCACACCCTCTCCAGCATTTATTGTTTGTAGATATTTTGATCATGGCCATTCTGACTGGTATGAGATGATATCTCATTGTAGTTTTGATTTGCATTTCTCTAATGATTAATGATGTTGAGCATCCTTTCATGTGTCTGTTGGCAATCTGTATATCTTCTTTGAAGAAATGTCTATTGAGGTCTTCTGCCCATTTTTGGATTGGGTTGTTTGTTTTTTTGATATTGAGCTGCATGAGCTGGTGTAAATTTTGGAGATTAATCCTTTGTCAGTTGCTTCATTTACAAATATTTATTTATTATTTATTTATTTAGGCTGCACCGGCCTTTAGGTGCGGCACACGGGGTTTAGTTGTGGCATGTATGTGGGATCTAGTTCCCTGACCAGGAATTGAACCCAGGCCCCCTGCATTGGGAGCTCAGAGTCGTACCCACTGGACCACCAGGGAAGTCCCTATTCTTAGTTTTTTAAATTATTATTATTATTTATTTTATTTTATTTATTTTTGGCTGCATCGGGTCTTAGTTGAGGCACGCTGGATCTTTCATCGTGGCTCGCGGACTCCTCTCTAGTTGTGGAGTGCAGGCTCCAGGGTGCGTGGGCTCTGTAGTTTGCAGCACACGGGGTCTAGTTGAGGCGTGTGGGCTCAGTAGTTGTGGCATGCAGGCTTAGTTGCCCCGCAGCATGTAGGATCTTAGTTCCCTGACCAGGAATCGAACCTGCATCCCCTGCATTGTAAGGCGGATTCATTACCACTGGACCACAAAGGAAGTATCTATTTTTAGAGAAACCTCTGTACTCTTTTCCACAGTGGCTGCGCCAGTTAATTTTCTCCACATCCTCACCAACATTTGTTATTTGTGTTCTTTTTGATGATGGCCGTTCTGACAGGTGTGAGGTAATATCTCATTGGGGTTTTGACTTGCATTTCCCTGATGATTAGCAATGTTGAGATCTTTTCATGTGCCTGTGGGCCATCTGCATTTCCTCTTTGGAAAAATGTCTCTTCAGGTCTTCTGCCCATTTTTTAATCAGGTTGTTTGTTTTTTTGATGTTGGGTTGTATGAGCTGTTTATATATATATATTTTTGATATTAACTGTGTATTGGCCATATCATTTGCAAATATTTTCTCCCATTCAGTAGGTTGTCTTTTTGTTTTGTTGATGGTTTCCTTTGCTATGCAAAAGTTTTTAAGTTTAATTAGGTCCCATTTGTTTATTTTTACTTTTATTTCCTTTGCTTTAGGAGACATCCAAAAAAATATTGCTGCGATTTATGTCAAAGAGTGTTCTGCCTGTGTTTTCCTCTAAGAGTTTTATGGTTTCTGGTCTTACATTTAGTTCTTTAATCCATTTTGAGTTTATTTTTGGATATGGTGTTAGAAAATGTTCTAATTTCATTCTTTTACATGTAGCTGTCCAGTTTTCTCAGCACCTCAGGTATTAACTTTTAAAAATAACTTTATTGAGATGTAGTTTACACACCATAGAATCTACCCATTGAAAGTGGTTGAAAGTGGTTCGGTGGTTTTTTATACATTCATAAAGTTGTGTAGCCATCACCACAATTAATTTCAGAACATTATCATCACCCCAGAAAAAAACCCTGTACTTACTGGTACTCAGTTCCCTCTATTGCTCCTAGCCTTAGGAAGCCACTAACTTACTTTCTGTCTCTATAGATTTGCCTATTTCTGGGCATTTTATATAAATGGAATCATAAATATGTAGTCTTTTGTGCCTGGCTTCTTTCACTTAACATACATTTGAAGTTCATTCATGTAGCATGTATCAGTACTTCATTCCTTTTTATGGCTGAATAATATTCCATTATGTGTATATACCACATTTTATTTATTAATCTTTTTTGATATCTTTGCTGTTGTGAATAGTGCTACTATGAACATTCATGTACAAATATTTGAGTATCTATTTTCAATTCTTTTGGGTATATACATAGGAGTGGAATTGCTGAGTCATACGGTAATTTTATGTTTAACTTTTTGAGAAACCACCAAACTGTTTTCCGTAACAGCTGTACCATTTTACATTCCCACCAGCAATATATAAGAGTTCCAGTTTGTCCACATCCTTGCCAACACTTGTTATTTTTTCTTTTTTTGATAATAGCTATCCTGGTAAATGTGAAGTGTCTTATTGTGGTTTTGATTTGCATTTTCCTGTTGACTAATGATGTTTAGAATCTTTTCAAATCCTTGTTGGAGAAATGTCTGTTCAAGTGCTTTGCGTATTTGTTAATTGGGTTGTCTTTTTGTTGTTGAGTTATAAGAGTTCTTTATATATTCTGGTTAGTAGACCCTTATCAGATAACATGATTTGCAAATATTTTCTCCCATTCTGTAGGTTGTATTTTTCACTGTCAAGTATTGTTTAATGCACAAAATTAAAAAATTTTTATGCACAATAAATTTTTTCTTTTCTTGCTGCAGCTTTTGATATCTAAGAATCTTACCAAATCCACGTTCATGAGTAATTTACCTGGATGTTTTCTTGTGAGAGTTTTATAGTTGTAGGTCTTATGTTTAGATCATTGATCCATTTTTTAAAATTTTATATTGGAGTACAGTTGATTTACAATGTTGTGTTAGTTTCAAGTGTACAGCAAAATGATTCAGTTATACATGTACATATATCTATTCTTTTTCAGGTTCTTTTCCCATACAGGTTGTTACAGAGTATTGAGTAGAGTTCCTTGTACTATACAGTAGGCCTTTGTTGATTATCTGTTTTATGTATAGTAGTGTGTATATGTTAATCCCAACCTCCTAATTTATCCCTCTCCCCCTCATTGATCCATTTTGAGATCATTTTTTGTATATGGTGTGAGGTAAGAGTCCAACTTTATTCTTTGGCATGTAGCTATCCAGTTGTCCCAGTACCACTTGTTGAAGAGACTGTTCTTTCCCCAGTCTTGGCACCATTGTTGAAAATCAGTTGTTCATGGATATATGGATTTATTTGTTGACTGTATTCTGTTCCATTGATCATTATGTTTATGGTTATGCCAGTACCATACTGTTTTGATTACTGTAGCTATGTAGTCAATTTTTAACTTGGGAAGTGTTAAGTCCTCCACCTTTGTTCTTCTTCAAAATTGTTTTGGCTATATGGGGCCCTCTGCATTCCCATAGGAATTTTAGTATCAGCTTATCAATTTCTGCAACAGCAAAAGAAGTAGCTGGGATTTTTATAGGAATTGTGTTGAATCTGTTTATCAAATTTGGAAGTATTGCCATCTAATATTAAGTCTTTTAATCCATGAATGTGATATCTTTCTACTTACTTAGGTATTATTTAATTTCTTTCAACAGTCCTTTAGTTTTGGGTGTGAAAGACTAGCACTTGTTTTGTTAAATTTATTACTAAATATTGTATTCTTTTGGATGCTACTGTAAATGGAATTGTTTTCTTTGTTTTGTTTTTGGATTATTCATTGCAAGTATATAGAAATACAGTTAATTTTTGTATATTGACCCTATTAAGAACTAAGTAAAAAATTTCATAATTGGGTTTATTTTAGAATGTTATGAAAAGAGTTTAATATTTATTTTATTCCTTCCACAAAGTTCCTTAAATTCACACACAAAAAAATAGTTTTGTTTCATAAAAGCCTGCTTTTTGTTACAGAGAGAGAGAGCCTAGATTGCATTTGTTTAAGAGAATAGCATATTTATTCACATGTTTGCTGGGGTGGAGCTGAGGGAGGCATTTTTCCTAATGAAGAAAGATGGAGAGTGGTGTTTTTAAAATACAGCCTGTGTCTTGACCACCTTAAAAATGTGACAGTGGGGCTTCCCAGATGGCACAGTGGTTGAGAGTCCGCCTGCCAATGCAGGGGACACGGGTTCGTGCCCCGGTCCGGGAAGATCCCACATGTCGCGGAGCGGCTAGGCCCGTGAGCCATAGCCACTGAGCCTGCGCATCTGGAGCCTGTGCTCCGCAACGGGAGAGTGGCTCTCTGTGGCTTCATTATGTTTCTAATGGGACACCATTGGAGTTGATCCAAGAATCAACTATTTTCTTCCATTATGTGAAGTTGAGGAAGAGCAGTGCATTACCAACAGGATACAACAGTATCCTCAGTATTCTCTCATTTTAAGTCTATTCCACCTTAATGCTTTCAAGTACTTCTGGTGTATTTATATTCAATATTTCTAATGTACTTATAAGATACATTGGAGTTTCTTACAGGAAACCAAAACATTTATTAACTCCTTCCCCGCACTTAATTCCTTTCTCCTATCTAATAGAAATCAGTCTACAAATATTTCATTGCCACTTAAAAACCAAATAAATATATTTTAAACAGATTTGAAATCAGGAAAAAACTGAAAACAGCCAAAAAGAAAGAAAAGAAAGAAAAAAAGAAAAAGCAAGAAGAGGAGCAGGAAAAGAAGAAACTGACACAGATTCAAGAATCTCAGGTAGGAGATTCAATAGTCCTTGTTATCCAAAGAATAAAACCTCTATTTTGAGTGTGTATGTGTGTTTATATAAAAGATGGGTTTATATTAATCAGCCTAGGTCAGTTAGTGCAAGACTATTTATGTACTATCTTCATCTTATAGGTTTCATTAATCTCTGGACATATCATTTCACCATTAGCTGTGCTGTTTAACTCCATGGGAATTCTACTCAAGTCTGCATGTAAAAAGCAGCTCATTGGTGTGTGAGCACTCCTTAAGGGAAAGTTTGTAAACTTCCTGTCCTGGGTAGCTGAATCGGTTATGATGTTTACTCAGGTGTATGTCATCCTGGACTTGGTAATAAATGTAGCTGGGAAAATTAGTCATCTCTGCATTTATCACAAAAAGCTTTGTTGACAGTATTAACATATATTAGCTGTGATCTAGGGAGTCCTTCCAGAGAGTGTTTATCTTATACTTCTTAGGCTTTCTGTTTATTAGGCAGGTAAGACAAGGACTGACTTTACTGCTCTATCCTCTTTGTCCACAAGAGGATGCTCTCTCCTCTTAAGCAAATTTCAATTTCTGCAACCAATATAGATTCACATTGGAGAACTAAATGATTTTTAGGTATAGAGAATATTATCATCAGCTGTTGGTAAAAAGAGCCATCCTACATATTTTTCCCTTCCCAGGTAACATCCCATAACAAGGAACGACGTTCCAAACGGGATGAGAAACTAGATAAGAAATCTCAAGCCATGGAGGAGCTAAAAGCAGAGCGAGAAAAACGGAAGAACAGAACAGGTAGGTGGGGAAAATGTGATGGCTACTTTGTGTCTTTGATCATATGATTTAACTTCCTGATGCCAATTTTTATTTTTCCCCCTTTTTAGCTCTCTAGTATAGGCAGTTCCAAACACATACAGAGAATAGTGTAATGAAACTCCATGAACCCATCCTCCAACTTCAGCAGTCAACTCATAGCCAATCTTATTAAATATACACTGCTCTCCTCCTTTGGGTTATTTTGAAGTAAATCCCAGCATCATCATATTTCAACCATAAATATTTCAATATGTGCCTCTAAAAGATAAGGACTCCTATTTTAAATGTAACTACATAGCCATTACTATACCTAAAAAATAGTAACAAATATTTTCTCCCAATCTGTAGGTTGTCTTTTCATTTTATTTATGGTTTCCTTGGCTGTGCAAAAGCTTATAAGTCTGATTAGGTCCCATGTGTTTATTTTTGCTTTTATTTCTTCCCTTTTAAAAAATTATTTATTTGTTTATTTATTTTTGGCTGCATCAGGTCTTAGTTGTGGCATGCAGGATCTTTCATTGTGGCGTGTGGGCTTCTCTCTGGTTGTGGCGCGTGGGCTCTGTAGTTGCAACACACAGGCTCTCTAGCTGTGGCATGTAGGCTCAGTAGTTGCAGCATGCGGACTTAGTTGCCTGGTGGCATGTGGGATCTTAGTTCCCTGACCAGGGATCAAACCCACATACCCTGCATTGGAAGGTGGATTTTTAACCACTGGACCACCAGGGAAGTCCCTACTTTTATTTCTATTGCTTTGGGATACTGACCTAAGAAAACATTGGTACGATTTATGTCAGAGAATGTTTTGCCTGTGTTCTCTTCTAGGAGTTTTATGGTGTCATGTCTTATATTTAAGTCTTTAAGCCACAAAATGGTGATATTCTAATGTATCATTCTTTCTTCATTTATTATCTGGTATGCTTCTGGAAAGAGAAACTTCTCATCAGCTATTCAGTTACCACCAGGGACATTTTGTATAGGAAAGGCAGAGTAAATTCTTGCCTTTTTTTCCCCCTTTTATTTACTAGTTTTCAAAAGAATGAGATAGTTCCTTGGCAAACTCCAGATAACCAGTGAAATTTGTTTATTTTGAATATCCCTGTGAACTCATGGATTTTAACATACTTTATGGGTTTTTTTAATATAAATTTATTTATTTTTATAAATTTATTTATTTATTTTTTGGCTGCATTGGGTCTTCTTTGCTGCATGCGGGCTTTCTCTAGTTGTGAGCAGGAGCTACTCTTCGTTGCAGTGCACGGGCTTGCGGTGGCTTCTCCTGTTGCGGAGCATGGGCTCTAGGTGCACGGGCTCAGTAGTTGTGGCTTGCAGGCTCAGTAGTTGTGGTGCATGGGCTTAGTTGCTCCTCAGCATGTGGGATCTTCCCAGACCAGGGCTTGAACCCGTGTCCCCTGCATTGGCAGGCGGATTCTTAACCACTGCGCCACCAGGGAAGACCCCATACTTTATGTTTTTACTCCATTGCAATTATTATTATTATTGTTGAGACTCAAATTGTCTTATCTTCAAGCAGTTGTAGCCTGTGTCCTTTTTTTTTTTTTTTTTTTTTTTTGTAGCCTGAGTCCTTTTGATGTGAAACCCCAGTAGTCTTTAATAGCTTTCTTGCTTTCTGGATTTGGAATCAGACATTTCTCTAAGGAGCCCTGGGTTTTTTTTGGTTTTGGGTGGGGTTTTTTTTCTCATGAGAAATTGTATTTAGACACCATAGTCTAGACGCAGGAGTGCAACTGGGTTGGTTATTATTTCTAAGTCTTTTCAGTGTCCACAGCTAGGATTTTTTTTTTTTTTAAGAATTTATTTTGAGCCTCATACTGGTATGTCCATTTCAAAACCAGGATACCAAGTTTTTTTGTTTTGTTTTGATTTATAGCAACTTTCTTAAGGTATAATTAAGGTACCATACTGTTTACTCATTTAAAGTATACAAGGCAATGGCTTGTAGTATATTCACAGCTGTGTGGTAAAACTCAATGAGTTTTAAGATGTTTCATTACCCCAGAAAGAAACCCTATATCCCTTAACTGTCACCCCCCTCTACGGACCTGTTATCTCCCAGCCCTAGGCAACCACTGGTCTACTTTCTGTCACTATAGACTTGCCTATTCTGGGCATTTCATATAAATGGACTCATACAATATATGATCTCTTGTGTCTGGCTTCTTTCACGTAGCATGCTTTCTAGGTTCATCCATGTTGTAGCACGTAACAATACTTCTTTTATGTCTGAATAATATTCCATTGTATGGATATACACATTTATCCGTTCACCTTTTGAGGGACACTGGGTTGTTTCCACTTTTTGACTATTATGAATAATGCTGCTCTGAGCATTTATAGTGGAATTGTTAAAGCATATGGTAACTCTGTGTTTGACTTTTTTTTTTTTTGCGGTACGCGGGCCTCTCACTGTTGTGGCCTCTCCCGTTGCGGAGCACAGGCTCCGGACGCGCAGGCTCAGCGGCCATGGCTCACAAGCCTAGCTGCTCCGCGGCACGTGGGATCTTCCAGGACTGGGGCACGAACCCGTGTCCCCTGCATCGGCAGGCGGACTCTCAACCACTGCGCCACCAGGGAAGCCCTGTGTTTGACCTTTTGAGAAACTGCCAGGCTGTTTTCCAAGAGGCTTAACCATTTTGCATTCCCAGCAGCAACTTATGAGGGTTCCACTCTTTCCATATCCTCACTAACACTTGTCATTGTCTTTATGATTATAACCATTTCAGTGAGCATGAAGTGGTATCTTGTTGTGGTTTTGATTTGCGTTTTCCTAATGACTGGTGATGTTGAGTATCTTTTTGTATGCTTATTGGCCATTTGGATATCTTCTTTGATGAAATGTCTAGTCAAGTCCTTTGCCCATGTTTTAATCAAGTTCTTTGGTTCTTGTTGAGTTGTAAGACTTTTAAAATTATTTTGAATATTAATTCTTTATCAGAGACACGATTTACAGATATTTTCTCCCATTCTCCCATAGGTTGTCCGTTCACTCTTTAATAGTGTCATTTGATGCATAAGTTAATTTTGGTGAAGTACTGTTTGCCTTCACTTTTTTTTCTTTTGTTGCCTGTACTTTTGGTGTCACATCCAATAAATCATTGCTAAATCCAGTGTCATAAAGCTTTCCCCTGTTTCCTTTGAAGAGTTTGATAGTTTTAGCTCTTACATTTAGGTCTTTGATCCAGGGACTTCCCTGGTGGTTCAGTAGTTAAGACTCCACGCTGCCAGTGTTGGGAACCCGGATTTGATCCCTGGTCAGGGAACTAGATCCCGTATGCCGCAACGAAGATCCTGCATGTGGCAACGAAGATCCCATGTGCCACAACTAAGACCTGGCGCAACCAAAAGAAAAGAAAAAAAATTATCTTTGATCCATTTGAGTTAATTTTTGTATACAGTGTAAGGTTAGAGTCCACTTTTGTTTGTTTTTTTTTGGCATGTGGGATATCCAGTTTTCCCAGCACAAGTTTGTTTTCGGTTTTTTTGTTTTGTTTTCTTTTTTAATATTTATTTATTTATTTGGCTGCATTGGGTCTTAGTTGCGGCACACAGGGTCTTCGTTGCCATGTGCAGTATCTTCGTTGTAGCATGAGAGATCTTTAGTTGCGGCATGGAGGCTTCTTAGTTGAGGCATGTGGGGTATAGTTCCCTGACCAGGGATCAAACCCGGGGCCCCTCCATTGGGAGCACGGAGTCATAGCACTGGACCACCAGGGAAGTACCACAGCACAAGTTTGTTTTTTGTTTTTCTTTTGTTTTTTATAAATTTATTTATTTTTGGCTGCACTGGGTCTTTGTTGCTGTGTGCGGGCTTTATCTAGTTGTGGCGAGCGGGGGCTACTCTTCATTGCAGTGCGTGGACTTCTCATCGCGGTGGCTTCTCTTGTTGCGGAGCACGGACTCTAGGTGCGTGGGCTTTAGTAGTTGTGGCACGCAGGCTCAGTAGTTGTGGCTCACAGGCTCTAGAGCACAGGCTCAGTAGTTGTGGCGCACGGGCTTAGTTGCTCCACGGTATGTGGGATCTTCCCGGACCAGGGATTGAACCCATGTCCCCTGCATTGGCAGGCAGATTCTTAACCACTGTGCCACAAGGGAAATCCTCCCACCCCAGCACAAGTTTTTGAAATGACTGTCATTTCCCTATTGATTGGCCTTGACAGCCTTGTTGGGAATCTTCTGACCATATATGCAAGGGTTTATTTCTGGGCTCTCTATTTCATTGGTCTGTATGTCTGTCTTTTGAATGACTATGTTTTAAAGTCACTTGTTGGGAGTTCCCTGGTTGTCTAGTGGTTAGGATTCAGCGCTTTAACTGCCGTGGCCTGGGTTCAATCCCTGACCAGGGGAATGAGATCTTACAAGCCCCACAGTCAAAAAAAAAAACCAACACAAAACACTTGTTATAGTTGTTTTTTGTGTGGTTGTGCCATCAAATGAGTACTTTGTTTTATTTTGCTTGTGATCTGTAGAGATGACTTATTGTTCTGTTCTATGATGATACACGATGCAAGGTTCCAAAGTCAAATCTACTAAGCAAGGTATATTCAGAGAAATTTAGCATCTATAGCCTTCTCTTTCACCCCTTGCCTCCCTCCCATAGTAGATGACCACTTAAAAAATTTTTTTATATCCTTCCTTTTTATTTTTTAAACAAAAGGACACAGATTCACCCTCCATCTTAGATTAATGTTAGTGCATTATACACACTTCTCTCTGCCTTGCTTTTTTCACTTAACCATATACTCTAAAGATAACTCCTTAGTTTTTATGTTAAGCAATGGTTAGTAGATTATCTGTTTTTGTAAATAATTTTAGTGGAATACAATGATGCCCATTTTTTCATAATTGTGACTACTTTCTGTCTACAGTAGCAAAGTTGAGTAGTTGATACAGTGACCATATAATGCCTATCCTAAAAATATTTATGTGTTCATTTAAAACATTTTCTGACTCAGGATGCAGTGTAAGGCTCGGCTCTTTCCTTTTTTTACAGCTGCAGCGTAGTTCATTGGGTGGATGTGCTAGAGGTGATTCAGCCACTCCCCTTTGTGGACATTTGGGTTGTTTTCAGTCTCCTGCTATTACAAATAGTACTGTAAACTCAAAGTAAGTTTTTCCTGAAAGACTCTCTGAAGACATCTTAAGTTTATCCCCAATTTTCCTGCCAATCTTCAAGTGCCTTGAGAGATATAAAAGACAGCTGTCAGTAGAGTTGGTGACCCTTTTTGCCCACTTAGTGACAGTCTTCCAGCCCTTTTTTTTTTTTGTCTACCGCGGCTTGACATTCGGTGTGACTTAAACTTTCTGGTTAACATACCTGTTAACACAAGTAATCACAAACCAGGCCAGAGAGGATGGAGCTGTCTATTGAGTCCTTTTCCATGTTCCAGTTCTTTTTCAGGGATGAAAGATGTTTCAGCTTCTTATTGAGAGAATCTAGGTAAACATTTCCTCTTTTTTTAAGCTGAGCTCCTCGCCAAGAAACAGCCATTAAAAACCAGTGAGGTGTACTCTGACGATGAGGAGGAGGAGGAAGATGACAAGTCCAGTGAAAAGTCAGACCGCTCATCCCGAACATCGTCATCTGATGAAGAAGAGGAGTAAGCTGTGTACATTTTGGTCTAGTAGTCAGGATAGGTGGTTCTTTGGGGAAAGGTTTAGTGTAGTTTCCAAATTTCCCCTGTTCGGGTGACGAACTTTGGTTTGGTTCCGTACCCTGAATTGCCAAGCTGGGTTCCCCAGCACACCAGCCTAAACATATACTTCTGCTGTTGGCTCTTAGCCTGTACCCCTGCACATTTTATCATGGCCAGGCGGGTAGGAGCTGCCTTCATGTCACCCTCAGATTGGCCAGGAGCTTCCATTAGTTTTCCTAGTCTGATAGGTTATCTGGGATGGCAGCCTCATTTGAGACAGTTCACACTACTGGTTAGGAATAGGATTCTAGTCCCACTTTCCTGTTGCTTCATTTATTTCTCCTACTGTATGAAATCACACATACTTCAGTTAAGTTTTAAGAAGTTGGTATTATTTATTTACCTTGATCTGTTTTTATGATGCACATTTTTCCCAGTGTCCTTTGTTCCTCACAGGAAAGAAGAGATCCCTCCAAAATCACAACCGGTCTCCTTACCAGAGGAACTGAATCGGGTTCGATTATCACGGCATAAGCTGGAACGTTGGTGTCACATGCCCTTCTTTGCTAAAACTGTCACAGGATGTTTTGTACGGATTGGCATTGGAAACCACAACAGCAAACCAGTTTACCGGGTTAGTATTTCTTTCCTTGGACAATTGTCCATGTTTTATGTTTTAAATATAATGATTCTTAGCTAGGAGTAGGAACTACTGAACAAATCTGTCACTTTTCCCATTTGATGGGAAAATAGACTCCAATTGAGATGCCCTTAGAGCAGTGACAGTCTGAGCCAACCAGAGATCTATTGTGACCTGCTGCCAGGAGGAGTACTTGGAGCCCAAGGGTTTAGATTTAGAACAATTTTCTCTATCCTCCTTTCATGTAGATGTGAGAAGGCAGACACTTAACGAAGTATTTTTCAAGAGTTATGTAATCTGGAAGATTTGTTCATTTGAAAAATAAATAAATGAAAAATTTCCATGTTACATACTAAGTGACTTCTGGAACAAGGAGTTATATTGAGGTTTGAAAAATGACGAACAGGGACTTCTCTGGTGGCACAGTGGTTAAGAATCCGCCTGCCAGCATGGGGGACGCGGGTTCGAGCCCTGGTCCGGGAAGATTCCGTATGCCATGGAGCAACTAAGCCCGTGCGCCACAACTACTGAGCTTGCACTCTAGAGCCTGCAAGCCACAACTACTGAGCCTGTGAGCCACAACTACTGAGCCCGTGCACCTAGAGCCTGTGCTCCACTACAAGAGAAGCCACCGCAGTGAGAAGCCTGCGCACCACAATGAAGAGTAGCCCCTGCTCTCCGCAACTAGAGAAGAGCCCATGCGCAGCAACGAAGACCCAATGCAGCCAAAAATTAATTTTTTTTTTTTAAAAAAAAGAATCTGCCTGCCAATGGAGGGGACACGGGTTTGAGCCCTAGTCCGGGAAGATCCCACATGCTGTGGAGCAACTAAGCCTGTGCACCACCACAACTACTGAAGCCTGTGCTCCACACAAAGAGAAGCCATCGCCATGAGAAGCCCTCGCACCTCAACGAAGAGTAGACCCCACTTGCTGCAACTAGGAAAAGACCACACGCAGCAACAAAGACCTGATGCAGCCAAAAATAAATTAATTAATTTTTTTAAAAAAACCCTCCAACCTAATAGAGATTATCTTGTGAGTTCCAGCTCTGCTTCTGTGGTCTAGATGACTAGAACATAGCTGTTTGATTTTTTGTTTGTTTGTTTTGTTCTGGGTTGTTTGGTTTTAACGTGTTTTGCCTCCTTCTGTGAGGACCAGGGGCCATGTCATGTCTCAGAAACCTTGGCAACAGAAACAGACCTCACGGTCTTCACACTTGATTGATAAAACTGACCTCTGAAATCCAGGTGCACCCCTTAGTAAGGTAGAATTAAGTTGGAGGGGAAGCTTCCAACACCCCACCAGGCTAACTGCCTCCTCACCTGGCGCTTGCTTAACTCTGGGCACAGGTGCCTGGCCGTCTGAGTTCTAAGCCCGAGAAAGATGCCCAGAACACCTGGCAGCTGTGGGCTTCTCTCAGTGCGGGGTCACTCATCTGCACTCATGCAGATGGAGCCAGAGGGTGGGGTGGAGAGCTCTGAAAGAGTCTGTTGTGATTGGTGTCTCTGTCCTCACTTAGGTTGCTGAAATCACGGGTGTAGTGGAAACCGCCAAAGTTTACCAGCTTGGTGGCACCAGAACAAACAAAGGGCTACAGCTACGGTAGGAGAGGTGCTTCCGTGGCAGCTTCTGCTCCCGTGCAAACAGGCACTGCCTGTTGCGGCTGTTATTCACTCCCAGTGTGATGTTTCTTGTTACAGTAATACTGTTTGTGTTATCCCCGCAGGGGACTTGGAGGGAAACTTGTATTCTGCCTTTGCCTATAGGGAAAGTAGGATATATCTCTCTCATAGGGGAAGTCAGGGATATGGAGCAGTGGGACACATAGAAGGAAAATGTCAGATTGCGAGACCCCCTCCTCCCAGAATCCTGCAGGCATTCCTCGGTGAGCATGGTCAGGAGGCTTGCTTCTGGTCCTGGCTCCATCACTAACTAACTTGATCTTTCACAAGCCAGGTTACCTTTTTGGACTTGGTTTCTGCTTCAATAGCATGATATTGACTGAATGCTGGCTACATGTCACAGTTCTATGCATCAGGATAGAAGCGAGAACAAAATACACACACAAATCCCTATCCTCTTGGAGCCTGAAAATTCTAAAGGCCCTATATGGGAAGCAATAGAAATAGCTTGCCAGGTGACTGCAAATAGTGGGTCATAGACAAGGCTCTGCCATGGCCTTACTTGGCCTCTCTGGTCTCTCTGTTCCCTTCTCCCATTCCCGTCATTTCTCCTGGACTGTTTGAAAAGAGCCAGTTGGTGTGGGCAGCAGCCATGACGTGCTGAAAGTGACTATCTCTGGGAGGATGACACTGACTCACGTGGCCAGCACAGGAGTCAGTAGAACGGCAGTGTTCTTTCTAGGGATAGAGCTTCCTTGTCATTCAGATATCTATGTAATATTTCATATTCTTGATGCCAGTTGATTGTGATGGATTTTATTGTAAATGGACTTTTGAAGCACTGGCCAAATCCACTTGTTTCCGGGGCTCACTTTGATTTTTAGTCCCTGCTGCCCGTTAGAACAACCTGGGAGGGGCTTTTTGTGTGTACAATTTCAGTGCCTGGTTCCTACTCCCAGAGATTCTGATTCAGTTGATCTAGAGTGGTGCTTTGGCACTAGAAGTTTTGTAAATATTCCTAGATGATTCTAAAGGGTAGCTATGATGGAAACCCACAGAGACAGGTGGTGTACAGTCTGGTGGGGTTGCTCTTCTGGCGCTGCAGTCAACATACCCATTCCTGAAGCTGCTCTTTTTTGTGTAGGCACGGCAGTGACCAGCGAGTGTTCCGCCTAGAGTTTGTCTCAAACCAGGAGTTTACTGAAAGCGAATTCATGAAGTGGAAAGAAGCGGTAAGTGGACAGACAGCACCTCCCTAGCAGTTGTTGATGAAAACACTGAGAGAGCCTCTTTCCAAAACCCTTTATCATAAATAACCTTTTATCATGTTTTGGTCCAGATGTTCTCTGCTGGCATGCAGTTGCCCACTCTAGATGAAATCAATAAGAAGGAATTATCTATTAAAGAAGCTCTTAATTATAAATTCAATGACCAGGACATTGAAGAGGTAAGAAACCTGGTACCCCAGAGTCCGGAGGCTCATCAAGAACCAGTGTTAGAGAAGATCATGCCTTTCTTTTCTTTCCTGTATCTTGACATTTTTGGCTCTGCTACTGTTGCGTGAGAAAGAGGGAATACTAATATCGCTACCTTATTATTTATAGTTCATCAAGATTTTCTCCGTACATTCTCACTTGAAGTCATAGACTAAGGAAGTGTATTCAGGGTTCAGGAATCTGTATTCTTCTTCTAGGCTTGGTCCTTTAAGAGTTTTCTTTTTCCAAAACATTTTGGTAAAATTCCTTGATCTTTGTTCGCTTGGACAGTGGCTAGCCTGACAGTACAAGGTCCTTGGGCTGCTGCTGTTTATTGGTGCATGTTTCTTCCCACTATCCCAGAAGAATCTCCGTGACCCCGGAAGCAGCATAGCATCCCTTGGAATGAACTCGCTCTCTCTGTGGGGCATGGCATTGCTATAGGAAGAGCAGCCCCCGTTTAACTAGCTGCTTACCTCCAAAATGGGCTCACCTATCTTGCCTACAGAACTAATTTAGAAATACCTCACTGCTGGTATCTCCTCTCTGGTACAGATTGTAAAAGAGAAAGAAAGATTCAGGAAAGCTCCACCCAACTATGCTATGAAGAAAACGCAGCTCCTAAAGGAAAAGGTGAGGACTTGTGCTTGAACCTCTCTCCCTGTCCTGTAAGGAGATGTGGAAATCAAACTTGTTCACCGTCTTTCAAGTTAGTAGTGGCAGGATTGGGAGAAAATGCTGGGCTCAAAGGTAAGCAACAGTGCTTTCCTGGCACCTGGGCAGCATCCTTTGGCTGTTTTCCTTTCTATAAATTGAAACTGATCTTGCTTGTTCCATTTTCCTCACTTTCTAGTCACTTTAGTTTCGTGTGTAATAAGATAGACCCCAGGGTACTATCAGCACTGGGTCTGAACAGACGAATGATATTGCCAAGCCCAGCTGCGGTGGGTGGTTTTCCGTTCTTCACATCAGGGTGGGGTGAGCCTTGTTAGGCTGAGTTAGCCATGTGGGGCCTGGGTTCTACGGTGTTTGTTTTCAGTACTCTTTCACACCTCCTGTCATTTGTTCATCATGTGAGGTATCTTGCCTGTGCTGGAAGTAATGGGACACTTAATATAGAGCCAGTCATAGCCAGAATCTCACATGTCTCTCTATGTGCAGGCCATGGCTGAGGACCTGGGGGATCAGGACAAGGCCAAACAAATCCAAGACCAGCTGAACGAGCTGGAGGAACGAGCAGAGGCCCTGGACCGCCAGCGGACCAAGAACATATCTGCGATCAGGTGTGTTACAGATCCTTGGTCCACAATTATCAGGCGAGCCTGTGGCCTTGTACGCACTGTGCCCCAGTGGCTCCACGTATCTCTGGGGTGAGGACTCAGTGGTCCCCTCCCTCCTTTCACAGCCCACTGACTCATGCCTCTTACTCACCCCACAGTTACATCAACCAGCGGAACCGGGAGTGGAACATTGTGGAGTCTGAGAAGGCCCTTGTGGTGAGTAAGACAACTTTATCTGGATCACTGAAAATAATTTTAATTAATAAAACAATATGTAATAAAACAATATGTAATCTTTTCTGTATCTTGCTTGAGTTTATCTTTCAATTATTGAAGTAACGTGTACACTTAACACACACATAGTTTCTCTGTAGGCACACATACAAGCACATAAGTTATGAATTTATAATAAAAAGCAGCAGTCTTCTACCCTGTCTTATCCCTCCCCATCTTTAGATTCTACTCCATGCGTATTCATTTTTATCAGTTTCCAGTCTTTTTCTTTTGGTTGTTGCCCCCATAATCTGCTCTGGTGTTCTTAAAGGGAAAAGGACGATAGACAGCCTTTGACTTTTTTTAGGACCTTGCAGACTGTTATTTATATGTAAGCTTACGATGAATGAGAGGCGGGGGGCAGGAGATACAGTTCTGTAATACATGCTCTCTGTTTCAGGCTGAAAGTCACAACATGAAAAACCAACAGATGGATCCTTTTACCAGGCGACAGTGTAAACCTACCATCGTTTCTAATGTGAGTGCCTAGAGAGGACGTTTTTAGTCAGGACCTAGATTCTGGGACATAAAATGAATTCCATTAGGAGATTAATAAAGAAGTTAAAAATAATATTGTCTTAGTGGGATTTGCTTGCCTCAAACTCTTGGGTCTGGATACTTCCTTTTTTTATCTTACTCTAGGACATACAGGTAGTGAAAACCTGGCATGGATTTGTAGAAACCTATGGACTAACCGCCTATGCCAGGGCAGGTTTACCAGTGCAGCAGAGGTGAGGAATGTGTAGGCTGAAGCGCCTAGCTAGGGCCCGTCTGGGCTGGGCTTCAAAGCTTTTAATTGCCCCTTTTTGCAGTGTGGAGGAAAACCCCACTGATCTGCTGATGGGCCCACTGTGGTGCCTGTGATGTTAGTGGTGGTAGGTGGGACAGAAGCTGGTGGTAGGACTGTGTGAGTGTTGAACAATCTCTAAAATAACTTGCATTGTCTCTCAGTCCAGAGACCCGGCTGTTCAAGCTGCCATATTGGCCCAACTGAACGCAAAATACGGTTCTGGAGTGTTACCAGATGCTCCAAAGGAAATGAGCAAGGCAAGTATACTACTGGAGCTCGGCCGCTGGTCCGGACACCAGAGGCACTTCCTGGGTCGGGTTTGATTGTCCCCACCTGGAGGAACGTGGCGTCCCACTTGCAGTCCTTTCTCCGTCCTCATTATTTACAAATGTAATAAACAACTACTGAATTCTGGTCAGATGACCTAAATTCTAAACCCAACACCACTACTTAATGATGTCCTTGACTACGGCTTTAGGCAACTGACCTCTAGCCCTCTAATCCACATTTTCTCATATGTAAAGTGCGGGTAATATTATATACCCTGCTTATTTAACTCATAGGACAATTAGAAGGGGTAGTTGACGTGTAAGGATGAGGCAGTTGTAAAAGTGAAAGTTCTTTGAAAACTAAAATATTAAACCAAGAGAAACTGCCCGTTTAGAAGCCATTTTCTGCCTTTTCCTGAGGAGCCCAAACTGTTCCAGGAATTCCTAAAACCTTGGGTCAGAGATGGCTTGTTGTCTTAAGCCCACCCTTTCTCCCTCACACCACAGACATGAGCCTTCCCTTCCCTCTCCTCTTTTAGGCTCAGAAAAGAAACTTCTTTATGGCCTCTCCTGTCCTCCCTCTGAGAGAAGGAATCAGAAAAGGGCCTTAGTAGGAAGATCTAATGCACTCGAGCAGGAGCCTTTACTGTTAGTGGTCACTGCTTCTTGAAGTCCACTTGCATTTATACTTTGTAATTACTTTTTCTCTTCACATTGCAGGGTCAGGGAAAGGATAAAGATTTGAATTCTAAGTCAGCCAGTGACCTCTCAGAAGACTTGTTCAAAGTACATGATTTCGACGTGAAGATTGATTTACAAGTTCCCAGCTCAGGTAGGTGAAGGTGCAGATTGGTGATGAGCAAGGACCACGTGGCTCCATGGCTCTGAGCCAGCAAGGAGGCCTGATTTTAGGGAAGAAATGGGGGTGTCTGCTTACCAGTATTTATGGAGACCAGAGTAAGACAGGCTGCAGGTCTGTTTTGAGAGGGAACAGGGACAATAAGGAAGGCTACCTGAAGGAGTGAAGCACAAGACCAAAGGACCTCAGATGCCGATTTGCCTCTTCTTTCCCATAGAGTCAAAGGCTTTGGCCATCACCTCCAAGGCTCCGCCAGCCAAGGATGGAGCTCCAAGGAGATCTCTGAACTTGGAAGACTACAAAAAACGACGAGGGCTTATTTGAGCGCACCCAGCCTGCTGCTTCTGACCCTGCATGCCCCATCACGGTGCCCCACCTTTCCTCTTTTCCTTTGATTTGCCCTCACTGGGCTGGAGCAGCAGTAGAACTGGGAAGAGACTCTAAACTGCCAGTCATCTGTAATATAAACCATTTGCTGTATAGACTTCCCTTGTCTGCAACATCTCCCACCAACCCCCCAGGCCCCACCCAGTGTGAACCTGGGCTCTCTTGGGCTTTATCCATGTCTTTAGATTTGTGTTTGCCTTTTTTTTTTTTAAAAAAAAACCAGCACAATTCATTGGCCACTCTGCACGCATTCAGTGTTACCGTGGAGCTGGGATTCTTGCTGGAGCCCCTGGCGGTGATAGCAGCAGCACTGGGCAGCCTCCTCTATGGACTGCCTTGGACCCAACCATTGAACATTTGGCACCTGACCCTCTGGAGGGAGTGGGGACTGGGCACCTGCAGTCCTCCTTCTTCTCTACTCATCTTTCTCTTCTTCCCATCTCTGTGGAAGAAGGATTTTCAAAACCAGTTTAGTTTCCAAAAAGTGTACATTTGTGGGGAGGGAGGGGGGTCTATTTGAGAGAGAGTGTGTATGTGTGTATGTGTCTGTAAGTGTGTGGATTTTTTATCATTTTTTAAAAATGCAGTACTCTTTGTATCAGTCTGTCATGGGTCTATAGCTGTTTCAGATTTTTTTCAGCTGTACTTGAGCATCTGAAACTGCAAGAAAGAAACTCATTAAATGTGATTCTTCTTACTAAACAGGCCTGACTGCTGTAGCTGTGTAACTTCCCCTCCCCCACCTCCTCTTCCCCATCACCTCCCCCACCTTGGAGAAATCTCCCCAGTTTGGCCCCTGCCCTGTCGGCTGTGTCCTGGCAGGTGGGAGGGAAGCCCACAGCCAGGTACCAGGGAGGGCAGTGCAGGTGTCTTGCTCAGCCCATGTGTATAGCCCACAGCTTCCTGGCTGAGTGTAGAGTGTGTCTGTTCTCCACCCCATGTACTTGTCTCTTCTTAGTGATTCTGTTTTGCCATTTCAGCAAGAATAATATTTTGTTCTGTTTTTTAAGAGAAAGTATTCAACATGAATGTGGAGAGAACGAACACAAAGATTTAGGTTGCAAATGTTACAAGCATGTGCAGTTTTGTGTGTGTGTATACATATATATATGGTAAGCATATATATTGTTGTGCAGCTAGGGTGAAGCCAGCAAAGAAGTATGTATGTCTTTATGAAATGTTTGCAAAGAGATAAGCTGACTGCTTGATAATCATTCTCAGGTGTAAAGCTCCAAGTGTAAATAAAAGTGGCATTTAACAGATCTTTTCAGAACAAAGTACAGCTGACTATATAAAACAAGAACTAAGATAAAGGAACAGCTGAGAGCTTCTGATTCCCACAAGAGGGAGAGGCATCTCAAAGCCCTGCTTTGTATTTCTTCACCCTACTTTCTATAAGAAAGTGGGATGATGGGAAATCATGGAGTTAAGTTGTTTTTAAACATAAAAATGAACTTGGTAACTCTTCCGGGTTTAGTAGAGCCTCAGTGTTGCTTTAACTTAGTTTATACTTTTTTTATTTAAAAAAAAGAAAAAAGCAGCAATCGATGGTTTTTAAAAAGAATTGTGTCTGTAAAATTGATAAATATGACTGTAACACAGCTATGTGGTGGCTGTGACACAGTTTGGTTGGGCAAAGGAATGGTAATGGACTCATTAAAATCATATATACTTGAATAGTCCATTGACCGAAACTCTTTATAGACTATTGTGTAAATGTGGAATCACAGACTGTTAAACATTGCCTGGACTCCAGCAGAGTCCTGGAAGCTGCTGGGACCTCTTCTATAGTGACAAACTTGGACTTTTTTTTTTTTTTTTCTGGTTTTAAAGACATGAAATTATAGAATCCATATAATTTGCTGGAGTCATTCTGATCCACCATGTAGATCTGTATTTAGTATCATTTGGATTTGGAGAAGTGTCGGTTACATTATGGCTGTGTAATAAAATTTTTATTAAAACTACATCACACTGTAGCCATTTTGCCCCTACCTCCCCACATGCAGCTAATGAAACTTGCGTTCTGAGACACCAAAACACAGCAGGGAGCAAAGCCAACCAAAGAAGACAGAATGTTAACTTGTCACCTGAGTAGCCTACTTGGTGATTGGAGTCAAGACCGAGGGCTTGTCTGCAGTCTCAGCTGAGGCAGGACCTCTGAACTGAGATCTGGTCCAGGCATTGGCTTTATCCCACCAGCTGGGCTTCTAGGTGGTTCAGGCTTCTTGTGCTGGGGAATCACAGCAGCAGCCCACTGCTCCACCCCGACCCCACCATGTGGTTTCAGTATTGAAGGGTGCGGCACCTAAGGCGGCTTTCTACATTTTTCACTTCCTTCCGAGAAGCAAAAAGGCCAATGTCCATATGCCTAGCTCATGATGTATAGGTCTGTTTGTCTTGCTTCTGACAGGTGCAGGGAAAGTCTACTGCCTGCAACTTCCCTTCAAAAAGAATGCTTTTGTTTTCTGTTTCTGTGAAGTCCTGACCTGTCACTCAAACTGTACAGATACTTGTAAATAAACTTTATGCCCTGTTTTAACAAGGGAATCAGATTTAGTCCAAGGACTGCATCCTAAGTGGCAACTCTCAAAGTCATGCTTTAAAAGTCCAAGAGAGTCTCTCTTTCACTTGGTTTCTCTCCTTCCCCTACCCTTAGCCCTGCACCTCCGAAGTGAAAGTGGCTGTTGTCGTCTTCAGCCACCTGGTTCCCCAGAAGCCTCTCTGAGACAGTAGTTGTCTAGAGCCAAGGCAACCTCCAACTGGCCTGGTTTACTTCCTACTTTGGAAGATATATCACCAAGCTTTAACAGAACTAGGTGGGCCCCAGATACACTGCCTAACACTGGGGAGAGTCTGGTCCTTCCAGCTTTCAGTTGGCTAAGCCACAATTCCTTTGTTAACCTGTTTTCAGCCTGTCACGAGTGTGAAGGGGGAGCCCAGGGGCTGTGAGTGTGCCTATGGAGGAAATACTGATACCCTTCCCTCACGGCCCAAGCTGGGGAGATCTGTAAGGCTCACCACCAACACTGCATGAGGCTGTGTGTCAAACCTTTCTGACCATGTGTTAGCTAGGAAGCAAGATCCTGGATCAACTCTCCTTTAAAGATGGGAAGGTGGAGGTGACAATCACAATGGTACAAGGCCAGTCCAAGCCTGCCTTTGGTGTTGGGAGAGGTGGGTCCCTGGGGCTCACCCAGCAACTGCATCTCATGAGGTTTTCTTAAGCTCTCTATCACTCCAGCCACCTGATTTTTGTTTATTTATTTATTTTACTTATTTATTTATTTATTTTTGGCTGCGTTGGGTCTTCATTGCTGTGCGTGGGCTTCTCATTGCGGTGCCTTCTCGTCGCAGAGCACGGGCTCTAGGCGTGAGGGCTTCAATGGTTGTGGCTCATGGGCCCTAGAGCGCAGGCTCAGTAGTTGTGGCGCACGGGCTTAGCTGCTCCGCAGCATGTGGGATCTTCCCGGACAAGGGGTTGAACCCATGTCCCCTGCATTGGCAGGCAGATTCTTAACCACTGCACCACGAGGGAAGTCCCCAGCTGCCTGATTTTTGGAAGCAGTGGGCTCCCTGGGAGCCTAGAGAGCAGAGATTCTGAGCAGAGGACAGCCTAGTCCAGTTATCTCCCAGGGTTCCCTGCTGTGAGGCAGCCACTTGCTGTGACTGCCTCAGGTGGAGGGATGCAAAGGTGAGAGGGGTGCAGGGTCCATCGACTTTTTCTGGAGTTGAGGGAGCGAAGGAGCTGACTTTTCTTGGGTGTCCTGGGTAGTGGTGTCCAGGAATGGGGAAGCCATGGACCTCCAGCTCAGATTTTTTGTGTGTGACTTCCCTGACCAAAGGGGCAGCTGAACTGCCTTGGGGAGGAGAGTGTCAGAGGCTTGGAGGGAACAGCAGCACTAAGGCGGTGGGGTGGGGGGCAGAGGGGCAGCCTGCCTTCTGTATAAATTTCCCCAGGCCAGCCTCAGTGCCAGAGTTTCTTGGCCCTGAATAGGGGCTTAGCCAGTGGAGCACAGGCACGTCTAGGGCTTCCAGACTGTGCCCTGGACCGGAGGGAGGACCTAAAAGCCACAAGGCAAGCGGGCTCAGTGCAGGGTTCATATCCCAGCTCCACCACTTAACTACCTAGGGCTGAGCTGGTTAACTCTTCTGAGCCCAAGTTCCCCATCTTTACTATAAGATCTGTCAGGAGCCTGTTAAAGTGTTCCTTTCCTCGATAACGGTTCGATAAATGCTGTTGTCAGTGAGAGTAGAGGCCACTAGGCCTCGCAGGAGAGACTGTTGGGGCAGAGTGGCAGGGATGCAAGGGCCAGTGTGGTGAAATAGGGGTGGGAAGTCACAGGAGAACAGCCTGAGAGCTGACAGAGGGCATGACTTGACCCAGAGACTCCCGGCAGCCTCCACCTTGGGGGGTCAAGAAACTCAGTCTCCACACAGAGGTTCCAGTGGGTGCTGGGGCTGGCCTGGAGAACCGTCCAGAGAAAGACAGCTGCCTTTTGGTCCAAACTTGCTGCTGCTATTCTCTCCAGCCCCCAACACACTCCCTCTTTACTGATGGTCAGTCTGAAAGCATCCTCCCACTCCCAGCCCTCAGTGGCTCTGAAGGCCTCCACCTCGCCACTGCCCCAGCGGGCTCAGAAAGATTGTCTCACCACGGAGAGTAATTAAAACATTAAAAACAGTACCAAACCGGAAAATAAGTGTAAAGAAGTCCAACCAAGTTCTGATCTGTTTCATGATGACTACCTTGATAACCGTCTTCAGAATATCACTTTTTTTCTCTCTCTCTCTCTTTTAGCTGTTGATGACCCTGCTTCACTAAGTTCATGTGGAGACCACATCTTGCTCAGCCATAAACACATTCACCTCTCCTGGAATGCACTGGTCTATCTCCACCGATTTTTCCCTGGAGAACTCCTCTTCACCCTTCAGCGCTCAAAGGCCACCTCCTCCAGGAAGCCTTCCCTGATTGCCCCTTCCCACTCGGGTTTGGGAGCACCTAGGCTTCCCCTAGGGCGGCACCCACCACGCTGTACTGTTGTTATTTGTGAGCCTCCCCACCACCACCATCCTGGAAGCTACTAGTGTCCTCCTCCGCCTAGCACTTAGTTAACGCCCAATAAACGTAGTGGAGGGAAGGGGGGCGGGGCAAGCCGACGTCCTTCCCAAGCCCCTGCTTTCTGGGGCTTCTGATGCCACCTCTCCCCTCCATCGTGTCCCCAGACCGCAGCGCAAGCGGGAAGGAGACCCGGCGGTGCGGACGCTGCTTGCAGTAGAAGCCCAAACTGTCTTATGGGTTCGACCCGAGACCGCGAGAAAAGCAGCTGTGGCAGATGGGAGCTATCCCCTCACCCGACCGGCCCCGACCACCCAACAGCCTCGGCCTCCGTTCGCCCACTGGAGTCCCAGCGACCTTGGAGTCCGGGCCCGAGTGCCACGCGGGGCCGACCCCGCAGCCTGCACGTGCGCGCGCTCGCGGCTCTAGGTGTGGGGACCCCTGCCGGGCGCGCGTCCTAGCGGCTTCCCACAGTTGGGAGTAGGGCCCTCAGCTTGCAGGCGCGCTCCTGGCGTGTGGCGTGGGGCGCCCCTGCAGCCAACGCCGAGGTGGAGTGGGCATCTGCTCCACGGACCCGGGGCGTGCGCGTAGCTTCCCGGTGCCTCCTGGTTCCACCCAGCCACCGGAGGCTTTGTGGGCTCGGTCTCCGCGCACCTGGGGTGGAGGTCACTCTGGCAGGCGGAGATCACAAATGGAATTAGGGGATGCGCCCACCTCCCGCGGTTACAAGATTCCAGAGGTGCCCTGGTAGGGACGTGGGGGACGGAGGACGACTGCACCCCGAACGTTCTTAGAGCAATCGCCTCGACACTGGGGGCCGCGTCCCGCGTCCCTGACCTCAGACGCTACCAATCCCCTCTGCCTCCGCTTGGCCACTGGGAGAGATTCTGCGGGTTCTGAGTTTTGGAGAGAGGGAGGAGGGAGAACCACAGGAACACTAGCTCCTGGGAGGGATGGGAAACCTTGTTTCTGAAGTGTGTCAGGAGAGAAAATGTTCTTATTGAACATACACAGGCGTGGTGACACATTTTGTTCGTTTTAGAGGAGAGTGATTCAGATGGTGGCAGGTCAGTGAACACTATTAGATCCCAAGTCCTGCTAAACTGTCAGAAGATATTCCCACAAATTCTATCAATTATGGGGTCAGAGACTGCGTGGGGAGGAGCAGAAACCCGGAGGCAAGGAAAAGGGTCTTGGGTTGTCAAATGAAGACAGCTGTTCACTTTTTTTTTTTTTTTTTTTTGCGGTACGCGGGCCTCTCACTGCTGCGGCCTCTCCCGTTGCGAGGCACAGGCTCCGGACACGCAGGTTCAGAGGCCATGGCTCACGGACCCAGCTGCTCCACGGCATGTGGGATCTTCCCGGACCGGGGCACGAACCCGTATCCCCTGCATCGGCAGGCACACTCTCAACCACTGCGCCACCAGGGAAGCCCTGTTCACTTTTCTTTCCAGGAGGAAAGAGACCTCCAGTTCTTCCCCGTCTGCAAGTTTTCATTGGGCCCTGGCTCTGGGAAGCCCTCCAGCACTCTCTCTACCGTGCCCTGGGCAGAGAAGGGCAACAGACTGACCAGGGTTGGGGAATTGTTTGCATGAAGCCGCTGAAAGACCAAGGTCTCACTGAAAGTCCCTTGGAAACAGTAAATACAGCCATTTATCATCCTGGGAGCTGTTTTCTGTTGGGTCCTTTCTCGCTTCCCTCCATCAGAAGACAATGTAAAATGATGTACCACCACTCCTGGTAAGGAGCTACTCATTCCTGTAACCCTTTCACCTTAGCACAATGCCTGGTTTATAGCAGCTGCTCAGTGGAAGTTTGTTTGCTCTGTAAATGATGAATGAGTCATAGGTATTGTCACAGAATATTGGAATCCTGGGGTCAGAAAGTCCCTTGGAGGACACTAAACTAAGCACCACAGAGCATGTCTGGGAGTTGTTGACTAGAATGAGACCCTGTACCACCTGGTCTAAAGGAGCATATGCCGCCCCTCTGCCTCCCCAACACACACACACACACACACACACACACACACACACACACACACACAAAACATAGAAGCTAGGCTCTCTCTGGAGAGGCTTTCAAATCTCCTCAAAACAGCAGGTGGGGAACTTCCCTGGTGGTCCAGCGGGTAAGACTCCACGTTCCCAATGCTCAATCCCTGGGCTCAATCCCTGGTCAGGGAACTAGATACTGCATGCCGCAACTAAGAGTTCGCATGCCGCAACTAAGACCCGGCACAGGCAAAATAAATAAATAAATAAATATTAAAAAAAAAAAAAACCAACAAAAAACAGGTGGCCCATTCATCCTCTCTC
The DNA here is from genome assembly GCF_964374135.1 of Grampus griseus. Lineage (NCBI taxonomy): Eukaryota > Metazoa > Chordata > Mammalia > Artiodactyla > Delphinidae > Grampus > Grampus griseus. The sequence goes on from NC_139018.1 coordinate 84,958,682, forward strand.
CCACAGGTGAGAGGCCCTGCCTCTGGGTCTTGGGAAGCAGAAACTGGCATAGAGATGGTGAGTGGTGACCTTGCTCCTGCCCCTGAGGCCACTGGTGCTGCCCTGTGGGTTGCGTAGAGGAGGAACAAAGCTAAATGAGGCAGGCTAGGGAATAAAACCAGAAGCACCTCACCTCACACACCCCATTCTTTAGGCGCCCCTTTCTCCAGCTTTTGTGCCCCAGGGTTGTTACCTCCAGGAGGGATGTAGCCCTCATGCCTGATAAGTCCTGAAGGACATGGAGAGAGGTGAAGACTCAGACACCCCAGGATGCAGGCCTCTAGGGTTCAGGAGGATCCCTGAACTGAGAGGCCACAAGAAGAAGAAAGATCAGTTCTCTTCTCAGACACATAGCTGACCTTGTGGATAAGACCTTGTGGATAAGGGACTCCCATGGCCCATCCTAGATCAGCCAACTGTGAAACATTCTTCTTTGCTCTCATATCTCCATTTTTTTGCAGCACACAAGAGGCCATTCCTCCACCTAGGTAGTAGTCAGTCTGATTTTTCCACCCCCCTCTACTCACATCCATCTACTCAGCTTCAAGGACTGGGAAAACTGAGGCACAAAAATGGGATTCCAGGATTTGAAAGGTCATTCCTGGCTCACCTAAGAGGACGTGAGAACCCCTTGACCTTGTCCCACAGCTATATTGGGTTTAGGGGTAAACCCTGCCCCCTTATGCTTTCTGCCTGTGGTAGGTGGAGGCAGACCCTGCCTTCACTGGATAAGGAACTAGGGACTGAACTACAAGTTGTTAATTTAAGAAACTGAGCATAGCACAGGAATAGAAGTTAGGATACACTCTGGCTTTTCCACCAACTAGCTGTGTGGCCTTGCACAAGTGCCTTAACCTCCTTGGTTGAGTCACTTAACCCCTTTGTTACTTCTGCTGTACTGTGAGGATGATAGAGGCATCTAAAAGTACTTCCACTCTAAAATCTATGAAATTAACTCTCGTTTCAATATGCAATTCCCAGGTTTACCCTTACCTTCCCAGTGAGGAACACCTGGGCAGGTGCAGCAAAGACCTCTTCTTTGGTCACTGGCCTTGGACAAGTGCCTAATACAAGAAGAAAAAGGAATTGCCCTGAGTTTTCTTGTGGCGGCCAAATTGACACCAGCTCCCAGCCTGCTCATACCTCCAACATTGCCCATCCATTGACTGGCACACAGGTGTGGAGTACATGTTCCCTCCTCTCGCTTCTCTTCCCACCTTTCCAGTTCTGACAGGTCCTTGCTGACTCTCTCCACCCTGGATTTGCCCCCAGTCTCCTCTCTGAGGGCAGTACCTTCCCAGCTCCCACCATTAAGCAGGGTAGCTCTGAAGGAGGGAGAGAAGTGAGAGCAAGAGACATGGGTGTTTCTGGGCCTTCAAGCCCTTGAGTACACACCTGTCACCCAAACACCCAGGTTCCTGCAGACCTCTGTGTCCCAGAGAAATAGCCATGTGTCTTCCCAGGTTCTCCACAGAAGACTTAAGTATTCAGACTCCTGTATTTCCTTCTTTCTCTCACTCCTTCATTCCTTCAGTTTCTCCTCCTCCCTCCCCCTCCCACTCTTTCTTCCACACTTTTACCTTCTTCATCAATTCCCCCTCAGGGATCTTCTCCTTTCTACTTTGCTGAAGGCTCCCACTGTCTCTCTGACCCTCCTTTTCTCTCCTCCTGGGCCATCCTTGAATTCTGGCTGAAGGGAGATAACGAAAGGAAAGCTCCTCCTTTTGGCCTTCATCAGCTCAGAGGCTGTCCTTCTGAGGGCAGTCTCCCCAGAGGTCCCCCAATAACCCCTAGGCACCGGGCACCTGATGAGGGATTCTCACTCATGGCATTTGGGGGAAAACAGGAAATGCTGTGAAATGCTGACTTCTACACAAAGCAGCCTTTGCGGCTCAGCTGACCGCTAACATGCGAAGTGACCGAAGATCCGCCACTATGATGCCGCTGCTGAGAACGTTGCAGTGTATGAGATCCTTCACCGCCATTAGCACCCTCTTCCCAGTTTCACAGCCACAACTCTGTGGGTCAGGTGAGGTTTTCCTACGTTTACAAGTAAGAAAATGGAACTTAGAAATGTGAAGAGACTGCCTAAAATCACATCTGGGGTGTGGTGAACCTGAGGCTGGCTCTTTCTACCACTCACACTAAAATGATTCCAACGTTTCAGAGATAGCACATCTTTCATTTCATTCTCACATCAATCCTGTGAGGTGGACAACAACCCTGCCAAGGAGAATCAGCAGTTCAAAGGAGGTGAAATGGCTTGCTTACAGCCCCACAGCAGACTCCAAGCCCCGAACTCCAAAAGGAAAGGAGGAAGAAGGGCTCAGCCCTCGCCAGCCAGCAGCCAGGGATGCTGCCCAGGTCTCTGCCAGGAAAACCTGGAGAGATCCGGGTCCTGCCCCCTGACCTTTTACTCTGCCAGCCGGGAAGTGGGGAGCTGGAGGGGTAGGGAGGGGGAGAAGCCTCAGCTCGTTCCCAAGACAGAGTCCCCACTTGGGCACATGCCCTGGGGTGAGGCTTCTTTGGGAAGCCGAAGGCCTTGAACTCTGTGCCGAAGGGGTCCCGGGCGGAGAAAAGCCCCGGAGACCTGGAAGCCTTAGCCCAGGATGAGTGGAACGCGGAAAGGAGCCCCAGGGACTGGGTGCGAGAGCAAGAGCTGGACCAGCTCCTCTCCTGCGGGGTCGGGGCCCTTGGAGTTGCCAGGAGGAATCTCCCGGGGACGCGGCGCGGCGTGGGGCGGAGCAGCCCCTCCGGTCTTCTCGAGAGTGGGCACTGAGAGGCCGCGAGGGCCAGGCCCGGGTTTTGTGTGTTTCCAGGAGGTCTGGGCTTCCCGGCCACCCGGAGGAGCAACAGGGAGCCTTCCATTCTGGGCAGAAGCCCAAGGAGGCCCGCGCTTTCTCTGAAAGTGAAAGGAGTGGGCGGGGGGCGCGGCCGAGGCGGGGCCCAGGCGAGCGGCCGCGCAGGCTCCGCCTCGGGGCAGTCTCAAGCCTGGGGCGCCGAGCCGCTCCAGTACCCGCCGCGCCGCGGGCTGGTGGGCTCCCCGGCGGCTCTCTTGCTGGGAAATGACCCTGCCCGGGGGCCCGACGGGCATGGCGCGACCGGGAGGCGCGGGGCCCTGCAGCCCCGGGCTGGAGCGGGCCCCGCGCCGGAGTGTCGGGGAGCTGCGCCTGCTTTTCGAGGCGCGCTGCGCCGCGGTTGCCGCCGCCGCCGCCGCAGGGGAGCCCCGGGCCCGCGGGGCCAAGCGGCGGGGGGGACAGATCCCCAACGGGCTTCCGCGGGCTCCCCCTGCCCCGGTGATCCCGCAGCTGACTGTGACGGCCGAGGAGCCGGACGTGACCCCGGCCAGCCCCGGGCCGCCCAAGCCGGAGGGTGGCTGGCTCCCGGCCGCGGGCTCGTCGCACCTGCAGCAGCCGCGCCGCCTCTCCACCTCGTCGCTCTCCTCCACTGGCTCCTCGTCGCTGCCCGAGGACTCGGAGGACGATCTTCTGAGCGACAGCGAGAGCCGGAGCCGCGGCAACGTGCAGCTGGAAACAAGCGAGGACGTGGTTCAGGTACTGGCCGCGGGGGCGGGGCCAGCGCGGGGCGCGGGGGCTGCGTGCGGGGACCTGCGTTGAGCTCTCTGCGGACCGACTCCTGCCCTAAGCTCCCTCCCCGGCGGGTCCGAGTCTCACTCTTTAGGAGGGCATTGGGGCCAAAGGGAGGCGCCGGGCCGACCCCTCACCTTTACAGTGGTCACCCCGGTTCCACAGGCGAGTCGCGGCCCGGGCCCTGGGGCGTCTAAGAGAGTAAGGAGGAGTCTGCGACCCGCCACGGGGAGCGGGGAGGGGGCGGGGGGGGGAGCGTGACTTGCTGGCTGAGAGATGGTTGGAGGGATCGGAGGGGCTTAGCGTTACCCCACGAACTCTCGGAGAGTGGGGTCAACGAGTCTCCCTCTCTGCCTCCCCCCTCTCCCGCGCCGCGGCCCCACCCCCGCCGTTGCCACGGTTTCCCTCTCCTGAGTGGGAGTGGAGCCGCGCTCCAGGCTCTGCTCGCTAGCCGCCGCCGTCTGCTCCCGGCGCCCGCACCAGGCGTGGACGCAGGGAAGGGAGGGGCGCGGGACTGGGAGCTCTGGCAGGGGGCGGAACGCAGCCCTCCTTCGCTTTACTCCTCCTAATTCTGGCCCGGGAGAAGGTAAACTGAGGCGGAAAGGGTGGGACCAGCCTGCTGACCTCCGCCTCTGGTAGCCTGGATGTTCCGGGGCCAGGTTTGACCCTCGGATAACCCAGGCTAGGGTGCGGTGAAGTCATTCCCGGTGCCTGCCCCTCCCGCATGTGCCGCGCCCAGGATAGCCGTCTTGTCCCCCTGGTTTTAACCAAGGCCAAATACTTCACATAACTATCCGCGGTCAACGCGAAGGAGTTGCTCTAGATCCTCGTTATGCAAGTGTCCCTGTAGTGGAGGGAGAGGCGAAGGGCTCCCCGCAGGCTCTGGTGGCTCGGGGCCTGCCCAGAAGGGCGGTGAGAGCGGCGGACGCGCGCCGGGGTTGCCGGGGCCTGCTGAACCTGGGCTCCCCCCGTGCTCGGATTGGACGAGGCGCGGGAGTCACTGTAATGACTTGCTGTGGCTCCGTGACTCAGTTACCCCTGAGACTTACATTACCCAGAGGGCGGCGTGGTTTGTAAGTGACACAAGAGGAAGAAGGGAAAAGTCTCATAGAGCAGGAACACACTCCGCCACCAGGTGTAGGGTGCGGGGAGTCCCTCTCTCCTCCCCCGGCGTAAGGGTACGCCTGATCCCCGATCATTCTTGGTGCAACCTTGGCGCCTGAAAGGAGGCGGGTGCCGCCCAGTGGTTTCTAAGGCGGTGATGTGGGGCAGTGAGAGGACTCCTCCCTCCCCACCTCCAAAAACCCGGAGCAGTAGCTGTGGGCCCACCGCTCCCCCGCTCAAATCTCTGACAGCTGAGAGGCGGGCGCTGGAGGAAGGGAGCCAGGAGGGAAGCCCCCAGCTTCGCTCTTCCTCCCAAAGGCGGAGTAGGTCCCGCGGCCCAGGACTGTGTACAACGTAGACAGGCCAGCCTGGGTCAAGACTCCGGGGACCAGTCGCAGCTCTGCCTGGGCGTCTTCGGCCGGCCTCTCCCACTCTGGGCCTCGCTGTCACCCGGGGCGGCAGGAGCTGGAGCAGATGGCCGTTGAGAGCCCTTCCAGCTCCGAGGCGGCGAGTCCCAGGCCTTCCCAACCCCCAGCACGCCGGGGCCTCCCCGAAGGCAAACAGCCGAGGCAGCGACAGATAAGCCGGGGGCTGTTGACAGAGGCCGCCTGCGTCTGCGTGGAGGGCCCAGCTCGGACTTTGCCTCGCGGCCAGGCCGGGAGCGCCACAGTGCGCCCGCCCAGGCTGCCTTTAGGGCTTCCCCAGGTAGGAAGCAGAGCCCATCGGCTGGCTGACCGTGAAGGATGCACCTGGGAGAAGGGTGCTGAGGCAGTGCTCGGCAGCTCCCAGCTCGCCAGCCCCTTACAACTCAGGCCTGGGTGGACAATGGGAAGAGAGGGGAGGCTCTGCCCAGCTTGTACATCCTTCACTTCTCTTCCTAGGAGCTACGCACAGTCTTCCCAGAGCCTGGAGCTGGGCTCCCCGCAAGGTAGTTGGGACTGGGCAGCCTGCCTCCCTGCTGGGTCCTTTCCTACGGTAGAGGGAAGAGTCATGGGCAGGGAAAACCATACAGGCCAGGAGAGGAGTTGGGGCCCTATCCCCAAGGGTGGCTGGCATGACTGTATTCTTAGGCCTTGTCTGCCTATTAAAACAATTTTGGGATGTTGCTCTAGCAGAAGAGAGGGTGTTTGACTCTTGTTTGTTTGGTTCTCTTCTCTCAGTGCTCCAGGATGGGTAAGGAGACCTGGATTCGATCCTGTCCTGGACCCAGAATTCCCACACTTCACTTCTCACTAATTATAGAGCAGAATTTAGGTTAACAGCCTTCCTTTTTAAAAAGCAGATGCCCCTGGGAGGGTGAAGTCATGGGTCACTTATACCTTAGTGCAAATCATCTTATAAATTTAAACGGATTGTTCTCATCACCCCTGCCACCAGGAGTGCTTATTTGATAGAGTATTGGGAACATGGTGAGGGGGCTGGGTGGTAGAGAGCTTTAGCCAGAGTCTGGACGGCTGGAGGTAGGCAGTAGAAGTCAGGAAGGATGGGGATGAATACCAAAGACAAGCAAAGGATCCGTTCTGGCAGAAGATACACTGAATATCTGGTGTGATATGAGAAGGAGGAGAGTCCTCAGGGCTTCCAAATAGAGCTCAGACAAAGGAGGGTCTGAGGCTAGTATCCAGCTAAGCCCTGCCCAGAGATGCTCCCTGTCCAGCTCCATGAGTGAGGAAGTATCGGAGGGTCCTCCTGTGATTTCATCAAAGACTCTTTCACATGGTCAGCTCTCCCGAGCTTTTTGTCCCAAGATGTCTGGGTAGCCTCTTGGCTGTGAGCGGCTTTCCCAGACTTCTGTGGCTGAATAGACTGTGCCAGAGGATGGAGTTTTAGCCCTCTTTTCAGCTAGATTTCACTCTGTAACATAATAAATCTGCTTTCTGATATTCATACAATAAAAGCCTTACCTGCTCAAAAATATATTCCCTGCTGTTGTTCGTGTGCCCAAATCCCCACCCACCCACCAAAGAATGATTCTCCCAGAACCTTTTTGGATACATGCATCTCTATATGCATTATGTTCCCTGGGGGAGGTAGCTCCCTAAGATGGAAGACGACAGAGTTCCATGATACTTGCGTCAGCTCCTTCCATGTTTGACCATATGCATTACTGGCAGAAGAACTAAATCCTGTCACTACCAACCAACCTCAAGAGGTGGCTGAGAGGGCTGAGATGGCATTATGGGTGTGAAAGCCCTTTGTAACCCACATGGCTGGAACCAGCCTTAGTCTTTGATGCTCTTGGCTGATACGATCCTCACAAAACTGTGGTGGGGAGAGTGGAGAGATGACCCCACGTTACCTCAGCTTGGGAGCAAGTCAGTGCTGTGTTATCACACATCAATCAAGTGTCAGTAGCCCAGGACTGCAGGACTAAATCCTCTTCTACCAGGCACAGCTTCCACCTTCCAGCCTCACTCACTGCTCCCACATGATCCCAGAAGAAAGGATGATGCCGTTCTCCCATCTCATCTAACCCAAGGCTGGTTCCTTCTTCTACTAGGGTAGCTACAGAACTAGATGTACCCTCTGATGAAGTCCATTCTGGTCCCACTGTCCCCCAAATTCTGCCAGTAAGTCCCTAAGCTGCCCGAAGCCCCACCATTAAACCTATCCCTTTGGATGAAGCAGAAGTGTCCAGCCAACAGAGAGGGGTCCCCAGACAGATCTCAGTGTTTCCTCAGTGATTAGAACATACCACCTTGTGGCTGCAAATTGCTTCATCTTGTACAAAACTCTTTCTCCTGCAGGGTCCCCTTTGACCCCTAAAGGGAGTCTGGGTGGTAGCATGGATTTTGGAACCTGCTGGGGCAATTGAAGCATGAGGAGGGGGTTGAACTGGAGCTTAAGGCAGAGACTGGGGGCTGGGAGCAGGGATGGAGGGGATGTTAACTCTCTGAACTTTGATTGCCTTCTGTAAAATGGCAATAATTACCACCTCATGCACTTGCTGTGCATGTGCAGCAGCATAACGAATCTCAAACTGAGTGTGGGGGAAGAGGGTATAGGATGGTGCCACTCAATACACACAGCACATACATCTTCCGGGAATTTTATTTGAGGATTCGGAGGTGGGAGAGTTTTATAATAAAACTTGGATTTATTATGCAGCATAATGCAAACCTTGTATGTATTTAAAGCGTGAAAAAGGGAGTTTTGAAAGAGATGTCATGCTTCTAGTGGGCTGCTTCTGGCTACACCCCCAGATCCCTAGGGATTGGACAAGTGATCACACCCTAGTGTGCCATGTAGGGACTTCAGTAGGAAAACAGGAGCAAGGCTGTCTGATGGAGATGAGAAGTGCCTGGCATGCAGTAGGCGGTCAGTAAATGGTGGCTCGTGTTATGGCAACAGCTAGGTCCAGAGGAAACAGGCTCACACAGCTGAAATTCTCCCTTGGGTTCACTCAGATAGGAAGTGACAGAGCCAGGACTGGAACCAACTCCAGACTCCCCATCCAGTGCTCTGTCACTAACTTCCATCTCCTCCCCACGGAAAGGGGTTTTATGGTCATCAGCCTCCCCTGCGTAGGCCAGCATGCCAGTTCTCCCTCTCCCTGTTAGAACACCCTCTGGTCAGGGAAGCTGGATTCCTGGGTTCCACGCTTGTGGAGGCACACATGTGTAACTCCTCTAAAAGGCAGGCACCCTGGGAGGAGGCAGCAGACACAATGTTTGCATGAACAAACCTCTGTACTTCAGTGGGTAGACACAGGACTGATGAGTTTGGGGTGGGAAGAGGAAAGGTCCAGAGTATGAGATACTCTCAGGACTAGCTGAAGGCTAGACACAATGGTCAAGAGGCAAAAGGTACACCAAAATCTACATTTCCCTCCCAATTTCATCTAAGATGACAGACCCACAGCTCTGTATCCCATTTTCAAAGCCCAGGTTTCTGGGTCCAGATCAGGACTAAGGGTGCCCTGGGCCTTGTCAACTGGCTAGGAGTGAGATGGCATCCAGGGATAGCAAGAGGGCCTTGGGGAGCCCCAAGCCACTCTTTCTCCAGGCCCTACCAGGCTGGCCTCCCTGCCCTGGGCCTATGTAATGGTTTGTTTCCATGTTTGTCTTTCTCCTTAAATGAGAGGAACCAATGGTCCCAAGTAAATGAAACAATAATCCAGATTTGTCCAGCTACTGCTTCATGCCAAGGAATGGGGTGGGGGTGGGGGCATCTGTCACACTCAAGCCTCATTTACTACTCACAACAACCCAGCGAGAGCGGTTATTTCCCTATTTTACAGATGAAGAAACTGAGCTCAGAGGCTTCTCAGGCCGCAGAATATCCGGAAGCATTGGTAGAAATGCAAATTTTTGGTCCCACCCCAGACTGCTCAGAATTTCCCTGTGGTGGACCTGAAAATCTGCATTTTTTTAAACAAGAGTGACCATCATGTGATTCTCATGCTCACAAAAGTCCTAAAACCTTGACAGAGCAGTTTAGTAACCTGTCCATGCAGCTTCGGAGCAGCAGAACTGGGGTGCAAACGTGAGCTTTCTGACACTGAGCCCAGGGCTCTTTTCAGCACACTGAAGAGCTGGATGTCTGTCAACTGCATGTGCTTGTCTCAGGGTCCGCCACACAGGCTCACAATAAACTTTCCCTGAGCGAATGAATGATTGACTCATCAGGCCCTAGTTGCTTATTGTAAGGTTGGGCTGGGCGAGACCATGTTCCAGAGGAAGGAGGGCTTATGCAGACGCTAACTTACAGACCGGGACCGTGTCGCTTTCAGAAAAGCCACTGGCAGAAGATCCGGACCATGGTGAATCTGCCCGTCATGAGCCCTTTCAAGAAGCGCTACTCCTGGGTGCAGCTGGCAGGGCACACGGGTGAGCACGGAGCAGGCACGGGGGAGGTGGGTGGAGGCGGGGAGGAAGGGACTAGGCAGCACTAACTAGCGCCTGCCCGCAGGGAGTTTCAAGGCGGGCAGCAGCGGGATGATTCTGAAGCGTAGCTCAGAGCCCGAGCGCTACTGCCTGGCACGGCTCATGGCGGACGCGCTGCGCGGCTGCGTGCCCGCCTTCCACGGTGTGGTGGAGCGCGACGGCGAGAGCTACCTGCAGTTGCAGGACCTGCTCGACGGCTTCGATGGGCCCTGCGTACTTGACTGCAAGATGGGCGTCAGGTACGCGTGCCCTACCGGGCAGGTGGGAACCTGTAAAGGGCCCGGGGTGGGAACGAGCGCTCTACGCGTGCCCAAGGCCGTGCTTTACAGGGTCCGGGTGTGCGCCTGCTCAAGCCCCGCCGCTCTCTGCGCCTCCGTAGGACTTACCTGGAAGAGGAGCTGACCAAAGCCCGCGAGCGGCCCAAGCTGCGGAAGGACATGTACAAGAAGATGCTGGCCATAGACCCCGCGGCACCCACCGAGGAGGAGCACGCGCAGCGCGCGGTCACTAAGCCGCGCTACATGCAGTGGCGAGAAGGCATCAGCTCCAGTACCACGCTCGGCTTCCGCATCGAGGGCATTAAGGTGAGCCAGGCCCGCTTCGCCTTGCACCTCCCGGGCCCTTCCCCCGCCCCAGCCCCACTGTGCGGTGTCTGTCCTCCATGTTGACCTCCCACCCTGACAGTCCCCGGAAGAGGCAAGCCTCTGGCGGCAGTCTCGCTGTCCCTGGCATTCAACGTCCCGGGAGGTACCGCTGCTCTGGCCTGATCCTCTCCCCTCGGGCGGGCACGGGGCCCCTGACAATTTCTGCCCACCTCCTACAGAAAGCCGACGGCTCCTGCAGCACAGACTTCAAGACCACGCGAAGCCGGGAGCAGGTGATTCGCGTCTTCCAGGAGTTTGTGCAAGGGGATGCCGAAGTGCTGGTGAGCGCGGGATCCCAGAACCCTGAGGTGCTGGGGAGCCTGATACCTAGGGGTGTCCCCAGGTCAGGTCAATTTTTGTAGCACCCTACCCTATGTGACCCCCATCATAGCATTTATCGCATTGTGTTGTAATTGCTTTACATTCCTTCCCTTTTGGGCTGCGCGCCACGTGGGGGCCTGTGCCTTCCTCACCACGGTATTTGCCAAGCCAAACATGCATCATGGCCCTCCTCATATCCGCAGAGGTTCAGCTGGTATTCAGTTAATTTGTTCTCCTCTCCTACTCTCCCCTCTCCAGAGGAGGTATCTGAACCGCCTGCAGCAGATCCGGGACACACTGGAGGTCTCTGAGTTCTTTAGGAAGCACGAGGTAAGAGGGGTAGGCTCAGGTACCGGGTCTGGGGTCTGTGAGGGAATAGGGTGGAGGGCTTCTCCGGATTAGAGCCGTAGCCTGACGGTGTGGGACTCGGCAGGTGATCGGCAGCTCGCTCCTCTTCGTGCATGATCACTGCCACCGCGCCGGCGTATGGCTCATCGACTTCGGCAAGACCACGCCCCTCCCCGACGGCCAGACCCTGGACCACCGGCGGCCCTGGGAGGAGGGCAACCGAGAGGACGGCTACTTGCTGGGGCTGGACAATCTCATTGGCATCCTGGCCAGCCTGGCTGAGAGATGAGGCTGGGTCCCTGTCCCCACGGACCGGAGGGTCTGACAGAAGGACATGCGCCTGCATCCCCGCCATGCATGCAGGCGAGAGACTGAAACCCCGCGGTGCGGGGCGGTTCATACGGTCCTATAGGGCCAGGTGCCGACCACTACAGGACACACTGCACGCGCAGGGCCTCGCCCCCATAAAAGCCCCAGTGTTCCCAGAGCTGATGACACTAATTTACCGGGCAAGGGAGGAGTAGAAGTGGGATGAGTGGCTTCTTCCTCAGCCCAGCTCTTCTGAGGGGGCTCCATACCTCTCCAGAGAAGCCAGATAATGAACTTTATTTCACAGGTACTAGATCTATTGGTCTGGCCTCCCACACTACAATGGACTCCCCTTCCCAATAAAACTCAAAGACACCAGCTTTGACTCAGGCCTCATCCCCTCCCTCCTCTGGTCCCTTCTTTCTCAGTTCCCTGGCATCCCTCACATCCACTCAGATCACTGGAGGATATGAGAAGAGCTCTTTATTAGAGGTATCTGTAGTGTTGGGGGCTGCCCAGATGGAGGACGCTAGTGGGGTAAAGGCAATCTAGAGAAGACTTCCTGCAGGAGGCAATTTCAATTCCCCACCTACACCTGGGAGTTGGGGGAGTATCCTCTGGTCCCAAATATCAAAGGCTGGGAGTGGCCAGACTCTTGCCCAGGAGGCCTGAGACTGGTTTCCAGGATGGAGGGTCCATGGTGCCAGGCCAGCAGACATACAGCACAGACTGTGGAGGACAGAGGCTACTTGGAACATAAGCCACCTAGAAGCCTGGGGAGGAGTACAGGGAGGAACTGCTACCCTCAGTGCCAGAGTCCTCACCCTCAGGGCCCTTTGGGACCCAGGAACCATAGGTGGGATTCCAAAGGTTCTGAGGTTGGAGACCCCTGGATTTGGAGGGCTTGAGGCCAGGGGCCAAGGAGGTTCCCTCCCCAGCTCTTCAAGCTCCTCAAACTTGGTTCTTGGGTCTGTGGACATCTTAGGTCCCCCAAAGATAGGCTCCCCAGCCCCTTCCTCCTCCAGGATGGGTCCCAGTTCCACTGGAAGGGGTGAATTCAGCACATCAGGGTTCTGTAATGGGAGGGTAGGGGAGCAGGGGGCCACAGTGTTGTTTTATGGCTTCCCTCCTGACCCCCAAGTCCAGGGTGGTCGGGACAGGTCAGGGGGCACACCTGAGTGCGGTACTGAAGACCTCCAAGATGCTGGCAAAACTAGGGTGAAGTTCAAGGTCATGCTGCCAGCACTGGGTCATGAAATGGTACCTGGGGAGAGGCAGGAGTTCATGCCAACCCATGGCTGTGAAAGACCTCCCTCCTGAGGCAACACTCCGTACTCACACAGGCCTTGGAGAGCCCCTGAGAGGGTCCATCGAGCCCCCTCAGATGACGAAGCCCAGCACCTCCTGATCGGGGTGCCAGGAGTAGGGCACGTAGTCCAGTGAGATCTCCCAGAGCAGCACTCCAAAAGACCTGCATCCCAAGTGGGAGGAACTAAGTGAGGCCCATCAGGCACAGCTTCCCTTTCCCTCACAAGAGGTGGCCCAAGGCAGGGGAGGGCGTGTTATCACCAGGAGTCTGTCTTGGATGTGAAGATGCCCTCCAGGAAGGCCTCTGGGGGCATCTACTTGACAGGCAGCAGAGCCTGGCTCCCCTTGCGTTAATAACTGGCCCTACAGGAGGGAGGAGAGGAGTGATGAATTGTTTAAATGGCCCAAAGGTGCTGGTAAACTCCCTTGGAGCGTCAGCCTTCTCCACATCCCCAGGTCCTACACCTGTAGATAGTGCTTGCCATCCCCAAGTCCCCAGTCTTGGCCACTTGGCTGGGTCTGGTGCAACTCGGCAGGCAGTTCCTGGCAGCAATGTCCCTGCAGAGTCAGGTAAAAAATTCACTGCCAGAACTGAGAAACTCCAGCCTTGATCTTTTCTTTAAAAGTTATGTGGAAGGGCTATTCCCTGGGGAAGGAGTTGGGCTCGGGGTCCCCAGAACCAGGATCACTTCCAACCTGTGGATGAAGTGATTTTCCTCCAGGTAGTGGCAACCCTGGGCTATGTCCCAAGCCAGCTGGAGAAGGTCTTGCATGGCCAAAGGTGATGGCTGGCCCTGGGTCAGGCAGAAGGCGCATCAGACCATGCAGGTTTGGGGACACATGAACAGGGTCTTCAGAGGGGCCTGGCGGGCTGGGAGAAGGGTCTCATCAGCTGTGGCCACCTATGCCTCAGGAAACTCTTCATGTCCCCTCCAGACATCAACTCCAGCAGAACTGGGCCAGGGGCAGCCTGCATGCTGAGCCCCACGCAGCGCAGTGTCCTGATGGCTGACCTTGTTGAGCCAGTGGTGCACATATCCCATCACCAGCAGGGAGAGAAACCATGCTCTAGGCTCCACAGACTGGAGTGAACCTCTGTGTCTCTAGAATTGCTACCTCTCAGCCCCAGGGTGAAGACAGGCTGTTTGTGCAGGCAGTTCTGGGTGCCTTCCTCCCACCTTCCACGCCTGCCCCTGGCCCCAGGTGTGCCTGATGATAGTGTCTCCATGAGGAAATCCAGCTGGTCCTTTTGACAGCAGAGTTCTGGCAGAGTCTTGGGAGGAAGAGGGCAGAGCTCCTGAGCGCCCTGGACACTTCAGGAAGGCAGGTTGACCCTAGCTCCAGCCACTGTTCTTTCCTCCCTGGACCCTTCTTTCCTACTGTCAGCTGGAAGCCCCACCCCCTCTCACCTTGATAGTCACCTGCAGGGGGCTGGGGTCCCCAGGAAGGCCAATCACCAGTCCCGCATAGACCTCTCCAAAGGCACCACGGCCCAGGGCTCTGCAGGAAGACAGGTTGGAAGTGAGTGGGTGACTGGGTCTGGGGAGGGTCCTCGAGGGTCCCCCTTGTCCCCCTGATTGCCCTCCATAAGCCCAGCTGGCCCTCTCTGAGGGTCTGAGCTCTCCGCATCACGGCATGTCCCCAAGTACAAACTCTGCAAGGGTGACGGTGACTAGGCCAGAGCCAAGGCAGAAGAGGGGGCAGGTGTGGGGTAAGGGGATGGGGTGGGAGTCTGTGCTAAGGCTTCCCTTAGGTCCTTGCAGACATCCTGGGGTGGAGGCAACCCCTGCTCCAAAGGAATCATATCCTAAGGTCCCTACCATCCCAGAACTGGGGATGACAGCTGACTTTGGACAGGTTACTTTCCCTTTAGGAGCTTCTCTGACCTTCATCTTCTCTACACAAGGGGTTTGGACGAGACGTTCTCTGGGATCCATAATTTACCACAACAGGGAGCAGGATGGAGGGTGGGGATTCAGAGTGCACAGGTTCTCAGAAGGAGGGGGAGGACGCAGCTGAGCAGAGTGATATTTACTGGGAAACCTCCGTAAGCCCTGGGGGCAGAGGCCAGGACTGGGCTGGGCCAAGCCCCACCTGGAAGTAGTAGGGGTTGGGGGTTGTCCTGATGGTGGAGGTAAGCTTGCTCAGCTGGAGCTCAGGGCCTGGCAGCCTCATCCACCACAGGCCCTGCCACTTCTTATGGTTCACTGAGGGTGGGAGGAAAAACGGCACACTCTCTACCTGGCCATCAGGCCCACCCTGACTTGCCCCCTTCCCAGGACACCTCTCCAGATGCCCATTAAGATAAATGTTGTCCTTCTACTCTTAGAACCCCAGAGGAGTCCACCACAGCTCTGCTGGGAGTAGAGGTCTTGAAATCAGCCATGTCTGCCCCTGGGACCCCACAGAAGCCCATCAGTTCAGTGGAGAAATCAGCCATGCTTGCTGGATGCTCCGTACCCAGAATCTGGACCCCACACACCATAGGGAGTCTCAGTGTCAAGATCAACATCACAGCCACCATCAGAATCAAAGGGTCTGAGAGGTGGGCAGGTCTAGAGAGAAAGACACATCTCCAGTGGGAAACGCCTCTCTGTCCCTCTACCCCAAGTTTTACCCATGCCTCAAGACTCAGCTCAATTGTTAACTTTTCCATGATGCTTTCCCCACTTATCCTAAATGAATGCAGCCTTTCCCTCCTGAGAACCCCTAAAATACTTTACACCTCCCATGCCAATTGTCACTATGATATATATCTAGATATAAATGTAGATGTATATCTAGAGATAGTGATAGATAGCTCCCCTCACACACTAGACCATTAGACTATGTGCTCCTTGAAGGCAGAGATGCACCTCCAATCCCCTGCCCAACACCCAACATGGTACCTGGCACACAGCAGGCATCCTTCCCGTGCCCTACTGCCCCCACCCCAGCCCATGGCCCCAGGAGTCCAGACCTTGGACACAGGCAGGACATACCCATGCAGGTGATGTTATCTGCAGCCAGCTCCATGCCCTCTGGGCACATGCATCTGGCCAACTGGAGCTCTGCCTGCCATTGGCAGATTTTCAAAAGGCAATGACCACGATTGAGGTATAATCGAATCTCCACCTCGCCATGGCTCTCCATGACTACGAGTAAAAGAACTCATATTGCGGGGTGAGCATGGGGGGCATACCTACTTTTTCCAGCCTCATGGTTAATTTTAGCCCTGGACTTTGGAACAAGGAGCAGTGCCAGGCGTCTAGGGTGGGTGGGAGAGCTTGGGGGACTTCTGTCAAGCCTGTATGCTTCCTCTTCTGGGATCCTTGAGCTTGCAGGTAGTTGAAGAGAATTCATAGCAAGAGATATTTGACAAGCAGACCAGAATGCCTCATACTGGCATTACAACTGACAGCCTAGTTCCCAAGTATTCCTGTACTGTGCAAGAACAGGTAGTTCACAGTGCAGAGTTGGTGGCTCAGATGGGAGCGATTGAGGAAAAGGGCTAGGCTAGCTGAAAGGTGGGGGATAGGGGCCAACACCTGGCAGAGGCTGCAGGTAGAGCTCTCTGTTGGGGGTGTATGAAGGATACCCCATCTTCCCCATCAGCCCAGAGGATGTCAGCCTCTGAGGCATCGCCCCCTGGAAATTGAAAGAGAGGGTTTGGCTACAAAATGGGGGATTAAGGGGCACACAGCTGCCTCACAGCTGGGAAGCTGGCTTATTAACAGTGGGGAAGCTGGAGTCTCCCAGTGGAAACCCCAGTGTGGCCTTCTCTACACACTCACATTACAGTACAGGTGCTGCCAGCTTGCATGTGGGAGCTGAGGGGCCAGAGAAGTGGGAAAGGAGTAATCAGCTGGAATCTGAAGGCCTGGTTCACGTCGGCTGGGATGGCTCCTTGTCTGTCTGAACCTCTCTAATCTCACGTCCTCAGCTATCAAATGGAAGAGGCCCAACCCACATATTCCACTTCTGTGATAATGGAGACGATGCGTATAAAGTACTTATGAACAGTACAGCCCAGACAGACACAAAGGCTCTGTTTCTTTATAGCAGTGGTTTCCAAACTCTGGAGTGTATTAGAATCACCTAGAGGACTGACTAAAACATAGATAGTGGGACCCTCCCCTAAAGTCTCTGATTCAGTAGGTGGAAGGGGGCTGAGTATTTGCATTTCTAACAACTTCTTAGGTGGTGCTGATGCTACTGGTTCAGGGACCACATTTTGAGAACTGCTGACTTAAACTAGCCCTGCCTTTCTGCCTCCCTGCTCAGCCTGCTAACTCAGCCAGCTGTAAGTTCCTGGGATTGCTGCAGATCGAGGATGGGACTTGTGATGACAAAGGTCCTGGATGCAAAAGAAAATCGAGGGAGGCCTACCTGCACGTGTGACTTGCAACTTATCTGACCTCCTTTTCTAACAGCTGTTACTCTACCTACTCTGACCTGGAGCTAGCTCAACACCTTTCCTAACTCAACTATCTCCAGAGGGACTAGGTCTGTTCTAAGGCTCTAACCTCACTTCACTCTCGGGGCTGCCCAGGTGCCCTCCCCAAAAGTTCACCTACCCGGGTGGCCGCTGCCGTCTCCAGTGAAGCCGCCGGCTGAGGCCCAGCCAAGCGTAGCCCAGGCCTCCCTGCAGCCCTGGCCACCCTCCGCTCCCTTCCGCGGTGAGCGGCCGGCCGGCGGAGAGGGGACCCGCGACGTCCAGCCTTCCCCTCCACCTGCAGAGAGACCGCGGGATGGCCGGCCGCGGGGAGGGGGAGCACGGCTTCCTCCCCGCCGCAGCCCGCGCCCTCACCCGCCGCCCCGCCTCTCGCGCGCTTCCCGGAGCCGCCGAGCGGTTCTGCAGTTTTTCGGGGGTGGCCTGAGTCCGGCCTCGGTCCTCCCGCCTCAGGTACGCCCGACCGCCCCCTCCGGCCGCCACCAGCAGCGGCTCCAGCTCGCGTGCGCGCAGCTACGCGGCAGCGGCGTTCAGGGGCGCGCCCTCTAGCCGTCCAGCGACGACCCGAGCGCTGGGTGAGGGCCCCACCCCGGGTACTGGAGTAAGCGAAGGGGCTCCCAGTCAGGCCCAGGGCTCTGGGGACGCCAAGGAGCTCGTGTGCGTGCGCGCCCGCGGGAAGGTTTGCGACCTCAACGCTGAGCGCTGGAGGCGGGAGCAGCCCGCGCCGAGGCAAGCAAGTACCCGAAAGACGGCGGTTGCAACCCCCATCCGCTCCGACTCCTGCCCAGCTCCGCGACCCCGGAACCCCTCCGATCCCCTCCGTCGCCGCGTGCTCCTCAGCGGCCGGAGACTCTCCGAGACAGAACGAGCTGGCTCTCCTGGCTCCCCGGCGGGCGTCCGGGACCGGAATCAGCGGGGGTCCGGGACCCTCCGTTCTCAGTGCTGAGGTCTTAACCCCAGGAGCGCCCTTTCCTTCCACCCAGCCCTCGCCCTGGGGCGCTTGAGCCGTGTCCCTCTCACTGGCTCCGCTTACTTTCGGACAGGCGTCCTCTTCCTGCTGCCCTACGAGGATGTAAGGCAGCTCCCCGTGACCAAGGGGGAAAACGGCGGAGAGGAAGACTCCATGCGCCGGTGACAGGTGGTTCTTGGCACCTTTGCCGCCCGCGGCTCCATAGGCTGAGATCCTGCGGAAAGCAGGCGCTGAGTCCCCGGCCCTTGACCATCGGCCCTCGGGCCGCCCGCCTAGGGCAAAGATTGCTGACAGAGGCAGCTTCAGAAGTTCTTATCTGAAGGACTTGGAGGACGTAGTCGATTTTGAAAGAATGGGGAGACTTAGGTATGCACACCATAAAATTAGATGTTACTTTTTTTTTTTGCCGCGTCGCGCGGCTTGCAGGATCTTAGTTCCTCGATCTGGGATTGAACCCGGGCCCCCAACAATGGAAGCACAGAGTCCTAACCACTGGACCGGCAGGAAATTCCCTAGATTTTACACTTATTTCACGAGGCTTAATGGAGACGGAGGGAAGCTCAAGCCACCCTTGGTGGCTGGTTAGGGACACTCCACTTGGCAGAAACAGGCTCCTGGGTACGGCTAATTTGGTGGCGACTATTGCCACCTTTACCCGGGTTCCGCTGGAAGAAGGGACAAAGCCGCCCTGGCCGCTTGTCACTGCGGAATACTCCAAGACACAAAGTGGTGCGTACATAGCCTTGGTTCCCCTGACCACAGAACCTCAGATTCGCAGGTCACCAACCTCGTCTATTCCTGCTCCGCACTTACAGAGGCTGGCCGGCGCCCAGTGCCCACCACAACTGCACGCCTTTCAGAGGCCCAGCGGCCCCACTGTCACCACCACACTGCTGCCGGTGTAGTCCCGGCCACACTGTGTGGGCCCGCGTCAGCTGTTGGCCCTGCAGGTGGAGAACAGCCAACGCCCCTCTGGGCCTGGGAGCAGGGAGGGAGGAAAGGGTCAAGAGCACCTGCCCCAGCCTGAGGGTCTGCCGTGGTGAGTGGAGAAGGGAGGAAGGAGCTAGGAGCTCACCTGGGGGAATTAGGGGAGAGGCTGGCTCAAAGCGGCTAGGTGGTGTGTGGTGATGTCCAGGACCCAGGGGCTTGGAACCGGCCGGGGCAAGGGTGAGGAGGGGGGAAAAGGGGCCTGGGACCCCAAGCTGGAGCAGAGAATGGCACCTGAAAGGTGACAGGGCAACAGCAGGGTTGGGAGAGGGCACAGAGGTTAACGGGATGGGAGATGAAGAGAAGGCTGCCCTAGCCTCTCACAGCCACACCCCTACCCCCACCCAGTCAGGGCACACCAGCACCTGGAAGCCGCCAAAGGCAGGGCTGGGGGAGGGGGGTGGAAAGGGTCGTGGTGCCTGCTTTTGTCTCTGCAAGTTTTTCCCCTGGAGAGCCCTTCCCAGTGGATGCCTAGAGCACCAAGCTGAACTCGGTCCTTCAGGTCCCCCGTCTTTTCTCGACTTACCTTGGTGGTTCTGCCCCCAGGTGGTGCTGAGACTCTAGGGCCTGTCCCTCCTTCCGCAGCCGATATCTGGATCCTCAGATTCAGGCACCCCTGCAATTCTCTGCCTGCACTCCCCACACACTGACCCAGGAGCTTTGGCTGCAAGAGTTCGAGGCCTCTGCAGGAACCACTTGGGACCCCTTCTGTCTCGACTGTGGTCCCCAAGCCTAGGAAGCTGCCTCTAACATGATGGTTCCCTGACTGCCAAAAGGCACTTACCCACGGCTCTGAGCCACAGCAGCAGCTGGCTGAGCGGACTGGCCCACTGCAGCCAGACTTGCAGAGTCAGACCTTGCGACTTCAGCCCAGACTGCCGCTTATAGGAGTGTCCAGTCGCTCACTGGAGACCGCTGGGTCCTAAAGCCGGCCTGGCCACTCCCACCTCAGACCCCAGGATGCGAAGGATCTCAGGGTTCACCTCGTACAATTCCGTTGACTGCGTCAACTCTGTGCACAACTTCTTACTGTGATTTTGGTGATCTGATGTTAGAAGACCAGAGTGCTAGTATTAGCATCCCTAGTCAATTGGTTTTGGTGAAGAAATCACAACAGCTCTGAGACAGTTTCTCTACCACCTGCAAAACCATAGGAAGGGAAGTTTCTCTGTAAACCACAAAGCACCCGACAACTGAGGGGCCACACAGCCGTCAGGCGGTTTTGTGTCTTCCTCATTCTTTTGCTCAAAATACCAATCTTAGTGGCTGAGGCCTGCTTAATATAAAACACTGAAAAAAAGAAGTTATAGTAGTTAGCTACTTGGTAAAGTCTCTGAGTGTAGAGTGCCAGGTGTAGACACAACAGTGATTTTTTTAAGTTTGGTACCCATGCCTTATTTAACTCTCACTATGTGGTCACAGAATTTACTTTGCAAGGTCCCTGTAAATCAACAGTTCCCCAAGCGCGGTTGGTTCTGGACAGCAGCAGTACCTGGGGACTTGTTAAATGCAAATTCTTGGGTTTCACCCTAGACCTACTGAATCAGAAACACTGGTGGTAGGGCCCGGTGATCTGTTTTAATTTACTGTCCAGGGGATTTTTTTCACATAAGTTTGAGAGCTATTTTTGCAGAAACCGGAGTTGCTGAGTGAAGCGTATTGTATGATTCTGTGTTCGGCAGCTCCGTTTATGGCGAGTGGTTTCTCTACCTACTGACAGCACACGGCACTCACCCTGACCTATAAACACAATGATGGTAAGTAATTCCTCACAGCAAATGACACTGTAAGAAAGCTTAGTGTTGGAATTCAGGCAAAAGAACCTAGAAACTACCAAAAGAAAGAAAGAAACCAATGAATCAAGAGTTTACGCTTTGATCCACTCCTCCCCAGCCTTTGCCTATCACCAATAAAGTCCACAGTGGAAGGGGTGTTGTAGAACAGCACTATAGACAATGTTTTCACTCCACCTCCCCTCCCGGCCCCCGCCACAGTCCCACCACCAAATTCATACATTGAAATGGAATCCCCAAATTGAGGGTATTTGGAGGTGGGACCTTTGGGAAGTAAGTCATGACGGTTCCACCTTCATGGGTAAAATGGGATTAGTGCCCGTATAAAAAGAGGCCCCAGAGAACTCCCTTGCCTCTTCTGCCATGGGAGAGCTGCCTATGAACCAGGAAGCAGGCCTTCACCAGATACCAAATCTGCCAGCACCTTGATCTTGGACTTCCCAGTCTCTAGAACTGTGAGAAATAAATGTGTGTTGTTCAAAAGCCACCCAGCCTGTGGTATTCTGTGATAGCAGCCCAAACAGATTTAAGATAGACAGCTACTGCACCAGTCTGATTTCCGGCTTCTTCTTGTCTCATGATTGCCGTTGATGGAAATAGGGGACCATAAGGAGACAAGATGCTAACCTCATTTAGCACACCTACACTCCAAGTGGACTGATGAGAGTCCTTCTAGAAGCGCCCCCCATTCCCAAGAGTACCGCCCTGGCCTGGCTTCACTCCAGAACTGGGACCCACATTTTTGTTGTCCCAGATGTGGACTCAGTTTTCACCTCCCATTCATGATTCCTCCCCCATGTCTCTCACAGTGGTCCTGATTCCCCCAGAGATAACCCATTCCTCGATACCAATCCTGAACTAGTACATCTGAAATCAGTCCAAATCAAATTCCCAGAAGATAAAAAAATTCTTTATTTCAATGCTCAGCTCCAGTATTCATATACCCTGGCCTGAAGTGGGGAGAGGAAGAGGTGTAGTTAGTATGTCTTGTCCCCAAGAAGGGGTATATAGCTAAGTCACCCCTCACTCCCAGCACAGACCCTCAGAAGCCCCAGATCCTGAGCTCCAGATATCAGGACATAAGGGTAGGCTCACCAATCTCCAAAAAAGCTCAAAGAGCTTGCTCCTAGGAAGGCAAGCCTTCTGCTCTATTGTTTCCTGCACACTCTTAGGACACAAAGCCCTTCTCTCTGGCCAGGCATCTGTTGGTGAACCCCAGGAGAATGTATCCATCTCTTCCTCTGCAGCAGCTATACTAGGTCTCTGAAACCCCATTTTGGAGCACCCCTGAGATCAGTTTCTGGAGGTACTGCTGACGCAGAGGGGGCAACTGGGGATACAGCTCAAAACCCTCTGGAAGGGCAGAATTAGGAAGTTTATAGTGGAGAAGGTGCTGCCGAAGACCCTGCAAAGAAGGAAGAAACTTTATGAAGTGGGTAGTGAGATCCTGTTGAGATCTCTGTTCCTCAAGACCCTCCATTCTCCCACCCTCCAAGATGTGCCCCGCCCTACCTCATCTGCCAGCAGCCAAGTTTTCTGCAACATGCTCCTGCGGGCAGCCTTTACCTCATCCTAGAGGCAGAAGAGGGAGAGGTGGCACCAGGCCACAGGCCTATCACTCACCTGGCCTGGACCTCACCTCCTCCCCAGCTGGCTCAGTTCAACTGCAGGTTCCTTCCCTCCCTCTGGAGATGGGGACGTAACTTACCAAGCTCTTTGGGTCCTGGCAGAAGATGAAGCTGTTGACATGAGCCACGGCCACAGCATAGAGCACAGGGCACCAGTGTGATTGGAGCGCACCAGTAACCAGAGCCCGGAAGTAGAGCTGAAGGAGGGCCAGGTTGTCTTCAGGAGGCGCTGTGTAGCTCTCCAGGGACACAGGCAACTGTGACAGGGGAAATGAGACAAGCTGAGGGTCAGGGTGGAATGTGTATCACTGGACAACAGGGTGGATGGTTGATGGTCACATGAAACAAACCACAAGGGCAGAGATCCGGTCCTAAACAGACATCCATCACAAGGATCAAGGTTAAAGACTAAAGAGCTCAAAAGCAGCGGAAACTGGGAAACTGAGAAGCAGCTATGAATTTCTACTGCTACTACTACTTGCTTAATCTACTTAAAACTTTCAAAATGTCATGTTCAGCTGCTCAATTCTATTAGCAAACCTTTCAAAAGTTAATGTTCTTTGGAATAGTAATTGTTTCTAAAAAATTATTCTTAATTCTACGCAGAAATGATTATGAGTTTATGTCCAATGGTGTTTATCACAGTGTTACTTAAAATAGCAAAAAATCAGAAACAACTTTCATGCCCACTAAGGGGTTCTGATAAAATAAACTGGGACACACTTGCACGATGGATTATGATATAATAATAAAAACGTTGATTTCTTAGATTATTTAATGATGTGAGAAATGCTTACTACCTAACATTCAATGAAGAAAACATTATGCAATGATCCCAATTTTATAAAAATATATATGCACAGGGACTTCCCTGGTGATCCAGTGGTTAAGACTTGCACTCCCAATGCAGTGGGCACGGGTTTGATCTCTGGTCAGGGAACTAAGATCCCACATGCTGCGAGGTGCAGCCAAAAAAAAAAAGACTGAAAAAAGGTAAATCAAAATAATTACTACTGGGCAGTGGGATTATGGATAACCGTAAAGTTCTTTTTTTCCCTTAATCTATTCTTTTTCTGGCCACACCACGTGGCATGTGGGATCTTAGTTCCCTGACCAGGGATTGAACCCGGGCCCTTGGCAGTGAGAGCATGGAGTCCTAACCTCTGGAACCCCAGGGAATTCCCTGTAATGTTCTTTTTAATTCTTAAAACTATTTTATATTTTATTTTTATTTTTTTATACAAAATATACATTTATATCTTACATACATATATTAAAATGTTTGTATTTCAAGCTTACCAAAATAAGTTATAATGAAAATAAAAAAACAAATCTTAAAAAAATTAGTAACTCTTTACAGCTTACAAGTTTAACTCCTTAACCTGTTATCTGAGGCCCTCTAAGACTTTATTAGCTTTGTTTCCAACAAGTTCCCAAGCTGGTATCTGTCATAGACTCCTTCCTCTTCCCATCTTGTCAATTCCTTCCTGCCTCTGAGCTTTTGCTTATGCTGTTCCACTAGGCACATTCTATCTTTCTCCTTAACAGTCCAAATTCTACCCAATTTTCCATGCCCAGATCAATCCCCACTTCTTCCACAAAGGCTTCTCCTTGTGGGAAGCCCACTTTGATCTTTCCCTTCTCTGAATCCTGACTTAACACCTAGAATCTGAATACCTGAGAACTATGTTGGTTTTAGTACATCTCTTACCTAGACTGTAGCACCTCATGAGCAAGCAGCCGTGCCTTTTTAATAATAAGTACCTACTGTACCTACTGTACGCCAGACACCACAGTAAACCCTTTTCATGTATTCTCTTAATCTCCTCAAAGCCTCCAAGAGGTAAGATAAGGAACCTGAGGTCTACCAAGGCTCCCTGCGGCTCAGGACTGCCTCCAAGGCCCAGGACAGGATGTCCATGGTGGGCCCTGCTGGGCTGAGAAAGTACCTGGGTCAGAGGCAGGCCCAGAGCTCGCAAGGCTCCCACGTGCTCCCCAAAGAGGGCAAGGCGCAAGGTGACGCTGAACCGACGCTGCAGGGGGAGGAGAACCAGGGCCCCAAAGAGGTGGTCCCCAAAAGACACAGCCTCAAAATGCTCCAGGAAGTTGGCATAGAGATCCGGGAAAGACGTCAGGCCAGGAAGTGGGCAATCCAGGTTGAGGTTTGGTAGGACTTCAGGCTGGCAGAGCCGGGCCAGGAGGGCTGCCACCAGACGTTGTATTGGGGTCTCCCGGAACAATTCACTGTCCACCAAGAACACACACATGAGCCGTGCCAGGCGGGCAGCAGGAGGCACAGCCCGGAGGGCCTGGGGGCGCCAGCTCTCCAGGACTAGCACCCACTGCAGGGCCCGCATGGCTGTGCCCACAGTGTCAGCAGGAGGAAGCCCCGAGGGGCTGTCTGAGGCCCGGTGGTAGAGTTGAATCAATGGCAGGAAAGGCCAGTCAGTGGGCAGCAGAGGCTCCTTAGCCACAGGGAGCAGCAGGGCTGGGACTTGCTGGAGCTCCCCTCGGTGCAAGGCTTGAGAGGCTAGCAGGCTGGCTCGGGCCAGTGAGCAGTGGGTCAGGTAGCAGCTGCGGATGCTGGGGAGGTCCTGGCAGGCCTGAGCTAGTAGAGTCCCTCGCCCACACCCAAGGTCCCCGCCGCTCCCTAAGGACAGCCGGTCAGAGAAGTCAGCTGCCTCCGGACCCCCTGATGCTCTTTCCCTGTAACAGAACCCAAAAGCCAAAAATGAGGGCTAGAACCCACAAGGCCATGCCAGCTCTCCAGGGTTTCCCAGAGGCTCCTAGGTCCAATCCCCCTCCTCCCTGTTCCCCTAATAACCTTCCATGTAGTGTGTATAGCAGTTAAGAGGATGCGCACTAGAGCCAGTTACCTAGGTGCAAGTTTACAGAACTTCTCTGTGCCTCAGTTTCCTCAGAGTAAAGTGGGGATAATAATGATAATAATACACACTCTCATGGTACAGGTAAAACAATTAAAATAGAGACAAACGGTTAAGGGAGTACCGGACAAGGAGTAAGCACTGGGTAACACTTAGCTATTATAAGCGTACAGCTAGTTTAGAACCATTTTTCAGCCATACAGTCACAGAAGTCTCATAATAATACTCTAGCATATTATCCTCATCCTCACTTTACTAATGAGGAAATGGAAACTCAGACAGGTTAAGCGTAATCCATGGAAGAAAGAGAAAGAAACCCAGGTCTCCTGGCCCCAAATTCAGGGCTGCTCTGTCAACCACCACAGCAGCCTCTCAAAGCGCTCAGTTGATGCCACCAACCCTGGACTTACGGGAGGAACTCCAGCCGGAACACACAGCTCAGCAGTAGCTCATGGGCGAGGTGCTCGCTTCCGGGCAGCAGCCGGCTCAGCAGGGCCAAGGCCATGCCGTGATAGAGGGCAGCACTGGTGGCTGACACTGGCTGGAGTGTTGCCTGTGGACAGAAAAGGGGGGAAGGGGGAGGAGTAGGCAGAGGCGGTGAGGGGGGACAAAGTAAAGAGAAGTGAGGAAGAGAATATATGCTGATGGGCACAGGGCCTGGGCATGTCTGCAGGCAAGTAGAACTGCACGGCTTGCCAAAAGCAGCACAAGCTCCAGAGAAGCAGGATGGGGATAATGAGGGGGCGGGGACAGAGGGATGGGGGTTGGGGGCACCCACCGCTCTCTGGGCCAGGGTGAGTGCCAGGTGCTGCAGGTGGTACTCATGGCGCAGGGCCCACGCGGAGAAGGGTGTGAGGTGTGGAGCAGCCACAGGAGCCACACACTGGAGGAAGTAGTTCTGCAGTCCTGGGGCAGCCAATACGGCAGCCAGCTGAGGAAAGCAAGCTTCAGATTCACAAGGTGACTTTGATGCCCTCTAGGGCTCCCCAGCTGCCCCTTCCCCAGCTGAACTCAGAGAAATGGGTGCTGGCAGAAGACGCCTCTCTTCCCCAAGGGGCGCCCTTCCCCTTTCTGACTCCTGCCATCTTGGTCCCCTGCCCCCCTAACCAGGCGCCCAGCGCTCACCTGGCCACACAGCCCCTTGTGGATCCAGCCCAGGGTGTTGAAAAGAGAGAGGAGGGCTGTGAGGAACGGGAAGGGGGAGGCTGAGCCAGCCAGACTAAGAGGAGGGTGGCCTCCTGCACAGCCCAGTGACACGAGGCTGGGGAGAGCTTCAGGGGCCGGAGCACAGGACTGTGGGTTGCAGAGAGGGGAGCAGCACCTGGAAGCAGAATGGAGACACTGAGGGGGGCTCTGGCCTGATATGTGCCGGGCTGGAAACAGCTGCTTGGTCTGCAACCAAGGCTAGCGGAAACGTGGCCGTGCAGACAGTGCCCACGTTCCCTGGAGCCCCCAGTCGCTGCCTGCTAGGGATTCAGGTTTCCCTCAGGCTGGGGGGTTCCACCTGGGATGGACCAGGGAGCCAGGCATAGGAGCCCCACAAGGAGCGAAACTGCCGCCTCCCCGCCCCACCCCCGGCTTCACAACCGCACACAGTACACACCCCAGCGAATCCCACAGTCTGCCCAGAGCGGGCTGGCTCAGCAGGGGCAGCAGCAGCTCCTCCGACAGGCGCTCCATGTCCTGAAGCCAATCCCCTGGGCACAAGCCTGGCTGGAAGACCAAGACACTCACTGAGCTGATGGCCCAGGAGCCCCATTCTCCTGGACCCCGTGTACCCAGGCCAAGCCCATGATTCCGAGTGGCCAAGAGTCAGTGTTTAGAAGCTTCTGCCTTCTGCCCCTTCTAGAGGCAGAGGAGACCCTGAGGTTGCCCTGGCACCCACTGTCTAGGGTCTTGAGAGAGCATAAAGGCTCCAGGGAGGCCAAGTTGCTGTTTGGGGTTCTACGGTCCCTACCAACACGACTCCTTGGAAGCTCCACTGGACATGGAGGTGGAAAGAGGAAGAAAGGTAGGAGGGAAAAGGTGGAAATGGGGAGGCAGGGACGGAGAGGTGGAGACAGAGGGAGAACGAGGGTGGAATGCTAAGATGAAGGCAGGGCACCCAGGGCAGCGTGGAAGGCAGGCAGGCAACACTCACCTGCTGGCTCCAGGCCTGGTAGTAAGCGTCCAGGAAGAGCAGGCAGGCAGTGGGCACTGGGCCAAGGGCACTCCACGTCTCAGGTGTGGGCAGCAACTTCAAGGTCTGTCTTAGACAAGGCTCCACGAGAGGCTGGAGCCCAGACACCTGCGTCCAAGTGATTGAGGAAGGAGTGGACGACACACTGGCCTCAGCAGAGTCACTACAGGAGAGCCACAAGGGGCCACCGTGAGGATCTGGCTGCCTGGACTCCCCTTGAAGCTCTGGCCGCCCTCTCCCTGTGGAGGAGCACTCCCACCGGTCCCAGAGCTCCCGACAGGATGTCACCGCCAGCGGCTCAGGGCTACAGCCTACCTTCTGGGCTCAGGGGTGGTGCTACCGGCGGCTAGGGTCAGCTGGGTGAGGACGGTGAGCAGTGAGGCTGCCCTCTGCAGAGCCAGGGGCTGCGGGGAGGGGCTGCTGAGCTCCTTCGGCACAGCCTGCAGGGCTCGAATCAGCACAGGGTACAGCTCCCTGGTGAGTGGGGAGAAGGACCACCCTTCAGTGTGAGAAGGGAGATGGAAACAGAAGACACAAAGCAAGGCCCGGCCCCGGGCATCTGCAGTCTGGCTGAGGAGGAGCAGGAGGGAGGCCAGGGCTGCGGACTCTGGGACGGTTTCAAGAAGGAAGGCTGGGGGCTGAAGGGAAGGAGGTAGCCCCTCAAGGCTTCCACCACAAGAGGGAATTTAAATCTGATTTCACCAAGATACCAAGCTGGGGTGCACAGAATGTGGTTAACCCAGCTTTGTTCCACTCTCCCCCGGCTAGTCCTGACTCCCAAATTTTCTTCCTTTCTCCCAGAATCACCTCTTTCTCATACTCAGCCTCCCTCCGAGCTTGAACCTTGATCAAGGCCAGAGTGCAGAGCTGGAGGGGTCTGTGAGGGAGCCTACCCTTGTCTCTCCTCACCTGTAAAGGTCACCTCCCTGGCCGTAGGAGGCTGCCACGGCCCACAGACGGAAGGCCTCAGTGCTCAATGTCTCGGCTTCCTCTGGGGGCAAGGCCAGATCCTGGGGAGCCTCAGCTATGAAGCGGCACAGGCGACTCCGGAGATCAAAGCCACTCAGCTGGGGTTGGGCAGAGAGTCTGGGGATCAGGATCAGCTGGGAGCCTGAAGTTCCAGGCCTCAGGTTCTCTCACTACAGAGACTGGCTCAACTCATCCCTGTTGCGGTCCCTCTGGTGCCAGAGGGTCATGGTTCTGGGCTAGGGTGAAACTATCCCATCCATCCCTCCCTTCTTCTCTCCTTCCATCCTTCTTTTTAGCAAGCACTTGCTGGGCACCTTGGCTATGCCTATTTGTATGTGGCCCTTCTGGCCTGGGTCCAGGGAACAGGGAACCTTCCCTTCCCATAATGAGAGCAGAGCAGGCCTACAGGATACGCTTGGCTCCAGGTCACTAGGTTCCTGCCTGGGGGTTTCTGTTCTATTTCTAGGCAACTGGAACAGATACGAAGAGAAAGATGGCATGACTGGGCCACCCAGAGTGCAGGGGCTATGCTTAGCCCCCAGCCCAGCCCTGTCTCAAGCCGCCATCCCTTGCCCTGTGTTCTGCTTACCAGCCGGGCAGCAATATTCCTACCAGCTGAGGCCAGGACACGAAGAAGTTTCATGGCAGGAGCACAGGGCACTCTGTGTAGACTGAGGATAGGCTTCACCCCCATAGGGGACCAGCTGGTGGGCAGGAACTCTTGAATCACAGTCTCTATCAGCCGAGGGCACTCCAGGACCTGTGCAGGCCAGGATGAAAAGGGAGGTAAGGAGGCTGAGGGTCAAGACCAGGCCTGGCTAGGCTCTTTGCCCAGTCCCTGCCTCCTTCTCTTTCTCACCCTTGTGGCTGACTCCAGGGAATGCCGGGCCAGGCGGATGAGCACAGCCAGGATGTCAAGGACCGCAGAAGGTCCTGGGCAGGTCACCTCCAGCAAGTAGCGTAGCCGAGGCAGCAGGTTGGTAGCCAGGAGCCCCTGAGGATCAGAGACACAAACCCACTACCAAATGCAACTGGACCCTAGGCCTTGATGACCCCTCCTGCCCAACATGTGCCAGCCCCAGAGGTCATGGGACAAGTGCAGCTGCCCCAGCACTTTTACCTTGATGACATCATGTCGGGCCAGGTCAGATGGAGGCCGGTTTCCTTCCTCCGGGCTCTTCCTTTTTGCCTTTTCTGCTGGGGGCTCTTCATCCTCATCCTCGTCCTCCTTGTCCTCCTGGCTGGGCATCAGAGGGAACACCAAAGCTCCATGGTACCAAGAGAAGGTGCTATCAAGGAGCTCCTGCCAGAGGAAAGAGTGTGAAGGTGGGAAGAGGAAGAAGGCATCAGGCCAGAAAGCGGGTCCAGAAGTAGAGGGCAAAAGCCACGCACAAAGGACAGAGAGGCAAGGCTCCTAGGCTTTGGGGCCTTTAGAAGGTAGTGACACAGCCACCCCACTCTGTGCTCTGCCTGGCAAAGCATCATCAACGAGGGCAGCCCCAGCAGGAGGCGTAGGGACCCTAATGCCTTGAAGCCTCATTCCTATGCCTGTTGTACCTCATCTCCAGGAGCCACCAGCAGAGCCCGAAGAGCCCGGATAGCAGCTGCGATGACCCCATCCACTCTGTCATCCAGAGAGAAGCGCAGCAGGAAGAGGAAACCAGCATCCAAAAGGAGGCGCAAGACACTGCCCACTAGCCGGTCCCCAAACTCGCCAGCCTGGGCCTTGAGGGCAGGAGGATAAAACATTGCTGAATACGCTGAAGTTACAGTCTCTGTCCTAAACCCTTTACTTGTCCAGCTAGGACCCTGGGTTTATCCTGTTCTCAGTGTGACCCACACACAGCTGGTGTATGGGCCAGTGAGTCAGAGGGAAACAGGCAGGAGGTGGGAAAGTCTAAGGGGAGGGGGGCGGGCAGGATGAGGCCAACAGTCCACTCACCCTGCCGATGACCTGGGCCAACACATGCAGCGCTAGTGCTCTCTGCTGGGACACCTGGCTGCGTGTCAGGTGGAACAGCTCCTGAAGGGAGTACCCTGCTCTCTGGAACAGGGACAAGAAGTCAGAAGGAGCCAAGACACAGGACAGCACCCACCAACAAATACATGGCAACCCCTATCTGCCATGCACTGAGTCAGGTGCCAAGGTGAAGACAAAGAAAAGTAAGTGATGTCTCTTGCCTCTGCTCTCCGTGGACCCTCAAACTGGTAAAGAAAATAAGACTGGCGTACAAGTAACCATAGCATAAGGCAGTTTGGGAGGAATGTAGTAATCGGTGTTTAATTTGCAACCAGAGAACAGGAGACAGAGAGAAGGGGCACCTGGAAAAGTGCTGTGGTCTCAGTGGGTGGGTAGAGCTCTGATGGCCTGGCATGGAGCAGAGGGGAAAGGCGTTCCCTGGAGTGGGCTTCAGGAACTGAGCCCTGGAGGTCCTTGAGCACAGCGGGTACGTGGGGAGGAGGCAACAGAATGTGCAGCAGAAGTGAGGGACGCAGAGCTGTGGGGTCAGCAGGGACAGATGGTGGAAGGCTGTTCTGTTGTGCTGAGGAGCCAAGACCTTATTCTGGGAGAATTCCCTGAGCGAGGAAACTTTCTGAGGCAAGGGACAGCCTGAGCTGGGCCAGGGGAAATCACTACGGCAGACCCGTTGGGGAGCAAGCGAACGGCAAGACGGAATGAGTGGAACATGGTGACTGAACAGACCAGAGGGATCAAGGCTCTGATAGAGGAAGCACTGTAGGGAGGTGACAAACAGAATTGGCAAGTTCTGGCGACTGACTGGAATGTGAGGGAACAAGGAGAAAGATTTCAAGCCTAAGAACTGAAAGGACAGGGACTTCCCTGGTGGTCCAATGGTTAAGACTCTGCACTCCCAATGCAGGGGGCCCGGGTTCGATCCCTGGTCAGGGAACTAGATCCCCCATGCGGCAATGAAGATCCCACATGCCACAAGGAAGACCGGTGTAGCCAAACAAATAAACTAATAAATAAATATTTTTAAAAAAACCTGAAAAGACAGTAAGGCCGTGAACTGGAATAGGGTGCACAGAAGGGCCAAGGCAGCTGAGCAGCAGTCCTTCTCCACATGGTTGTTAAAAGCACTTGCTGAGAGCTGCCCAGTACTCCCTGGACCCCACGCCTCACCTCCGCCTCCTCTCCATGGTGGTGTAGGCCCAGATGGGTGGGAAGGTCCACGCTGGGGGCCAGCAGCTCTCCCTGAAGACTGAATCGGGCCTGCATCCTCTAATGGGTACAGAAAGAGAACTATGGGCTGGGGGCACCAGCAACTTCCCCACAGCCATTCCTCACCTGTAATCCCAGGCCTCTCAGGACGTAGGGCCTGACTACCTCTGACCAGAAGTGGGGCTCCTCTGGCCTTAGAGACCAGGCAGGAAGAGGGGGGTGAGCACTAGGAGAGATGTTTCTCCAGCTTGGGGGAAGAGAAAAGCCTAAGTTCTGGGTGCAAGACAGCAGCCCCACTCACTGCCACCCCACCTTGCCCTTGTAGGCCAGCTGGCTCTCCTCACCTCCTGAGTCTCCTGCCGTCGGAGTGGAGGCAGGTCTCGGGTCCAGTGGAGCTTCTCCAGCTCAACGGTGTCCATGTGCAGCCATTCTTTCTGGGGAGTCACGGGCAGTGCCAGAGCTGGGGAGATGGAAGCAGAGTAGTATTCCCTAAGGGGCTCAGCTCACTGATCCACTGGGGTCCCAGCCATCATCCAGAAGCTGCCACATCCACCTCTGCCCAAGGGTCTGGCAGCCTCTGCCTAGAGCTCTGACTAATGGCACAGCCCAGGGGCTGGAATGCCTGATATGGCAGAACACACCCCGTCCTGGGCTCTAGCCCCTTTCTGACCCCAAAGATTTGTTGGGAGAGGAAAGAGGAAGCGGAGGAGATAAGGAAGAGAAGAGAGAGGAAGCAGAGGAGGAAGGCAGGACCACATACAGCAGGGAAACCACAGTTCTCCACTCTCTAGTACCGACCTTCTAAAGGAGCAGGGGAGTGGAGACAATGAGGAGGGGGCAGCTATACTTCAGCAGAGCAAGATACAGAAACACACACCTGCAATATCCTCCTCCTTCCTCACCCCCACCACCCCCATCCAACCTGCTCAACTGGCCTAGAGTTCATCCAGGGGCAGGAGGTTCCTGGCTCTCCTAATTCAATTCTTCTTTTGTTAATCACTAATAAAATCATCCAGTTCCTGGAAGATGAGTGCTCCCACTGGCCTCTCTGCTTCAGGTCTGGCATGTTCACAAGACCTACGTCAGACCCTTCCTCTCCCACCACCCTGCCATTATCCTCCCAACACTGAGAGCAGAGGCAGAAAGAACTGTGGGATGGATGGAGCCAGAGCTGGGGCAGCTACTGCAAAGGCAGGGGGCAGATGGTCTGGAGGGGGAGGGGGCCATTCAGCCATCACATTGTGCTGTTTCTTACCAGGGAAGGGAGAGAAGGAGCAGTAACAGGACAAGAAAACAGGAAGCACATGCAGGAAGAATATATGCATCAGCAAATGAAGATTGACTTCAAGCCAATAATGAAGATTAACGTTAGATGTTCAAGGACAGAGAAGATTCTCTTCCCATCTGCCAGGCCTAGGAGAAGGAATACTTCCCTCTACTTTTATTCCCCAGAAGTCCCCTCCTCCTCCAAACCTGGGGCTCCTGGCTCCAGCTTATCTTCCTGCCTGGGCTCACTGGCAGAAGTTGGCATGATGGGCTCCTCTCCAGTGACCTCAGCAGAGTGACCTCCTGGCCTCTGCTCCCCCGTGGCCTTCTCTTCTGCCTGCTCACAGGTGCGGCTGTGAGATCTCAAGAAGGCAACCAAGCTGGGATCTAGAAGAGAGCATAGAGGGGAGAATGGGTGGGGGCAGATCCTCCCCAGCCTCCATACACCTGAAGTCTGCTTAATACTGCCTGTCTGTGGGCGCCAAGGCCAAGACAAGCCACTTCCCAGCCCTGGCCTAAGCCCTGGGGCTCTCTTGTAGCCTCGATGACCCATATCTGTCACTGGGACCTGCCTGCCCGCCTATCCCTCCACCCTTCACAGTCCCCTGGTCCAGGCCAGTCTGCCCATCCCTGTGCTTGGCTTCAGGTCAGAGGCCCAAAGTAAGTGGCTGTGGAATAAATGAATCAATGTTGACGAGGGCCAAAAAGAAGGCATTTAGGGGAATAGTTTCTCACTTTCAACTATTTTATTTATTTATTTATGCACAAATATTCACTAAAAACCTAATATATGGGGACTTCCCTGGTGGTGCAGTGGTTAAAACTCTACCTGCCAATGCAGGGGACACAGTTTCAAGCCCTGGTCTGGGAAGATCCCACATGCTGCGGAGCAACTAAGCCCGTGTGCCACAACTACTGAGCCTGCGCTCTAGAGCCCACAAGCCACAACTACTGAGCCCGTGTGCCACAACTACTGAAACCTGCGCGCCTAGAGCCCATGCTCTGCAACAAGAGAAGCCGCTGCAATAAGAAGCCCGCACACCACAACAAAGAGTGGTGCCCCGCCTTGCTGCAACTAGAGAAAGCCCGTGTGCAACAATGAAGACCCAGAGCAGCAAAAAAAAAAAAAGAAAACAAAACTAATATATGGTATGCTCTATATAAGTGCTAGATACATAGTTTGGAACAGATTGACTTGGCACTATTGTTTTGGTGAACAGAAACTAGGAGGGAGGTGTAGTATAGCACAGCATCACATAATAGAGTACCCTGTAGTTGTACTAGAGTACAGCCAAAATAGTGTATACTACACTACAGTAGTACAGTATACATGGTATAATGGTTAAGAACACAGCCCACGAGACCAGGTAGAACTGGGTTTATATCTCATTGGTGTTCATTAACAGGATGTGGTACCAGGCTGTGTGACCTGAGGGAGAATTTCTTAGTTTTGAGCCTCAGTTTTTTTTGTTTTTATCTTTTCATAAATAAATGAGGTTAGTACCTCCGACCTCACAGGAACAGTTTGAGGACAAAATGAAATGTGTTAAAGTACTCTGCCTGGCACTCACAGTGAGCCTTCCTCAATAAATGACAGTCCCTTCCTAGCCCGGTCTTGGCAGGAAAGGCTGGTACCCGTACCAAGCTGAGCCAGTAACCGCTGCTGTTCCTGCAGGATCTCCTCCGGAGCCATGGCTTGCAGTCTCACTACGTTCTCTTCATGGATGGTCTGGGCTTCCTGCTCAGCCTCCTGGCTTTTGAGCCCCTTCCCTGTAACCAGATGGGGTCCCTGGAAGCTGTAGCTGTTCCATGGAAGCTGGCTGCCCTGCTCCCTAGGTGTGAGTGCCTCACAGGTTGCAGCACCTGGAAGAAGGATACGATCAGTTTCATTGCCTCACCCCAACTGGGCCTTCTGTCCCTCTTCTCTAATCCCATTAGCTCTGGAGACAGATGGAAGCCCCAGAGTTTTCCCAGGCAAAGAGTGGAGACCCCCCTGGGTTTGGCACAAGACTCCAGGGCATCCTGGGGCTGGGTTGGGGTGATGACCTCTCTACTCATTTTTCCCCTTGGACTTAGAAGTTTCCCTCAGAAACATCCCACTTTCTGACTCTTCTCTTGGATGTCTAGGCAGCCGTCTGCCTCCAGGGGCCTGCCCCCAGCTCTTCTGCTAGTAATTTGCACCATTAAAAGAATCTTGGCCTACGTCTTTATTTTACAGTCTCTACCAGACACTTCTATCCCCTTCCTTTCTCCTACAGTCAAGTAATGCCCTGCCTTCTCCCTGCACCTAAGACCCAGATGTGGACCCAAGCTGCCCAAACTCAATAGTCTAAGTGGAGATATCGGATGGCTCCTCTTTAGATGGCCCAAATGCACTTCAGATTTGAGGCAGGGAAGATGTATATCCAAAGATGACTCTACAAATGTGTATTACAAAAAGGCTGAGCCCAAACCTCTTCAAACCCTGCTCACCCTCTGGTGGGTGCAAGGTAGATGCAACTTCTCCAACTGGTGGGACCTTGGCTTCAGATGCTCTCCTTGCTGCAATTTCCTGGGCAAAGATACTTCTCTTACCAGATGTTGCTGGCTTCGCCTATGGGGCAAAAAGAAAACCCAGGTGACTGATGCTCATTACCCCATTCTCTTCTCAACCTCTTTATACAAAGGTCGCTGGAACAAAGAGAGATACAAGAGACTTAATCTCCAAGGGTCACAACCCTAGTCCTCAGAGAAAGCAGGGCTCTACAGAAGCATAGGTTTTGAAGTCTGACAGACTTGGGTTGGATTTCTGGCTCTTCTATCTATTAGATGTGTGGTGTTGCAAAAGTTATCAGTTTCCTTATCTGAAAAATAGAGATAATAATACCTATATTACATGGCTGTTATAAGGATCAAATGAAGTAATGCATATAAAGTGCTTAGTGTGGTGCTGTTTTAACAATGGAATTGCTTATCATTATTAAGATTATCTACCTGGGGAATATGTACTATGATGCTCACAAGACTGTCCTCCATGTGAGGTCACGGCTGCCTACCTGTCTCCCCTGTGAGCGATGGAATACAGGAGGGAAAGCAACGCCACAGGGCACAGGCAGATTCACAGCCACTGAACTTGTATCTCGTTCCTGCAGCAACAAAGTACAAAGCAGTGAAGATACAGAGATTTCCCCAGGCTGGACCCTATCCTACTAGCCTCAGTTCTATATGACTAGAACCTCACCCTAAGGAGTCATGAACCCATCTTGCTTCTTAAGTCATAGTGATTCTAAACCAGCCCCCAACCTGACTGCACGGGGATAAAGTCCCATCTTTCTGAATCACTCTCTGCTCAATAAGGCTCACCACCCACACGCAACATCCTTTCTGCCCTTGGATGCCTTGCCCCACTCAACCAGGGTGAGACGCACAATAATCTTAGTCAAGACAGCAGTGATGTGCTTATCATGCCTGTTCAGCCTCTCTTCAGGGTCCTCATGTTCAGGCAGGGGATGGCCGGGGCTGGGCCTGGCT
This sequence comes from Grampus griseus, assembly GCF_964374135.1. Taxonomy (NCBI): domain Eukaryota; kingdom Metazoa; phylum Chordata; class Mammalia; order Artiodactyla; family Delphinidae; genus Grampus; species Grampus griseus. Next base: position 84,995,031 of record NC_139018.1, read on the forward strand.
CTCTTTGGGGGAGCAGGAACCAAAGCTGGGGGCAAATCTGGGAGATCTGAGAAAGAAAAAAACCCAGATGTGAGGTTACTCATATCTTCCCAGGAAGAGACTGAGGGCTAGGGGAAAGCCAAAGAAAGAAGGGCAGCTGCTGTGCAGCACTGGCTCAAGCTGTGTCACCTTGGGCAAGGTATTTAACCTCTTTGAGCCTCCGTTTCTTCATATGTAAAATGGGGCTGCAGCAACAGAGGTTACACAGTTCTGAAATAATGATGGGGAATCCAGTCACATCAGGAAGAGGGAGAGACCCTGAAGTTGTACCGCTCTCCTTTTCAACCTCATACCCACAGCCACTCACTGTCCAGCATCACCACATCCCGATGATCCTGCAGTGGAGGCCTGTCCGGGTTAGCATCACCACCACTCCTACTTCCTTTCTTCACCAGTTGTACTGCTGGGGCTGCACCAGCTGCAAGAAACTGACTCTGGAAGCGCAGCAGGTCCACCTCGGACTCCCCTGGCTTTGGTCTCGACAGCATCTTGACACTCCAGCTGCCTCCCTTGTGGGACTCTTTCCAGCACTGCTTCAGTGTAGGGAATTCACTCTCATTCACTCCTAGAAGCAGTAAAGATGTTGGGCCCTCTGCAACTGAACTCTGATTCTCTTTATTTATTTATTTATTTTTTGAAGTACGCGGGCCTCTCACTGTTGTGGCGTCTCCCGTTGCGGAGCACAGGCTCCGGACGCACAGGCTCAGTGGCCATGGCTCACGGGCCCAGCCGCTCCGCGGCATGTGGGATCCTCCCGGACCGGGGCACGAACCCGTGTCCCCTGCATCGGCAGGCGGACTCTCAACCACTGCGCCACCAGGGAAGCCCTCTGATTCTCTTTTTTGTGCATCAGAAAAGGCTCCTTTTCCCTGGGTTCGGTGGACTCATTCCTCCCCATTCATACCTTATTGCCATTCCCTCCTTACTTAGCTCTCCCTGATGTCAATAGCCCAGCAACAATATTTACTGCCATCTTAGATTGTTTACAATCTGTGGATGATAAAAACTTTCAAGAACAACCATAGGGGACCTAAGGAAAATGTCATTAGGAGCCAGGCGGATAAATGTGTCATACCGGGGAGTGGTGATTCGGTATCATACTGGTGGGAACATGCCTGGCCGAAAAGTATTCAAATTATTAAAAACCTTGGGCTATAAAAGATCAATATATAAAAATCATTTGTATTTCTATACAGTATTACAGAACAATCAGAAAACGAAATTAAGAAAACAATTCTATTTACAATAGCATCGAAAAGAATAAAATACTTAGGAATAAATTTCACCAAAGCAGTTCAAGACATATTCTGTCGGGCCCCACAACGGCCCCTAGGGCTCTACGGTCGCGGGCGCTCCTGGGCCACCCGCGTCAACAAAGAAAAATCACGGAGTCTTAGCCTATGCTGCCCGCGGACGGAGGGCCGTTCCCAGGATCTCCGCACCGACGAGGCCGCGGCCGCTCCTGGCCAGATCAAAGACACTGGGGCAGACACCGACAAAGAACTGGATACCCTGTACCAGAGCCCTCCGCCGGGATCTCCTGTAGTCCGTCCCGCTAGCCCAGCCACCTACTTGGCCTTGTACCACCTGGACGCCGCCATCTTGCCCAGCTGGGGCCGGGCTTCCGCCGCCACCAGTTCTGAGCTTCCGCCCCGCAGCCCGGCCCCGCCTCTTCAGGTCCTGGCTCCGCCCACTCCTGGGTGGGGTTTGCCCTTTTGGTGTTCAGGAGTCGTGAGCCTGAAGGTATTACGCTTGCTGCGTCCCACCGCAGCGCGGAAGCTCTGGGCGGACACTCTGTACACATACAACACCCGTGACAGAGGCAAAGGGTTCCTCAGACGCCCTTCCGCACTCACCAGCCCGGATTACCACATTCTACACTCCCAAGCTCAGGGACAGCACATAGAAACCTGCATAGACTCGACTATGTGATTATGGGCGAGCAAGAAGATAACCAGGAAAAAGGAAAGGTGAGCCCAAGGAAAGAAACACTGCAGGAATGGTGATAATGAGGAGAGGAGAAAACAGCCTCATTGCCTGCAAGGTGATTCACTTCTTGAGCATCCTGCCTTTGTTCGTGCCAATGTCTCTTTTTCCTTCCATCCCACCTCAGTCTTTTTCTTCCTTTAAGGCCTGGTTGGAATCAGCTCTAAACTTTTGCCAACTGGGCCTACTCACTGAACTTTCCTTGGAATCTTCCATCTGCACCACTTGTGTGCCATGTTGAGAACATACTGCCCACGATCAACTGTCTCCAGTTACCTTTTCATCAGTACGTACCCTGTTCCGTTGTATAGACTGTGAGTTCCTTGGGGGCATCAGGCCTTCTTTTTTGCATCCGTAATGCTCAGCACCCAACATATTGCCATGAACATAGGACCTCAGTAAATCATTGCTTGATTGAAGGCTGTCTTAGGGCAGCCAGTGTTAGTCCAGGAGTTCTCAAGCTTTAGCAGGCATCAGAAACACCTGGAGGGCTTGTTAAACCAGATTTCTGGGCCTCACCTGAGTTTCTGATAAAGTAGGTCTCCAATAGGACCCAAGAATTTGCATTTCTAACAACTTTCTAAGTATTCTACAGAATCCTTCTTTAGTTCTCTTGGTTTCAAGTGCAGCAGTAAATTTCAGCCACTAGGATTTAGCCAACCTTGGGGGTCCAAATTGTACTGACTGTTCAGAAGTTATGGTGAATGAGGGAGGGAAATTGTATCCAAAAATGCAGGAAGAATGAATGTAGAAAATCACTGTTTGCAACCACTAATCAAACAATCGCTCCAGACAGTAATCATCAATAACTGATAAAGCTATTAGGTAAAAGGTTGATGAGAACTTAGTATGGATCAGGTGGTCAACTTTTTAACCTACTGATGAATCTTAACATCACTAAAAGTGGGGCCACTGGACATAATGTGCCCCCTGATATGATGCCACTGAAAGTACAAAACATGTTCTAGGAAGCCTTCATGCCAAAAAATTGAAGCTGAATCTAGTCAGGCATCTAGATCTAACGATCATCTCTAACTACATTAAGAGACTATCAATTAAACACGTCATCCTTGTTTGTATCCTGATTCAAACAAACTTATAAAATGACGTTTTTTGAGACTGTTTGGGAAAACTGAACACAAACTGAGTTTTATATGATATTAAGTATTTTTAAAAGATTTTATTGTGTATGGGGAGTTCCCTGGTGGTCTAGTGGTTAGAATTCGGTGCTTTTACTGTCACGGCCCAGGTTCAATCCCTGGTTGGGGAACTGAGATCCCGCAAGACAAGTGGTACGGCCAAATAAATAAAATGTGTTTTTTTTTTAAAAATGGGGCTTCCCTGGTGGCACAGTGGTTAAGAATCCGCCTGCCAATGCAGGGGACATGGGTTCGAGCCCTGGTCTGGGAAGATCCCACATGCCGCGGAGCAACAAAGCCTGTGCGCCACAACTACTGAGCCTGCGCTCTGGAGCCCATGAGCCGCGACTACTGAAGCCCACGTGCCTAGAGCCCATGCTCCGCAACGAGAAGCCACCGCAATGAGAAGCCCATGCACCGCAACAAGGAAGAGTAGCCCCCTCTCGCCCCAACTAGAGAAAAGCCCAGGCGCAGCAACGAAGACCCAACGCAGCCAAAAAAAAAAAATGTATTGGGTATGGATGTGGTTCTTTTTGAAAAATAAACTTTATTTTATTTTTAAAATTTATTTATTTTTGGCTGCATTGGGTCTTCGTTGCTGCGTGTGGGCTTTCTCTAGTTGCGGCAAGTGGGGCTACTCTTCATTGGGGTGCTCGGGCTTCTCACTGCGGTGGCTTCTCTTGTTGCAGAGCACAGGCTCTAGGCGTGCAGGTTTCAGTAGTCGTGGCTCATGGGCTCTAAAGTGCAGGCTCAGTAGTTGTGGTGCATGGGCTTACTTGCTCTGCAGCATGTGGGATCTTCCCGGACCAGGGCTTGAACCCATGTCCCCTGCATTGGCAGGAGGATTCTTAACCACTGCATCACCAGGGAAGTGCCAAATAAACTTTATCTTAGAATAGCTTTAGATTTACAGAAGAATTGCAAAGAAAGAAAGCTTCCATTTACCCCAAACACAGTTTCCCCTGTTATTAGCATCTAACATTAATATGGTACATTTGTTGGAATTGAAAAACCAATATTGACATACTGTTACTACTAAACTCCATACTTTATTCAGATTTCCTCAAATTTTCCCTAAGGTCCTTTTCCTGTTCCATCCAGCATACCACATTACATTTAGTTATCATGACTCCCTAGGCTCCTTTGGCTGTGATAGCTTCGTAGACTTTTTTTATTTTGATGGCTTGGACAGTTTAGAGTAATACTGGTAGGATATTTTGTAGAATGTCCCTCCATTGGGATTTGTCTGATGAGTTTCTCATGATTAGACTGGGGTTATGGGTTTTAGGTCCTCCCCCTCCTTTTTTTTTAAATATTTATTTATTTGGCTGCACCGAGTCTTAGTTGCAGCACGTGGGATCTTTGTTGCAGCATGTGGGATCTAGTTCCCTGACCAGGGATTGAACCCGGGCCCCCTGCATTGGGAGTGTGGAGTCTTAACCACTGGACCACCAGGGAAGTTCCAGGTCCTCCCCCTCCTTGAGGCTGGAGTATCTACATAAATTATTTGTAATTCTGCATGGGAGATTTGTATATGCTCTCCATGAATTAACTTATTAATTTATAATATACTTTTAAATTATTAATAAATTATAACTTATTCACTTATATATATTTGACCCTTTGATAAACCCCATCATTTTCTGTGTGTGTGTGTGGTTTTTTTGGCCACACCACATGGCTTGTGGGATTTTGGTTCCCCCACCAGAGACTGAACCCAGGGCCTTGACAGTGAGAGCGAGGAGTCCTAACCACTGGACCTCCGGTCCTAGAATCAGCCATTTCTCCAAGGATCCTTGGTTCTTTTTATTGGAAAATGGTATTAGAAACCAAGATTTGGGTGCTAGGTATACTCATTGCTACTGGGGTGTCTTGCTTTTTGGCCCTCCTCAGCTGACAAAGAAAATATATGTATATACTGTTATATATACACATATCCATAATTATCTCTGTATGTAACCATCTGAATCTATATATGGATGAGTTTTTTTAAGTCTGTTACAGATACACAGTGTAATATTTACAGCTGAAATTAATTATATGGCTAAGATTTGCTTTTAAAAACTCCAGCAAAAGAACAAAAAAAAAAATTGGGGATAATACAACACAACTGGCTAAGATAATCATTGAAGCAGAATGATGGGTACATTTGGGAGTCATTATACTCTTCTGTCTACTTGTGTGTATGTTTAAAATATTCCATAATAAAAAAGGTTTTAGAAAATAGCCTAAATTGCCATGTTGCTATTAAAGTGGGTCAAAAAGAGCACTACAGACAGCCACATATGTGGCATTCACACACACATACATTTTTTCTCTCAGGGCCATCCCTAGGTGAAATTTTGAAGAGGACAACTGTTTTTCTTCCACACGTTTGGACCCATCTGCTGTTTCAGAAACCCCAAGCTTATTGCTCTCTTTCTACTTCCTAAACCTGCTTTTGGGGAAAAACCTGATCATTTGAAAATACCCCTTTCAGAGTGTGGTCTTTCCTAGGAACTTACTTTCTGCTTCATCATCAACTGGGCAAGGAGTGACATTGTTTCTGGCTTAGGGATTTCAGGCAAGGGATGTTTGGCAGGTACAGCAATAGTCCCCAGCACCCCTGACATCACACCTGTAACGTAGTTTTGCTCCAAGCCCCAAAGTCATAGATTCCCTGCATTCTCTAAGGTGATGAGGAACACAGACAGTCTGTGGTCTGCCCCATTCCTTAAAGGGAACTTCCCAACTCTTACCTCTTTAACCAGTAGTTGGGAAAGAATATAGCCTTGGTCACAGGGCCAGTGAGACTGCCATGACCCCATAACTCACGTTGGTTCCCCGCCACTCCCTGAGGTGGGGACAGGAGGTGGAGTCCTAACTCTGAGAAAGCTGAAGCAGCTACTTCCTGAGACTGCTGGAAGTTGCCATCAAGGTGTTCTGCTGCTCTGGGCAGGTGGTTCTCATTTCCAGTTTTGTCTTTGTCTTCTCTGGCTCCTTGGCCTCCTTGGACAGTCGTGGATTATAAAAGGCAGAGAGTGGGCAAATACTTACTTCACACGAGTAGGGTGATGCCAAGGCCCAACCTAGCTCCACCCATAATAAGGGGCTGCTGCTGGCCCTTCCTCTCTCCTGGGATAGATCATAACTGGCTCTGCTTCTGTTCTGAGGACAGGAACTCCTAGGACATCTGCTCATACATTAGGTCAAATACATTTCCTGTTGATTCGATTAGTTTCCTTCCAAGCAATGCATTTACAAAAGGAAGGGAGATCTTTGCAGGCATGTATTTGCAAAGGCAGCCAACCTCCTCCAGTCACACACACACATCTTCTCCCCATCCACCCACAAAGCGTCAGTCACATTTAGAGTTTGCACAAATGCACACCCTCCCTCATACATCACAATGCACACCCTCTCACCCACCTACACACCTCTTCCACAAAATCACACCTGCTCTCATACCCTTAAAGTATGTTCCTTTACTGTGCCCAGAGAGAGAGAGAAAGATGGGGGAGATGGGTAAGAAGAGTGGGTTGTGAGGGCTCAGGAAGGCAAGCATGCTGTGTAGGAGCTGGAAAGTCAGAAGACCAGGACCCCACAGTCCTCTGTACCCTGCAAGTAGAAATACTAGGAATCGAGAGGGGTTCAGAAGCAGGGGTAGAGGAGGCAGGCACTCAGGGTGCCAGGCCCCACATGGACAATATGCTGCCCCAGGGTGAGAGTGATGTGCCTCAGCCCTGCAGCTGAGGTAGGAAGTTTGTCAAGGCTGTGAGTGGAGAATGCAGAGGTATTCATGATATGTTCCAGAAGCCCATTTTGCCTGGTAGCAAAGGATGGTCCTTGGGCTGGGATTCTCATCAGAGTTCAGGAAATGGGTTTCAGGGGGAGGGTTGGGGTAAGGGGTGAAAAGGAAGTGAAAGGCTGGGTTTGGACTCTGGGTTCAACACCTTCTAGGAGGGGTCTTCCCAGTGTCAGCCAAAGTCAACAATTTCCTTTCACTGGAAACTTGAAGTCCCCTCCAGAGAGGAGAGGTGGGAGAGAGGACCTTGAGAAATGATAAGTGCTCAAGTTCAGGGCTGCAGCAACCGCACTGCCGCAGTAGCCATGGCCCCGGTGAATCTGGCTTCAGCCCCAGACTGTTGTCTGCCTGCCCTGATCCGACTCAGCCTGAGCTCAGACACTGTGGATTCTGGAATGGAGCAAGGCTTTTCCTTTAGGAAAGAGTCCTGAAGCTGACCCACAGCGCCCCAGAAAATTGCCTGAGCTCTCAGTGAAATGGAGGCTCAGGCCCCTGCCATCCAACTCTAACAGCGCCTCTCCCTGTGATGCCGCCTGGGGGCACCCCCAGCTGGGTCTGAGGCTGCCGCCCTGCACTGCTACTGTTGTTATCATTAGTATAATTAATAAACAAGCACTGATGGGGCCAAGAGGAAGAAGAGGCAGGCCTCTGCTGCTCAGGAGAATCCCTGAAAAGATCCAATGAGGTTGCAGGGAAGTGGAAGGTGGGTTGGAGGGGGCACTGAGTGGCTTGTCCCTCCTCCCCAACCAGGACTTCTGGGAAGGGCCCTTTGGAGTGTAGGCTCCTGGGGACAGTAAAGGCAAGGGAAAGAGGAGGGGAACATTTGGTAGACTGGATTTGGAACTAGCTCTTTCTCTGCCTGACAGGATGTCTGTGGGCACGGCCATCCCCTTGATTACTGGTTGTGGGGCAGGCCAAGTTCTGAGGCAATTATTCATTCATTTAACAGGCATCTGTCTACTTACTTATGGCGTGCCTACTGTGTGCAAGGTGGTCTACTAATAATAGCTAATGTTTTATTGGATATTGTGAAGACAGCCAACTTTCACACCACATCCTGGGGCATGGAGGCAAAAAGCAGAGGAAGCAACTAGGGAGAATGACAGCCCCAAAAGATATGGGCCATTGGGCTTTGACCTATGTAGTGTAGCAGTGGGGATAGCAGATAAAACCTGAGTATTACCAAGATCTCAGAAAACTCAAGACCCAAGGCCCAAGGTCTTGGAGATAAAGGGGTGGGAAATGGAGTACGAAGATGGGGAATTTGGGCGAAAGGCTCATGAAAGAGGCAGGAAGGTGTGCTAGTATATCCTGTGGCGGGAGCACTGAGTCACGACAATTTCAGGGGGCCTCATGGTTGGGAGTATCTAGGGGATACTTTCTGTGTTGAGAGGAGGGTGCTGGGTTCTGTGATCAGTCTGGACAAAAGTTGGGGTGTGGTAGAGGCTTCTAGCAAGGTTTGGAGGGAAGGATCTGGAGTGTTGGGTTTGAAAAGATGCTGGAGTCCTTAGGGAAAGGAGGGGCGCGGCTGGGGTGCCCGTGCAGGGGACCGAGCCAGATCCGTGGATCCGGCCTTGGGGCAGCTGGGGCAGGGGGTGCCGGCCGGGGCTGCGGAGGTCTGCGGGGGGAGGTCGGCCGGAGGCCGGGCAGTCAGCGGCCGGGTTGGAGCTCGGAGCGAGCCGCCCGGGGCTCCGCGGGGGGGCGGTACGAGCTCCGGCTGCCGGCGGGCGGGCCGGCCGGGGAGGAGGCGGCGGCTCCGAGAAGAACATGAATCAGCGGCGGCGGCGACGGCGGCGACGGCTGTGGAAGGAGCGCGGTGGCCCAAAAGCGGCCTCGGGACCCCGCGCGGCTGACGGCCGCCGCGGCGACTCGCAGCGGGTGCGGGTCTCGGAGTGCGGGCCGCAGCGCCGCCCCTCGGGCCGGCCCCCGCCCCTCCCTCGGCCCTCCTCCCTCCTCCTCCTCCTCCTTCTTCTCCCTCCTCCTCCACTCCCTCCTCCTCCACTCCCTCCTCCCTGGTCGCTCGCGGGCCGGGCCCGGCATGGTGCGGGGTCGCCGCCGATGGCGCTGAGGCGGAGCATGGGGCGGTCGGGGCTCCCGCCGCTGCCGCCGCCGCCGCCGCCGCCGCCGCCGTCGCCGTCGCCGTCGCCGCTGCTGCTGCTGCTGGCGGGTCTAACCGCTCTGCTGCTCCCCGAGCCCGCGGCCGCAGGTAGGGGCTGGCCCGGGGGGCGGCGGAAAGCGGGGGGCTGCGGAAGGGCGCGGTCGGGGTCGGAGCCCGGGGACGGCAGCCGAGCGAGCCCCGGGCCTGGGCGGGCCGGAGAATTGGGTGGGGGGCTCCAAGCTGGAAGGCCGAGGCTCGGGAGGGGGGAGGGGGCTCAGCGGTGCGTTCGCCGCGGGATCTCGGGTCGCGGCCCCCACCCCCAACTTTCTCGCGTCCGGGCTCATCTGGCGGGGTTGTAAGGAAAGGAGCGGGGCTGCGGGCCGAGTGGTCAGCGGGGGGTGTTTGGGATTGGCGTTTCCCGCCTCGACGCTCCTAGCTGTTTGCTCTCCCCTCCCAGTCCTGGGGACCACATCTACCCGCCCCACACAAACGAAGGTCCCACTCTGAAGCCACAGGGGCTGGGACTGAGCACCCACCGGCACCCCTACATCATGTAGGTACAGGGGCTTCGAGAGCGCCCAGTCACAGAAAACACCTGGGCGTACTCTAGTCGCGGTGCCTTTTCCGAGCTTCCTGAAACTGGGCGTGTTGGAGAGGATGGTCTGGGGCAGGGTTGCTGATCTTTGCTCAGCCTTGTGTTCCCACATAGCCATGAGGCATTTGCCAATGGCAGGAGTGCTTCTTGCAGCACCGGGATCCCCAAGTTCACACTACACACCCCTGGGACTGCAGGGCATGTATGGGGTGTAAGGCTACCCCTCCTTGCGCTGTGGCTGGTCCTGAGAGGGTGAAGGGAGTAGGAAGAGACACAGGGCAGAGCAGCAGCCACCCAGCAGGCACCTTCTTTTCAGACAGCACTCCCTGCCTTATCAGCATCTCAGGGAAGGGAAGGGAAAGAGTGACAAGTATTTACAAGCGGAAGGGTGTATGTATCTTAGGATCAGAGCGCTCAGGATTTGCCTTGCGTCACACAGCAAAGGGCAGGAAGAAGCAGAACTGGATTTCAGCTATGTTGATAGTTCACCTGCTGCTCTCTGAGGGTGTGTGTGTGTGTGTGTGTGTGTGTGTGTGTGTGTGTGTGTGTGTGTGTATGTGTTCAGAGGGTAGTGCCCCTGTTGGTGTGAGAGTAGCTCAGGGGTTTCGGGCTCCCTGTTCAGGGCCCCTCCCCTCCCTTCTACCTCCTACCTTCCCAGCGCCTGCCCCTGCACCCATTCAGGTATTAATAGAGCGGCTGGCTGCCAGGAAGGCTGCCATGTGTTTTCTGACGTGGTTTTGCAGCCATATGTTCTCCACTTCAGGGGAGCACCCCCTCCTTCCCTTCCTCAGCCTCCTTACATTTGCTAGGGTAGGGTGCAGGGGGATGCCAGCAGCAGTGCAGGGCCTAGGCTGACACCTTGGGTGGAGAGCTGGCTGCCTGTTGCACTGACTGGGTGCAGCAGTGGTTCCCAGGGCAGTACCTACCCCAGGTGTATGAAAGCGCCCCACTGTTGCAGCCTGGCTTGCTTTCCTTTTGGTGGTTGGGCCTGACTTAACATTGCCCAGCAGGGAGGTACGGGGAAGAAGTCACTTCCTTACAGCTGGGAGGAACTTGGCAGTGGCAGAAATGGTGCCTGGAGAGCTTGTCATGCTCCTTCCCCCAGCCCGGGTCCAGGCTACCTTCCCTCCCACACTGTCCTGCCTCTGCTTCCTTGGCCATTGGCTGATAATGAGCCCCCTGACACAGAACCTAGGTTTTGGAGTAGGATGGGGGCTATTTCTCGAGACAGGATCCCTCTCAAGCAGAATGACACATTCTCCTTCCCACCTCTCAGGCCTGAAGCTCATGGGAGCCCCAGTGAAGCTGACAGTGTCTCAGGGGCAGCCGGTGAAGCTCAACTGCAGCGTGGAGGGGATGGAGGAGCCTGAGATACAGTGGGTGAAGGACGGGGCTGTGGTCCAGAGCGTGGATCAGGTGTACATCCCAGTCAGTGAGCAGCACTGGATTGGCTTCCTCAGGTGCAGGACCGTGGGGGAAGGTGTGGGATGCCAGCCTGGGGACACGTTGTGCTCTTTCCATGGGGTTTGGGAGCTGGGGGCAATGCTGATGCCCAGAGGTCTGTGGTTTTTTTATTCGGCAACCTGCGGAGACTTCTAGAAGTGGGGGCAGGCTGAACCCATTGAATCTGCCCAGCAGAGCTGCCCTCCTTGACCCTGGGAGACCTGGTGTCCTGTTTCCACAGCCTGAAGTCAGTGGAGCGCTCTGATGCGGGCCGGTACTGGTGCCAGGTGGAGGATGGGGGCGAAACCGAGACCTCCCAGCCAGTGTGGCTCACGGTAGAAGGTGAGGAGGCAGAGCCACTTGGGCGTGTTGGCCTGGAGCAGATGCTGTCTGCTAGTGACCACCCTATGCCCAAGAAATCTGAGTGGAAGCTGGGCTGCCCCACTGCCCTCTGGGACCTGATTGCGCCAGACTCCAGGCCTGGAGCAGCCATGGAAGACCATACCCACTGGAGTCTGGGTATTTGAGAGCCAGAGGGGCAACTAAGACCCATCATCTATGGGGTGCAGTCAAGTTTCAGTTGTCTGACAAACAAGCCTCAAGCACCCATCTGGGGCTGGACCCTGTTCTGCCAAGTGGCCAGGCCAGGAGGGGGAGGGATGGGGGAGGGGAGGAAGGATCCGCAGCTGCAGGAGCTCAAAGCTGTGCAACCCCGGAAAACAAAGTGACTAAGAAAGTAACAAAGGGCTCTGAACGGGATCTGGGGCCTGCCAGCAGAACTCTGCTAAAGCTCCCGCCCCCTCCCCCTCCCTTACTGCCCCTCCCCCAACTCCCCACCCTCTGCCTCTTCCCTTGCTTTGAGAAGGGCTGTTAGAGCAGGTCTGAAAAGGGAGAATCTGTCAGGCCCAAGGGTACAGCATAAAGAATATCCCTGATGGGGCCAAAGAAGAGAAGCTTCCCCCCTCAAGCCAGATGCCTGTTCTGCAGTTGACCCAATCATAAGGGCCCGTGGGACCTTCCGCATAGAGGGCTTCAGATGGTAGCAGACTTGTGGCTTGGGCAGTCGGAAGCTGAGAGGTGGCAAGGCTCACTCCCCACCCGCCTTTTTCCCCCTAGGTGTGCCATTTTTCACTGTGGAGCCAAAAGATCTGGCAGTGCCACCCAATGCCCCTTTCCAACTGTTTTGTGAGGCCGTGGGTCCCCCAGAACCTGTTACCATTGTCTGGTGGAGAGGAGGCACGAAGGTTGGGGGACCTGCTCCCTCTCCTTCCGTTTTAAATGTAACAGGTGAGCAGCCTCAGGAGGGGCTTTGAGCAGGGGTGGTGAGGCTGGCAGAGTTCAAATCTGCTTAAATCACTGAGCCTGCGGTCGTGAGTGTCCAGAGTGCCTGGCTACGTGAGCTGCACCCACCATTACTAAGCTCATTAGTCAGGTGTGCTAGGCTGGCCTGGTGGGCTGATTAGTGGTGATCCTGCTGCGTGTGCCTAAGGAGATGCTGGAGCCTCTTTCCTTCGTTCACAGCAGTCTAGGCCGTGCACAGCTGGCCCTGGAAGATTAATGTGTGGGACCAGGGGCACCCATCCCCCCCCACCCCTCCCAAGGGAAGAAGCCAGGAACCAGCCCATGCAGAGCTAAGAGGAGTGTCTGGCAGACTTGCCTAGAAGTGAAGAGTCTCAGGCTGCAGAGTGGGGAATGGCAGGGGGAAGGAAAAGGGGGAGGGGGAAACCAGCACAAAGATACAGGGGCCTCCTCTTCTAATGGCCTTTTCCAGAAATCTCCAAACCTTTCCCAAACAACTGTATCTGTCCACACCTCCACACAGTTAGACCAGAAGCAGCCTCGCCTGCCCACCCACCTTGACCCCAGGATCCTCAGGCACATACCTTACACACTTGTGAGACTTGCTAACCTGTGAAACAAAGTTAATGTTTCTGGTCAAGGCTTGAACTGGCCGAAAAAGATGGGAGTCTGAGCTTAGTCTCATGTACTGTAAGGTGGGAGGGACGGACTCTGATCTGCCAAGTCCCTTAGGAATACGCATCTTCAAAGGAGGTGGACTGCAGGATCTGATCCTGTTCAGGAGGCGCTGGGTTGGAGCAGATGAGAAGGGAGGTTGGATTCAGTTCTCTCCAGATGTGCGTGGTTGGGACCGTCAGGTAGCCAGCTTGAGAATAAGCACTCACTGAACTCCCACTCCACACAGCACACTGTGCTAGGCACCATGGGAGATCAAGGGAGTACAAAGGAAATAGAAGCCATCAGTCCAGCCCCCCAGGAATTAGTATAACTGGGGAGATAAGACACATGCATAAGGAGCAGAGAACTATTGAAAGGCAGCGACTCTGCAAATAGAACAATGATATGGCACAGAGCAAACAGAGAAGGGCCCTGGAATGTGCAATAAAGTAGTGACCAGAAAAGGGAGGCAGCTTTGTACTGTCCGCGGGAGATGGGATTGTGGTGGGAGGGGCAGTATAACATTTCTCAAGTGCTTTACTGTGTGCCGTGCACTTTACATATGTTGCATCAGTTGGTTCTCACAATTCTCCCATTTGGGAGATGAGAAAACAGAGCCCCAGCCCTGGGATTTATATCCAGGCCCACACTGTGGAACCTTTCCTTTGGCTGGATATTGTAGGATATTCAGACCCAGAGCCTGACTATCCCCAATCCCAGACTGAGTGGGACTTGATGCTGGGGGGCGGTGCTGACTGAGGTTTTCTGGCCCCAGGGGTGACCCAGAGCACTGTGTTCTCCTGTGAAGCTCACAACGTAAAAGGCCTGGCCTCTTCTCGCCCAGCCACTGTTCGTCTTCAAGGTAGGAGGACCCTGGGAGGTGAGGGGCGGTAAGGCAGGGGCGTTCTCAGCAGGCTGTGGGTGAAGTTAGAATTGTTTGCTGTTCCAGCTCGCCTGGGTCCTGCTGGGATCTGACGGATGAGGGGTTAATTGGCATGGCCCCATTCCTAGTGGGAGCACCTGAGACCCTGCCATGGCTGAGATGAGAATAGAAACCTGACGTCACAGTAGATTTCCCATCACAAAGCAGAGTCCTTGGGAGGGAAGGAGGGAGGGAACCAGCAGGAGATGGTCAAGGCTCAGGCCCAATCTTGCTTCTGCCAGCCCCTGTCGAGGGAATGGGGGTGGGGATAACAGCCTAGCAGGATGATAGAGGAGACCCAAAGGGCTGCTGTGCACAGCGGGCAGGGTGGAAAGGGGAAGAGAGCTGGTGTGTGCAGGAATGGGCTGTGGCCGCAGGGTCAGCTGCCTCTCACTGGTATCTCCCAAGGCCGAGGTGCCATGCTCCCCCCCCCCGCCCCCCGCCGCCAGACACACATTATCTCACCCTATTTCTTGGTCAGACAGGGCCCCCGATTCAGGGAGCAGTAACCTCTCTCCACAGCCTAGGCGCTCTCTCGGGTTATAAGCAGCTGTTCGCTGCCAGTGGCTTGACTTGTGTATTACTGTGGTCCTGGGCGTGCTGAGTAGCCATCTTAAGTTTTTTGGGGGGGGAACCCTAGGGAGGAACTCAAGGCTCGACTCCCATGCTTTCTCCCTCTTTTTCTATCCTCCCTGGGCACTGACTCTAAGTCCCCATCCACAGCACTGCCTGCAGCCCCCTTCAACATCACAGTGACGAAGCTCTCCAGCAGCAATGCTAGTGTGGCCTGGACGCCAGGTGCTGATGGCCAAGCCCTGCTCCAATCCTGTACGGTCCAGGTAGGCTGAGAGGGCGGACAGGCTCTCCTGGCTGTGCCCCTTCTGGCTGCCTCGGTGGCACTTTGTTGACAGTGGTATCACGTTTACCTAGTCTTGCCCATGGGGCTTGGTCTCCAGCTCTATTCAGGTGACATTCCCTTACCAGGAAGAGCCCTGGCCACTGCCCCTTATCATAGGGTGCTCTAGCAATCAAGTGACGGCAGATCGGCTCAACCTGTGCATTCTTCAGGCTGGAAAACAGATGACTAGAGCAGATTGGGGATACCTGGAAGAGTTTTTCTTATGTGGGTGAAAACCCAAACCTTTAACTTATCTGATACCTGCATTCTTGTGCCCCAACCTCTGACCCATGCCAAAGAGAACGGGGGGACCAGAAGAGGTCCTAGGCCCCAGACAGTGGGAAAGCTGGGTAAGATGATACTAAAAATGAGGCAATTCAGGCTTGTTCATTTTTGTCTGTTCACTCAAAAGGTATTTAATGAGCACCTTTGACATGGTTCTAGGCAGTTCTCTTGGGCAACAAAGGCCCCTGCTCTCGGCTCCACCCTTTCGAGTATCCCACTCTGGCCCTCCTTTGGTTGCACCCCTTGCCCCTGGGCAGGGAATCCGTAGGGCCAAGGGAACACTCCCATCCAGCTCACCAGGACACACCCCTCTCCCCTTAATTTGAGTCTGCTTCTGGGGCCTATATGGGCCTCTCCCTGGTCCATCCTCCCAAGGATGGATCATGCTAAGGTATGTGCACCTCTAAGCTCAAAGGGCAGCCATTTGAGGGGGAGTAGGTATGCAGGCAGCACTGTCCACAGCCATGCACGTGATGTCCCTCATGTTGCAGACCTTTGGCTGGAGGCTGGCTCTTCTTGTGCCACCACATTCTGGCTTGGGACTCCAAGGATTTGGAGAATTATAAATGTAAACCCGATCTTCCAGGTTGTTTTGTAGCTTTGTTTGTCAATACATTAAGATAGAAAATATTTTACTTAATAGTCTTTTCGCTGATTTTTAACGTTTAAATATTTAGTCATATGGTACACTGGATCTCCATTTGTACTCTTGCCCTGGGTCCCCAAAATGTAAGGAACAGGCCTGGTTCATGGTGCCCATAGGCTCCCAGTTACTTTGCTCTGAGAGTTTGCATTGGCATGTAAACAGTTACAAAGAGTGGTATCCACTCTAACATAATTATGCATCAAACAGAAAGGGGCATGGATTTTCTCGAGTATTTGAGAAAGACTTTCACAGACAGAGTGGTATTTGCATTGAATCTTAAAGGATGAGTTGGACTTTGCTAGGAAGGTTATTCTCAGCAAAGGGAACAGCGTTTGCAAAGACATGGAGGCATGGAACCTGGTGTGGTGGCGGGTGGGAAGGGGTGGGTTGCAAGTGTCTGCTGATAGACTTTTTTAATTGAAGTATAGTTGATTTACAATGTTGTGTTAATTTCTGCTGTATAGCAAAGTGACTCAGTTATATATATATTTTCATATTCCATTATGATTTATCACAGGATGCTGAATATAGTTCTCTGTGCTATACAATAGGATTTTGTTGTTTATCCATCCTATATAATACAAGTTTGCATCTGCTAATCCCAAACTCCCAATCGTTCCCTCCTCCTCCGCTCTCCCCCTTGGCAACCACAAGTCTGTTCTCTGTCTGTGAATCTGTTTCTGTTTCGTAGGTACGTTCATTTATGTCGTATTTTAGATTCCATATATAAATGATATCATATGGTATTTGTCTTTCTCTTCCTGACTTACTTCGTTTAGTATGATAATCTCTAGGTCCATCCATGTTGCTGCAAATGGCATTATCTCATTCTTTTTTATGGCTGAGTAATACTCCATTGTGTATATATGTACCACATCTTTTTTATCCATTCATCTGTCAGTGGACATTTAGGTTGTTTCCAAGTTTTGGCTATTCTGCTGATAGACTTGAAGAGGCATTAACTCAAGTCCCCCAACCATCCCCCTACCTGTCCCATCTTCCATCTCATCTCACATGCCTAAGAAACCTCCCTGCCTTACATCATTAATTTCCTTTATTTTTTAAAAAAATTATTTATTTATTTTTGGCTGCATTGGGTCTTCTTTGCTGCACGGGGGTTTTCTCTAGTTGTGGCGAGCGGGGGCTACTCTTTGTTGTGGTGCGCGGGCTTCTCATTGCGGTGGCTTGTCTTGTTGCGGAGCACGGGCTCTAGGTGCGTGGGCTTCAGTAGTTGTGGCACGCGGGCTCAGTAGTGTGGCACGCGGGCCCTAGAGCACAGGCTCAGTAGTTGTGGCTCATGGGCTTAGCTGCTCCGTGGCGTGTGGGATCTTCCCGGAGCAGGGCTTGAACCCATGTCCGCTGCATTGGCAGGCGGATTCTTAACCACTGTGCCACCAGGGAAGCCCTAATTTTCTTTTTTTAAAATAAATTTTATTTATTTATTTTTGGCGGCATTGGGTCTTCGTTGCTGCACGTGGGCTTTCTCCAGTTGTGGTGAGCGGGGGCTACTGTTCGTTGCGGTGCGCAGGCTTCTTATTGTGGTGGCTTCTCTTGTGGAGCATGGGCTCTAGGGCATGTGGGCTCAGTAGTTGTGGCACATGGGCTCAGTAGTTGTGGCTCACGGGCTTAGTTGCTCTGCGGCATGTGAGATCTTCCGGGACCAGGGATTGAACCCACGTCCCCTGCATTGGCAGGCAGATTCTTAACCACTGTGCCACCAGAGAAGTCCCACATAATTAATTTTCTGTTTTTCTGTAGGTGACTCAGGCCCCAGGAGGCTGGGAGGTCCTGGCTGTTGTGGTCCCTGTGCCACCTTTTACCTGTCTGCTCCGGGACCTGGCACCTGCCACCAACTATAGCCTCAGGGTTCGCTGTGCCAATGCCTTGGGGCCTTCTCCATATGCTGACTGGGTGCCCTTTCGGACAAAGGGTCTAGGTAAGGGACTTGCAGAGCAGAGTACCTGGGCATGGATGAATGGGGCCGGGGGCTGGGGTAGTAGGGGTAGTGTTGGCTCCAGTTCTGAATGGTGTTGATTGAGAGAGGGCTACCTGAGAGGGGGGATCATGCATCAGTCAGCAAACACTTTACTGAGGGCCTGTTGCTACCTGGAGATAAATCCAGTCCCCCTCCCATTCAGCTCTAGTTCTAGTGGGTGGGGCAGACAAGCAAAGTGGGAAAGATCAGGTAATATGGTGGTGAAGAGTGCCCCAGGGTGCTCCAGGAGTACCCCCATACAGAGATCTGAGGTCTGAATGATAAGGAAAGAACCATATTTGGGGGAAATCACTGCAGGAAGAGGGCACAAAGTACAATGACCCTATGGCACAAACTTGCTTGGAGTTCCTAGCAATTGCAAGGAGGCTGGCAGGGTTGTGAGAGGAGAGTGAAGGATGTTGCTGAGGCAGTAACCAAGGTGATGAAGAGCAATACCCTGCCTAACTGGGATGGTACGGGTCCTGCCATTACCCACCCGTACTCCCCAGAGCGATGGGTGAGAGCAGTCAGACCTGGGAAGCAGACTTTTCCCCCATGTGTCGTTCTCTGAGCTATTTGGTTCTTTGGAGTTGGTTCCAAAGACCTGCATGGGATAGCGGTGGTGGGTAGGGCAGGGCTCTTAGCAACCTTCTTTTTTTGGGAACAGCCCCAGCCACTGCTCCCCAGAACCTCCATGCCATCCACACAGACTCAGGCCTCATCCTGGAGTGGGAAGAAGTGATCCCTGAAGGTCCTTTAGAAGGCCCTCTGGGACCCTATAAACTGTCCTGGGTTCAAGACAACGGAACCCAGGTAAGGAAAGCTTCTGCTGACTACTAGAGTCGGCCCTCAGGGCTCTGAGGCCTTCTGAGCTTCAGAAGGGCTGTCCTTGGTGAGCCTGGGGGCCTTGGTGGGCCTGTTACCATCCCGGGGAGTCTACCCCTCCCGCCCTCCCCTGCAAGCTGCACTCTTCATTGGATTATGTCTCCTGTTAAGATTGCCTCCAGTGTCCACTTTGAAAAGAAAGCAGGAAGCGCATTCCTGCACAAACTGGGGAAGGACACAGATAAAGCCTTCTTATCCTCCCCCACCCCCCAGTTCCCGCCCATCCCCCACGTCTGCATTCTTGGACTGAGCCTTGTTTGTGTTCAGGAGAGGCCTCTGCAGCCTGCAGCAGGAATGTGATGACTCCCAGCAGGTTGTGTTCCTGCAGCCCCTGAACCCACAGTGTCCCTAACCTCCCACGTTCCTAGCGAGACCTTTTTCTGACTTCAGGCCCCAGCTGGAGGCCTTTTACTCAGGCTCGGTGTGCGATGGGGGTTTTTCCTGGCTGCAGGGTGAGCTGACAGTGGAGGGGACCAGGGCCAACCTGACAGGCTGGGATCCCCAGAAGGACCTGATTGTGCGTGTGTGTGTCTCCAGTGCAGTTGGCTGTGGGCCCTGGAGTCAGCCGCTGGTGGTCTCTTCTCATGACCATGCAGGTAAGACCTGCAAGACCTGTAAGGGGAAGGGGGCAGGGGATGGAGGCTTTCAAGGGCAACCTACACTGATGGGAGGAGGCTGGCAGTGCCTCCCCTCTGAAGAGGCCCAAAGACTCAGAGTCAAGCACTTGAGGCCAGGGTTGTATCTCCTTCTCCTCCCCCTGCCCTCCAGCTAGCATAGAAATCCCTGGTCGTGCTGTAGGTCCCAACAGTCAGTGCCTGTCACTGACAGAGTAGGAACCCTTGGCTCTTCCTTTGGAACCTCTTTCCACTCTGGACCCTTACTGAGTGAGAGGAGCCTCTTGACCAGGCCAGATGGCCATCACTGGAAAATTCTAAAGGACCTCCTTGGAATCAGGCTAGCTCGTGCTGCTTCCTGCCCCTGTCTCCCACAGGCCGGCGGGGTGCTCCCCACAGCCGCACATCCTGGGTGCCTGTGGTCCTGGGTGTGCTGACAGCCCTGGTGACGGCTGCTGCCCTGGCCCTCATCCTGCTTCGAAAGACACGGAAGGAGACACGGTTTGGGTAAGGCGGGGGCACAGAGGGAGAGGCAGGTGGTAACTGAAGACCTTGGAGCTGACTCCAAGTCCTGGGTTTCCCTTTAGGCAAGCCTTTGACAGTGTCATGGCCCGGGGGGAGCCGGCAGTTCATTTCCGGGCAGCACGATCCTTCAATCGGGAAAGGCCCGAGCGCATCGAGGCCACACGTGAGTGAGTGGTGGGGAGCCATAGGAGGAAAAAGTGGGTTATCTTGGACCCCTATCTGCATTCCTCTTATTAATTTGACCAATAGGTCTGAACCTTGATGAGTCCTAAGCACACCGTGGAAAAGACACAGACCCATCCTCATGGAAATCGCCGGCCCAGCTGTGGGAGAGCTCACCTAAGCTCATCTCTGCTTTGAGGGTGGCGTCTGGGGTGCAGGAGGCAGGCTGGGTTTTGGATCTGGAACCAGAGAGGTCCCTCCCCTTTCTCACCACCCGCCTCCCCACAGTGGACAGCTTGGGCATCAGTGATGAGCTGAAGGACAAACTGGAGGATGTACTCATCCCAGAGCAGCAGTTCACCCTGGGCCGGATGTTGGGCAAAGGTGTGTGAGGCTGTGCAGGGATTGGCATGAGTTGCCATGTCCCGGTGTGTTTGGTTCCTTCCGTCACTCTGAGGGTGTGGATTTAGGTCAGCTCCTATGAATGGCATATGCTTGTAGACTCCTGGGTTTGGGATGTTTGGGGGAATGGAGGCTGTGAACGAGGAGGGATGAGGTGTCATCACACCCAGCCCAACATACTTTGCTTTGCTATGAAGGAGGGAGCCTCTTTCAGTGGCCCCAGAGTCTAATGATTTTGTGTCCCTATGAGGGGTCCCCTGGGAGGGCTCTGGGTTGGGGACAGGAGGCCAAGGGGACTTACCATCATTTGGATCGGTTCCTAGGAGAGTTTGGTTCAGTGAGGGAGGCCCAGTTGAAGCAGGAGGATGGCTCCTTTGTGAAAGTGGCTGTAAAGATGCTGAAAGGTGAGTGGAGAATAGTACTGGAGTGGAGTGAGGACGTCACTTGGGAGGGTGAAAGGGGTGGCTGATCCTGAAGCAGGCTCTGCTAGGCCCCTAGACTTTGCAAGATGAGTTAGCACTAAGTGGGATGCTGTCTGTACCATGTCAATAATTCACAGGCATAAACCCACACTCATTGGTGCCCCAGCCTTTGTCCCCTGCTGTCAGCAGTGACTGTCCTCTGGTTTCACTCGGGGTGATTAAAGCTGTGGTTGGTTGAGCCGTTTGACTCTCCAAACCAAAGGGAAGGCATGAGCGAGTGGAGAAATTGTTGGATAGCACCAGCCCGTGGGAGTTTCTCCTGCTCATGGCCGGACTGTTTCCTGGGCCCACTGGGGGCACATTTCCCTCACTCCCTCCCTCCTTTCCTCCCAGCTGACATAATTGCCTCAAGCGACATTGAAGAGTTCCTCAGGGAAGCGGCTTGCATGAAGGAGTTTGACCACCCACACGTGGCCAAGCTTGTTGGTGAGCCCCTTCTTGGGGGAGGTAAATGTAAAATAGGGCTAAAACTACGCTCCCCCAACTGCGAGGGCAGTTCTGTGGGAGAGAAGTTTGGACTTCGCCTGGTGAGTAAGCAGACACCAAAAGAGCAAGGAGCGGCCTGGCTGAAATCTGATCAGGCTCTAGGTAAGGAGTTCAGTTTGCAGACCCTGTTCCATGAAGGCTGCTCATATAAACAGAGGAAGAGGGGACAGAGAAGATGCTCCAGAGACTGGGGGGGGCAGCCAGAGTCCCTCCTGGGTAGTCACCAGGCCAGTGTGGAACTTAATGAGGAAAGAGGTAGCAGAACCAGGGCTAGAGGTAGAACCCAGCAGGTAGGGTCTCATACAGATGCCTGAACCTTGACCTTGACCTTGAACCTGACCTTGAACGTGAACCTTGCCTTGACCTTTATGTGCCCCACTGACTCTCCCTTGTCCCCAGGGGTGAGCCTCCGGAGCAGGGCCAAAGGCCGTCTCCCCACCCCCATGGTCATCCTGCCTTTCATGAAGCACGGGGACCTGCACGCCTTCCTGCTCGCCTCCCGGATTGGGGAGAACCCCTTTGTGAGTGCCTGGGGTGGGAGCAGCCAGGAGTTGGAAAGGGACAAAGACCCTGGGAGAGAGGTTGGCTTGGTGGATAGGGCCAACTGAGTTGGTTGGGAGAAGGTGGGCTCCAAGTTTGACTTTTTTTGCTAACAGGCTTCCTTCTCCTTCACAAATCCCTGCTGGGAATTTAGGCTGGGCAAGGCCCCTTCCTGAGAGAAGAGTCCCGTGGAGCCCCAGACTGGGGGAGTCTTGACTTTTGGGTGCTCTCCCTCAGATTTGCCAAGGCTTCCTTGCACTGGGAAGCCCCTTCATCCCCTTCCTTTCAGTGAATCTGAGGACAGTCTTTAGGCTTTCTGGCCAGGGAATCCCATTCATCCTGCCCTGACTGGGTCTAGCCTGAGCTCGCCCTGTCTGCCCACCAGAACCTGCCCCTGCAGACCCTGGTTCGGTTCATGGTGGACATTGCCTGTGGCATGGAGTACCTGAGCTCCCGGAACTTTATCCACCGAGACCTGGCTGCTCGGAACTGCATGTATGTGAATTCTGGAGGGCTCGGGGTTGGGAGGCAGGAAGCAGTGCCAGGAAGAGCTAGCTAATGGTCAGCTCCCACCTGGGACAGTATCTGCTACGTGAGGGGACGGCTTGAGAACAAAGATGCTCTGGATTTAGGCTGCCAGCCTGGCAGAAGGCTGACCCCATCCTCCGACACTCCTCACAGGCTGGCGGAAGACATGACGGTGTGCGTGGCCGACTTTGGACTCTCCCGGAAGATCTATAGTGGGGACTACTATCGTCAGGGCTGTGCCTCCAAACTGCCTGTCAAGTGGCTGGCCCTGGAGAGCCTGGCTGACAACTTGTATACTGTGCACAGTGACGTGGTGAGCAGGGCGGCAGAGTGAGACTTGACGGTAACACAGTAGTGCGGACTAGTGCGTGGGTGGACCTTTAGCACTGCTCTCTGGGCTTTGGCTGCCCCATTATGAGGCCCCGGAGCCCCAAGATATGCTTGCCTCGGGACTCTGCCTGGCTCAGGAAGCCTAGTGACATCTCCCCTCCAACCTCGATTCTGTCCCAGTGGGCCTTCGGGGTGACCATGTGGGAGATCATGACTCGTGGGCAGACGCCGTATGCTGGCATTGAGAACGCTGAGATTTACAACTACCTCATCGGCGGGAACCGCCTGAAACAGCCTCCGGAGTGTATGGAGGACGTGTGAGTGCCCCAGGAAGGGGATTCTGGGAGGAAACAGGTATTTGGGGTTTCAGCTCATGGCTGCCGCAACAGCTGCTGGCCCACTGGGAGCTCCGATCCGCAACTAAACTTTAATTTTTTTTCTTTTTTTTTTGTGGACATGTCCTCGTCATTAGAGGGAAGTCTGACCTCTACCCCAAACTCCTTCTTCATCTACTGCTCCTGTTTTCTTTCTCTCCCCCTTTACCATCCCATGTTTCTTGCTCCAGCCTTTTCCTATCACTCTGTTTTCTCCAGTTTCCAGGGAGAACCAGGAATCCCACCTAAGGGCAGAAGGTGCAGGGTTGAGCAACAGTGCAGGTTTCCCTGTCACCTCTTCCCCACCCCCACTCCTTCCCTAAGGCTGAGCTCTCCCTCCCCCTCAGGGAGTGCTGCACAGGGGCAGGAAAAAAACTGCTGCTCCCTCACATTCCTTGCTTGACAGGGAGGGGGCGCTGGGGGCGGGAGGTTGGGTTCCCTTCTTGTCTTGGCCTCCTCTCTGAGGGAGTGGAGAGACCTAAGATAACAAACTGAGATCCTGGGAGAAGGGTACTGCCTCTTCTCCTTTCTGGAAGCCCGGAGCCCTTGGGAGTGGGGCAGGGTGGTGATACACTCACTGCACGGGGGAGAGTCATGAGCCCCTTGTGACTAGAAGACAGTATCACTAACGTTAGCTGGGTTCTTTACAGGCATTCTTTCAGGTAATCCTCCTCTAACCCTACGAGGAAAAGACTATTATTATTCCCATTTTGTAGATGAGGAACTAGGATTAAAGAGGGTAAGTAACATGACCCAGGTCACACAGCGATTAAGTGAATGAGTTGGGACTTGAATCTAGATCTGTGTGATTTTAGAATGTGCCTATTAACCATGAGCCCAACTATGATTTGTCTATTCTAGTATTATTCTACCACCCCATGCAAGCCAGAGTCTCCCTGGGCCTCCGGAGGACCTTTTCACTAGTACAAGTCTTAGTGAGGGAAGGAGTCCACAAACCTATTTCCTGTTCTGGGGTTGGACCTCAAGAGGTCCAAGAATGGAGACAGGCAGAGGAAGGCTCAGCCTGAATGGTAGGGTCCTCTTTCTCTAGGACAGTGGGTTTGAAGTGCCCTGAGGTTGGACTGTGGGAGAGAGGGCAATTTGAGTACATGAACCAGGCCCTACGTCTCAGCAGAGCTCAGGCATGTCAGGGGCAGAAAGGTCAGGTCTCCTGGTGGCTGTAGCCTGCCTGGGCCTCTGGAGCCACAGAGGTTCTGCTGGGCAGTGGGGACCAGGCCCTGGCTTAGTGTCATCTGGGGCTGGAGTTAGTGTTGTCAATAGAGGGTGGGCAGGCGCTGGCCTCCCACCAGGCAGCCTGGTGGACAGGCGCCAGTTGGCTCCTGGCATGGCCTTGACAGTGTATTCCAGCCTGGCCACATACCCATGGCCTGGACCATTCCCACGACCTATTCAGTGTCTGGCATGATTCCCCCCATCGTTGGAGGCCCCTGTTAGGAGGGCTGGAGTCGGAGGAGTGTTTGGGGCTTTTATCGTGGGCACAGGCAAGAAAGTCAGGCATTTGCTATGACTAGATCTGGTCTCAATCCTTTCCTGTTATTTATTTACTTACTTATTTTTTCTCAGCATGAGGCGTTCCCTGGGAACAGGGATAGACCTCAGGGAATCTGCAAAGCTCCTGAAATTGTAAAAAGTGTCCCTGCCAGGGGAAAAGGGCTGGAAGCTTTTCTCAGATTCTCGAAGGTGAGAATCCTCATGAACAATGAGGATTTAAGACCCCCTGAACAGGTGAGGATTTAGGACAAAGGGTGGATTCCCAAATCACCCCCGTAAAATAACCCTGACTCCAGGCTGTGTTCCACAAGACAAAAACACTCCTACTACGCCTTCCCAAAATAGCGTAAGAGGGACTCTGGACCCGACCCACCTAGCTTCATCACTTTCTACCTGTGTGACCTTAGTCAAGGTTCTTAACCTCTCTGTGCCTCAGTTTGAACGTTGGTAAAATAGGGATCACTTATTTCACAGTATTGGGAGAATTAATAATAAATGTAAAATGCTTAGAAGAGTGCCAGATACATAGTAAGCCCTATACATTAGAGTGTTCAATTACATTTTATTTTCTTTTTCTTTCTTTTTTAATTTTTTTTAAATTTTTGGCTGCACTGCTCGGATTGTGGGATCTCAATTCCCAGACCAGGGATTGAACCGGGGCCACAGCAGTGAAAGCCCAGAATCTTAACCACTAGGCCACCAGAGAACTCCCTCAATCACATTTTTCTAAATCCTGGCTTCATATGATTAAAGGGCCTCTGCTTTTGAGAGAAGGACCCTCCTTCTCCTTTCTCTGGCTCCTCACTACGTCCCCTCACCCTTCTCTCTGCCCCAGGTATGAGCTCATGTACCAGTGCTGGAGCGCCGACCCCAAGCAGCGCCCGAGCTTCACATGTCTGCGAATGGAGCTGGAGACTGTCCTGGGCCGCCTGTCTGTGCTATCCGCCAGCCAGGACCCCTTGTATATCAACCTTGAGGGAGCCCAGGAGTCTGCCGAGGGAGGCAACCTGGAGCTGCCTGGCGGGAACCCGGCCAGCAGCGGGGCTGGGGATGGCAGTGGCCTGGGGGCCGTGGGGGGCACCCCCAGTGACTGTCGGTACATCCTCAGCCCCGGGGGGCTGGCTGAGCGGCCTGGGCAGGAGGAGCAGCAGCCAGACAGCCCCGTCAATGAGTCCCAGAGGCTGCTGCTGCTGCAGCAAGGGCTACTACCCCACAGTAGCTGTTAGCCCACAGGCAGAGGGCATCTGGGGCCATGCGGCTGGCTCTGCTGGCCACTGTGCTGGCTGACTAAGCCCTGCCTGACCCCAACCCAGGCAGCAAGGTGTGGAGGCTCCTGTGGTAGTCCTCCCAAGCTGTGCTGGAAGGCTGGACTGACCAAATCACCCAATCCCAGTGCTTCCTGCAACCACTCTGTGGCTGGCCTGGCATCAGTTCAGGCCTTGGCTGGGTGGAGGTGGGCCAGGCCTGGTTGTCTAAACCCAGGCAGCTGGCAGAGGGGGTGGTTATGTTTCCATGGTTACCATGGGTGCGGAGAGGAGTTGGGCGAGGGTAGATCCAACCTTGTGGGCCCTTAGCCTCCTAGCTGAGCTGCCCCTGCTGCTTTAGTGCATGCATTGAGGCGTCTCTGGCCTGGGGGCCCATCTGTGCCTGTGCTTGGGGTTTAAATGCCCAGGTTTGCCCCTCCTCCCAAAGAGATGCCCTTGTATTATTCCCCTTTAGGTGAGAATTGGTAAGGGATTGGTACAGTCAGGTCCCAAACCCTGTAGCGGGAGGCAGTGGGACCCTCAGGGCTGAATCTTCGTCACCTTCCTGGTTACCCACCCTGTCTAGGCCAGGAGTAAAGTGCAGCTGACCAGGTCACAGCAAGGCATGCTGAATTACACAGGCTACCATTTGCCCAGCTTCTAAAGGCAATGCACTGAGCCCGGCAAGAGCAAGGGCTGCTGTAAGGCTTGCCCAGGAATGAGTGAGGCCAGAGAGGAGCCCAGGAGCCCCTCTTTGAGCCCTCCCGCAGTCTGTCTGAGCATGCTACCAAATCCCCAAATATCCTAAGACTAACCAAGGCAGCTGTGTCTGAGCCCAATCCTTCCACGCAGTGTCCTTTAGTGCCATCTTTCCCTCTAACTGGAGACCCTCTTCTGTCCCAAGTCTCCAGAGATGGAGAGAAAGTAGGCTTGATGGCTGGTGTGGCTGAGGGGGAGTTACTGGAGCCTGGACCCCAGCCCTGGTTGGGGGAGCCTCTGGGAGTGCATGGGGCAGGCCCTTGCTGTTAGGGACTTTTCCAAGCCATTAGATGCTGTTTAAAAACAGAAATAAATTGAAGACTAAAGACCCAAGACTTTGTCTCTTAAATGTTTACTTTTTTCCCAGATCACAAAAATGAAGCATCTCTGCATAGAGAAAAGTTTGGAAAGACATATGCCAGAATGTTCACAGCTGTTATGTTTTTTTTTTTTTTTTTTGCCTTACGCGGGCCTCTCACTGCTGTGGCCTCTCCCGTCGTGGAACACAGGCTCCAGACGCGCAGGCTCAGCGGCCATGGCTCACGGGCCCAGCCGCTCCGTGGCATGCGGGATCCTCCCGGACCGGGGCACAAACCTTCGTCCCCTGCATCGGCAGGCCGACTCTCAACCACTGCGCCACCAGGGAAGCCCCACAGCTGTTATCTTTACCTGATGTGATTAAGGGAACTTTTTTTCCTTTGTGTTTTCTAAGTTTTCTTCATTGAGCACAAAGTGCTTTTGTAATTACACAAGGTCCCAAAGAATCCTATAGTAAAAATAATACATAGTCATAGATGATTAGGAAAATGCAGAAAGTCATTTTAAAAATGCCAAATACCTGTAATCCTACCACCACTGACCTTTT
Source organism: Grampus griseus (assembly GCF_964374135.1). Taxonomy (NCBI): domain Eukaryota; kingdom Metazoa; phylum Chordata; class Mammalia; order Artiodactyla; family Delphinidae; genus Grampus; species Grampus griseus. Next base: position 85,022,505 of record NC_139018.1, read on the forward strand.
GAAAATGCACGTGTTTTGAAAAAGTTCTTTATCTTGGAACAAAGACAAAGAGACTACTTTGGCTGCCTCCTAACCCTCTATCAGACTCTCTATTGGGTGTGGAGACAGCTCTCACCTTCACAATGTTACCTGGAGCCAGGAAGCTGGGAATAAGAGGGCAAGGAGAATGTTGAGCCTCTTGAGGATTTGAAATAAGAGCATGAAGTTTGCTTTCAAGTATTTCCATTTGAAAACTTTAGAAGCTTTTAGAGCAAGCTTATGGGAACAAGACGCAGGAGGCATGAGAAACAGCCACTCTCTGTGTCGAGGAGTGTGGGAAGACTGTGAGGGACACAGGTATTGCCCTGCTGGCTGAGGGCAGTGGAATGGGGAGAGTTCTTCTGAAAGCAAATATCCTGAGAAACCTGTTGCTGGCATTCCAGATTCTTGTTCCCATGTGGATCATGAGACCTGAAGTAACTTCCAGGGAAGTGGCTTTCAGAATCTTTCCTTCCTGTGATTAGCTTTAACTGCAGGTAATCATTATCTGTGAGGTAATGTTTGGGAATTATTGACTTGGAAGTCCTGTACTCTTAAATAATTGTCTGCTATTTTTTTCTTTTTTAAAATATTTATTTATTTATTTGGCTGCACTGGGTCTTGGTTGTGGCATGCGGGATCTTCGTTGCCACTTGCGGGATCTGCAGGATCTTCGGGATCTTTGTTGAGGCATGTGGGATCTTTTAGTCGCAGCATGTGGGATCTAGTCCCCTGACCAGGGATTGAACCCATGCCCCCTGCTTTGGGAACGCAGAGTCTTAACCAGTGGACCACCAGGGAAGTCCCTAATTGTCTGCTCTTAATGGGCTCCTGCTATTATGTGCCAGGCACAGTGCCTAGTGCTTCAAGTATGTTATCTCATTTAATACAGGGAATATTCCTATAAAGTGGGAATATAATTATCCTCCAAAAGGACAGAAATGCAGAGTAAGTAACTTGTCTAAGGTTATGTAACTAATGATTTGTTGATCCAGGCTTGAAACCCACTAAGTAAGAGAGCAGAGCCTGTGCAACTCTCCTACCACTCCAGAGAGCACCCTGAAGTTTCATTGCGAACATGTCATCTTTTGGGTGAATGCTTGTTGATAGTAGGCACCTTTAAAAATGCACAGGAGTTCCAATAAGTGTGTGTGTGTGTGACAAAGTAATCTATTTAAATCGGAGATACCTATCAGTAATTAAATCGGTTTAAGTAATTTTTCAGCTCAGTCTCTTTTCCCCAAGCACATTGGACTTTGGCACCTCCAACAGTCAAGGGGCTTGAGGTAGGTGATAATAGTGGAATTTTTAAAAACTTCCTTATGGAAGTATAAAACACATACAAAAAAGTATACCCATCAGAAGTGTACAGTTCTTAAGAATTTTCACAAACAGATCCAAATAACCAGTAACCAGGTCAAGAAACAGAATATTACCAGCACTCCAGAAGCAAGTCTTGGGCCCTGCCCCATGTCTGCCCCCTCTCTCCTCTCCAGAGGTAACCTCTATCCTGACTTCAAACACCATGGATTGGTGTAGTTTGTTTTGAAGTTCATATAAATAGAATCATGTAGGTTGGATTATTTTGTGTTTGCCTTCTTTCACTCAGCAGTGTTTTCCAGAATCATCAAGCTGTTGTCGGACCCAAGTTCATGTGCCTGATGCACAGTGAGGCCAAGCAAACCAAAATGGTGAAGTTCGGAGCAGAGAAAGGTTTACTGCAAGGACCCACCAAGGAGAACAGGCAGCTCTTGCCCAAAAAGGCCGAACTCCCCGATAGTTTTGGGGGAAGAATTTTGTTTGTTTCTGTTTGTTTGGCTGTGCCCGCAAGGCTTGTGGGATCTTAGTTCCCCAACCAGGGATCAAACCCGTGCCCCCTGCAGTGGAAGCGTGGAGTCCTAACCACTGGATTGCCAGGGAATTCCCAAGGGAAGAGTTTTTATAGACAGAATTTGTGGGGGAGGGCTGCAGGGTGTGTGACCTTCCTTTGGTTGGTGGTGAGGTAACAGGGTGGTGTTCTGATTCTAACCAGTCTGGGTCCACGTGCTCTGCCTGAAGTTACCATCCTCCACGTGGGTGGAGGCCTTAGTTCCTGTAGAAGGGCTTGGAGATTTGTATCAGTTATGTATATCCCTTGAGAAGGAACCAGGTACCTGCCCCATTGTTTCTTGACTGCCTTTCTTTGTTTCTGCATTCCCTCATTCCCCTAATTAGTAACTGCTTGAATCTGCCCTTTGGAGTTCAGGGAAGGCCTAGGAAGCTGAAGCCTTTTTCCTGCAAACCAGAAATGGGGGGACACAAAAAGGCTTTTGTACACAGGAGTGCCCCCACAGGGTCCTGCTCGGTTTCAGAGCCACAACAATTTGGAGAGATGGGGGTCAAAGAGAAGAGACGAGTAGAACAGTGTTTTTATTTTCTTTTGTATATCTTTGTTTTTTATTATGTCCTCTGGCTCAGTGCTCCTCGTTCCTCAAACAAGATGCCACAGTCAAATTACCTGAGAATCTTGTTGAAAATAAAGATTCTGATTCGGTAGGTGTGGGGTGGGACCTGAGATTCTGCATTTCTAACAAATTCCAAGGTGATGCTGATGTTGCTGGCCTGAGGACCACACTTTGAGGTGCAAGCACTACACTGCATTAATAATTTGAAAGTGTGCAGCAGTGCTTGAAAAATCATTCAATGACTGCAATATATAATTTCAGCATAATAACCTTAATGGAAAAGATTGGAACATAATTTGTCTTATAAAATTTGATTTCTTTTTCTTTATGTGTTTCTGATTGATACTTTTCTACTTTAAAAAATTTATCTTTTCAAATAGATATCAAATATACATGGTTAAAAAATTTAACACGTATACAAAGGTAGACAGTGAAAATAAGTTGCCTTGCTGCTGGCCCCTCAGTTCCTCTCTCCAGAGGTAACCAGAGTTACTGATTAATTGTGAAATTTTCAAGGGATATTTTGCCTAAATACTTATTTTTCTTTTACACAAATAGTAGGTAACGTACATGCCATTATGCCTCTTGTTCTTTTTATTAACAGTATGTGTGTAAGTAAACAGCTAATGGTATATATTCTGGATATTTTTCTAAGTTCTTTTGGTATTTTAATTCATTTAAACGTCACAACAACCCTGTGCAGTAGGTACAATTATTGTTTCAATTTTATGGATGTAATTCAAATCTAATATACCCTACAAGCCTCTACATTTGAAGGTTTTTCCCGAGCTGTACATATGCATCTGTTTCCCGTACTTTGCTATTACAAAGAGTGCTGCAATGAATTTTGGGGGCATATCGCTTCATACTTATGAATATAGCTATAGGAAAATTCCTAAAAGAGAAATTGCTGAGTCAAAGGAATGTGCGTTTAAAATTTTGGTCAATATTGCCAAATTGCCTTCCATAGGCGAGTTTTGCATATCTGATAAGTGAGAAAGGTATTTCACTGTAACTTTGGTTTGTATTTCTCTTATTATGAGTGAGGTATCTTTTCATAGCTTTAAGAGCCATTTTGATTTTCTTTACTGTGAACTGTTTGTCATATAATTTTTTTTAATTAATTTTTTTTAACTGGCGTATAGTTTATTTACAATGTTGTGTTAGTTTCTGCTGTACAGCAAAGTGAGTCAGTTATACATATACATATATCCACTCTTTTTTAGATTCTGTTCCCATATAGGTCATTACAAAGTATTGAATTGAGTTCCCTGTGCTATACATTAGGTTCTTATTAGTTATCTATTTTATATATAGTAGTGTGTATACGTCAATACAAATTTCCCAATTTATCCCTCCCCCGTCATGTACTTTTTTACCAAGTTGTTGGTCTCTTGTTATTAATTGGTAAGTGCTCTTTTTTCTTCTTTTTTTTGGCTGCACTGTGCAGCTTGTGGTTTCTTAGTTCCCTGACCAGGGATTGAACCCGGGCCCTCCGCAATGAGAGCATGGAGTCCTAACCACTGGACTGCCAGGGAATTCCCCATAATTGCTCTTTTTTTTTTAAATTGTAAATTTATTTATATTTTATTTATTTATATTTGGCTGTGTTGGGTCTTCGTTGCTGCACGCGGGCTTTCTCTAGTTGTGGTGAGCGGGCACTACTCTCCATTGCGGTGCGCAGGCTTCTCATTGCAGTGGCTTATCTTGTTGCAGAGCACGGACTCTAGACGCACGGGCTTCAGTAGTTGCGGCACGCAGGCTCAGTAGTTGTGGCACACAGGCTTAGTTGCTCCACGGCATGTGGAATCTTCCCGGACCAGGGATCGAACCCGTGTCCCCTGCATTGGCAGGAGGATTCTTAACCACTGTGCCACCAGGGAAGTCCCTGCTCATTTTATATTAAAATATATATTATTCTTTTGGGGCTTCCCTGGTGGCGCAATGGTTAAGAATCCTCCTGCCAATGCAGGGGACACGGGTTCGATCCCTGGTCCGGGAAGATTCCACATGCCGTGGAGCAACTAAGCCTGTGTGCCACAACTACTGAGCCTGCGTGCCGCAACTACTGAAGCCCGCGCGTCTAGAGCCCGTGCTCCGCAATGAGAAGCCACTGCAATGAGAAGCCCGCGCACTGCAATGAAGAGTAGCCCCACTCGCCGCAACTAGAGAAAGCCCGCGCACAGCAACGAAGACCCAACACAGCCAAATATAAATAAATAAAATAAATAAATCTTAAGAGAAAATTATTCTTTTGTCTGTGATACGTAGTGTATCTGGTGTTTTTTATTGTTGTCGTTTGAATGTGTCTGTGTATGCATGTGTATGTGTGTGGCTTCTGGCTTTTGTGTTATACTACTTAGAAAGGACTTTCCTACTCCAAGATTATTTTTAAAAACGTATGTTTTCTTCTAGTGCTTCTAAAGTTTATTTTTCATTGTTTCATTTTGAGTCATCTAAAATATATTTTGGAATAGGAAGTGAGATATAGATCCAAATTAATTTTCTTCCAGATGGCTATTCATTGTCCCAAAATCACATATTGAACAATCTATGTTTTCTGAACATTTCTTGAATAATCTTCTCTGTATTTCTATGTATTACTTCCTTGGTCATATACTACATTCACAAATGTATTTGGGTTTATTTCTAGACTTTTTATCCCATTTTCCAGTACCACCACTACAGTATTTGAATTACTGTAAGTGAGGAATGTAGTTTTCCTACACCTTCTTCTTATATTTTTTGCAATGTCCCCCCACCGTTTAAGGAACACCATCATAGGGCATGGCATGCCTGCAGTCTAAGGAAGGAATGCAGGTCTCCCAAGGCTTTACAGAACAATGATTTGTCCATGATGTCACCAAGCAAGGAAGAACTCAATCAGGATCAGAACCCAGGGATCTACCTAGTTTTTCCTTCTCTCCAGTGCCCCACTGTGGGAGGGAGAGGTGGCAGAGAGGCTGGGTCAACTTTTCAGTCACCTTCCACAACTAACAAGTCTTTAAGTCCTGTTGATTTCAATCTCCTAGTTTCCTAGTTTCTTTTCTTTTTTTTTTTTTTTTTTTTTTTTTGCGGTACGCGGGCCTCTCACTGTTGTGGCCTCTCCCGTCGCGGAGCACAGGCTCCGGACGCGCAGGCTCAGTGGCCATGGCTCACGGGCCCAGCTGCTCCGCGGCATGTGGGATCTTCCCGGACCGGGGCACGAGCCCATGTCCCCTGCATCGGCAGGCAGACTCTCAACCACTGTGCCACCAGGGAAGCCCTCCTAGTTTTATTGATTGATTGATTGATTGATTGCCAGGCTGGGAGGCACGTGGGATCTTAGTTCCCCAACTAGGGATCAAACCCGTGCCCCCTGCAGTGGAAACGCGGAGTCCTAACCAGTGGACCACCAGGGAAATCCCCTCCTAGTTTCTTTATAATGGGTCCTTCCTGCCAGCAGCATCCTCAGACCTCCTCTGTCCCCCAGACTAATACAACAGCTCTGAAAGCTCCCTGACCTCTCCCAACCCCAACCAGATTATAAAGCCTCCTCCTCCAGCACCTGGGGAATTCGTCTTCAGGACTCTCATTCCCCTTTTGTATTATAATAATTAGTTGTGATTCCCCCCACCCACCCCCAGTTTTGTGACCACAGGGACCTTGTCTGCTTTATTCATTACAGAACCCCCCCCCCAACACCACACACACATTTGTACACAGTAGGCACTCAATAAATATTCATTAAATGATGTGGGAATAAGGGGAAAGGGAAATGTATATGTAACTGGAGGAGGATTTGGTGGATGTTGAGGTTATTAACCAGTGCCTGCCTAGGGCAGACACAGAGGGGAAAATTCTAACCTCAGGTTTTCTTTTTCTTTTTTGGGGGGGGCCACGCCAAACTGCTTGTGGGATCTTAGTTCCCCTGCCAGGGACCAAACCTGCGCCCCCTGCATTGGAAGCGTGGAGACTTTTTTTTCTTTTAAATTTATTTTATTTATTTATTTATTTTTAGCTGCGTTGGGTCTTTGTTGCCGAGCGCGGGCTTTCTCTAGTTGTGGCGAGCAGGGCTACTCTTTGCTGTGGCTTCTCTTGTGGTGGAGCACGGGCTTTAGAGCGCAGGCTTCAGTAGTTGTGGCGCTCGGGCTTCGTTGCTCTGCAGCATGTGGGATCTTCCTGGGCCAGGGCTCAAACCTGTGACCCCTGCATTGGCAGGCGGATTCTTAACCACTGCGCCACTAGGGAAGTCCCAGGAAACGTGGAGCCTTAATCACTGGACCACCAGTTAAGTCCTAACCTCAGTTTTCTAAGAATGTAAAGACATAATGTGAAAACAAAATTTATTTCACAAGCCCTTTTGAGGATTAACTAAAACAGTATCTAAGTGCCTAGAAAAGTACCTGGCAATTGGCTGAAGTTCAGTTACTGTTAGGCACGACTTCTCTCTTTTCCCCCACAATCCTTCAGTTTTTCCCTGGGATAAAGCAAAGGAGAGAAGCTGTTTGGGCTCTGCCTAAGACACAGAGGTGGAGGAGGCTCCCGGATCATTAAAAGGGAAGTAGGAATTTTACATTTCTACCCTTGAGAACCCAAAAGGCCCCCAGTCGGAGGGCTGTGCCTGAACTTTGGGCAAAGTTCACGCTATTGCCACAGGCGCCTGTCTGCGCACCGGCTCCGACAAGGGGAGCGTCGGGAGGAGTAGGGGCCGGGACCGGGCGGCTGTGCCCGAAGAGGCTCCAGCACGCGGGGCCGGGGCTAGAGCGGCCTAACCGGCGAGCTCGGCTGGCCCACCAGGGAGCCGGGCCACGCGCGGAGTCGCACGCAATTCGCTCCGCCCATGCTTCGGCAGAGGCCTCTCGGCGGCCGGCAGAGAAAGGCTCCCGCAGGGCGGCGGGACACAAGCCCCTTTGTCCCGGGCGGCGTGGAGGGGCCCCAGCTGCAGGCCCGGGAGCCGAGCGCGGCTGCGGTGGCCGGAGTGAGCGCTCCCCCGCCCGGAGGTCAACGGTTGGGTTCTCCCATTTCCACCGTCTCTGAAGGCCTGCGTCTGGGAATAACATTTTTTGTCAAAGCTGTCTTAAGTTTGTCCTCTCCGGCGGTAAAATTTAACTCAACAAGGATTGACTTGGCCGCAAAGAATATAAGAGAACTGTGAGCACAATTATTTTCGCCCAAGGAGCTTGTGCTTTGGGAGACAATGAAAGTGCTACTAAGTCGGTCGAGGACGAGCTAAGGAGTGGGGGGACGCTAAGGCAGGGCAGAGGAGGAGAGCGCTAGGTGGGCGGAGCCATCCCAGCCGAGTGGAGGCCCAGGGTGTCCTAACCGGGTGGCTGGAGGTGTGGGGGTGCCACACGGAAACAAGGCCTGCAAATGCTTACTGGGCAGAATGTAACTAGAGACTCCCAGGAGATTGCTAGAGCCTGTGGACAAGAAATACTGGCTGCCACTTCAGTAAATTGCAAAGGTTGCCCACTATCAAGCCATTACCCACTGGGCCTCTGCTCCTAACCCCCAGGGTGCACCTGGAGGGGAATTCGGGAGGGAGAAAAACAGGATGCTGGCCCTAGATAGTTAAGGTGCATATCAAAGGAATAATTTCAATGAGCCCAGATGCTTGCATCTTCCTGGACCCAGAAAAGTGGTAAAATCATTAACTTCAGAGGTCTGTTTTTTTGTGATTAGCAGTGATTTCGATGTTCGGCTACTTGTAGTTTTTCAGCAAAGACTCCTATATATCGTGGCTGCTCCCTTACGTCTTTGGTAAGTTCCTCAGAGCTGTATGAGAGGAGAGGCCGTCTCCCAGGCTATAGTCCACAGTAAAATCCCCGAATACAACATAACTCGCAACTCTTAGGTTGTGTGTTTTTTTTCTTTCGACAAGCCCCAAACCATAACCCAATTCAACAAACAATTTTTCAATATATTTTTAAAGATTAGTAGCAGTCTTTTATTGAAATGAAATGTTATGTAAAACATAAACATAACATGTAAAATGGATGAAAATAATAAATGTGGTCCTCAAAACATTTAAACCTTCATTTGTTAGGAAATACTTTCTTGTTTGTGACCTAGAGGTACCTTGGTCCAACTACTGAAATTTACAAATGAGAAAAAAAGGAGAGCCAGAATCATTTGTTACTTGCTCAGACTTTTATGGTAAATTACAGCACGTATTTCTACCAGCACTATCTCTCATTACTCTCAGTTGAAAACTTGGGATGAGAAAAGTGTTAAACCTTATGGAAATTGAGGTTTTCAATGCATCAGTAGTGTCTTCTAGAAATACATTGAATATTTTTGGAACTGTGCTGCCTTCTTCTAATTCCATTATTTCTTTTAATCAGATCATGGGTCCGTTTTTGATAGCTGGAAACTATTTCAAACTATAATTATTGTTTCTAACACTCTGTTCAGGCATTTACTCCAGACTAGGCATTCTTCTTATACCTTTGTAAACTTTATTATTTTTAATCCTCAAACTATAATATGTCCTAGCTTATTTAATAAACACAACAGTTTACTTTGTTTTTTAAAGAGCTTTACATTATCAATGTATTTAATATTCTTAACAATGGTTTGGGCTGGAGACTCATCCCCATTTTCCCCAATGAGGCACAGAAAAGTTAAGTAACTTTCACATGTCCTTAACCACAAATCTATGCTGTGAGGATTATCCCCATACTATCTATGAAGAAAACGAGGGTGAAAATAATCCCTCAATATTTTTAAAATTAGAAAATATTTCTAATACTCAGAAAGGTATTGAGACAAATATAAAGCTGGGTGTGTGTCCATCACCCAGCTCTAAAAAAAAAAAAACTCAAACTTTTTCCATATTTGGCTTTTTTTTTTAAAGAAATAAAACATTACAGATACAGTTGAAGCCCTATCCCCACCCCCATGTACTACCTCCTGATCCCATTCCCCTTTCTCTTTCCTCTCCCCAGATATCCGTTATTTGAAATTGATACTGTATTTATCCTCCCCCCTGCATGTTTTGTACTTTCATTACATTTACATATCCATTAACAAAATATAAGTACATATGATTTATTTTTTTAAGACATCCATTTTGATGTGTATGTCTAGTTCATTCATGTAAACTGCTGTACGTTTTTCCATTGTATGAACACAACACAATTTTTCTGTTCTCTATTGATGGACAATTAGTTTCTACTTTTTTGTATCAATAATTTGAACAATGTTGCAATGAACGTTCTTTTCAAAAAAATTTTTTTTAATTTTTAATTTTTTTAAATTAATTTTTATTGGAGTATGCTTGCTTTACAGCGTTGTGTTAGTTTCTGCTGTACAGCAAAGTGAGTCAGTTATACATATATGTATTTCCCCTCTTTTTTAGACTTCCTTTCCATTTAGGTCACCACAGAGCATTGAGTAGAGTTCCCTGTACTATACAGTAGGTCCTCATTAGTTATCTGTTTTATACATAGTAGTGTGTATGTGTCAATCCTAATGTCCCAATTCATCCCCCACCTTCCCCCCTTGGTATCCATAAGTTTGTTCTCTACATCTGTGTCTGTATTTCTGCTTTGCGAATAAGTTCATCTGTACCATTTTTCTAGATTCCACATATAAGTGATGTTATATGATATTTGTTTTCCTCTTTCTGAATTACTTCACTCTGTATGACAGTCTCTAGGTCTATCCACGTCTCTTCAAATGGCACTATTTCGTTCCTTTTATGGCTGAGTAATATTCCATTGTATATATGTACCACATCTTCTTTATCCATTCCTCTGTTGATGGACATTTAGGTTGCTTCCATGTCCTGGCTATTGTAAATAGTGCTGTGATGAACATCGGGGTGTATGTATCATTTTAAAAATATTTATTTATTTATTTTGGCTGCGCCAGGTCTTCGTTGCAGCATGCAGAATCTTTGTTGCGGCATGTGGAATCTTTAGTTGTGGCATGCAGGCTCTAGTTCCCTGACCAGGGATTGAACCTGGGCACCCTGCATTGGGAGTGTGGAGTCTTACCCACATGACTACCAGGGAAGTCCAGTATCTTTCTGAATTATGGTTTTCTCTGCAATGAACATTCTTGCTTAGGTCTGTCTCTTACATGCACAGCAAAATTTCAAGCTGGGTCTTAGGAATCTCCAACTCTGCTAGATATTGCCAAGCTCTCTCTCAAAGTGGCTGTAAAACTAACATTTTCCCCAGCACTGACTGAGAGTTCCCATTGCTCCACATTCCCAATAGTACTTAAAAAACTTTTTTTTAAAAATCTGATGGCTGTAATATGATATCTCATTTTTTAAAAATAAATTTATTTATTTTATTTATTTATTTTATTTTTGGCTGTGTTGGGTCTTTGTTGCTGTGCATGGGCTTTCTCTAGTTGTGGTGAGCGGGAGCTACTCTTTGTTGCAGTGTGCGGGCTTCTCATTGCGGTGGCTTCTCTTGTTGCAGGGCACAGGCTCTAGGCGCGCGGGCTTCAGTAGTTGGGGGACACTGGCTCAGTAGTTGTGGCTCACGGGCTCTAGAGCGCAGGCTCAGTAGTTGTGGTACACAGTTGCTCCATGGCATCTTCCCAGACCAGGGATCTTCCCAGACCAGGGCTCGAACCGGTGTCCCCTGCAATGGCAGGTGGATTCTTAATCACCGTGCCACCAGGGAAGCCCAATATCTCATTTTTGTTTTTATTTATATTTCATCAATTACTAGTGAGCATAATTTCAAATATTTACGGGACACTGTGTTTTTCTTTAATTGTCTACAGCAAACTGTCTTTTCCTGGTTGCAACTTGTCTTTTGTACAGAAGTTTGTCTGTTTTTGCACAGAAGTTTAAATTTTTAATCTAGTCAAATGTATTAATATTTTACTTTATAGCTTTTTTCTAAGAGGATTTAAAAATTTTTTTTATTTTATTATTTGGCTCCGTCGGGTCTCAGTTGTGGCACGTGGGATCTTCGTTGTGGCATGCGAGATCGTTTGTTGCACCGTGCGGGCTCTTCATTGTGGCACGTGGGCTTCTCTAGTTGCTGTGTGTGGGCTTCTCTATAGTTGTGGCACACGGGCTCCAGAGTGCGTGGGCTCAGTAGTTGTGGTGTGTGGGCTCTCTAGTTGGGGCACGTGGGCTCAGTAGTTACGGTGTGCTGGCTTAGTTGCCCTGCAGTATGTGGGATCTTAGTTCCCCGACCAGGGATCAAACCTGCATCCCCTGCTTTGGAAGGAGAATTCTTTTTTTTTTTTTTTAATTAATTAATTAATTAATTTTTATTTTTGGGTCTGTTGGGTCTTCGTTTCTGTGCAAGGGCTTTCTCTAGTTGTGGCGAGCGGGGGCCACTCTTCATTGCTGTGCGTGAGCCTCTCACTGTCGTGGCCTCTCTTGTTGCGGAGCACAGGCTCCAGACACGCAGGCTCAGTAGTTGTGGCTCTCGGGCCCAGTTGCTCTGGGCCATGTGGGATCTTCCCAGACCAGAGATCAAACCCGTGTCCCCTGCATTGGCAGGCAGCTTCTCAACCACTGCGCCACCAGGGAAGCCCCGGAAGGAGGATTCTTAACCACTGGACCACCAGGGAAGTCCCAACTTTACATCTGTTTGTGACTTGTTTAAGAAATTATTTTCTACCCCCAAAGTTGTGTAGATATTCTCCTACATATTCTTTGTAAAGTTTTAAAGACTTTCTTTTTAAATCAAGGTCTTTATCTGGAATTATATTTGTATATGGTATAAGGTAATTTATTTTTTCCTCCTATGCGTATCTAATTATCTAGGCACCATTTATTGACCAGACAAGGACAGTTCAATTAAAAAAAAAAAAAAGGACAAACCATAACTATAGCCTGGGGATGGGTCGGTAAAGAGAGTTGGAGAGAGCCCAGAAGAGGAGAAGTGGTTCCCAGGGCCCATTCAGGTCCAGTCTGGGCTCAGGTACTCTGCCTAGATGGTGCTGCTGGCTGTGACCAATCCCAGGCATCAGAGGGACATTTAGAAGAATCAGACTGGAGTTTCCCACCACTATGGCATTTCTGGCCCTTGCCAATCCCAGCCACTGGAGGAGGGCACATCACAGCATGGGACTCCCTGGCAGGTGCAGGGCCTGGGGCAGGGAGCTGCCTTGGCATGTCTAAGAGCAATACTAACATTATGGCTTTTTCCAACCATTTTCCCTAGAGCTGATAGCTCCATAGGACTGTCTTCCAAGTTTTCACAGGGAAGAGTTTTTCCAGAAATTCTGACATGTCACCAAATATCCAGCCCACAAAATCTGTTTCTTTGTCATAGGCTACCTTACCAGTAAGCCAAAACCCTGTATTTTAGGTTCTTTTTATGGTAACAACTCCACTTCCATGTAGCAATTTTTATAGTATTAGAATACAGGGTAAATTGATATAACAAAGAGAATACAAAATACAATGGCTCAAACAAAATAGTTTCTTTTGCTCTCATCCAACTGTCCAGAGGTGAAAAGTCTAAGGCTAGTAGGTAGCTCTTTTCCAGAAGCATATTTAGTGATCCTGGTTCCTTCCATCTTGTTGTCCCACATTTTCCTAAGGGGTTGTCCTCTTACGTAGAGTCAAAGCTGAGTTACTCACACACTACATTCTAGCTGCCAATCTTTATGTCTGTGTCTCTCTTTCTTTTTTTTAGTTATCCGAAACTCTTTCTTTTGGTTGATTTCTCAGAAATAACTCATAGAACTCTCAGGATGAACAGTAGTCTCTGAGTGTTTGCAATATTCCTAACAGTTTCTCTACAGCCTTTATACTTGAAGATCAGTTTGGCTGGATACGGAATCTGTGTTCACATTTTCTGTCTTTGACTGTCTTAAATGTTACTCCATTGTTTTCTGGATAAAGCAAAATGATATAACAATACGATTTTTTTCTCTTGGTCTTTTTTTGCCTGATCCCACACAAGTCTTATAGCTGATAGGATTTATTCTTGCCTGCCTGAATTTGTGGGTTCAGAGGAATGCTTTGCCACCTAGGTTTGTGGAGATGTTATCCATGGGTCTTTGCTTTACTACCCCAGTGGCACTTTGCTGCTTTTGTAGTCTTCCTCCACTCCACTAATTTTGCCATATATTGTTTTCATTATCATCCAACCCTAAATCTTTTATTATTTATATAAAATGTCCTTTATAATCCAAGTAAGCTATCTCTCTGGCAGCTGTCAGGGACTATGTTTGTCAGTCTCATTCCTCTAGTGGAGAAACTGTCCCAAGCCCTGGCTTCAAGCACTAAGCCTGACTCTAGCCCCTGACCCAGACTGGATCATTTTTTCCCCCAAGTGCCTGGCCGCCACCCCTGATTTCTACTAGGATTCTTGTAGCCTTGAGGCTTCAGTCCTGCGCATGACTTTGTGTTTCTATTTAGTTCAGAGCCACAGAGATGATAATCTTATTTTTGAGCTCAGCACTATCATTTTGGTGTTTTCTTTTAATGTTTTATCTATCCCTGCTGTGTATTTTGAGCAGAGGGAGTGCCTAAAGAGTGAACTCACAGAGCCATCTTGACTCAAATTATCTCAAAAAAGTTTTGAATGCACAATGCACAATGAATTGACAAGGCACTACGAGGTTACAAAAATGAGTAAGAAGGGCTCCCACTCTCAGAGAGATTAGAATCTAGTGAAAGAAGGTGATCTGTAACATACCACCATAAGAAAGACTGAAAACCACTCTGTTGGAAGTGGTCAGTAGAACTATGTCACCCACAAGAAGAGGCAAGGACTTGTGAGTGAAGGGGACAAGGAAGGCTTCTCAGAGGAAGTAGCTTTGAAATGGATCCTTTAGGGATGTTGTAATGGGAGTGTACATGTTGGTTCGGTGACCTCACCCTTAGAACTGGGGCACAGGGTGCCTTGGTGGAGTGTGGCGAATGTGCTGAAAGAAGATCCTAGAGGTTAGTGCACAGGCCATGGAGTTCACGCGGACTCAGCTCCAATCACGGTTTTGCTGTTGCCTAGAGGCATGAGCCTGGGCCATTCACTTTATCTCTCTAGCTATAGAAAGGGAATAGAGTGTCCCCTGCCTCACAGGGCTGTTGTGAGGATAATTGGTGGTAATATATATAAAGTCATAGTAAACTCTCAAAAAGCGGTAGCCATAACTATTAGGTTATGGGGGGCCTTGAATGTCAAGCTTTAACTTTTTAAAAGCTTTGTTGAGGTATGATTTACAATAACAAACAGCTTTTTTTTTTTTTTTTCTTTGCGGTACACGGGCCTCTCACTGTTGTGGCCTCTCCCATTGCGGAGCACAGGCTCCGGATGTGCAGGCTCAGCGGCCATGGCTCACAGGCCTAGCTGCTACGCGGCATGTGGGATCTTCCCAGAACGGGGCACGAACCCGTGTCCCCTGCATTGGCAGGCGGACTCTCAACCACTGCACCACCAGGGAAGCCCACAAACTGAGCATTTTGACTGCCACTCACTGGTCCTGCTTCTGCTCTCTGGAGCAGCCTCTGGAATATTACTCAGACTGCGCTAGCCTCTGTGGTAGGCAGAGTAGTGGCTCCTCAAAAATGTCTATTTCTTAATCCCAAGAACCTGTGAATATGCTAGCTTGCATGGCAAAGGGGAATTCAGGTTGCAGATGGGATTAAGGTTGCTAATCAACTGACCTGGAGATGGGGTTATTATCCTGGATTATCTGTCGGGCTCAGTGGGATCAAGAGAGTCCTTATGAGTGGAAGAGGGAGGCAGAAGGGGGAAAATGAGAGTTGGTGTGAGAAGGACTCCTTGTCCATTGCTGGACATAGCTTTGAAGATGAAAGGGGCCATGAGCCAAGGAATTTGGGCAGCCTCTAGAAACTGGAAAAAACAGAAATTGGATTCCCTCCTGGAGCCTCAGTCTCAGCCTTAGCCCAGTGAGACCTACTTTGAACTTCTGACATCCAGAACCATAAGATAACAAATGTATGTTTTTTTAAACCACTAAATTTGCTCTTAATTTGTTACAGCAGAAATAGAGAACTAATACAGTCTTGAATAAATACTTGTTGACTAACTGAATTAATAAATCAAGAACAAGTCTATTACCTTTTTCATATAATAATCCTTCTAATTTTGGAAGAGAGAAGATTTAGTTTGGATCATGTTATCTCCCTGTAAGGTTCTTACATCTTAACATGAAATTCCCTGAGTGGCGCTAAAGTGATTTTGAGGTTGATTGAAGAGTGCCATAGACTGAAGGTTCGTATCCCCCCAAAATTCATACATTGAAATCCCCAATGTGAGGTACTGGAAGGTGTGTCCTTTGGGAAGTGATTTGGTCATGAGAGTGGAACCCTTGTGAATGAGATTAGTGCCCTTATAAAAGAGACCCTAGAGAGCTCCCTTGATCCTTCTTCCATGTGAGGATGCAGCAAGAAGACAGCTGTCTGTGAACCAAGAAGTGAGCCCTCAGCAGATACCAAATCTGCTGGTGCTTTGATCTTGGTCTCCTAGCCTCCAGAATTGCAAGAATTAAATTTCTGTTGCGTATAAGCCACCCAGTCTGTGATACTCAGAGCAGCCCGAGTGGATTAAGACAAAAGAGCTTGAGGTCATACCAGATTGGATGCACCATTGATATGGTAATTTTAAAAACTATATTCCTTTTGCTACCACTCTAGGTGGACCAGCAGAAGGCACGCTGACCCCCACAAATCATCAGCCTTTCTTTCTTTTCCCTCCAGGTGACTTCTAGAGCAGCGGTTCTCAGCGAGGCAGAGAGAGGAACATACCAGAGTCAGTTGGGAAACTTTACAAACTATAAACGCCCACAACACCTTCCTTTCTTGCCTACCCAGGGGAATCTGGTATGCTTTTTCCCACCCTCCAGCCCCTGGAGAATCATTGTCTTAAAGCAAATGCTATGTGAGCAGAAGGGAGAAGTATACACATGGGGGATACACAAAGGGGATTCTTCTGAATTAAAAGAGATCTCGTTCCCACTTAGAGCTTGTTCTAACTCTTATCCTTTGACTATGTTCAAGCTGTTGACCTTTTTCCATGGATAGAACTTTCCCAGAGCATGCAGAAGTCCCAGAAAGACTGAGTTTCTTCCCTTCTGTTTTTTCTGTGTCACCTCCAGTCCTGGAAAGGCCAGGTTCTACTACTGGGGTTGCCAGGATCAGGCCTTCCTTTCCTGGACCCTGTATGTAACTCCTCTGGCTTGAAATATTCTGTCTACAGCCCCTCCAGTAGATCCTAGTTCTGTTAGAACAAAAACAAAAACAGAAACCAAACAACCCCCAAACCTCTAGATGATCTTTAGGTTTCTTCTCAGCTCTGTGATTTTGGGTTTGTGCTGCCTCCACCATGTTCTCCAGCCAAATTCCTAGAGTAATTTCGTGGATGAAGAAGTCATTTCTCTACTGGATTGTTCTAACCCAGTCTGCAGCTTATTTTCTCCAGAAAGTCCTGCTGTCAGGATGGCTGCCGTTTTGCCCATGCCCTATGTCATCTGCCTTTAGGGATCCCAGATTCTTCTACTCTCAGTATCAGTTGGGTAAGAAAACTCTTCGCCCCGTTTGTCTTTTAGATTCTCGTTCTCTCAGCTGCTCTGGCACTTCTGCTCCAACCCTAAGGCTGGAGACTCAGGGCTGGCTTATGACTCCTGCTCGTTCACTGCTGCAACCCCTTTTCTTAGCTGCAAATGTCCACTCAGATTGCAGTGAGGAAGGGGAAAATGGGTTCCATAAAGGACACATTGTTACCTTTTATAATGCTATTTATTTATTTATTTGGCTGCGTCGGGTCTTAGTTGTGGGACACAGGATCTTTAGTTGCAGCATGCGGGATCTAGTTCCCTGACCAGGGATCCAACCCCAGCCCCCTGCATTGAGAGTGCAGAGTCTTAGCCACTGGACTACCAGGGAAGCCCCTATAATACTATTTTAAAACAAAAGTTAAAGCAGAATATAACTGGCTCCCAGCACCAGAAGGAGCACCTTTCTCCACAAGGAGAGGATGTCTGCATGTGCTCATGTCCCTTGTGCTAGATTCAGGACAGCATTTTGGCGCCATGCAGGGTTACAACTGTGTGGGTGATGTGTTCAGCCCAATGCTATCCCTCCCTGAGGTCCTGGGGTGTAGAGGAGCTTCTCCTGAAACTTATGTCTTTCCGGCAGGAAGCTTCTGGTCTGTCCCCTTCCCCACTCCAAGGAGTGGCTTATGTCTCTCCCAGTCTTCAGGCCCGCCCTGATGTTCCTTCCATCAGCACCATCTGAGGCAGCTCCTGACTATGCCCAGGGCTTCAGGACCCTTGGGTGAGACCACATGGGACTCCCTGTAGATTTAGGTCACATTCCAGCTATCAGAGGTCCCAGATTCAACCTGATTCCAGAGTCCATAAACAGCAATTCAACATTTCTAGGGGCTTAAAATCAATTCTGCCATTTTATCGTTGGGCCAGAGATTTTTCTAGGACCATCTGGACTCCCTGGAGTTGCTGCCAATAGGACAGCAGGGAAACTCCAGACCAGCCCTGGCTGACTGGCCCTAGGATATCAGCTTGGTTTCCTGTGAAGTCTTCCACTCACCAGGTCAGTCAACTGTAGCCTGTTCCTTGTGTTTCACAGAGTCCTTACAGTGGAGCTGTTTGGTTTCTCCAGGAGCACAGGAGGGAAACAGTGAGGAGGAGGAGTGGGGAGGGAAAGACTCATGCGAAATAGGGAGAGGAAGTGAGTGATTCTGAGGAAGGAGAAAAAGGCAAACAGCAACAGCAGCAGCCGCAGGAGCAGAAAAAATTGGGAGTGTGAGGGTGGGAGGGAAAAGAAAGGCAGGGCTCTGTGCAAGATAATATTAACCCAAACTCCTGGTTAACAGTTTTTAGTGACTCATTAAATATGCATAAGAAAGTAAAGAAGGAAGCTTACAGTTTTAATTAAAGATAAAGCCAGTGTTTCCACAGGCCCCATCCTGGGGAAGAGCTGTGGGCTAACTTCCCAGGTTTCCTCTGCAGCATTGTCTGGGAGTTCACAGTTTGGGGACTAGTAGAGCTGAGTGGCTTTGCTGCACTCCCCTGCCCCCAAACTGTCAGAGGGTCCCCTACATCGTAGGGGCTGAGATGACAGAAGATATTTGAAGGCAGTTCACTTTACCTCTTTCTTTCATTCTTGAGTTTTCCCTCCTCTTATTCTGCTTTGTTTTCTCTTTTGTCCTGCTTGACCCTGGATGAGTCACTAAACCCTTCGGAATCTTCTGCATCTATAAAATGGAGATAAGAACACTTTCTCTGGCCTTTTCACTAGAATGCTGTGGAGATCAGCTCTCATTTATAAAAGGGCTTTGTATATTGCAAATGACAACACAAGTGTTAATTGTGATGGCTGAAACCTAGGATGAAATTGCTTTCCCCAACACACAAGCTTTCCATCCCTCAGTATGGCTGTTAGAAAGGGTGCTATTAGTACGATTTCAGAATTTCCCTATACCCTAGGCCAACAGGAAATGTTAATGAGAACTTGGAAAACAGCTGCTGGGTCACTGGGATCAACATGAAGTCTGTCTTTTCAGTGGGTCTTGTTTTCTGCTCTATGGACAGTGATCCACCTCCAGTATTCACAACTCAAAGTTTTGCTCTCCCTTCATTCAGTTATGCCAGTATTCTAGGACGAAGTTCCCTAAGAGCTATGGATGCAGGCTCTGCATGTCCATTTAGAATAAGTCTACTTGGGCCCAGAACACCTGGACCCCATGTAAATAGTGTGTGTGTGTGTGTGTGTGTGTGTGTGTGTGTGTGTGTGTGCGCGCGCACGCGCGTGCACACTGGTAGGGGGATGAACTTGAAAATGCTATAGGAATAAATAATGGATGGGACTTCCCTAGCTGTCCAGTGGTTAAGACTTCACCTTCCAGTGTAGCAGGCGCAGGTTCTATCCTGGTCAGGGAGCTAAGATCCCATATGCCTCACAGCCAAAAAACCCAAACATAAAACCGAAGCAATATTGTAACAAATTCAATAAAGACTTTAAAAATGGTCCACATCAAAAAAATCTTTTTTTACAAAAAATAATGGAGTAGCAAGGAGGGCCTTCTGTGTGATTATGGTGAGATAACTCTAAACCAATAGGAGAGGGGAACGGGAGAGATGACTAAGAGAAAATAAGAGCCGATCTCTGGTAGAGACATAAGGATCAGAATCTATGTAGCTAAGCAGTGACTAAGAGGGTATGAAATACAACATAAAACTCAGGAGGGGGTTTTAGCCTGTCCAAGGAGCAAAAGGAATGGGGGAAAGACAGACTTTTAGAATCTGCGGGTATCTTCTTGTTCTGCTAGGAGAGGCAGGATCTTGGTGGGGCTTCAGGACTATATAAAATCTTCTCGAAAAGATTTGCAGATAGCTTAAGGTCAGGTGGCATGATCACAAATTATCCTCAATCTGTGACTTACTTGCACGTGTGGATGCATAACATCTAGCTCTGATTCAAAAGGGTAATTAGAAGACAATCTTCTGTTATAAGACACTACTTGCTTATGTGTGAGGAGCCCCAGGGACTGTGGCTGGATAACAATTGTTAGCTATTAATGCAATGGCTTTGACAGCCTAAACTCAAGTCCGCTGTAGTACAGGTGCAGCTGATCTTTCCTGAGCCTTTAAACAGTGCAGTTAGAAAACCTGTAGCCTACTCTTCCAGGAAAGGACTAGATGTTGCCATTCATCACTCCGCTTATGTCTGTCCACAAAGAATGAAGAAGCAGGTCAGAGCTTATAGCCATCAGTCCTTCTGAACTGACCTCCAGTGGAGGTCTCTCAATTGCCACAATTTAGCTCTCATTACACCTCACTACAAGGAATCAGTCTTCCCTCCACATCCACCAGGAGGAAGCAGAGAGCATACCCGCCTGGGTGATGGCAGGGGCAGCCTTGGAAATTGTAAAACTCCCCCCACTTCCTTCCTCAGACAGCAAAGGCAGAGGTTAGTGAGCATCAAGTTTGTTTCCCAGAGTGGGGAGGAGGGAAATGAGGGAAGGGAGACAGCATATCAAAATGCACTTCCAAAACGAAAATCATTTCTGTGGCACATGGTGCTACCGAGGGAGAGGTGATGACAGCCTCCTCCCATTTCAGGAACAGTTCCCAGAGTTGTCTGTAGGCGGATTCACATGACACATTCTTAAACCCAGTTCCATTTTGTGCTGTGTTTGCTTCTTGTTCACATCTCAGGAACAATGGATCTCTCCATCTTTGTATCTGAGTTTGATTCCCAATTGGTTGTCTAGCTAAATATCCAGGCTGCCTTGCTTATATGCATTTGTGCCAGTATTTATCCTTTTGAGTCATGAAACCTCATCAGTCCAGCTCTACTTGCGCATGGGAGCTGGAATATTGAATTGTATGAATGTTGATACTTCAAGAGAATTATAGTTAGGAAGTTGGGTGTTCTTCACAATGTGAAAAAATACTAACACATATTGCTGGAGGAAATAATATCAGTGATGCAAATTTGCCTGGAAACTATTCTAAATCCAATTTGCCTTTCTGTGACATTTTTGACTGATGTCTCTATACCGAGGAGGTTTTTGGCTTTTTAGTGCTGCTGCTTTTCTGTTCTCACTCCTCTAAGAATCTTTGCCAACATACCACTGACATTTGAGGAAGAGAATAGAGACAATTTGGCTTCTTGTGAATTCTTCTGTTTCCTTGGTGACATAAATAATTATGCAACATATAAAAAGTCTTTATCAAGTTCAAATGTGGTTTTGAAAAAGCAGATTTGTTACCTGTGGTAAGGGCTACAGGAACAATCTCAGCAAGAAATTTTCTGTTCCTTTTTAACTCACTTTAAGTTAGAAAATCTTCCTTGAATCACAGGGCCTACTGAGATGCCAACTTAATGCCAATATAAAGTATGCACTTTATAGGTTCAGTAAAGCTGCCCAGGTGTGTGGGTGGCTTCGGGCCAGGTCTCTGACAGTCAGAATAATTCTCTGCCATCTTCGGCTTTACCAGGAAAATCCCGTGCAATGGGCAGACCCAGAGCCCAGGAACTTGAAAGGAGGGGCTGAATCACCTAAAACTGAGTGAAGAATTAATCATATCTCAGTTGTGGGGTCTTCAAGTGGAGAGGTTGTCTCTGTGGGGGAGAGATGGGACTGGCTGCTCTGGAAGAGGTCTTTTTTTTTTTTGAAGATTATTTTTCTTTTTAAATTTTATTTAATTTATTTATTTTTGGCTGCATTGGGTCTTCGTTGCTGTGCATGGGCTTTCTCTAGTTGTGGTGAGCGGGGGCTACTCTTTGTTGTGGTGCATGGGCTTCTCACTGCGGTGGTTTCTCTTGTGGCAGAGCACAGGCTGTAGGTGCATGGGCTTCAGTAGTTGTGGCACATGGGCTCAGTAGTTATGGTTCTCAGGCGCTAGAGCACAGGCTCAGTAGTTGTGGTGCACGGCCTTAGTTGCTCCGTGGCATGTGGAATCTTCCCGGACCAGGGATGGAACCCGTGTCCCCTGCATTGGCAGGTAGATTCTTAACCACTGTGCCACCAGGGAAGTCCCCAAAGAAGTCCAACTTGAATCGCATTCTCAGTAGCATACTTTTCACTTTGACTCTTTTAAACTTTCCTAATGTACTTCAAGTCCCCAGTTTCCCTTTTTCCTTCCTTTTCTACCACTTCCTCCTTTAATCTTGGCAAATCACCTCACTCCCTTCCTATGTCACAGGTAGAAATATAAGTTCTATCATGTATTACCTGCGGGAACTTATTGAAGTTATTTCACTCCTCAGTGACTCTGCTTCCTTCACTGCAAAATGGGAATAACCACAGTACCTATCTTATGAAGTGGTTGTGAGGATTAAATGAATTAATATGTAAGAGTTGTTTAGGCCACTACCATGGTGAATGCTTAGTAAATATTAGCTCTTAATATTACTGAGAACACAGAGGGCAGTGACGTGAACTCCATTATCCAAACTCCTCTTCACCGAAAAAAAAAATCTCTGTCACTATCCATCACTGCCTTCCTCAGAGTAAAAGACTGTCTTATTTTCTTTTTTTTCCCCAATTAATTAATTAATTAATTTTTGGCTGCGTTGGGTCTTCCTTGCTGCGCACGGGCTTTTCTCTAACTGTGGCGAGCAGGGGCTACTCTTCGTTGTGGTGTGAGGGCTTCTCATTGCGGTGGCTTCTCTCATTGCAGAGCACGGGCTCTAGGTGCACGGGCTTTAGTGGTTGTGGCTCACGGGCTCTAGAGCGCAGGCTCAGTAGTTGTGGTGCATGGGATTAGCTGCTCCACGGCGTGCGGGATCTTCCCAGACCAGGGTTCGAACCCGTGTCCCCTGCATTGGCAGGAGGATTCTCAACCACTGCGCCACCAGGGAAGCCCCTGTTTTATTTTCTATGTCTGTGCTCTCCACCTGTGTCTTGATTCCATCCTCTCCCATCTCCTCAAGGGAACTTGTTGAATGAATTCTTTTCTCCCTCATAGTTTAAATTGATTCCTTTTTCCGGAATCCCGTTTCTCATTCTCAAACACACTCATGTCTCTCCTATTTTGAAAAAGGCCTCCATATGACCCCCGTCTCTTTAAGCTACTGTCCCATTTTCCTCCTCCTTTCACAGCCAAATACTGTGTACTTCCATGTCTTTGTGACTCACTCTCTCATTATTCCTCTGCCATCTGGCTCTCTCCCCCACCCCCACTCTCACATGGCTGTGTCTGTGGTCATCCAGCTCCAAATTCAAAGGACTTTTCTTGATTTCTGTCCTTTTTAGCCTCTTTGCAATGGTCAGTATTGCTGACTGTCATCTGCTCTGTGGAATCTTCTCTTGTCTTGGCCTGATCGCAAGTCTGTTGTGCTGCTGCTTCTCCTTCCCTGTGGCTTCTTTGCCCAACACCTGTACAGGTTCCATGTCTTTCTTTCTACTCCTCGGTTGTGGGCATGGAGGAAGGTTCACTGTGCAAGCTCTTGATCTGTCTCTCTACTCTTACTCTTTGATCTCCTTTGGGTCTCGGACCTTACCATTATTTCTCTAAGTATGGCTCCTGCATCGTTCTTTGTACTCACCTCTTCATCCTCACTCATGCATCATGCTTGCTCTCATTCTGTGATTTGGCTGGCCTTCTTTTAGTTTCTTGAAGGTGCGATGGCCTGTCTGACGTAGGCTTTTTGTTACTGGTGTTGTTTAACTTGCATTCATCTTCATCCTTTTTTAAAATCCTCATCATTATTGTAATTTTTTCTATTTTAAAAATGGAGAGAGGACTTCCCTGGTGGCACAGTGATTACAAGTCCACCTGCCAATGCAGGGGACATGGGTTCGAGCCCTGGTCCGGGAAGATCCCACATGCCGCGGAGCAACTAAGCCTGTGCACCACAACTACTGAGCCCACGTGCCGCAACTACAGAAGCCCACACGCCTGGAGCCTGTGCTCCACAACAAGAGGAGCCACCGCAATGAGAAGCCCGCGCAGCACAATGAAGAGTGGCCCCCGCTCACCGCAACTACAGAAAGCCACACACAGCAACAAAGAACCAAAGCAGCCAAAAGTAAATAAATAAATTTATTAAAAAAAAAATTGAGAGGGCTTCCCTGGTGGCACAGTGGCTAAGAATCCACCTACCAGTGCAGGGGTCACGGGTTCAAGCCCTGGTCGGGGAAGATCCCACATGCCGCGGAGCGACTAAGCCTGTGCGCCACAACTACTGAGCCTGCGCTCTAGAGCCCGCGAGCCACAACTACTGAGCCCGTGTGCCACAACTACTGAAGCCCGCATGCCTAGAGCCTGAGCTCCGCAACAGAAGAAGCCACCGCAATGAGAAGCCAGAGCACCACAATGAAGAGTAGCCCCCGCTCGCTGCAACTAGAGAAACCCTGCGCACAGCAACAAAGACCCAATGCAGCCAAAAAAAAAAAAAAAAAAATTGAGGTATAACTCAGATACCACAAAATTCATCCTTTTAAAGTATACAATTCAATGGGCTTTAGTATATTCACAAAGTTGTGCGACAATTACCACTATCTCATTCCAGAACATTTTCATCACCTCAAAAAGAAACTCTATACCCATTAGCAGGCACCCCCTTACCCCCCTTAACCCCATTGGCCCCTGGCAACCACTAATCTACTTTCTGTCTCTATGTTGTAGGCTTTTGCACATGCTGGTCCTTTTGCCTAGAACCTTTCCCCCACCTCATCCTCTAGTCAGCTTCTATTCTTCCTCAGCTATTAGTGCCAATATCCTTGAGCTGGTCAATTCCTCCTACTACATGCTTTCATAAGAATGTGTACCTCTTTGGCAGCACTTATGATAAATTGCAATTTTATATTTATTTATGGAATTCTTTGATTTATGTTGTCACCTCAATAAGTCTCATGAGGGCAAAATATATATATATATATTTTTACACACACATATATATATACACATACACACATATATATATTTACATGTATAGTATATATATACTATATATGTAAAAATTATATATTTTTTTTGTGGGGAAGCATTTATAAATGCACAAAATTCTACATCTCCATTTATAGCAGTTTCACTTGAATGTAATAGTATGACACCCAACTAAGACAAAATGCGTATTTTTCTCCCCAAACCAAATCCTCCTTCATACTTCCCCATTTGATGATGCTTCCTCATTCTCTTGGGTACACAAGCTCAGTTTCTTGAAGATATTTGATTCCTTTCTGTCTCTTGTCTTCAACATTCAGTGCTCTTCAGATCCTCAAGTCCAGTGGATTCCTTTGAAAGTCCTTGCAGTCCAGCCTTTAGTACAGTGTCCTTAACGCTCAGTAAACATTTCCTGATAATGAAGAACATTTGGGGCTATCTGTAGTGAAGGAAATGGTTGCAGTCGTGATGTTGGGTGAGCCTTTAGAGACTGCCAAAGAGGAGAGAGAGAGAGGAGAAGGAGGAGAGAGGGAGATGAAAGCAGATGGTGGAGGAAGCAGTGGATGGAGACTCTCCTATAACACACAGGGCTGGTGAAAAGCAGTAAGGTAATAAGAGAAGCAAAAGGAGACCCTGGCTAATGGACCATAATCCATTCACCATTTCTGAGTATCTGTTACCTGCCTGGCACTTAGATTATGGTGATACAAAGATGAATCAGAAGTTGTCTCTTTCCTGAAGGAAGTCAGGTTCTGGTACAGGAAAGAAGCATTTATGTAAACAAAAATTTACAATATAATGTGATAAGTTTTATAATAAGACTATTCACAAAGTGTTCTGCAAGCAAGAGGAGGTGGTGACTAAGACTGTCTCAGCACAGGGTGGGTAAAGGTGGGTGGGCGTCACAGGATGACTGGGACTTCAGCAGCCTGAAATCAGAAAGAGTGACATGCCAGGAAAACAGAACGACTTCAAGAGGCCTGGGCTCATGTGGAACTGCGAATCATGTTGTTTAGCTTAATGTAAAGGGTGGGAAGGGAATATCCTGGGAATTCAGCCTGGGGCTACTTTGTGAGGAGTCTCCCAGGAAGCCGAGAATTTTATTTTCTAGTTAATAGAGAGTCTTCAAAGTTTTTTTTTTCCCTTTTCTTTTTTGGCTGCACTACGTGAGACTTATGGGATCTTAGCGCGCTGACCAGGGATTGAACCCGTGTCCTCAGCAGTGAAAGTGCAGACCTCCAGGGAATTCTCCGAAGTTTTTATTCTTTTTAATACATTTATTTATTTATTTTTATTTTTGGCTGCGTTGGGTCTTCATTGTTGCACGCAGGCTTTCTCTAGTTGTGGTGAGAGGGGGCTACTCTTTGTTGCGGAGCATGAGCCCTAGGCTTGCGGGCTTCAGTAGTTGCAGCATGCAGGCTCAGTAGTTGTGGCTCACAGGCTCTAGAGCACAGGCTCAGTAGTTGTGGTGCACAGGCTTAGTTGCTCCATGGCATGTGGGATCTTCCTGGACCAGGATCGAACCTGCATCCCCTGCATTGGCAGGCAGATTCTTAACCACTGTGCCACCAGGGAAGTCCCTTTCTTTCTTTCTTTCTTTTTTTTTTTTTAAAGTAACTTCATTTCGTATAGTTTACTTACATTCTAATATATAGATTTTAAGTCTATGGTTCAAAGAGATTTATTTTTATTTTTGGCTGCGTTGGGTCTTTGTTGCTGTGCGCAGGCTTTCTCTAGTTGTGTGGAGCGGGGGGTACTCTTTGTTGAGGCGTGTAGGCGTCTCATCGTGGTGGCTTCTCTTGTTGCAGAGCACGGGCTCTAGGTGCATGGGCTCAGTAGTTGTGGCACGTGGGTCCTAGAGCCCACGGGCTTCAGTAGTTGCAGTGCATGGGCTCAGTAGTTGCGGCTTGCGGGCTCTAGGGCACGTGGGCTTCAGTAGTTGTGGCGCATGGGCTTAGTTGCTCCCCAGCATGTGGGATCTTCCCAGACCAGGGATTGAAACCATGCCACATGCACTGGCTAGCCGATTCTTTTTTTTTTTTTTTAATAAATTTATTTATTTATGCCTGCATTGGGTCTTTGTTGCTGCGCATGGGCTTTCTCTAGTTGCAGCAAGCAGGGGCTACTCTTCGTTGAGGTGCATGGGCTTTTCATTGCAGTGGCTTCTCTTTGTTGCAGAGCATGGGCTTCAGTAGTTGTGGCATGTGGGCTTCAGTAGCTGTGGCACATGGGCTCAGTAGTTGTGGCTCGAGGGCTCTAGAGCACCGGCTCAATAGTTGTGGCTTAGTTGCTCCGTGGCATGTGGGATCTTCCCAGGCCAGGGATCAAACCTGTGTCCTCTGCATTGGTAGGTGGATTCTTAACCACTGCATCACCAGGGAAGTCTCTCTTCTGCCCATTTTTGATTGTGTTGTTTGGTTTTTTGATATTGAGTTGTACGAGCTGTTTATATATTTTGGATATTGCCACTTGTTGGTCATATCATTTGTAAATATTTTCTCTCATTCCATAGGTTGTCTTTTCATTTTGCTGATGGTATCCTGTGCTGTGCAAAAGCATTTAAGTTTAATTAGGTCCCGTTTTTTAAGATACAGAACATTTCCACCACCCCTGAAATCCCTCTTGTGCCCTTTGCAATTGATCTCTCTTCCCTGAGGCAACTACTGATATGATTTTTATTACCACATGTTTTGGTTATTTCAATAAATAACCACGCCCGAACCTAGTGACTTAAAACAACAAAAATCATTTATTTGATCATGATATTGCAATTGGTCAGGGTTTAGTGGAATCATTTTGTCTCTGTTCTCTGTGGCATCAGCCAGCTGAGACAGCTTGACTGAAACTGGAGAATCCACTTCCAAGATGACTCACTTGCATGGCTGGCAATTTGGGATTGGCTTTTGGCTGGGATCTCAGCAAGGACTGCCAGTTATGGATCTCGTTTTTCTTCCACATGGCTGTTTGGGCTTCCTCACAGCATGGGTTCCAAGAAGGAGGAAGTGAAAGCTGCCAGTCCTTTTAAAGACTAAACTCTAAACTGGCACAGCATCACTTCTGCTCTATTCTATATGTCAAAGCAATCACAAGGCCAGCCCAAATTCAAAGGAGAAATAAAGCTCACCATTCAGTGTGGATAGTGACAAAGAATTTGGGCCATCTTTATTGTACCACATTGTACATTAGTTTTGTTAGTTCTAGAATGTCATATAAATGGAATCATATAGCGTGTATAATTATATGTCTGGCTTCTTTTGCACAACGTGTGTTTTGAGATTCATCTATGTTTTTACATATATCAGTGGTTCATTCCTTTTTATTGTTGAGTAATAGTCCAATGATAATCAATTTTTTAATCCATTTATCTGTTGATGGACATTTGTGTTGTTTCCAGTTTTTGATGATTATGAATAAAGCTGTTAGAAAAATTCTTATACAACACTTTTTTTGTAGCTATATGTTTGCATTTCTCTAGAGTAAATGCCTAGAAATTTGAATTTCTGGGTCATAGGATAGATATATGTTACAATTTATAAGAAATTGTCAAACTACTTCCAAAGGATTGTACCATTTTTCACTTCCAGCAGAAATGTATGAGAGTTCTACTTGCTCTACATCTAGCCAACATTTTTTATTGTCAGTGTTTTTAATTTTAGATAATCTGGAAGGCATGAAGTGTTATCTCATTGTGGTTTTAATTTGTATTTCCCTAATAATTAAGTATTGTGCATCTTTTCATATGCTTATTAGCCATTTGTAGCTGTTCTTTGTTAAGTGTCAGTTCAAGTCTTTTGCCCATTTAAAAATTTTGGGGCTGCTGTCTCGTTATTATTGAATTATAGGAGTTCTTTTTATATTCCAGATATTTGTCCTTTGTCAGATACACACATTATTACTACATGTTAATAGATTGGAAGACAATACTATTAAGATATTAATTATTCACAAATTAATTTATAGAGTTAGTGTAATTCCAATTAAAATACCAGCAGGTTTTTCATAGAAACTGACAAGCTGATTCTAAAATTTATATGAAAATACAAAGGGCTTAGAATAGTCAAAACAATTTTGAAAAAGATATAGTTGAAGGACTTATACCACCTGACCTCAAGACTTGCTATAGAGCTACAGAAATCCAGGCAACATGGCATTAGTATACGGACAAATAAATAGGTCAGTTGAACAGAATAGAGACTAGAAATAGACCCAAACATATACAGCAAATTGGTTTTTGAAAAAGGATGTTGTAGTAGGCAGCCTCTAAGATGTCCCACAATGATTCCTCTCTCCTGGTATTCACACCCTTATGTATTCTCCTCCTCTCGAATGTGGACTGACAGAAATGATAGTATGTTACTTCTGGGGTGAGGCTTAAAAAATACTATGGCTTGGGCTTCCTTGGTGGCGCAGTGGTTGAGAGTCCGCCTGCCGATGCAGGGGACACGGGTTCGTGCCCCGTTCTGGGAAGATCCCACATGCCATGGAGAGGCTAGGCCCGTGAGACATGGCCGCTGAGCCTGCGCGTCCGGAGCCTGTGCTCCGCAACGGGAGAGGCCACAACAGTGAGAGGCCCGCGTACCGCAAAAAAAAAAAAAAAAAAAAAAAATACTATGGCTTACATCTTGGGGGCACTCATTCTTGGATGGCTTGCTATTGGTAAAGAGCAAGTTGTCATGTTGTAAGGCAGCCCTGTGGAGAGGCCCATGTGTCAAGGGGCCAAGGTCAGCCAAGAACCACATGAGCGAGCTTGGAAGCAGACTCCCCTCCCCTCAAATCAAGCCTTTGGATGAGACTGAAGCCCTGGCCAACAGCATGACTGCAAACTCATGAGAAATCTTATTCCAGGGCATCCATATAAAATGTGCCCAAGTTCCTTAACCACAGAAACTATGAGGTAATAAATATTGCAGTTTAAAGCTGCAGCATGCTGGAGAGGGTGTGGAGAAAAGGGAACCCTCTTGCACTGTTGGTGGGAATGTAAACTGATACAGCCACTATGGAGAACAGCATGGAGGTTCCTTAAGAAACTAAAAATAGAACTACCATGCGACCCAGCAATCCCACTACTGGGCATATACCCTAAGAAAACCATAATTCAAAAATAGTCATGTACCACAATGTTCATTGCAGCTCTATGTACAATAGCCAGGACATGGAAGCCGCCTAAGTGTCCATCAACACTTAGGTGTGTCCAGATGAATGGATAAAGAAGATGTGGTACATATATACAATGGAATATTACGCAGCCATAAAAAGAAATTGAGTTATTTGTAGTGAGGTGGTTGGACCTAGAGACTGTCATACAGAGTGAAGTAAGTCAGAAAGAGAAAAACAAATACCATATGCTAACACATATGTATGGAATCTAAAAAAAAAAATGTTTCTGAAGAACCTAGGGGCAGGACAGGAATAAATACACAGACGTAGAGAATGGACTTGAGGACATGGGGAAGGGGAAGGGGAAGCTGGGATGAAGTGAGAAAGTGGCATGGACATACATACACTACCAAACGTAAAATAGATAGCTAGTGGGAAGCAGCCGCATAGCACAGGGAGATCAGCTTGGTGCTTTGTGACCTCCTAGAGGGGTGGGATAGGGAGGATGGGAGGAAGATGCAAGAGGGAGGAGGTATGGGGATATATGTATATTTGTAGCTGATTCATTTTGTTATAAAGCAGAAACTAACACATCATTGTAAAGCAATTATACTCCAATAAAGATGTTTAAAAAAATAATAAAGCTGCACAGCCAAAAAAACCCCCACAAAAGCAGCTAAGTTGCGAAGTTTGGGGGTAATTTGTTATACAGTGATAGATAACTAATGTAGGTGCCAAGGTAATTTGAAGGAGAAAAAATAGTCTTTAACAAATAGTGTTGGATAAATTTAATATCCTTATGGATAAAAGTGAACCTCAACCCCTACCTCACACCATACACTGTTGTTTTTTTTTTTTAACTTTTATATATTTATTTATTTGGCTGCACCGGGT
Organism: Grampus griseus; assembly: GCF_964374135.1. NCBI lineage: Eukaryota > Metazoa > Chordata > Mammalia > Artiodactyla > Delphinidae > Grampus > Grampus griseus. The sequence continues at coordinate 85,053,251 of NC_139018.1, forward strand.
CTTAGTTGCGGCATGCAGGATCTTCATTGCTGCGTGCGGGATCTTTGTTGCCACACGTGGATTCTTTAGTTGTGGCATGCGAACTTTTAGTTGCAGCATGTGGGATCTAGTTCCCTGATAAGCATAAGTCCTTCAACTATATCTTTTTCAAAATTGTTTTGACTATTGTAAGTCCTTAGGACTATTCGCCTGGACTGAATCCCGGCCCCATGCATTGGGAGCGTGGCGTCTTAGCCACTGGACCACTAGGGAAGTCCCCATACACTGGTATTAATTTGAGGTAGATATTAGACTAAAATGTAAAAGCTAAAACTGTAAAACTTCTTCCCAAAACACAGAAGACAATCTTAATAAATTGGGGTGGGCAAGGGCATTTGGACAAGATACAATAGTGTTAACCATAAAAAAAAGTTTGATAAGTTGGACTTTATCAATAGTTTTTAAGTGGAAGCATTGTATGATGAGATCTGTGCTTCCAAAAAGATAAATGTGAGAGCGGTGTGGAGAACTGTCTCTCTATCTGTTTCTCTCTCTCTCACAAAAATACTCTATACTAGTAACTGTTAGAAGTAGCCAAGTCCAATAAAGTTGAAATGGTAAATAAGTATCAGAAATGTTAGTCTTAACTTATGTATTCATTCATTATTTCATTCAGTCAACAGTTATCTGCTGTCTTTTAAAAAAAATTGTAGTAATATATATATAACATAAAATTTACAATCTTAACCTCTTTTTTTTTTAATCGTTGGGTCTTGGCTGCTGTGTGTGGGCTTTCTCTAGTTGCAGCGAGTGGGGGCTACTCTTCGTTGCGGTGCGTGGGCTTCTCATTGTGGTGGCTTCTCTTGTTGCGGAGCATGGGCTCTAGGTGCAAGGGCTTCACGCGGGCTCAGTAGTTGTGGCTTGTGGGTTCTAGAGTGCAGGCTCAGTAGTTGTGGCGCATGGGCTTAGTTGCTCCGTGGCACGTGAGATCTTCCCGGACCAGGGCTCGAACCCATGTCCCCTGCATTGCCAGGTTGATTCTTAACCACTGCACCACCAGGGAAGTCCCAATCTTAACCATTTTTAAGTGTACAGTTCAGTAGTGTTAAGCACATTCATATTATTGTGCAAGCTCCAGAATTCTTTGCATCTTGCAAAACTGTAACACTATACCCTTTAAACAATTTCCCATCTCCCCTTCCCTCCAACCCCTGGAAACTGCCATTCTACCTTCTGTCTCTATGAATTTGACTACTCTAGATACCTCATATAAGTGGAAACATAAAGTATCTGGCTTTTTGTGACTGGCTTTTTTTCATGTAGCATAATATCCTCAACATTCATCTATGTTGTAGCATGTGTCAGATTTTCCATCATTTTTTAAGGCTGAATAATATTCCACTGTATGTATATATCACATTTTGCTCATCCATTCATCTGTCCACGGGCACTTGGGTTGTTTCGACCTCTTGGCTATTCTAAATAGTGCTGCTATGAACATGGGTGTACAAATATCTCTTCAAGACCCTACTTTCAATTCTTTTGAATTGCTGGATTACAGGGTAATATATTTTTAGTTATTTTAGGGACTGCCATACTAATTTCTATAGTGGCTGCACCATTTAAAACCACCAACAACACAAAAGTTCCAATTTTTCCACATCCTTGCCAACACTTGTTATTTTCTTTTTTTTTTTAAGTAGTAGTTGTTGTAAGAGGTGTGAAGTGGTATCTCATTGTGGGTTTTAATTTATTTATTTATTTAATTTATTTGGTTGCACTGGGTCTCAGTTGCATCAGGCAGCCTTCTTCTAGTTACAGCTCGCAGGCTCCTTATTTGCGGCATGTATGTGGGATCTAGTTCCCCAGCCAGGGATTGAACCCAGGCCCCCTGCATTGGGAGAGCAGAGTCTCAACCACTGCACCACCAGGGAAGTCCCTCTCATTGTGGTTTTAACTTGCAGTTCTCTAAAGATTAGTGATGGTGAGCATATTTTCATGTGCTAATTGGTCATCTGTACATCTTTGGAGAAGTATTTATTCAAATCTTTTACCTATTTTTAAATTGAGGTTTTTTTTGTTTTGTTTTGTTTTGTTGTTGTTGAGTTGTAGGAGTTCTTTATATATTCTGGATACTAAAAGATATACAGTTTGCAAATACATTCTCCCTGTCTTTTATGTGCCAGATACTGTTCCAGACATTGAGAATAGAGAGAAGGGCTCTACTCTTATGAAGTTTACATTCTCTTGGGTAGAGGCAGGAGGGAAACAATAAATCAAATAAGTAAGGTAATGAGAAGCCCCATAAAGAAAATAAAACAGGGTGATAAAATACATGTGACTGGTAGATGGAGGGAGTCTACTTTAGATAAGGTAGTCAGTTAAGACCTTTCTTTTAGAGCGTGACATTAGGGCTGATGAGAACCATTCAGAAGGATCCATCCACATGGATTTCATCCCAGGCTGAAGGCACAATCATCTTGAAGGACATAAAGTGGGTGTGATAATAATGATCAAGAGATCATTATTATCATAAAACCACAAAATCATAAGTAGGCAACGGCCAGATCTGTTAGGGTTCATAGGCCGATGTAAAGAATGTGGATTTTACCTTAAGTGCAATATGAAACATTGGTCGGTTCCAAGCAGAGGATCATAATATCTCACTAATATTTTTAAAAGATCGCTTTGGCTGGTCTATGAAGAATGGATCATATAGTGAGGGGAGATGAAAAGCAAGGTTCTAATGAATGTTCTTTCTTCAGGCTCTTCTTTTACATCACCCTCAGGCAGTTGTCCCCTCATGCTGCTAGAGTCTTCTACTCTGTTTCTAAATTTGTATCACATGGTGGACATTGGCAATTGAAGTCTTCCTTAACGAAATGGAATTGGGTCACCTGTAGTAATTTCCTCCATTTCTGTATGATCCAGTGTGGCTATATTATGTGTGGTAACTGATGATCCCAAATCTCAGTGTCTGAAATCTACATAAGTTATGTTTTGCTCATGCTACATATTCACTGCTACTTGGTTAGGGGTCTCTGCTCTTGTCATCCCTATTATGGGATCAAGGCTGACAGAGTGACCACCAGTTGGAACACTGCTAGTAGCTGTGGCAGAAGGAAAGAGGAAATGGCTGAATTGCATGCTGGCATTTAAAGCTTCTTCTGAGAAGTGATACATGTCACTTCCACTCACATTTCATTGCCAAAGAAAGTCATGTAGTCATTCCTAAGTTTATAGGAGCAAGGAAGAGCAATTATATTGATATCATGTTCCTGGAAGTTGGGAGAACCAGAAATATTTCAGAATAGCGTGTAAGTGTGAACAACTACTTCCAAGATCACTACTAATACTTTTTGGCACTCAGTAAAATATCTCTTCAAAACTTCTAGTAAATAGATATATTAAAAAATTATTTCACTCATCCTTACTAAGAGCATTCACTGTGTAGGACATTATAGATTTATTTTATTATTTATTTTTTTTTTTGGCCGCGTTGGGTCTTCACTGCTGTGCGTGGGCTTTCTCTAATTGCGTTGAGCGGGGGCTACTCTTCATTGTGGTGCGCGGGCTTCTCATTGTGGTGGCTTCTCTTGTTGTGGAGCACGGGCTCTAGGCGCGCGGGCTTCAGTAGTTGTGGCTGGCAGGCTCTAGAGCGCAGGCTCAGTAGTTGTGGCTGGCGGGCTCTAGAGCGCAGGCTCAGTAGTTGTGGCTGGCGGGCTCTAGAGTGCGGGCTTCAGTAGTTGTGGCTTGCGGGCTCTAGAGCACAGGCTCAGTAGTTGTGGCGCATGGGCTTAGTTGCTCCACAGCATTTGGGATCTTCCCGGACCAGGGCTCGAACCCGTGTCCCCTGCACTGGCAGGTGGATTCTTAACCACCGCGCCACCAGGGAAGCCCTGTGTAGGGCATTATAAACTAGTCTATTGTAAAACAATATAGATGACAAGTTTTGTATTCTGAAATCAAATTCAACAGGCTATTATCATCATAATGAAATATTCATATGCTTGTATTTGTAGGATCTCTTAGAGATAAGGGTCGAACTAATGCAGTGGTTGAAGAAATGGAAAGTAGAGGGTGACCTCAAAAAAATGTTAAGGTGTTTGAAGCAATGTAATTTTATGACTAAAAAAGTGGGAAATAGATGAGAAGGACCAAGGAGGATAGGGAGGTTTCCTACACTGGGAGTCTTATTGGAATGGTGGTGTCATTGCCTATTTAAGGGAATACAGTAGTAGCTGGTGTGAAGAGACAATTAGTTTGACTTTTGAAATACTGAATTTCCAGATGTCTACGGGAAGCTCTGCTCTAGGTAAACCTCCCTTTGCTAGGAATGGATAAGGGCAGGAGAGGAGACTGGGAAGGGAGAGTCTAAAACATTGTGTTATGTAAGTGAAGGGAGGGTGAGTTTTTTTTTTTTTCAAATCTTTTTTTTCTTCTTTTTCAAATTTATTTATTTATTTTTGGCTGTGTCGGGTCTTCACTGCTGTGCATAGGCTTTCTCTAGTTGTGGCGAGCAGGGGCTACTCTTTGTTGTGGTACCGGCTTCTCATTGCAGTGGGTTCTCTTGCTATGGAGCATAGGCTCTAGGTGCGCAGGCTTCAGTAGTTGCAGCATGTGGGCTCAGTAGTTGTGGCTCGCGGGCTCTAGAGCACAGGCTCAGTACTTGTGGCACACGGGCTTAGTTGCTCCGCGACATGTGGGATCTTCCTGGAACAGGGATCGAACCCACGTCCCCTGCATTGGCAGGAGGATTCTTAACCACTGCACCACCAGGGAAGTCCAACTCTGAGGTGTTTAAATGTAAACAATTTTTAACCTTCTTCAAGCGCAGGCACCCATGCCCCCTCCACCCTCTAAGCATCTCTGTATTATCATTATTTTACTTCAATAATGTCTACAGTTCAGCATTTTAACATGACATGTTAAGATGAAAAAAAACCCTTGAAATGAAGGTGAGAGATAATGTAACAATATGTACCAAAAGATGGGCAACAGAAACGAAGGAATCTAAAAAAGATCTGCAGTGTAACAATCTGTTAGTGTGCCTCTAGCACTGTCTAGGGGAGAAACAGACTAGTGGAGAAAAAAGGATTCAAGAATATGTTGTATTGGACAGAATACAGGATGCTGGTTAAAATACAACCTTTACCACTAACTAGTACTCACATCTATATAGTGCCTCCTATTCACCAGGGACTGTGACAGGTGTTCTAAGTATTTTTATCTTGGAATCATTATGAAAATCCAAAAGCTAGGTTTGTTGGCCCCAAATTGAAGTTAAAGGAACTGAGGATTAAAATGTTAAAAAACCTGTTCAAGGTCAAAGTACAGAAAGTGGAGAATTGCAAGTTCACCCGTATGGGTCTTATTTCAAGGCCAAGGCTCTTTCCACTATAGCCAATAGACCCCAACCTAGTTGTGCATCACAATTGCCTGGAGAACATCAAAACACGTTTCTGGTTTCCCACTAAAGATTGTCTCAGAAGATAGTTATATTAGTATAGTACTTTTTTCTCAGGGTTGTTGTTAGGATTAAATGTAATAAAGTATATTGCACTGTTTGATAAACTTCAAGTTTAACATAGTCTTCTAATTTAATGATGTTATTACACGTGATTGTCTAATTCCCTTTCTTTTGATTTTATGGTCAGAAAATAATTTTCTGATAAGTAATTAGGCTTACCAAGTGCCTTGAAACCAGAAAAGGGTGCCCAGAACGATGTATTTTGGCTTGATAACCACATTATAAATTAACACATTTAATTTCTAGCTTATAAATCAGCATTCTTGTGAGTCTGACCAGCGCTAGTCAAATTCCCCCAGTTTAATCATCCCTTTGTTAACAGAAAAAACAAAGTTTTGAAATCAGCAAAGCTGACGAATGGAGTTAGAGCAGAACACATAGTTTTAATTGGGAGTAGAATATCAGGTTTTTGTCCTGGAGGTCGGTTTTGTGAATACGTTACAAAATTAACTCATTCTAATGCAAGACCACCTTTTCTCAGCGTTAGTAGATGATGTTTTTCTTGGTTCCAACACATCATAGCTAGATTATGTTGAACCAGAAATGTAGTAGGGCTACAACTCCTGTCGCTTTAAAACGCCTCCTCCTCTTCTCACCTCCACTTTCCCCAACAATAGCAGTATGTTTACCAAGAAAGGGCTGGTCTTCTATCCCCAAACAAATTCTAAAGCATTATTTCTACTTGCAAGTAGGGTTTGTAGTACGTTGTATTTAAATTAGCATTCTTCCCCTTCCCACCACGAACTTCTGATAGTTTGCTTGTAGGCAAAGACCCCCCCCTTTTTTTTTTTGCAATATTCAAAAAGGCACTCAGCAGGCACTTACTAAATGCATGCTCCTTGAAGAAAAGTTAAGCGGTTTCCCTAAAACCACACAGATCAAAGGAGTGGGGGAAGGGGGGACTCAAAAGTGCCTGTTACACCCAGTCACACTCCCATAATTACCGGAACCGCCTCCATCCCAGCCGTAGGACAGGGCTTTCAACGGGACAAGAAAGGAACACCAGGGAGGTGAGAGCCAGGAAATCGGGAGAGGTGCCTCTCCCGGCATGCTCTGCAACACACTGAGGGGCGCCAGAAATATCCCGGCGTGCATCGGGGAGCGCCCAAGGGCGATGGTTCCCGGCTCCTAGAGGGGCACGCGAAGTTAAAGCGGTAGGTGTGAGCTTACTTAGTTTTGAGACCCCGCTTCCTCCTTTCCCCTTTAGGAACGTAATCCCATAACGGCTGAAAAGGAGGTCCTCTTAACTACCCTCCCTTTCCGCGTGCGAACGACTTTCGGCGCCGCTTCGAGCACGGTGCCAGGTGATTAGTGGTTAGGGGCGGGCCTGAGCCGATCACATGACCAAACCTGGCCGCCAATGACTAGCCGGGTGGTCCAGCAGCGCGAGGATTCCCGGACCCGTGAGCGGAGCGGCGCGTGGGCTCGCTCCGGTCGGCTCTGGCAGGTACGCGCAGGCGCCCTGGTTGCCACGCGCCCCGTCTGTCCCCACGCGCCCAGCGGCGCGTACTTGGCGCGAGGTGTTAAGAGTCTGTCTGGTTGTTTTTGTGGGTGGGGGGGAAGGAGAGGGTGGGGGGGCGATGGCGTCACGTGGACGCCACAGCCAATCGCACTCCGAGGCGCACCCACAGCTTTCCCCGGCGCCCCGGGGTGCGACGTGTTCAGTGAGGTTCGGCTCTGCCCTGCAGGTCCCAGTACTCTTTCGAAGCGCGTGTGCGGCCTGTAAAGTCAGGCCGCGGGTTTTCGTGGCGTCCTGCTCCACTGTGAGCACGGACGACAAGTTCTCGGCAAAATGGCTGCTGGAAAGAGTCGCCTAGCAGGGGGAGCGCTGGGGCCGCGTGAAGGTCACATGACGAGGTTGGCAGCGCGTGCTGCTGGCGCGGGGAAGGGGGGAGGGTGGAAGGGGGGAGGGTGGAGGGTGGAGGGTGGGAGGGGAGAGGCGTGGCCAGTCATGTGCTCTCGGCTGCGCCGTTCCTTGGTTTTCCAGCGCCTTTGCTTTGGCCGGACTGGCTGCTTTTACTCCTCCCACCTCGAAGCGTGGCAAGCGTTGGTGAGAAGCTGTGTGGTGTGGTGGAATGAGTAGGGTTCTGGGAACGAGGAGACCTCGGGTGTAGGCCTTTGGCTACCTTTGCAGTTAGCAAGTCATGTTGCCACTCTTGGCCTCTATTTTCTCGTATTTTAGCTCTGTATAGGAGTTTTTTTTTTTTTTAAGGCCCTTAAAAGGTGTATGACCTGTACCTCATCCCAGTGTCATGCTGATAGCCAAATAATTAAAAACGAACAGGTCATTAATAATCATGAGACAAGGCGGCCTTCCCACAGGAGCAAACCCACAACAATCCCCCTTCCTCCATCATTACAGGAAACTTGATTTAGGTAACTTGTTATAATATTCTGGGCATGTCTGTCCATATTTAGCAGTAGGATTTATACTCTGTACCTGCCCACTATCTCATTTGAAAAGTATTCTGTCTTTTAGACGTCTAGTCCCTGTGTGTTTTCCTGGAAAGAAATCAAGAGATAAGTAGTATTGTCATAACTGTGGAGATGGGGAAATAAAAGGAGTTAGAGGGCACATGCCTATGCTCCATAACGCTAACTAGAAAGAAGTCTTATGAACTTGGCGGGCCAATTTTTTGAGGCTTCCTGCTACCAGCCTTTGGTGTTTTTCATAGTTCTCAGCTTCCAGTTTCACCTCTTCATTTTACCAAGGGTCAAGGCCTTAGTGAAATGAAGCAGGCATAAATTATGTATTTTTCATATCATTGCTTATGCTTTATAGTACCCTTTGACGTATCTTAAAGAGCCTTTGAATTTTGTGGGAGTACAATCTGGAAAACATTTATTGAGCAATAATAATAATAGTTGTCACTTTTGAACTATTATAATAATAGTTAACATCTTTCTAGTGTAGTACTTTATATGTCTTAATTGATTTACTTGTTGTAACAAACCTGTGTTAATTACTATTATCTCCATTTTACCAGTGAAGGAAACAGCAACAGAGAGATTAAGTAACTTGTACAAGGTCATATGACTGATAATTTACATAATTCCAACCAGTATTCCTTTTGAAAACTTGACATAATGATTCTAAATTTCATTTGGAAGAATGAACTTATAAAGTACGAAAATTTTTGAAAGATGAAAGTTAAAGGGGGGGACTTGTACTAGTGAATATACAAATAAAGCTATGATAATACAATAAGTGGTAACTCTGGAATAGACAGAGCAGTGGGACAGAATAATAAATCTAGAAATATATAAGACTATTTAGTATTATACAGGTGGCATTTCATGTTGAGAAAGAATTTTGAAATTGTGTTGGAATAATTGGCTAATCATTTGAAAAAAATAAAATGGAATCCTACCTTAAAATGTAAATAAACTAAAATCTGGGTGAATTAAATATAAAATATGAAGTCAAAATTATGCTTTCAAAACAAAAATGGGTGAACAGTTTTCTAATCTTGGCATAGGATGAGCTGTTCTAAGCATGATTGCAAAGGCAGATTGATAGAATTATTACGTAAAACAACCCGTAGTTGGCAACAACACCATCAAGTTAAAAGACAGATTTACTCATTTAGTATTCATTTGACATATTTATTGAGTATGTACGATGTGACATGCAGTTTTTCAGGTGTAGGGGATCCAATGATAAGTAAAGCCAGGCAAAATGTGGGAAAAAAATTTGCACCACGTGTTGGACCCAGAAGATTAATGACATGAGTATCTAATAGATTGTCAAAAGACCTGAATAGGTAGATCACACGCATAGAGAAATAAAAATAACTAATAAAGATAAAAATACATTCTTTTCCACTTATAAGCAAATAACACAAAACAACACCCCCCCAGCAGATTAGCATACATGTGTTAAAATATTAATATCTAGTATTGGCATAGGAGTGGGGAAATTGGCATATTCATACACTGCTGTTGGTGGGTATTTACATTTGAACATCCTTTCTGGAGAACATTTTGACTATATTTATTGAAAGCATTAATAACCTATATGTCCTTTCACTCAGCTGCTCCTCTTCTTTATTAAGGCACTAATTGGTAAGTTTGCAAAAATGTTCATTAAGAGTTGTCTTCTTTTTTTTTGGCTGTGCCGTGTGGCATACGGGATCTTAGTTCCCTGACCAGGGATGGATCAATGCCCCCTGCATTGGGAGCGTGGAGTCTTAACCACTGGACCACCAGGGAAGTCCCTGTAGTATTTTTTTATAGTAGCAAAAAACTGGAAAAACTTAAGTGTTAAATAATGGGGGGTTGGTTAAATAAATAAGATGCCTTCATAGAGGGTCATACTCTGTAGATAGTAGACATGATAGCGATTTCTAGTAATGACTTGGAAAGCACATTATATATATTGTTAAGTGTAAAAAGCAGGTTATAAAATGATGTGCAGTGTGATCACATTTTTGTAGCAATATACCTCTATGTGTCTGTTTACATAGAAATCTAAAATGGTATATATCAAACATAAACTAACGGTGATTTTACTTGAATGGTAGGATTTTTGGAGGAATTTAATAAAAAAAACTTGTTATTTTTTGGAACAGTTTTAGGTTTATAGAAAAATTGCAGAGACAGTATAGAGAGTTTCCAAATACCCAGCACCTAGTTTTCCCTATTATTAACATGTTATGTTAGTATGGTATATGCGTTGTAATTAATGAAGCAAAATACATGATTATGAACTAAAGTAATAATTTAATCAGATTTCTTTAGTTTTTATCTAATACCCTTTTTCTATTCCAGAATCCCATCTAGGATACCACCATACTTTTTTTTAAATGTACTAATGCTTTGTTGGTGGGTGATATTACAGGGAAGAAGGTGTCAGGGGAAAAAGGAAGTGAGGTAGGGAAAAAGTAAAAACAAATATAAGGCATGTGTGACCCAGATGGCCATAACTTCGCAAACAAAGCTGGCTGCCTGATCTTCCAAGGCATCTCCAGAGAGTTCATACGAAGCTCTTGCCTCTCAGAACCTTCCGTTACACAACCACAATACTTTTAGCTCTCTTAGGATCCTCTTGGCTATGATAGTTTCTTAGACTTTTGTTTTTGATGACCTTGATAATTTTGAGGAGTACTGGTCAGATGTCCCTGAGTTGGGATTTGATGTTTTTTTCATTATTAGACTGGGGTTAGAGTACATACTATCAACATGACTTGTCACTCTTGATGTTGAACTTGATCACCTGCCTGTGAATTTGGTTTTTAAATGTTTGCTTTTCTGTAATTTCTATTTTTTTTTGGTAATTTCTATTTTTAAAAATAATCTGTTACTTGTTTTTGGTATAACAAAAAGTATTTGTTATAATACTCTGGGCATGTCTGTCCATCTTTATCAATAGCATTTATAGTAAACAGTACATTGATAAGCTAATAATATAGAAAGACAATAATAGAAGTTACAGTTAAAGAAAAAATAACTGGCCAAATTGCTGGAAGGGCTAATTATAGAAAGGAATTAAAGGCATTAGTACAGTATAGCTTGTTTTAACAGTCTTTAAACTGTTTTAGGAAGAACAGCCTGGCAACCATGAATTATGCATAACAGGATGAAAATATAAATAAGATAGGTAAGGCCTATTAGGTAAATTCATTCATTCAACAACAAATAATTAATGAGCCCTACTGTATATTATACCAGGTGTAGGGATTGAGCAGTGAATAAGGCAATGTCTTATTTATAATGGGAATTTGTAGTCTAGTAGATAGACAATAAAGTAATAAATAATATGATTTCAGATATTGTCAAAGTGCTGTGAATAAAATAGTACTATTGGATAGAGAGTGGTGGTGGTAGGCTTGGTGGTTCTTTTACATAGGTCACGAGGTAAGGATTTTCTGAGGTAACATTTGAGGATAAAGAGACCTGAATGATAAGGAGCAAGCCATGCTAACATGTGGAGCATTTCAAGCAGCGGGAATACTAATGCAAAGATTCTGGGGCAAGAATCAGTTTGGGATTTTTCAAGGAAGTGCAGGAAGGCTAGTGTGCTGGAGTTTGGAGACTGCTGCAGTGTTAATTGGTGGTGGTGGCAGTGGTAGGGTAGGGTAGCAGGAAATGACACTGGGAAGCTGGTGGGTCTCAGATGGTATAGAGCCTTGTAGACCAGAAGGGCTTTGTATTTTATTCTAAGTGTGGTGGGATCCATTGGACAGTTTTAGGAAGAAAAATTATACAATACAATTTATGTTTTAAAAAGATTACTTTGACTACTGTAGAGGAAAGAGGGGCAGCAGGAGACCATTCAGGAAGCCATTGGAATGGTATGATGAAGTATGGTGGCTTTGGGTCAGGGAGGCAGTGATGGGGACAGTGAGAAGGGGTTGGATTCAGGGTATATGTGGAAGGTAGAACCAATAGAATTTGCTGATAGATTAGTTGTGAGAGGTGAAAGAAAAAGTGGGATCAAAGATTATTGCAAGGTTTTTAGCTAGAGCAACTAGTGCCAGGTAGAGAGATGGAAAACTGGAAGGAGCTAGTTTGGGGTTTAAAATGAACAGTTTAGTTGGATACGTTGAATTTGAGATGCTCACTGGTTATCCAGGAATAGATAGTTGATTGTTCAGTCTAGAGCCCGGAGTCAAAGTCATGGCTGTGAATATACATTTGGGATGTCATCAATACATATGATGGTGTTTAAAAACCTGGCTCTGGTGAGAAGAGGACCAGTGACTGAGCCCTGAGACTAAGCTGAAAGCATGGACAGAGGAATAAGTCACACTTAGATTTCTTTTGTATCTGCATCAGCACAGTATTTACTGTGTCTATATGGTGTTTTATTAAATAAAGCCTTTGAGATGGTTGTAATGTACCTTAGGCTCTTCCTGCTACATAAACTGATTCTTCAGGTTTTTGTGTCTGTCCTACTTGAAGATTTCTACCTTCTCTACGTTACCTGGGGGCATAAACTCCAAATTTCATAGTTTAGCGTACCAGACCTATCATTGTTGAACTCTACCCTACCTTTCTCTCTTTATCCTCTTTCCTCTTTATCATTCCTGTCATGCCCAACATGTTCTGCATGTGTATAGCCCTTTATTTGCCTAGAATCCTTTTTTCTACCCCTCTTCCTGCTTATTGCCTCAAACTCCTACTCAGTCTTCAATGTCTAGCTTAAATTTGCTATATAATTTCCCCAGATTTCCACAGATAGAAGTTGGCTCTTCCATGCACAGTACTTCCTCAGCTCTGTTGTTGGTACTTTAATTTATAGCAGAATATAAAGTTGGTTGATTTTTTTTTTAAACTTTGAAAGACATTTATTTATTTATTTTTAAAATTAATTAATTTATTTTTGGCTGCGTTGGGTCTTCATTGCTGTGCGTGGGCTTTCTTTAGTTGCGGCGAGCAGGGGTTATTCTTCGTTGCGGTGCGCAGGCTTCTCATTGAGGTGGCTTCTCTTGTTGTGGAGCATGGGCTCTAGGTGCATGGGCTTCAGTAGTTGTGGCTCGTGGGCTCAGTAGTTGTGGCTCGCGGGCTTTAGAGCTCAGTCTCAGTAGTTGTGGCGCACAGGCTTAGTTGCTCTATGGCATGTGGGATCTTCCCAGACCAGAGCTTGAACCCGTGTCCCCTGTATTGGCACGCGGATTCTTAATCACTGCGCCACCAGGGAAGCCCCAAGTTGGTTGATTTTGATTCATTTGTTTCCCCAGTGCTTGGTATGCCCAATCTAATGCTTTGAAAAAGTTTAGAAGTTTTGTTTTGGCGAAAGAGAGTAAATAACTAAAACCAGATCTTATAATACTAGATGTTATAATATACAATCATATGGATCATTAGCTGAGATATTTAGATTTTTTTTATGGTTTTATGAGTTGTTGGTTTTAATGATATTTATTGTGATGGAATTTAGCCAGTACAAAGTTTAATGAAATGATGTCAGTTAGGAGTCTTAGTTCAGAGACATTTTAGGAATGGTTTAATCTCTAGAGTTGAATAATGCTTATTCTTTGGAGGCAAGCTATTATATAATAAATTTTTCCTCCACTTGCCCACTTTCCCACCCACCTTCTCAGGAGTCAGGAATTTTATTTTAACATTACACATGTTCTTTGAGCTCTTTGCTAGAGGAGAAACCTAATGTAATAAATCCAGTAGAATTAGCAGTACTCAGCCCAGAAATGTCCTTTTAATTGTTGCACAGAGAGAGGCTTAATGGTGTGTATTGTAGGTGTGAGGGTTTCAGTCTGTGAACTCAAGTAGGGTTAATTATTTTGTCATTCAATTGTAAGCATGTATCGAGCACCCACCATATATGGGCACTGTATGAGGTGCTGCGGGGGACACACAAAAGAAGTAAAAGTCATGGTTCCCTGCACACGAATCCCTGACAATTTAGTCAAGGAACTGAAACATAACATTAAAAAGGAATTTAATCTTAACAAACAGTATATCAGTAAGTGCAAAGTACTGTGGTATAAATCAAAGACTTTGCATTTCTTAAGCCCATAATTATATTCTCAGAGCTATATGCAGTCTTATCTTGCATCAGTTTTCAACATTTTGACCTGACTTGCAAGCTCTGCATTTTCACTTGTCCTTTAATATTTTTAGTTTCAAAAAGATACTATTGATTTGACTCTTAAAAAACATTTTTTTTAAGTTAGTAAATCTTTTTTTTTTTTTTTTAATTAATTTATTTATTGGGCTTTGCTGTGTCTTAGTTGCGGCACGCGGGATCTTTAATTGCGGCATGTGTTCCCCGACCAGGGATGGAACCTGGGCCCCCTGCATTGGGAACATGGAATCTTAGCCACTGGACCACCAGGGAATCCCTGATTTGACTCTTTGATGTGTTGAAAGCCCTGTATAGGAAAAGAGTGCCCTGCCAGTACATTGCTTTCCAACATTTTATTCCTTCACGTCTGTAAAGCAAATAGGTAATTTGAAAAGGTAGAATGCCATTTAGTCTTTACAAGTGTGATAGATATAGTTTTGCTGTGTGTAGGTTTTCTTAGACATATTTTCTCCTAACTGAGGCTGTGGGGGTTGGGCGGTGGGGGGAGGGTAGAAGAGTATAGAACGTAGAGAAGAAATTGTGTGTGTGTATGAATATGAGTTTAAAAGCACTTATTTTGGGATTTGGATTATAAAAGCAGTTTTCTTTTCATTTGAGAAGATATGAAAAACATAGATAAGCACAAAGAAGAAATAAAAATATGCTAACTCCCACTGTTAACCTTATTGGTATGCTTCTAGGCTTTTTTTTTTTATTAGCAAGTTTTGTTTTTTAATAAATAAAATGAATAGTTCAGCTACCTTTAGAAATGAGTAGATAATTGTCTTTACGTAAGGTGGATCTAATCAGATTACTCTCAATAAAATTCTTTGGTAGCTTCTCATAATAAATGGAATCAAGTTGAGGCAAGTTCAGATTCTTTAGCCTAGTACATACAGCCCTCTACCTTACAGCTTATCTCATTTACCATGTGTCTCCCTTGTACACATCTTTGTTCTATCCATACTACATGTACTACTTGCAGGCCTCTAGACCAGGGGTTGGTAGACTTTTTCTGTAAAGGGCCAGATAATAAATATTTTAAGCTTTGTGGGCCTTACTGTTTTTGTCAACAACTACTCACCTGTGCTGTGGTAGCATGAAGGCAGCTATCGACAGTATGTAAATGAATGATCATGGCTGTGTGCAGGGAAACTTTATGGACCCTAAAATTTGAATTTCATGTAATTTTTGCATGTCATAAAATTTTATTTCAACCGTTAAAGAATGTAAAAAGCATTCTTAGTTTGTGGGCTATATAAAAAAAGATGGCAGGACATGGCCTATGGGGGTTGTAGTTTGCTGACCCCTGTTCTAGACTGCCATGATTTCTGTACCTCTGCCTTTATTCACTGTCCCTCACCTCCATTTCTTTCCCTAGTATGACTGTCTTGTTTAGAACTCATTTTAGATGTCATAGTCTCAGGGAAGTTAGAATTTTTTACATCTTTTTGTGGTGATAGAAGTGCTATTCAAACCTCTATTACTGTATTTATTTGACTCTTTTAAAAAATTATAGTAAAATACGTATAATGTAAAATGTACTGTTTTAACCATTTTTAAGTGTACAGTTGTTTGGCACTAAGTATTTTCACATTGTTGTGCAGTCATCACCACCATCCATCTCCAGAGTTTGCATCTCTCCAAGCTGAAACTCTGTACCTATAAAATGCTAATTTATCATTCTCCTCTTGCCCTAGTCCCTGGCACACCATTCTGTTTCTGTCTCTGTTAACTTGACTACTGCAGATACCCCACATAAGTGAAATCATACAAAATATTTGTGTTTGTGGAACTGGCTTATTTCACTTAGCCTAATGTCTTCAAGGTTCATCTCTGTTGTACCATGTTTTAGAATTTCCTTTCTTTTTAAGGCTGAATAATATTCCATTATATGTATATACCACATTTTTTGTGTATCCATTCATCTGTTGATGGACATTTGGGTTGTCTCTAGCTCTTGGCTATTGTGAATAATGCTGCTATCAACATGGATGTACAAACATCTCTTCGAGTCTCTGCTTTCAGTTCTTTTGAGTATATACCTAGAAGTAGAATTGCTGGATCATATGGTAATTTTGTATTCAATTTTTTGAGGAACTGCAATGGCTGCATCATTATGACTAAGTTTTTAATTTTTTTCTGTTGTAGTTTCTTTTTTTAATTGGAGTATAATTGCTTTACAATGTTGTGTTAGTTTATGCTATACAATGAAGTGAATCAACCATATGTATACCTATATCCCTTCCCTCTTGGACCTCCCTCCACCCCCATCCCACCCATCTGGGTCGTCACAGAGCACGAGCTGAGCTTCCTGTGCTTTATAGCATATTCCCACTAGCTATATATTTTACATATGGTAGTGTATATATGTCAATTCTAATCTCCCAATTCGTCCCACCCTTGCCTTCCCACGCTGTGTCCACATGTCCATTCTCTACTTCTTTGTCTCTATTCCTGCCCTGCAAATAGGTTCATCTGTACCATTTTTCTAGATTCCACATATATGCATTAATTTGATATATGTTTTTTTCTTTCTGGCTTACTTCACTCTGTATGACACACTCTAGGTCCATCCATATCTCTACAAATGACCCAATTTCATTCATTTTTATGGCTGAGTAATATTCCATTGTATATATGTACCACATCTTCTTTATCCATTCATCTGTCGTTGGACATTTAGGTTGTTTCCATGTCCTGGCTATTGTAAACAGTGCTGCAGTGAACATTGGGGTACATGTGTCCTTTTGAATTATGTTTTTTTCAGGGTATATAACCAGTAGTGGGATTGCTGGGTCATATGGTAGTTCTGTTTTTAGGTTTTTAAGGAACCTCCATACCGTTTTCCACAGTGGCTATATCAATTTACATTCCAGCCAACAGTGCAAGAGGGTTCCCTTTTCTCCACACCCTCTCCAG
This sequence comes from Grampus griseus, assembly GCF_964374135.1. Lineage (NCBI taxonomy): Eukaryota > Metazoa > Chordata > Mammalia > Artiodactyla > Delphinidae > Grampus > Grampus griseus. The sequence goes on from NC_139018.1 coordinate 85,070,209, forward strand.
CATTTATTGTTTGTGTATATATATATATTTTTTCAGTTTATTTATTTATTTATTGGCTGCATTGGGTCTTGGTTGCTGCGCGTGGACTTTCCCTAGTTGCGGCGAGTGGGGGCTACTCTCTGTGATGTGCCGGCTTCTCATCGCAGTGGCTTCTCTTGTTGCGGAGCACGGGCTCTAGGCACGCGGGCTTCAATAGTTGTGGCACGTGGGATCAGTAGTCGTGGCTTGTGGGCTCTAGAGCACAGGCTCAGTAGTTGTGGTGCACGGGCTTAGTTGCTCCACGGCATGTGGGATCTTCCCGGACTAGGGCCCAAACACGTGTCCCCTGCATTGACAGGTGGATTCTTAACCACTATGCCATCAGGGAAGCCCTGTTTGTATTTTTTTTTTTTTTTTTGCGGTACGTGGGCCTCTCACTGTTGTGGCCTCTCCCGTGGTGGAGCACAGGCTCCGGACGCGCAGGCTCAGCAGCCATGGCTCACGGGCCTAGCTGCTCTGCGGCATGTGGGATCTTCCCGGACCGGGGCATGAATCCGTGTCCCCTGCATTGGCAGGCGGACTCTCAACCACTGCGCCACCAGGGAAGCCCTCTATATTTTTTTGATGATGGCCATTCTGACCGGTGTGAGGTGATACCTCATTGTAGTTTTGATTTGCATTTCCCTAATAATAAGTGATGTTGAGCATCTTTTCATGTGCCTGTTGGCCATGTGTATGTCTTCTTTGGTGAAATGTCTATTTAGGTCTTCTGCTTATTTTTTAATTGGGTTGTTTTTTTTGATGTTGAGCTCCATGAGCTGTTTGTATATTTTGGAGATTAATCCTTTGTCTGTTGCTTCATTTGCAAATATTTTCTCCTATTCTGAGGGTTGTCTTTTTGTCTTGTTTATGGTTTCCTTTGCTGTGCAAGAGCTTTTAAGTTTAATTAGGTCCCGTTTGTTTATTTTTGTTTTTATTTTCATTAGGAGGTGGGTCAAAAAAGCTCTTGCTGTGATTTATGTCAAAGAGTGTTCTTCCTATGTTTTCCTCTAAGAGTTTTATAGTGTCCGGTCTTATATTTAGGTCTTTAATCCATTTTGAGTTTATTTTTATGTATGGTGTTAGGGAGTGTTCTAATTTCATTCTTTTACATGTAGCTGTCCAGTTTTCCCAGCACCACTTTTTTTTTTTTTTTTTTTTTTGGCGGTATGCGGGCCTCTCACTGTGTGGCCCCTCCCACTGCGGAGCACAGGCTCCGAACGTGCAGGCCGAGCGGCCATGGCTCATGGGTCCAGCCACCCCACGGCATGTGGGATCCCCCCGGACCGGGGCACGAACGCGCGTCCCCTGCATTGGCAAGCGGACTCTCAACCACTGCGCCACCAGGGAAGCACCCAGCACCACTTATTGAAGAGGCTGTCTTTTCTTCATTGTATGTTCTTGCCTCCTTTGTCATAAATTAGGTGCCCATGTGTGCGTGGGTTTATCTCTGGGCTTTCTATCTCGTACCATTGATCTATATTTCTGTTTTGGTGCCAGTACCGTACTGTCTTGATTACTGTAGCTTTGTAGTATAGTTTGAAGTTGGGGAGCCTGATTCCTCCAGCTCTGTTTTTCTTTCTCAAGATTGCTTTGGATATTCGGGGTCTTTTGTGTTTCCATACAAATTGTAAAATTTTTTGTTCTAATTCTGTGGAGAATGCCACTGGTAATTTGGTGGAGATTGCATTGTATCTGTAGATTGCTTTGGGTAGTACAGTCATTTTCACAATATTGATTCTTACAATCCAAGAACATGGTATATTTCTCCATCTGTTTGTGTCATCTTTGATTTCTTTCATCAGTGTTTGATAGTTTTCTGAGTATAGGTCTTTTGCCTCCTTAGGTGGGTTTATTCCTAGATATTTTATTCTTTTTGTTGCAATAGTAAATGGGATTGTTTCCTTAATTTCTCTTTCTGATCTTTTCGTTGTTAGTGTATAGGAATGCAAGAGATTTCTGTGCATCAGTTTTGTATCCTGAAACCTTACCAAATTAATTAATTAGTTCTAGTAGTTTTCTGGTGCCGTCTTTAGAATTTTCTCTGTATAGTATCATGTCATCTGCAAACAGTGACAGTTTTACTTCTTTTCCAATTTGTATTCCTTTTATTTGTTTTTCTTCTCGATTGCCATGGCTAGGACTTCCAAAACTATGTTGATTAATAAGAGTGGTGAGAGTGGACATCCTTGTCTTGTTCCTGATTTTAGTGGAAATGCTTTTAGATTTTCACCATGGAGAATGATGTTTTCTGTGGGTTTGTCATATATGACCTTCATTATGTTGAGGTAGGTTCCCTCTATGCCCATTTTCTGGAAAGTTTTTATCATAAATGGGTGTTGAATTTTGTCAAGGGTTTTTCTGCATCTGTTGAGATATGATCATATGGTTTTTATTTGTTAATTTGTTAATATGGTGTATCACATTGATTGATTTGTGTATATTGAAGAATCCTTGCATTCCTGGGATAAATCCCACTTGATCATGGTGTATGATCCTTTTAATGTGTTGTGGATTCTGTTTGCTAGTATTTTGTTGAGGATTTTTGCGTTTATGTTCATGAGTGACATTGGTCTCTAATTTTCTTTTTTTGTGATATCTTTGTCTAGTTTTGGTATCAGGGTTATAGTGGCCTTGTAGAACGATTTTGCGGGTATTCCTCTCTCTGCAATTTTTTGGAAGAGTTTAAGAAGGATAGGTGTTAGCTCTTCTCTAAATGATATAATTCACATTGAATATGGTAATTCTATATTTAGTTTTTAGAGGAAGTTCAATGCCTTCATCATTATGACTGAGTTTTTTAAAATAAACTGTTTTGGGGAATAACTTTAGATTTATAGAGAAGTTGCAAGGATTATATAGAGTTTCTCGCTACTCCTCATCCAGTTTTCTCTAATGTTAACATCTTACATTACCAGGGTACGTTTGTCAAAACTGAGAAACCAACATTGGTACTATTAAGTAAACTGCAGACTTTATTTGGATTTTATTAGTTTTTCCATTAATGTCCTTATTATGTTTCTGGATGCACTTGAGGATACTACGTTGCATTTAGTCGATGTTTTGTTTTATTTATTTATTTTTAGTCTATATGTTTTTTATTGTTTCCCTAGTACTTAGCACAGAGCATGGTACATAATAGAGCACAGTGTTTCTTGAATGAATTAATCATCTTTTAATTTTTCTCTCTTGGGGAATGTTCATTAACTTTCCTTTAGATTTACTTAATTGATTTATTTACCCTTATATCTTTTCATTCCTTGACTGTTTCTAAGGTCTGTTGCAATTTTTTTTCCACTAATTTTTTTTGAGGAAAAGTAATCATGGTATATGTGGCAAAGACCGCTGTCTATTCACATCTGCTCTCTCCTTGGTGCGCATTGCTAGTCAGAATCCCCCAGTCTCCTTTGCAGTTTGATGAGACCACAATGACTTAAATTTTCTCTAGTGGAATGTGACTGGAAATGGGCCTGACGTCCTTCATGTGTTCCTCTTTGTCCGCCTCTCCTGGCTATCTGGGATCCAACATCAGGGACAACCTTGGAAGCCTTGTACTCAAGATGGTGGAACTGCTGTCAGCCTGAGTCCTAGAATGACTCTGGAAGAGAATTGGCTTAACTAATGACCTGAATATTCACTCACCAGGCTAATATTTTGAGATCAGTTTGTTAGCCTGCCCTACGCTTTCTAATAAGTGTGTTACGTGGTCAGCTCTGAATAGGATCTATATGAACGTTGAGTATTTATCTAATTAGAATTATATAATTATATTGGAAAGACTGGGGGATGGGAAGTGTGCACATGTATGGAAATATGAAGTGGAAGGAGAGGTAAATCTAATCTATAATGGGAAGTTAATAGTGCCTAAAACTGGAGAAAAGAAATGGAAAAAGCATATTGTGATATGGAGGTATATGGCAGAAGATTCATTCACAAAAGTTGAAAATTTTTGCCCCTTGGAGTTGGGAAATTGTTGGGGTGGAGGACCATTTTTTTAAAAAAATAAATTTATTTATTTTATTTTATTATTTATTTATTTTATTTATTTTATTTTTGGCTGCGTTGGTCTTTGTTGCTGCACATGGGCTTTCTCTAGTTGCAGCGAGCGGGGGCTATTCTTCGTTGTGGTGAGCGGGCGTCTCATTGCGGTGGCTTCTCTTGTTGTGGAGCATGGGCTCTAGGTGTGTGAGCTTCAGTAGTTGTGGCACATGGCCTCAGTAGTTGTGGCTCCCGGGCTCTAGAGTGCAGGCTCAGTAGTTGTGGTGCACAGGCCTTGTTGCTCCGCGGCATGTGGGATCTTCCTGGGCCAGGGCTCGAACCCGTGTCCCCTGCATTGGCAGGCGGATTCTTAACCACTGCACCACCAGGGAAGCCCAAGGACCATTGTTTTTTGTAATAAGCCTTTGTACTTATTCAACTCTTTATGTTCATGGATAACTTTGATAAAAACAAAAATTCAATTAAAGATATTTGGTAAAGAACAACCACAAAAAACCCCAGTCAAATTCAGATTCTCCTTTATAGAAGCCACAAAGTTGATCAGTTTTTGCTAAATAAATCTGGTAACAGGGAGCTTTACCACTTCATGAGGAAACTTGTTTCATTGTTGGGTAGTTTTAGAGGTCAGAAGGTTATTCCTTATGCTGATGTGAAACCTTCTATAGAAACTTCCATTCCAGGACGCTCTAGAATATATGGAATAGTCTATATCTGCTTTCATGACAACCTTCAAGTGATTCTTTAAATTATCTTCATAATCTACCCCATATCATTTTTTAAAAAAGAAATTTATTTATTTATTTATTTTTGGCTGTGTTGGGTCTTCGTTGCTGCGCGCGGGCCTTATCTAGTTGCGGCGAGCGGGGGCTATTCTCTGTTGTGGTGCGCGTGCTTCTTATTGTGGTGGCTTCTCTTGTTGCAGAGCACAGGCTCTAGGGTGCGTGGGCTTCAGTAGCGGTGGCCTTTGGGCTCAGTAGTTGTGGCTCGCGGGCTCCAGAACACAGGCTCATCAGTAGTTGCGGCTCACGGGCTTATTTGCTCTGCGGCATGTGGGATCTTCCCGGACCAGGGATTCAACCCATGTCCCCTGCATTGGCAGGTGGATTCTTTTTTTTTTTCTTTTTAACATCTTTATTGGAGTATAATTGCTTTACAATGGTGTGTTAGTTTCTGCTGTATAACAAAGTGAATCAGTTATACATATACATACATCCCCATATCTTCTCCCTCTTGCATCTCCCTCCCACCCTCCCTATCCTGCCTCTCTAGGTGGACAGAAAGCTGATCTCCATGTGCTATGCGGCTGCTTCCCACTAGCTATCTGTTTTACATTTGGTAGTGTATATATGTCCATGCCACTCTTTCACTTCGTCCCAGCTTACCCTTCTCCCTCCCTGGGTCCTCAAGTCCATTCTCTGTGTCTGCGTCTTTATTCCTGTGGCAGGCGGATTCTTAACTGCGCCAGCAGGGAAGGAAGTTCCTACCCCTACATCTTAAATTTTCTAGGCAATGATAATGAAAATCGTCTTTGATTTTGAGACTGATTATCACCAAATCCTTCCAAATTCTGGTTCACTGGCTCGTGACTGTCCTGTAGATGTTGAGTTTTTGGTTCTGCTGCAATTGGCTGTGCTGCACAAACCTTTACTGCCTGGTGGCCTTAATGTGCAGCCGGTGTTCCTGTGTGATCTTCTCAAGAGCTGACCTCAGTGGTGCCTTTGGGATTATCAGTGTTGACCTTATAACTGCCCTTATTGTCCTGTTTGCTTCTCCTGATACCACTGAAGTTCCTATTAAGTTTCCGAAAGGTTAGCCTCATGCTTTTAATTTCTTACAGAAGACTTACAAGGAATTTGAGAAAAGTTTCTCCGGGCTTGGTAGTGCACTATTACATAGTGCCAGAGGATTCCTTCCTTGCCAGTAGTCAGCCAGGGTTCCTGAATAGAGCCCATGTACTTCTACTCTCTCTCACCTCAATAAGAATTCTCTTTTCTACTTGAGATTTTGCCTGGAGTGATTGGATATGGCCTGTTTCCTTATTATTTAAGCATGTTAGTTCTAATGTTCTGGGTTCCTACTGTCAGTTTTAAAGTCCTCCTGCAGGGACTTTCCTGGTGGTCCAGTGGTTAGGACTCCATGCTCTCACTGCAAAGGGCATGGATTCAGTCCCTGGTCAGGGAACTAAGATCCTGCAAGCTGTGTGGTGTAGCACGCCCCCGCCCCCGCAAAAAAAAAAAAAGTCCTTCTGCAAACCTAACAGCTCACTGCCTACCCTGCCCAAATTTCTCTTGAGAGGGAAATCACTCCCACCCTAGTCCTTTGTTGCGCTTATAGCAAAGGCTGGACATAACATGTGTTGAAGAGTAGAGAAATATTAAGTAAATTGTGGCATTAAAAGTGAAAAACACGTATTAAATACTATGTAGCAACTTGCAAAATATGTTTTCAAAATAATGTTAAATGAAGAGTAGAACCCAAATTGCAAAGACCTGCTTTAAATTATGAAAAAAACCCCAAAGCCTATAAAAATATATACACATGTGTGTAGAAATTCAGAGGAATAAAAAGTCATGGTCAGTGGTAAGATTATAGGTATCTGAAATTATGTATTGATTTTCTGTGTTCTTCATTAGCATGCAAGCTCTAAAAAGTCAGGGATTTTGGTCTGTCCTAGAACAGTGCCTGGCCTGTAGTAGTTTTTCAACAAATCTTTGTTGATTATTTAATGAATTGAATGTGGAGATTTCTTTTTGATGGTTTTCATGTTTAATGCTATAGTAATGCTTGTTTAAATTAAAACAAAAACAAAAATTAAAAAGGAAATTCCCAATGATTTCAACCTTTTGAAAATACATTATAGTTTCTGCATATTCTCAACACCCTTGTTGGCCTTTTCTGGTCCTCTTAAAAGGTGGTGCCCCAGACAGGATATACTAGTCCAGATTTTGGCAAGCCAGTCCAGCATATAGAGGAATATTTTCTTCTCAGGATCTGGATACCACATCTCTATTTTACTTTATTTTTTTTTTTTTTAGTGGTAGGAGTATGGTTTATTAAGCTGTGCCTTAGTATAGGCGCTGGGGCTTGCCCATGGTGCTCTTAATGTACAGAGTCCGGACGTTCTGCCAATTTTTCTTGAGCAATGACACCAGGAAGTTGACAGCTAAGTGGATGTTGTACACAGGCTCATCACTTGTCATCTTCACGTGGCCAACAGCCACTGCCAGACACAACACCTTCTTCATCTGGAACTTGATCGTGGACTTCACTTAATCAACTTTGGCCACCATGTTCTCATTATGGGTCAGCAAGGAAGGGAATTTGCCAGCCTTATTCAGGCCAGGGCCCAGAATTTGTGGGATCTGCTTGATCAGAGGCTCTGAAGCCAAAAAAGCATCATACTTCTTGGGCAGCTTCCTGACCAGTTTCTTATTCTTGTTGAGTTTCTTTAGTGCCTTCATGTCCATATGGGGGATATCCACAGCCTTGGCCTCATCACACAGTGCTGCTGGTGCCCCAGAACACATATAGAGAACTTGGGGCGGGGAGTGGACTTAAGCCTGACGGTGCCTGAGAAGCGTTTGTCCTTCTGAGGGTTATAGTTCTTCAGGCTGATCTGAAGCTGCACCGTCTCCAAAAACTTCTGGCACTTTCACTGGTTCCCATGCAGGACTTCCTGCACTGCCTTGTAGAGGGTGTCGCGGGAGACTTTGCTGCTCATGGTGCCTCGTGCTGAGATAAGCGGAAAAGAGCCACACCTCCATTTTAGAGTTTTTTGCAGATGTGACTTATATCTGCAGTTGGCTTATACTGAACTTAGTTTGTTGGTATTTAAAACTTTAGTTTTGGTAATACATTATAACAATTTCCAGGTCTTTCCCAATAAGTATTTACCTGCTGATATAACAGAACTGGCCATCTTGCCTTTCATGTATTTTTGTTTTCACTGTCCACCTTCATTGGAAGTGCTAAGTAGCAGAACATTCAAAAGTTGGGCAGCCAGAGGATAAAAGAAGCAAAACCTCTGGAAAGTCTACACATTTTATAATTATCTCCAAATACTTTAATGATGACTATACATTTTCTAGGTGCTTTCTTCAGAATTCCTGAAATGGTAGGAAGTTAAGTACTTAGATAAAAATCAGAAACTCATCTTTTGGTTCTGTCTTCAAATAGTGTTGAAAACCTGTTTTTTCCAGGAAAGTGAGCCATTGCAGTCTTACCATTATTTTCCAAATGCTTATCAACTGCCATCAGCTCTTCATTTTTTTTTTTTTTTTTTTGGCGGTACGGGGGCCTCTCACTGCTGTGGCCTCTCTTGCCGCGGAGCGCAGGCTCCGGACGCGCAGGCTCAGCGGCCATGGCTTACGGCCCCAGCCGCTTCGCGGCACGTGGGATCCTCCCGGACCGGGGCACGAACCCACGTCCCCCGCATCGGCAGGCGGACTCTCAACCACTGTGCCACCAGGGAATCCCAGCCCTCCATTTTTCATGGCCATCATTGTTTCTTATATTCATAGACCAGGTGCTGGCAAATTTTTTCTGTAAAGGTCCAGATAATAAATATTTTAGGCTTTGTGGGCCAGAGGGTCTCTGCCTTAACAACTCATCTGTGCTATTGTATCTCAAAACCAGCCACAGACAATACATAGATGAATGGATGTGACCGTGTTCCAGTAAAACTATTTACAAAAGTAGGCATCAGACCTAGTAGTTTGATGATCCCTATCATATACCCACCACCTTTACCATCTAAGAAGATAGAATATGAGGACTCTATGGTGGAACTCATTTTCTTTTAGAATTTTTGAAGGACCTGCTTCTAGCTTCTAGTGTTCCTTTTGAAAAGTCCCTTGCTCTTCTAATTTCGTGATCCTTTTAACATTTTATTTATTTATTTACTTACTTCATGTTCCTTTTTTTTTTTTTTTTTTTTTGCGGTACGCGGGCCTCTCACTGTTGTGGCCTCTCCCCTTGCGGAGCACGGGCTCCGGACGCGCAGGCTCAGCGGCCATGGCTCACGGAACCAGCCGCTCCGCGGCATGTGGGATCTTCCCACAGGCCGGGGCATGAACCCGCGTCCCCTGCTTCGGCAGGCGGACTCTCAACCACTGCGCCACCAGGGAAGCCCTCGTGTTCCTTTTTTTAAACCAGTCATTTTTTCCCCCCTCTCTCTGTGAAGGCGTCTTGTTCCCACCACTTTCTCATCACTTTTCCTCCTCAGTACAGTGGAGATAATGATGTCTACTTTAGGCTTGCTGTGAGAATTGATAAGAATGTAAAGTGCTGAAAACAATGCTTGGCATATAGTAAGCACTTAGTAAATATTTGTTGCTATTATCATCAACATCATCAATATTTTACAAACTGAAATGCCTTTTGCAGTGTTTTGACAGCCCATAACTACCTCCTGGAACTTTTCCTGGAACTGTGGAGTCTTGATTTCATAGACAAAGTGTGGGATAGCTTGAAGTGATACTCTAGGGCTTTAGGATTAGGGAGTGGGAATGGGATAGTCCATAGCCCTGAGCCTAATATAGAGGTTGGAAAATCATGAGAATTTTGTCGCAAGTTGCACTCACTAAATTTGGAAAGAGAGGTCAGAGTACACATGTATGTTTCTCCTCCTCCTCCCAGGATTATGCATGTTAGTGTCAATCAGACTGTTTTCCAAGCTGTTAACTATATTTATATTTTCAAAATGAAAGCTTTTCAGCACTGCAGGTTACTTCCCAGTTCTTTTTAAAGTGTTGTAACTGCGCTTTTATTTTAAATAGTTCTAGTTCTTGCAACCAGCATTTTATATTGCCAGTAAGAATTTAAGATAATTAGATCAATAGAGGTAACCACAGTGCCATTTTCAAATAGTAGATTTGAAAAAAGCAGATTTTTCCAGATTGAAATATTTTCATGCAGAGGCATACTTTATTTTCTCAAGTTCTCCTTAATTCTGTTTCTTGAGTATACTCTGCCTTCTGAGTGGCATGCTAGTAAAGATGTGGATAGGAACAGACATTCTTGTGTCATCTTTATGGAAAATAGGGAATCATTATAAAAATTAATTACTATTTGTTTAAACATTTTTATTTATTTATTTATTTATTTTTCGGTACGCGGGCCTCTCACTGTTGTGGCCTCTCCCGTTGCGGGGCACAGGCTCTGGACGCGCAGGCTCAGCGGCCATGGCTCACGGGCCCTGCCGCTCCGCGGCATGTGGGATCTTCCCGGACCAGGGCACGAACCCATGTCCCCCTGCATCGGCAGACGGACTCTCAACCACTGCGCCACCAGGGAAGCCCAACATTTTTATTTTTGATGAGCCTAAAATTATATGAGATACACTTGCCTTGCCCCCAAAGTTCAGCCTTAATTCAGCTGGTTATTTTACTAGTGTTTGGTCCAGCAAGATAGGAAATCACTCTTACTCTGGGAAAAATAGCCTCCTTTAAGGGATATTTATATGCCAGACATTGTATTAAGCACTATTATCTAATTTAATCTCCTAAGTGGTCTCTTCCTCTAGACTTTGTTCTCCAATAGTATATTCTTAATATAGCAGCCAGAGAGATGCTGTTAAATCAGAGATGCGGTTAAAGTAAGGTCATGTCATGCTAGAACCCTCCAATGGCTTCCTATTTCTGGCAAAATAAAAGCTAAAATCTTCACAGTGGCCTATAAGGTTCTATGTGATCTGATTCCCTCTTAGTTCTCTGACCTCATCTTTTACCACTTACCCCCCCACTCTTTGCTCCAGCTCCTTAGCTTCCTTGCTTTTCCTTAATCATGCCTTTTTCATTTCTGATTTCCTCTGTCTGGAACACTGCATTGCTGTTTCCTCAGTTGTTTCATGTCTTGACTTGAATTTTGCTTTTTGCCCTGTCGTCCTTCTCTGCTTTATTTATTTATGTTTTTCCTGTAGCACCTATCACTAGATAACATATCAAATCATATATTTATTTATTTTGCTTGTTTGATATTTCCCTTACCACCGGGCAGAGATTTTGTCTATCTTGTTCACTGTTGTCTCCGCATCACTTAGGACAGTTGCTGGTGCGCAGAATAAGTGCTCAGGAAACATTTGCTGAGTGAATGACTAAATTGCCACAGTACTGTGGCATGGCCACTGTTATTACCTTCATTCAACAGGTGAAGAAACTGAAGCCCAGAGAGGTTAAATAATTTGCATAGGGTCACATAGCTCTTAACCATCCCCTTGAATGGCTTTATTTCCTGTTATATCTCATGCATTCTGTGCTAAGTCATAGGACACTATTTTTGTGTGTGTGAATATCACATACATATTCAGGCTTTTGTGCTCATGTTGTTTCCTCAGTGGGAGTATTCTCCTTTCCTGCCTCGTACTGAGGTAGAACTTTATTTGCAGAAGAAATGGTACAAATAGAAGAGTCAAAGAGAAGAGTCAAGGGTATGAAGGTTGTTTGGGGAGGTGGAAGGATAAATATTGTGAGCTAAGATCACATGGTGGGACATGCACATATGTTCAGGGAGCAGTTTAGCTAGAATGAGGTTTTGTTTAGGAGTATGATAGGATAGAGAGGGAGAGAGTTACGCCCCTATTACTGGGAGCTTTGAGCTTCACGTTAAGGAGCTAATGTTTTTATCTTGTTGCCCTTTGAAGGTTTTTGAGCAGAAGATTGATAATGTATAACACCACTTTAAAAAATACTTAATTTTGCTATGGTGATGAGAATGCTTTGGAGTGGGAAGAGACTAAAATTAGGGACAATGTTTAGGAGATTATTAAAATGACATAGGCCTTACATGAGATGATAAAGGCTGAAGTTGAGAAGTGATAGTGGAAATAAAGCACAGAGATGAGATACTTAAAGTATAACTTTTAAAATCCAAACTCCTTACAGTGGCCTACAACATGCTGCATGATCTGACCTTTGCCTACCTCTGCAGCCTTATCCCCTGCCACCTTTCTTCTCATTCTCTGCTGTAGCAACACTGGCAGTTCTTTGCTTTGAATGGACTGTTTGTCTTGGCTCTAATGTCTTTGCACTTACCTTCTCTTTCCCTGGAATGTTTTTCTCCAAGTCTGGTTCATTCATTTCTCAGTTAAAATCACCTCTCAGGTCTTTCCTGACCACCAGTTTTTTTTTTTTTTTTTTGGTAGTACGCGGGCCTCTCACTGCTGTGGCCTCTCCTGCCGCGGAGCACAGGCTCCGGACGCGCAGGCTCAGTGGCCATGGCTCACGGGCCCAGCCGCTCCGTGGCATGTGGGATCTTCCCAGACCGGGGCACGAACCTGTGTCCCCTGCATCGGCAGGTGGACTCTCAACCACTGAGCCACCAGGGAAGCCCCTGACCACCAGTTTTAAAGCACCGTCCCTTATTGCTTCATTCTTTGTTGCTATCATCAGAGTATGTAATCATTATCTGACTTTAAAAATGTATTTGTCACTGCCCCTTAGAATGTCAATTTCATGAGAGAAGGGACTTTGTCATTTTCACTGCTATATTCTTGTACCTGGAAACGTACCTGGCCCTTACTAGATTTGAAATAGGACTTAATAAATCACCTGGGTTGGAGGAGTCCTGTAAATCCAGGGTTTTCAGCTTGACTATCTACCATTGATCAAAACAGAAAAATCTGGAGAGATTTTGGTTTTTGAAGGCAAGATGGAGTCTGAGGTGGGGGCACGACATCCAGATGGTATTGTCCAGTAGGCAGTGGGAGATGTATAACTGCACCCTACGAAAATGGTTAGGACTGGAGCTATAATCCTTTTTTTTTTTTAAAATGAACTACAGTGTAACATACATATAGAAAAGTGCAGATATCATAAATGTTCAACTTGTTGAACTTTTACAAAGTGAGTATACCCTTGATGTAGTGCCTAAATCAAGAAAAAATTATTAGCAGCACTCTTGAGGCTCCCTGGTGATGAGCTATAATTTTTTGTTTGTTTGTTTTGTTTTTGCGGTACGCAGGCCTCTCACTGTTGTGGCCTCTCCCGTTGCGGAGCACAGGCTCCGGACGCGCAGGCTCAGCGGCCAGCTGAGAAGCCCTATAATGTCTTAATTGGTATTTATTCTGTATCCTCTTTGATTATAAACACTTTGAGACAAGGACCATACCTATTTCACTTATCAAAATAGTCTAGTAAGGTGATTTTTGTTGATGATTGCTCAGAGGAGTCTTACTTTCATTAATAGTCAACCCAGGGTGAGGAACTGTACTCTGCAGGACTTTCTGTTGATTCCAGTCTTTGCTGTTTTCCTTGTCTCTGAACTCCTATAGCATCAGTCTACTATACTTGATTTAATACTTCATCTATGTTATCTGTGGTTTTTTAGTTTTTTCCATGTGTTCAGTTCATATGTCTATTAGAAAGTTCCTTGAGGTTGGGAACCTTGTCATATACTCCTTCCTCCCTCCCTCCCTCCCTTCGTTCCTTGAAATAGAATTTATTGTGGCTCTGATTATGTACACGTGAGATGTTCTTGCCAGGTGGGCTGGGCTCACATGGCTTGTATAATACATACATCTGCGGGGCCTGCTCTCTGTGGCTGGGAAACGCCCACACTGGCAGTTCAGTCCACCTTCCAAGTTCTCAGCTTCATGGGGTCCTTGGCCACCTTTTTCTCAGCGCAGTTGGCCTCCATCTCCCGCTGATGCTCCTCTCACTTCTTCCAGCTTAGCTCGGTCTTCGCCTGTTGGCTCTCAGTCTCGGCTGGGCACCAGCCTCCTCTGATGTGCTGATAGGGCAGCGAAGGGGTCGCCTTTGTCATTAAGCTCCGGTCCATCCCAGTTATACTTGCTGGCCAGCTGTGTGTCCTCAGGGGGCAGCTCTGGGAGATTTGGCTCCTGCCATCCCTGCTCCCACGAGCCCCTCAGCTTCCCAGCTGCTCCAGTCTGACTCTGGGGCTTTGTGGCCGGGATTGCCGCTCTGCCCAGCCCAGCTGTCTTGGCCCCCAGAAGTCCTGGTGGGCCGACACAGATTTGGCCTCCTGCTCCAAGCTGCCCCAGTCTTCGTCCTCCCATCTGTTGGCAGCACTGCTGTCCTCTTCTGTGTCCTTGCCCTCTTGTATCTCCCAGTGGCCTTAGGTCATGGGTATGGCAGGGACAGGGGTGAGGGCTGGGGAAGGAAGTCCCTTGGGCATGGATCTCTGGGGGACGTTGGTCTCGGCTGGAGCAGCTGTGGGGTGTGCATGGATCAGCATAGAGGTGAGGAAGGAGATCCCTGTCATGGCCCAGCCTGTGCAGCTGGCTGCATGAGAAGTCCACTTTGGCCAGCTGTGTAGGGCCCTCTGACACAGACTCCAGTTTGGACAGGCAGCTTCGAATGGCCTTGAAGGCCTCATCCTGCACAGATGTCTCAGAATCCACAGTGAGGCTGTAAGAGCTCAGGCAGGATCTTGTGGGCTTAATCGTTCATCGAGTAGAGGTTGTGGGTGGCAGTGAAGCCCAAAACACCCGTGACCTGGGATGGTGCAAAATGGTCCTTAGTGGCCCAGCTAAAGGCGGAGGTGAGGACCCTGTTTCTGGTGCTGGTACTGAAGTAGAAGCTGATTTTGCCCAGGCAAATGGTGGTATTGCACCGAATGGGGCCCTGTTCGTCCTTGGCCTGCAGCTGCGTGAAGAGCTTCATCAGCTCCACGGTGAGGTTGGCCTCATTTAGCTTTGGGGCCAGGAGCAGCATGGACTTGACCATCTGCTCCTGGGGGTCATGGAGAGCCTACTCCTATAGGGTCACCACGTATAAGTATTGTAACCAGGGAGCAGCAAATGTGCTAGGTGTCTTATTTCAGGACTGTTGTTCTTTACAGTAAAAGTGATTTGTCAAATGTATAATTAAATGCAATTTAACCTTTATACTTTTATGAAATTTTTCACATTCACTTTTATTTTGAGAAGTCTTCATCAGGGAGTTCCCTGGTGGCCTAGTGGTTAGGATTCCACCCTTTCACTACCATGGCCTGGCAGTGAATCCCTGGTTAGGGAACTGAGATCCTGCAAGCTGTGTGGCATGGCCAAAAAAAGAAAAGTCTCGGGCTTCCCTGGTGGCGCAGTGGTTGAGAGTCCGTCTGCCGATGCAGGGGACACAGGTTCGTGCCCTGGTCCAGGAGGATCCCACATGCCGCGGAGCAGCTGGGCCCGTGAGCCATGGCCGCTGAGCCTGCGCGTCCGGAGCCTGTGCTCTGCAACGGGAGAGGCCACAACAGTGAGAGGCCCACGTACCGCAAAACAAAAAAAAAAAAAAAGAAAAAGAAAGAAAAGTCTTCATCAGAAAGGGTTGATTTAGGAAATATGAACATTATATTACATAATTCTACATACTTCCCAGTGCTGTCCTTGTTCTTGTTCAATATTGTGTAGTTATATTTGTATATCTGTTAATTTTTTTCCTTTTTGGCTCTCTCCAGTGCATTTAAAGTGAAATAACTTAGATGTGACTTTTAAGGAATATATTCATTATATAAACCTAGTTGAGTTTATATAATAGCATTATTACATATATTTTATTAATAAAGTTACTAGATTTGCCTGCCTCCCAAGCACTTAAACTCTAAATGGAGAAAAAAAATAGACAAACATAGAATGCTTTATCAGTGGGATTTTGGGTCTCTACTTAATAGAAATTTGCTTTCATTATATACTTCATAACCTAAGGCAGCTCCTTTTACACAGTTAAAAGTCTGAAAACACTTGAATGTTACTAGGTGTGTCAGGAAGAAACTTTACATGGGCTTCTGCTTCTTAGAAATTTTCAGTATTTTAATTTATTGAGTACCTACTTTGTATAGAACCCTGTGTCAGTTGTTCTGAAGGATACTGAGACTGAATTTCTGCCCCCCAGGTGTTTACTAGCTATAGGATGGGCCATGACCCAAGGCACTGTATGATATGTCCAGTGAGTATTGAGGAAACTTCACTGGAAAAAAAATGAAATTACCAGCAGTTGAATAGTCTGGGTAAACTTGATGGAGAAGCTGTGATCTGAGCTGGACCTTGAAAGATGAATGGGATTTTTCTTTGTGCTAATAAGCACAGTGCACATAGCACTTTATGTGATTTTTTTTTTTCCATTTAGTCTTTCCAGCAACCCTATGAGACAGGTGTAGTTTCCATTCCAGTTACAGAAATGAAGAAACTGGAGATTAGAGTGTATGTTTTCAATGATTCCATATATATGTATGAAAATCATTAAAAAAGAAAAGTCTGGGAGGATACACACCCAATTTAAATATTGGTTACCTCTGGGGAGGGGCACTGAGATTTTGGAGGTGGAGGTCAAAAGGAGGCTTTAGAATTTTGGGTTGTCATTTAAAGGAGATGTATTACAAAAGAAATAAGTATTAAAAGGAAAAATAAGAAACATTTTGGAATTAAAGTAACAGGAAAGGAAATCTCAGGAACTAAAGCTTTTAGAAAAGAATAGAGATCTACTTGCAAAATAGTGGGAGTCAGATTTTGACTGGCTCACTGAATCAAAAAATACAGGCATTTATTGGGACAAAACATTTGATCACCAAAGTTATTGAGTTTACATTAGTTTGTCATGGTGGAAAACAGCAGTTTTTTAACATGATTGTTATATCCACAAAGGTCATAACACTTTTTGGTGCCTTTTAAAAAAAATTTTTTTATTGAAGCATAGTTGATTTACAGCACTGTGCCAATCCCTGCTGTACAGCAAAGTGACTCAGTTATACACATAGAGACATACTTTTTAATATTATTTTCCATTATGGTTTATCACAGGATATTGAATATAGTTCCCTGTGTTATACATTAGGACCTTGTTGTTTATTCTAAATGTAGTAGTTTGCATCTACCAACCTCAAACTCCCAGTCCACCCCTCCCCCCAACCTCGGCAACCACAGGTCTGTTCTCTGTGTCTATGAGTCTGTTTCTGTTTTGTAGATAGGTTCATTTGTGCCATATTTTAGATTCCACATATAATTGATATCATATAGTATTTGTCTTTCTCTTTCTGACTTACTTCACTTACTATGATAATCTCTAGTTGCATCCATGTTGCTGCAAATGGCATTATTTTGTTCTTTTTTATGGCTGAGTGGTATTCCAATGTATATATATTTACCACGTCTTCTTTATGCATTCAGTGGACATTTAGGTTGTTTCCATGTCTTGGCTATTGTGAACAGTACTGCTATGAACATCAGGCTACATGTATCTTTTTTTAAAATAAATTTATTTATTTATTTATTTTAATTTTGGCTGCGTTGGGTCTTTGTTGCTGTACGCAGGCTTTCTCTAGTTGCAGCCAGTGGGAGCTACTCTTCATTGCGGTGCATGGACTTCTCATTGTGGTGGCTTCTTTTGTTGCAGAACACGGACTCTAGGTGCACGGGCTTCAGTAGTTGTGGCTCACAGGCTCTAGAGTGCAGGCTCAGTAGTTGTGGTACACAGGCTTAGTTGCTCCTTGGCATGTGGGATCTTCCCAGACCAGGGATCGAACCCATGTCCCCTGCATTGGCAGGCTGATTCTTAACCACTGTGCCACCAGGGAAGTCCCTATCTTTTTGAATTATAGTTTTGTCTGGGTATATTCCCAGGAGTGGGATTGCTGGATCATATGGTAATTCTATTTTTAGTTTTCTGAGGAACCTCCATACTGTTTTCCATAGTGGCTGTACCAACTTACACTCCCACCCACAGTGTAGGAGGGTTCCCTTTTCTCCACACCCTCTCCAGCACTTGTTATTTGTAGACATTTTAATGATGGCCCCTCTGACCGGTGTGAGGTGGTACCTCATTGTAGTTGTGATTTGCATTTCTCTAATAATTAATGATGTTGAGCAGCTTTTCATGTGCTTACTGGCCATTTGTATGTCTTCTTTGGAGAAATGTCTGTTACCTTCTGTCCATTTTTTGATTGGGTTGTTTTTTTGTTGCATAACATTTTTTTGGATACCAGTATTTTAAAAGTTAGGGAAAAAGTTTAGTTAGGGAGTCCAAGCTTACAGAAAGTGCTCAAGATTTCATTTATTTTGGGGATCAGAATTACAGAGAGTGACTCATTTTTTAAAAAAATTATTTTTATTTATTTATTTATTTATGTTTGGCTATGTTGGGTATTCATTGCTGTGTGCAGGCTTTCTCTAGTTGCGGCGAGTGGGGGCTACTCTTCCTTGCGGTGCGCGGGCTTCTCATTGCGGTGGCTTGTCTTGTTGTGGAGAATGGGCTCTGGGCACGTGGGCTTCAGTAGTTGTGGCACGCGGGCTCAGTAATTGTGGCGCACGGGCTCAGTTGCTCCGTGGCATGTGGGATCTTCCCGGACCAAGCCTCGAACCCGTGTCCCCTGCATTGGCAGGCGGATTCTTAACCACTGTGCCTCCAGGGAAGCCCTTATTTTTAAATTTATCTCAAGGTACAAAGTATTTTCTTTCTCCCTATCTATGGGATGTGACATTTATTCATAATGGTGGCAAGGCAGTGTCAGTTTTGCTTTCTCAGTGCTTTGTTCAAAGTCACGTGGCTAACAAGTGGTGCAGGCGGAATTTGAACCCAGATAATCTGGCTTCGAAGTTCTAGATCTCAGCTATCTTGCTACTAAAAATGGGGAGATAGGAATTCCAAAGGGAGAAGCAGAGTTTACAGAGGAAGATCAGTATAAATTATGTTCAGGTGTAGTAGTAAACCATTGTGATTGAAGGGCAAGATATTTGGCAGGCAATGATGGGAGCTAAAAGATTAAGGGATTCTTTGGGACCACAATGTGGATTATTTTGAAAATCAGGGCAATTAATTGGCCCAAGGATGGATGGAAAGGATTCATTCATCTTACAAACATTGTATTAAAACAGAATTTCAGGTACAGAAAGGATCATTCTTTGAGATAAGAAGGAGTGAACTGGTAGCACTGTGATTTATCCATCCTTTACAAAGGTTATTTCGCATCAGCTGATTGTTATACCAGATTCTTTTCAAAGGAGGGAATAAAGTTGTATCTTAGCAATTCTACTCAAATTTTACCTGGGATGCTTCCTTGAAAATGTTACCATCACTTTTTATTGTGGTAAATATACATAACATAAAATTTACCAATTTAACCATTTTTAATTGTATAGCTCAGTGGCATTAAGTACATTTACTTTGTTGTGCATCACTACAATCTGTTTCCAGAACTTTTTCTTTTTTTTAAAAAATACATTATTTTATTTATTTATTTTTGGCTGCATTGGGTCTTTGTTGCTGCATTTGGGCTTTCTCAAGTTGCAGCGAGCGGGGGCTGCTCTGTTGCGGTGTGCCGGCTTCTCATTGCGGTGGCTTCTCTTGTTGTGGAGCACAGGCGCTACGCACGTGGGCTTCAGTAGTTGTGGCTCATGGGCTCTAGAGTGCAGGCTCAGTAGTTGTGGCGCACGGGCTTAGTTGCTCCACGACATGTGGGATCTTCCTGGACCAGGGATCGAACCTGTGTCCCCTGCATTGGCAGGCGGATTCTTAACCACTGCGCCACCAGGGAAGCCCTAGAACTTTTTCTTTCTTTCATTTTAAAATTTATTTATTTTTGGCTGCGTTGGGTCTTTGTTGCTGCGCATGGTTCTTCTCTAATTGCGGCAGGCGGGGGCTACTCTTCGTTGTGGTGCGCGTGCTTCTCATTGCGGTGGCTTCTATTGTTGCGGAGCACGGGTTCTAGGTGCACGGGCTTAAGTAGTTGTGACACACAGGCTCAGTTGTTGTGACTCACGGGCTCTAGAGCGCAAGCTCAGTAGTCGTGACGCATGGGCTTAGTTGCTCCGTGGCATGTGGGATCTTCCCAGACCAGGGATTGAACCTGTGTCTCCTGCATTGGCAGGATTCTTAACCACTGTGCCACCAGGGAAGCCCCAGAACTTTTTCTGCCCAAATTGAAACTTGTACCCATTAAACTCTAAGTACCCATTCCCTCCTCCTCTAGTCCCTGGCAATCACCATTCTGCTTTCTGTATTTATGAATTTGACTTCTCAAGGTACCTCATATAACTGGAATCATACAAAATATTTGTTCTTTTGTGTCTGGGTTGTTTCACTTAGCATGATGTTTTTATGTTTTATTCATATTGTAACGTGTTTGAATTTCCTTTTTTAGGGCTGAGTAGCATTCCATTGTTTGTATATACCACATTTTGTTTATCTGTTTGTCAATGGACATTTGGGTTGTTTCCACCTTTTGGCTGTTGTGAATAAGGCTGTTATGAACATTGGAGTAGAAGTTCTATTTGAGCCGCTGCTTTTAATTCTTTTAGGTATATACCTAGAATTGGAATTGCTCGATCATTTGATAATTCTGTGTTTAACTTTTTGAGAATTCACCTGTTTTCCACAGTGCACCAATTTATATTCCTACCAGCAATGCCCAAGGGTTCTAATTTCTCCACTTTCTTCCCAACACTTATTCTTTTCTTTTTTTTAAATTATACCCGTCCTAATGGACATGACGTGGTATCTCATTGTGGTTTTAGTTTGCATTATCCTAATGGCTAGTGACGTGGAGAACGTTTTCATGTGCTTGTTGGCAATCTGTATATGTTCTTTGGAGAAATGTCTCTTCAAGTCCTTCCTCTATTTTTTGAATTGGATTGTTTGTACCACCACTTTTTTTTTTTTTTTTTTTTTTTTTTTTAGCAGTACGCGGGCCTCTCACTGCTGTGGCCTCTCCTGTTGCGGAGCACAGGCTCCGGATGCTCAGGCTCAGCGGCCATGGCTCATGGGTCCAGCTGCTCCGCGGCATGTGGGATCTTCCCAGACTGGAGCACAAACCCATGTCCCCTGCATCGGCAGGCGGACTCTCAACCACTGCACCACCAGGGAAGCCCTGTACCACCACTTTTTAAATCTAGTTAAGTCTCTCAGTTGTCTTTTGGCTTGAACCAAAGGCTCTTGATAATCCATAGCTACCACTTATTTAATTTATAACATTTTGATGCAAATTGTGATAGGAAGGGTCTTGTTATTAGGAGATTGATATTAACTATTAAGTTATAATGTGAAAAACCACTTAGTTGGGGATGACTGGCTCAGATTGTTCACGTAGATATATTTTTCCTATGATACGACCACCAATATAAATTATCCACATGTTGCATAATCTCCATTAGGAAGGTGGAAGTCATCATTGTACTTCTGTTTCTTGGTTTTTCTGCAGCTAGGAACTATTCCTATTTTGATTTCTAGTTTTGACTAGGGGTATTGTTAATAATGGTCACCTTGCATTTAATCTTTGGCCTCTATCCAGTTTCTCTAGCTCATTGCTGCAAATGAATTTTAATGTTATGCTATGAATTTTTTAATGTTAATGTTATGCTCGCTTCAGCAGTCCTGTAACCTCATGGTCACGCCAAACAAATATTTTCCATTGTTGTTCACCTGATAAAAAGATGAGTAGATGGGAATTCCTTGGTGGTCCAGTGGTTAGTACTTGGCGCTTTCCCTGCCAGGTCTTGGGTTTAATCCCTGGTCAAGGAACTAAGATCCTGCAAGCTGTGTGTCACGGCCAAAAAAATAAAAAGATGAGTAGAGTCAGTAATGCTTTTGCATAGATAGAGTATTGAAGTTTTAATTTTTCTCTAAAAGAAATCTACCACAGATATCTTTAGATACGTGAAAACTCAAAGCAGTGAACACTACAAGGAAAGCACTAAATACTGTGTTAAGAGGTAATTTTAAAACCTAAGGACAGGGGTTCCCTGGTGGCGCAGTGGTTGAGAGTCCGCCTGCCGATGCAGGGGACACGGGTTCGTGCCCCAGTCCGGGAGGATCCCACATGCCGCGGAGCAGCTGGGCCCATGAGCCATGGCCGCTGAGCCTGCACGTCCGGAGCCTGTGCTCCGCAACGGGAGAGGCCACAACAGTGAGAGGCCCGCTTACCGCAAAAAACCCCACAAAAACCCCCCTAAGGACAGAGTTTTCTTAAGCGTTGCCAAAGAGGTCTGTTACTCTGAGTAATTATATGCCTCCTGAGGAAGTATGCAGTGACATTTGGTATCACTCTTCAGAATTAGCTAGAAAGAGTTTGTATGTTCAATGTATCATTCCTGCTGGCTTCCTGAAAGTATTGGTTTAAGTGACAGGTAGAATCTATGTTAGCTTAGCTTACACACTTCAAAATGGAAATCTAGATGACAAGGAGGTAAGCTCCTTAAAGGACTTTGTCTTTTTTACTTTTGTATGCTCTAGTAGGCACTTAGGAAGCATTTGTGGAATGAAAACACGTGAGTGGACAATTGCTTTCAAACATTTCCTGAATAAAGTGAAATGACTTGTTCATTTTTGTAACCCCTTTGCTAGGCATTTAATTTGTCACTTACTCTGTTCTCCTAAATCACTTAAACATTTTTCTAAATTCCAAAAATTTGTTGACATCTTTTGTTATTTGTCCTTTTTTTTATTCCTTTAGTCTTTTTTTTTTTTCTCCTCTCTCGGCCACTGTTCTTCCTTTAGTCTTCATTGTCATCTTTTTCTTTTAAAAAATGATTTTACTGTTGTTTTAGAGTTGGTTAGGGAGAGAATCACATATGACTAGTCCACTACCCACCTATTCACATTTATTCAGTTAATCTTATTTTATTTATTTTTTAATTTAGGCTATGTTGGGTCTTCGTTGCTGCGTGCGGGCTTTCTTTAGTTGTGGCGAGCCGAGGCTACTCTTCATTGCGGTGTGCGGGCTTCTCATTACGGTGGCTTCTCTTGTTGTGGAGCACGAGGTCTAGGTGCGTGGTCTTCAGTAGTTGCAGCTCTTGGGCTCTAGAGTGCAGGCTCAGTAGTTGTGGCTCACGGGCCTAGTTGCTCTGCAGCATGTGGTGTCTTCCCAGACCAGGGCTCGAACCCATGTCCCCTTCATTGGCAGGCGATTCTTAACCACTGCGCCACCAGGGAAGTCCCTATTCAGTTAATTTTATTAAAATTGTTCTTAAAAAAAATATTTATTAATTTGGCTGAGCCAGGTCTTAGTTTCAGCATGCAGGATCTTCACTGCTGCATGCAGGATCTTTAGTTGCGGCATGTGGGATCTAGTTCCCTGACTGGGGATTGAACCCAGGCCCCCTGCATTGGGAGCACAGAGTCTTAACCGCTGGGCCACCAGGGAAGTCTCTATTTAGTTAATTTTAATATAAGCATTTCCCCAGTTAACCAACATCCTTCTAAATGACTGCTTGATATGTCATTGAGAGAACATACCTTAAACTTTTTCTAACCCCTGTTGTTGGAAACTTGGATGTTGCTATTACTGTTTAAATAAACCATGATAAAAATTTTGGTGCATTAAACTTTTTCTAAATTTCAGGTTATTTCCTTAGAAGCAATACTTAGATATATCTTCTGATATAGGCTATGAACATTTAAAAGCTATTGATTATAAAAGTTATACATGTTCATTGTAGAACATTTGAAGAATATAGAAATATTATATAGAAGATAATTAAAGTTAGCTATAATCTTACAATCTGTGATAACCAGTCCTTAAACATCTTGGTGAATTCCTTTCTAGAGGTGTAATATCTATCTATCTATCCGTGTATCTTATGCATTTTAAAAACTAGTTGGGATGTGTACTAGGTCTCTTTCCAAAGAGATTGTACTGTTTTATATTTCCATGGGCAAAGTATGTGAATTCATTGCACACTTGATAGGATTAGGGATGCATTCATTCATTCAATAAATAAATATTAATTTAGAGTGAAACTCTTGTCTCCATACCTACAATTAACCTCCTTCCATTTTTTTTATTGAATTCAGTTACGATATTGAACCCACTAGTCCTCTAGAATTATACCTTGTGACCATCTGTCTCCACATTGCTAAATCTATTGGTCATTCCTCATTTCACATAATCTGTCAGCAACTTTGTCACAGTTGATTACCTCCTTGTTCTTGAAACCATTTTTCCGTTTGCTTCCAGGACATCACATTCTCCTAGTTCTCCTATATCATGGTCTCCTAATCTCCCTTCCTCTCAATGGTAGAATGTTCCAGGCTCACACCTTGGTCATTACCTTTTAAAAAGAAATCTTTGTGGGAGTTCCCTGGTGGCAGAGTAGTTAGGATTCTGGGCTTTCAGGGCTTTTACTGTCGTGGCCCGGGTTCAATCCCTGGTTGGGGAACCAAGACCCTGCAAGCTGTGCGGTGTGGCCAAAACAACAAAAAAACTTTTATTTCCTCGGCTCATTTAGTCTCGTACACTGTTGACTTCCAAATTTATACCTCTAGCTTTGGCCTTTTCTCTGAAATCTGTACTCATATTCGGTTATCTACACAATATCTCCAG
The DNA here is from genome assembly GCF_964374135.1 of Grampus griseus. Lineage (NCBI taxonomy): Eukaryota > Metazoa > Chordata > Mammalia > Artiodactyla > Delphinidae > Grampus > Grampus griseus. The sequence goes on from NC_139018.1 coordinate 85,094,470, forward strand.
TTGGATATCTAATAGGATTTCAAATTTGACCTGTCCAAAACTGAGCTGTGATCTCCTACTGCCCCTAAACCTCCAACTTCTCACCCAGCCCCTGGGAGTGAGCAGTGGTATAGTGGTCATGTTGTGGTTGCCTTGCTTTGGCTTACTTAATTGCCTGTGTGAGTAGCTACAGAAGTGGCTCAGAATCAGTACAGTTAAGGCCTTGTGTTTTGACATACTCAGTAGAGGTGTGTGGAGATACTTAGGGCCCATGGTGGATATTAAGTGATCTTCTTCCTCCTCCCCCATTACCTTTCTGATTTCATTTTCTATTATTGTTCCTCTCTATCACTTCTCTTTAGTCCTAATATCTTCTTGCTATCCCTCTATCCCTCAAACACCCTGGGAAAGCTCCCATCTGAGGGCCTTTTCCTGTAATATTCTTCTCCCAGATATGACTTATTCCCTCAACTCTTTTAAGTCTTACGTAAATGCCACCTTTTCAGTGAGGCCTTAACCACACTATCAAAACTTGTAACCCTTCCCTACTAGTCTCTTTCCTGCATTATTTCCATAGCACTTAGTCATCATATAACATGTTATATGTTTTACTTATTTAATTTTTCTCTTCTCCCTACCCCCAGACTAGAATCCTATATAAGCTTCAGGGAGACATTGATTTTTATCTGTTTTGTTCACTGCTGTATCCTCTAGCATCTAGAAGAGTGCCTGAAATGTGGTAGGGGTGATTTTGAGTGTTAAGAACATATTATAATGTTATTTAAAAAGCAAATGCAGCAATACCTTGCGTTCTTCCTTTCTAACCTGGACCTGGCAGAATGGCTCCTGCAAAGAAGGGTGGTAAGAAGAAGGACCATTCTGCCATCAGTGAGGTGGTGTCCAGAGAATAAAATATGTCATCGCCATTCACAAGCGCATCCGTGGAGTGAGCTTCAAGAAGAGTGCCCTGGGAGTTCCCTGGAGTGGTTAAGACTCTGCTTCTACTGCAGGGGGCATGGGTTCGATCCCACATGCCACCCAGCACACCAAAAAAAAAAAAGAAGAGTGCCCTGCCGGCACTCAGAGAGATCCAGAAATTTTCCATGAAAGAGATGGGAACTCTAGATGTGTGCATTGACACCAGGCTCACCACACTATGTGGGCCAAAGGAATAAGGAATGTTGCATACTATATCCATGTGTGTTTGTCCAGAAAATGTAATGAGGGTGAAGATTCATCATACAAGCTCTATACATTGTTACCTGTGTACCTGTCACTACTTTAAAAAATCTACAGTCAATGTGGATGAGAACTAACTTGCTGGTTGTCAAATAATGTTACAAAACAACAAAAAGTTAATGGCAATCTTAGAACATGAATAGAAATATATCTAGAATGGTAATTCTTAATTTGGGGGGCCCAAGGACAGCTTTAAAAATTTAATAAAAGTTATATGGATTGCCTCATTATAAAAAAAATTAATAGGTCTGAATTGAACTTCCTAAATTGCTAGTAATGTTGAACATTTTCAGTGGTTTTAAGTAATAGCTCACTTTTTTCTTTAGTAAATTTCTTGATTTTTCCATTTATTTATCAAGTTATATATTTATAGGTATATGTGTAGTTAATATATGTACATGTTATTTTATTTTCTGTGTTGTTTGTCTTAGTTTACAGAACTTTAAAATTTTTATGCAGTCAAACCTGTGTTTTCATTGTGTTTGTTTCTAAGCTTAGAAAATTATCCCATCTTCTTCTCCTCCTCCTTCCTGCCCAGAGATTTGATAAATATCACTTTTGTTTTGTTCTGGCTTCTTCCTAAAAGAATGAAAGGGTGTGTAGAGACCATAGAGTTTAGGAAATCATAGGCATATGGTTGGTAACTTAGGGCATGGGAGTGGAAGAGATTGTTCAGGAAGTGTGTTTAGCTGAATAGAGAAAAGGAGAGGGGGAGCTCTGCAGAGGATCAACGCGTAGGTAATTTGCAAAAGATGAGAGTTAAGCAAATAAAGGAGACTAAGAAGGAAGTCAGTGGTAGGAGAATGAGAGAGGGACATAGTAGAGCCCAGGGGTGAAGCCAGGTTTTAGGAAGGGTAAAATGGTCAGCGGTGTCAAATACCTTAGGACAAAGGCCAAAAACTTAAGGATAAGAACTGAAGAGTGGTAATTGAGTTTGGCCACTAGGAATTCATTGGTGACCTTTAACAAGGAACGTTTTAGTGCAGAGATGAAAGTGCGGTACAAGTGCCTACAGTTGTAGACCTTCAGAGTTTATCAGGGAGAGGAGGGAGGGAGAGTGGGTCACAGCTTCTGGGACAGGTAGGGTTGAGGAATTTTTTTTTTTTCTTTTTTTTAGGAAGGAAAGACTTGAACATATTTATAGAATGAGAAGAGGTAGTTAGAGGAAAGGCAGATATTGTGGGTGAGAAAAAGGAGTTAATTGAAGGTTCTATTGGGGGTTCTAGGCTTAAGAGTTTCAGTGTGGATTAGTTTTAGAAAGGAGAGATACCTTTTCCTTTAAGATGGATAGGAAGGAGGTAAGAATGGTTGAGGACAAAGGAATAGGAGAGAGAGGAGAAAATTTGGAGGTGATGGGGCCTGATTGCTACGTTTTAGCTTTGGGATTTATGATCAGTGAACTACGTAGGCTTTAGTTGTGTCACGGTAAAAGAACATTAATGCTTGCCTGTTTTCATAGACTTGGTGTGAGTTATAAATGAAACAAGTATATGTTAAAATGCTTTAGAAACTTAAAATGCTATGAAATCTGTAGCCTATTAGTAGTCGTGTTGGAGAAAGCCATTTGCTTTGTATAGTTTACTATGTTAAAATGCTCCAGATATCAAGAAGGTGCAGAGGATTCTGGTGTGTTTGGACCATAATGTTTGGTCTCTGAGTCTTCATCATTTATCTGGAAAGGTTTCTTTACGAGTCAGGAATGTGTTTTAGGTAAGTACGGCTGCTGACATTAGCACCTGAAATCATTTAAAACGTTGATGGTGGGAATAATTAAGGGAAAATGTGTGGGAAGAAATCTGCTTAGAAACAAAGTAAAGTGAATCTTCTGTGGTTTAAATTTGTCATGAGGTGGCACTAATTCTACATTCTCATGTGTGTCTTCTGCTAGTTCACGTCTCATAACTTTTGATAAACTAAACTTCAGGTTTGTTTGTGAACTCTTAATCATTTGGTGCCGCAGACTGATTTATGCTTAGCTCTTTTCCTTTATATGTGTTCTCATGACACACAGGTATAGTTTTTATCACATATGGTACTTAGTAAAAAATACAAAAAAGGTTTGTATTGTGCTTTTCTTTGCACTCTAGATTCCTTTAGAATTTTCATTACTGTGCCCTTGCTTATCATTAGTCCTGGTTTTCTGTTAATAATTTTTGGTGCTGAGGATGACTGGAGAAAATCATGTAATTGAACTGATTGTTCCATTACTGATATGTGCTGCTTAGTCTAATTTGGTTTGTGATGTTATAGTTAATTACTATGAATGTTTCATGGGCTGTTGACTCATACTCATTCTCCAGATAGAAAAATGCATGATGTTGTTTCATTTTGTACCCTTATTCATTTATTCAAATATATTTGAGTGTCTACTGTGTGCAGCCCAATGTGTAAATGAGTAGAAAAATTCAAGAGGGAGACAGTAACAGTGTCAAATACAGTACATTGGTATAAAAAAATAAAGACAGGAAAAGTGTTCATTTGATTTGGCGATTAAGAAGTCATGGTGACCTTAAAAGCAGTTTCAGTAGGAGGTTAAGGGTAGAATCCCCCTCACAGTAGATGGAAGAGTAAATGGCAGGTGATAAAGGAGGAGGGGAAGAAGACGATAGAGAGAGGAGAAGGGGAAGGAGCAAGGGGATGAGAGGAGAAATAGAGAGAGGAGAAGTGAGGGGGGAAAGAGGGAGAAGGAAGAGAGGGAGAGTTGGGGGAAAAGAGGAATGGGAGAGGCAAGGGGGAGAGGGGAGAGAGAGAGAAAAAGACAATAACTTCTTTTTGAGAAGGTGTGCTGAGAAGAGGAAGAGACTGGATGGGAGCCAGGAAGGGCTTTCTTTTTAGGATAAGACCTGACCTTGTGTTTGTGGTGAGGGGAAAGGTGCCATTGGGGAAGGAGAGGTTGAAAATTTAAAATATAGTATGGCTGGTAGGGCAGGGTGTTGAAGGAAGTATGAAGGGCATGGGAGTCACAATGTGGATCAAGGGTACAGGTAGATGGGCTGGCTTTGAACAGGAGGGACACCTCATTTCCTATGACTGAAATAAAGATAGGTAAGGAGAAGTATGAATATATAAATAAGGTTACAGGTAGGGATATGGGGTGGAGGGAGGGCATGCCTGATAACTTATGTATCTCTATAAGATCAGATTTCAGTCTCTCTAGTTGAGAGTGAAGGGTCTGGGCCGGGAGTGACTGGCGGGCTTGAGTTGAGAAAATGAAAGCGTTGTTGAGGGGCATGGAAGAGGGAGTGTATGAAATTTATTTTAAAGGAGTAAGGTTGGAGACTTTATAGTGGTATCAGTATATCTAGTGTGGTTTTTCTTTAGAGTAGCTCAGTTTTCCAGAAACAGTGTTGACCTGGAGCTGTGGTGTTGTGGTCAGGTTCAGAGAAAGGGGTACAAATCTGAAGTTGCTGCTAAGAGATTTAGATGTCCAACCATAGGATCTGGGTTGGGAGGATTCAGGATTTGAGGGACAAGAGGTTTCTGTAAAGTCACAGAGTAAGTAAAGTCAGACTAAGATTTTGGTGAGCTACTGGAGTAATCAAGGGAGAACAGTTTTAAATGATGGCAAGATTCAGAGTAAAGAGAATAGATGCCTAAAATGGAGTTGAGCTAAGAATCTTTGGAACTAAAGAGGCCTATGAATTCTAATGTACAGTAATTGGAGAGGTAATCTTCATGGACATTGAAATCTCCCAAGATTGTAATAGAAGATTTAGTAGAGAAGAATACTCTGAACTGGGCTCCCCTGGTCTTCAGTGAAGGAGGAAGGTATGACTAAGGGATCAGAAGATGATAGTGATGAGGAGAAGATATATCTTGAAGGTGGGGCCATAAAGGAGGATGATCATGATTGGAAGCTACTGTAGAAAGGCAAGTGAATGGCAACCACTTCTGGCTCTGTGGGGGGTATGGATTACAGTAAAAAGAGAACTGTAGAAAATCTTTAGGGGAAAGCCAGATTTAAGTCAGGGTAAGCAAGTAGAAGGATGCGTTAATTTTTCTGTTATAAAATGTGCTAGAATTTTTGTAAAAAAAGAGAAATGTGAACTGCAGATTTTTGGGGAGCTTCTATACGAATTAAAAGACTTGGTTGCAAGTGATAGAAAACCCAACCCAAATTGGAGAAAACCCAACCCAAATTGACTTAAAAAGAGAATAATTTGTCTTATGTTATTGAAAAGTCCAGGGAAAGCACTGGCTTCAGGCATGGCTTTTGTAGTTTATATGATGTCACTGGAAACTATTCTGCTTCCTTCTCTGAACTCAGATCTGCTCTCCACTGTGTGTTGATTTGACATTTAGGTTTCATAGGGCAGCAGGGTGGCTTAAATAACTCCATTTGCTGCCCTTCCAGTTCAAGTACAGTAGGAAGAACTTCATCTAAAGTCCTGAGCTTGACTGTCATTGACCAGAAGAGCCATGTGTCCATCTTTGATTCAGTTATAGCCAGGGGAATGTAATGTCTTGATTTACTTGTGTCTAGGTCAGTAGTAGTTATGGGTTAGGATCAGTATCTCTCTCACTGCTTTGGACCTCTTTATGTACAGTGGAATAATCTTATATCTCTGAATTTTCCTTTGTGTCTAGATTGCTTCTGTCTTAGAACAATCTGGATATCTGAGGCTTTGTTCATTTAGTATTTCTACAATAAATTCCATGGGTACTGAGTTTTGTAAAAGGCACAGTTCCAGGTATTTTTGGCAATTCTAAGTTGAATAAACCTAGTCTTTGCTTTCAAGGAGGTGACTGCTTATAGAAGGGTTATTAGTGTATGTTAGGCTTCTTTCTATCACAAGTAATGAAGAGATATTTGGGTTTCTTTAAGAACTGGGTGTTCATTGCACAGGTCCACGTGGTAAAAGGGAGCCTGGAATCCCACAGTAATCCAGGAAGGGCAGTGTCGATCCAGGTCTCAGGGAGACTGGGATATAGCTAGGGAACTGGAAGGATCCACTGAAGCTGTAGAGTAGGTTTTCTTATAGCCTTTTCAGCATGAGAATCTGTCATCATTCTCCCCCTGCATTAGGGTTTCTTTTTTTTTTCGATTAAAAAATACTTTTTAAATTGAGGTATAGTTGATGTACAATATTATGTAAGTTTCAGGTGTACAAAATAGTGATTCATAATGTTTAAAGGTTATATCCCATTTATAGTTATTATAAAATGTTGGCTATATTCCTTGTGCTGTACAATATATCCTTGTAGCTTAGTTATTTTATACATAGTATTTTGTACCTCTTAATCCTCTACCCCTATTTTACCCCTCCCTGTTTCCCTCTCCACACTGGTAAGCACTAGTTTGTGCACTATATCTATGAGTCTGTTTCTTTTTTGTTATATTCACTAGTTTTATTTTTTAGATTCCACACATAAGTGAGATCATACAGTATTTGGCTTTCTTTGTCTGACTTACTTCACTTAGCATAATCCCCTCCAAGTCCATCAATATTGTTGCAGATGGTAAAGTTTCATTCTTTTTTATGGCTGAGTAGTATTTTTCTTTTTAAAAATTATTTATTTGGTTGCGCCAGGTCTTAGTTGCAGCAGGCAGACTCCTTAGTTGTGGCACCAGGCTCCTTAGTTGTGGCATGCATGTGGGATCTAGTTCCCTGACCAGGGATCGAACCTGGGCCCCCTGCATTGGGAGCATGGAGTCTTATCACACTGTGCCATCAGGGAAGTCCCTGTGGCTGAGTAGTATTTTTTATATATATATGTATATATATACACACACACACATATATATGTGTGTGTGTGTGTGTGTATATATATATATATATATAGCCTTTTCAGCATGTGTGTGTGTGTGTGTGTGTATATATATATGTATATATATACACACACATGCACACACCACATCTTCTTTATCCACTCATTCCATATTTTGGCAATTGTAAATAATGCTGCTGTGAACATGGGGTGCATGTATCTTTTTGAATTAGTGTTTTTGGTTTTTTTTTGGATATATACCTGGGAGTGGAATTGCTTGTTCATATGGTAGTTATTTTTTAGTTTTTTGACAAACTGCCATACTGTTTCCCTTTATGGGTCATATCATTTGTGAATATTTCCTCCCATTCAATAGGTTGTCTTTTGTTTTGTTAATCATTTCCTTTGCTGTGCAAACACTTTTTAAGTTTCATTAGGTATCATTTGTTTATTTTTTCTCTTGTTTCCTTTGCTTTAGGAGACAGATCCAAAAAAATATTGCAGTGATTTATGTCAAAGAGTGTTCCACCTATGTTTTCTTCTAGGAGTTTTATGGTTTCTGGTCTTATATTTAGGTCTTTAGTCCATTTTGATTTTATTTTTCTGTATGGTGTTAGAAAATGTTCTGGGACTTCCCTGGTGGCACAGTGGTTAAGAATCTGCCTCAGGACTTCCCTGGTGGCACAGTGGTTAAGAATCCGCCTGCCAATGCACGGGACGCGGGTTTGATCCCTGGTCTGGGAAGATCCCACGTGCCGCAGAGCAAATAAGCCTATGCGCTACAACTACTGAGCCTGCACTCTAGAGCCCACAAGCCACAACTACTGAAGGCCGCACACCTAGAGCCCGTGCTCCACAACAAGAGAAACCACCGCAGTGAGAAGCCTGTGCACTGCAATGAAGAGTAGCCCTTGCTTGCTGCAACTAGAGAAAGCCCACGAGCAGCAACGAAGACTCAATGCAGCCAAAAAAAATAAAGAAAGAAAATGTTCTAATTTCATTCTTTTACATGTAGCTGTCCAGTTTTCTCCCCCTGCACTGGGGTTTCTTAATGCCTTTTTTTGGTCTCTGGGCATACCATTCCTATCATACAATTGCTGATTTCACCCTCCTCTTTGTATATGTTTTTCCTTACCTTACGGTTTCATCTCATGTATGGTCTCTGCTATCTTACGGCTTCTCCAGCAATGTTTTAGTTTCTGTTCTGGCTTCCCAACTACATAAATATCTCCTACCACTTTCCATTTAGTTGAGAGTGAGGATGCATTTGTACATTTGAGAGAGAGAATCTGTCTTGTTATTTCTGTTGAGCTTAGCTCTTTAGCAAGCTCTTCCTTGTATGCTGATGACAAGACAGTAGGACTGGTGACCTTTGGGTCAGGTGCATCCACCCTATCTAAGTAGCTAGGCCCAAGGGCCAGGGTCATGTGTTACTTACATGGAGATTAGGGTCATGTGTTACTTACGTGGAGATTAAGGAGCTGTGAAGTGGTTAGAGGCCACCTCACAGCTCCTTAATATGCAAGGGGCTGTTGGTAGAGCTTTTACCTTAAGGGGGAATTCTGTTGAATTTGTCCAGCATGGTGAGAACTAGATTTCTATGCACCAAAAGAGAATGGCAAACCAAATTCTTTGGCATTTAGAAGAAGAAGGCCAATGTTTACACAGCAAGGGCATCAAGACAGGCTCCATGAAAGCACTAGACTTTTAAGAAAGAAGAGGTTTTCAGGAGGGAATTAGGGAGAATGATGTTGATGAATTTATGGACTGCAACAGCAGGAAGGAGATGCTAAGGCAGTGGCAGTTGTAAATGCAAAAGGTTCAGGTTTAAAAAAAAAAAAAAGCGTGGGGCATACTTAGTCCAGCACACAGCAGAAGTGAAAAAGCCAAATTCAGAATATTGAGGTCTTTTTATTTTAAGTTAAAGAATACAGATACAACTTGGTGCTCATTGTTAATTGTCTTGAAGTTCTCACTGATGTTAAAATCACTATGATAATTTACAGATGAGTGAAGTTTAGTGCAGAGAAGTGAAATTATTTTTTTCTTGTAGTTGAGAAAGGATTACACATCATTTGCATCTTAATTTTGTGACATTAGTGCTGTTGTTCAGCATTTATTTGTAAGACTTTACTCTGTGATTTTAAAAAAAGTTTTTAGATATAATTCACGTACCATAAAATTCACCCAATTAAAGTATACAGTTCACTGTTTTTTTTGTGTAGTCACAGTTGTGCACCCATCACCACAGTCAATCTTAGAACATTTTCATCACCCTAACAAGAAACCTTGTACCTATTAGCAGCCACTCCCCATTTCCCCCCAGCTTCCTCAGCGTAGGCAACCAATCTACTTTGTATATCTGTGGATTCATGCAATATGAGGTCCTTTATGACTGACTTCTTCCACTTATCATGTTTTCAGGGTTCATGCATGATGTAGCATGTATTGATACTTCATTCCTTTTTGTGGTTGATGGATGTTTGGATTGTTTCCCCTTTTTGGCTACTGTGAATAATGCTGGTATGAACATTCATGTACTTTTTTTTTATTTTTGGTGAACATATTTTTTTCATTTTTCTTAGGTATATGTGGAATTACTGGGTCATAGGTTAACTCTGTTTAATCTTTTGAGAAACTGCCAAACTGTTTTCCAAAGCACCTGTACCATTTTACATTCCCACCAGCAGAGTATGAGAGTTTGTTTGTTCACATCCTTGCTAACATTTGTTATTATCTGTCTTTTTTGATTATATTCAACTTAGTGTGAATGAAGTGGCATCTCATTGTGGTTTTGATTTGCATTTTCCGAATCACTAATGACTGAGCATCTTTCCATGTCCTTTTATTGGCCATTTATATATCTTCTTTGCTGAAATGTCTAGTCAAGTCCTTTGCCCATTTTTTGAGTTGGCATGTTTGTTTTTTTGTTGTTGAGCTGTAAGAGTTCTTTATATATTCTGGATCTATCTGTCTATCTATCTATCATGACTTGTATCAGATATATGACTTGCAGATATCTTCTCCCATTCTGTGGGTTGTCTTTTCACTGTCTTATTAATAGGCTCTGTTGATGTACAAAAGTTTCACATTTTAATGGAGTCCAGTTTATCTGTTTTTCTTTTGTTGCCTGTGCTTTTGGGTGTCATTGCCAAAATCCAAGGTTGTGAAGATTTTCCCACATGTTTTCTTCTAAAAGTTTTATGATTTTAGTGCTTACATTTATTTTTTATTTTTTTATTTTTTGCGGTACGCGGGCCTCTCACTGTTGTGGCCTCTCCCGTTGTGGAGCACAGGCTCTGGACGCGCAGGCTCAGCGGCCATGGCTCACGGAGCCTAGCCGCTCCGCGGCATGTGGGATCTTCCCGGACCAGGGCACGAACCCATGTCCCCTGCATCGGCCGGCGGACTCTCAACCACTGCGCCACCAGGGAAGCCCCTAGTGCTTACATTTAGATCATTGATCTATTTTGAGTTACTTTTGCATATGGTGTGAGGTAGGGGGGTCCAACTTCATTCTTTTGCATGTGTAGATCTAGTTGTACCAGTGCCATTTGTTGGTCTTCTGTAGTATTAATAAAGTGTTTCTTCATTCTTTGTGTAATTGGACATTTCTTCATAATTTATAAATTGGTCAAAGCTCCCATTTAAAATATCATCATATAAAGTGAATATAAAACTTATCATTATTGGAATATTAGAGTTGAAAGGTCCCATAGGGATTTTCTTCAATCCCCCTCTTTTTATAAATGTGGAAGCAAAGACCTGGGGAAGCTAATTGATGTCCAAGTTTGTATAGCTAATCAGTTAGAGCTAATGCTTTAACATAGAGGTTGGCAAACTTTTTCTGTAAGGACCAGATAGTAAATATTTTAGGCTTTGTGGGCCAAGGGGCAAAATAAGATATTATGTAGGTACTTAAATAACAGGAAAAAAACCCAATAATAATTGAGTATCTATTTTTTGTTAATACCTATCTACTGAGGAGAAGAATGGATTTCGTTTTTTGGAGGACAACATTTTGTTTAGTTGAGATTAGTATTCAAAGTTAGTATTCCTTAGCATCAAAATTGATTGCAAATGTTCATCTGTTATTGATAATATGTTTGAGGTTTTGTGTGTTTCATATTTGAAAATACATAGAAAGTTACGGCCAAATACTGATATCATTCCACAAGTATATGTTTCTAATTGAGCTTGTTCATTACTTGGAAGGCACTTACAGAATTCTGTTAGATTTTTCTCCCGATACTTGCCATTTAATATTAATTACAGATTAATTACTTCTGATTTAAAGCTACGTGGAAGCTCCTCAACTGCACAGGTAAATGGATTTCGTAATAGGGAAATATCCTTTCATTTGTATCAAAGTCTGAAAAACTCTACTGGAACAGTAGTTTGAACTCAGAAAATATATGTACTACAAATTTGTATAAGAACAGACATCTTTTCATTTCCACTTTCTTTCTTTCAGTGTTATTGAGATATAATTGGCATACGGCACTGTATGAGTTTTAAGATGAGAGTATAATGACTTGACTTACATATATGCGAAGTGATTATCACAAGTTTAGTTAACATTCATCATCTCATATAGATACCAAAAAAATTAAATAGTTTTTTTTCCCTTGTGGTAAGAACTTTTAGGATTTACTCCCTTAGCAACTTTAAATATACCATACACCACAACTAGAGAGAACCCTGCACACTGCAACAAAGAGCCCGCACACTGCAGTGAAAGATCCCGCATGCTGCAGCAAAGATCCCGTGTGCTGCAACTAAGACCCGATGCAGCCAAATAAATAAATATTTAAAATATATATATATATACACCATACAACAGTGTTAACTATAGTCATCATGTTGTGCATTACATTCCCAGTATTTATTTATTTTATAACTGGAAGTTTGTACCTTTGACCATCTTCCTCCAATCCTCCCTCCCATCCTACCCCCTGGCCCCCTACCTCTGGTAACCACATATCTGATCTTTTTCTATGAGGGTTTTTTCCCTTCAAGATTCCACATATAAGTGAGATCATACAGAATTTGTCTTTCTGTATGACTTATTTCATGTACCATAATGTCCTCAAGATCCATCCATGGCAGGATTTCCTTCTTTTTTAAGGCCGAATAGTATTCCACTGTGTGTGTATGTATATGTATCTCACATTTTCTTTATCCATTCATCTGTTGATGGACAGTTAGATTGTTTCCATGATGTCTTGGCTATTATAAGTAATGACATGGCGGGTGGTGGTGGTGGTGGTGATGGTGGTGGTGCAGATATCTTTTCAACATAATGGTTTCATTTTCTTCAGATATATGCCCAGAAGTGGAATTGCTGGATCATATGGTAGTTCTGTTTAATTATTTGAAGAACCTGCATACTGATTCCATAGTGGCTGTGCCAATTTACAATCCCACCTATTGGTGCACAAGTTTTCCTTTTTCTCCACATCTTTGCCAGCATTTATTATCTCTTGTCTTTTTTTAAAATAAATTTATTTATTTACTTAATTATATTTTTTATTTTTGGCTGTGTTGGGTCTTCGTTGCTGTGCACGGGCTTTCTCTAGTTGCGGTGAGCGGGGGCTGCTCTTTATTGTGGTGTGTGGGTTTCTCATTGCGGTGGCTTCTCTTGTTGAGGAGCACGGGCTCTAGGTGCACTGGCTTCAGTAGTTGTGGCTCGCGGGCTCTAGAGCGCAGGCTCAGTAGTTGTGGCGCACGGGCTTAGTTGCTCCGTGGCATGGGGGAATCTTCCCAGACCAGGGCTCGAACCCGTGTCCCCTGTGTTGGCAGGCAGATTCTTAACCACTGTGCCACCAGGGAAGTCCATCTCTTGTCTTTTTGATGTTAGATGATAGCCGTTCTAACAGGTATGAGGTGATATCTCTGGGAGTGGACACGTTGCATATTATTTTAACTCTCGATGGCATGGGATATGTATGCAGCGTGACATTATTTGTGATTCAAACTGTGTTAGTTTTTTTGTTTGTTTGTTTTGTTTTTTTGCGTTACGCAGGCCTCTCACTGCCGTGGCCTCACCCTCCGCGGAGCACAGGCTCCGGACACGCAGGCCCAGCGGCCACGGCTCACGGGCCCAGCCGCTTCTCAGCACGCGGGATCCTTCCGGACCGGGGCACGAACCCGCGTCCCCTGCATCGGCAGGCGGACTCCCAACCACTGTGCCACCAGGGAAGCCCTAAACTGTGTTGTTTTTTATTGAGACGACTTCGTTGCAGTATAAGTTTTGCATGTAATCACTGTTTGCCTCTTGATTTTAGGTTGAATTCATTGAGAAACATTATCAGGTCTGTAGGAAAAGCTAATTTACAAAGATATTCGTTTTTCAATAATAGTTGTTTAGGGCAGTTCTTCTTATACAGAAAAATTTCAGCTCAAAAAAATTGCAATAAAACTTTACCACTGTTAAGCCTGGTAACTTCTTAGTGGTAGGGCAAATCAGGATATTCACTTCTATTTCTGACAAAAATTCATGAAATCAAGGATGGTTAAGTACATGAGAGGGAAGTTAGCCACTGACACTACTAGTTAAATAAAATATGATAGATTCAGTTATTTTCTGCAAAGTATCTTCCAATGAATAATGCAGTGAATAACTGTAGGCTTTAAACTTCCTAAATTTTCATAAACTTTGTAAATTTGTCCAATTAAGCCCTTTCCTGCCCACATGTATTTTTACCACCATCACTTGTAATGGATCCTAGCAGATACCAGGCTGCACTGAATTAGTGTTTTCCCAGTTTCTTTGAAAATATTCTTGCCTGTTGTTTCATGCAGATTATTCATACACGCTAATTATTATGATTCATTAAGAGCCAAGGAAAACACTCAAAATCATTTGCTTTGATATTGTATGTGTTTTTTTTTTTGTTGTTGTATGTGTTTTTAAATTGATGAATAAAATAGCTTTTTATTGATATTGCTACCAGTGTCTTCAGCTCCTTGCCAAAAGGCTTATATTCTCAAATAAATTTATTTTCTCCAGACACATATCTTTGGCTGCTATAGTTAAGCTTGATTTAATTAACTCACCGTTGATAAAAGGCTTTCCTTGCTTAGCTAACAAATGAGCCACTCAGCAGCTTACTTTGGTTGCATCCTCATTTTTTTTTTTAACATCTTTATTGGGGTATAATTGCTTTACAATGGTGTGTTAATTTTTGCTTTATAACAAAGTGAATCAGTTATACATATACATATGTTCCCATATCTCTTCCCTCTTGCGTCTCCCCTTCATTTTTTTTTTATGAAAAAATTCAGCTGTGAAGGGATCTTCTCTTTAAGTTTTCTAATTTTTCTGATTGTTTTTCCATGAGTTGGAAATACTGTGATGAGTGCTTAGTCTGGTAATGTTGATGTATATTGTATTCTTTCAGCACAGCTGTAGTGTCATTGCATAATAAACCTAATGCTTTGTCAATTTAATTTGATAACAAGATTATCTACACTCCATTATATCTTAAGAGTATGATATTTGAAGCTCACTTTTATTTTCTTGTTTTGACTTAAAGGATATGCACTAGTAATATAAAATACAATGTATAGGAATAACTTAGTGCTTGAAAAGCTGTCATTACAATTGCATTACTGTAATTTGTAGTGCTCTGAGCAGCATTGCAAAACCATTAGAGTGCCATATTTGGTCTTTTATAAATACTGAAATCTGTCATTTTAAAAGCAGCCGTAGACAATGTGTAAATAAATAAGTTTTAATAAAGTTTTATTTATGGACACTTAAAATTGAATTGTATATAACCTTCACATCATGAAACATTCCTCTTTTGATTTTTTTTCCAACCATTTAAAAGTATAAAAACCATTCTTAGCTCATGGGCTGTACAAAAACAGGCAGAGGGCCCTAGTTGGCCTGTGGGCTGTAATAGTTTGCCAACTTCTCCCTTAACCCGAAAGAGTAAGTCTACTGGGAGGAAAATCGTGCTTGATGGAGGCAGGTCTGTGAGGGAAATCATTCTGGATGGTGTTTTGACAACCCTTAAATCATACTACTGGTTAATGTCAGGATTAATACCATTGTAGAAAAAGAGAAAAAGTAAAAAAAGAGATCGGGAGTTTATGTAGTTTGGTTTTTATTTATTTAAGGAAAGATTTGTACAATTTTGTGTGTGTGTGTGTACTACCTGAAGAGCTCTTAGACTTTGGAGTTTCTAACCTAGATCTTTTATGTGAAAAATATATATGAATATGAACTTTCTTTCCCCTTAAGAAAAGTGTGTTTATTAAGACTTATGACCTAGGGGACTTCCTTGGTGGCGCAGTGGATAAGACTCCCGGACAGGGGCATGAACCCGTGCCCCCTGAATCGGCAGGTGGACTCTCAACCACTGCACCACCAGGGAAGCCCAAAATAATTTTTTAAATCAAAGTATAGCTCATGTACAATATTATATAAGTTGTGGGTGTACAGTATAGGGACTAACATTTTTTTTTTTTTTTTGCGGTACGTGGGCCTCTCACTGTTGTGGCCCCTCCCGTTGTGGCGCACAGGCTCAGCGGCCATGGCTCACGGGCCCAGCCGCTCCGCAGCATGTGGGATCTTCCCAGACTGGGGCACGAACCCGTGTCCCCTGCATCGGCAGGCGGACTCTCAACCACTGCGCCACCAGGGAAGCCCTGTTCACTTGGTTTTTAGATTCCACATATAAGTGAAGTTACTCTGTTCTCTCAAAGCTTACTCAGTAGCATAGTGATTAAAAGTGTGAACTTTGGGTTCAAATTTTGACTCCTTACAATATGACCTAGAGCAAATTTTTTAACCTCTCTATACCTCAGTTTCATCTTTGAAATGAGGTTGATAAGTAGTTCCTGCTTCATTGGTTATTCGGATTAAATGAGTTAATATATGTAAAATGCTCAGTAAATGTTAGCTTTTATTATTTGTGCAGGAGGTAGACATTATATGATCACAAATAAGTAATTATACATTTTGATAAGTGTCATGAAGTAACAGAACAGGGTATTTTGAGAGAATTTAGAGTAGGGAGTAGGGATAGCATTGAGGTAGTGGCAATTACACAGACTTGAAGGAGGAATAGATGTTAACTAAGTGAAGATTTGTGGGGACTGGAAGCATTTCAGGCAAAAAGAAAAGGTAGTACAAAGACCCTGAGGTATGAAAGGGTTTGGAGCATTTGACAAACAGAAGGTCATTGTGTCTGGAGTATGGTATGTTGTGGGGAGAATGACATGAATGCAGAGATCTGTAAGCCATATTAAGGAGTTTGGATTTTGTTCTGAATGAAATGAGAAGCTAATGGAAGGTTATAAATGGCAGAGCTGGCATGAATTGATTTATGTTTAGAAAGTGTCACTTGCTGCTGTGTGGAAAATGGACTAGAGAAGAGCTAGAATGAGTACCTAGAGATAGAGTCTATTGAAAAAAAGAAAAAAAAAGTCTATTGTAGTAGCTCAGGTAAGAGCTGTTGGTATTTAGGACTATGGTGGCAATAGTGGAGGTGGAATGAAACGTATGGGTTTAAAGTGTTTTAAATTGAGTGCTTCTAAGTGCCGGGTACTATAATAGAAGCTGAGGGTACAACATAGAGGTTAAAAAAGAAACAATTCCGAATTTATAGTCTAGTTTGTGGGGGTGGTGGGATAAGGGGGAGAAATAAGGCAATGAAAGAATTACACAAGTAAGTATAAATATTAGAACTGTGATAATTTCTAGTAAGGACAAATATGTGGTGCTTTGAGATCACATCATGGTCAGAAAGGGATGTTGAAACAACAGGAAAATTTGGTGATTGTCTAGACATTTGGGCAGGTAAGGAAGCGGAAAGTGTCAAGAATTACTTGGGTTTCTGATGTGAGCAAGTATGTAGGTGGATATGGAGAGAAGTCTGATTGGCTTCTAGTCTTGCATCTTCCACATGGTCTTAACCAGTGCCAGAAATAATTTTCTTAAAACATGTGAGTTTGAGTATTTTATATATCATCTTTTCTTTTTTTGGCGGAGCTGAACGGCATGTGGGATTTTAGTTCCCCGACCAGGGATCGAACCCACGCCCCCTGCTTTGGAAGCGCGGAGTCCTAACCACTGGACTGCCAGGGAAGTCCCTCATGTATCTTCTTATAATCCCTTGAATGATCTCTTCTTCTTATACGATGAATTTCCACCTCTTGCTTGCTAAGTACTATAAAATATGGCTCCCTTTGTCTTTTGTAGTCCTATAGTTATGCTTCTCCACAGATATGGACATTTTTAATAGTAGCCATATTACAGTACTTGTGCTCCCTGAATGTGTTCCCTCTCTTGTTTCTCTGTCTTCACATAGGCTGCTTTCTGTCTGAAATACTATTCTTCTGCACCCACTCTGCTCCTGCTCTTTCATACCTTGCTAATTTCTACTCATTCTTCACTTTCTCTGGGAATTCTTCTCTGACTTCCTCAGTCTGATTTAGCTGCCCTTTGTTTGTGCTTCCATTGCACCCTGGACAGAGAACCATAAAAATAGCATTCTTTATTTTTTGCTGTCATCATTGCTTATTGGTTATGTGATAATTGGTTGTCTGATAATTGATTGCAAGCTCTTGAGAGCAGAAATCGTATCTTATTTTTGTGTTCCATAATCTGTGTGTGGTAAATGCACAACAAATGTTTGAAGAAATTAATGAATACTCTGTTCTTTTATATCATGTGCCTTTGCACAGCTGTTTTCTGATTAGAAAACCTTTCCCACCTTTGCTTTGTCAACTTCTAGACATCCTTTATTTAACATTAAGCCTTTATTGATACTTCAGTGACAGTTCCTCTTTATGCTGTGCTTCTCTAGTTTTTCTTTTGTACACCTCTGATAAATGTTTGACAGTATAGAGTAGGGATCTAAATGTTTGAAAGAGTGAATGTATATATATCATGAGCATCATGGAGTTATAGATTGGGTAAATATCTCCCAAGTGTCCAATCCCATTTCGTAGGGTAGGTTACTTCTACATGGTCCTAATTTTACCTATTGCATTGATCTTTACTTCAGTATTTTATAAAGGCAGCCCTATCTCCAAATTGTGGATAATTTATTGTAGTTATCTGTTTACTGATTATATAGCTACTGCCTGCAGTGTCCTTCTTTTCTCTCTCATTAATTTTATTTCTCCTTCAGGACCCAGCTCAAAAGTCCCCTCTTCTTTGTAATCTTTTAGATTCCCTAGGCTGTGCGCATTCCTATGATGTTCCTAGAAGGCTTTTTCCAAACTGCCAACAATAGTTTTGCAATGTTATTATCCTGTCTCTTCATCTAGAACTCAAGGGGACTTATTTTTATTCATTTCTTTATCCTTGGTTCAGTGCCTTACACATAGTTGGTGCTTAACACATATTTACTTAACTGATTGTATCCTTATTTAGAGAATGTTGGGTGGCACTAATCCTGGGATGAAAAATATCGGCTCTGTGTAATCACTGCAATTTATAATCTATATATAGATAATTTGGATAATGTACTATATTCAACTTGCTTGAATAATCTTTACATTCTATATTTCAATACACCTTTTTCCTTTCCTTTAACAGGTATTGCCTGCCCTCCAGTGGTTAGATCATAGCTAACATTTTTAGTAAAGGTAAAGGTTATAAAATCCTTTTTCAGCGTTTATTTTTAAGTCATTTAAAATCCTCTTAGGTTTACTTCTCAGATAAAACAAGTTTTTTTACACCCCTGTTTTTCCTTTGTCTGATATGCCTGAAGCCCAACTTGACCTGCCTCTTCCTTTGCCACCATGAGCCACCATGTGTCCCACAGTTTTTAAGTATGTATTGATCGAATGGGTGGTTCACCCAATCTGACCTTGTTTCTTGGTTTTACTGCATTGTTCTCATATAGTTCTATTGAGGGTCTAGGATCTTGCCATAGTGCTAAAGCTATCATCTTGTTTTCAGTGACACTCCTTGCCCCCCACCAACACACACACTCAGAGTAGCTTGCTAATCATGTGGCTGTCCTTTAGTCTGGATTGGGGTATCTCCTGGCTAACATCCTCTTCTCTTCTACTGTTACTGACGAAGAGAGGCTGACTCTTGACTCCTTGGCAAAGTGATTTATTACCCCATCCCAGGCCTCTTGTATGTTATTTTTTCTCAGAAGACCAAATCTTAGCTATCCAGGGAGCCTACTATGTGGCTAGCAGTCATTTCTAAACATCTGCTGCAAATTTTCAGTGGTATATCACGAAATAAGGACAGTGGAGTACATTTTTCATCTATCTAAATGTATTAAAAATAAATGACTATTATTCGTTATGAGATATGTTCTCCTTGATTTTTGGTCTTAAAATACCCGTTATTTTGGGAATTCCCTGGTGGTGCAGTGGTTAGGTCTCCGTGCTTCCACTGTAGGGGGCCTGGGTTCGATCCCTGGTTGGGGAACTAAGATATCCCGCAAGCCGTGTGGAGCAGCCCCCCCCAAAAAATTTTTAAAAACCCCATTATTTTAAGAATGACTGGTAATGGTAGGTGGTATACTTTGTAAGTTAAAAATTTGGTCACCTTGTGATGGTCATTTAAATCTTTTGGGGGGAAATTTTACTGGTTTATGATGTCCCAGTAGTCTAGGAACCACTACGTTGATCACCATAGCTCATTTCCATGAGGCAGTGGTGCCCTTCATGTAAAGTAAGCATGCCTTCTTTCATACACATTTGCAGACAGTTTTTCAGTGTATTTTTCTGCCATAGGCTTCTTGATTTTTGCCTGATTGCAGCCTTGCAGTTTGCTTGCTGTCTCCCAGTCCTCTTCTTTGGGCAGTAGTTCTAGTTTCTGTTTTTATATGTTTTCATGTGTGTTTTAAATCCCTGCACAGCTCTAGGCTTAGTTAGATAAACTTCTTCCTGTTCTTCCTTTTATGCTTTCCTAGATAAGATGTTTCTTCTACGGGCTCAATATTACATTGAAAATGTATAAGTTTACTTTTCTTTTAGATCTATTCTTTTTTGTTTTGTAATCCTTCTGAAACTAGCTTTCTGAACTTCATTTTAACTGATTTCTGACATTTTCCCCTTTAGATCTTACTAAAACAAATTCACTGTTACTAAAGTACCTTTTCACCTTGAAGATATTTACTAATTTTTTTTTTTTTGTAGATCGAGTATATGCAGATGGCAATCTCTGTTACAACTTGTTGCTTTTGTTAGCAGATGGTAAATTATGGGATCATAGAATTTCTCCCAGTGCAAAGAATCTGCTTGCCTTTTTTGATTTCCTGGGTAATATTGTCAAAAGTCACTCATGCAAAAGGCAGTCAATAAGTAGTTAGAGTTTCCTAGAAAAATATTCTTATCTCTTGAAGCATCTGCCCTGTCAATAATATTTATCCATTCCTCTAAGGAGAAATAATTTGAGGTAAGAGTCAATGGTACAAGTTTTTTCTAACTACAACTGTACACCTTTGGAAAATGTTGGCCACAGCAGGATGCTTGTTTGCTAATATTAATGTGAGTATGGTTAAATGTATTATGACCCTGTTTTCCAAATCCCAAATTGTTGGACATTAAGTCAATATTTGATATTCGGACTTGCCTGGAAAACTGGGACCTGTGATTTCATATTCGTTAATTCAACAGATACTATGTGTCTGCTCTGTTCCACGCATTGTGCTAGGCACTAGAATAGAGTAGAGCAAACAGTCCAGTGGGCAAGACATTCATTAATGCATAGTTTTAAAAATAATTATAGTTGTGGTAGGTGCTATAAGAAATACAGGGTACTATGAGAGCATATAACAGGGAGACATCTGTCATTGGGGGTTAAGGAAAGTTTCTTGAAGAATTGACATTTAAGCTTAAGCATGAAGAGTAAATAAGTTAGGTTTGAGGCATCTGGGAAGATCTTAGTCAAAGGGAAAAGAATATGATTGTGCAGGTTTAAGATATGGGGCAGCAAGAGGGAATGGTGTTTCTTCATGAACACTGATAACATTCCATCACATTTCTATTCTCTTTTCCATCCTTTTGTTAACAGATATTTTCTAAAACATGCTTTTAATCACATTATTATACTGATTAAGAAACTTTTAAAGCTATTCATTGGATGGATTAATTGCTCCTTCAGGGCAGGACTCTTGCCACTTTTAATACCTTAGTCCAAGTTTCAGATATCAGAGCCAGTTATACCTTGTCCCTCTGCATGAGTTGGTTTTAGTTGCAGTAATAAATAGTAGGCAAAGAAGGAGTTATATATAAGCTGTTATGATTCCCTCTTTTCCCTCTGCCTAGCATACAAGTTTTTAGTGAAACCTGGCTAGTGACAGATTTTTTTGTTACAAAAAACAAGCCTCTTTTGTAACCTAGTCTGTATGTAGCTCTTATTCTAAGAATGGTCTTTATTGTATTGAATTAAGATATTGTAAACAAGACAACAACCCAGGAGTTATATGAGGGGTGGTGATGGTCTCATCTGAAGAGTGGGATCATTTTCTCTTTTAGTCATTTGAGGAAGGTATGTCGTCAGTAGAAATTGGAATTGGGAAGGTGGGATCTGGATAGATTGGATAAGGAATATCGTCTGTCTTGCTGGTGGATTCTGTTAAGTTGTGCCAACTCTTTGGGGTTCTAGTGTAGACCTCTGAACAGTGCATGAGGTGCCTGTCTTTCCTCAGCATATACAAGGCACTCAGATATTTGTCGAATAGGAAAAATGTGCATGTAAATGGGTAGGGCTTATGTGTTTATAGAGCAATCTTGATTCAAAACTGTGTTCTTTCTAGCCATATTGTTTATATTCCATGCATTCTCTATCCCCACCCCCCTAATATTTAGTGAAATCTCTTTGAAGGTCCAACCAAAGAAATCCAAGGGAAAGATTTTAAAAAATTAATTAATTTATTTTTAGCTGCATTGGGTCTTTGTTGCTGTGCGTGGGCTTTCTCTAGTTACGACGAGCGGGGTCTCCTCTTTGTTGTGGTGCGCGGGCTTCTCGTTGCGGTAGCCTCTCTTGTGGAGCACAGGCTTTAGGCACGTGGGCTTCAGTAGTTGTGGCACACGGGCTCAGTAGTTGTGGCTCGCAGGCTGTAGAGTGCAGGCTCAGTAGTTGTGGCGCATGGGCTTAGTTGCTCCGTGACATGTGGGATCTTCCCGGACCAGGGCTTGAACCCATGTCCCCTGCATTGGCAGGTGGGTTCTTAACCACTGTGCCACCAGGAAAGTCCTGGGAAAGATTAAAAAAAATTTTTTTTAATTTATTTGTTTTGGCTGCGCTGGGTCTTAGTTGTGGCACGCAGGAACTTTTAGTTGCAGCATGCGGACTCTTAAGTTGTGGCATTCATGCGGGATCTAGTTCCCCCACCCGGGATTGAACCCGGGCCCCCTGCATTGGGAGCACGGAGTCTTACCCACTGGACCACTAGGGAATGTCCCAGGGAAAGATTTTTGTATCAGGCTGGATGAACAAGGTGAGCTTTGATAACTGAAATGAGAGAATTCCAATTGAAAGGAGCAGGCTCTCCTGGCACCTGAAGCTTGGTCCATACGATTCAACCACAGGCAGCCGAAGTCGCATGGAAACTCCTAGAACATTCCAGGACTGGGTGGTGACACAGTCACCTAGGGCTCTTCAACTAGACCGCTGAGGTTTACCTGTGAAACTCATGAGCGTCAATTCTTGTAGTTAGCTTGGAATTTTAAAAACTTGGGTTATATACAGATGCCTTTTAAAGGAAGAAGTTCTAGGGATTTCCCTGGCGGTCCCGTGGTTAAGACTTCGCCTTCCAATGCAGGGGGTGCGGGTTTGATCCCTGGTCAGGGAGCTAAGATCCCACATGCCTCGCAGCCAAAAAATCAAAACATAAAACAGAAGCAATATAGTAACAGATTCAATAAAAGACTTTTGAAATGGTCCACATCAAAAAAATCTTAAAAAAAAATATAAAGGAAGAAGTTCTTACATATCCAAAGAGAACACCCAAGGATCCCAGTCTGGGAAACACTGCATTAAACCCTGAATGCAAACACAGAGGTTGCTTGAAAAAGCAAACAAAAAAAGTGGTTACTTTGGTACTAGCATAATGTTAAATCAAAAATAGGCCACTGAAATGGTGTGGCAATATTATTATTTTTAGATTATATATATAAAAACAACATTTATAAGTTCTCAGGTTCTTGATAGTACATCTCTAGATCTGTATAGGTAAGGTAAATAAATCCCACTTTGAAAAAGTACAGGTAGTTTACCTCTCCCACCAGGAGGAGATCCAGTGCTAAATCTTGAAAAAAATATTTTTAAGTGTCTGGCATTTCATAATGTTTGCCTGGTGTTGGGAGAGAGTAGCAAAAGAAAAACTCCATTCTCCCACACCCCCAGTTCTCCAATTAGGGATATCATTTGTGTTAACGTGTTCTTCTTGGGATGCAACTCTGACTAGCCATGGTTGTTAACCAGTCATCATTCATTTACACCTTAGGATCAGATGCATTAATAACAAGTCAACACAAATTTTATTTCTGCTTCAGAAAATGGAAATTTTATATGAGGAAACCTTAGACCTTTGACAGGAAGGCATTCTTGGATGAGGTGGGAGATTCTGAAAAGGCAGCTTCCAGGAAAGAGGTGCTTGGGATCAGGGAAGAAGAGGAAGGTGTGAAAGAAACTGTTACTTTTTACTTTTGCCTAGTATCTTGGATATTATTCGTTTGTTGCACTGGTAATGCTGTGGTTGACAGTGCCTGAATGGGGGTTTCAGAGCAAGTTCAGAAGTCCATCAACTTTAGCCTGCATATTTTCCATTCCATATTAATTCCAGCACAATTTCTCCCCATGGTGTGGCATATTCTCTCAGGAAGAGCAGAAGGCAGAGAAAGAAGACCCTTCCTAATATGCCTGGAGTCCAGCTCAGATAAGTCTTGTTGGATAAACCTCTTCTTTTTGGCTTTCTTGTAACCTCCTCATTCTCCTTCGCAGTTTTTTTTTTTTTTTAACGTCTTTATTGGAGTATAATTGCTTTACAATGGTGTGTTAGTTTCTGCTGTATAACAAAGTGAATCAGCTATACATATACATATATCCCCATATCTCCTCCCTCTTGCGTCTCCCTCCCATCATCCCTATTCCACCCCTCTAGGTGGTCACAAAGCACTGAGCTGATCTCCCTGTGCTATGCGGCTGCTTCCCACTAGCTATCTATTTTACATTTGGTAGTGTATATATGTCCATGCCACTCTCTCACTTCGTCCCAGCTTACCCTTCCCCCTCCCCGTGTCCTCAAGTCCATTCTCTACATCTGCGTCTTTATTCCTGTCCTGCCCCTAGGTTCTTCAGTACCTTTTTTTTTAAAATTCCATATATATGAGCTAGCATACGGTATTTTTCTCTTTCTGACTTCACTCTGTATGACAGTCTCTAGGTCCATCCACCTCACTACAAATAACTCAGTTTCGTTTCGTTTTATGGCTGAGTAATATTCCATTGTATATATGTGCTACATCTTCTTCATCCATTCATCTGTAGATGGACACTTAGGTTGCTTCCATGTCCTGGCTATTGTACATAGAGCTGTAATGAACATTGTCCTTCACAGTGTTTTATGTCAAGTCACCTAGCAGGTAGTAGGTTCTCAGTACTTGCCAGTTCTTCTAAGAGAGTGAAAGGAAAGTTTGGAAACATGGACCACAATTTCTGCTCTTTTACTACCAATTTCTGTTTTGCCTCTTTTCTACAACTTTAAACAACTCTCCCTTTTTACTGGCGTGTTCGCAGAGAAGAAAGAATGGCTGGTAAGGGGTGGGTAAGAAGAAAGATAATTTTTGATGTTTGACAACCGCCTGACACATCATAGATAACTTTTTGTTTGCACCTCATAGCTTAAATATCTTGAACAAACAAAAATTGAAAACGCAGGATCAGGGCATTAATGCTCAGATAACACTCTATCGTGCAAAATTCTCATTTCCACGTTTTACTGTTTTATCAGGACATCTTTCATCTTTGTATCAGGCAAGCTAGTAGCAACTCTTCTTCCCTTCCCACTCGGCATTGAGGCTTTCGGACTCCTCCCTACTTTACTAGTGTTCTTCGGTTCTGGATGTTGTAAACTCCATCACCCGTCTCTCAGGGACTTTTCCTTAAGGTTTCCCGACGTTCTGGCGCTCTCTAAGCCCACAGCACATTGGGGAGGAAGATCGTGGATTCATTTGACGGGCCAATGAAGCCTTGCGGGCTGCGGAATCCCACGTGGGTGGGGCTGGGCTCAGCAGGGGCGGGGCCGGCGAGGAGCCCAAGGGAAAAGGTGGCAGGCTCAGTTGAGAAAGCCCGCGGGCAAAGGTTTCAGAGTTTTCGCGAAGGCTTCGTGTGCGAGGCAGGGGGAATTGGGGTACCTCCCTCCTGCCTCGTCACTCTTGATTCTGGAAGCTTCAGTAGGCTTTTCTCGGTTGCTGGTACCCGGAAAGGCAGCGGCTTCAGCTCCAGGGGCGGGTCCCAAGGGTCTTGTCGCAGCTCCGGGGCCGTTTGGCCTCCTGGTGTTGGGGGAGGGGCGAGGGAGGTGCTGCTCGCGCCTCCTTTTGCGCTTGCGCGACGGCCTCCGAGACGGTAGGAGCGCGTGCGCGATGACGTGGACGTTTGATGCGCGCGCAGGCTCTTCAGCTGGAGCGGACACACGGTGTGCGAACCGAACAGAATAACCCGCCCCCAGCGGGATGTGAAGGACTCCGGGTGAGGCCGGCCACGCCCCGCACGGTAACTCTCGGGCCTGGGTGGAGGACGTCTCTTTAGTACTGGCCCGATTGGAGTTTTCCGAGAGTTTGAAGCTCTTGTGTATTTTTTATGGTGTCAGAAGCGTTCCGCTGAGCGATCTTCGCACGCTCCGGCCAGGCCAGGCCTTGCGCGGAGCCGCCTTTGGCGCGCGCCTGTGGTCTTCTGAGCGAGGCTGCGCATGTCACCTCGCGCGCGTCCCCGGCCTCACTTCCGCGTCGCGCCGCGAACTAACTGGGAACATCGACGCCAGCAAGAGGCCACGAGGCGGGCGGGGTGAGAAGCGCCCATGGCGCGGGCCTGCCCTCGCGTGCGTGGGGTGCCGCACCGCATGGTACGATACGCGTGACGCCTTCCAGCCAGGCGTGGAGCTTTAGGTCGAGAGCCGTGCTTGTGCGCTTTGCCTTTTAGAGCCCAGTTCTCGGGGTTCCAAAACTGTGCTGACCTCGCTTTTCTAAGGAGCTGTGTGCAGCGTTTTGACACCTGTATAAAGCTGTCGCCCAGCATGTAATTTCCTGGCAGGTTGTTTGAAGCAAGACCGCGAGTTTAATAAAGAAGGAGGGCGAGGAAGTGAGCCGTATAGGAGTGGGAACTTGGTAAACAAAGGACCGGTGGTTCGTAAGTGCAGAAATGAGGGCGGGGAAAACAGGTGGGAAGAGCAGGTGTTATTTTCTTTTTCCCTCTGTGGGGCAGCCTTTGGCTAGTTCTCTGTTTGTGTGCCTTCCCGCTTCTATTAATTTGTCAAGTTGGTCTCTGCCCTTAGCGGTAGGTGGGTCTGGGACAGAAATAAACCGCTCCGAGCACCAGTAACCAAAGTTGACGAATCTGCGTGCGAAGAGTATGGAGAAGTTAGGGATTATTTCACACTGGGTTGAGAGTAGGAAGTGGTAGTGTCATGATTTGAAGAGTTTTGGTTTGCCTTCGGAACTCTGGAGATGCCTCCTCTGGCGAGGTTGGAAGCAGGGAGAGTGTAGGAGGTCTGAAAGGAAGGGTTACCAATGGCAGAACAACGTGAGTAACGAAAGTACTCTTCCTTCTGAGGGAAGACCACTCTCCCAGGGTTCGCGTCGCTGGGGCAGACACGTGGATCAAGAGAACTCTCGAGCCCACCCGCGCGCTGCCAGTGTGTGTTGTGAAGCTTTCCGGGCTTCTGCGGCAGAGTCCCTGGCAAATACTGCCTGCTCTGCCTCTTTTTGGGCACGACGCCGCGGCTAGGCTGCAGGGAAAGTGCCTGGAGATGGCGTGACGGCTGCTGGGAAGGGGGCTGGCCTGGGAGGGCCGGGCGGGTGGTTCTGTAGTTTCCACGGTAACAGAATGCGACTGGATCCCGCCGAGCGATCCGCGGGTTCCGGCCGGCGGCACGTGATCAGTCGGACTCCCCTTCCCCGGAAGAGCTTTCCTTGCGGCATTTTTTCACGTGGTTCTTGGCTAGCTGGCCTTTGCAGTTGGAAAGCGGTGATGTGGGCCCCGATAGTCGACGGCGACTGTAGTCCTCCGAGACTGGCAGGCGGCCTTTTCACTTCCAAGGGTATGGAGTGGGCGCTAGTGCTTCTTGCTGCTGTAGGGCTATGTTTCCAGCTGTTGTGTGAGTTGAGTGGGTTGGGTGCATTTTCCAGAGAACACGTGCTTAGGATTTGAGAAAACTTAGTGCCCCAGGTACCTTGCCATAGTTAATCCAAGGCAAGGTGGCCATTTGATTGCTGTCCGTTTCTGCCATATACGTTAGTTCTTCAAATTCTACTTATGCAAATATTAGGGATCGGAGAGCTTTCTAACACCGAATTGTAGTTAAGGGATCATTCCTAGGAATAGAAAATGCTCATGAAGCCAGCATTAACAAATGGTATTTGAGGAGAGAAGGGGGGGGGACTACTATCTTAGGTAAATGCAACTTTGTGCCTTAAAACCTAAAGCATTTCAGATAATATTTTGAAATTTACCTTTCAAATTTAGGGTTGTGGTGATGATAAAATGCCCAGGGTATAGTCTGGTCCAAAGTAAGCGCTTATTAATAGATCGCGAGTACCATTTATTTAATTATTAAAGTTAACTTAATGACGATTAAGAACGGATAGTTGGCTCTTTTACTCTTTGCATCACTTGCTATCATATTTTCTGATTATTTTTGTGTGCAAATTATAGTTTTAAAAAGATTTTTCAAATTTCTGGCCTCATTGTATATTGGTGAATACTGAAATTCGAGTGAACCTATTCTCTTACAAATTTGAGTTTCAGAAACGTAACCACACTCTTACAGTGAATGATTATGTTAAGGAACAAACTAACATCTTTGTACCTACCATACAGTAATGCATTTGTTGTATGAAAAGTTATGGTTATTTTTAGCAACTTCGGAAACATTCGGTTTAGGTTCACCATCATTTAAATAGTTTGTGTTTTTAAAGTAATGGTATTGATTTGGAATTTTAAATTGGCGTACTTTGGGGCCAATTTTAAATTGGCGTACTAGTACCTGAATCATTGAATTAGGTACCTACCTAGTAAACCAGTTAGTGTATTTGGTAAGTTGTATGAGGGTTATGGCTTTAGTAGTTAAACATTTCCCAGAGATGTCGCTGGTGAAAAGATACTCAGAATAGGGACTCCGAAATTGTAGCAATTTACTTATGGAACTTGCCATGTTACCCGAAAACATTCTCTGCGAAATGGCATTTGTGTGTTGGTGTGTGAGTGCCTGTACCTTCAAAACGTTGACATTTTCAGAATGTTAGTATTTCACATCCACAATTAAACTTACCTCCTCGGGTCATTTTTATAGTTATTTTATGTAGATAACTGCTTGATCTTGAAAAGCTGAACTGAGATTGTTTTTTTGAATGTTAAGTTATATCTATGTAGCAAAACTGTGGTCTTCCTTAATGCTTTCAGAGAGCCAAACACAGAGTATTTTTAGAATCTTGCTGGAAGGAGATTTACTGCTTCATGAGTAGCCTAGCTCTTCCTAAAGTAATTTGATTTTTGCAATTGGTTAAAGTTATCTTAGACTTTAGAGTGGTATTTCTGTGTCTGAAACAGCTAAATTTGCTGAATTGACTATCCTTTCTTTAGAAAATCCAGTATATATAGTATTCCAAAAGCATAGGCATATTGCTTATAGTGAAGTGAAATCTGTGCTTAAAGATTGTTGTGGAATAAAATTTTATTACTTGTTTGTAAACCAAATAGCAATGTATGGCTCAAGATAGAGATTGTTTTGTTTGTAAATTAGGTTTTTGGTTTTATACATTTTAATCAACTCCTGGAATAACTTGACTGGAAGATTAAAAAAAAGACCTTATACAAATCAAAAGTCAGAAAGTTCTAACTTTTTTTTCCTCTTAATACACATTTTTACATTTATTAGTTACTTGTGTACAGAGTGCAGATATGGCAGTCTGACTCTTCTGCACTTAATTTTTCTGTTTAGATGAAAGGAAAATTTTGAAATGTGTATATATAACGTAAGTATGAAGTTTACTTCAGTTCAGTCTCTAACACTAAACTGGATTTCTGTCAGTAGAATCTTTGATATTTCATAGATTAATTTTTAAAGGATAGTGATTGGTTAAAACTTCTTTGCCCCAGTTTTACCTGTAAAAATGATCTGAAAATCAAGAATTTAATATTATAGAAGATAATGTTTAGGATATTCTGAACCCTATAATGTCTTCATAGGTTTGGGATAGCGAAAAAAATTTTTCAGATACTTCTTTGCTGTGTGCCATATTTAAATGCACTTCATGAGAGTGTTTTTGCATAATTGCTTACAAAAATACTTGATTTGTAACAAAATTTTGAGCTTTATGGACTAAATACAGGATTAGGAGTTTGTGTTATTTGATATATACACCATTTTAGAGGAATTGGTTTTTGTGAATTTTCTGAACTTTACTATTTTTATAAAGTCACTTTATTTGTGACTTCTCAGTGTGTTTAAATTTTGTTTTATCGGTCTCTGATAGGTGTTACTTAAACTTGGTAGTTTTAGGAAACCAATAAACTTAATTGCCTTAAGCCTGAGAAAGCTTTTGAAAAGAATCACTCTAAATTTTATCTATCTCTTAAATGCCAAATCGGAGGAGAGATTCTTTTTTCACCTTTCCTGGGTATTAGTACAGTGGTGTCAGAAAGTGTGTTTCTGTTTTCACATTTAGCCATAATACAAAACAATAGCCAACCTTTTTTAAAGCCTTGATTTTTTAAATATTATTCTCAGGCTAATGAATATTTTAAATTTTGGAGTCCCCCCAACTTTTTTGGGGGGGCGGTCATGTGGCCAGCCCTGTAAGAAGATGTGAAATTCAGATCAGATGCTTTTGCTGCTTGTTAGTAGTTCTGATGAAGAGTAAAATTAGACTTTTAATTATAATGAGGAGCACCAATAAGTGGCTCAATCTGATAAGTCAAAATTACTGACCCACTTTAAACAGAAGTAGTGATGTAACATTTTCCTTTTTTGTATAAAAGCTAATTGGTGATAACTTTATATCTTGTAGAATATTTAGGTAATTTAGCACATCACTTTAGTTGAATGTAACAATTTGAGATTTCTTTAAAACATTTTATTGAGATATAATTCACATAACATAAAATTCACCATTTTAAAGGATACATTTAAGTGGTTTTTAGTTCCTGAACATTTCGATCACCCCCAGAAGAAACCCCATACCAATTAGCAATTGTGCCAATTATTCCTCTCCCTTTTTACTGTCAACTATGGATCTACTTTCTGTAGATTTGCCTATTCTGGACATTTCATGTAAATGGAATCATACAATATATGTGGCGTTTTTCTTGTAACATTTATGAATTAACTAATTTAGTTTTTTTTTTGAAATTGGTTGTATGTCTACAAGATACAAAATTTAGAAAGTGTCAGAATATGTATTCTTCCAGCCACCCTGATTTCCCTTGATAAAGCCAATACTACCAGTTCCTTTTTTGTCTTTACAGATAGTCTGTGTCAAGCAAATACATACATACTGGTTTTTTTCTTTGGCTTTTTTTTTGTTTAAACTTTATAGAAGTATGTAGCATAATCTACAGTTGTTTTGAACTTTATGCTCTTAATATATCTTGTAGATAATTTTGTATGAGTCCATAAAGTTTATAATTCTTTTCTAGCTGCAGAATATTCCACTCCGTTGTTGTACCACCATTTATCACTGGTGTGTATGCGTGTATTTGCACGCACGTATATAAGATAAAGCCCTAGAAGAACTGCTGTTTCATGGGATGTATGCATTTGTACTTTTGATATTTTCATGTTATCCTCTTAGATTCTGTCATCTTACACTCTCAGCAGCTGGTTAGATGAGAATGCTGGTTGACGTACACCCTTTACAACACCTCTGCCAAACTTTGATTTTTGCTGTTCTGATAGGGTAAAAAACAGTATTTTAGGACGACTTTAATTTTCTCTATTCCGAGACTATGTACGTTTTCATAACCATTTGCTTTTCCTATTCTTTGCCCATTTTTCTGTTAGATTTTTTGTCTTGTTGATTTGTATAAAAAGATCCCTTTTGATATTAGGGAAATGAGTTTTGTTTTTTTTTTTTTTTTTTGCGGTACGCAGGCCTCTCACTGTTGTGGCCTCTCCCGTTGCGGAGCACAGACTCCGGACGCGCAGGCTCAGAGGCCATGGCTCACGGGCCCAGCCGCTCTGCGGCATGTGGGATCTTCCCGGACCAGGGCACGAACCTGTGTCCCCTGCGTCGGCAGGCGGACTCTCAACCACTGCGCCACCAGGGAAACCCCGGGAAATGAGTTCTTTATGATATAAGTTGCAAATATAGTTTTCCAGTCAGGCATTTGTTTTTTATTTTGCGTGGGTGGTTTTTGTCATGTTAAAAACAAATTTACATGATTTTGAATTTATCAAAAATTCTGTCGTCTTATTGACTTCTAGATTTTATGTCCTACTTATTATCAAAAAGGTTTTCTCAAAGATTTCTTCAAGAATTAAAAAAAATTACACTGAGGCGGGGTGGGGTGGGATTTAAATGTTTGGTCTGTCTGGAATTTTTTTCGGTGTAAGGTCTGAGGTGTGGAGCCAACTGTTTCTTTCCTAGTAAGTTCCAGTGATTTGTCATGGTTTCTTTAAATGTATGTACTAACAAGGTAAATAGTATTTTACTTATGTATGAACTCATGCCATTACCATAAAAAGTGTTGATCATATACAAAGATAACATGTAAATTTGTTAATTTTTGCTCATCTCAGGAGAACTTGCTGTGTAATGGAATCCTCTGGTAAACTAATTCATTAAGTATCAGGATCCTTTTAAAATGAAAATAACTTTCCAATTTGATCTCTTTAAGTCTGTATATTTTTCTTTTCTAAAAACTAAGGCATTTATTTTATTTTTAATTAATTTTTTTGGCTGCGTTGGGTCTCTGTTGCTGCACGCAGGCTTTCTCTAGTTGTGGTGAGCAGGGGCTACTCTTCGTTTCGGTGCGCGGACTTCTCATTGTGGTGGCTTCTCTCGTTGCAGAGCATGGGCTCTAGGTGTGCGGGCTTCAGTAGTTGCAGCATGCAGGCTCAGTAGTTGTGGCATGCAGGCCCTGTAGTTGCAGCATGCAGGCCCTTGGAGTACACGGGCTTCAGTAGTTGTGGTGCTTGGGCTCAGTAGTTGTGGTGCTTGGGCTCAGTAGTTGTGGTGCTTGGGCTCAGTAGTTGTGGCACATGGGCTTAGTTGCTCCGTGGAAGTGGGATCTTCCCCGACCAGGGATCTTCCCTTGCATTGGCAGGCAGATTCTTAACCATTGTGCCACCAGGGAAGTTCCAAGTCTGTATACTTTTATACTTTCATGTAGTTTTTCTAAAATGAATGTACACTTTTTGTTTTTATTTGAGATTGTAGTATGTATAGTGAATTATTGGAGATTGGGATATGAATAATTTAACTAATTAGATTAAAACGAACTTTAAAGAGATAATCAAATATTCCAGAATCAGTATCTTTACAGTGATTGAGAGAAAGGTAGAAGCAAAGTCTTAGAAGAATTTAGGAATATATTTTGGGGGTAATGTAATCATTCTTGTATTTTTGTTAACAAAATAAATGTTCACTTGATTAAAGTGTTTTTTTGCTTGTTTTTTAGGCTGGGAAGGCCATTGTGATTATGTGGTAACTATAGTTATCTTACTACTGATTTTCCCACTGGAATCATGGAGGAGAAACAGCAGATTATATTGGCTAATCAAGATGGTGGGACAGTGGCAGGAGCAGCACCTACCTTCTTTGTCATCCTAAAACAGCCAGGAAATGGCAAAACTGATCAAGGAATTTTGGTTACTAATCGGGATGCCTGCGCTTTGGCTAGCAGTGTTTCATCACCAGGAAAATCTAAGGGAAAGATTTGCCTTCCAGCTGATTGTACTGTAGGAGGAATCACTGTCACCTTGGATAACAATAGTATGTGGAACGAATTCTATCATCGAAGCACAGAGATGATCCTGACCAAGCAGGGAAGACGCATGTTTCCTTACTGTCGTTATTGGATAACAGGTTTAGATTCAAATATGAAATATATCCTCGTCATGGATATATCTCCTGTGGATAACCATCGTTATAAATGGAATGGTCGCTGGTGGGAGCCCAGTGGGAAGGCTGAACCCCATGTTTTGGGGAGGGTTTTTATTCATCCAGAATCTCCTTCCACAGGTCATTATTGGATGCATCAACCAGTATCTTTCTATAAACTCAAACTTACCAACAATACACTGGACCAAGAAGGGCATATTATCTTGCACTCTATGCATCGCTACCTGCCGAGGCTTCATTTGGTGCCTGCAGAGAAGGCTACCGAAGTGATACAGTTAAATGGCCCTGGTGTCCACACTTTTACCTTCCCACAGACTGAATTCTTTGCAGTAACAGCTTATCAAAACATTCAGATTACCCAGTTGAAAATAGATTACAATCCATTTGCTAAAGGCTTCCGGGATGATGGGCTGAATAGTAAGCCCCAGAGAGATGGAAAGCAAAAGAACAGCTCTGACCAGGAAGGGAATAGTGTTCCCAGTTCTCCTGGTCAACGGGTCCGTCTTACAGAAGGTGAGGGGTCAGAGATACAGCTAACTGATTCGGATCCTTTATTGAGGGGTCATGAAGCATCATGCAAGGGTTTGGAGAAGCCTTCCCTTAATGTAAAACGAGACTTTCTAGGTTTCATGGATATTGATTCAGCACTTGGTGAAGTTCCTCAGTTGAAGCAAGAGGTTTCTGAAAGGTAGGTAACAGATTTTCTGTTCTTAGAGATAAAAGGAAGGTTTGAATTTAAAATACTGATTGTGTGGATTGCTGACTTTAGACATTGATAAATGCAAGCTGCTATAAGATGTACCACAGTTGCTTTTACATTCTGTGAAGTGACAGTTCATTTTTCTGTAATGAATATGGATTGGGTTCACAATCCAGAATTGTAGGCAAATTAGATGACTCATCAGAATGGGGACCTTAGATTTAGATTGTAGGTTTAGACTTTCGTTAATCATGTGTGGCTGTTCCTTGTTAATATATATAGATGAATTTTTTAAAATATTGAAATATAGTTGATGTACAGTATGTATAGACAACTCTTGATTGATTGGGGAAGGGAAAAGAATGACCCCCAAATCATAACTGAAACAGAATTTACCCAGTGAGGCACAGAAGAGATTTAAAGTAAAGTTGTTTATATGTAGTACATAAGAATTTTGTGCCCTGTGGACATCCTAATCCATAAATTGCCTGAGTAAGAAATAAGCTGAAGATTATTACATGTTAAAATAGCATGATATACTCTTGTGCTTTTTAAATTTGAACTTGTGTTATTTATTTATTTTTATCAAAGTCTTTATGTTTTTAGAGCAATTTTAGGTTTGCAGCAAAATTGAGAGGAAAGTACAGAGATTTCCCATACAGCCCCTGCCTCCACACATGCATAGCCATTCCCATTAGCAACATTCCCTACCAGAGTGGTACATTTGTGTCAATTGATGAACCTATATTGATGCATCAT
This sequence comes from Grampus griseus, assembly GCF_964374135.1. Lineage (NCBI taxonomy): Eukaryota > Metazoa > Chordata > Mammalia > Artiodactyla > Delphinidae > Grampus > Grampus griseus. Next base: position 85,129,124 of record NC_139018.1, read on the forward strand.
AATCACCCAAAGTCCGTAGATTACATAAGGGTTCATTGTTGGTGATATACCTTCTGTGGGTTTGGACAAATATGTAATGACATGTATCCACCCTCACTGTATCATACAGAGTATTTTCATTGCCCTAGAAATCCTCTATTCTCCACCTGTTAATTCCCCTTCCCATCTGGCAATCTTTTACCTTTTTATTATCTCACTGCTTTGCCTTGTCCAGAATTTCATATAGTTGGAATTATACAGTATGTAGCCTTCTCAAATTGGCTTCTTTCACTTAGTAATATGTATATAAGATTCCTTCATGTCTATTCATGGCTTGATACCACATTTTTTTTCAGTGCTGAATAGTATTTCCTTGTTTGGTTGTACCAGTTCGTTTATTCATTCACCTCCTGAAGGACATCTTGGGTGCTTCCCAGTTTGGGCAATTATGAATAAAGCTGCCACAAACATCCATGTCCAAGCCTTCAGTTCACTTGGGTATATACCAAAGATTGTGGTCGCTAGATCATACGGTAACAGTATTAGGTTTATAAGAAACTGCCAAACTCTTCCAAAGTGGCTGTACCGTTTTGCAGAAATGAGAGTTCTTGTTGCTCTGCATCCTTGTCAGCACTTGGTGTTGTCAGTTTTCTGGATTTTGGCCTTTCTAATAGGTGTGTAGTAGTAGTAGCTTGTTTAAATTTGCCTTTCCCTGATGACACGATGTGGTGCATTTTTTCATATGCTTATTTGCCATCTGTATGTCATCTTTGGTGTCTTTTAAGGTCTTTGGCCCATTTTCTAATCAGATTGTTTTACTGTTTTCTTAAGAGTTCCTTATATATTTTGGTGTGTTTTTTGGGGGGGGCTGCCTTGGGTCTTAGTTGTGGCACGCGGGATCGTTGTGGCAGGCGGGCTTCTCTCTACTTGTGGCACACGGGCTGCAGAGTGCGTGGGCTCAGTAGTTGCAGTGTGCAGGCTTAGTTGCCCCGTGGCATGTGGCATCTTAATTCCCTGACCAGGGATCGAACCTGCGTCCCCTGCATTGGAAGGTGGATTCTTAAGGACCACCAGGGAAGTCCCAGTTCCTTGTATATTTTGGATAACATGTCTTTTGCAAATATTTTCTCCTAGTCTGTGGTCTGTCTTCTCATTCTCTTGTTGGCTTTCACAAAGCAGTTTATTATTTTAATGAAGTTCAGCCTATCAATGATTTCCTTCATGGATCATGCCTTTGATTTCATATCTAAAAAGTCATTGCCATATTTAAGGTCATGTAGGTTTTCTTTTAGGTTATCTTTTAGGATCCTTATAGTTCTGTGTTTTACATTTTGGTTTATGATCCATTTTGTATTAATTTATGTGAAAGTTGGAAGGTCTGCGTCTAGATTGATTTCTTTGCATGTGGATGTCCTGCTGTTCCAGCACCATTTGTTGAGAAGACTCTCTTTGCTCCATTGTACTGTCCTTGCTCCTTTGTCAAAGATCAGTTGACTCTATTTATGTGAGTCTATTTGTGGGCTCTCTAGTCTGTTCCATTGACCTATTTGTTGTTTCACCAGTACTACACTGATTTGATTACTGTAGCTTTTTAAGTAAGTCTTGAACCTGGGTAGTGTTAGCCCTCCAACTTTGTTCTCCTTCAATATTGTATTGGCTATTCTGGGTCTTTTTCTTCTCTATGTAGACTTGAGAATAAGTTCCATAAAATGACTTGCTGGGATTTTGATTTTGGTTGCATTGAATCTATAGATCAAGTTGGGAGGAACTGACATCTTAACTATATTGACTCTTCCTATTCATGAACACTGACTATCTCTCCATTTATTTAGTTCTTTAATTTTTTTCATCAGAGTATTGTCATTTTCCCCATATTGATCTTGTACATATTAGATTTATATATCAGTATTTCACTATTTGGGGGTGACAATGTAAATGGTATTGTTTTTTTAACTTCAAATTCCACTTGTTCTCTGTTGATATATAGGGAAGCAACTGACTTTGGTACTTTATCCTTGTATTCTGCAACCTTGCTATAATCACTTATTAGTTCCAGAAGTTTTTTGGAGATTCTTTTGGATTTTCTACCTAGATGATCATGTCATTCATAAACAAGACAGCTTTCTTTCTCTCAAATCTGTATTCCTTTATTTGCTTTTCTTGTCCTATTGCATTCACTAGGACTTCCAGTATGATGCTGAAAAGGAGTGATGAGAGGTGACATCCTTGCCTTGTTTCTGATCTTAGTGAGAAAGTTTCTAGTTTCTCACCATTAAGTATGATGTTTGTTTTAGGTTTTTTGTAAATATTCTTTTTTTTGGCTGTGCCTTGCCATATGCGGGATCTTAGTTCCCTTTGTAGATATTCTTGATTAAGTTGAGGAAGTTCCCTTCTATTGCTAATTTACTGAGAGTTTTTATCATGGATGGGTGTTGCATATTGTCAAATGCTTTTTTTCTGAATCTGTTGATATCATGTGACTTTTTTCTTTTCTGGTTTATTGATGTGATGGATTATGTTAATTGATTTTTGAATGAACCAGCCTCGTATACCTGGGATGAATCCCGCATGGTCATGGTGTATAATTCTTTTTATATGTTTTATTTGATTTGCTCTTATTTTAAGGATTTTTGCATTTATGTTCTTGAGGAGTAATGGTCTGTAGTTGTCTTGTAATGTCTTTGTCTGGTTTTGGGATTGGTGTTATGCTGGCTTCATAGAAGGAGTCAGGAAGTATTGCCACTACTCCATCTTCTGAAAGAGATTGTAGAGAATTGGTATCATTTCTTTCTCATATGTTTGGGAAATTTTACCAGTGAACCCATCTGGGCCTGTTTTGGAACCTTATTGATTAAATTTCTTAAATAAATATAGGCCTATTTTGATTGTCTCTTGTGTGAGCTTTGGAAGATTGTGTTTTTCAAGGAATTGGCTCATTTCATCTAGGGTATCATTTGTTGGCATAAAATTGTTCATATATTCCTTTATTATCCTTTTGATGTCCATGGGATCTGTAGTGGTGTCCCACTTTTTCTTTTTTTAAATTTAATTTATTATTTATTTTGGTTGCACTAGGTCTTAGTTGCGGCTGGTGGTCTCCTTAGTTGTGGCATGCAAACTCTTAGTTGTGCTATGCATGTGGGATCCAGTTCCCTGACTAGGGATTGAACCCACATCCCCTGCATTGGAAGGTGGATTTTTAACCGTTGTGTCACCAGGGAAGTCCCCCTTCTTTTTATTTCTGATAATAGTAATTTGTGTCTTCTCTCTTTTTTCCTTAGCCTGGCTAGAGGCTTATTGACTTTTTTTTATTGATCTCTGAAAAGATCAATAAAAAAAATCAAAAGTTAAAAAAATCAACTTTCGGTTTTATTGATTTTTATCTACTGATTTTTCTGTTTTCAATTTCATTGATTTCTGCCCTGATTCTTATTTCTTTTCTGCTGCTCACTTTGGATTTAATTTGCTCCTTTTTTTCTAATTTCCTAAGGTGGAAACTTAGATTATTGATTTTAGATCTTCTTTCTTTTCTAATATATGCATTCAGTGCTATGTTTCTTTGTAAGCACTGCTTTCTCTGTGTACCACAAATTTTGATAAGTTGTATTTATATTTTCACTTAGTTCAGAATATTTAAAAATTTCTTTCGAGATTTTTTCTTTGACCCATGTGTTATTTAGAAGTGTGTTGTTTAATCAGTTACTTTGGGATTTTTGTTATTTTTCTGTCAGTGATTTCTAGTTTAATTCCATTATAGTCTTTTAAGTTATTTAAGATGTGTTTTATGGTCCAGAATGTGGTTTAGCTTGGTGAATGTTCCATGTTAACTTGAGAAGAATGTGTATTCTGCTGTTGTTGAAGTAATCTATATATGTCAATTAGATCTAGTTAATTGATGGCTTAACTGAATTCCATTATGTCCTTACTGACTTTCTGCCTGCTGGATCTGTCCATTTCTGATGTGTTTCAGTCTCTAATAGTAGATTCATCTGTTTCTCCTTGCCATTTCTTTTAGTTTTTGCTTCATGTAGGCTGATACTCTGTTTTGGGGCACATATACATTAAGGATTGTTATGTCTTCTTGGAGGATTGACCCTTTATAATTATGTAACATCCTTCATTATCCCTGATAACTTTCATTACTTTTAAGTCTATTCTGTCTGAAATTAAAATAGCTACTCCTGCTTTCTTTTGATTAGTGTTAGCATGATACATTTTTCTCTATCCATTTACTTTTAATTTTTATGTGTCTTTATATTTAAAGTGGATTTTACAGACCCAATATGTAATTGGGTCTTTTTTTAAAAAATTAATTTATTTTATTTATTTTTGGCTGTGTTGGGTCTTCGTTGCTGTGCGCAGGCTTTCTCTAGTTACAGCAACCGGGGGCTGCTCTTGTTGCAGTGCGCGGGCTTCTCATTGCAGTGGCTTCTCTTTGCAGAGCACGGGCTCTAGGTGCTTGGGCTTCAGTAGTTGTGGCACACGGGCTCAGTAGTTGTGGCTTGTGGGCTCTAGAGCGCAGGCTCAGTAGTTGTGGCGCACGGGCTTAGTTGCTCCGCAGCATGTGGGATCTTTCCGGACCAGGGGTCGAACCCATGTTCCCTGCATTGGCAGGTGGATTCTTAACCACTGTGCCACCAGGGAAGCCCTGGGTCTTGTGTTTTTTTTGTTTTTTTTTTGTTTTTTTTTTTTTTTTTGCAGTACGCAGGCCTCTCACTGCTGTGGCCTCCCCCATTGTGGAGCACAGGCTCCGGACGCGCAGGCTCAGTGGCCATGGCTCACGGGCCCAGCCGCTCCGCAGCATGTGGGATCTTCCTGGACTGGGGCACGAACCCGTGTCCCCTGTATCGGCAGGCGGACCCTCAACCACTGCGCCACCAGGGAAGCCCCGGGTCCTGTTTTTTGATCCATTCTGACTGGTGCATTTAGACTGTTGACATTCAAAGTGATTATTGAAACAGTTGGATTAATATCTACCATATTTGTTACAGCTTTTCTTTTGTCCTTGTTCTTTGTTTCTATTTTTGTTTTCCACTCTTTATTTGCCTTTTGTGGTTTTAGTTGAGCATTTTATATGATTTGGTTTTCTTTCTCTTCTTAGCATATCAGTTATACTTTAACTCTTTTTAGTGGTTACTCTATGGTTTGAATATACATTTACAACTTAACCCAAGTCCATTTTCAGATAACACTATATTGCTTCACAGGTAGTTTGTAAATCCTCTCTCCTTTTCTTTGTATCACTGCCATCATTCATTTCACTTATGTATAAGTATATATATGTGATATATACGTAAGTAATCAAACGCATTGTTGCTATTATTAGTTTGAACAAATTTTTACATTCTTTTTTTTGTGTGTGTGTGGGGTACGTGGGCCTCTCACTGCCGTGGCCTCTCCCACTGCAGAGCACAGGCTCTGGATGCGCAGACTCAGTGGCCATGGAGCACGGGCCCATCCACTCCGCGGCATGTGGGATCTTCCAGGACCGGGGCATGAACCCGTGTCCCCTGCATCGGCAGGCGGACTCTCAACCTCTGCGCCACCAGGGAAGCCCTATTTTGAACAAATTTTTACCTGTTAGATCAACTAAGAACAACAACAAAAGAAAGTTTTTATTTTACATTCACTTATTTCTTCCTTATTCTTTATGGAGATCTGAGTTTGACCTGTGATATTTTACATTTGTCTGAAGGACTTCTTTTAATATTTCTTGCAAGTCAGATCAACTGGCAACAAATTCTGTTAATTTTTGTTTGTGAAAGTCTTTATTTCTCCTTTAATTTTGCAGGGTACAGAATTCTAGGTTGGTGTTTTACTCTCTGAATACTTACAATATTTCACTCTTTTTGATTCTGTGGTTTCTGAGAAGTTGGATAGAATTCTTATCTTTGTTCCTCTGTAGGTAAGGTATCTTTTTCCTCTGGCTTCTTTTAGTATATTTTCTTTATCTTTGATTTTCTGTAGTTTAAAAATGGCATCACTACATATAGTCTTTTGGTAGTTATCCTTCTTGGTGTTCTGTGAGCTTCTGGTTCTGTGGTTTGATGTCTGACGTTAATTTGGGGAAATCTCAGTCATCATTGTTTTAAGTATTTCTTCTGTTCCTCTCTTCTTCTGATACTCACATTATGCGTATGTTGCATCTTTTTTTTGTTTGTTTGTTTTTGCGGTATGCGGGCCTCTCACTGTTGTGGCCTCTCCCGTTGCGGAACGTAGGCTCTGGACACGCAGGCTCAGCGGCCATGGCTCATGGGCCCAGCCGCTCTGCGGCATGTGGGATCTTCCCGGACCAGGGCACGAACCCCTGTCCCCTGCATCGGCAGGCGGAGTCTCAACCACTGCACCACCGGGGAAGCCCTTGCATCTTTTGTAGTTGTCCCACAGTCCTTGGATATTCTGTTCTTTTCAGCCTTTGTTTTCTTTCCTTTTCAGTTTTGGAGATTTCTGTTGCTATATCTTCAAGCTCAGAGATTGTTTCCTCAGCCGTGTCTAGTCTACTAATAAGCCTATCAAAGGCATTCTTCATTTCTTTTACCATGTTTTTGATCTTTAGCATCTTTTTGTTTTTCTTAGGATTTTCATTTCTCTGCTTACATTGCACATCTGTTCTTGCATGTTATTTCTTTATTTATTAGAATCCTTAGTATGTTAATCATAGTTATAAATTCCCAGTCTGGTAATTTCAGCATCCCAGTATGATAATTGTGATGATTGCTCTGTCTTCAAATTGTGGTTTTTTGCCTTTTAGTATGCTTTGTAATGTTTTCTTGATAGTTGGACATGATGTGTTAGGTAAAAGGAAGTGCTGTAAATAGGCCTTTAGTAATGTTGTGGTAAGGCATGGATGTGAGGGAAAGGGAAGTGTTCTTTAGTCCTATGGTTAGGTCTCAGTTTTTAATGAGTCTGTGCCTCTGGACTGTGAACTTCACAAGTACTTCTCATATTCTTTCTTGCCCCCTTAAGTTGGACAGGATTGGCTAGAGTAGGCTGGAGTTAGATATTTCCTTTCCCCAGGTCAGTTAGGCTCTGATAAAACCCACCAAGTTAGACTGGTTAACTAATTTTTCCAGAGGTTAGGCTTTTTTGTTACAAGTAACAGAGACTGACCCCCCCGGCCCAGGATTTTTCTCACGAGGAAATATTTACTGTGAGAACCTAGTCTAGCTCCTGGTGGAAAACTTACAGAAATGTGGGAGCACCCCTATAACTGGGTACCCCTGGAGTTTTAAACTCAGGCTTGTCTACATTGAGCCTCCAGCAACTCCAGTTACAGTTCAGGTTTTTCTACCCTGGCACTGGTTCCCAAGGTGGTTTCCATTGTCAGTTACTGCTCCAACCATGATCCCCTGTATCCACCTGACTGTTTTCAGCAGTTTGCACTGTACTCTCATTGTCTCTTTCTCTCTCTTTTTTTTTTTAAATAGAGAAGGCTGTGTGAAACCTGGCTTGTTTCTTTTCAAAAAATATTTATTTATTTGGCTGCGTCGGTTCTTAGTTGCGACATGTGGGCTCTTTGTTGCGGAGCACAGGCTTAGTTTCCCTGCAGCATGTGGGATCTTATAGTTCCCTGACCAGGGATGGAACCCGCGTCCCCTGCATTGGAAGGTGGATTTTTAACCACTGGACCACGAGGGGGTCCCCTCACCGTCTCTTATGGATTCAAAAGAGTTGTTGATTTTTCAGTCCCTTTAACTTTTCACTTGTTAGAACATAGTGGCTATTTCTAAACTCCGTACATGTGCAGCTGGAAACTTGCCTTATTTGAGTGTTAAAACCCAAGTTTGGCAGAAGTATATCCCAGCCCAGTACTTTTCTTTTACCTTCCTTTTCTCACTTAATTCATATCCCATTAACAGCTACTATTCTTTGAGTTTGGAATCCCCACATTGATGAGTTCCCTGACTTGTTTATGGGCAAGTTAGTGCTTTGCTATTTTCTAAGGGTAGTTGACAGGTGGAGTATATGTTACTCAAGCAGTGAACAGGTTTTTCTTTTATTCTGTCAAGGGGGAAAGTGGTTTTCAGTTTATGCTTTTCAGTGTGGCTTTTTTTTTTGTTTGTTTTGGCATTTGCAACTAGAGGATGCCACCCAGTGTGTAATCATCTTGATTACCCAGTACAATTTAAAAAAATTGAAACACTTCAACACCAGTATTTTTTTGAATTGATTTTATTGAAGGATAGTTGATTTAGTGTTTAATTTTTATTGTACAGCAAAGCAATTCAGTTAGACATATATGTAGATTCTTTTTCATATTCTTTTCCATTATGGTTTATCACAGGACATTGAATATACACTGCTATCTTGTGGGACCTTGTTGTTTATCCATTCTGTACATAATAGTTGCATGTGCTACTCCCAAACTCCCAATCCATCCCTCCCCTTCTTCTTTTCCCCTTGGCAACCACAAGTCTGTTTTCTATGTCTGTGAATCTGTTTCTGTTTTGTGGGTAAGTTCATTTGTGTTATATTTTAGATTCCACATATGTGATATCATATGGTGTTTGTCTTTCTCTTTCTGACTTACTTCACTTAGTATGATAATCTCTGGTTGCATCCATGTTGCTGCAAATGGCATTATTTCATTCCTTTTCTTATGGCTGAGTAGTATTCCATTATATATTATATGTACCACATTTTCTTTATCCAGTCATCTGTTGATGGACATTTAGGTTGTTTCCATGTCTTGGCTGTTGTGAATAGTGCTGCTGTGAGCATGGGGTGCATGTATCTTTTTGAATTATAGTTTTGTCCAGATAGATGCCCAGGAGTGGGATTGCTGGATCCTATGACAATTCTATTTTTAGTTTATTGAGGAACCTCCATACTGTTTTCCATAGTGGCTGCACTAATTTACATTCCCACTAACAGTGTAGGAGGGTTCCCTTTTCTCCACACCCTCTCCAGCATTTGTCATTTGTAGACTTTTTTTTTTTTTTTTTTTTTTTTTTGGCGGTACGTGGGCCTCTCACTGCTGTGGCCTCTCCTGTTGCAGAGCACAGGCTCCGGATGCGCAGGCTCAGCGGCCATGGCTCACGGGCCCAGCTGCTCCGCGGCATGTGGGATCTTCCCGGACCAGGGCACGAACCCATGTCCCCTGCATCGGCAGGCGGACTCTCAACCACTGCGCCACCAGGGAAACCCTGTAGACTTTTTAATGATGGCCTTTCTGACTGGTGTGAGGTGATACCTCATTGTGGTTTTGATTTGCATTTCTCTAATAATTAGTGGTGTTGAGCATCTTTTCATGGCCCTGTTGGCCATCTGTATATTTTCTTCGGAGAAAGTTCTATTTTGGTCTTTTGTCCTTTTTTCAATTGGGTTGTTTGTTTTTGTTATTGAGTTGTGTGAGCTGTTTGTATATTTTGGAAATTAAGTCCTTGTTGGTCACATCATTTGCAAATATTTTCTCCCAGTCCATAGGTTGTCTCATTGTTTTGTTTATAGTTTCCTTTGCTGTACAAAAGCTTTTAAGTTTGATTATGTCCCATTTGTTTATTTTTGCTTTCATTTCTATTGCCTTGGGAGACTGACCTAAGAAAACATTGGTATGATTTATGTCAGAGAATGTTTTGCCTGTGTTCTCTTCTAGGAATTTTTTGGCAACACCAGTATTTTTACCCTCATTATCCAAAAGCAGTTTAATCTATCCTTGGATGATGGAGGATTTACTTTTAAAATTACTTTGGAGGCCAGGGTGAGGAGTTTGTTAGCTGAAAGAGTCATGTGTATTTCTTTGTTATAGACAGTGGCTTTTGGTGTTACATGTGGTATTATAAACTTCTGATCTTAATGAGTCAAGAAAATGGTTCAGATTTATGAGTGCATCAGTATCTTTGTTACTGAAGGGAAAAAAACAACTTGATATGCTATATGCAAACTTTGTCTTCTATATGCAAGCTTGATTTGGGAGCTGAGATTATTTTGAGGCAGGCGTTGTGATGAGAACTCTTAGGATTTACTCTCAGAGTAACTTTAATGTATAACATACAGCAGTGTTTATTATTAATCATGTTGTACATTGTAAGTCTAGTGCTTATTTATTTTCTAACTGTAAGTTTATACCTTTTCACCACCATCATCCAATTTCCCATTCCCCTGCCTCCAGTAACCACAAATCTGATTTCTTTCTGAGTTTGTTTTGAAGTATAATAGACGTCAACAATATGTTCGTTCTGGCGCATGGCATAGGGTGATTTGATATTTCTATACATTACAAAGTGATTATCATTATAAATCTAGTTACCATCTGTCAGTATGCAAAGATATTACATTCTTATTGGCTGTATTTCCTGCACTGTACATTTCATCCCTGTAACTCATTTATTTTGTAACTGGAAGTTTGTACCTCTTTTAATTTCCCTCACTTATTTCATTCATTCCCCCCCACCCTCCCCTCCTCTGGTAACCATCTGTTTCTTCTCTAGATCTGTGACTCTGTTTTTGTTTGTTACATTTGTTCACTTTTTTTTTTTTAATTTTTTTTTTTTTTTTTTTGTAGTACGTAGGCCTCTCACTGTTGTGGCCTCTCTTGTTGCGGAGCACAGGCTCCGGACGCGCAGGCTCATCGACCATGGCTCACGGGCCTAGCCGCTCTGCGGCATGTGGGATCTTCCCGGACCGGGGCACGAGCCCATGTTCCCTGCATCGGCAGGCAGACTCTCAACCACTGCGCCACCAGGGAAGCCCTGTTCACTTGTTTTTTAGATTTCACATATAACTGAAATCATGCAGTGTTTGTGTTTTTAGTCTGACTTATTTCACTTAGCACGATATCCTCTAGGTCCATCCATGTTGTTGCAAATGGCGAGATTTCATTCTTGTTTTGTGGCTAATATTCATCTATCTGTTATCTTCTTTATCCATTTACCTATTTATAGACACTTAGGTTGCTTCCGTATCTTGGTCATTGTGAATAATGCTGCTATGAACATAGGGGTGGATATGTCTTCTTAAATTAGTGTTTTTGTTTTTTTTGGAAAAATACCCGGAAGTGGAATTGCTTGGCAATTTCTATGGCAGTTCTATCTTTAAATTCGTGAGGAACCTCCATACTGTTTTCCATAGCGGCTGCACCATTTTACATACTCACCAACAGTGCCTGAGGGTTTCCTTTTCTTCACATTCTCTCCAGCACTTGTTATCTATTGTCTTTTTGATAATATCCTTTTTTTTTTTTGCCGTATGCGGGCCTCTCACTGTTGTGGCCTCTCCCGTTGTGGAGCACAGGCTCCGGATGCGCAGGCTCAGCGGCCATGGCTCACGGGCCCAGCCGCTCCACGGCATGTGGGATCTTCCCGGACCGGGTCACGAACCCGTGTCCCCTGCACCAGCAGGTGGACTCTCAACCACTGCGCCACCAAGGAAGCCCTGATAATATCCATTTTGCCAGGTATGAGGTGATAGCTCATTGTGGATTTGACTTGCATTTCCTTGATGAGTGATGTTGAGCATCTTTTCATGTACCTGTTGCCCATTTGTTTGTCTTCTTTGGAGAGATGTCTATTTAGGTCCTCTGTCCATTTTGTGACTGGATTGCTTGTTTGTTTTTTTTTTTGCATTATGCGGGCCTGTCACTGTTGTGGCCTCTCGTTGCGGAGCACAGGCTCCGGATGCGCAGGCTCAGCGGCCATGGCTCACGGGCCTAGCCGCTCTGCGGCATGTGGGATCTTCCTGGACTGGAGCATGAACCCGTGTCCCCTGCATCAGCAGGCGGACTCTCAACCAGTGCGCCACCAGGGAAGCCCTGCTTGTTTTTTTTGATGTTGAGTTAAATGAATTTTTGTATATTTTGGATATTAGCCGTTTGTTAAATTGTTTGCGAATATCTTCTCTCATTCAGTAGGCAGCCTTTTCATTTGTTGATGGTGCAAAAGCTGTGCAAAAAGCGTTTTAGTTTGATGTAGTCCGATTTGTCTCTGTTTCTGCTTTTGTTTGCCTTGCCCCAGGAGACATATCCAAAAAAATATTGTTAATACTGAGGTAAAAAATATTGCTAACACTGCCTATGTTTTCTTCTAGGAGTTTTATGATTTCAGGTCTTACCTTTAAGTCTTTAATCCACTTTGAGTTTATTTTTGTATATTGTGTGAGAAAATAGTCCAGTTTGATTCTTTTGCATGTAGTTGTCCGGTTTTTTCAACACCATTTATTGAAAAGGCTCTCTTTTCCCCATTGTATATTCTTGCTCCTGTGTTGTAGATTAAATGTCCATGTAAGTATGAGTTCACTTCTGGGCACTCTGTTCTGTTCCATTGATCTGTGTCTACTTTTGTGCACGTACCTTACTGTTTTGATGACTGTAGCTTTGTAGTATAGTTTGAAATCAGTGATCATGGTACCTCCAGTTTGTTCTTGTTTCTCAATATTGTTTTGGCTCTGTGGGGTCTTTCGGGTTTTCATACAAATTTAGAGTAATTTTTTCTGGTTCTATGAAAAATGCTATTGGTATTTTGATAGGGATTGCACTCAATATGTAGATTGCCTTGGGTGGTACAGTCAGTTTAAAAATGTTAATTCTTCCAGTCTATGAGCATGGTATATCTTTTCATCTGTTGGTGTTGTCTCAATTCTTTTCATCACTGTCTTATAGTTTTCTGAGTACAAGTCTTTTATCTCCTTAGTTAGATATATTTCTAGGTATTTTATTTCTTTTTGATGCAGTTGTAAATGAGATTGATTCCTTAGTTTCTCTTCCTGATAGCTTGTTGTTAGTGTATAGAAACACAACAGATTTCTGTGTTTTAATTTTGTATCCTGAAACTTTACGGAGTCATTTATTTGTTCTAATAGTTTTTTGGTGGCATCTTTAGAATTTTCTATATATGGCAATAGTATGTCACCTGAAAACAGTGACAGTTTTACTTCTTCCTTTCCAATTTGGATTCTTTTTATTTATTTTTCTTGTCTGATTGTTTTGGTTAGGATTTCCAATATTATGTTGAATAAAAGGGGTGAGAGTGGTCATCTTGTCTTGTTCCTGATCTTCGAGGCAATGCTTTCAGCTTTTCGCTATTGAGTATGGTGTTGGCTATATGTTTGTTGTATGACCTTTATTATGTTGAGGTATGTTCCCTCTGTACCTACTTTGTTGATAGTTTTTTTTATCATAAATGGATTCTGAATTTTGTCAAAAGCTTTTTCTGCATTTATTGAGATGACATGATTTTTATTCTTCAACTTGTTAATGTGGTATTACCATTACCAGATTGATTTGCAGATATTGAACCATCTTTGCATTGCTGGGTTAAACCCCACTTTATCAAGGTTTGTGATCCTTTTGTATTTACTTATTTATTTGGGTGAGCTGGGTCTTAGTTTTGGCAGGAGGGATCTTTAGTTGCAGCATGCAGGATCTTTTAGTTGCGGCATGTGGGCTCTTAGTTGCAGCATGCGGGATCCAGTTCCCTGACCAGGGATCGAACCTGGGCCTCCTGCATTGGGAGCACTGAGTCTTAACCACTGGGCTTCCAGGGAAGTCCCTATGATCCTTCTAATGCATTGTTGAATATGTTTTGCTTGTATTTTGTTGAGGATTTTTACATTTATGTTCATCTGTGACATTGGCCTGTAATTGTTTTTGCGAGGGGGTGATGTCTTTGATTTTGGTATCAGGGTGATGCTGGCCTAATAGAAGTTCTGAAGCATTCTTTTCTCTTCGATGTTTTGGAATATTTTGAGAAGAATAGGTGTTAATTGTCTAAATGTTTGGTAGAATTCACCTTTGAAGCCATCTGGTCCTGGACTTTTGTTTCTTGGGAGTCTTATAAATTACTGTTTCAATTTTACTATTTGTACAGTATGTCCCCTACATATGAATGAGTTCTGTTTTGAGAGTGTGTTCGTACATTCAGTTTGTTTGTCAGTCCAACGAAGTTAGCCTAGGTACCCGACTAACACAATTGGCTATATAGTACTGTTCTGTAGTAGTTTTATAATACTTTTCACACAAATAATGCATAAAGAACAAGCAAACACAAAAAATAAAGATAATATTTATAGTCTTACTGTCCAGTACCTTGAAAAGTACAGCAGTATAGTACAACAGCTGGTGTACAGGGGCTGGCATCAAGTGAACTGGCAAGAAGAGTTACTGACTAGAGGTGGGAGGGGAGGTGTGGGATATAGTAGAGCTGAAGGATCTTCAGCAATAGGAGGTGGAGGGCAAGCTACAATTTCACTCATGCCTGACGGTGATGGAATGCACGTTCGCATCTTTGAAAGTTCGTAACTTGAAGGTTCGTATGTAGGGAACTTACTGTAATCGGCCTGTTTATATTTTGTATTTCTTCCTGATTCAGTCTTGGGAGATTGTACTAGGTGATTATTTCTAGGAATTTATCCAGTTCCTCTAGGTTGCCCATTTTATTGGCATATAATTCTGTGGTGTAATCTCTTTATAATCATAAATGATTATATAACATAATCAGATGATTTTATATATGATATATTATATATATGATTATATATAATCATAAATGATTATATAACATAATCAGATAACATAAATGTTTCTGTGGTGTCGGTTGTTACTTCTCTTTTTTTTATTTTTGATATTTTTGGGTCCTCTTTTTTTTTATTTATGAGTTTGGGTAAAGGGTTGTCAATTTTATCTTTTCAAAGAACCGGTTGTTAGTTTCATCCTTATTTTGGTTTTGAAAAGGAAATTGCTATTTCATATTGTGTATTGCACAGTGTATGGAAATAAAGCTGATCCTTTATATTGATTTTGTATCGTGCAGCTTTGCTGAATTTATTAACTAACTCTGTGTGTGTGTGTGTGCGTGTGTGTGTGTGTATTATTCAGAGTTTCCTACATATAAGATCATGTCATCTGTGACAGAGATACCTTTATTTTTCCTTTCCAATTTGAATTGATACTATTTTTTTCTTACCTAATTGCTTTAGTTACAATTTTCAGTACTGTGTTAAATAGAAGTGGTTAAAGTGGGATCATTCTGGTTTTAATTTGCATTTTTCAAGTACATTTTCAGTAATTTCTTCAGAAAGGATGTATGGGACATAGAATTTTAGAATGTTTAAATAAAATCACTTCTGAGGAAGGTAGTAGTCCCCTTCTTCACCCCTTTTAACAGTTTTCTTCTTGCATGTTGAAAAATAGCTTTATTATACCCTCATACTTCCATAATTTTTTTGGTTGAGTGTAGAGTTCCATGCTGAAAATGTGTTGTCGGGTTCCAGTTTGCTGTTGAGAAATTTGATTCCTGGTGGTTTGCAGGCTCTTAAGATTTTTTTGTTGATCTCTCTTATGAAATTTCACAATGATGAGCCGCGGTATGGTTGTTCTCATCATTGTGAGAAAATACGTTTTTTCAAAACAGGAAGTTCATATTCTTTGGCCCTAGGAACATTTAAGTATTATTTCTCTGTTAATTTTTTCACTTTCTTTTTCTCTTTTTATTAAAAATTTTTTTTCTTTCTTTTTTTTTTTTAAGGCCCGTGGGCTCGAGAGCGCAGGCTCAGTAGTTGTGGTGCACGGGTTTAGTTGCTCCACAGCTTGTGGGATCTGCCTGGACCAGGACTTGAGCCTGTGTCCCCTGCACTGGCAGGCATATTCTTAACCACTGCGCCACCAGGGAAGTCCTGTTTTCTCTTTTCTAAAAAAACTCTTGATAGTTGGGTGTTCCATCTACTGGATTGGTTATCTTATATAATCAGTCTTTTATTTCTTGTCATTATCTTTTTGCTGTACATTATGTGAGATTTCCTTGATTTAGCTTCTAACTTACTGATGTATTTATTGCAGGTGTACGATTTCAGTTTCCAAGAGCTCTTTTGTTTTCCACTCTACATTATCTTTTCCAGTGGATTTCTTCTTTCTGTTACTCTAATTACCAGTTTCATGGAAGGCATTATGTTATGGCTTTTCCTAATGTGCATCTGTATGTATCTCTTTTTTAATAGTTTATTTATTTTAATTTTATTAATTTTTTTGGCTGCATTGCATCTTCATTGTTGTACGTGGGCTTTTTCTAGTTGCGGCGAGGGGGCGTACTCTTCGTTGTGGTGTGCAGGCTTCTCATTGTGGTGGCTTCTTCTGTTGCAGAGCACAGGCCCTAGGCGCGTGGACTTTGGCAGTAACATTATATTGTCTATTTGTCTGTCTCCTGCATTGATCTGTGCATTCCTTGAATGTAGGGACTGTGCTTTATTTATTTTGGTAAATCCCTGTGCCCCCAAAAATGTGTCTGGCACATTGTCAGAACTCAGTAAATGTTGCCTGAATGAGTTTGTTTATCCATAGCACTTAAAGCTTTTTTAGTGTGTTTCACAGTGACTGTCATGTCATACTTACTTGTTGCATAGGTTGTGTATACCAACAAAAATGTAATCCTTTAAATTAATTGATGTGTACAAATCAGTGGTTTTGCCCATATTTTTGGTTAGATAACCTTGCACCTAATTTTTTTGTATAGCGACTTCTTAAAAGTATAAAATTTCAGGATTGTTTGCAAAATCTTCCTCCCAAGGAAAAAAAATTCATGCTTTGTGTGTAAAGTTTTTATTGGACGATAAGGAGAGAGAGACTCTTTGGAAATAACTTTTGTAATTTAGCAAGTTTAATATTTCAGGAAGATGTGAAAGCAGTTATTTTGGTAGCAGTCAAGATTTAGCTTCACAAGGTTCTCAGCTATATTGCAAGCATAATTCAAGTCATATGGCTAAATGAGAAAAAGGTAGAGATTATTTTCTGCATTTTAGAAGTTCACACCGTGAAATACGAAGATAATGAAAGAACTATCATTAAATGTGAATCCTAAATTACTTGATGGAGAATGACATTTATACATAAATATACATAAAAAGTGAGATAATAGGGAAAGGGAAATGAGAGGGCTTGGTTTGCCTAACCTTTAAAAACAGGTAAAGGAGGGAATTCCCTGGCGGTCCAGTGGTTAGGACTATGCGCTTTCATTGCTGAGGACCTGGGTTCAATGCCTGATCAGGGAACTAAGATTCTGCAAGCCATGCGTTGCGGCCAAACAAACAAAAAAACGAGGTAAGGGAAAACTGGATTGTGGTGATGGCAAAATTATAAATTTAGTAAAAATAATTGAGTTGTCACTTAAAACTGGTGGGATTTATGTTACGTAACTTACACAATAAAGCCGTTAAAAAGAAAGATAAGGAAATAGGTATTTTCTCCAATTAAGTGATATTTTTGAAAGGGGGAAGCTGTTTTAGCTTTCAAATTGAAATCTAGCCCATCTTGGCTTACTTTTTGTGTATGGCATGAAGTTGGGGGTCAAGGCTCATATTTTTCCAGGCACATATTTACGTGGTCTAACATCATATTCAAAAGGCTTTATTTTCCCCATTAAAATGCACTGGTGTCTTGGAAAATGAGGTGATTATATATATATATGGGTGGGTCTATTTTTGTTCCATTTTTTTGTCAATACCATGCAGCCATTTATTTATTTATTTAATTTATTGCTGCCTTGGGTCTTCGTTGCTGTGAGCGGGCTTTCTCTAGTTGTGGCGAGCGGGGGCTACTCTTCCTTGCGGTGCGTGGGCTTTTCATTACAGTGGCTTCTCTTGTTGCAGAGTGCGGACTCTAGGCATGTAGGCTTAGTAGTTGTAGCTTGTGGGCTCTAGAGCGCAGGCTCAGTATTTTTGGCCCATGGGCTTAGGTGCTCTGCAGCATGTGGGATCTTCCTGGACCAGGACTTGAACCCGTGTTCCCTGCATTGGTAGGTGGATTCTTAACCACTGCGCCACCAGGGAAGCCCACCATACAGTCTTGATGACACTATAATCTTTGGTAGTGTAAGCTTCCAACTTCCCATAGTACATAGAAATACAGTTGATTTTTGTACCTTGATCTTGTATTTGATGACCTTGCTTATTTAATTCACTTACTAGTTTGTAGTGTTTAGGATTTTCTACATACACAATTATGATGTCTGTGAACAAAGTTAGTTTTACTTCTCCCGTAAGTCTTTATTATTCTTCTCTCTCTTTCTTACCTTACTGCGCTGTTTGGACTTGCAGTTCTGTGTTGAAACTAAATTTTGAGAATGGTCATTCATGTCTCCTGACCTTAGAGAAAATCGTTCAGTATTTCTTAATGGGTGTTATGCTGTTGGCTTTAGGTCACACTGAGAACTTTCCTTCCAGTCCTAATTTTCTAAGTGTGGTTAAGAATGAGTATTGAATTGTATCAAATGTTGTTTTTCTATCTGCTGAGATGTTGTTTTTCTCCCTTCATTTTGTTAATTTGATTTTTTTCTTTTTTTTTTTTTTTTTTTACCGTGAGTGGGGGCTATATGGGAGTGAGAGCTGGAAATGCTGTAACAGTTTTGCATTCCTGGGAAATACTACTTGGTTGTCATAACATTTTTAATATTGGATTCAGTTTACTGATACTTCATTGAGTTTTTTTACATCTGAATTCATGAAGGATATTTTTATTTCTGATACTTTAGTTCCAGGGTTTTGCTTTCTTCATAAAACAAAAAGTGTTGGATTATCCTGTATATTCTGAGTTTGTGCAAGATAGGTTTTTTTTTCATTATGTCTTTGCTAGACTTGAGGGAAGCCATGTAGTTTTCTTTGCTGGCAGGTTTCAAATCATAAATTCAGTTTCTCTGTTGTTCTCTATTTCATTAAATTTTTTCCTCTTAGCATTGTTTCCTTCTTTTTGCTTGCTCTTTTTTCTTTTATTTCTCATTTTTATTGAGATGTAATTGATATACAGCTCTGTATAAGTTTGTTACACGACATGATGACTTGACAGACATATACTGTGAAATGATTGCCACAATAAATTTAGTTAACATTCATCTTTTCGTATAGATAATCCCATTTTTTTTTCCTTTTTTTGAGAACTTTTAGGAATTACTACCTTAGCAACTTTCAGATATACCATGCTGTAGTGTTAGCTAGAGTCATCATCTTGTGTATCCCCAGCACTTATTTATCTTATAACTGAAAGTTTGTACCTTTTGATCCCCTTCATTCACTTCCCCTGCCCTTCATCCCCTGTCTCCCTGACACTGGTAACCACTGATCTGACTTCCTTTTTTTGAATTTTATTTTATTTTTTTATACAGCAGATTCTTAATAATTACCTGTTTTATACATATTAGTGTGTATTTGTCAGTCCCAATCTCCCAATTCATACCCCCTCCCCTGCTTTCCCCCCTTGGTGTCCATACGTTTGTTCTCTGCATCCGTATCTGTATTTCTGCCTTGCAAACTAGTTCATCTGAACCATTTTTCTAGATTCCACATATATGCATTAATATACAATATTTGTTTTTCTCTTCCTGACTTACTTTACTCTGTATGATAGTCTTTAGGTCCATCCACATCTCTACAAATGACCCACGTTCATTCCTTTTTACGGCTGAGTAATATTCAATTGTATATATATACCACCTTTTCTTTATCCATTGGTCTGTCAGTGGACATTTAGGTTGCTTCTGTGACCTGGTTATTGTAAATAATGCTGCAGTGAACATTGGGGTGCATGTGTCTTTTTGAATTATGGTTTTCTCTGGGTACCCAGTAGTGGGATTGCTGGGTCACATGGTAATTCTATTTTTAGTTTTTTAAGGAACCTCCATACTGTTCTCCATAGTGGCTGTATCAATTTAGATTCCCACCAACAGTGCAAGAGGGTTCCTTTTCTCCACACCCTCTCCAGCATTTGTTGTTTGTAGATTTTCTGATGATGCCCATTCTGACTGGTGTGAGGTGATAGCTCATTGTAGTTTTGATTTGCATTTCTCTAATGATTCGTGATGTTGAGCATCCTTTCATGTGTTTGTTGGCAATCTGTATATCTTCTCTGGAGAAATGTATGTTTAGGTCTTCTGCCCATTTTTGGATTGGGTTGTTTGTTTTTTTGATACTGAGCTGCATGAGCTGCTTGTATATTTTGGAGATTAATCCTTTGTCAGTTGCTTTGTTTGCAAATATTTTCTCCCATTCTGAGATTGTCTTTTCATCTTGTTTATGGTTTCCTTTGCTGTGCAAAAGCTTTTAAGTTTCATTAGGTCCCATTTGTTTATTTTTGTTTTTATTTCCCTTTTTCTAGGAGGTGGGTCAAAAAGGATCTTGCTATAATTTATGTCATACAGGGTTCTGCCTATGTTTTCCTCTAAGAGTTTTATAGTGTCTGGCTTTACATTTAGGTCTTTAATCCATTTTGAGTTTATTATTGTGTATGGTGTTAAGGAGTGTTCTAATTTCATTCTTTTACATGTAGCTGTCCAGTTTTCCCAACACTGCTTATTGAAGAGACTATTTTTTTCTCCATTGTATATTCTTGCCTCCTTTGTCATAGATTAGTTGACCATAGGTGCGTGGGTTTATATCTGGGCTTTCTATTCTGTTCCATTGATCTATATTTCTGTTTTTGTGCCAGTACTGTATTGTCTTGATTACTGTAGCTTTGTAGTATAGTCTGAAGTCAGGAAGTCTGATTCCTCCAGCTCTTTTTTTTTCCCCTCAGGATTGCTTTGGCACTTGCTTTTGTTTTAATTTGCCTGTTTCAGTTCAGGGATTGGCAGATTAAGACCTGTGGACCATACCTAGCCTGCCTTTTTTGTTGTTGTTATGGCCTGCAGACTAAGTATGGTTTTTATATTTTTAAGTGTTTGTGTGCGTGGGGGAAACAAATAAAAGAAAAGTAATATTTTTTCATATGTGAAAATCATATAAAATTCAAATTTCAGTGTCCAATTGTTAGAACACAGCTATGCTCACTTGTTTATGTATTGTCTTGTGGCTTCTTTTATGCTACAGTGGTAGAGTTGAGTAAAGATTGTTCAGACTTTAAAGCCTAAAAGTTTTACTACTTAGCCCTTTACAAAAAGTTTATCAATCCCTAAGATAATTTATTTTAGACCTTTTATTTCAAGCTATAAAATCCCACGTAGCACTGTTTTAGGTGCATTCTACAAATTATGATTTGTTGTGTTGAAATTGTTATTAATTTGTGGTTTGGTCCTATTTTTGTCAGAGAACATGTGACTTAAAACCTTTCAAATAGAAATATATCATGACTGTGCTGTATTGTCTAGCATATGGTCTGTTTTGATTAATACTTCAAGTATACTTATGCAGTTGTTGGTTGTAGTGTGCTATAAGATCTTATCAGGTAAGTTTAATTCATTGTTCAATTCTTCTATCTCCTTACTGATTTTTTTTTGGGGGGGGCGGTGTCTCTCCTATCAGTTACTGAGAACGTGTTTTAAAATCTCCCTCTATAGTTGTGGATTTTTCTGTCTTTCTTTTTAGTATTATAAATTTTTGCTTCACATATTTTCAAGCTATATGATAAGGTACATATACATTTAGGATTGTTATGTCCTTTTGGTGAATTGAGCTCATAAAATTTTTATAATGACCCTCATTATCTCTGATGGTACTTAAAGTCTACTTTTAGTCATATTATTAAGCCACATTGGCATTCATCTTATTTTCTATTTGCATGGTTTTATCTTTTTCCCTCCTTTTATTTTCAGTCTGTCTATGTCTTTAGATTGAAATTGTGGTTCTTTTAAATAGCTTATAGTCGGGACCTTTTTCTTTGTCCACCCTAGACTTTTAATTGGACTGTTTTGCTCACGTGCATTTAACATTATTACTGATGTGGCTGTGCTTAAAGCATTTCATCTTGGTATTTTCTGTTTCTGTCATCTATTCTTTCATTATCCTTCCCTGTTTTCATTTGGTTTATGTTTTCTTTTCTTAAAAAATTATTTTATTTATTTATTTTTGGCTGCGTTGGGTCTTTGTTGCTGCACATGGGCTTTCTCTAGTTGCGGTGAGCGGGGGCTACTCTTTGTTGCAGTGCGTGGGCTTCTCATTGCGTTGGCTTCTCTTGTTGCGGAGCATGGACTCTAGGTGCGTGGGCTTCAGTAGTTGTGGCGCGTGGGTCTAGTTGCTCCACGGCATGTGGGATCTTCCCGGACCAGGGATTGAACATGTGTCCCCTGCATTGGCAGGCGGATTCTTAACTACTGCACCACCAGGGAGGTCCTAGATTACGTTTTTAAAATTCCATCCTGTGGCCTATTGGTTTTTTAGCTGTGCCTCTGTAAATTTTTTTTTTTAAGTGTTTTTACTAGTCTGCTCAGGTCGACATAGCAAAATATCATAGACTGGGTGACTTAATAAAAATTTATTTTCTCACGTTTCTGGAGGCTGGAAAGTCCAAGTAATGTTTTTGGTAGGGTTCAGTTTTGTTGGGAGGTCTTACCCTGGGTTGTAGTACCCTGGGTTGTAGACAGCTGCCTTCTAGCTGTGTCCTCACATAGAGAAGAGAGAGAGTGCCCACCTTATGACCTCATTTAACCTTAATTACTTCTTCAAGACCCTATCTCCATGTACAGTCACAAGGGGGTTAGGGCTTCAGTGTATGAATTTGGGAGGGGACATAATTCATTCTTTAGCAGTGGTTGTAGAGATAATTACGTACATTCTTTTTTTTTTACGGTGTGCGGGCCTCCCACTGTTGTGGCCTCTCCCGCTGCGGAGCACAGGCTCCAGATGCGCAGGCTCAGCGTCCATGGCGCATGGGCCAAGCCGTTCCGCGGCATGCGGGATCTTCCCGGACCGGGGCACGAACCCATGTCCCCTGCATCGGCAGGCGGACTCCCAACCACTGTGCCACCAGGGAAGCCCTACATTCTTAATTTATCAAGTAGAATTAAATTAATATTATAGCAGTTCATGATCAGCTAATGTCCTTGTTGTTCATGTCCTTAGATATGTTATAAACCCCCCCAAATGTTTTTATTTGCTTTAATCAGTCAGTAGTCATTTAAGTAAACGTAAGAAAAAGCCTTTTATATTTACTCATGTTTATTTTTCATGGGTCTTCTCATTCATTCCTGGATCCATTTTCTTTCTTTTTTTTTTAACTTAGCTTGCTACTTTAAAAAATATATATATATTTATTTAATTAATTAATTTTTTTTTGGCTGTGTTGGGTCTTAGTTGTGGCATGTGGGATCTTTCGTTGTGCTGCAGGGGCTCTTCGTTATGGTGCACGGGCTTCTCTCTAGTTGTGGTGTGTGGGTTTTCTCTCTTCTAGTTGTGGCATGTGGGTTCTCTAGTTGAGGCGTGTGAGCTTAGTAGTTGTGGCATGCTGGCTTAGTTGCCCTAAGGCATGTGGGATATTAGTTCCCAGACCAGGGATCAAACCTGCATCTCCTGCGTTAGAAGACAGATTCTTTACCACTGGACTACTAGGGAAGTCCCCTGGATCCATTTTCGTACTAGTTCATTTCCTATTAGTCTGAAGAACTTCCTTTAGTATTTTTTTAGAACTTTAAAAAAATAAGATGTAATTCACTGCTATATAATTCACCCTTGAAAAGTGTTCAGTTTAGTGATTTTTAATATATTCACCAAATTGTATAGTCATGACCACAGTCATTTTAAGGACATTTCAGCACTCCAGAAAGAAACCCTGTGTCCTCTACTAGTCACTCCCCATTTTCCTCCAGCCAGTATTCAACCCCACCCACCGATATGCAACCACCAGTCTCTCTTTTGTCTCTGGATTTGTCTTTTTTGGACATTAAATGGGATCACACAGTATGTGGTCTTTTGTGCTTTACTTAGCATAATGTTTTCAAGGTTCATATTGTAGCATGTATCTGTACATAATTTCTTTTATTACTGAATAATATTTTGTTGTTTAGATATACTACATTTTATTTATCCATTTATTGGTAAACATTAAGGTTGTTTCTGCTTTTTGACTATTAGAAATAATGTTGCTATGAACATTTGTGTGCAAGTGTTTGTATTGAATAAGTTGTGGGTGTTCATAAACCCATTCTTTCCCCACTGAATTTATTGTCTTGGCACCCTTGAATTGAATTCAATTGAAAGTCAATTGAGGGACTTCCCTGGTGGTCCATTGGTTAAGACTCGTTGCTCCCAATGCAGGGGGCACAGGTTTGATCTCTGGTCAGGGAACTAGGATCCCAAATGCTGCATGGCACTGCCTTAAAAAAAAAAAAAAAGAAAAGAAAAAAAACCCAATTGATATAAAAGTGGGCAGGTATTACTGAACCTTGAATTCTGTTCAGTTGATTGGTATGTTTAGCTTTATGCTGATTACTGTAGCTTTGTAGTAAGTTTTGAAATTGGGAAGTATGAGTCCCCATTTGTTTCTATTTTTCAAGATACTTTGAGTTATTTTAGGGTCCCTTGCATTTCTATATGAATTGTACGATCAGCTTCTCAATTTTTACAAAAATCCCAGGTGGGGCGTTGTTGGGGATTGTGTTGACTCTGCAGATCACTTTTGGGGAGTATTGCTGTCTCACCTATATTAAGCCTTCTAGTATGAAACTGCGGAATATTTACCCTTTTTTTTCTTTTTATTTTAGGTTGGCTTTAATTTTTTTCCAACAGTTGTATAATTTTCTGTGTAAAAGCCTTACAGTTTTTTGGTTCAGTTAAGTTTTTTTTTTTTTTACATCTTTATTTGAGTATAATTGCTTTACAATGGTGTGTTAGTTTCTGCTTTATAACAAAGTGAATCAGTTATACATATAAATATGTTCCCATATCTCTTCCCTCTTGCATCTCCCTCCCTCCCACCCTCCCTATCCCACCCCTTCAGGCGGTCACAAAGCACTGAGCTGATCTCCCTGTGCTATGCGGCTGCTTCCCACTAGCTATCTACCGTATGTTAAGTGTTTTATTCTTGTTGATGCTGTTGTAAATAGAGTTGTCTTCTGAATTTCATTTTTGACGTTTGTTCCTAGTTTGCAGAATTACAGTTATTTTGCTGTGTGTTGATCTTGGATCCTGCAGTCTTGCCAAACTCATTTATTCCAATAGTTTTTTTAGTGGATTTCTTAGGATTTTCAGTTCTGTATCCACAGAGTTTAGTATCTCTGGGGAGTTCTGGAACCAGTCTCCCTCAGAACTGGGGGCCAACTGTATACAAGATCATGTCATCTACAAATGGAGATTTTTATTTTTACTTCTTTTCAATCTGGATGTCTTTTATTTCTTTTTATTGCCTGATATCCTTGGCAGATCCTCTAGTATAATTACTGTAAGTAAAAGTGGTGAGAACTAATATCCTTGTCTTGTTTCAGTCTAAGGAGGTAGTATTTTTTATGACGTATGAATTCTTTCAGATGTCTGAAAATGTCTTTAGCTTTGAAGGCTTCTTTTGGTAGATCTAGAACATTATGTTGACTCTTTAAATGCTTTATGATGGATGTCATTCATTGTCTTCTGTTTTACAGTGTTTCCAATGAGTAGTTAGTCTGTTCCCATAGTTTTCTCTGTAGTCTCATGTGTCTTTTTTTCTTCCTTGCTTATAAGGTTTTTCTCTTGATCTTTTTTTCAGCTGTCTGGTCTTCATGTACCTAGGTATGATTTTCTGCTTGGTGTTTGCTGAGCTTCTTGGATCTGTGGATTAAAATCTTTCATTTTTGGAATATTTTTGTTCAGTTTCTGTTCAAATGTTTCTCCTTTCTTTCTCTTACCTTTTGGGAGGTGCAACTGCTAGTGTGTTAAATCATCTGATGTGTGCCATAGGTCTCTGACACTTCTTTTGCTTTTCCTTTTTCTCTATCCTTCAGTCTAGATGATTTGTAAATTTCAGCTCACCTCAGTTTTAAGGGTAGGATTGAACTTTCAGACAGGGCCTTGGGATCTAAGTGCTGTGAGAATGTAAGTTTCTGATTTCAGGCCAAGTTTCTGCATCACTAGAAATTCTGCAAAAGTCCCCTGGAGGATAATTGGTGGGAGCAAGGACTTGTCTTCTCTTTGAGGTCCTCCAGATCTAGTCTGCCCATACTCAGGCATTAATAGTTTGGTTTCTCTGTGTTTCCGCAAAGATTCTTTGCCTATAACAGCTTTTTTCTCTCTTCACTCGTGCTTCAAGCAATGTAAATGCCACTGAGGGTTGAAAGCAATAGTAATCTGTGGTCACTTGGAGAAGGCTGGTCCCTCTCTGGAATTCAGTTCATTTAAACTTACTTGTACCCAGAGGTCTTCAGTGACTTTAAAGAAAGAATAGGATTTTAAGTTTATCTAGTGTTTTGTCATTGTTATGGCAGAAGTTATGGTCTTTGTGAACTACTGTATTCTAACTGGAAGTGGAAGTCCTCCATTGAAGAATTTTTGAGTAAGGTCAAGATCTTAAGTCAGTTTTGCAAGGAACAAGTAGATACAGATCGATTTAATGGTTACTTTTGCATATTTGAGGTAAATGAAAGTTTTACAGATAAAGTGACTTTAACTGGGTTAGTGAGTAGTTCTAACCTGTCCTCAAGATACATTGGTATAATTTATGTGCTTTCAGTTATGAATTGGGAGAAATGAGAAACTAAAAAGTTTGTTTTGTTTTTTGATGAATTATAAACACTTAAGTCGAGACAGGTTATATGTCCTTGCCTTCATCCACCCTATCCTTTTATTTTGGAAGAACTAATGCTGGATTCTTTACATTGAAAGTGGGTTTTGCAATTTTAAATTTGAAAAATCACCTGGCACCAACATTGGGACTACAATGAAAAAACTACTGGCTTGTACATTTTAAAATGGTTAAAACGTTATGTTTTATGTTACATGAATTTTATCTCAATTAAAAAAATCAGTGAGCTGTTTGAAAGGCCCTTCCTGATGTTTATTTTAATTTTTAATTGTAATGGACATTTGTTTGTTTTTATTGGCAGTTGTTGATCAGTGTGTACATTACTAGAGTCTGATTTTGGATCAGTGCAAACTGATTTTCAAAATTGAGTTCATTTGAAGAATACCATTAGCAGAAAACATGTTATAACATATCTTGCTTTTTGATTTAGTGATGAGAGTTACTTGTTAAAACTTTACCCTTCAGTTTATATATTTTTCAAGAGAAATTGACAGAATATGTAAAAGTGTGATGTTGATAAACTGTTTTTGAGACCCTTGTTATACAGTGTTTTTTTTTTTTATGAATGGCTCTTGAAATCTGATGTGATTTTACTTGGTTTCCAACAGTCTTTTTTTTTTTCTTTCCCCTCCTGAGTGTTATTTATGGATAGTTCTGTCCTTTTTAACTCTCCCTCCCCTGTCTCTCCAGTCTTGTTGGCAACAATTTTGAAGATGGCGCCCATGTAACATCACCATTAAACCCAAATGAAAACTTCAATGTTGTCATTAAAGAAGAGCCTCTAGACGATTATGAATATGAACTTGGTGAGTGCCCAGAAGGGGTCACTGTGAAACAGGAAGAGACAGATGAGGAAACAGATGTGTACTCAAACAGTGATGATGATCCTATACTAGAGAAACAGTTGAAGAGGCACAATAAAGCTGATAAACTAGAAGCTGACCATCCTTCTTCTAAATGGCTACTACCAAATAGCCCATCAGGTGTTGCTAAAGCTAAAATGTTCAAATTAGACGCTGGAAAGATGCCAGTAGTCTATCTGGAGCCCTGTGCTGTCACCAAAAGCACAGTGAAGATTTCTGAGCTCCCTGATAACATGCTTTCCACATCTCGGAAGGATAGAACTTCTGCGTTGACAGAATTAGACTATTTGCCTACGTACATTGAAAATTCTAATGAGACTGCCTTCTGCTTAGGCAAGGAATCAGAAAATGGTCTTAGAAGACATTCACCAGATCTCAGAGTGGTACAAAAATATCCCTCACTTAAAGATCCTCAGTGGAAATATCCTGATATATCTGACAGCATTAACACAGAAAAAATACTTGATGGTTCAAAGAGTTCAGTTGGGGACTCATTTTTAGGAAAAGAAGATTTGGGCAGAAAGAAAAGTATGCTTAAGATTTCAACGGCCTCCAAGACTGTGAATGCTAATCAGAATGCCCCTCCAAATGTCCCTGGGAAAAGAGGAAGGCCACGAAAACTGAAACTCTCTAAGGCAGGGCGGCCACCTAAAAACACAGGAAAATCTTTAACTTCTACAAAGAACACTCCTATGGGCCCTGGGAGTACCTTTCCAGATGTGAAACCTGATCTGGAAGATGTAGATGGTGTTCTCTTTGTTTCCTTTGAATCGAAGGTAAGATTGTCATTTTCAGCATTCTTTCCAAGGTCAAATAATCATCATTGAACTGTATACTGGCTGATAACTAAGAATATAGTTACTGTGAATGCATCCATTATGCGAGGTTGTGTGCACCGGGAGGGGAGTATCTCCAAAATATTGGGTTAACAGGCATCACTTAAGGTATTTTGTTTGAATGGACTTAAAAAATTATGTCTGTTTCGATTACGATTTTTGGGTTTTTTTGTGTGTGTGGCCTCTCCCGTTGCGGAGCACAGGCTCCGGACGCGCAGGCTTGGCGGCCATGGCTCATGGGCCCAGCCGCTCCGCGGCATGTGGGATCCTCCCGGACCAGGGCACGAACCTGCGTCCTCTGCATCGGCAGGCAGACTCTCAACCATTGCGCCACCTGGGAAGCCCTTGATTACGATTTTTGCGTTGTGTTTAGTTGGAATTTTTAAAATCTTTGGCTCTTAGTGGAATTTTCATTATTATGGACTTTGAAAAGGCATAAACACATGAAAAGTTTACTAACTCTTTTGAGATACTCCATCCACTGATTTTCATCAGCAATAGCAGAATACCATTGGAGAACAAAAAATTAATAGTCTTATTAATTCTGCTGTCACAATGATAGTTTCCTTGTTTATTTTACTCTAGTTCTTCAACTAGACTTTTTCTTTTAGATTGTTGTAGAAGCCTAATCTTTCTAAATTAGCTACACAGAGGTTGAATTCTCTGCCTGTTCTTTTCCTTCCTCCTTGTTAATTGCTGAGTAAGCTGTCTTTACACAGGCTCTGAGAAATCAGTATACAAGTTATGATAAATTGGATAAATATACAAGTTATGATAAATACAGTTTTAAGTCAGTTAGCTGAGTATATTATCTTTAAATTTTTTGCCCCCCATTATTAAAGTGAAAAGTATCAAAATGAAAAAACATTTAGAAAATAGCAAAAAGTATCAAAATGAAAAAAAAGCTTCCTAGTTTACTTTTAAACCTTTAGAAGTGATATGAACTACTTTTTTTCTTTCCTTTTCTTTTTTTTCTCTTTTTTTTAATATAGGAAGCTCTAGATATTCATGCAGTTGATGGAACAACAGAAGAATCCTCTAGTCTTCAGGCATCAGCCACAAATGACCCAGGTATTATATAATAGTAAAAAAGAGGAATATATTGGGAGTTTGGCTCTAGAAGTGAAAGATGCAATGTGTATTCTTCTGTAGTATATAGTAGCTTATTTTATCATTGCTTTCTGAATAGGTTGCAGAGCAAGAATTTCCCAGTTGGAAAAGGAATTGATAGAAGATTTGAAGGCCTTGCGGCACAAGCAGGTCATACATCCTGGTCTTCAGGAAGGTATAATTCTCTAAAAAATATACAAGCCAATTTTTAATTTTGTTCTGTTCTCTCCTTCCCCTGTCTTTCTCTTCTCTCCTCTTCCCTTTGCTCCTTCCCCTCTTTTTTCTGTTTTTCCTCCTTTCCCCCATCCTTGATTTGATTTCTTTCAGCCCCTCTCTCAGCTTGCATTTTTCTCTTTTCTCTGTCCATGATTCTTTCCCTTAACTTAAAAACACATCTAGGTCTTTTTTATCCTAAGAGAAACCTTTCAAACTCTGAAGATACTGTCTTATCGTTGTGAAGCTAATATATTATGCATTAAAAAACGTATCATGATAAGAAAGTGGTGTTTTCTCTTTTCTTTCTTATAACCCCGTTTTATTTACTTTAAATTTTGGTTGCTTTTGTTTCTGTGGGGTTTTTGAAGGTTTTTTGTTTTGCTTTTGGAGGGGAAGAGCCTACTTTTTCTGGTATACTTAGTAATATATTTAACTGTAAAGAGAAGAATACTTATCTGTCTCATTGTGTGGCTGTAAAAATTTTATATATTTCATATTTGCTGGCGATTTAATTTAAAATTTTCATGATTACCTATTTTGTTGCCATAGTTTATCTTGGCCTTGATCATATCATTTGATCCTTTTTTTAAAATAGCAAAATTTAGTATCCTTACTGCCATCATAGTTAACTACTGACTTCCCGATTTGCACTGTAAATGAATGACTGTAAGCCATGCCCCAATTTTTATTTTCCTTATACCTTTGATTTTAGGTGTGCTTCTTGGAGTAGTTTATTTTTTGACTGTTAGTCAATTTTCATGAGAGTCTAAGCATTGTATGCCAACAAACAAAACATTGATTTATAAAACAACCATTCAGTTTCTAAATTAAATGGTAATACTTGAACTTTTGCTTTAATGAGGGACTGTGTGACAGTGTAATCTTAAAGTATGCAAATTTCAATCCAAGTGATAAGGACTGGATACTGTGGATTGTAATGGAAAATCACAGTCACATCATAGTAGTCTTGCTGGTAATAATGTTTGCTGTCATTTATCGTAAGCTTTCACTTCTGCTATTTTATTTAAATAATATTCTCTTTTCTCTATCAGTTAAGTTGTCCTTTCTCCCCCTACTTCTCCTTTTTTTCCTTAGGTACTCTGATAATATATAAGTATTATAACATTTGTATTGCATTCTTTCAACCTAATCCCCCATTTGTTTTATAGTCTTAGTTCTAGAGTTAAATATATTCAGTGCTCCCTGCTGGTCTTTTTGCTCTGGTTTGTTTGCTTATTTTTTCCTGTTTGGGTAAGGTTTGAGTTTTTTCCTTCCCTTATAGACATTTTAGTCAAATCTGTAACATTTTGTGTATTGGGTGTTCAAAGTCAAATGCTTATGGAAACTAAGTAGGTAACGTAAAGTGAAATTAGCCTGAATTTGGGGATGGTGTTGGACTCTGGTGGGCTGGAGCATAGGTTCCTGTTCTAAAGGGGCAGTCATATCAGTGGGTTGTCAAATGGGAATGTAGGCTCAGTATTTTCAGAAATTCCTATTGTTCTGTAAAAGGTAAAAGTCAGTATTTTTTTGTAACGTGTTTCAGTTTTAAGTGGTGTCAGCTGATACAGTTTTTTGGGCAAAAAAGTGTGTGAGGCATCAGTTTTCACCTGCCATACAGATTATGCATTTGGTGTTCAAGTTTGTATTCATCCTCACATTGTTAAAGTTAATTCAACTACATTCTTTTTTTTTTTTGTGCGGGCCTCTCACCGTCGTGGCCTCTTACGCTGTGGAGCACAAGCTCCAGACGCGCAGGCTCAGCAGCCGTGGCCCACGGGCCCAGCCGCTCCGCGGTATGTGGGATCTTCCCGGACCGGGGCACGAACCCGCGTCCCCTGCATTGGAAGGCAGATTCCCAGCCACTGTGCCACCAGCGAAGCCCCAACTACGTTCTTATATAGTTTTACTTTTTTAAACAGTTAAATCTGTAATCCATGTGTCACTGTTCATAATATATGACGTAGAGTTCTAGTTTGGATTTTTTTCTTTATTTTACTTTGGCAGGTGTCTCCCCCATCCCCCAACCTTTGCTTCTTAAGACTTAAAATATTAAAAGAATTAAGTTAGTTTGGCTAAATATTTGTAGTAACTGATGGTTACTACATCAGTTGATGGTGCCAACTCCAAGTATCTGAAGATAATGAAAATATTCTTCCAGGTCCCTTTCTAAAAACTGATGCTTGAAGTAATTTATTAAATTTCAATTCAGTAATGTCGTATTTCTTTGCTTTTCCATCAACTGTAGAATTTCATTATTCTTTATAAAATAAGCACCTACAAATCCAAAACGTTTTTGAGATGAAAAAAGCTTGAAAAACTTGAAAAGCTTTTTCAGCTTGCTTTGAAATTGTGGAAGAAATGTTGATTAAGCCTGAGAAAATGTTCTTATTGTTGTTGTTGATAGTTTTGTTGCTAAAATAAAATAAGATTCTTAATTTTGTTTTCCACAGTATATTTTTTCTCCTATACTTTGCTACATCAAAATTCGTTTCTTTTCTAAGTCCATCAACCTGAAATTATCATGTTTTTGATCTTTAAAGGTATTTTTGTAAAAGCTTTTCTGTTTCATTGCTACCAAGTCAATTCTATGTTAATTGTTAAGTGAATTTTTTGTTTTAGATAAGTTTTAGATTTGCAGAAAAATTGGGACCATAGTACAGAGAGTTCCCATATACTCAGCATACAGTTTCTCCTGTTACTAACATCTAACATTAGGGCAGTACATTTGTTACAATTAGTGAACTAATATTGATATATTATTATTAACTATAGTCCTTAGTTTATTCAAATTCCCTTAGTTAATTTTTTTTGTTCCAGGATCTCATCTAGGAAATCACATTACATTTAGTAGTTGTGTCTCCTTAGGATCTTGTTGGCTGGGACAGTTTCTCAGACTGTTTTGTTTTTAATTACCTTGACAATTTTGAGGAGTACTGGTCAGGTATTGTGTAGAATGTCCCTCAGTTGGGATTTGTTTGATGTTTTTCTCATGGTTAGACTGGGATTATATGTTTATAGGAGGAAGACAACAGAGGTAAAGTGCCATTCTCACCTCACCTTATCAAGGGTACATATTATCAACATGATTTGTCACTGACTTTTTATGTTGCACTCTTTGGAAGTCACTGTGTAGTCCACACTTAATGAGTGGGAAGTTATGCTCCACTTTCTTGAGGATGGAGTATCTGCATAAATTACTTGGCATTCTTCTGCAACCAGATATTCTCTTTTCTCCCTCATTTTTATCCAATCATTTATTTATATCAGTGTGGACTCCTGTCAGTTTTAATGTTAAATTCCCTTATGATAATATTTCCAGAGCACTCTGCCTCTTTAGTTACTTAAAAAATACTCTGTACTGTTAAATCAATGGTTAGCTGGAGTTTTTCTTATATAAATGTCTACTTTTCTGTTCATTGTTGGCTAGTTATATAGGTGTTCATTCCTCTGAGTGTTTTTTTGTGGATACCTCCTATTTAAGTGGGTTTAGCTAGAGGCAGGCATTTTTGGCTACAGTTTATTGTCTTAGGTGACTCTGCTCTGAACCTAGAGGGTTATCTGTTTTCGTTTCTATTTTTATGGGTCTTTTTTTTAATGGTGTGATAATATTTCTTTAAGAAGTTGCTCCTAATATGGTGAAAAGGCAAAAGCATTCAGAAGTATGAATTAGTTTAAACTACCATGTGGAAAGGGTTTTATGCTTTTTGGGGGATGTGCTAAGAATTATATAACTATCTTATTTTTGCAAGATAAAGTTATTATCATTCATATGAAACCGACTGAGTCTGAGTCTCAAATATCTATTATTCAGGGAAGGATTTTCTTGAAGGGCAAACATTTCAAGATGTGCAGGTAAGCTAAATTGGGAATTACTTTGAGCAGTGTCCATGTGCCATTGACCTCTCAACTTTTAGGGCTTTAAAAAATTGTAAGTATATTTAAAATAAATTTGGTCTTTTTGTTGATGTTTTTAGGATCACTTGGTATCACTTTTGGGGGAAGGTGGCAGTTCAAAGTATAAGTAAATGCAGACAAGAAGATATGTAGGGGAAACAGTCTCTAAATTTGATTGTCTACCTATTTGGCTGTATGGGTACACTTTTAACGACTTAATTCCTTCTTTCTCTGTAGGCAGCTGTTCTGGCAGTTTTTGTCTATAATAATAATAGAGTACTTTTCTCTTTTCAAGGCACTACAGTATCTCAGTTTATCCTTTGTTTAGGATTCTGTTTCACTTGCATTTCTGCAATATTTTGCTTTCTGGTTTCACTCTACTCTCCCTCTCTGCCTTTCCTAGTTAATTCCTACTTATTCTAATTTAAGAATTACACTCTCTGTAAAGTTTTACCAGATTGCCTTGGGCTTTTCAAGTATCATTTGTTTTACCTCTTACAGTATTTTATCCTATTGTAACTACTAATGAATCAGTTGGGAAAACATAACACAAAAGCTCCTTGAGGTCTGGGAAATGTCTTTTATCTCTATCATCATCTATATGACAGAGCATTTCAAAGAGAAGGCACGGTTACTTCTTAAAACATGAAACTCAGTGTGGTGGATTGATATTATTATTTTTTGGATTGGTATTATTTCACTGATGAGGAAGCAGAAGCTAAGAGAAGTTTAGCCCAAAGACAAGATTAGAAACCACTTGTTTTGACTCATATTATTTTCTCCCCAGTTGATTGAAACATGAGGAAATAATATTTTATTGATGTTAATTTTAATCACATGTGATTAAAATAAACATGATAAAATATTTATTTTAAAGAACTAGAATTACAAACTAATTTATGTGGAGGATATACAAATTAGCCTTAAGAACTTGTGGCTTGTAACCTGCCTAGTGTCTTCATCTTTTAGGAAACCAGTACTATGTAAGCTTTTTATTGGAAACCTGTACCTATGACTTTTAGTAGTTATTACTACGGTAGTTGATGCTTTGAATTCCTTTTGGTTTCAGTTTTGTTAAAATTTAAGTTAAATACTTTCTTGCTCAATAATATGAAGCCAGTAATTCACAAACAAGGAAATCCAAATTAGAAGATTGTCACTGGTAACAGAAAAAATGCAAATTTAAGAACAATAGGATATAAATTTATACCAGTAAGATTGGGACAGTTTTAAAAGTCCAGTGATATAAAATGTTGGAGAGGATGTGGATCAACAAGAACTCTTACACTATTGAAGGGAGTATAAATGGAGAGTAATTTGGCAATCTAGTGAACAGCTTCCCAACTAGAGCAGTGTTGCGTGTGGTTATCCATGATTGTGTGACAGGTATGCTCTTGAGACACTGATCTCCTCAGAGTGGCCAGGCAAGACCAAGGGAAATTAATAACCGTAGAACTGGTTGCCTCCAGCCATAAGCAGCCTCATGTTTATCCCAGTTTGTTATGTAATCATTGTTTTCTTATATGCCATTACATAAGGATTCAGAATAACTAGGTGTGTCAGTTAGAATTCTTAATCACAAACATGAGAATACACTCTATAGGTGAAATAGAATACGAATTTATTAAAGAATATCAGATGACTTACAGAGAGGCAGAGAAAAGGAAAAATGCCCAAATTACATTCCCCAAGAGCTCATACCAGCAATCTCACAACATTGGGCATTTACCACCATTTTCAATATGGACACTGAACACAGTATACTACAGCTAGGATGTTGGTTACTCTTACCTCTAAAAGTTCTTAACTTGGCCAAACACTGTCACTCTCATTAATACAATTCTGCACAGTATTCCTTTCCTCATGGTGCTCTCTTCTAAATTGAAGCCTTTTATGGCTGCATCTGTGTTTTAACACCTCTTCCTTGAAGAGGTGGGGGTTATAATGTGGAAAAGTAATAGCTATAGGAAAGGTTCTCAGAATATTTTGGGCAGCCACATATATGTCAAACACAGTATCCAGTAAATTGAAGATGAACATATCCCATTACATAGCAATTCCGCTCTTGGGTAAATGCCATAAGGAAAAGCTCAATGCACTAGAGAAGCTTTCATACATGTTCATGTGTGTGATGTACATTCTTGTACAAGATGTACAGTTATACTGCAGCATTGTTTGTAATAGTTTAAAATAGGAAACAATTCTCACCAAGAGGAGAATGTTTTATAAATTGGAGTAATTCATAATCTGGAATAGTGTACAACAGTGAAAATAAATCATGCAGAGATAAATGTGTCACCATAGACAAATCTTAGATGTAAAATGTTAACCAAAAAAAAAAAAAAGATACGTAAAATATATGTTTTCGCAAAAGATTGCCTCTTAACTTACAAATAAGCCACAGTATTTATAGGCTCCATTAACCATAAATATCAGTAATAATAACTAAAGAATTAGTAGCCTTAATTAGGCCAGAAGCACAGACTATGGCAAGTTTGTATTAGAGGTCCTAGGAAATCTCTCGGCTACAAAGCGTTAAAGTACAAAAGATCTGAATTCTGCTATGTTTATGTATTAGTTATCTATTGTTGCTTAACAAATTACCACAAACTTAGTACCTTAAAACAACACATTTACTGCCTCAAAGTTCTATGGGTCAGGTGTTTGGGCATGGCTTAACTGGGTCCTCTTCTTAGGGTCTCACAAGGCTGCAATCAAGATGTCAGACCTGGTTCCTCATCAAAGGCTTGACTGGGGAGGGATCTGCTTCCAGTTTCCCTCAGATTGTTGGCAGAATTTATATTCTTGTAGCTCTAGCAGGATGGGTGATATACTTACTCCTATATTATCACATACACATAATCATGTATGTACATCCTGCCCCTTTTGCTACATTCCATCAGAAGCAAATCACAGGTCTCACCCACACTCAAGAAGGGAAGGGGAGGAATATGCAAATACGTAATACCCAGGAGGTGAGGATCATGAGGCCACCTTAAAATCTGTCACTTCCAATTTTTATTTCATCATTTCTGTTCTCCACTTTTTCTTGATCTCTATTATCCCCCTATCTCACCCCACCCCACCCCCCAACCAAAGATTAAAAAAAAAAAAATGATTTGTGGTCCTTTTTTCTTGTAGTTGGCTTAAAATTGAATTCAGTGGATCCAGCAATGAGTATTGATCTTAAATACTTGGGAGTACAGCTACCTTTGGCTCCAGCCACTAGCTTTCCTTTCTGGAACCTTACAGGAACCAACCCTGCCTCACCTGGTGAGTGCGTAGCGTTTGTAAAGTCAAACAAATTTGTGATAAAAATAAAATGCTACCATTGTTACAGACATATAGGGTACTCTAATGTAGATGTTTTATCTAGTGATGAGTCTTAATGATGATTTATACATTTTAGATGAAATTTTAGTGGCTAATTAGATATTAAATATTGGCTTGCTAGAATTTTGATCATCTTTTTTACTTTTTCTTTTATAGATGCTGGATTTCCCTTTGTTTCTAGGACAGGGAAGACTAATGACTTCACCAAGATCAAGGGATGGAGGGGAAAGTTTCATAGTGCTTCTGCATCTAGGAATGAAGGTAATCAGCTTTTTAAAAATTTATAAATACATTCTGAAACATGTGGCCAAAGACTTTTATTAAAAGTAAGCCTTGGTTGTTTTTCTTTATCTCCTTTCCATGCTTTAAAATATACTGAAAATAATTGTCTTGGCTGTTTTTGTTCATTTTCTGTGTCCCATAGTCCCCATCCTGGGGTTCAGTCACTAACCATATCAGGCTTAAATAATCCTTGCAGCCTTTTCAAAGTGCACTTCCTTTTGGTTCCTACAGTTATAAAAAGCATCATTCTCAAGCATTATTTCAGAACTGTGTACTTCAGAGCTGTATGGTGATTCCCAATAGCATTGTAGTACTTCAAAATAAACTTCTAAATCTAATCTAAAATCTAAATTTTGACTGTATGCTTATTGGTCTCCTTTCTTAGTGCTTTTCCTTTCCCATTACACTTGTTTGCAGTTACACTCTAGCCAGATAAATTTACCATTTGTCCAATATAGTTTTTCTCATCTTTGAATCTTCGTAGTGTTATCATAGTGTAATGCTTGTCTTTCTACTAAACTTTCTTTTTCTTGTTCCATAAAAACTAAATTTTATACTCCTCTTTTGGTGCCTTATCCTCTTCCCTTGTGTTTTGTGTCAGAATTCAGGTATTGCAATCCCTTAAGTAACCTCTTGGTGTTCTGTTGAAGTCAAATTTAAGTATATTTTTTGCGTTTATGTTTTTACTTATGTCTCATCTCTATACTAAGGTCCTAAGAGGTTGTCGACTCTTAGTGTTAATTATTACTATTGTTAGCACTTTGCAAAATTAATGTTAAATATATATAATAAGATAATTTTAGATGATGGACTTTAATATAATTAGTATATGACATTCAGTGTCTTTACTTGGCTTTATATTTTTCCTTACTTCCGAGGAGGGATAGTTTGGAAGATTTAGTAGCTTATAAATTAATGCTCCTGGCCTTTTCTTTTTTAAATTTAATTAATTAATTTTTGGCTGCGTTGGGTCTTCGTTGCTGCACGCAGGCTTTCTGTAGTTGCAGGGAGCGGGGGCTGCTCTTCGTTCTGGTGCGCGGGCTTCTCATTGTGGTGGCTTCTCTTGTTGCAGAGCATGGCGTCTAGACGCGCGGGCTTCAGTAGCTGTGGCACGTGGGCTCAGTAGTTGTGGCTCGTGGGCTCTAGAGCACAGGCTCAGTAGTTGTGGCGCATGGGCTTAGTTGCTCCGTGACATGTGGGATCTTCCCGGAACAGGGATCAAACCCATGTCCCCTGCACTGGCAGGCGGATTCTTAACCACTGCACCACCAGGGAAGCCCCTGCTCCTGGCCTTTTAAAGTATATTTTTATATATATATAAAGATTTGTCCTGGATTTAAGTATCTGTGTCTCTTTATTTCTAGGTGGAAATTCAGAAGGTTCGTTGAAAAACCGTTCTGCTTTCTGCAGTGATAAGCTGGATGAGTACTTGGAAAATGAAGGCAAGCTGATGGAAACAAGCATGGGTTTCTCTTCTAATGCTCCCACATCTCCTGTGGTATACCAGCTTCCCACCAAGAGTACCAGCTATGTTCGAACACTTGATAGTGTACTGAAGAAGCAATCTACCATTTCCCCTTCTACCTCTTACTCTTTGAAGCCTCATTCTGTACCCTCTGTCTCTCGAAAGGCAAAGTCTCAAAACAAACAGGCACCTTTCAGTGGCCGAACTAAATCATCTTATAAATCCATTTTACCATACCCTGTTTCACCAAAGCAGAAACATAGTCATACTATTCCAGGAGATAAGGTTACCAAGAATTCTTCAACCACCATCTCAGAAAATCGGGTGAATAACTTGGTTGTGCCAACTTTAGATGAAAATACATTTCCAAAGCAGATTAGTTTGCGGCAGGCACACCAACAGCAGCAGCAGC
This sequence comes from Grampus griseus, assembly GCF_964374135.1. Classification (NCBI taxonomy): domain Eukaryota; kingdom Metazoa; phylum Chordata; class Mammalia; order Artiodactyla; family Delphinidae; genus Grampus; species Grampus griseus. Next base: position 85,167,906 of record NC_139018.1, read on the forward strand.
AGCAACAGGGAACTCGCCCTCCAGGATTGTCTAAATCTCAAGTGAAGCTAATGGATCTGGAAGACTGTGCACTTTGGGAAGGAAAACCAAGGACCTATATCACTGAAGAGCGAGCAGATGTATCCTTAACAACTCTGCTTACGGCTCAAGTAAGTATCTGTTGTTTTCCAGAAGCATATTAGTCTTGGCTGGAGAGAATTAGGTAGTCAGGAGAAATGGGAATGGGGCTTTTTGGCAGGAGGATGGGGCTTTTAGTTACCTTAGTGACAACTAAGGAAATGTCTTCCACGTTTGTTCTTCTTTATCAACTAGACACCATGTGTAGATTCCTTCTGCCAGCAGAGGGAGACTGTACAATTGTGCTTTTGAATTGTCCCTCCCCTGTGTAAAGGCAGCTGGCCATTCTGAACTTTCCTAATTTCATTCTCCAGCATGTGGTCAAGTACATTTACTGGTTTTGTTAAAACAGCTTTAAAAACTCTGCTTAGATGGTATTAAATCCCAGAAAAATCCCCCAAATTATAAACCTACAGAGAAAAAGTTTTTGTCTTTCATAAAATTTTATATTAAGAAAATTTCATTAATTGTTGATTCACCTGTGTTAGCAGCCTCAGTGCATGTGAAATGATACAGCAGCACGTGGGTAATTTTTTTGTCATGAAATTTCTGTACTTTCCATTTTTTAAATTCTGTGACTAAATTCTAGAGCTGAAGATCATCAGATGTTGGGACAAAATACAGATTGTGTCCTTTATAATCGATCATTCCTAAAGACTTTTATGCATGTATTATAATGTTCTCTTTTTATTAATTATCATAGAGCAGGGGTCAGTAAACTATTTATGTAAAGGGGCAGATAGTAAATATTTTAGGCTTTGCAGACCATACAGTCTCTGTTGGTTACTCAGCTCTGCTACTCTAATGCCATAGATGTTATGTAAATGAGTGAACCTGGCTGTGTTCCAATGAAACTTTAGTTAGGATTTGACCCATGGGCCTTAAGTTTGTCAACCCTTGCTATAGAGAACATTATGCATGATTTCTATTGAGAATACATTCATCCTTGTTGATATTTTGGCTCATAATGAATTAAAATATTCTCTTTCTTGTCAGTGCTATGTATTAGAATGGGAGATTGCTTAGAGTTCTGTTTATATTCATGATTTGTCCTTTGAATCTGCACTAATCTTGTACTGTTAGTACTGAGTGCTCAGAGTTGGAGAAGGCAGACCAGTATATGACTGTAAGTTGTTAGGGGATGATTTAGTAGATTTATAATATTCTACTTTAACTTTAGGCATCTCTCAAAACTAAACCCATCCACACGATCATAAGGAAACGAGCCCCTCCATGCAACAATGACTTCTGTCGATTGGGTTGTGTATGTTCAAGTCTAGCTTTGGAGAAGCGCCAGCCTGCTCACTGCCGCCGACCAGACTGCATGTTTGGCTGCACTTGTTTGAAAAGAAAAGTTGTACTTGTTAAAGGGGGATCCAAAACTAAGCATTTCCAGAGGAAGACTGCTCATCGTGATCCGGTATTTTACGATAATTTGGGCGAGGAGCAAAGAGAAGAAGAAGAGGGAGTCAGGGAGGAGGAAGAACAATTGAAAGAGAAAAAGAAGAGAAAGAAGCTAGAATACAGTGAGTATTGATTGAGAGTTAAAATAGTATAGTTTTTTTTTTTTAAGAAAAGTATGGTTATTTCAGGACTTACCCGGTGGTTCAGTGGTTAAGACTCTTTGCTCCCAAGGCAGGGGGCACAGGTTCAATCCCTGGTTGGGGAACTAAGATCCCTCATGCCACACGGTGTGGCCAAAAAAAAAAAAGAGAAAAGAGGAAAAGTATGGTTATTTGAAAACGTATTTCAAATATTACTTACTTTAATCCTAATCAGTGATCTCATAAGAATTTCTTATTATCCTTAAAATGCTCTTTCTATATGGCACGTGCGACATACACAAAACTGTGCACGCATGCCTTTTTTTAAATTGAAATTTTCTCTTGAAGATAGCTTTTTTGTGCTAAATTTGAATCATTCTCTTATTTGGATTTTCAGAATGCCTTTGAGGCTTCATCTTTTTTTCCGTGTCTTGCCCCCACTCCCTCACTTCACATCCCCATGTTCTTTGAATATACAGATGATCATGGTAATCCATCATTTTCTTTTTTTCCCCCAAGCTGAATTTAGGTATAATTGACAAATTGCACATACTTAAAGTGTACAACATTGTAATTTGACATATGTATACTTTGTGAAATAATTACCACAATCAAGTCAGCCAGCACACGTCATTTTATTTTCTAAAGGAAGAAGTTTGCAGAAAGACCTTCTGGTCATGGTTTGAGCCACTCATCAGTTGCTTGGAGATTTGGGGACAGAATAAGGGCATAATTGAGTTGAGCATTACGTACTCTTTTGAAAAGCTTATTTTTCCTTTTTGGTATAATGTTATATAGATTCAAGTTACATATTTCATTTTTGACTTTTTTTCCTTCCTATTATATCTTTTTATTTTGTTTAAATAGACTGACTATAATTTTTTTTTTTTTTTTTTTTTTTTTTTGCGGTACGTGGGCCTCTCACTGTTGTGGCTTCTCCCGTTGCGGAGCACAGTCTCCAGACACGCAGGCTTAGCGGCCATGGCTCACGGGCCTACCCGCTCCGCAGCATGTGGGATCTTCCCGGACCGGGGCACGAACCCGTGTCCCCTGCATCGGCAGGCGGACTCTCAACCACTGCGCCACCAGGGAAGCCCTAGACTGACTATAATTTTACCATGTAATTGAAGAGTTCCTTGCTGCTTAGTTTATTAGAGGATTAATATTCCATTTTTGGCAGTTTATATTTACATTTGTTAATTGCTTGCCATGTACTTACTTCAGTTAGATTAGATAATATTTTTACGTATATTCTTCCAAGATTTTCTATTAATCCACTTGTGTGCCTATGTATATATTTTTATAGAAATGGAACTACTGTGTATGTGGTAACTTATAGAAATTTCATATCATAAAGTCATGTTCTGCTTTCCATATTAACAAGTGCAGCTGTATATTACAATTTTAGTTTTAATACCTTCATATTATTACAGTCCTTTTGGCTGGACATATAACCTTTATGGGTTTTCAAACAGTACGGTGATGAACATCCATGTTCATTATAGGCTATTAAAAGTGGAATTACTGTGACAGTGAGTGCTTTCTAAACATTTATAAATGTTGCTAGAATTATACCAACTACACATTTACCAGTAGTTGGATAGTGCCACTTCTATATTCTTTTTTTTTTTTTTCTTTTTTTTCCTGGCTGTGTTGGGTCATCTTTGCTACGCGCGGGCTTTCTTCTAGTTGCAGCGAGCCGGGGCTCCTCTTTGTTGCAGTGCGCGGGCTTCTCATTGCGGCGGCTTCTCTTGTTGCAGAGCACGGGCTCTAGAGCATGTGGGCTTTAGTAGATGTGCCTGGGCTCAGTAATTGTGGCTCGTGGGCTCTAGAGCACAGGCTCAGTAGTTGCGGTGCACGGGCTTAGTTGCTCCGTGGCATGTGGGATCTTCCCAGACCAGGGCTCAAACCCGTGTCCCCTGCATTGGCAGGCAGATTCTTAACCACTGTGCCACCAGGGAAGCCCACTTTTATATTCTTAACATTGGATATTCAAACTAATAGGCAGAAATTGATGTCTTGTCTTAAATTTATATTTCTTCAGTGATAGGTTTATTGACCATTTGTCATAAACTTTGTTCTATAAATTGCTTTTTAAAATTCTTTGCTAATTTTTATTGGAGTGGCTTTGTTTTTTTCCCCATATATTTCCAAGAGTTTTATTTTTTTCCAGGTTGTAATTTTGTAATTTATATTTTAATTTTGTTCAAAGGTCTTCCCATCTCCCCTGACAAAGGGAAATCAGAGATGGTTAAATCTGGCGGTCTCTTCTTTTTAAGGTTTTGGTTCTTTAGAAAGTCTTTCTCTATCCTCAAGATTTAAAAATATTTAGATTAATAAATGGGCTTAAAAAATTAAATTGTTAATATATCTGGAATTTATTTCATGTGAGATTTGTCGTAGAGCTTCATTTTTCCCCCAAATGGCTAGCTAGTTGTACCATCACTTGTTGAGAATAAATACTTTCCCTACTGGTTTAAAATGTCACCTGTGATACAGGAAATTAAAATATACCAATGTTTGGGTCTGTTTTTGGTTTCTGCTGTCCATTTTGTGACCAGCGCCAGGCTGTTTTAATTGGTATTTCAGTGTTTAAATAAGGTACTACCTTCATATACGTAAATGATCTTTCTGTAAATATGGTTTAAAACGTTTAAAATGAAATATAATACAAAATTATTAATTTAGTTTTATCCATATCTCCTTATTGAGTTTATTCCCATCCTGCACTTTCAGCAACACTTTTCCATTTCAAAGCAACAGAAATAAGTTACAAAAGCCACAGCAGTAGGAATACTGTGTATCTGTTAGGTTTATTACTTTGCTTTCTTGGTAGAGTCTTTACCCTGTGTCTTAATCAGAGTTAAACTCCAGAAGGCAGCCAATTAACATAGTATATTTGGGTTTTCTCACTGGTATAGTCCTTACTGAAAGACATGGTCTACTCTGCTCTAGGAGCTGTTAATTTTCTTGTACTGTTAGGGGACAGTGAGGAAAGGAGGGAAGATATTTGTGTTATGATTGCTCTGTAAAAGGAGTAGAAATAGCGAAGAGTTCTTGGAGACAGAAATGTTGCTGAGACCGAAAACAAACAAACAAAAATAAATACAAAAACTGGAAGAAGTTGAAGAAATTTATCAGTATGTTTTGCAAAAAGATAGGAGGAAAACGAGAAAAAAAATTGCTGGGATTTAAAGGAGTTGGGGAAAGTGAGGAGAGAAATGGAAGAGAGAAATTACTCAAAGAAATGATGGTGGAGGCACTTCCCTGGCGGTCCAGTGGTTAAGACTCCGTGCTTCCACTGCGGGGGGCGAGGGTTTGATCCCTGGTCAGGGAACTAAGATCCTGCATGCTGTGCAGCATGGCCCCCCCCCCAAAAAAGAAATGATGGTAGAAAATGTCTCGGAGCTGAAGGACATGACACTTCTGATTTAAAGGGCCCACTGAATACCAGGCAGAAATAATTTTAAGGTGACTCTATCTAGACACAATCTTCTGACGTTTCAGAGCATTGAGGGTGAAGAAAATATCCTGAACTCTTTTAAAGAGAAGGCACTTTTCCTAGGAAGGATTTAGAATCAGTTTGATATCAAAGTAACACTGGACGTTTGCATCATTGTTTCTAAAATCAGAGTCTAGGGACTTCCCTAATGGTCCAGTGGTTGAGCATTCGCCTTCCAATGCAGGGGATGCAGGTTCAGTCCCTCGTCGGGGAGGATCCCGTATGCCTTGGGGCAACTGGAAGCCCGTGCGCCACAACTACAGAGCCCACTCGCTCTGGAGCTCACGCACCACAACTAGAGAGAAGCCCACGTGCCACAGTGAGGAGCCTGCGCACTGCAATGAAAGATCCTGTGTGATGCAACTAGGACCCGACTAAGCATCCCCCCCCAAAAAAAAAAATGAGAGTCAAGTGGGGATTGGATGAATTTTTAACCTAGCATTCTTGGCCAAATTATAAATCATAATTTATAATTATGCATGAGATAGAGATATATTAAAACATACAATCAGGATGTAGGAAGTTGATCTCTTGCAGTCTCCTGGTGAATTTCTTGAGGTTGTGCTCCAGAAAATGGAAAACAAAAAATTCAAGAAGCATGAGATAACATCTAGTGAATTGTGGACCCAGCTCAAGAGGGGGAGAAAACAATCTTAGGATGACAACTACAAAGCAAGACTAGAAAGCAAGTAGTCTAATTTAAAGTAGAAAATCAGGGCTTCCCTGGTGGCGCAGTGGTTGAGAGTCCGCCTGCCAATGCAGGGGACACGGGTTTGTGCCCCGGTCTGGGAAGATCCCACATGCCGCGGAGTGGCTGGGCCCGTGAGCCATGGCCGTTGAGCCTGCGCGTCCGGAGCCTGTGCTCCGCAACGGGAGAGGCCCGCGTACCGCAAAAAAAAAAAAAAAAAGCTAAAGTAGAAAATCAAAAGATGCTTAGAAGACTATCTTTAAGAGAATATTAGGTTTATTTTAAGAAATGACATGGTTAAGAACCTGGATGATTAACGTTTAGGTGAAGACTCATGCCACCTTCATCAATTAAAAAAAAAAACAAGAGCACTGGAAGGAAAAAATTTGTACAGGAAAATTATGGTCCAACTATGAACCAATACAATTTTTGGTAAAATTTTGAGCAATTAAGAGTATAAGAAAAGAGAATCTGTTGGACAGTTTCAACAAATTTAGTGGTATAGAATTACATTTTCTTCCTCTAAGGGGTCAGTCACATTAGTTGATTCTGCAAGGATTGATCACATAAGCATAATTTTGTAAGCAAATGTATTGGTATTTTGATTTTTAGAATTGGCATATACAAATTGCTAAAGTTCCAAATAGAATTTTAGAACAGAAGTCAGTGCTATAAACCATGACAGTGTGAAAGTAGCTCTATAGCTGGCAGAAGATGAAAAGTGGAGTAAGTTTAGGATGCTAATTTCCTTATCTTTCATCACACTTGAGTCCTTAGCCACTGCTAAATCATGGAGTTGAGGGGAAAGTGTTTGATTTAGGCTTATTGAGGTAACCACCAAAACTAAACACAAATGGTTGCAAGTAGTCAGTCGTGGGGACTGTGACACTGGGTATGGTGGAAGACTTGCCTTTCATTTTTGTGTCATTTTGTACAGCTTGAATTTTTTCGTGTTGTGTATTTATTCTGTAGTTAATGTATAAATTAAAAATTATTGTTTTTGATGCATGAAATCTAGGCATTTGATGATAGCTTTTTTTGTCATTGTAATAGACTTAAAAATTGTTCTGCCATTAGTGGCCCATTAATGCATTGATGTGAACAGAGGGATATTAACGTTATTAGACAGTCTTTGTGAAGAGCACTGTATAAGGGTATGTCATTTAAATCTTGCAACCTTTTGTGATAAGGAGGTTTCTCCATTTTACAAATACACTAACCGAGTGCTTAGAGCGTTTAAGTGACTTCTTCCTCAAGGTCACATTGCTGTTAAGTGAGCGGTAGGGATTTGAACCCAAGTTTTCCAAGTCTTTGTGTTTTTTCTACTGTGTAAGATACAATTTCTGAAATTTGGCCTTCACTCTCATCACCTGTTTACTCTTGCATTTGCCTAAAAATACGGCAGGTGGTATTGATATAAAAGCACTGTGCTTAGCTGCTGCGGGTTGTACCATGACAAAGGATTACAAATCTGGTGTTCCTCCTTTCTCAGCCCACTTAGAATTTTGTTTGAGATGTATACCTACGAGTTAACTTTATGTAAAGAGATGAATAAAATTGATATCTGTAGGAAACTGATTAGGAAAAAAGAACACAAAAATTACCAGTATCAGGAATGAGAAGTAATATTACTGCAGACTTTAAAAGGATAATAAGGAAATATTAGGAACAATTTTATGCCAATAAGTTGGACAATTTAGATGAAATGAACAAATTTTTGAAAGATACAAAGCTACCAGACTCACTTAAGAAGAAATAAATAATTGCTTAGCCCTGTACCTGTGAACTTGTAGTGAAAACTCCCACAATAATGACACCAGTTCCAGATGTCTTCACGGTTAATTCTACAAAACTGTTTAAGGAAGAAATAATATCGAGTCTACACAAACACTTCCGTAAAATGGTTTTATTCTATGAGGCCAGCATTACCCTGATACTCAAACCAGAAAAAGACATTACAATGGAACTGTAGAGTAATATCCCTGAGGAATGAATATATATATATATATAAATTATAAATGAAAATTTAGCAAATCAAATCCAAGAGTATATTTGAAGGATAAGTACATCATGGCCTAGTGGGGTTTATTCCAGGTCTGCAGGGTAAATTTAACACCTGAAAATAATCACTGTAGTTCACCGTTACCGTAACAGACTTTTTTAAAAATGCCATATGATAATTTCAATAGATATTTTGAAAAATTGACAAAATCCATTTCTGGTAAAAGTTCTTAAGCACCCTAGGAATAGAAGGAGACTTCCTCAACCTGATAAGGAGCATCTATAAAAAACTCTACAGGGACATCCCTGGTGGCGCAGTGGATAAGATTTTGCACTCCCAATGTAGGGGGCCTGGTTTTGATCCCTGGTCAGGGAACTAGATCCCACATGCATGCCGCAAGTAAGAGTTCGCATGCCACAACTAAGGAACTCAAGTGCCGCAACTAAGGAACCCGTGAGCCGCAACTAAGACCAGTCACAACCAAATAAATAAATAAATATTATAACGCAAACAAAAAACAAAAAACACCTCTACAGCCAACGTACTAATGGTGCTGAGTGCTTTTCCCCAGAGATTAGGAGTGAGGAATATTGTCCTCTTTCATCATGTCTGTTTAACATCATACATTCTAGCCAGTGCAGTAAGGCATGAAAAAGAAAATGCATCCAGGTTGGAAAGGAAGCAATAAAATTGGCTTTTTCATAGACAGGGAAATTCTAGGGAATCTACAAAAAAGCTACTAGGACTGTAAGTTAGTTTAGTGAGGTTACAGCATACAACAATATCAGTATACAGTGTATTTGTATATATACCAATGAACAACTGGATATTGGAGTTAAAAATACCATTTAAAGAACATACAAAGAAATGAAATGCTTAAGGATAAGTTGCAAAAAAAAAAACACTTTATACTAAAAAGTGCTTAGAGCACTTTAAAAGATCTAAGTAAATGGAGAGGTACACAGTTTTCATGCATCAGAGGACTCTGTTGGTAAGATACAGTTGTCCTCAGATTGATTTATAAATTTGATGCTGTTCCAGTCAAAACCTCAACAGGCTTCTTCTGGTAGAAATTGGCGAGTTGTTTCTAAAATTTATATGGAAAACAAAGGACTTAGAATAGTCCTTTAATAAACAACTTTGATAAAGAACATAGTTGATAGACTTACACTACCTGATTTTAAGACTTACTATAAAGCTGATGTAATTGGGATAAAGAAAAAGGCATTCACATACCTCATTCTATTGCACTTGGCTTTATTGTGCTTTGCAGATACTGCAGTTTTTATAGATTGAAGGTTTGTGGCAATCTGGCGTCCAGCAAGTCTGTTGGCACCATTTTTTCCAGCAACATATGCTCCCTTCATGTCTTTGTGTTGTAGTTCGGTAATTCTCACAATATTTCAAACTTTTTCATTATAATTACACTTGTTTTGGTGATCCTTGATCAGTGACCTCTGATGTTACTAATGTAATTGTTTTGAGGCTCTAGGAATTGCACCGATATAAGATGGCAAATTTAATAAATGTTGTGTGTGTTCTGACTACTCTAGCTACTGGCTATTTCCCATCTCTCTCCCTCTCCTTGACCTCCCTATTCTCTGAGACACAACAATATTGAAATTAGGCCGATTAATAACCCTACAATGGCATCTAAGTTTTCAGGTGAAAGGAAGAGTCTTACATTTCTCATTTTAAATCAAAGTTGGAAATGATTAAGCTTAGTGATGAGGGCATGTCAAAAGCTGAGATGGGCTGAAAGCTAGGCCTCTTGCACCAGTTAGCCAAGTTGTGAATGCAAAGGAAAAGTTCTTGAAGGAAATTAAAAATGCTACTCCAGTGAACACATGAATAATAAGAAATCGAAACAGTCTTATTGCTGACATTCAGAAAGTTTAAGTGGTTTGAATAGAATATCAAACCAGTCACAACATTCCCTTAAGCCAAAGCCTAATCCAGAGCAAGGCCCTAACTCTCTTCAATTCTATGAAGGCTGCTGAGAGAGGTGAAGAAGCTGCAGAAGAAAAGTTTGAAGCTAGCTGTGCTGTGCTTGGTTCTTGAGGTTTATGGAAAGAAGCTGTCTCAATAACATAAAAGTGCAAGGAGAAGCAGCAAGTGCTGATATAGAAACTGCAGCAAGTTATCCAGATCTATCTCACATAATTAATGAAGGTTGCTACACTAAACTACAGATTTTCAATGTAGGCGAAACAGCGTTATGAAGGAAGAAGATGCCATCTGATACAATTCTGTTAGTTTTTGCATCACGTATTTTGATGGTCTGTCATTAGGTGTGTAAATGTTTGTGATAGTTTCTTCTGGATGGATTCAACCTTTTATTAATATATAATGTCCTTTGTCTCTTGCAACCTTTTTGATTTAATGTTTACTTTGTCTGATCTTGGTGTAGCCATCCCTGTTCTCTTTTAGTTATTACTTAGATGGAATATCATTTTCCATCCTTTCACTTTCAACCTGTTTGTATCTTTGGCTCTCAAGTGAGTCTCTTGTACACTTGAGGGTATAGTTGGATCATGCGTTTTTTTAATCAATTCTGCCAATCTTTCTTTTGATGGGAGAATTTAATCTATTTACATTTAAAATAATTATTGATAATAAGGAGGGACTTCTGTCATTGTGCTGTTTGTTTTCTATATGCCTTAAAACTCTTTAGTTCCTCATTTCCTGCATTACTGTATTATTTTGTGTTTAGTTGATATTTTGTTGTGAAATGTTTAAATTTTTTCCTTATTTCCTTTATGGGTATTCTATAGCTATTTTTTTGTGGTTACCATAGGGGTTACATTTACCATCCTGAAGTTATAACATTCTAATTTGAATTTATACCAACTTAACTTGAATAACATAGAAAAACTCTTCTCCTTTATAGCTATGTTTCCATACCTTTTGGTTGTTGATATCACAGTATTACATATTTATACATTGTGTGCTCAAAAACATAAATAATTTTTTAAAGTGCCTTAATTCTTTTTTTTTTTTTTTTTTTTTTTTTTTTGCGATACGCGGGCCTCTCACTGTTGTGGCCTATCCCGTTGCGGAGCAACAGGCTCCGGACGCGCAGGCTCAGCGGCATGTGGGATCTTCCTGGACCAGGGCACGAACCCGTGTCCCCTGCATCAGCAGGCGGACTCTCAACCACTGCGCCACCAGGGAAGCCCAGTGCCTTAATTCTTTTTTTTTTTTTTTTATTTTTTATTTTTTTTAACATCTTTATTGGAGCATAATTGCTTTACAATGGTATGTTAGTTTCAGCTTCACAACAAAATGAATCAGTTATATATATACATATGTTCCCATATCTCTTCCCGCTTGCGTCACCCTCCCTCCCACCCTCCCTATCCCACCCCTCCAGGCGGTCACACAGCACCGAGCTGATCTCCCTGTGCTATGCGGCTGCTTCCCACTAGCTATCTACCTTACGTTTGGTAGTGTATACATGTCCATGCCTCTTTATTGCTTTGTCACCGTTTACCCTTCCCCCTCCCCATAGCCTCAAGTCCATTCTCTAGTAAGTCTGTGTCTTTATTCCTGTTTCACCCCTAGGTTTTTCATGACATTTTTTTTTTTCTTAAATTCCATATATATGTGTTAGCATACGGTATTTGTCTCTCTCTTTCTGACTTACTTCACTCTGTATGACAGACTCTAGGTCTATCCACCTCATTACAAATAGCTCAATTTCGTCTCTTTTTATGGCTGAGTAATATTCCATTGTATATATGTGCCACATCTTCTTTATCCATTCATCCGATGATGGACACTTAGGTTGTTTCCATCTCTGGGCTATTGTAAATAGAGCTGCAATGAACATTTTGGTACATGACTCTTTTTGAATTATGGTTTTCTCAGGGTATATGCCCAGTAGTGGGATTGCTGGGTCATATGGTAGTTCTATTTGTAGCTTTTTAAGGAACCTCCATACTGTTCTCCACAGTGGCTGTATCAATTTACATTCCCACCAACAGTGTAAGAGGGTTCCCTTTTCTCCACACCCTCTCCAGCATTTATTGTTTCTAGATTTTTTGATGATGGCCATTCTGACTGGTGTGAGATGATATCTCATTGTAGTTTTGATTTGCATTTCTCTAATGATTAGTGATGTTGAGCATTCTTTCATGTGTTTGTTGGCACTCTGTATATCTTCTTTGGAGAAATGTCTATGTAGAAAACAAGATTTGGAGTTATAAACTAAAAATACAGTAATACTAACTTTCATAGTAATGATTTTTTCCCTTTAAATGTATTACTCTCTCAAATCCTGTAGAAAATGGAAAGTGCAGTTACAAACCATTGTTATAATAATACTGGCTTTTATAATTGCCCATGTATTTACCTGTAGTGAGATCTTTATTTTTCCATATGTTTGAATTATTGTCTAATGTCCTTTCATTTCACCTTGCAGAACTCGCTTGAATATTTTTTGCAGGCAGGTTTAATGGTCATGAACTACTTCAGCTTTTGTTTATCTGAGAATTTCTTAATTTCTCCCTCACTATTGAAGAACAGTTTTGCCACATACAGGATTTTAGCAATTTGAATAGATCAGCTCACTGTTTGGTGGCTTCCAAAGTTTCAGATGAGTAATCTGCTCATATTTCTATTGAGGATCCCTTGTGATGATTCGTTTCTCTCTTGCTGCTTGTCTTTCTCTTTTGAAAGTTTGATTATAATGTGTCTCAGTGTGGGTCTCTGTGAGTTCATCTTGGAATTTGTTGGGCTTTCTGGATGTTTATATTCATGTCTTTCCTTGAAGTTTGAAAGTTTTCAACTGTTATTTCTTCAGATGTTCTCTCTGCCCATTTCTTTTTCTCTTCTCTCTCTGGAATGCCTGTGATGCCTATATTGGTCCACTTGATGGTATCACACAGGTCCTTAGGCTCTGTTCACTTGTCTTTAATCTCTTTTATTCCTGTTCCTCAGACTCCATGATTTGCATTGTCCGATCTTCAAGTTCACTTATTCTTTCTTTTGCCTGTTCAAATCTGTCTTTGAATCCCTCTAGCTAATTTTTCATTTTAGTTACTGTACTTTCCAGCTCCAGGATTGCTTTTTGGTTTCCTTCAGGTTTTTTGTCTCTTTATCAGTATTTCCATTTTACTTACACATTGTTTTCTTGACTTTCTCGACATCTTCCTTTATTTTTTTGAGTATCTTTAAGACAGTTGTTTTTAAAGTCTTTGGTATATCTGTCATTAGGTCTGAAATTTCAGGGACAGTTTGTTGATTTATTTTTTTCCTTTGAATTGGCCATACTTTCTTGTTTCTTTGTATGCCTTGTGATGTTTTGTGGAACACGGGACATTTGAGTCTAATAATGTGGTAACTCTGGAAATCAGATTCTCCTTCCTCAGGGTTTTGTGTTTGTTTGTTTTGTTATTTGTTTTTTTGATTGTTGTAGGCTGTCTTTTTGCCAAGGATCCGCCTGAGGTGTAAACTTAAGGTATTCTCAGGTCTTTTCTGAGCCTTTCATTGGGCATGCATAGTCACTTTCTGATTTTCCTCATACATGCAGGGTTTTGGTTTTTTTGTTCTGTTTTGTTTTTTGTTTTTTTAGTGTTCTAGTCTTTAGTGTCTGGCTCCTAAAAAGGGGAAAAAGTGAAAAATGAAGAGGAGAAAAGGGTGCTGTCCATTTAAATCCCCTGGAAGTTACTTAAGACAAAGGGGTAACGCCTTGCAATAGTGTGAGGAGCTTCAGCAGCAGTGGCTTCCTGCCTCTTTGTCTGCACCTCTGTTGCCAGAAGCAGCAGTCAGAACCGAGATCCCTGATATTTGGAAGACAAGGTCCTTTCTGCTCACCCTGGCTCCCACTGTGTGTAAGCTGCTCCAGGAACACATGCCCAGCTGCCTGCCAGGTGACAGGAGGGATGAAGAATGGGTAGCTGCTATTGTGCCAAGAGCTGAAATTGAACACAAAATTTACTGTCCAGGTCTTCCCCTGGAAGTTGTAAGCCTTCAGCAGATTCCAGAGTTTCAAAATACATCAGACAGATTCTGTCAGTACAGTTGTTGTTCAGATTTGGAGTTATATATGCGGTGCTGCCTACTCCACCATCTTCCCAGAAACCTCTCAATATCCATTCTTAAATTAAAAAGCAAAAAACCAAAAAAACCAAAAAGCTGTTAGCAAGCAAAATTGAATATTGTAATGGTGCTCCTTCTCTTTTTCATCTGTAATTTCATTGCAATCCTAATCAAAATCTTGACAGCTTTTTATGTGAAGCTTGAAAAGCTGATTCCAAAATTTATATGAAAATGCAAGGACCTAGAAATAGCCAGGAGGGATGTTGAACATCTCATTTATAATTGGAAATGCAAACTACATCCACAGCAAGATTCCACTACATGCCTGCCAGAATGGTTATAACAAAAATCCTCTGATAATATCAACTCTTGATAAATGGGAACTCTCATGCACTGCTAATGGGAATGTAAATTGGTATAACCACTTCGGAAAGTAGTTTGACAGTACCTACTGAAATTGGTGATTCACATGCCCTTGATCTAGCAGTTTGACTCCTAAGTAACCAGCAGAACTGCGGTCTACAGCAATGTTTATGGCACCATGACGCAGAGTAACTAAAATCTGAAAACAAACCCAGATACCTAATAGCAGTAGAATGAATAAATAATAGTATGAATAATCAGTGGAGTAGTATACCACAGTAAATATAAATGAATTATGTTCAGCAGCATGTAGATGCATTTTACAGATATGTGTGTGAGAAGAAAAAAAGCTACGCAAAGAACACATCTCTGTAATCATGCTTTAAAGGTTTCAAAAGTAGGCAAAATTATTATTATTATTATATTTTTTAACATCTTTATTGGAGTATAATTGCTTTACAATGGTGCATTAGTTTCTGCTTTATAACAAAGTGAATCAGCTATACATATACATATATCCCCATATCTCCTCCCTCTTGCGTCTCCCTCCCACCCTCCCTATCCCATCCCTCTAGGTGCTCACAAAGCACTGAGCTGATCTCCCTGTGCTATGCGGCTGCTTCCCACTAGCTATCTGTTTTACATTTGGTAGTGTATTTATGTCCATGCTACTCTCTCACTTCGTCCCAGCTTACCCTTCCCCCTCCCCGTGTCCTCAAGTCCATTCTCTACGTCTGCGTCTTTATTCCTGTCCTGCTCCTAGGTTCTTCAGAACCTTTTTTTTTTAGATTCCATATATATGTGTTAGCATACAGTATTTTTCTCTTTCTGACTTACTTCACTCTGTGTGGCAGACTCTAGGTCCATCCACCTCACTACAAATTACTCAGTTTCGTTTCTTTTTATGGCTGAGTAATATTCCATTGTATATTATGTGCCACATCTTCTTTATCCATTCACCTGTTGATGGACACTTAGGTTGCTTCCATGTCCTGGCTATTGTAAATAGAGCTGCAGTGAACATTGTGGTACATGACTCTTTTTGAATTATGGTTTTCTCAGGGTATATGCCCAGTAGTGGGATTGCTGGGTCATATGGTAGTTCTATTTTTAGTTTTTTAAGGAACCTCCATACTGTTTTCCATAGTGGCTGTATCAATTTACATTCCCACCAACAGTGCAAGAGGGTTCCCTTTTCTCCACACCCTCTCCAGCATTTATTGTTTGTAGATTTTTTGATGATGGCCGGTCTGACTGGTATGAGGTGATACCTCATTGTAGTTTTGATTTGTATTTCTCTAATGATTAGTGATGTTGAGCATCCTTTTCATGTGTTTGTTGGCAATCTGTATGTCTTCTTTGAAGAAATGTCTATTTAGGTCTTCTGCCCATTTTTGGATTGGGTTGTTTGTTTTTTTGATATTGAGCTGCATGAGCTGCTTGTAAATTTTGGAGATTAATCCTTAGTCAGTTGCTTTATTTGCAAACATTTTCTCCCATTCTGAGGGTTGTCTTTTCATCTTGTTTATGTTTTCCTTTGCTGTGAAAAAGCTTTTAAGTTTCATTAGGTCCCATCTGTTTATTTTTGTTTTTATTTCCATTTCTCTAGGAGGCGAGTCAAAAAGGATCTTGCTGTGATTTATGTCATAAGAGTGTTCTACCTATGTTTTCCTCTGAGAGTTTTATAGTGTCTGGCCTTACATTTAGGTCTTTAATCCATTTTGAGTTTATTTTTGTGTATGTTGTTAGGAGTGTTCTAATTTCATTCTTTTACATGTAGCTGTCCAGTTTTCCCAGCACCACTTATTGAAGAGGCTTTTCTCCATTGTATATTTTTGCCTCCTTTTTCAAAAATAAGGTGACCATATGTGTGTGAATTTATATCTGGGCTTTCTATCATGTTCCATTGATCTATATTTCTGTTTTTGTGCCAGTACCATACTGTCTTGATTACTATAGCTTTGTAGTATAGTCCAAAAGCAGGCAAAATTAAGCTATGATGTTTAGGTGTGATGTTTGGTGTTAAAAAAGGAAAGCAGGGAGGTGGCTGTCATTTAAGTGAGTCCCTTGTGGGAAGGATTATGACTGAGAAAAGCATGCAAAGGCTTCTGGGGTTTATGGCAGTATTTCATTTCTTAATCTGTAGAGTGTTTACATGGTTGTACAATATATTTGTTAATATGTATTAAGGTGTATATACATTGTTTCTGCACTTTATGGGTATTATATTTCACAATAAAAAGGTTGAAAATGGGGCTTCCCTGGTGATGCAGTGGTTGAGAGTCCACCTGCCAATGCAGGGGACACGGGTTCGTGCCCCGGTCCGGGAAGATCCCACATGCCTTGGAGCGGCTAGGCCCATGAGCCATGGCTGCTGAGCCTGCGCGTCTGGAGCCTGTGCTCCACAACGGGAGAGGCCACAACAATGAGAGGCCCACGTACAGGAAAAAAGAAAAAAAAAAAAAAAGGTTGAAAATGTCTTCAAAATAAGAGGGAGATGAATATAGTATGCTGATTATTAGCACAGCAGTTTTCTCGGACTTGCATGTCTAACACTTCATTTATGGAGCAAGTATGTTGGGCACTGCTAGGAGTGAGAGGAGTTAAGATATAGATAATTAGTTTCTAAGTCCATCTGTAAAAGGTTACTGTCAGTTTGATGAAACAGGTATATGGTAATCATGTAGATATATATTTTATATATATGGTAATTTTAAGTGCCACAATAACAAAAGTGCCATGTGTTTTAAGTGTCATGAACAAAAGTCTTATCGAGAACTCAGAAGACAGAGTGATAACGCTAGGGAACCTCGGGAAGATAGTGTATTTTAGAAGGCATTTGAATAGAAATGAGGGGATATTAATTCTTTCTTGAAACAGGTTTCTGTGAATATGTGCTACTCTGGTTCTCCCCTTATCCTGCCTTTGCTAGTAGCTCCCTTTATCTGGGTTTCAGATGAAGGGGTACGAGTATCTCTAGTGTATTGTGAGGGGAGCAGAGAAGTGCTCTATCTTGTATTCCAGGCTGTGTAAAGGAATCAAGTGGACAGCGGGCTAATGTAGTGTGAGGAAGTGGACTGTTGTTTTGGCCCTTGTGTGGAGCTGTCCATTTTCATGGCTTCAGGTGTAGTCTCTGCCAATGACAGTCCTAATTTTTATTGCTTACCCTACTTGGCTATGTTGCTGTCACTTCCATCTTACATGTCCTAAACAGAACTCAATTCAGTAGGTTTTGTGAACTCTCCTATTTATTGGAACCACCATTTTCCCTCTTATCCACAATTGAAACTTTAGAGTTGTCTTTGATTCTCTATGAGGAATTAGGACGTTTTCAGACATTTTAAGAGGGTTTCTTCTGAAGTATTGTATATTTAGGAGTTATTATTTTCAAAAGAAAAAAAGATGAGAAGGGTTCTTTACTTATTATAATCATTAGTTTATGGAGGCTTAGAAAATCGTTGAAACATGATTAAGGGAGGTAAGACAATAGTACTTGACCTGTCTGAAGGCTTTTATTTTTGTAGTAGAATTAATATGTGTGTGAAATAATTTGTAAAACTAGACAATAAAGCTTTAACCAAATGAGTGATAGAGGCTCTATATATACCACCTTCATTGTAAGGTCATCCCTGGTTACCCTTTTATTATTGTTATTACTACTTTTAAGAGTTTTTTTTTTTTGATGTGGACCTTTTTTTTTTAAGTCTTTATTTGTTACAGTATTGCTTCTGTTTTACGTTTTGGGTTTTTTTTTGGCCATGAGGCATGTGGAATTATAGTTCCCTGACCAGGGATTGAACCTGCACCCCCTGCATTGGAAGGCAAAGTCTTAATCACTGGACTGCCAGGGAAGTCTCCCTGGTTACCCTTTTCAAAATTGCAACACTCCCCCTCAAAATACATACTCCCTAAACATACTGTTTACTTCTCTCTGCTTTGTTTTTTTCTCGTAAGCACTTATCAAAATCCAACATATTTTCATTATTTGTCTTGTTTATTGCCTGCCTTACCCTCTTCCCTCCAATTTAAATGTAAGCTCCATAAAGGCAGGGGTTTTTGTCAGTTTTGTTCATTACTGTATCTACAAAGTCTGATACATAGTGAACATTTAAATATTTGAATACATGAATGAATACTAGGGTTTAACCAGCCTTTGTGAATTATGTGATAAATAAGCTAAGTTATAAAAGTTGGTTAACAGAGACTGCTAAGTAGCTAATTAATTGGCCCAATCACATTCTAGCTCTGAAGGTTTTTTCCTCCCTATTTTAAGCCTTTATTCAGTATTTTGTGGTTATGCTCTGAATGATGTTAGCCTTAGGAGACTTTGGGGCAAAATTGTTCTTTACTAGTTGGGTCTTAATGTTCAGAGCAGGTGTACTTCTTCTGAAATCAGGTAGCGGTTTGGATACTGCTTTGTTATAAAAGATTAAGTGTCTGATTAAGTGTCAGTTGCTGCGTAGTCACATTTTATGTGACTTTAGGCATAGATTTTGGGTCTTTGGTTCAGAGTCAGCTACATCCTCTCAGAGCACTGACTATTGAAATTCAAAAAACAAGGTTTGCTTCTCTGTCTTCTTGATGGGATTGGGCAGTTTGCTTTAAGAATAAAGCCAGCAGCCTATTAACCTAGATCCTCCATTTAATTTGGTTAAATAATCAATGCATATTTTCCTTTCTGTAGAACTTGTTGATAGTATGATTTCATCTCAGTCAGGTTTCATTGCTTTTGTATTAAATGTATTTTTGCTCCTGTGCTGAGTTCAGGCTAACTTTTGAATACAATTTGTCATCAGAAGGCAACAGTAACAGCTCTGGAGCCAGATTGACTGGGTTTGATCCTGCTTTTGCCTCTTACTGATGGACTTGCCTGAACCTCAGGTTCTGCAAAATGGGAATAATAATACCTCAAGGACAATTGTTACAGTTACATGATTTAAAACATATGAAGTGCTTAGAGTCTGTACATAGTAAGGTTCAATAAATATTTGTTATTTGTAAAATTAAAAACTGTAGTATAGAATGATTACCTTTCCAAGATACTAGAGGAAGTCTCTTCTGACCATGTTAAATATAATAGCATCTCCTGTTAACTCTTCATCCTTTATGTACCCAGCTATATTGTTCAACGGTGCTCTTCTTACTTGATACTATATGGTTATTAGTTTGTTTTCTCCTATGGGTTATAAACTCTGTGAAGGCAAGAACTTTGTTTTAGTCATAGCTGTTTTCACTCTAGTGTCTAAAACAGTATCTGATTTATAATAGGTATTCAACAAATATTTGGTTAATAGATGAATGAATTAAGGTGCATGAGGGCAACTAAAGGTTTTCTTAGGGGGCATCTGTTTGATTATTTTAATGAGTTGGTGCTTTTTATGAGGAGCGTATTTTGTTTTGGCAATGCCGCAGTGAACTTTTGTTGCCAAAGGCATCTAACAATCTTACCCTTCTTTTTGTTAAGCTATATGTGAAACAGAGCCTGAACAGCCTGTTCGACATTACCCATTATGGGTGAAAGTAGAAGGTGAAGTAGATCCAGAGCCAGTTTATATCCCAACGCCTTCTGTCATTGAGCCTATGAAACCATTGTTGTTGCCTCAGCCAGAAGTTTTATCTACTACTGTAAAGGGCAAACTGCTCACTGGAATTAAACCTGCAAGGGCATATACTCCCAAACCCAATCCTGTGGTAAGCTTGGTGTTAACATCTTTTATTGAAAGTTACAGAAATCATTTGTAAAGTTGATGGGTTTCAACCAGATTTTTGGTTTGTATTCTGTGAATCATGGTGCTTTCAGGTAATATGTCTGCAAGCCATTTCCCTTTCTGATTTAGTCAGTTTAATTGATGGCACTTTAAAAAATGTCATTAAAAGTAGAGTGAATAGTAGTATGGTTGACCCTTGAGCAATACAGGGGTTAAGAGTGTGGACCCTCTGTGCAGTCAAAAGTCTGCATATAATGTTACATTTAACCCTCTGTGTCCATAATTCTGCATGTGTGGATTCAGCCAACCGAGGATCATGTAGTACTGTAGTATTTACTGTTGACGAAAACGTGTGTAAGTGGACCTGTGCAGGATTACTGTAATTCTTAAAGATAGCCAAATCTCTCTTTAGAAGGATCATATAAAGATGGGCCTTTTTTTTTTTTAAACGTGACTTGCAAAAGGTACTCTTATTCCTGTAGTATAGAATATTAAGTGATTAAGATGTATGTAGTACACGTTATTAGAAAAGCATTAGGGAGAAGGTTTAAAAAATTACTGTGATCTTTTTAAAGCAAATTTCTTTATATACAGTAAAGTTCAAGATTTAAAATAACGTTTGCATGACCAGATGAAGATGATAGGTAAAAGAGCTGATGCTTCTCTTGTGTTAATAGCTTAAGCATATCTGATTATTAATAAATCCATTTCAGTCTTTACAGTCCATTAAATTGAAGAAGATCTTTTAGTGCAGTGCTATTCAGTGTGGTCTCGTACAGTGCTGATCTATAACTGTTTGTTATTAGTCTGTGATGAAATAAGTATAGAAAATGAGAGTAGATGTTGAGAAACTTTTGCTACAAGTTGTTAGAGAAATTTTTATCTATTAAATCTAATACTGAAAGACCTGGCCTTTATTTTTCTGGTAATTTATTTTACAAAAGTTTCAGTCTGTGTGTGACAGGTAATTAAGAAATTTATCCTTCACTGCAGATAATTTGAGAAGCACTGCTCTGGTGTGCTGAATTTTCTTGAAAGAGAACCAGATCCTTTCTAACTGCCCCAAGATTCAGCACATACAAACTGTAATTGTACTATTTAACTTTAAAGTTTGCATTAAATTTTTTAAGTGTTGTAATAGAAGCAAAGAGTAAACATCCTTTTCCTTTGGGAGTCCCAGAGACTTTTCCCCAGTGTTTGGAATGTTTTGTTGTATGAAACTTACAGATTCGGGAAGAAGACAAGGATCCAGTCTACTTGTACTTTGAAAGTATGATGACTTGTGCCCGAGTTCGAGTGTATGAACGAAAACAAGAGGAACAGAGACAACCATCACCATCACCATCACCATCGTTTCAGCAGCAGGGCTCATGTCATTCTAGTCCTGAGAACTGTAATGTAAAGGTGAATTACTTATTGCGTAGATTTTTCTTTTTAACTTCCGATTCCCTGTTGCTGGTATTAGAATTTGCATTACTATTGGAATAATTTGAAATAATTCTGAACGGGCAGAGAAGGTTTACATAATGTGTCTATCAATTTATATGTTTCTCTGCATGCCTATTCTAGAGAATATTCCCTTAAGGTCATTAAAAGTATTCTTTCTGATGTTGGAGTAACTTTTAAAAGTTTAAACATTTTTGGTTTTAATTAATGTGATTATTAGTATTTGCATCTTTCCACATTGGTGAATTTTCTAAATAACTGAAACTTGTTTCATTAAACATCAAATATTTTTCCTTCTTTACTAGAATTACACTATGAAGTGCACTGTTAATTCTTTCTTGGTAACTCAGTCACTGTCAAGGACATTAAACAGCAAGACTACTTGTTTTTACGGTTGTATAATATGATAGTAATGCACCTGTGCATGTGGATGTGAAGATGTTCTTTGAGCACTTTAATCTTTCTACCGTTTTAGGCTTCCTTGAGAAATTTAATTCTCATGTCCTAGTCTCTATTGATATTAAATATGTGTTGAATTGAAGTATTTTCTGTGTTACTCTCTTTGTCAGGAGCCGGATTCTGAACAGCAGCCCTTGAAACCAATCACCTGTGACCTGGAGGACGATTCTGATAAATCACAAGGTCAGAATGAAAACTAGGTCTTATCATTTGATAGTATTTATATTATATAGGTGTGGATTATACTAATAATGGGGGGAAATCAAAGCTACCAATCCAGAGCATGTCTACCTACCCTGTTTCTAGTTTTTGCTAAAAATAGAGATGATAGATAAGTTTTTTTCCAATTATTTGCTGTGTTTCTCACTCCTGTTCTAAGAAGTACAGTTTGTTGGTGTTGATATGGTATGTTGTTGCAAGAAACATTTAGGATGAAGTCAGTGATTTTTGTTTTTAAACTTCTTTATATAAAAACCTCAGGAATATTGGCATCATTAGCTACTGAAATTTTCCCTGGTGTTCTCAATAGTTGCCACAGTTGGAGAAATACAGAGGGAGAAAGGAGGGAGTATTGCTGATTTATCTAGTAAAGGCTACTGCCAGAATTACTATGGTGAAGGGTAGTGTCTAGGGAGTTAACTATTTGTTTTTGGTTTTGCTCTTTAAAACTTAAGACATTTAAGCAGCAGTGCCTCCTAACTTTTTTTTAATGGCATGATAAACACAAAAAATGGTAATGTTGTTAGCACACCGGGGCAAGTGGAGGAAGCTACCTATTAACATGACCACCCTGAAGGCTGAGGGGATCTGTATCCTGACATATCTGTAACTATAGCACATTGGTTGGGAGATTCTGCTATAGAAATCTAGCTAGTGAATATACATTTAGTTAATATGTTGCCATGAATATAAGCACACTTGAGTGGTTTTGCATAAAATGTAGAAGTGGAGCAATCATATCTAGAGATACAGAAGTAATTCAGAAGTATTTGCAGTGGAAACTAGAGATAGAGCTCACTTTTTTTTTTTTTAAAAACCAAACACCATCTCTCTTGCTGCTGTTCTTTAGGGTTGTCTTTACCCATCACATATTACAAAGCATCTTGCAAGTATCTTTGCTTTGCCCATATGGATAGCAAGTACACTATCCCAAATAAGCCTAACCTTGGTTATATACTTTGTTTGCAAGGTGATACTTTCTTAGGTAATAGTTAATGGCTTTTTAGGGCAGTCTTAAGAGGGACTCCCTTTTATTGAGAGCCCAGTGAGCAGAATAGTGAAGATTTTATAGTCTGATTATCTGGAATCTTTTTTTTCATGGAAAATTCCCAAATTATGAGTGTCAAATTACCACTGAAAGTACCTGGGAATGGGACACTGGGCAACTGTTGAATTTCTATGCCCCTGGCAGTTTCTGAGAACTCAGGAAAAATAAAAAATTTTTCAAAGTTCAGTACAAAATTCTGTGATACAGAAATATCTTTCAATTCTTTATCAGAAAAGAGCTGGAAGTCTTCCTGCAATGAAGGGGAATCCTCTTCTACCTCCTATGTGCATCAGAGGTCACCTGGCGGTCCCACCAAACTGATAGAAATCATCTCAGACTGCAACTGGGAGGAGGATCGGAACAAGATTTTGAGCATCTTATCGCAGCACATCAATAGCAACATGCCACAGTCACTTAAGGTGGGCAGCTTCATCATTGAGTTGGCTTCTCAGCGAAAGAGCCGGGGTGAAAAGAATCCTCCTGTTTATTCTTCTCGTGTGAAAATCTCTATGCCATCATGTCAAGACCAAGATGATATGGCTGAGAAATCTGGATCAGAGACTCCTGACGGTCCATTATCCCCTGGGAAAATGGATGATATCTCTCCCGTGCAGACAGATGCCCTGGATTCAGTGAGGGAGAGATTACATGGAGGCAAAGGTCTGCCCTTTTATGCAGGGCTTTCTCCTGCAGGGAAGCTTGTGGCCTATAAACGTAAACCCAGTTCAAGCACATCTGGGCTTATCCAGGTGAGAATTATCTTTAATCTGGATGTAGCACCTTTTTATACTTAGGAAACACCTTGATTTTTCAGAACCCTTTGTGGGCCTTATATTACTTATCTTCACATTTCCTGGGAACTGGGTGACAAAATCATTACCTCTTTTTGTAATAGGCCTAGGCTAGATGCATACCTCGGGTGAATTTTTGGCACATTTACAAACAGAAAGATAGAATACTGTATTGGCTTATAGTTTTCTTTCTAGTCTTCCTAGAAAGTTGCTCTTAAACTGTATTACCTGGGCTGCAGTGATATTTTGACAGTCAAGCAAGGAGAGTAAGGGATTCAGTCTAGTTCTTGGGATTATTATTAGCAGACAGCTTTTAAAATAAACAAGGTGAAACTGACTTTTAAGATAGGCAGTATGTTTGGAAACTTGGGAGAAAATTTAAATTTAGAATGGTGTTATTCAAATACATAAATATAAAAATGAGCCACAATTTACTTATTTTTTCTTTATTTGATTCATAGAGTTTTTGCAGTCTAATCGTTGTAGGGCAAATATCTATATCCTTGCTGTTAAGTAATTCAGGCAGGTATATTAGTAAAATTATACTGGCATTAGAAAATCCTTTGGAAAGAAAAGTTCTGAGGTAAAATGTCACAGTCAAAAAGCTTTTCTCTTTTTGTTTAGTGACATATCAAATGCACTTTTATATCATAGTACCAAATGTGGGGTAGTGTCTGACTTTATTGCTAAGGTTACTTGACTTCACTAGCTCAACTGCTTCTCTGGGCTAAGGTCTGTTCCACTGTTATGACTGATCTACTTAATTAAAAACTTTCTGTTGCAGTTGCTGTGTAACTGCTTCTGTTGATATTTCTTAAACTCTTAATGATGAGAAGAGTGTTTTCTCCTTGTTTCATTTATTGATTGATACTTTGAGAACAGAGACTTACCTGAGATCATTTCTAGTGAGATTAGACGCCCCTCAGATACAGTCATAGAAATTTTGTGTTCTCCTGTGTAGGACTCAGAAAGCCACCGTAAAATATGAACCTGCATAAGCAGTCAGGCCACTGTTATAAGGTATGCTTTGGGGGAGCTACTGAGTAGTGTTCAGAGCAAGTCCCAAAGGAGCAGATAGGGGTATCTGATCCAGACTCCACAGAACCTGGAAGACTATATAGTAAAGTTTACTTTAGGATGGAAAGATCGTATTCTTTGTATCAAACATGGGGCAAAGATATTCCTGATCTTTCTGGAAATAATAACAATTCTACTTAAGTAGCAAAGAGTAATTTTGTGTCTTAGAAGAGAGAGAAGCTTGGTGTAGCTATTCTCCTCACCAGTTCCCTATTAATTTAGAGAGTAGGATTTTCCCCACCTCACTCCACTCCCTCACCCCTTTAAATGATGGAAAAGAGAGACAGGAAAGGGTATCTCCTCTAGTCACTTAGCAATATGACATAGAGAACTTGGGTAAGAAACTTGAGAGGTTTTTGTTTTCTTTTTTTAAAAATGATTCTCATGCCTAAGATGGGGTGGTCTGTCAACTCAGGCAGTAGAGAAAAATCTTTACCTCATTCATTGATTCATTTTCTTCTGAAAATTTAAAAAATTACTATGAGTTTCAACTAGCATTTATCTTGAGTCCAAGTTTTGTCCAAAAGATGAAGACAATTATCTTCAAAGTTGAGTTTTTTGAAAATTGAAAACTAAGGTGACTTTGTGGCTTAGGTATTTGTAACAGTGGCTTTCTCATAAGTTAAAGTAGACTCACCATATATTTTTCAAATATGAAGGATGCTTATGAGAAGGGTTCATCATGCCACTGGTCTTGTCAGATTTCATGGAACACAGTTACTCATATTTTTTGCTGATGATTGTTAATAGCTTAACCAGAGTTGCATGTTGACAAGTAAAACAATTGGATGGTTTTCCTTAGATTTGACTGTATCTTACACATATCTAGGATGCAGGTATGATGAGTTTCTAAGATTCTCTGTTTCCAAACTACCAAAATGAAGGAGATGAGATTAGTTTAGAGTATCAGATGACAACATTTTTTTCCATCTCCTAAATACTCAGATTATACCAAATGGAAAAAGTCCATTTCTTTTTCCCTTTAAATCTGAAAAACAGACTTTTAAAACCTGGTAAAAATGAAACCCTTGTCAAGGGAGATGAGTTAGCAAGAGAATTTTATCTTTACAGAATTTCTCTTTGCCACTTGTTTCAGGTTAATGGTAAGAGTTACCCGCAGGCTAAGTTGCTATTGGGACAGATGGGGGCATTGCATCCAGCCAATAGGCTAGCTGCTTATATCACAGGCAGGTTGCGACCCTCAGTCCTGGACCTCTCAACCCTCAGTACTGTCATCTCCAAGGTAGCATCCAATGCCAAGGTGGCTGCATCCAGGAAACCACGTACCCTGTTGCCTTCAACATCCAATTCCAAAACGGCATCCTCCTCCAGCGCTACAACAAATCGCCCTGGGAAGAATCTGAAGGCATTTGTCCCGGCGAAAAGACCAATTGGTAAGTTGAACTGTATATATGTTTTCCAAAGGGTTGTAACCTGGTGCTGGGCCAGTGGATACAGATACGGGGGTTGTAAAACTTAGAGAAATATAGAAGTTGGCATTATTTTTTTTCTTGATGTCTATCTTGCCTGAATTTTTTAATTTTTTAGTAACTCTTCTGATGACCTACAATACTAGATGAACTGAATTTGAGTTAGTTTTACAGTTATTTCCAGACTTTTAGACTGTTTTTATTAATGTAGAAAAAGACTTAGGTTTTTAATTTTGTTTTTCAAAAGGGCAGATGTATTCTTAAATACTTCCCTAATTTACTATTTTTCCTATGAGGACTGGTGTTTTTGGTACCAGTCATATGTATGTTTCTTGAACTTAATGAAACCAAGGAGCTAGCAAAATCAAAGTGGGTTGAGTTAGTATTAGTCTTAGAGTAGAAGGCTCTTGTAAAATAGAATTTTGGAAACAGTGCTTTATTATATTCATCCCTGTTCTGTGTAAAAACCTCATTTGTTTAACATTGCAGTGCTAGAGTCTGTAAAAAATTACCTTCTTGAAATCATTTGTGTTTTAGCATTGAGAGTATATACAGTTGGTTTACTGGATTCCTCTTTTTGTTGTTTCAGGTCTATTTAGGAATGTTAAGTAAAAATGTCATTTGCTCTATTTTTATTCCTCTAATAGGAAATTGAAATCTCTGGCTAAATGCTGGACTTGTGTGAAGATGGAGGATAGGCCTTGCCTTAAAAAGAACCCATTTTACCTCTTTCTTAAAAAGTAGCTTCAGTTGGTGATTTTTAAAAAAGATAGTCTTATTCTGCCCTCTTTTTTTTTTTTTTTTGGCGGTACGTGGGCCTCTCACTCTTGTGGCCTCTCCTGTTGCGGAGTACAGGTTCTGGACGCGCAGGCTCAGCGGCCATGGCTCACGGGCCCAGCCGCTCCGCGGCATGTGGGATCTTCCCGGACCAGGGCACGAACCCGCGTCCCCTGCATCGGCAGGTGGACTCTCAACCATTGCGCCACCAGGGAAGCCCCCTGCCCTCTTTTAAAAAATGTCTTTATACATTTTAGAAAAATGCAAAACTTTACTGTCTTGTAAAAGGACAGCAATAAAGAGGTGGAGGTGCTGGGACAGGAGGAAGTGATGGAAAAAAGTTTTAAAATTAGAATTAGGAATACAGTTTCAACTTCTTACTTTCTTCATCTGTTTTTATTCATTCATTCAGAGAGCACACAGAGAAACAGTTGTATTAAGTTGGAAGCTAGGCAGAAATCCACACCCAGAGAGAAAGGGTATGGGCGTCCTTTCTAATGAGGAGGAGTGCAGTCTCTTCATCTGTTTTAGATGATGAAGTTGTGTGCTGCTGTACTGTCTTTTTAGTGTCCTGGCAATTTGATTATATTGCATAACCAAAAGAATTTCAGAAGGAACACCCAATTTCAATCCCTTTGTTAAAGTTAGAATTTTAAAGGTTTGGTTTGGGTGGAGAGGTGTGTTTGATTTCTGTGGGTGGAAATTGGCATGTGTAATGCAGGTAAGAAATTTCTTAATACCTGTAAGAAATTGACCCAGTGGTGCACAATATGTTGATAAACACAATCACTACAAGGATAAAATATGAGAACTGAAGATTTTTGACCAGCAAATTTTTATTTGCAGCGGCTCGACCCTCTCCTGGTGGTGTGTTCACACAGTTTGTGATGAGTAAAGTTGGAGCCCTGCAACAGAAGATACCTGGAGTTAGCACACCCCAACCCCTAACAGGGCCACAGAAGTTCAGTATCAGACCTTCTCCAGTAATGGTCGTCACACCTGTGGTTTCTTCTGAGCCAGTTCAGGTGTGCAGTCCTGTGACTGCTGCTGTCACTACTACCACCCCTCAAGTGTTTTTAGAGAATGTTACTGCTGTGACACCTGTGACTGCTATTTCTGACGTGGGAACTAAGGAAACTACTTATTCTTCTGGTGCCCCCACTGCAGGGGTTGTTGAGGTCTCTGAAACTAATACCAGCACCCTTGTAACACCTACCCAGTCTACAGCCACTGTGAACCTTATCAAAACGACTGGGATAACTACCCCTGTGGCTTCAGTTGCTTTTCCTAAGTCTTTGGTAGCATCTCCTCCAACCATAACTCTTCCTGTTGCTTCCACTGCCTCCACCTCCATAGTCGTGGTGACCACAGCTGCATCTTCCTCCATGGTGACCACACCAACTTCATCTCTGAGCTCTGTTCCCATTATACTCTCGGGAATTGATGGGAGTCCACCAGTGAGCCAGAGACCAGGTAAGGCCTAGATGTTACAAGCTGGTTTACTGACAGCTGTTTATATAACTTTGTGGTTTTGATAGGATTATAGATATATCAGGTGTTTCTGCT
Organism: Grampus griseus; assembly: GCF_964374135.1. Classification (NCBI taxonomy): domain Eukaryota; kingdom Metazoa; phylum Chordata; class Mammalia; order Artiodactyla; family Delphinidae; genus Grampus; species Grampus griseus. The sequence continues at coordinate 85,196,685 of NC_139018.1, forward strand.
ATAACATGATACATATATTCCTAAAAATCATTACATTCTGCAAAACTGAACACTGAAAATAATAGAGCTTGTGGTAAAGATAGGGTTAGGACAATCACTGAAAATTCATGCAATTTTGTAACCAGAGTGCTAATAAAACCTGTAACTGGTACTTTAGAGATAAACAGCGTTGACAGATGGTTTAATGGGGCTAGAGATTTCTTCAGGAGATTAACGATATTCAAAAACATTAGAATGGAAATGCTGGCTGAAGAATACTGCATATGGGAGTGGAACTCTGAGCCAGTAGAGCAGCGTTAAGGTGGGCACAGGAGGAAGTGCAGCCTGTTGTGTGCTGAGAGCTGGGGGCGCATATCTCTGAGGAGGGAACCATATGTAGTTGTTCCCTGTTTTGGGGGTGGGAGGGCTGCTGCTTTATATTTAAAAAAGATTGGAGGGCTTCTGCTTCTGCTGCAGCCAAGCTGAGGGCCCTTTCTCTCCTCCTTGCTTAAGATTAAAATTCTAGGTCCTCTTTCTTAGTAAAAATCATTTATGAATCAGCCCAACTCCTATATACTACTGACATTATTCTCCTGCTTAATTACTATATGTAAACTGATTGAAATAGAAGTAAGGAGGCATATTTCTTTGTTCTGGACTCTGATATTTTATATGTTAAGTTTATAGTTAAAATGAAATTTTTTCTCTTGTTGGCTTAGTTTAAGTGAATTTGAAATAGGAATAGTTCAACACTTTGGTAATTTTTCTATCTTAATTCAACCAGCTAAAGCAAGTTGTTCTCTTAGTAGACTCTAAGAGGAATTACTGTGGAAAAGAGTATGAAAGACTTTGCAGGATTTAAGGGAGAATAAAATAGCCAACAGCAGTTCTGTCTTGGTAACTGATAGTTTTCCTACTAAATATTTTTGTCTTTAGGGGCATGGTCCAAATCCCTCTTGATATTTTAGGAAAGAAGTGATTTATAAATTGAAGTGCTGTTGAAAGGAAAAGTGGATGACAGTATCAAATTTGTTGTCTTTTGCTACTTCCTGTAAATAAACATACCAAAATGGCTAATATATAATTTCAAAAGTAAGATAGTTGTTGATGAAGCTGTTTTGATTTCCTGTGTATCTCAAGGTTCATATCTTGTCATATTTTAACTGGTCATGTCTTCTAAATCATGGATTCTAACCTTTCTTTATATTTTTAATTCTGTCGTGAAACTGTAAAACAGTTTACCTTTTGTAGTTCATTGTCTCTCAGATTTCAGTCACTTGGAACATACATTCAGGTATTTTGCTCTGATTCCCATTTGTACTATCATACAATTGACATAACATTTTTATTTAAATCCAGTCATTTGTTCACTTAAATGTACTTTTAAAAGGAGCAGTATTACTGTTATTGGAAACCAACATTACTTGCCAAAATAGAGGGTAGCCTCATAAATAAATACACTGAAACAATAATAAAAAGTATCAAATACTAGCCAGCTACTGTAAGTTCTTAACATGTGGCTTGCTATTTCTGTTAATGAAGCAAGTTAGAAAACGTTGGCATACTATTAAAGACATAATATCAAAGACTGGTAATTTCTTCTGTATTTTAATCAAAAGATTAAAATGCTGACAATGTGATATGGTGTTATTCTATATCCACCTACCACCTAAAAGTGTCTTCTGTAATACTACTTGAGGAAATACTAATGTTAACAGATTTTCTTACCTGCTCTTTTATAAATGGAGCTGACTCAAATCACTGCCAACTTCTGAGGAAGTGTATAATTTTGTTATAGGTTCATAAAGTAGATCTCAACTTTGGGATTTAGACAACTCTGACTTTTTCATTTGACTTTCCTTCTTTTTGTCTTTCCCTTCTTCCCCTCTCACGCATATTAATAAATAATGACATATTTAGTGTGTGTATTAAAGGCTGCTTTTGGAGTTATTTGGTTTTGAATCACTCTCTAAAACTTAATGTGAATAGAAATGTTCAGGAAATTAAGAATGCTTTAACATGTTTCTTAATTCACATAAGATAGATGAATTTGTTTTAAGTTGCACATTATTTTTCATAAACAGTTTGGTCTTTGTGTTTTATTTCATTTTCAAAAGTAGTCATGGATCTTCTATATATAATTTGTCATGTAAATCTTAGGAGCTTCACTTTGTTTTAGAAATTTGATATGTTTTTTGGGCAGAGTACCTATCTGATAGAATATCACATATTAAAATCTTTGTTTTGTTTGGCTTGTTGATTTTTATATTTAGTGACAAACTGATGAAAAATTTTATTTAATAATGTTTAAAAAAAAGAGGTAATTGGAAGTAATAATGTTAAAGAAGTTCAGTAATTTGAATGGTAATGTTAGACCACTTTCATTTATGCTTACTATTACGTTATTCCTTCCTCTTTATTCCTGTGACCCAAAACCTAGCTGTAGATTACTCATATTATTTTTTTTCATGTCCTTAGTATTTTCTTCCAGACATTAAAGTGAATCTTTAGGTACTATTAATATTTTGAAATCTCTTTTAATTCACATCTTCTGCATTAAATTTCTGCTTTTTCTGTTTGTTTTAAAACTATCTTTTGCCTCTTCCTAACCAGGCTTTATTTCCCTGCTTCTTTGATGTCTCTTAATTTCATTCCATTTTTTGGGGGTATGTATTTTTTTTCCTTCTGAAAAATAATTTCCACAAATCTTTATGCTTTGCTTATTTATCAGTGAATTTTACAAGCCAAGAAGTTTTTAGTACTTTGTGATTTTTAGTCCTTGACTTTTTCTTACTTGAGTAAGACCTGTGAAACTAAGTCATAAGTCTATTAAGTGTTAACAGCCTGAATTTTTAAGTTGAACAAGAGAATTTTATCTTGAACTTTAATGAGAACCAGGTTAAGAGGCCATGTTTTTCATTAGGCAGAAGTGTTATCTCTTTAAATGCACCTCTTGACAATTGATACTTTCTTTTTTACCAATCTAAATGTAAGGCCCTGCAATGTCTGGCTAATACTTAGGTTTAAAGTAAATTGTCTCAGCCATAAGACTAGTAAGTAGTGTATCATGGACGGACAGGATTTTACCAACTCTGTAGTTTAAAGTAGAAGTTATATGTAGCGTGGTTAGATCCTATGTCATAATTATTTTCTCCCCAAGTATTAAAGGGAAATTCTGATACTATGTTTCCCATTTCCTGTTTTTCAGAAAATGCTCCTCAGATTCCAGTGGCTACTCCACAGGTCTCTCCTAACACAGTGAAACGTGCTGGACCTCGATTGTTGTTGATTCCAGTGCAGCAGGGTTCTCCTACTCTTAGACCTGTCCCAAACACACAACTTCAGGGACATCGGATGGTCTTGCAGCCTGTTAGGAGCCCAAGTGGAATGAACCTGTTCAGGCACCCTAACGGGCAGATTGTCCAGCTCCTCCCTTTGCATCAGCTTCGAGGCTCTAATACCCAGCCCAACTTACAGCCTGTCATGTTTCGGAACCCAGGTATAAAATTAGAGATATTTCTGATAAGTTTCTCTTTTCTTGAATCATTTGGTCATATGGTATGTTAATACACCAGGATTGGTCTTCTTAGTGTCTTGGAATCACCTGTTAGAAAAGAAATGCATACTTTGGAAGTCTTGATTTGGGCAGTGGTGATTTACAATGTTCTTTTTCTTACCAGGGTCTGTGATGGGAATCCGGTTACCCACTCCTTCCAAACCTTCAGAGACTCCACCATCTTCTGCTTCGTCCTCCTCTTTCTCTGTTATGAATCCTGTAATTCAGACTGTTGGGTCTTCTCCAGCAATGAATGTTATCACTCAGGCACCATCATTGCTTTCTTCTGGACCTAGTTTTGTGTCTCAGTCTGGTACATTGACTCTGAGGATTTCCCCTCCTGAACCACAAAGCTTTGCAAGCAAAACAGGCTCTGAAACCAAAATAACCTATAGTTCAGGAGGGCAGCCTGTTGGTACAGCCAGTCTTATTCCTCTCCAGTCTGGTAGTTTTGCCTTGTTGCAGCTCCCAGGACAAAAGCCTGTTCCCAGCTCCATTCTTCAGCATGTTGCTTCACTTCAGATGAAAAGAGAATCTCAGAATGCAGACCAAAAAGATGAAACAAGCTTTTTAAAAAGAGAACAGGAAACTAAGAAGACCCTGCAGTCAGGAGGAGAAGCTATAGACCCTGAGGCTAATATAATAAAGCAAAACTCAGGAGCTACTGTCTCAGAAGAAACTCTGAATGATTCCTTGGAAGATGGGGGTGATCATTTAGATGAAGAATCCCTTACAGAAGAAGGTCCTGCAACTGTTAAACCTTCTCAGCATGCCTATATCACTGGCTCACACACAGGTGAAGACTATAAAAATGTTGATGAAGAGTATGGGATTAGGAATCATAACAGTTCCAAAGAAAAACTGACTGTTCTGGAAGTTAAGAACATTTCTGGAAGAGCCAGTAATATGACAGTCCAAAGTGTGAGTAATGTGCAGCTTAAAAAACTTGATGTGAAAGTGGAACAGCAGAAAGGCTTAGACAATCCAGGGGAAAAATCAGATGAATTTCCAATTATCTCTAAAGAAGAAAGTAAACTTGAATTTTCAGGGAGCAGAGTTGTGGAGCAGCAATCTAATCCAAAGCCAGAGGCCAAGGAGAAGGGATGTGGAGATTCTCTGGAGAAGGACAGCATTAGGGAGAGGTGGAGAAAACACCTAAAGGGCCCTTTGACCCAGAAATGTGTTAGAACTTCACAAGAATGCAAGAAAGAGACAGATGAGCAGTTAATTAAAGAAACAGAAACTTGTCAGGAAAATTCAGATGTGTTTCAACAAGAACACGGCATCTCTGATTTACTTGGAAAAAGTGGAACTACTGAGAATGCCAAAATTTTAAAAACTGAATGTGATTCTTGGAGTAGGATTTCTAGTCCTGCAGCCTTCTCCATATTTCCTAGGAGAGCTACCAAAGGGAGCAGAGGGGAAGGACATTTTCAAGGTCACTTACTGCTATCAGGAGAACAGATAAAACCAAAGCAAGAGAAGAAGGGTGGGAGAAGCAGTGCTGACTTCACTGTTTTGGATTTGGAAGAGGATGATGAGGAAGATGAGAATGACAAAACCGATGATTCTATTGATGAGATTGTGGATGTTGTTTCTGACTACCAGAGTGAGGAGGTTGATGATGTAGAAAAGGTGGTGAGCCCATTTTTGTTGTGACTGAAACCTCAAGAATTTAAATGATTCATTAGAGACAGTAGTTTTTCCAGAAGATCACTAAGACCTGATACATTGATTTGGATGCCTAGGTTTAGATCATGATTAAATGACTTTGTAGTTTTTGGGCTGTGTCAGTCAGGTAACATTTATTGAGCTTATATTGAGCTTTGAGACTTGTCTGATATTATAGGAAGGCTGACTTAAGCCTTAGCGGGATAGATGCTTGAGAGTCCCTATCAAATTAGGTTTTTTTTTAAGAAAAAGTCTGAAACCACTACTCCCATTCAGTCTCAGTTTCTTTGACATTTTGTATGTGAAGTGATTGTAGCTTATCTGGTAGATATATATAAGAAACAGGGAATAGGCAGCCTTAGAACTGGAAGATAATTTATCTACCTGCATTTATAGAGATGTTTTTCTTTTTGGAGAGAAACGAAAAATACTATTTAATATTTTAATACAACCCTGCCTAAAGTTGTTTTTAATCATCTCCTAAAATTAGTGTCTAGAATTTGTATTCTGAACTTTGGTCATCTTTCTTTGTAATTTGACCTTTCTAATTTATATTTTTCTGAAGCCATTTTTTTTTTTTTTTTTTTTTGCTGTACGCGGGCCTCTCACTGTTGTGGCCTTTCCCGTTGCGGAGCGCAGGCTCCGGACGCGCAGGCTCAGAGGCCATGGCTCACAGGCCCAGCCGCTCTGCGGCATGTGGGATCTTCCTGGACCGGGGCATGAACCCATGTCCCCTGCATCGGCAGGCAGACTCTCAACCACTGCGCCACCAGGGAAGCCCCTGAAGCCATTTTTTAGACTTTTATTTAGGGTTGTATTTGCTGAACTAAGTAACTTGAGAGTCAGATATGATATAGGGCAGGAGTTGGGCAAACTTTTTTTGTAAAGGGCCAGATTGTAAATATTTTAGACTTTGCAGGCTAGATGACTTGCTCTTGCAACTACTCAACTGCTGTTGTAGAGTGAAAGCAGCCATAAGCAATAGTAACTGAATGAGTGTGGCTGTGTTCCAATAAAACTTTATTTACAAAAACAGATGGCAGGCTGTGGTTTGCTGACCCCTGACCTGGGGTCTGATGTAAAACATAAGGAGGTGATAGCCAGCTGCCTGTGGGGTGCCTTGAAATCTAAATTGTGTCCCTCTCTTCAGGAGCAGATAATACAATGATTGTCATGCCTGGCAGTTTTAGAATCTCACTTCCTTGAGATTCATTCATTCCCTGTGTTACCTGGTCCTTCTCTGTTAATGCCTAACTAACTGCCTTACGGAGATAAAATATAGCAAAAAGATTCATATTTTAAACCTCTAAAATGTTTAAATATTCTAACGTTCCTATGTTGGTTATCTCTGTACCTCACCTGTCTCATTTATAAAATGAGGATCTAGCTCTACAGTTGGATGATTCTATACGCATTTGCCTCACATTCTGTCTATAACCTAATCTTTTTTGAGGACTTATGTCTATAGGTAGTTTAGGAGTTAGATTGCAGATCTTCTTGCACTTTTTGCAGGGTCTTTCGTTGTAAGTCAGCCTAGGTAAGCATCAGACCAAAAACAGTCCAACTTTATTTTAATTTTAATTTAAAAAATTTTTCCATTATGGTTTATTACAGGGTATCGAATATAGTTCCCTGTGCTATACAGTAGGACCTTGTTGTTTATCCATTCTGTATATAGTTTGCATCTGCTAATCCCAAACTCCCAATCCATCCCTTCCCCACACCTCCTCCCCCTTGGCAACCACAGGTCAAAAACAGTCCAGCTTTAAAATCAGTGAAAACTATTGCTATCAGTAGAACTGACTTAATGGAACCTTTAGTGTTTCTTAGTCATACAGCGTGGCATTGCTTGAATTTCCTAATAGGGAATCTGACAGGTACACTGGCCTTTTAAAACTAAGGACATTCACATCTAAATTCTACATTGTATTTATGTTTATGTCTGACACCTATGATAACTTTATACCTGTGATTAGCATATTGGAATAGTGTAAGGAAAGTTGTGAGTAGCCTTTTTAAGTCTTCTCTGATGAAGTTTATTGGATATTATTTATAAAGCCTGCAATTAAAGCCACGCAGTACACATTCTTCAGTTTAAATATGGTAAAGCATCTACCTACATTACTATTCAAACCCTTGGGGTTCTGTTGATTTAGCTTCCTAACGTTAATTTTAATATCCATTGTTTATATTTAATACACATTATTTAGATGATGCTTAAATTGGGGATCATGAATGATGACTTGCATCACTTATGTCCTTTAGCCTTAGGGAGCCTGTAATTTGGGGGTAAGTAGTTTTTCCAGCAAGTTTAAACATAGAATTAATAAGGTGATGGGGATGCTTCATTTTGAGTTGTGCCTCTCTGGTACAGTACAGTTACAGATAACGTATTCTCTGTTTGGTTTCTGACATAGTAAACACTGCTTTTAAAGGTGGACTTTTGCATATCTGCATATCCCATAATCCATATTTTGCATATTTTGCATATCTGCTTTTAAAGGTGGACTATGCATATCTGCATATCCCATAATCCATATAGTCTACTGTTATAAATATACAGTGAGTTTCTGTGGTGGGTGCTCAATAAATGCTTACTGATTGACTCATATTTTGGTATAATAAGTACAGCAAGCCTGGGCTTCTTTGGTATCTGAAATTCTTCAAAAGCTCTCATTCTGTAGGGTTGAGAGACTTAGAAGACTGTCTGGGCTATAATCTGTTTCCATATCTGCCTTGAATATGTTTCTGTGGGTGTTTAATATGGGATTAACCATGAAGCACTCAAACTAGAATCTGAATTTTTCTTCTTTCTACCTTCTTCCTCACCAAATTCTATTTTACTGCTATTTAATATTAAGATTTATGCAGCTTTAATATATCTGTACCTGAATTTTGTCCACTAGAAATAACACTGAAGCATCCATACAGCCCTTTGGGGACTCTGTCTCTTCAGTCTAATGATGTCTTTTTAATATATATCTGTGATTTATAATGTAGTTCTTGGTAGTTAGCTCTAACCATATGTTGTCTTTATGACTTAATTCCATTTTATGATTAACAAGTTTAGGATTATCAGTACTCATGGTTTAAGATCAGTGTTTGGCACTGGTTGGCTTTATAAGGGGAGCATTCAGTTGAAAAGTTTAGGTGTGCTTGCTTCCCAATACATTATTTACTGTTGAAATGCTGTATTTCAGAATAACTGTGTAGAATACATTGAGGATGATGAAGAGCAGGTGGACATTGAGACTGTAGAAGAGCTCCCGGAGGAAGTTAATGTTGTCCACTTGAAGACCGCAGCTGCCCATACACAGACTTTCAAACAGCTGTAAGTCTTACTTCTCTTTGGATTGTTGTTTTTTGTTGTCGTAATTTTATGACCATAAGCAAAACTAAATGTTCTATTCAGGAGTTCTGGGTAACTGACATGGTTCCTTTATTTCTCTAGCTTTTTTCTTAGTAGTAGATGAGGAGAGGAGCTGTAATCCAGAGGTAATTAACTTGCCTTGTTATTGCTAGGAGGCAGTATATAAGTGTGAATAACATATGCTTTTGGAGCCTGATACATTGGTATTAAAATACTGCTTTTGCTAGTTTGTGGCTGTTTAATCTTGGGCAAGTCTGTAATCTCTCTGAATCTTAGATTCTTTACCTATGAAATGAAGAAAATGCCCCCATTTCAAGTATTAAATGAGATAATGTATGAGATAACTAACATAACTGATGCAAGTGGACTATTCAACAAAGGTTAGTTCTTTTAAGAATATGGCATTAAATTCTAAATTTGGTTACTTTGCTAGTTGAATAGGTCATTACAGTTAGAAAAATTTTCATAGCTGTTCAGCTGATGAGATGAAAATACAGAGAGCATGATGCCTTAGAAAAAAATGTTCTGAGTAAGCCTTGTATTGATTAGGAACTGGGGTGTGAGAGAAAGAAGGGAAAGAAGGTAAGAGTTGTTATTTTGTGCCAGACATTGAGCTTTTCAACCTGTTATGTCATCAGCTACCTGAAGCAGCAATGAGTTAAGAAAGAGTAATTCTTCATTCCTAGTGAGAAAGTCTAAGGAGGGCTGTAGGTAGTATTTTTCTTCACTCCAGGGCTATTTGGAAGGTACTTCAGTTGCCTACTGGTTAAGACTGAAAGAATTTAAATCTCTTAAAAACTTAATTAGACTTAAGTTCAGCAGTATTGCAGGATGTAAGTTCAGTATACTACAATCGAGTTCCTAAACAATAGCAACAAGCAAAAAAATGTAATTAAAAATACGAAAAATCTGTTTGGGATTATTAACACAAGTTGTGCAAGACTTTTATAAAATGTTATTGAAAGACATTGAAGAAGAATTCAGTAGGGACTTCCCTGGTGGCGCAGTGGTTAAGAATCCACCTGCCAATGCAGGGGACACAGGTTCAGTCCCTTTTCCGGGAAGATCCCACATGCTGCGGGGCAGCTAAGCCCCTGCGCCGCAACTACTGAAGCCCGTGCACCTAGAGCCCGTGCTCCACAATAAGAGAAGCCACCGCAACGAAGAGTAGCCCCTACTCACCGCAACTAGAGAAAGCCTGCGCACAGCAACGGGGACCCAACACAGCAGTCAATCAATCAGTCAATCAACCAATAAAGAAATAAAATTTATTTTTTAAAAAAAGAAGAATTAAGTAAACAGAGAGATACCATCTTAATGGACTGGAATAATAAAGGGCCAAGAATAACCAACACATAACTGTAAAGGAGCAGATTGTTAAAATTTTAAAAATTTCTGTCAGTGAAAAGGCAGTTTCACACTGTAAGGAAAATATTTGCAATATGTGTTTGACAGAAGATTAGTATCAAGCATATAAAATAATTCTTACAAATCATTAAGAAAAAGATCCAGTAGAAAAGTAAGTAATGGATATCATGGGCAATTCACAAAAGACTGCCAGTAAACATGCAAATTTGTTCTACCTCACAAGTAATAGAGAAATGCAAAAAAAAGTTTTTTAAGATTTTTTTTTTTTTTTGATGTGGACCATTTTTAAAGTCTTCATTGAGTTTGTTACAACATTGCTTCTGTTTTATGTTTTCGTTTTTTGGCCCCGAGGCATGTGGGATCTTATCTCCCCGACCAGGGATCGAACCTCCACCCCTGGCATTGGAAGGCGAAGTGGGAAATGCAAATTAAACCACAGTGACTTTACCAATTTATACCCATAAGATTGGTATAAATCGAGATTTCTGATAGTACTGTTGTCTAGGTGTGGAGCAATGGGAACATTCTGCAGGTGGGAGTGTAAGTTAAAACCACTTTGGAGAGCAGTATGACATGACCTCAGTTGAAGATGTGCATGCATTTCTTCCATCCAGCAGTTCCACTCCTAGGTATGCATCCTAGAAAGGCTCACACACATGTACAAGGGGTCATGTCTGGGATTGTCCATTGCAGCCATTGTGAAAATTTGCCATTGTGAAAATTTGGATACAACCTAAATAACTACTAACATTCTAAAACAAATTTTGGAAAATTCAACAGTTTGGAATACTATATAGCAGTTAAAATGATTGAACTAGATATATCAACATATCTCACATGCAGTGCTGAATGAGACAAATCAGTTGAAGAAAGATACACTACATGTAAGTTTAAAATGCTACATAATATCTTCTGTTTAGGGATGAATCAGTACATTCCTAGGAGAAACTGTAAAGATGTGCATGGTAAACTCAGTTTGCGAGCATTTACTTATGAGAAGGAAGGAAGGAAGGTGATGAATGTGCCTATATTTTGGTGATGTTTTATTTCTCAAGCTTAGTGACAGATACCTGGATGTTGATTATGTATTTTATTTGTACAGTTTTATATGTTTGAAATATTTCACAATTGAAAAAAAGTAATTTGCAGTTTTAGGGTCTATTTGGACACTTTTATTTGAGAAAAAAGCATATTGTTGAATAAATCATATTGCCACATATCGGACCATGGGGAAAAGAAGCTGCTTACAATTTAGACAATTTGGGATGGTTTGGTTTAATATAGCTATGAAATAGGTATTAGATTACTGAATTTCAATAAGAATTGGAAAATATTGTCTTCATCTAGGTGCCGTACGCATATCACTACAGATGAGAAAGCTGCTGAAAAGAGTCGAAAGGTATTTACAGTATGTTTAATGATAATTACTCATTTAATAAAATTGACAACATTTGTCCTTAGGCTTAAAACAACATTAGCTGTATTAGCTATGACTTTTTTCAGGGCCATTTTTACCAGTGAGTTAATATAATCAGCTTTTTTCCCCTTAATGAAATTATACTATTAATGCTTTTTTTTCCCTTCTCAGTTGTCTACTGCCCCCCACCCCCAGTTGATAGAATAATTTAGAGGAATTAAAATGGGTATGGAGTTTATGAAAACTGATGTGCTTATTTGAAAACTAATCCTATAATGTAATGATATGATGTGAAACAGGCTAGCATTCTTTCTTATTTAGGCTCCTGATTTTTCTGGTGATCTAAAAAATTAGTTATTATCTGAAGTAATGGCTAGCAGTTCAGGGAGCCATGAAATTATAAACCTTATTTGATTTTCTTAATGTACTCAGTGTAGGATATCATAGTACCATAATTAAGGAAGGTTTTCTCTTTATCCTAACTAACACTAAGAATGGAAGAGAGTGCAATTGTTTAACCATTTTTCCACTTGTTATTCTGTCTTCTTAATTTAAGAGATAAAAATGATGAGATTGGGTTGAGATGGAGGGTGGTATTCAGGTCCTTTGAAAAACTACTGGGTGATTAGTTTGAGTTTGGTTTGATTTGGGGGAGCATATGATACATGTTTGCAGGGCCATAATTATTTTGAATATATCACAATTTTTATTTTTTCATTGGACATCCTAAAACATTTTTGAGATGTAAGAATTTTCACAATAACTATTTACACAGTCCATTGTTTTGTACCATTATTGTTACATGCAAATTATTTTTAGTGTATTGGTGTATTTAAACTTAGTATTAATTTTATTTCTATCTGGTTGTATCTTTGATTTTCCCACACTGTACTAATGTACATGTTTTTAACTTTAGAAAGACACTGATTTTGTAGAAGAGTTTGGGGGTACTTTCATACCCCATGATATGGTACCACTGTTACTATGATAAAGGTAAACAGTGTCAAGAAAATAAAGGCAGTTAGAAACATCAAGGTTGGGGGGGACACACATACACAAAACCAAGAAACTGTAAAAGACAGGAAATGTAATTATTACTCACTTGGTATGATTAATATTCATATTGTCATAATAGGTTGGTTACTGTTGATGATTTTTTAAAACTTTTATAATCCATGAATAAAGTATGTAAGACTTAATTTTCAGTCTTGAAAAATGAGTAAGTACAAATGACAAGTTGGGAGGTAAAAGAGGGAAGAAGAAATGAAGGGAAGGATATGAGTACTGATACCCTCATTTTACAAAGAGACACTATTGATGAAATGAGAAACGGAGATAGAATTATCTTCAAGTTGCAAAGGGATCAATAGAGAACTAAAATTAATGATATATCTGTATTAGGAAGATGGATGGTGAGATGCAAGAGAGTGGTGAGCTAAATCCTTTTCTGCATAGCAGGAAGTAAATAGGTTGTATTGAAAAATGAAAAGAATAAGCGTATGTTACTATTTTTAACTTAGGATATATATAGACTTAAGAACCAGAAAAGGCCACTAAAATAATCAAAAAGTGGTTGTTTCTGAGGATCCAGTTGTAGGTGCAAGATACAGTTGCTTTTCATTATAAGATCTTTACATATTTATATTTTAAATCCTGTATGCATCTTTTACTTCTTTATAGTAAATAACTTTAAAAATGGAAGTAGAATAAATAAGAGAGAAAGGAAGCCTAAGGCATCCTGAGGTCAAGAAAGACATTCCTAAAAAATGCAAGTCTGAGTTTTAAATGTTAAGTTATGAAGGGGGGGTGGGAGGGGTTAGGTGCAGGCAACAGCCTGTGTAATGACATGGAGATGTGGGATTGTAGTGTGTTTAGGAAACTTCTAGCACTTTGGAATGGTTGGAGAGAACAGTGATTTAGGAAGAGAGGCAGTTGACCCTTTCCCATAAATTTTAAAGGGTCTTACCGTATTTACGAAAAAAAATTTTCAACTCGTTTTTCACTAATCGAGATTTTGTTGAAGTTTTCCATATAATTTGTGTCATGAAAACAAGTTTTAATAATAAATGATACAGATGAGCTTTTTTATAGATCCCCTCTCTCAAATTCTCCCTCATTTGAGAACTACTGTAATTTGAGCTGAGAAGTGATATCACATTCGCATGTATTAGAATTTACACTGTTGATTTGGAGTAAGGATAGACTGGTAGTAAGTTGACCAATTGAGAGGCTGTTATGATACTCCAGGCAGAAGATGGTGGGTGTCTGATACAGAGCAGTGCCATTTGGGGTGCAGGAAGAGGGCAGGTACATGTGAAAGATACTTAGGTGGCGATCTTTTGTTTGGGCAGGCTACACCAGTTCCTCTAAAACTAAAACCTGATTACTGGAGTGAAAAACTACAGAAAGAAGCAGAGGCTTTTGCTTATTATCGCCGGACACACACTGCCAATGAGCGGCGCCGCCGTGGTGAAATGAGGGATCTCTTTGAGAAATTGAAGATCACGTTGGGGTTACTTCATTCTTCCAAGGTTTCCAAAAGTCTCATTCTTACTAGGGTAAGTGTTATGTGTAAATGACAGACAAGTAAGAGCTTGACTGAAAGAATCTTCTAGAGATATTTATGAGAAAGAGAATGAAGAAGATTGAAATAGAGCTTGTGTTTAACATTTGAAGGTGGACTAATGAATGCCCAATAAATCCCTTAGGAAGAAAAGTCCTTATGTTGAGTCAGAGTAGCTTTTCATTGAAAGTCAGATTCTTAACCAGCAGAGTCATTATCCTTCCTTCAAAAAAAGTTAGAAACTCTGGTAAACTCTGTTTACTATGACTTCTTTACACTGGTGTTTTCCGTAGTACTTAGAAAAGTTTATCACGGTGAAAGGCACAACACGACTGCTATTTTGACATACTTCTTAACAGTTGACAGTCACTTTAAAGGAAACTCTAGTATTCAAGCTAGCAGAAGTTTTAATTTTGCATGTAGAATATCTGAGGTAATTTTGTTTAAATTGTTTATAAGTAGAAGTTGGAAGAGTAAAAGGCAAGCAGTCATATCCCTCTAGAACAAGGTTATTTCAACCAGATTTTGCTTAGATTAGGAGTTGATTTTCTTTTTTTTTTGCCGTACGCGCAGGCCTCTCACTGTTATGGCCTCTCCCGTTGTGGAGCAAAGGCTCCGGACGTGCAGGCTCAGCGGCCATGGCTCACAGGCCCAGCCGCTCTGTGGCATGTGGGATCTTCCTGGACTGGGGCACAAACCCGTGTCCCCTGCATCGGCAGGCAGACTGTCAACCACTGCGCCACCAGGGAAGCCCCTAGGAGTTGATTTTAAAGTTGATTATTAAGATCTAAGCAGAGTAAAATGTTTTGTTTCTCCTTGCAGTAGTAGAAATACCTGTTAACCACTCAGTGGTGCTCTTTGTAAATAATCACTTTCCTTAGAAGTATAAGACAGAAAAATCGCCTAAAGTTTAACAAAAAATAAATTCTGAAACATTAAAAATTGTTTTTGGGGTTTTTTTTTATTTACTTCTATACTTTATTATTTTTAAAATTTTTATTGGAGTTTAGTTGATTTACAATGTTGTGTTAGTTTCAGGTGTACAGCAAAGTGGATCTGTTACACAGATACATATATCCACTCTTTTTTAGATTCTTTTCCCATAGAGGCCATTACAGAGTATTGAGTAGAGTTCCCTGTGCTATATATAGTATGTCCTTATTAGTTATCTATTTTATATATAGTAGTGTGTTTATGTCAATCCCAGTCTCGCAGTTTATCCCTCCTCCTTTTTCTCCCCGGTAATCATAAGTTTGTAAAACATTAACAGTTGTTTTAAATGGCATTATAAAGTTCTCTAAAATATTAGATAAAAATTTTTTTATTTAAGAAATTATGTAGCCCCCACCTGTTTTTCGGAAAAAGCAAACTGATGGACGTGATATTACTATTTCTTGTCGTAGGCATTCAGTGAAATTCAAGGACTAACAGATCAGGCAGACAAGTTGATAGGACAGAAAAATCTTCTGACTCGCAAACGGAATATTTTGATACGGAAAGTATCATCTCTTTCAGGTGAGATAAGTGAATGATCTCTGATAAAGAGTATAAATATAGCTTTAGTGAGGAAAATCCTTAGTAGATCTTTCAGATACTACTTAGTTTCAGGCTTGGTTCCCAGAGTTAACATCAGAATTATCGTTTGACTGGGTGGGACATTTCTTCTGGATTATAATTACTCTTGCCTTCCATAGTTTAGGGGAATATAGTTAAATCAACTGGATTTCAGTTGACTCTATTTCTCATTATTACGTGGGGTCTTATAGAGAGTAACAGTTTATTCCCTATCAACCTATAGGTAAGACAGAAGAAGTGGTCCTGAAGAAGCTAGAGTATATTTATGCAAAACAACAAGCATTAGAGGCACAAAAAAGAAAAAAGAAGATGGGATCAGATGAGTTTGATGTGTCTCCCAGAACTAGCAAACAGCAGGAAGGATCTTCTGCATCATCTGTAGATCTCGGACAGATGTTTATAAATAACAGGAAGGGGAAACCTTTGATTCTTTCCAGAAAAAAAGACCAGGCCACAGGTAGGAGAGACATTCTTTGCTTTCTTTAATGTAGATGAACATTAGTTTAGTTTAGTTTAGAGAACTGAATGTCTTCTCTTGGCCATAATTTTAGTTTTAATTAAATGAAAGATGGGTTGTATTAAAAGTAGAATATTAACTACATTAGATTTCAGTTTATAGCTTTACACACTCAAGCAAATCCTAGTAAGTTATCAGTCATGGTAACATAGAAGACCTACTTCCGATAGCAGTCTTCAGACAAGTATTTTTCTTTTAATGTTTCAGTATTTTTTTTAAGCTGCCATCTTTTCAGACTTTATAAATGAACTCTTGATTTCCCTGCAGTTCTGCTCATGAGTTGAGGAAGTTTGGATCTAGATGAGACAAATAAATTGGAAATTTTTTTTAAAGTTTATTTTTGTTAATCAGGCTCTACTTTTCATCAGATTGCAGTCTGTCAATGAATTGCTATTAAGGAACAAAGTAAATTGGTTTTGATTTTTTTATTCTCTCCTATCTTGATTTTGGAAGTGAGGCTATATTGATTTTATATTACTTGTTTATATCCTTTGAGAATGGTATATCCTTTTTTACTCTTTGGATAGCACAGTGTATGAACCAAGGAAATCTGGTTTATTATATCAACTAAGAAAGTAGTGATAGATACTAAAATATGAGTTAGTTTTAACATTGCACATTTAAATGATGTTATTGCTAAGAAAGAATTTTAATGATCATTTAGTCCAGTCACCTCATTTTACAGGTGGAAAAACTAAGGTCTAAAAACTTGAAGTAATTTTTTAGCGATATATAGGAAAGCAAACCTAGGGATAAAATTGTGTGTGCCTTCATCCTGATTCACCATCAAGACCATCAGAAGCATTCCATTGAAAAAGTGGTTCCATGGCTCTGTTCCTCAACACTAAGAAATTCTGTCCCTTAAGAGAATCACTGGACAGGTACTGAAAAATGGTTCAAAAAGTAAATTGCAAGTTGAGGTTCCCTAACTAAATTTGAATTTTATTTCTTGCTTTTTAAGACAAGGTGTGGTTTTTAGAGATGCCTCCTACACTCTTAGGGTATTCACTAGCATTAATTGAAGATCTTTTATCCTTAACTAATTTCTGCTCTTCCTTACAGAAAATACCTCACCCTCTAACACTCCACACACCTCTGCCAACATTGTGATGACTCCACAAGGGCAGTTGCTCACTTTAAAAGGTCCCTTATTCTCAGGACCAGTGGTTACTGTTTCTCCTGCTCTCCTAGAAGCAGATCTGAAACCTCAAGTTGCCAGTAGTGCTGTGGCTCAGTCAGGTATGTCATAAGTGTTGTCTTTCATGGGTAGTGAAAAAGAGTTATCCCTGGTATCTCAAAGTGACAGAGAAAGCCTTTGAATGTGTTCTGTAATGATAAAGAGCTATTGTATTCGAGTTTGCCTTTGTAAGAGAAGATTGTCTTTTTAGAACATGTTTTGCCCTATCTGTGGTATTGAATGGTCTTTTTTTACCTGGGAATGGGAACTATTTTGCGATCTCTTCTAATTTCTGAGTAGGAAAAGAATTGAAAAGATGTGAAAGTAAAAGGAGGTTGAGGAGTCATTGTTTTAGTTTTTGGTGTTAATAAATATTTATCAATTTTGTGTTGTACTCAGAGATGGTACACTCCTACATTACCAGCCTGATACAGTTTCAGCACCCTCCCTTTTGGGGATAAGGAGTTGAGGTGAAAAGGAAAGTTCACTTTGACGAAATTTTAGGTTTTAGGAACCTGAATTTCTATTAAGGTAAAAGAGTATCCTTACCAGTACTAATACTGCTGAACCCAGTCTGGAGGAGTCATCCTTTCTTACAGTGCTGCCTCTAGGGCTTCATCTTTCCCTCAGAGTAGCAGTTAATTGGACGAACAGAATCAAGGTGCATGTCTGCCTCAGGATAAAAAAATAAACTTGGGGAGCATTTCTATAAAATAATTAAATAGAACTTTTATTAATGATGGAATATCAAAGTGTCTTTTGGTTAGATTTTACCTATTTTCTTGTTAGGCTAAGTCCGTAATTTGAAAAACTGGTATTTCCTTTCATCTTCTTGATAAAAGTAGACTGGTGAAATTTTAACTACAACTCCCATGAGATGGTCATTGGGTATGAATGAGAGTACTTACCACTGTAGATATAAATGAATTTTTTTTTTCCCCCCAGAAAACGACGACTTATTTATGATGCCAAGAATTGTTAATGTGACATCATTGGCCACGGAGGGAGGTTTGGTAGATATGGGTGGCAGCAAATACCCTCATGAAGTTCCTGATGGCAAGCCGCCTGACCACCTGAAAAACACTGTCAGGAATGAAGATAACTCCTGTGAAGATTTGGGTAGAATCTCTTCCAGAGGCAACCACAGAGATGTCAGAATGGCACTGGGTACAACACAGGTTTATCTGTCAAATAAAGATTCTGGTTTTCCACAAATAGTTGATGTTTCCAGTATGCAAGAAGCACAGGAGTTCTTACCCAAAAAGATTTCCAGTGATATGAGAGGAATTCAGCATAAATGGAAAGAGAGTGAATCAAGACGGGAGAGACTGAAGACAAAGGAGTCTCCATTTCATAAATTAAAGATGAAAGATCTCAAAGACTCAAGCATAGAGATGGAATTGAGAAAGGTAGCATCAGCTATAGAGGAAGCAGCACTGGATCCCAGCGAACTGCTAACTAATATGGAAGATGAGGATGATACTGATGAGACACTGACATCTCTGCTCAATGAGATTGCCTTTCTTAATCAGCAGTTAAATGATGACTCTGTTAACCTGGCTGAACTGCCCAGCTCTATGGATACAGAGTTCCCAGGGGATGCTCGACAGGCTTTTATCAGTAAGCTTCCTCCTGGGAACAGAGCAGCTTTCCAGGTTGGCCACTTGGGAACTGGTTTGAAAGAATTGCCTGATGTTCAAGGGGAAAGTGACTCTGTCAGCCCGCTCCTCTTGCACTTGGAAGATGATGACTTTTCTGAGAATGAAAAACAACTTGCAGAACCAGCCTCTGAGCCAGATGTCCTTAAGATTGTTATTGACTCTGAGATAAAGGATTCCGTTGTTTCCCACAGGAAAGCTGGTGATGAAGGGAAGAGTACTTCTGGCATCTCTGCAGAGCCTGAAAGTGTGTCTTCACCCCCCATCCTACACATGAAGGCTGGCCTAGAAAACAGCAGCACAGATACTTTGTGGAGGCCGATGCCAAAATTGGCACCTCTAGGTTTAAAAGTAGCTAATCCTTCCAGTGATGCAGATGGTCAGAGTCTCAAGGTGATGCCTTGTTTGGCACCTGTAGCTGCCAAAGCTGGGTCAGTTGGACACAAAATGAACTTAACAGGGAATGACCAGGAATGCCGGGACAGCAAGATGATGCCTACATTGGCACCTGTTGTGGCCAAACTGGGCAACTCTGGGGCCTCACCAAGTTCTGCAGGGAAATGAACTTATTTGTCCTCAGGCAGAAGCCAGGCTGTGAGGGGAAACCTCCTTTCTCTGCAGGCACCTGTTTGTGTCATGGAACTGTGATCCTTGACTTTGATGCAGTGGATAATGGAGAGAAAGGGGGTAGGGTGCTGACCTCGGTATAAGAAATTACTACTATGAAATTCTGATCATGTTAAAATGTGTTACCTCACTTGTGGTGCTGGGTCTCCTCATCCTCTCTAAGAAGATGCGATCCATTACTGAACACGAGGTGCCCCTCTTACCCAAGGAATTCATAACAAGACTGTAGGTCCATAGTGGTTCCTAGTTCTTCCCTCCCAGAGTAAAAGCTGCTTGAGACTTTGGAGTTGCTATGAACTGAACCTTAGTTGATAGCTGTTGTTTAAGTTGTTTAAATCTGAAGTCCAAGGAATGTGATGCACTTGTGCAGAGGGATCCAGAAGAGATAGTTTTTAGTTGGTGTTTCAAGAGTAGGGGGAGAGAGGATGGGTACCATGGAATACCAAAGTGAAGGACTTAGTGTCATTCAACAAAATTTTCTCTTCTTTTATATCCCAAGTAGCTTCCATTCCCTCACCTTTTCAATCAGAATTATAAATCCAAGCCTTCTGGTAAAGTAGGAATGCTTTAAAACAAAAACAAAAACTCTTTATTACTAAGGTAATCATTTTGAGATGTTAAAATTACTAGTTCTTCCTTATTGTCTTTGGGTGTTGAGAAGACCATTTCATAGTACCAAGGATTTCTACCTGGATTACATATTTTGGAGGTAGGCATAGAGGGAGTCCACCCCCTTTCACAAATCACATCACTCAAGAGATAGGTAAAATGAAAAGCATTCCCTCTCCATACCAGAGACAGTGGCCAAAATAAAAATCTGTGAGGCTGGATGTTCCCCAAATCAAGCCAGCCTCCTGGTGCTTGAAGGTTTCATTCACTGTTACCTGCACAGGATGTAAAGAAAAGAAAAGTCACAGTAGGCATTCTTTACCAGGGAAATAAGGCAGTATTTGAATCACAAGATATATTTTTTATTATCTGCTACCATGGATTCAGTGATCTGTAGAGCTTTTTCACTCATTAGCTGTCAGGGTATGAAGGACTGACAGCCTGTAAAGTTAAAGATATTTATATTTTTGTATAGTTGTTTTCATAGATTTCTCAAAGGCTGAAGTTTTCAACCTAGGAGATGAGATTTGTATTGAGTATAGAAATGATGTTTCCTATCTAGTTTGTAAATAATCATGGTGCACTTGAGGGGTCTCTTGGAAACTCCTGGGGGCAAGAATCACTATTCTGAAAATGTATAGACTGGGATTTAGCTGCTGCATTTTGCCTTTCTTAAATAATTATATTTTGGAATGTAACCCCTGTTCTGTCTTCATTGACAGGATTTGCTTGTGTTGTGAAACACTAACACAAGAGCTTCCAGTGCCTGGGCTGTGCCTAGGTGATGCAGTTTCTTCTACATCCCCTGCCTTCTTTATCCCAAATCCCACTCAGCATATCTTCAAAACTAGGTTGTGAAACCAACTTTGGAATGGTCCTAGCCAGTGAATTATTACCTCCGTGG
Organism: Grampus griseus; assembly: GCF_964374135.1. NCBI lineage: Eukaryota > Metazoa > Chordata > Mammalia > Artiodactyla > Delphinidae > Grampus > Grampus griseus. Next base: position 85,217,676 of record NC_139018.1, read on the forward strand.
TTGGTTCCCTTTCTAGTAACTCTGGTAATAAACAGATTGAAAAGGGTGGGAAATTTTCTTCTGCAAATTGCAGTGGGAACAAATTCTTTGTTGGTTTTGTGTTACTTGCCTTTCTAGACCTCCTCATCAGCATTCAACCTTCCCACCTCTAAAGGTTACTGAAGAAGCTTGAAGTAGGTAATGAGCACCCCTCAGCTTCTCATTATCCCTCCCACTTCTCTTTACCCAGGAGATTTCATTCAATGCCTTAGCCAAGGAGTCCAGCACCTGTCTTCCCTGCTAATAATTGTCCTTGGAGATGCTAGTAGTTTAATCCAGGTATAGCAGTTTCCCATTATTTCTTTGCTTGTCTTGTCCTTGCATTTCCTCCTGACTTCCCAAGGCTCTTGTAGCTTCTGAGGGTCAGCCAAGGAGCAGGCAAGTGAGCGAGTAATCCTCAGGAAAAGAAGGACCATTCTGCTTCTGAACACTGTTCTTTTTTTTTTAGAAGAAAATAGACAAGTAATATTCATTACTTGATGGGAAGATATTTAACTCTGTTTATGAGAGATGTACAAAGATAGAAATGAGAGATGATCCCAGCTGTTCAAGGAAGGCTGCAGATATCATTACAAAACCCCCAAGATAATGGTGTTTTCAAGACCTTCTTGGAACTAGAAAGTTGTTAGGGCTAATTTTAGGAGGGCTCAATCTTCAGAACAATCCTGCAGTCTTGATAGAAATCTAAAATCTCCAAAAACTCCTACCTTTTAACCTTACCCCAGGAGAAACTGATCTATGAAAATTACATGTGTGGTTATGAAAGATGTAGTTGAGTGAGGAGTTGAGGAATTGGGAGGATAGTGAGCTCTCACCCTAACTCTATAAGAAGCATGATCTCAGTAGGCCAATAATTTGCCTTTTTATACATCTGTAAATAAATGGAATGTTTTTAAGAATATAATTATGTCAGATTTAGCTTTTTCTTTTATATATTAAATATATATATCTTTCTTTTTCTGCTTTTGAAAAATGACTATTTTTTTAGAAACCTAAGAACAGAAGAAATTTGGCAAGTGGAAGGAAGAATGTATAAACTTGAAATAAATCAGTTACAATAATTAAAGCAGGACGTGGTGTTGGGAGGTTTGTGCTGAGTTGGAGTAGAGAATTCTAATGCCCTGAGACATATTTGGGAGAAGTGCCGCTGAAGGAGATAATAATAGGTATTCCTTACTGTTTTCAAAGTTTCGGACATGCCATTTGGAGGAGGTTTTTGGTGTTCTAATCTTTGCAGCGTGTTTTAAATGGAGACTTCGAAATTTTGTACAACTTGATGACAAGTATTTGGCTTAAGGAGTCATTCTACAGTGAAGAATGGCTAGCCTCATAGTACCAGTGTGTTCAGGGTGTAACATACCTGTTCCCCTGGTGAATAACAGGACACAAACATAGTCTTAGTGGCTAAGGACAATAGATATTCTTAAAGCAAGCTATATGTTAACTAGTATTACAGTTTACAAAAATTTTTTATTAAAGGAGTCCTTTTAGACATTGAACTACTCTAGAGTCACTAACGGATCAAGTCCAGTTATATAAACTTCATACAAATTACTGTGTGTAATTTTTTTCCCCAGAATTATGGTGAAATACTTAACAGGCCTTTCTGTAACAAGTTGAAAAATGTTTGAACATGGAAGTAAGGCAGACAATCCATATATTATTTGGAGCAGGGTTTAGTAGTGTAGTTTTTTCCCCCTAATTATACTAGTTGAGATATTGAAATGGAATGATATCAGGTGAATTGAGAGGTAAATGCACTTTGAAGATGGGTCTGAAAAATGATGACCCTTATTCCTCACTCCCAGGAGATAAAAAAAAAAAAAAAATGCACAGAGGCACAGAGTAGGAACATTTTCGGATACTTTTATAACCAAGAATCAGAATAGATTTCTTGCACAGAATTGTTGATTTTTAAGAAAATGTAAGGGCATCAGTACTTCATGTTATTGTATTATCTCTAATGAAACTTTACATGAACATGAATTGCTGGATGCAGAGAAAATAGACTTACTGCCATTTGGAGAAAAAAAAATAGCCAAAAATGTGTTTTTGAAATTAAGTTAGAGGGAAATAATTTGATATATACAACTTTTGAACTGAGGCATAATTGTAGTATATTAAATATGACTGAACTGCTCTACAAAGATATGTTAAGTGTTGAGTGATAGTGATGGAGGTATGTATGGAGGGTGAGAAGGCTAAACCATGGGAGGAGTTGGAAATTTTGAGACAAATCTAAACTCTACTAAATTCTATTATTGTAAACTCTGCTGTTAGATTTTGTTAAATAGGAAAGCAGTATTGGAAGCATTGTTTTGAGATCCATCCTGTTTCCAACTGCGAACACTGGTCTCAGCTGTCCCACAGTGCCTTGCATGTAAAGGTGCTCAATAAATATTTGAATTGATGAGCAAATGTTTACTCTAGCCTGTTAGTTTTCTAGGATCTTATAATTGCACTTACTTGTTAAGTCTAGGGTGAATTTAAAAATCTTATCTAATGAGCATCATGAAAACAGACAATGGTATACACCTTTCCTAGACATCTAGAATTTTAGAATCTGACAACCATGTATACATATTGAGGACATAGACAAGCAGAATAAAAAGTGAAATAGCACACGAACAGTGAAATATGTATGTAAGGGTCAGCTGCATTTTGGAGGGTGGGGTAGCAATTATTTTATTTGGATAAAAGGGAATAATCCTGTTCACATTGGACCTGGGATTATTATTTTCTCATCTTACAGTGTATTCCCATATTGGCACTTAAAAGGCTACAAGCTATGTATCCTAGATGGTGAAGTTTGGACTAAATTGTGAAGAATTAAAAATACGTGATTTTGATCCTATACTGGAAGTATCCAGATTCTAGACTTAAGAAATCTCTTAATGACACTGTTCTCAGTTGCTTATCACCTAGGTCATCTTTGACAATGAAAACAGGAGCTTGTATTGTCTCTGCAATTTCAGCTTCAGATGGGAGTAATTTGGGGAACATTTTCTCTAAGAGGATAAACCAAGGTAGCTTTGTACAGGATATGACCAATGACATTCTGTAAACCCATTTCCTGGCCATGAGTGGTTATGTAAGTGAGAAAGCTACTAGTGGACACAAAAATTATCTGGAGAGAATTAGGGACAACTCTAGTGGGTGGAGATGGCAGTTGCTAGGGAATGCAGCACACAAGTAAGGACACCAGGTGGCACCCTTTATTAACAGTGTTATATTGGTTCCTTCTCCCCCGCCTCCCCACCTCACACCCAATGGAGGTAAAATCACAGACTAGCAAGGAGTTGAAGGAACCAACCCCCTATTTCTTACTGTAGCTATTACCAGTTGGTCTTCCCAGGAGGTGACTTCGCTGATCTTTGTGTTGACTTGTTAGCTTTACAGTTCTCATTTTTAATACCTGCTACAATACACACAAGAATATACCTGTTTTGCCACTTGGCTGTACAAGACCCACTCACAGCAATGGGTTTAGGAGTCCTTCCCTGTTGCTAACAGGTCATCTCCCCCAGGGGTTCCAAGGATCTGTCTGGGTCAGATGAGAGATGTATCAGTGTACTATTTCTCTGGAGCCCAAGTGTTTTGGCATAGGTTAACCTTTTTGTAAGGTAATTTCTCTAAATAGCAATGAGGCAGAAAGGCTCCTAGAAAATAATCTTAGACTGAAACACGTATGAAATAATATGTAAAGGTATTTCTGTGCACGCTCTGCCATCCCCCACACCCCGCCCATGAGCTAGAAAAACTATACCACGGAATCCAGTGACAGCAAGCTTGGCATTGATCTCGCCAAAGTAACTGTACTACGGAAAAGGTTTCATGAGTAAATTTTGACAGGAACATGGAAAATATCTGGAGCAACAAAGTCCTGGTTAACTCTGGATGAGAACACAATGGAACATTGGAGGCTAAGGAATCCATGAAACAGATCCATAGGCACATTGACCTGACACCCCGCCTCCCTTCCTGCCTAAGCTCCCTCCCCTTTCTTCCATCACGGCCAATCAGGTTGCCTAGTTCAATATACTTCTCGGCGATCGAAAGAGTTACTCAGGAGAGTCATTTCCACGTAGGTCAACGCGCCGGACAGGTGGCGAGCAGAATCTTATATCCGTTTTAAATCCCAGCGCTTGGGAACAGACCTTATGGCTGTACCCAAGTCTTGTAATTCTGAGCTTGGAGTTAGTTTCAGCTCTGGTCCCTCGGGTCTATCAAATGCCTACCGTAGCACCCTGGGGGCGTGGTTACCGTTTTGTTGGGGCTCTGGAAAGTGCACTTATCTGGGGGACCGGGCCTGATAATACCATAAAAGGCTTGGTTTTCTCAGTTCTGAAGCCGTGTTCTGCCGACCTTCCTCTAGCAACCATACTCGCGACTGCATTGTGCGGAATCCGTGGTTCGCAAGTCCCTTGCCCTCTACTTCCTAGACCCTTTCATTGGCTCCGCCCCTATAAGCAGTACTCGTCCACTCTGGGAACGCCCCCCTGCGTAGAGACCGCTCCCCCTAGCCTCTGCTCCTCCTACCCAGCTCGTAGCTGAGCCCAGGCGGTAGTTCGCGTTTTGAGCCGCTCGTGCCACCATAGCTGTTGCTGCCGCTGCCGCCGCGGAGCTGAAATCGCTGAGCGCGATGCCTGAGGGAGCTGCGAGCCGGGCGGCCCGCGCGGCCCGGGGCTGGTGAGGCTGGCCCCGAGTGGGGGCGCTGGCGAGTAGCAGGGGCTTCTGAGGGAGCGGAAAGTGGAAGGTTTAGGGCTCCTGCAGCTGGCCGAGAGCGAGCTCGGGAGGGTCGTGGGTGGGGGAGGGAGGCTCCCGTGGCAGAACGGGTTGCAGGGCCACAGCGAGCCCCGCCACGCTGAGTGTCCCTGCGGCCGCCAGCGCAGGTGCTGAAGGATCCCGTGGGACTCCTCGGTGGCCTCGGCGGCCTCCTTCTTTGGACACTGCAGATGCCATGAGAACAGTTGGGAATTAACGGGAATCAGACCGGCCACTAGCCCTTCTAGGGCCCATCCCATCCTTTCAGTTGAACGCCTCTGGCAGGTGTGGCCCTGGCGTTTCTTCGCAGCTCAGGCTTTTTAGCCCCCGTTTACAAGAGTCTGTCCTTCAGGCGTTGTAAGAAACAGCACTGGGCTTGAAGGTGGGGATCAGGCGAAGGGAGAGGGCAGTACCTAGAGATAAGAGCTGCAGACACGGCTAGGCGGAAGGTAAGGTGTCTTCTAACATCTCAGGTCAGTGAGAGGGCATACTGGAAGGCCCTGTGGAGTGGGAAAGCAGTGCCGCTGTTGAGACAAGTCCTAAGATTGCGCCAGGAAGTGTCCCGGGGGGCTCCTCATCATGATGGCTGTGGAAGGGTCAACCATTACCAGCCGGATCAAGAACCTTCTGCGATCCCCATCCATCAAATTACGCAGGAGTAAGGCAGGAAACCGGCGAGAGGACCTCAGCTCCAAGGTGAGTCCTAGTATTGGGAGGCACCCCTTTCCTCCCCTACCCTCCTCTGCGCCATGTACATCTTTTACCTTACTCTTTCTTGGGAAGGAGGAGAACTAGCAGCTCACTTTGGCTCTGAAGGACCAAGTGTGCCCATCTCTGCCCCTCAAGAAAGCAATGAGCAAGCAGGGATGAGCATGCTGAGATTCATCTATGAAAAGGGAAGAACATGAGGAAGGCAACCCGGGTTCAGTTGTGGCCTCACTACAAACTAAGTCTGTGCTTGGGGAAGCCAGTTGATATGCTGTGACTCAGTTTTCCTTCTTGGAAGAGGGTAGTGGGACCACATATCCTGTGAAGGGCTAAGCTGCCACTAATGTAGCCGCAAGTGTTAGTGTCACAGCTGGGGTTATGTAAGACAGAGGTAGCAGAAAGAAATATGCTAAAACACCTAGTCGGAGGAATCGGCTAGGTAAATGCTCTTCCCTGGTGTCAAAACAAATTTACTTATCTATTCAAGAGACCTGAATTAATTTAACTGGAGTTTCTTGGCTTTTTAGGAATGGTAACATGCAAGGGGCCAAATATCTGCCAGCCAAGCAATTCTGGTTTGCTCTTGAACATTGCTTATCTCATTCACTATATCTCACCCTGCTGCAGAAGTTCCTCAGAGACCAAGTCCCTTTCCGTCCCCTCCCATGTCTGGGTGTAGATGTTTATGCTTTTTGAACTTTGTAGAGCCCCGCAAGTTTGGGAATACAAAAGTAGACTAATTTATTTAATTCCTGAGGGAACCTGGGGCCTTGTTGCCACAGGATCAGATTAGGCTTTTGTGTCTTATAAGCAGCCTGTAAACACAGTAGCCTTGTGTAGTGCAGGATTGCTACAGGGAGAGACATTTGAGACAGCAGCATTTTGTTGCCTTGCCTGTATCTCTTCAGAGATGAGTAAACCCAATGAGGAATGATTTAGAATGCTAATGTACAGCATGGCAGAGTTCTGGGAGGACTTAACTCAGATCCCTGTCCCTTAGCAAAACCTTACTTGGATTTGGTCAGAAGGTGAACACCTTTGCTGTATATTTCATTCAACAGGAATCAAAATTGGGCGCCAGGTTCCATGGCTGTGGAGATAGTGACTTGTCCGAGTGCTCTTATTAATCATTGTTCATAGTCTCCAGAGGCAGGAGAATGAGCCTGAAACATAGACACTGTCTTAGATTTGGCTCCATTCACTCATTTGTTGTGTTGGATCATTCTTAGTACTGTAAGCTCTCATATTCTTGGCTGGTAACTTGGCAATGACCAGCACCATTAGAGCCATCTTCGTGTCTCTTTGGTCTCTTTTTCTGAACAAGAATGGTATAGGTAATAGAAATGTATGATGGGAGTTTAGTCTTCAGTATTAATGCTTATTGTAACCGGATGGTACGGTTACCATTCTTTAAAATTTACCATGTCGTTCATCATTAATGCATTCTACAAACGTTTATTGTGTGCCTATTATGTGTAGAATCAGCAATGAATAAAACATCATATCCTTGCCATCAAAGAGCTTGTGGCTGTCAGACATGTAAACAAATAATTACAACATGGTGTGGTAAATGCTGTCCTAGAAGTATGTATAAAGGTGTTAATGGCAGCACAGGGGAGGGAAACTAAATCAGCTTAGGGGGATTAGAAAAAACTTCACAGAGGAAGGGATGCTCGAACTATGAGTCCTGAGGCAAGAGAAGAAGAGAAGCTCTCAAGGAAAACAGTGAAAAAAGGAATCCTTGGCATCACCATGAAACATCCCTGCTTCAAATAGGAATTCAGTGCTTCAGACTGCTTTAAATGGCTTTGTTTGTCCTAGAGCTGTGAATGAAGGAAATACTTAGCTAAAGTTGAATGACTCTTGAACAGTCTGACAGAGCAAGAGTGCTGGTGCATATCTTTAGCACCCAAAGTAGTAGCTGCCTTTGTGTGCCTCGGACCTTGCAGATGCCTGACTCCCCACACTCCTTACTGAAGGCTCTACCTGAGATGATTCTAAAAGCCTGCCTTGTGGTAACCAACATTAAGACATGGTGTACAAGGCTTTGTGAGTTGCTCTAATATGTGGTAGCTGTGGTAACAGTCAGAGAGTTTGTGCTTCATGGATAAATAACTCTGAAACAAAATTTGAAGACCAAAAGACATATGCCTTTTGTGTGGGATGGGGACAAAGAAGGAAGCGACAGAGGGCCTTTCTGCAGCTCTTAACCTCATATGGCCTGCTGCTTTGAATCATAAGTGTTCCTGCTGTCTAAAGTAGGCTTTTCACCAAATTCTCCACTTATTTTTAGATCCAACTCTATATTTACTGGAGCCACAGGGCCTTCTCTGACTAGCCCTACTACCTTGGAACCAATCTCTAATTGTTCTTTTATGTATGTCTTCATTTCCTAAGGTCAGAGCCATGTTCTTTATTTCCTTTACATCACACTGTGTAGTACAGTGTAAGGAATGCGCTAAATACTAAATGAATGAATGAATGAGAACAATTTAAAGATGTCAAATATAGTGGGGATAAACTTGAAATTCCATAAGAATAGCAAAAATGATCAGGAGGAGTTTGTGACCTCTTTAGAAGAGAAATCAAAATTAGGAAGAATAAAATGTGAAAAAAAGAAATAGAGATGTAGCCTATTTAGGTGTGAAGGGCATTAGCGAGAAAGGAAAGTAGTGCTCATTAAAGGCTTTTTAATTCAGGAGAGACCTAGTTAAAACTATGGTTAAAATATGGTTAAAAGCCAAAGTGAGAGTCAGTAGAGATGGGGATTTAAGTTATTAGAGAGAGTAGATGACAGCTGAGGTTTGTATTAAACTTTCTCTAAGGGAGGGAAGGAAGTCTCTGCAGTGTAACAGAATTGGAAAAGAGTAATTTGAGGTTTTATGCCAGATCTGCTGAGTCTTGATGAAGTGTAACTCAAAGTTATCAGTTGTAAACACTCTTCAACTTCAAATCCTATGCAATTGTCAGTTCTTTCTCTCATCTCAGTTGAACTGTGTTTTCTTTAAGAAGCAAATGTGTGTGCTCTTGATAGCTAACCCTCCCCCTCTTTTCTTAAGTTTCTGAAAGATTTTTATGTGGAAGGAGCTGGGTTGTTTTTCATTTTAACAAAGGACAGAAATGGACTGAAGCCAAGCAGGCAAGATTTAAATTAGGGATACAAAAGGATTGCCTGTGCTGGAGGGTTGTTAGGTTTTGAAAAAATGAGTGAGGGAGGTTTTGAAATCTTCTTCCTTATTAATAGCCATTAATACAATCCGAGTTATATGTTATCCCTTTGGAAACGATGGACAAGGTGACTGCAACTTTCTTCTAGTTCTCAGTTTTTATGAATATAAGTCTAATTCATATCCTCCCCCCCCACCATTTCTTCCCCCAGTGTTTCTCCGGCCTGATTGTATGGTAGTGCTTTGAGCCTTTTAGTATGTGGCTGTAAGAAGAATTTGTGTAGGTGAGTTTCATAGAGAAGAAAAAAGTGGCAGTAATCTAATTTCAGCTTTGGATTAGTGTTTGAGCCCAGGTATTAGTATTGAGACTCTTTATTATGCCTATTTGGCAGTGAGGAGTCATATTCAGTTTTTTAAAATATAAATTTATTTATTTACTTATTTATTTTTGGCTGCGTTGGGTCTTCGTTGCTGCACGCGGGCTTTCTCTAGCTGTGGCGAGCTGGGGCTACTCTTCGGTGCATGGGCTTCTCATCGCGGTGGCTTCTCGTGTTGTGGAGCACGGGCTCTAGGCGTGCAGGCTTCAGTAGTTGTGGCTCGCGGGCTTTAGAGCGCAGGCTCAGTAGTCGTGGTGCGTGGGCTTATTTGCTCTGCCGCATGTGGGATCTTCTCGAACCTGTGTGCCCTGCATTGGCAGGCGGATTCTTAACCACTGTGCCACCAGGGAAATCCTTTTTTCAAAGCATTTATGGATCACTGGCTGGCTCTAGCTTGATGGCGCTCAACTTGGGGGAGAGGTCAGGAGGGCAGTAAGACATCAGAATACCTGTGCAACTTTTAAAAAAATACGCATTCCTGGGCCCCATCCTATCTATATGGAATCGGAACCTCTGGGGGTAGAGTTTGTTAGTTGTGTATATATTAAGTTCCACCAGAAGCCCACTGCTGGTTTCAGCCCACCCTGAAATCTGTTGACTTCATACCCAAGTCCTCATTGAGGCTTCTTGAGAATATATAAAGCTAGCCCAGTAAGTATACTCTTCTCCTTGAGTAGTTTGTTTAATCTCCATTGTATCTTCTGGACTGATTGCTCTGTTAAACTGCTGTATCAGGGATAGATCTGAGAGAAGTGCCCTGTTGTAGGGTAAGATGTAAGGAGATGGTCATTGCCTTACTTAGATCAGCAGGAATTTCCCTTGCGGGCAGAAATAGGAAAACTTTATGATAATATCCCTGAGTCCTAGCCAGTTTTTTTGTCACCATTCCACTACCCACTGCCCTTGGGACTCATAGCAACCAAGAGTTTTTAGTGTGTAATACATACTCTCTGGGCTCCCCACTTAGAATGGATGACTGAGAGTAGAGGCCTCTGTGGCCAGCAGCCCTGCCCCTCACCTGTCTTTGTGAGTGAACTTGGGCAAGTTCTTGTTGAGTTTTCTGTCTATGATATAGTCTTCAGTTAAGGCTTGTGAAGTGTCTTGAGCTCCTCAGAACAGATGGTGTACAGGGAAAAGTGTGAGGTGTTCTGGTCTTGTTCCTTTGATCTCCATTTCCTTTTCCTTCCGGTGCCTGCAGCTGCCCTCAGCCTTCAAAGTAAGTCTCACTGGAGAGAGAGGATTCGTCTCTCTGCAGCCCAACACCTCTTGCTTTGCTGTCTAAAATAGCCCAGCCTCTTCAGGCTTTAAGTTGTCTTGCAAAGCCTGCCCTCATCCATTTGGCCTCACTTATTTCAGAGTGTAACAGTACTGCTGCTTTCCAAGTTTCTTTTCCCTCTCTCAGCTTGTAATTTAGGGCAAGTTTCCCCTTTTGGATCTGTTTGAGTCACTGTCTTCTTTCTTGCTAGTATTTTGACTGTCTTTGGGGCCATTGGTATTTCTCTGACTTCACTTCTCTCTTCTGTTTGTTATCTGTATGTTTTCATTTCTTGACTAATGAAAAAACATTCATAGAAATGAGGCTTCAGCCTGACCTCTATAACCTCTCTGTCAACCCCCTGAGTCTCAAGTTGGACTTGTGGCTGTTATCACTGCCTCTTTGTTTGGAAAACAGTCTAGGGCTTGAAATTTGGGACTATGTTTATTCAAACTAAGCTTCTCTGGGAACATGGTCTGTCCCACTGTTGTTCTCAGAGTATCTGTTGGTTTTTACTTCATGTCCAGACTGCCCTGTTGATAGGAAAAAAAGCTACAGTGTTTTCAGTAGGATTTGTTATATTATGAATCACATTCCCACTGCTACAAGCTAAGCCTCTCCTCTGGGCTCTGTTGTTTAATGCAGGACAGGGCCAGGTTTCTGTCAGCTTTCTTTCACATCAGTTCTCAGTAGAGGTGTGGAGTGAGAGCTGCCCATCTGTTTGGAAGTTTACTGAATCAAATCCACATTGTGGATTTTACTTTAACTTCTGTTACCTCTTTTTAAAAAATGGGGGGTAGAAGGAGGGCAAGAAATAAAGTGAGTGTGGCAGACAGATTGGGCAGTGTAGATCTTTAGGGTTGGTATTTTTGGTTGTTCAGATTTTCCAAATCTTGGTTTCCTTCCTCCTAACTGTTGTATCAGCAAGTTCACAGTGCTTCTTAATTGGCCAGAGCATTTTCCTCTGGTTTTGAAGGATGCTTACAGAAGAATGAGTTCATATTATGGATATCTCCTCTTAGACTTCTAGGGAGTGAATTCCACCCTCTCTCATTTTATCACAGAGAATGTTTGTAATGCTCTATGTGTTGTTTCCCTAGTCTATAAAACAGTCTCTTTTTAGGTTAGATTTTTAAATTTATACACTTTATTTCCCCCCCTAAACCTGGAATGGAGCTAAAGATACTTTCCCTTCCCTGCCCCTTCATTCATAGTTGAGATTTAAATGTAGTGGGAGATCTTGGAACAACACTTTGTGAGACCACGTGGCTGTTTTATTTTGTTTTTTTCCCCACTTTGTCACATTCTCTTTTGGAGGAATCCTGAGAAGAAATTCCTCAGGTTCTTCTGGGTTTGAACATTGCTTCTCACTTGTGCTGAGCTCACTAAGTTTCTGACTTCCCGTCATACCTCTCCTCTGTCTTTGCTTTCTTTGTTCCTTTAGTGGTGCTTCTGGTCATTTCCCCGTGAGTTCAGCTGACCCATTAAAGGTGCTTGCACTTAAAAACGAAACTTAAAAAAATTGTGAAATATAACGGACATTGAAAAGTTTATGAAATATAATAATATAACCTGGTATTGTGAATAATTATAAAATGATTGCTCACATAACCACCACCCAAGTCAAGAAATAGAACACTGCCAAGTTTCTGAAGGATGTGATGCTAATGGTGTCATTAAGGTGAGATGAGATTTTTGTCTTATGTAATTAAGATGATTTTATTGTTAAAAATTAAAATACTCAAGGACTTGATCTTGACTATTTGTCCTTTTCAAGTTTCTTCTTCTCTATCCATTATAGATTTGTGCTATTCAACATTTCCAGGTAGTATGCTTATTGGAACCACCCCTTTCCAGCCTTTGTTGTCAGTGCTTCCTGTCTTTATCTTACAATAATAATACTAGAAATAATATTTGTAGTGGTAATAATGACTAACATTTATTGAGTTTTTTGCTGTGTACTGTGCTTAAGCATGTACGTATATTATCTCATTTAAGTTTCACACCACCCTACTATAAGTACTATTACTATCCCCATTTCATAAATAAGGAAACTGATGCTCAGAGAGGTGGTTATATAGCCAGTAGATGACTGAGCTGGGATTCAAATCTTGACTATCTTAACTCCAAAGCCTGCTCTTAATCTTTATCCTGTACTCCTCCCAGGGAGTCTTCATGTGCAAAACATGACACTGAGCACAGAAGTATGCCCAGTATTGCTATAGCCAAGAGTTACGTCTGCGATCAGCTTGGAAAAGGGCAGTACCTTAAAAAATATACTTTCCCCCCAATATTCCCCATAAAAGTTAATTTAGTGAACTTCTTAGAACGTTATTTTAGAACCATCATTCAGTAACCCTTGTCCCTTGCATCCTTGCTCCTCTTCCCACTCCCAACTCCAGATTTCATGAACTGTATCCCAACTTCTCATTCTATGGTACCGTTAGGAACTGTACAGCTCGTGGTTCTGTGGGTTCGTGAATGTCAAGTTGACAGGGCACAGCTGTGTGGTTCCAGATGACCATAAGCCACAAGCAGTTACTGCTTCTCTCTTGGAGTTGGAGTGAGGTGGGGGAGTGAAGTGGAGACCAACAGATGCCTCGGTTGTTTTTGTGTGTGGGTATCATGAGGCTTTAAACTGTTCTGCTCTTAGTTGGCGGTTGATTGTGTAGCTCACACTCCTGACTGCTTGTTAGTGCCACCTACCCCAAATCTCTCCTTCTTCATCCCCATTCTCCACCTCTTTGTTACCTCTGTGGCTGTCCCTACGCACAACTGACCTTATCTTTGAAGCTGTGGAGAGTCACTGAGTTGAAATGCCTGTTTTCTGTGAAAGAAGCTGGATCTAAAATACCCTGTGCCAGGGCTGACCTGGATGATGACAGTTGGGGCTCAGGGAACATGAAAATGAGGTCATTTGCCCACCTGACTCTGTTTGGCTGGGTGGGCTCTGGGGTTGCTAAGTTCCTTGAGCAAGTGCCTTGCCTCACCTGATCTCAAACTTGTATTATTTTGATTTATTTCCTGAAATAGGCAACAGTGATAACATTATGGTTGCAAAAGCATGGGATCTTAATGCATGCTTTCCTGCAGCTGCCCCAGTTAGTCCTGAGGAGAGGAAGCCCCAAGCTAGTTTGTGATCATGGGGGAGGAGCTCGGAGCATGCTCAGAACTCTTGACTCTTGCCATCACTCAGCTACTGCCTAGAGAAAAGCAAGCAGCTGCTTGTCAGGACTAAACATGCAATGGGCAGGCTGCAGGCTTGCCTCTGGTACCCTGACACTATTGGTCAGCTTCTATTTGGGAAAGCACAGTATCTTCGTACACCATGATGGTTTTCGTATGACCTAATAACCTGCTGCTGACTTTTCTGAACATGCCCTTTCTCCTTATGCTGTCCTTCCTTCCCCAGGCTGCTTTGGTCTCCCTTTGGAGGCCTCCACAGCAGCTGTGGTAGAGACTTTCCCTCATAGTTGGCTGGTGAACAGGGCTTCTCTGAGTTGAGGTGTAGACAGATTAGTGGGTGGGGGCAAGAGGCCAGTGGTCCTGTTAAAATGCAGACTGAGATTCAGACCCACCCCGAGACTCTGCATTACTACCAGGCTCCCAAGTGACGCCCATGCTGCTCTTCCTTGGGCCATACTTTAAGTAGCCATGCTGATTGTGTGTGTGTGTGTGTGTGTGTGTGTGTGTGTGTGTAGTGGGGGCTGGTGGGACAGCTTCCTCACTTCTGAGGGAACTGGATTCTCTCTCATTTGTAAAATTGGAATACTGATGGCTTTCTCCCAGGGCTGTTGTGAGGATTCAATGAGATTTAATGAATGTGAAAGCACATTGTAAGATCTAAATAAGTTTACAGCTATTAAGGGGTTTCTAATATTATCAGGGTCCACAGATTTCTAGAATATCCAGGAGTTTTCTTCTAATTTGCTGGCAAGATTTTATTCCTTCAAGTTTCCATTTGTGAGAAGTCCTTTTTTTGCAGGTTCAACCTCTTCTGTTCCAACACTGAATCATCCTCCCTGTGCAGCTTTTTATTGTGACCTATCTTCAGCCCCTTTTTCTTGCCAATATTAACTTGTATCAACTATACTTTAACTACTGACCAAAAGAAAGATTTAGCAAATATTCTTTTTGATACTAACTACTGTGTAACTTATTTCAGGGCTATGGATATGATTTTGGGGAATTAAAAAAGGCAAGCTAGTGAACCAGGAGTGGGGGGAGTCCTAATTTACTGTGTCTGATTGGAAATCACTGGAGTAGTAAGCATGCTTTTTTGTTTTGTTTTGTTTTGTTTGCGGTACGCGGGCCTCTCACTGTTTTGGCCTCTCCCGTTGCGGAGCACAGGCTCAGCGACCATGGCTCATGGGCCCAGCTGCTCCGTGGCATGTGGGATCTTCCCGGACCGGGGCACGAACCCGTGTCCCCTGCATCGGCAGGCGGACTCTCAATCACTGCGCCACCAGGGAAGCCCAGTAAGCATGCTTCTTAACAGCAGTAGCTTCTGTAGAAATAAATATAACTTTTTTCTTCTTTTGGGGCTAATTCATTTATACTGGGAAATAATTTGGGAAGTGAATTAGTCTTAGAGCTTCCTTTCAGACTAAGAATTTAAAGGCAGAGTGAAACGCATTAATTTTATGACCCATTGTTTTATGTTTCTAATGTTTGGATGAGAGTGAAATATTCTATTTAAATAATTTTTCCTGAAAGAAAATATATGAAGATGTGGGGAAACAAGTGCACTCATACCCTTCTGCTGTTAGTGAAAGCAGACATTGATCTAACCTTTTTAGAGGACAACTTGGTAATATCCATTAGAAGAAAAATTTACATATTCATATCTTTTGATTTAACAGTTATAATTCTGGGAGTTTATTCTATGCAAACACTTACACCACACAAAAGTGTATATAACTGAATTATTCTGTTGTTGGGGAGCGTTATTCACAGTAGTGAAATCTTTGAAGTAATCCAAGTAACCATCAATGGGAGATTGGTGTACATCCATAAATGAAATACCTTGTACTGGTTGAAAAGAATGAGTTCAATCTATATATACTGATATGAGAGGGTATACAAGATCTATTAAGTGACAAAAAGCAAACTGTATAACAGTTTTTATGTTAATGATTATTTATATTTTGTTAAAACATGTATGTTAGTATATGCATAGAAAAAATTGTGAGGCTATAAATACCAAACTGTTGTTAAAATTGGTTACCTCAGGGAGGGATAGTAGATTATGGTGGACATTCACTATCTACATTTCTATATTTCTGTAATGTTGGAATTTTTTACGATGAGTGTGTGTTATTTTTGTAAGTAGAAAAAAAATAGTAAAGATAAAAGTCTCTCCAATTTAAACATGTGTATTTCATATTTAAATCTAAAATGTTTAAATTTAAAAATCTGTATACTCATTTTATTAAAGAAGTTGTGTACAAATGTTGGAAAATATATCTGGTATAATAAACTTTGTTTTTTTAGTAATAATAGGACATAAAAATATTTTCTCACAAATTCATCATTAACTTCTTGAATTTGAAATAATTCATTTCTTTTTTAAAAAAAATATTTATTTATTTAGGCTGTGCTGGGTCTTAGTTGCGGCACGTGAGATCTTCGTTGCTGCATGCGGGCTCTTTAGTTGCGGCATGAGGAATCTTTAGTTGCGGCATGCATGTGGGATTCTAGTTCCCCGACCAGGGATCGAACCCGGGCCCCCTGCATTGGGAGCGTGGAGTCTTAGCCACTGGACCACCAGGGAAGTCCCGAGATAATTCATTTCTGATACTCAAAAATATTTCCTTGGTTAGCTTTGGTAAATAAAATGTCTTTTTATACTTTCTGAAGTACATGTGCTTTCTGAAAAGAGTTTTTTACACCATATAGAGAAACATAAAGAAGAAAACAGGTCATTCATAATTCTAACATCCAGAATAACTACTTATAGCTCCATTCATTTCTGATTAAAAAGGACAGGTAAAGCTCTTTTTAAATAATAGTATTGTTACTTTTATTAAACAAAAATTATCTCAATCTTTTTGGACTTACTCGTTAATTATAATTTAAGTCAGATTTATGAAGAGCCATGCCATGCATGTATTTACTAAAGTCAGGGGTAAAACTGTTTGGTTTGTAATCATGCAAGGCACATGGATTATTCCATTCAGACCTTCACCAATCTTTCTGGAAAGGCATCAGAATCCTGCTTCCTGCTCCAGCTTCTAGGTTTGGCTATGATAGATGGAGAATTCTCTAGGAGGTTAAAGAATTTACTAAGTAAGATGCACCAAAGAATATTCACAAATATTTTTAAAGTATTAAAAATGGATTCAACAAATATACTGTATTAAACATTGTGTGCTGTGCTATAAGCATAGAGTTGTATGAGATACAGCCTCTGCCTTACAGGAGATTATAGAGTAGCTGGAGAGATAAGACAGATCCTTAAAGAACTTCTGTACAAGGTACTAAGTAACACATGCCGTGTGAATGATGAAAATTAAGTGCTGCTGTAAGAATTCCAAGGAGGGAGGAGTCACTTCTGGCCAGGTTGATCACAGAAAGAATCATAGGGGATGTGATATTTGAGCTGGTTCTTGAAGGAAGGGGTAGGGTTTCAGTATGGGATGGTGGAAGGGAAGGGCATTCCAGGCAGAAGAATATAAACAAAAGCCCCAGAGCTCCTTTCCAGAATAATGAATAATCCAGATTGACAAAAGCACATCATTCATATGGTGAGTAGAAGGAAATAGAATTAGAAGAATGATAGGGCCCATTGACAGATGGATGCTAGGCTAAGACATTTATAATTTATTTAGTTGGCATTAAGGAGCCATTGAAAGTTTTTGAGCAGGTGAGGGACATGATCATAGCTGTACTATGGAAAAATTATTCTAATGGGTTGGGGAGGGGAGGGCAGGGTCTACAGTAAGGAGCTTGATTAGAAAGCCATTGCTGTATCCAGGAATATGGTGCCAAAGACCTCAACCAGGGTGTTGGCGTTAGGAATGGAAAGGAAATGAGAATTTTATAGAGAATAACACATTGAAGAGAACTTCCTTCTTCTAGGAGAGTCTCATGGAACAAGTTGGCATGATTGCAGGAACACTGAGAGTCTGCTCCACTCCCCTTTTCCCAGAACACACATTCACTTTGCACACTTAGTCCAGATAAGGAACAGTTAGTATTCTCCCTGGTTACAAAGTTTGGAAACCAAGAGATTAAGAAAACTCAGGCATGTAGAGGTGGTGAATGAGGAAGAATTAGACCTTTCTTGATGATCAGATTTTTAGGTCATAAAGCTTTGTTTGTGGTTCTGGTCTTGGTATAGCAAGGACTGACCTTAGAAAGGAAAAAAATTTTTTTTCCTTTATTCTGGTTGCTTAAATTGAGATGTCTCCTATCCTTGCCTTTCTGATAACTGGAAGAGAAAGGGAGGGTAGGAGTACCTGCTTTATACCAGGCACTGTGTTATTCAAGCTGCTGTTTGGACTTGGGTGCCCGCTGTTGGCTGTATTATAATTGAGTCCTTTGGCTAGAGGCCTCTCATTGGCTCCCTTCTGGTTTGAGGTCTGATGCCATCCTGATGCCTCTTCCTCCATCTGCACATGAAATCATAATCCCCTGCTTCTAACACTGTAGTTTTAGTTGCCTTGGAAATGGGTGTCAGCTGTCTGTGTTGACTGTAGGTTCTAATGCCAGCTGGATGTGAGCATGCTCTGACCAGGTGGGGTACTCTGACATTGGAAGACCCTCTGTTACTCTTTCTCTGCAACCATCTCTGTGAGGAGAGGTCAGAACGCATTTTTAGACCCATTTAAGCTACTGATAAGACCTGCTACTTTTTAAAAAACATTAACGCTAGGAGGAGAGAACCCTGTTGCCCCCTACTTCATCCTGTGCCCTTTGCCTTCTACCTTGGTTCTCAGACCTGTCCCTGATGCCTCCATGATGGCTTGGTGACTTCCCTGTGTGCTCTTTCAGAAACTGCAACATTCTGGTGGTTTTGGAGAACCTGAACTCCCTCCTTGGTCACCATGGTTTCTGGAACCAGACAGACTTAGGTTTGAATCCTGGTTCTTCCACTGACTACTTACTTGACTCCTTCATAACTAAAATGGAAATAATACTAGTCCTTTATAAAGTTGTCAAGAGTATTCAATGAGATGGTCTTACAAAGCGTTTAGCACAGTTCTTGGCGCAGAGTACACATTCAATAAATGGTATCTATTATGGCTGTAGATCCTCTCTCTGCCCAAGACCTTTTGCAGCCCATGGGTGTGGGTATTCTTGTAAGAATACTCAGA
The DNA here is from genome assembly GCF_964374135.1 of Grampus griseus. Lineage (NCBI taxonomy): Eukaryota > Metazoa > Chordata > Mammalia > Artiodactyla > Delphinidae > Grampus > Grampus griseus. The sequence continues at coordinate 85,236,304 of NC_139018.1, forward strand.
GCATTGTTTTCTCCCTAGTCCCAGGAGGGGTTGAAATTTGGAAATAAAAAGGCAAAATGCTTTAATTGAATAGTTCCCCACCTGATTAATCACTAGAACCACCTGGAGAGCTTTTGCCTCTCACTGTTGTGGCCTCTCCCATTGCGGAGCACAGGCTCCGGACGCGCAGGCTCAGCAGCCGTGGCTCACGGGCCCAGCCGCTCTGCGGCATGTGGGAGATCCCGGGGCCCTGGACTGGGGCACGAACCCATGTCCCCTGCATCGGCAGGCGGACTTTCAACCACTGCGCCACCAGGGAAGCCCAGGAGAGCTTTAATATGCAGATTCTTGAAGCCCGCTCCATAGCTGTTGATCAAGAATCTTGCAGAGGCAGGGGATGGGTATAGGGTAGGGACTGCTATCTGAAAAAAACTTGTTAAGTCCTCTGAGTAATTCTATTGATCAGCCGGAATTGGGAACCTCTGTTCTCTAGTCTCCAGGGGCTTATGCTAAAGGATCTCTAAGGTCACCTCTTCCCAAGCAGTGGCAGACTCACCTTCCTTAGAAGCTAAGGCTATTTTAATCTCAGCACAGCAGAATTGGCTCAACTCCAACAAATCTTGATCTCTAGTGAGGGAACTTGGTTTTTCTGTCATACTGGAAGTTATTTGTTTCTGAGAGACTTCATGGTATAGAAAGTAGAACCACAAATCAGCCCCAGAAACCAGGAGCAGAGTAGAGAGGCAAGGTCTGTTGTACAGTTTTGGAGTGGCCATTGTGTCTCTTCCTGCCTCTGACCAGATGGCACTTTGGTCTCTGAAGGAGCAGGAGTGAGTGAGCTTGGGCATGATACCCGCTTCCCCCTCCCCCCTCCCAGGGCTGGTCACTGGGTCTCTGCCCAGCTGGCTAAGTCTCTGCACAAAGCCTCCTGGCCTTGGCTTCCTCTGTGGCTTTTGCATAAGTGGCAGTTCTCAGAATCTGGTGGAGGATCTGCTTTGTGAGATTCGAGTGTAGTGTGTGGGCAAGAGACAGGCATAGTTATTCTTAACCTGCAGGAAGGGAGGGAAAGGCAGAGGGGGCTCTGCCTCGGACAGGTCTGTGACATGCTTGTTTATAGAAATAGCAAACCCATAGTTTGGCTGGAATGACTTATAACTCAGGTATTTATAACTTGTATTGAGTGGGATTAAGAAGTAGAGAAGGGGAGAAGGGGGAAGAAAGAAATTGGTGGCAACAAAACATGGCAACCAAAACAGAGATCGGCTTCCTCCCAGTTGCTGGGGTTTCTTTACCAGTTTGAGGTCAGCTAAATCCTAGATGACCCTGGCCTTTTGTGGCTCTGGCCCCTTAGTTTTCTCTCTCGAGGGAGCAGCTGCTTTCTTGCCACTGCAGACTCCCTGTAGTAGTCCCTCGCACTAAGAAAGCAAGAACAGATTCGAATCGTGTATGCTGTGGGCTCAACAAGAAACCCTTCTCTAGCAGTGCTGTTGTCTTGTGTGTGTGTTGGCTCCACACACTGGATCTCTCATTGGCTGGTGTCTCTCCTCTAGCTTGTGGGCTGGTCAGATCTAGGGACTGGAGAGAGAGGTACCAGAAGAGTTTAGAAGGCCTTGCTTAGAGTTCCTGAGATCATGTGTTTAGGGGGTTGGGACTGCTGGGGACCCTGTGCTATGTTGCAGATGGCTTTGGACTCTGGAGAGTCCATTTCTTGCTTCTTCACTTCTTTTTAGCACTTACATTGACTACCCCATCCTTCTGGGAACTCTCCTCTTCACAGGCTTCCTGGTTCTCCTTCTCCCTTTCTAACTGCCTGAGCCCTCATCTTCTCCATACTCTAAAAATAGCTACAGCCGCATTTCTGTCCTCAGCCTCACTCTCTCTTCCCTCTGTCTTCTCCTGCCTCATTGTACTTTCAGTGGTGGTTTTCACCTCCTTGTGAATAATTCTTTTTTTAAAAAAATATTTTATTTATTTTTATTATTATTATTGTTTTGGCTGCATCAGGTCTTGTTGCGGCACGCAGGATCTTTCATTGTGGCGCGCAGGCTTCTCTCTAGTTGTGGCGCGCGGGCTTCAAAGTGCGTGGGCTCAGTAGTTGCGGCACGCGGGCTCCCTAGTTGCGGCATGCAGGCTCTCAGGTTGTGGTGCGCAGGCTCAGTAGCTGCGGCGCGCAGGCTTAGTTGCCCCATGGCATGTGGGGTCTTAGTTCCCCAACCAGAGATCGAACCCATGTCCCCTGCATTGGAAGATGGACTCTCAACCACTAGACCACCAAGGAAGTTCTGTGAATAATTCTTTTTCTTTCCATAGATTTTTAAAAATTTATTTATTTTATTATTTATTTTATTTTTGGCTGTGTTGGGTATTCATTTGCTGCACTCGGGCTTTTCTCTAGTTGCGGAGAGCGGGGGGCACTGCTCTTCGTTGTGGTGCACGGGCTTCTCATTGCTGCAGCTTCTCTTGTTGTGGAGCACGGGCTCTAGGCCCGTGGGCTTCAGTAGTTGTGGCACGTGGGCTCAGTAGTTGTGGCTCATGGGCTCTAGAGTGCAGGCTCAGTAGTGGTGGCACCCTGGCTTAGTTGCTCCGCGGCATGTGGGATCTTCCCAGACCAGGGCTCAAGCCCATGTCCCCTGCATTGGCAGGCGGATTCTTAACCACTGTGCCACCAGGGAAGCCCCCGTGAATAATTCTTTTTTTTTTTTTTTAATGGTTTTTCTTTTTTTGCAGTACGTGGGCCTCTCACTGTTGTGGCCTCTCCCGTTGCGGAGCACAGGCTCCGGACGCGCAGGCTCAGCGGCCATAGCTCATGGGCCCGGCCGCTCCGCGGCATGTGGGATCTTCCCGGACCGGGGCACGAACCCGTGTCCCCTGCATCGGCAGGCGGACTCTCAACCACTGCACCACCAGGGAAGCCCCTGTGAATAATTCTTAAATATCTATTTCTAGTCCTCACCTCTCTCCCAAGCATCAATTCCATGTGTATGTTGCTAAGTTGAATGTTCTGTGGTTCCTACTAAATATTCCTGAAGCGACTTAGATTCAACATGTCTAAACCCGACATCATTGGTTCCCATCCTTCCCCCCTTTGTCCAGACCCAGGTCCTCTTCCTGATCATGGCAGCATTTCTTTTCATAGCACCTCCTTGTTCCCTATCTCTGAAGTTCAAAATTTGAGTCTTCTTTTTCCTCCAGAGTTGTACGGTGCCCCATCTTGCCAATTCTATTTGCTTTGTCACTTTTTTCTTTGTCATTATTTCTTTTCTACTCTCACTATCTTCATGCTGGTCTAGATCCTTATTACCTCTCACCTGAACTGTTGTAATAGCCTCCTAATTGGGCTCCCTGCCTGTGCTATGGGTCTTATGTACATCATCACCAAACATAGCTTTGATTGTGTCCCTGGTTCGAAACCCTTCAGTAGCTTCCCAGAGCCTCCAGATGGCCCCACTTAGTTTGGCAATCAAGGCCCTTCCCGGTCTGGTTATAGTCTACCTCTCCTGACCTAAGGAGAGTCTACCTCTCCTGACCTAAGTCTCCTACAAAAGATCCTTGCTTTCACTGTTGCTCACCTACTCTGTTGTTTCCTTCTGTCAAACTCATTCATGCAACTTCTTCTACTGAGAATTCCTTTCTCTGTATTTCTCTGTATTTCCATCTGTCAAAATCCTATCCTCACTGACCAGGCCACATTCCATCTAGTCTTCCAGGAAAGCTTCATTGTTTCCCTTTCCTTATCCTGTTCAGAAATCATCTCTCTTTCTCCTTTTTGAGCACTTTATATCTTTCTTATGACCCTCATCACATACTGGATTACTTTGTAGTATGTCATTCATCTTCCCTAATGGATTTTGAGGACCCCCATAGCATCCCAGTGACTTTCAAACATTTTTGAGAACAACTCACATTAAGGAATACACTTTACATTGTGACCCAGGGCGCGCACACACACACACACACACACACCCACACCCACACACACCCCTGAAATAAAGTTTCACGTTCAGTACTTACCATTATTACTACATGCCATGAGATCTATTTTTTGTTCTATTTTAGTTATTCATAACCCATTAAATCAATTTCAAATCCCATTAATAGGCTGCAATCCGCGTGTTGGAAAATACTGTTCTATCTAGTATGAACGAGTAGTCCCATCTGTCGCCTCTGAGCCACCTGTTTTTTCCATCTACTTTAATGAGAGCCAGAAGAGCTCTTAAACAGTTGGCTTTATTCTTTCCTTCTCTCTTGGGAATAGGCTATTATGAAGTTATCCCTTTATCTCATTACAGTGAGGGATAATTTTGCTTTCCTTCTTTCTCTTAGGAGGATACAGTACTGCCCTGCCTAGTGCATGTTGGGAGGGGTGGGTATTCAAGCCTTCCTTTGCAGTGTGTCTGTAGTAATTCTGCCCTCCTGCAGCCTTGCTTCTGGGGAAAGATGACACTCTCTTTCAGGTTGGTGTAGGCTTTCCCCCATCTCAACACTCTCCACCTGTCCAAGGAAAAGCTGGGTCACAACTCGAGTGTTCTCCCTGCTTCTAGGCTGTGTTGCAGATGTGGAGGAGATCACTGCAGAGTACAAAGTGGGTACCCTCGTCTTAATTCTGAGTTTTCATTGTGCATGATGTTCCTAGAACTGTGGATGTATCAGGCTGCCAGCTGCCTGTAGCAGTTGTGTCCCAGCTCACCAGCCAGAATCATTTACCTGGACTGGTGTGTCTTTTGGACTATATTTCATTGGCATTTGGGCCATGAGGATTTGGAACTGAAGTTCCTGTCAGAACTTGGGGCCCCGTCCCTGACTTTGAGGACAGCTATTTTCTCATAGGGCCTCTTCCCTGCCTCATTTTCCTCAAATGACGCTTGAGGCCAGAACTCTCATACTAGTGGGCTTGCTTCCTTATGAAGAGAGATGCTGTAGTATACAGGAGGGGCTAGGTTATTGGTTGCCAAGGTGTAGTCACAAAATCCCTGGGGTCCCCAAAACCCTTTTAGGTGATCTCTGCGATCCCGTCTTTTCCAAATACATATCCAAATGAGGCCAACTTTTTTTAATCTTCACCTAGAATAACATATCACAACAGATTGAATGCAGATGCAGTTATGAGAATCCAGCCGTTTTCTGTTAAGCCAGACATTAAAGAGATTTACGAAAATGTTAAACAGTGCCACTCTTCTCACTAAATATTTTTGGTTTTGTTTTGGAAACTAGAGTTACTTTTAATAAAAGTGTTAACATGTAATGGGTTTATTATTAGTTTTGAATGAATTAAATTTATTTAAGTATTTCCATTGTAATTTCTAACATAGTAAATATTGGTAGATATAACTTGTATAAATGAAAGCTCTTTGAGGTCCTTGATAAATTCTAAGAGTGTTAAGAAACCAAAGAGTGTAAGAGACCAAAAAGTGTGAAAATTGCTGGGCTAGGTCATGCGGTGGTAACAAATCACCTCAACAACTCCATAACTTAACGTATAGTTTATTTCTTGCTCATACTTTTGTTGCAGTGTGGGTCAGCGCGGACGCTCTGTTCATCAGAGTTACTCAGGGACCCAGGCTGAGGGAGCCCTATCTCATCACCTGCTGCCACACTTAGCAGTCAGGAGAAGGGATGTGTGCAGTGGTCCTTGAAAACTTCTGCTGGAAGCAGCGTGTCAGAGCATCATAAACATGTGCAGCCTTATAAGCTCTTAAGTGAGAAACGTAAATCAAATAAAAACACAGATTCTTGAGCTCTCTGTACCCCTTCCCCTCACATGGCTGGGTCAACGAGTGTCAACGAAGTGGCTTTAGGAAAAAGAGAAGTCAGGGATGTGAACTATAGAAGGATGTTGCTTATGAGGTGCTGAGCCCCACACCACATCCTGGACCATATTTTTTCTCTCTTTTAAACACTTACTGTGCAATATTTAAGACATATAGTAAAGACATGTGGAATAATAGAGTGAACCATTGTGTGCCCACTGTCAGCTTAAGAAACAAAATGTTCCCTGTACCATTAACCTCCCTTTATGCTTGTCCTCATCTGGACATGGTCTTTCTGTCACAACCAGTTTTATTTCATTTTATTATTATTTTTTTTGGCCACATAGCTTGAGGGGTCTTAGTTCCCTGACCAGGGATTGAACCTGGGCCACGGCAGTGAAAACGCCTAACCTCTGGACCTAAGAGTCCTAACCACTGAGCCGTCAGGGAATTCCCACACAACCAGTTTTAGATACTTCGTGGAGAGCAACTTTACTGGCTTGAAATACCCCAGTTTTCTTGTGCTTCCCATCTCTGTCCTTTCACTGTTCCTGAAGCCTCTGCCATGCATTCATTTATTCATCAAATATTTATCAAGTGCCCATTTTGTGCCAGGCACTGTTTAAAGTGCTAGGGATGCATCAGTGAGGGGTAACAACTTAGGCCTTGCCCTCAAGAAGCTCATATTCTGGTAGAGGAGACGGACAGTAAGTATGTGGACAAAGATATACTCAATGTTGGGTCACTCTCTGACTCTAAGTACAATGAAGAAAAATAAAGCAGGATAAGTTGGGTATAGAGTGATAGCAGTAAAGCCAGTCTGGAAAGCCTTCCCTGTGGAGAAGACCTTTGAGCAAAGACCTGAGTGAATTAGCTGTGTGAGTAGTTGAGGCAAGGGAGTTTTAGTGGGAGGAATAAAAAGCCTATGCAGAGGACCTGAAGCTAGAATCCACTTGAGGTGCTCCAGGCGCCAGGGTGGTTGAGGTGGAGTAAGTGAGGGCGAAGTGGAGGAAACGAGGTCAGAGAGGCAGCCAGAGGCCAGGTGACTTAGGGCCTTCTAAACCGGGGTGAAGAATCTGGATGGGGAGCCACTGGAGACTTTTGAGCAGCATAATGACATGATCTCCTATATTTCTTGAAAGAATCACTGTGGCCTGCCATGTTGAGAAAAAGAAAAGACTATATAGGAAGCAAGGCCTGAAGCAGAGGGAACACATGGGAGTTACAGCCATAGTCCGAGGGAGAGAGAAAAGTTGCTTGAGCTTAGCGGTGCGTTGGTAAATGTTTACATGCTCTCTGAGGGGCAAGAGGGGCCCTGATTTGTAGCGTTGTCTGATTTCATGGCTTAAGTGCTCCCACCATGGTGGTTTCAAGCTACCAATGTGCTCTCATTGAATGTGGAGCTGAGAAAAGAGGTGCACAGTCAGCTGTCCTGAGCCAGCATGAGCCAGCTGCAGCACACCACTACTTGAACTTGGGCACTTTTAGCCCAGGGTGGGTTTGCAAGGGGGTGTCCAGGTTTGTCTCCATTTCTTAGGGTAGATGGAAGCTGTACCACCTTTTTGGAAAGAATATGGAGAGGGTTATGAAAGAGAGTCAGTTTATAAAGTCCATCGTGCAGGAGCCTTGCAGGACAAGCCTAGACATTGGAGGCCTTGCAGGAGTTCTGGACTCTCAGATCCTTTGAAAGTGGAGCTCAGCCCCAAACCTCCCTGCAAACAGGAAGCTGGTTTGAGTTAGAACATAAAATAAAACCCAGCTGATGCCCCTGAATGTTTTTCCCCTGCTCTTCCCCCTCCACAGAGTCAAAGGAAACTGCCTTTTTTTCCCTTGGATAGCTGCTCAGAAATCCAGAGGAAGCCAAAAACCGTAAATCCTTTGAAAATCATCCAAGTTTTGAGCCCAGGCAAACTCCTGTCTGTGGGGTTTCCTAGCCCGGATGTCTGCTCCACTGTGGAGAGTCCTAGCAGGAAAGTGACAGACACAAAGATGCCAGGGACCAGAGATGAATCCCATGCCCAGCGGGGAGAGATGGTCCTTAGCAGGGTTTCTCAAACTGCAGCTGCCAGTCCACTTGTAGGTCATGAAGTCAATAAAGTGGGCCATGACCAGAATTATTTTTTTAATGAAATAGAATATAATAGAAATTGGAGTTTATCACATGCAATGAGAGTAAGTATTTTTCTGTGAAACTTTTATTTCAGTTTTATGAGCATGTATGTTTATACTGGATCAAGATATAAAATGTGTCTCTTACGATGGGTCGTGGTCAAAAACGTTTGATAAACACTGGTCTTTCGGGTCTGAGTAACTCACATCTTCTTCCTGCTTTAGATTGCTGTTGAAAACTCCAAGCTAGTTCCAGAATTAATTCTCTGTGGAACTGGATCATCTACCCACAAAACACCTACCCAAATTCCTGTCAGAGAGAGAAGGCAAGCTGAGAACCCACAGACTGGTCTGATTCTTTGGGACCAAAGCTGAAGCATAAGGGAGGGATTGATGCAAATATGAATCCAAAGGATTTGCCTGAAATCAGATTAGCTTGAAGAGAATAGGAGTTGAGTTGGCCTTTTAGCTCAGTGCTTGCTTTGGTGACCTTTCTCATCTATGTGGGTAATGCTGGCCTCAGGCTCCTCTTTCTCTCTTCTCTGCAGTAGGCAGTTGGTGCAGCAGGAATGTTCCTGAGTACCCCTCCCTCGGGGATAGCCAGAGGCACTGTGCCAGGATAGGGTGTGGTGCCCTGAACTGAGTATCTCCCGGACTTCCCCAGGGTTATTTTGTGCTCTCCAGTTAGTGTGCAGTGCTCAGCCCTTTCAGAAAGGTGAGTGGGTGCCGGAGAAGGGGGAGGGGGTCATTAAGCTGAGAAAAAGTATGGAAAGAGGCATAAGTTAGGGCAGAATATCAAGAATGTATAGAGTAGGCTAAAGTTAGTTTATCCCCCACTAGGTTTAGTGCCTCAGAAAGGCCCAAGGGTAGCTGGCAAGTTTGGTGCTTGCCAGGTGGTTGTGGGTAGGTGTGGTGCCCTGGAACTAAACTGCCTCTGTCAGTGAGTAGACACATGTTGGAATTCCTGGTCCACATCCCCAAGAAGCACAGAAGACTCTTGGGGACCTTCCAGGGTAATAGCTTTAACTACAACATCCCAGGGGACTTATTTTGATCTCTGGCCACCTCAGGGCATTTCTTTCCAACCTAATTCAAACTAAAATGGTCCTTGGAGATTGGAATTTAAACAGGCCCTCTAGAAGCACTTGGAATTCTCCAGTTGGGAGAGTAAGAGAGAAGGAGAGATCCTAAAACTACTGTAATTGACTATGGGCTTCCCCTCTGTAGATACCGGCCTGGACTGGGAGCAGACCACAGTGCCACTGATACAAACACCCCTGAAGTGTTTCTGGTTCACATCGCCCTCGTAAGGCCCCGAAGACTCTCTTAGCAGAGTACACTCCAGCCTGTTTACCTGGCCATCCTGCATTCAGAAGCCCCTCTGTCTTAGCCAATGAAGACCGAGGACATCCCTGAGGAGGGCCAGTGCAGGGAGTCCAGACAGTGCTAGAGGAGACTGGACCAGGAGTGACATGCAAGACATTTTATAGCAGTGGGTGAGGGAGTGACGAGGTTACAGGGCAGTCTGAATCTGACATGGGATCATCTAGCAGAAAGATCAGGGAACTAATTTGAGGTTAGTCCAGTATGTCCCAGGGCCTGCAGACAGTGTGGGGTAACAACAGTGATGAAGAGAGTGATAGTGAATGTCTCCCATGGCCATGTCCTCTCAGAATCTCTGAGCACTTTACGTATGTTTCCCTTTCATCTCTGTGGGAGTTGTGGCTTAATAATAATAATTAGAGTACTCTGAGCGTCTGTGCTTTGCAAAACACAGCATTAAGCCATGTCTCTGCCTCCTAGGCTTCGAGTCTGTTTGAACTGGCAGACATCTGATGGAGGGGAAGAGTGTGATGGAATGCATAGATCAGGGATATTATGAGTCACCTAATTGTTACCTAACATTCTTCTGGCTCTTGGAGATCAGAGTGGCCTTTGTTTCATGCCTGCCAAGGTACGAAGATCAGTGACCTCTCCTGAGTCTCATAGACCCAAGAGGCCAGTCTGGGGACCCAAGACTTTATCTTGTAAATGGAGCCTTCCTGGATTGGGAGAGTTCTTGTCCCTCTGTGGCCATGAGCTGAGTTTTAACCACTTCATTTTCTTTTCCATGGGCCTAGCAGTTTGATCACTGTTAAAAGCTGGCGATGTGTACTGGCTTTTTCCCATGTGATCAGGGGGCCTATGGCCAGATCAGGACCTGGATAAGTCAGAAGACAGGGCCATCAGGAAACAGTCAGCGTGGAAGAAGGTCCCGGCTACCTTCAACTCCTCCTTCCCAGCCCCACTCCATCCATAACATAACACTTCTCTGTCTTGCTCCAACAGGTGACCTTGGAGAAGGTGCTTGGAATAACAGTGTCTGGAGGCAGAGGACTTGCCTGTGATCCCCGATCGGGTTTAGTTGCCTACCCAGCTGGGTAAGTGTCTTGGAAGTGGTCTTATTGCATGGAAGTTTATAGCTATGCTAAACCAGTTGGAGTGGGCAGGGGTTTTCTGGTATCTTCTGGGAGATACATCCAGGTTAATGTTTTGGTGCCATTTTTATAAATGACGTACGGGGCCACATAAAGGCTCTTTGTTGACTGTTGTCTGTGTTGCCATCCCGTCCTGCTTTTTGACCACCCACACCCACCCACGCATATAGATTCACACTTTGTATTCACGCAGCTCCCAACACCATCTTCAATATCTTTAATATCTACCTTTTAGTCATTTTTATTTTTATTTTATTTTTTAAATTTAAAAAAATATTTTATACTGGAATATAGTCGATTTACAATGTTGTGTTAGTTTCAGGTGTATAGCAAAGTGGTTTAGTTATATATATATCTATTCTTTTTCAGTTTCTTTCCCCATATAAGTTATTACAGTGTATTGAGTAGAGTTCCCTGTGCTATACAGTAGGTCCTTGTTGATTATCTATTTTATATATAGTAGTGTGCGTATGTTAATCCCAACCTCCTAATCTATCCCTCCCCCACTTTTCCCCTTTGGTAACCGTAAATTGGTTTTCTAAGTCTGTGAGTCTGTTTCTGCTTTATAAACAAGTTCATTTGTATCGTTTTTTAGGTTCCATGTATAAGTCATGTCATATGATATTTGTCTTTCTCTGTCTGACTTACTTCACTTAGTATAATAATCTTTAGGTCCATCCATGTTGCTGCAAATGGCATTACTTCATTCTTTTTAATGGCTATGTAATATTCCATTGTGTAATATATGCACACAGCTCCCAACACCATCTTCAGTATCTTTAATATCTACCTTTTAGTTGTTTTTAAAAACAGCTTTATTGAGATGTAAGTCACATACCACGCAACTCACCCATTTACTATGTACAATTCAGGGACTTCCCTGGTGGTCCATTGGTTAAGACTTTGCCTACCAATGCAAGGGGTATGGGTTTGATCCCTGGTCGGGGAGCTAGGATCCCACGTGCCTCATGGCCCAAAATCCAAAACATAAAAAAAAAAAGAAGCAATATTGTAATATGTGCAATTCAGTGGTTTTTAGTGTATCCACAGAGTTGTGCAGCCATCACTACAATCAATTTTAGAACATTTTCATCACCCCAAAAGGAAACCCCACACCCATTAACAGTCACTCTCTACTTCCCCCTAAGGCTCCCAGCTTTTAGGCAGCCACTAATCTATTTTCTGTCTCTATATATTTGCCTGTTCTGAACATTTTATATAAATGGAATCATATTTTTTGTGAGTGGCTTTTTTCACTTAGCATAGTGTTTTCAAGGTTCATACGTGTCGTACTGCGTATCAGTACTTCATTCCTTTTTATGGCCGGGTAACATTCCATTGTATGGATATACCACATTTTCTCTGTTAATCAGTTGATGGGCATTCGGGTTGTTTCCACTTTTTGGCTGTTATGGATAATGCTTCTCAGAACATTTGACTACTCTTGTCACGTTGAGATATGTCAGTGCCATGGAAGAGAGGAAGGGTTCCAGCGCTGGTGTTCTTCTTTCCCTTGCAGCCTTTTCACTCCTCTGCTCCTACTGATGAGAAACCCCCAACCATAGTTGCTTGAAGCTTCTGCAGAAGTGTTTCTTGGAGGCTTGGAGCTTTTCCTGCTTCTGGTTCTCTTTCTCTGTCTGTTCTCTCTGGTTCCCTGTTCCTTGCTGCTGGGCACAGGAAAGTGAAAATGGGAAGGCGACTGCTCTGCCTCTTTCCGCACCATCAACTTGGGAATGCCGAGTTCCCTAGTGTGATTTTCCACAGCAACTCCTGTAGTTTTTGTATCAGATATATGATTTTTTTTTAGTTTTATCATCCCTACCTTTATCAAGAACCTTTTCTGTGTCAGGCACTTTGTTAAGCACTTTACAGGAATTATTTTATTTAATACTCAGAGCAACCCTGTGAGGTTGGAACTGTTTTCATCCCATATTTTAGAGGAGGGAAACTAAGGTTCAAAGAGGGTAAGCAGTTTGCTCTAGGTCACACAGCTAGCACGTGTCTGTATTGGGACTCCAACCCAAGAAGTCTGACTGCAGAGCTCTTACTCTAAAGTGGCACGAGGTGGAGGGAGACCAGTCTTGCTGCTTATTTTTAAAAGCTGCTTTTCCCCTAAGCTGTTCACCTGCTCTTCGAATGAGAAGAGCCAATTTACGGGCAGCTCAGTCTATGCCAGGGACCCTTCTGCCCCTAGGTTCTGGGGTCTGTCTCTTCTGAGTGGCCCTTTGGCATTTGACATCTGTGGTAGGGGACTGTGGGAGCTGCACTGACTTTACCCTGAAGAGGCTGAGCTGGCCTCCTTCTCCCCCTCCAGAAGCAAGTTGATGAATGATCTCTGTTGCTGGATACCCTGTGCAGTCTGCCTCCGGGGAATTCCACTCATGTCTGCCTCGGCCCCGGGAAAGCCAGGTTCCTTCTTGTTGGAGGTGGGACTGGGGCTGGATGTGGGACGGGCGGGAAAGGCCTGGGCTGCTGCTCTGTGCGTGCTGAGTCCTGTGTCCCTGCTCTGGGGAGTGTGGAGCCCTGGTCCCTCTCTTCCCCATCCGCCCCAGACCCCAGGCCTGGCGCCTTTAAGGGTGTGTGCTTCTGTTTATGGGCATGTCCCAGCCTGGCGTTTGTGCCTTGGGGGTCATTATCCTTCCAGGTGGTGTACGGAAGTTTCCCTGCTGTCACCTCTAGTAGGTTTCCTGAGTGTGTTTGGCTTGGGCCAGCCCTGGGCAGTGCCTTGATCCACTTCCTGACCTTTTGATTTCCTAGAACTTGGAGTTCTCTCTTTGCAAATGGCCCTTTTCTGGGTGTTTTAGTTTTGCTCTGTGCTAGAGCTCCCTGATGTGCTTCTGTGGTATCTGGGGGCCACCAAAGTCAGTGTGAGCAAAGCAGGCTCTTTCCCTCCCCTCTGTCTCCCTTCTCTTCCTATCTGGTGATCCCAACCGCACCGCCCATCCCCCACTCTCTAGTTCCTACTTCGCTTGTTGCTCTAGGAGCAGTTCAGGTATCCTAGAAACAAGAAGAGAAACAAAGCTCAGAAAATTCTCCCAGAGGCCTAGAGGCAAATATCAAACCAAAACAAAGTTTTCTGAAAGGAAATGAAACAACTCTGGGAGGGTGGGGTGGAGAAGGATGTGTGTCAGGCAGAGGTGGGTTGAAGTCTCTGGGTAGAGACCCCTCGGTTTTAGCACCTCCTGCATTTCTTCTCCAGAGCTCTCCCTTTGCTGTTGTTTTCCCACAGGAAGCCCACCCTCACCTGTCACATTTTAAGCCCCCTGCCCTAGGAGGCCAAGCTGGTCCCCAGATAGCTTTGAGGCACTCAGTTTAGTTGAACACCCATAATTGACTTGGGCCCCTTCCCTGGCTGGCTCGGTAGAGGGTTCAGGGCCTTTAGAGCCCAGCACAGCCCCTGTTGCCACTGTGGAGTCAGTGAGTTTGGAGAATGGGTTTCTCTTGACCCCTAATGCCAGGGTGCAGGGCCTGGCCTGAGTGCAGACCCCCTGTGCAGAGCAGCTACTGGCGTGAGAGGTGCCCTATGCAGCAGCCAAGAGGAGACCTCTTGGTGGTTTAAGCAGGGAGGAGGAGGGGAAACCCAGCTCTCCTGAGAAGGCCCTCCATTTACTCAGCGCATATTGGAATTTATGCTGAGATCCAGCTCCAAAGCTTTGGACTGCACGTGAAAGCACAGAGTCTCCTCCTGGACTGTGTTCTAGTGACATCTGAGCTGAAGGAGCATACAGCTCCCTCCTTCCTCTCTGTGGTAAACACTGTGTGGGGGGTTGCCAGGGAGTGTGTGGAGTGGTGGAGAGACCGGGTGGACCTAAGGGAAGAGGATGCTTGGACTTGGTGCCCTGATGGCTGTGAATCACATGCAAGGGTTACTCGCAGGCACTAGTCCCCTCAGTGCCTTTTCTCCTCGTTTCCCTACAGAGCTCACACCTAAAACTGGGGCCCTGTAGTTCTTCCCCAAACAGCTTGTTCATCGATATAGTCATTCATTTGTTCGGCAGATACGTGTTGAAAATATACTTTGGACCAGGCACTGTTCCAGCCGCAGAATATATATATACAGCAGTGACTAAGACAGTGTCATTGCCTCTGTGGGGTTTAAGGAGGGGCAGGCAGACAGTAAGCATGTGAACAAATAAATGAGCAAGGTAATATCAGACAGTGATAAGTGTTCTGAAGAAATAAACCGGGGTGATGGAAAAGGAGAGTAAGTGAATACCTGGGAGTGGGGTGGGGTGGGGCTACTTGGAGACTGGCTGGTCAGGGCTCAGTGGGAGGTAGCATTTGAGCTGGTGTCTGAGTGACAGAGGAATCTATGTGTGAAGATCTGTACTTCCAGGTGGAGGAGACCTCAACTACAAAGGTCCCAAAGAAAGGAGGAATCAATTCACTTGTTTGAGTAGCTAAACAGCAGCCATGGTGGCTAGACCATAGTGAGTGAGAGGAAGGGGGCTCAGACACTGCTTTTGGACCTGGCTTGTGCGTCTTGCAGCTCACAGACATCCACCTGTTGTCCCAGAAGGGAATATGTTTAGAGTCCTCTGGACAGAGAGAGGCGTACTGGTAGCTCTACACCAGTGACCACATTATTCACTGGGTTATTACTGCCAAGTCTTTTCTCATGCCTTTGACGGGGGGGAGGGGTGTGTGTGTCTCATAGAGCATCCCAGAAACAGAGATGCCAGTGGGTCTCATGGGCTGGCCTAAGAGGGTTACTTATTTGGAAGGCATTGGGTTCCATGTGGGTCCTGAAGAGGACCACAACCAAGGATGCCCTAGGAAACGTCCTAGACTCATTATCTCTTAGGATAATTAAAGCTATAAGATTTCCCCTTTGGGAGTGAATCGGGAGGGACAGTTTGTAATTCCAACCTGGAGGAGGACCCTAATGAGTCACTAGTATCCTGCAAGTCCTATATGGATACCGTAGTTGGGGTTCCTGTTGCAACTGCTGAACCCCTGGTTAGCCCTTTCCTTGTTATTGGTGCCCCAGAGAACCCTTCAAGAAGATGGCTAGGAGCACCCTGCTGGTTACTTTGCATATTATTTTTTTCAGTTCTCACAACAATTCTGAGACTTAGATACTATTTATTATTCCTGCTTTATAGATGAGGAAACTGAGGTTCAGAGAAGTTAAGGAATATGCCCAAGATCACACAGTATGTTAGCAGACAGGTCTGCCTGACCCCAGTTTTCTTATTCTTTCTATCATCAGTGCCCTTGAGCATCAGTGAGTCCTAGAAGTCTAAGGTTGGACAGAACTGTGGACCTGCCCTGCCGTGGGGCCTGCTACTCAGGAGTTTCCTTGGGAGTTAGGGCTTTGAGATCTGGTAGCTAATGACTTAAAGATTTATTCACAAATATTTATTGAGTGCCAATTTTCTAGGCCTTTGGGATGTAACAGTAAACAAAATAAACAAACACTACTGTCACAGAGCTGGCAGTCTTAGTGATGAATATAGATCGTCTTCCCTCCCCAAAAGTAAATTATATGGAATATTATAAATTGATGTGTGCTTTGGAAAAAGTATAAGCAAGAAGCAGTGAAAGGGGATAGGGAATGTGGGGGTGTGGGGTTATAATGTTAAGTAGGGGTACAGGGTGATGTATGAGCAAGGCTTGAAGGACCTTTAGTGTGCCTCTGTGAGTCACCTTCTGACTTTTCTTGGTCTGAAAGAGGAAATTCTAAGGTGCAGGGTCCCTGCTCAGACCTTCTGTGTCCTGCTCCCTGTGTGTGTTTCTGCATTCTTTGCTCATCCAAGGGTTCATTTGTTTCTGCCTTCTGGAGGATGGAGAGTCATAGGAGGTGGATCCTATGGGAATGCTGGGCTCTTGGTGATGGCAGCAGGCCTGGACCTGTCCAGGGACGGGGGCTATCGAGGGCTTGGCCTTTCCTGGTTCAGAGAAGTTCCTGGGCAGTGGGCCCAGCACCTGGTACGGTTGCTCCACCACATGACTCCCGGGCTGAGGCCCTGAGGGATTGAGGCCTCACTGCTTCCCTATGAGAGTGAGCAGACTCCCTGTGCCTGTACCCTGGGGTTCTGAATTATGGGACTCAGCCGGTTGGGCCAGCCCAGCCCTATCATATGGAGGATTGCAGCCAGTACTGCTGCAAGGGCACGTGCCAGTGACTGCCTGCTGTGCTGGCCAGGGTCAAGGGGTGTGGAGACCAAGGGCCAAAGATTGGTGCAAACTACACCCCACCCTTCCCTCCCTAGCAGACTGAGAAACTTGCTCAAAGGTTAGAGAAGACTGAGGAGGCTCCCACATCAGTGCTTTTTTTTTTTTTTTTTGCGGTACGCGGGCCTCTCACTGTTGTGACCTCTCTCGTTGCGGAGCACAGGCTCCGGACGCACAGGCTCAGCGGCCATGGCTCACGGGCCCAGCTGCTCCGCGGCATGTGGGATCTTCCCAGACCGGGGCACGAATCCGTGTCTGCTGCATTGGCAGGCGGACTCTCAACCACTGCGCCACCAGGGAAGCCCCACATCAGTGTTTTTGAGGTCTCTTCTCTTGGGAGGACCTCAGCAAGCTGGGCACAGGGGGACCTTGGAGGTCTTTGCCAAGTTCTGCCTTCACCATCTGCGTTATTATCCTCACAGGTGGAGCTGTGACCGAGGGTTGGTCTCTTTTTTCCTCTTTCTCTGTGTTGGAAGGTTTCCAAATTTGAATAATTAGAAGTAAAAATTTCAGCTTGCCCTACCTGTGTGTGTTTCCCTCCTCTGCTTAACTCTCCCATGACACACATGAGAATTTCCAGGCTACACTGGGGGGTGGGGGTTGGGAGGTGTTAGAGAAGGGAGAGGTTGCCTCATAGCTAGTCATCCTCTGTCTGCATTGTCTTTTTACACACACGTGCTGCTCTCCCTCCTTCTTCCGCCATGGAGTCCAACCTAGGGGAGACAGGAAACAGAGGATGCTATGGCCCAGCAAGACTCAGAATTTATGTGCGGTGACTTGGGGAGTGTTCTCAGCCGCCCTTGAAAGGCCACCATGCTGCTTCGGGTTTAAAGGAGCCCTCATCACCTACTTTTTCTGGATTTGGAATGTGGCTGTCGGCATCTGCATCAGTTCATTTCAAGTCAGATCAGCTCTGAGCTGAACCCCTCTGCTGTGGTTTATCTGGAGCTGATCCGAAAGCTAGGTAACCCAGCACCATTCAGACTGGAGGCCATCACCAGAGAGGATGAGCCTGCAGAGGACCGCCTTAGCCGGGCGGCACAGATAGCAAGAAAACGTCAGCTCTCCCGAAAACTTGGTGGGCTTTGCGTGATGGTGGCAGGCCTGGGGGTTATCATTTTTCACACACTAAATAAAATATTAAAATCTAAATATCTAGATCTATGAACTTTGAACTATAACTGCTATAATTTTCATGTGCCCTGTTATGATTTCCAAAGATTCTGTAGCCAGAATCCTTTTTCCCTCCAAGCGCCCCAGTCTTCTCTGCCCCTTCTCAGAGGCTCCTGCCCTGGTGCTCTGTGCGTTAGGTCAGTGTGCTTTCTGTGTTTGTCTCTCCTTTTCAGCTTCAGTTTTCTCTCCTTTTTCCCACTCACTCCACTCTGCTTTTCTGAGAGCACAGCTTCTGGAATCCTGACTCTCTTTTGCTTTAGCTGAGAGGCCTTGAATAAGACCTCTGAACTCGTTTCTCCACATTGAAGTGGGGCTGATTGTACCAGCAGTCACAAGCTTGTGGTAAGGATTAGCTAAGACCAGACCTCTAAGGTGCTTAGCAGAGTGCCTGCTACACAGAAAGTGCTGGTTAAATGGTAACTCTTATTATTGGGCCCACTGTGTGAAGAGCAGTAGACCGGTTATAAAAGGAAGTGAAGGCCTTCGTGCTTAGAGTTCCTTGAAACTCTCGCGTGGTGCTTTTTAACTTAGCCAGGAGGTGTCACTTCCATTCTCTTTCTGTGCTTCTGTGCTGCTGTCCTAGTCACTTGAGGTAGTTTCTCCCTCAGCATTTCCCCCATCCCTTCCTTGCTACCTTCCAAGCTTATCATCTCCTAAGTGGATGAAGACGTAGATATTTTCTTTCCCCAGGCTTAACCCAGCTCTCCTTCCTTGGCTGCCTTCCCAGAACTTTAAAGGAAGCCTCCTTTAGAGTTTTTACCATTACTCAGATCCTAACAGGACTCACCTCCGTTTTTCTGAAGGAAAAACCTGACACAGTCCCTGAGCACCTTGTTCCTCACTGCCAGGAGTCCCTTTTGGCTTCCTCTCCATGCTCCAGGGGGAGTAATAGTAAGATTTGCCGTTTGTTTGGCTCCCACTCTGTGTCCAAAAAAAATTATTTGATCTTCACAGAAGTCCTGAGAGCTTGATCGTAGTGGCTCCTTTTTAACAGATAATGAAATAGGCTTGTGACTTACCCAGGGTCACAAAGTTGTACATGGCAGAACAAGGACTCAAACCCTGGTCTCTGACTCAAAAGCTCACAGTGTCCCCACTGTCCCACACTGCCTCTGAGGATTTGGAGATCCTCGGTGCCACCTTCCATAGAAGACAGGTGGGGCATGCAGTAGGGAGGAGAGCTGGGCCTACGGATACCCAAGTAGTCCAAGCTAGTGGACCAAGGGAGGCATTCATCCATTCAATAAACGGTTCTTGAACAACTGTGATGGGCCAGACTCTGCTAGGCACAGGAGACAAAACAGTGAGCAAAACCAGGCACAGTTCCCACCCTCATGGAAGACACAGTCTGGTGGAGGAGGCAATCAACAATAAATATCCTACTGTATAGCACAGGGAACTATATTCAACATCCTGTGATAAACCATAATGGAAAAGAATATGAAAGAGAATGTATATATATGTATAATGAGTCATTTTACTATACAACAGAAATTAAACACAACACTGTAAAATCAAGTACACTTCAATAAAATACATTTTAAAATTAAAAAATTGTAAAATTGCAGTTGTGATAAATGTCACAAAAGATTGATACAACTGTGTTGTGAGAGCATATACTGAGGCCATCTGACCTGAGATCTGAAAGAGAACTATGTGTTAACTAGTTGGAAAAGGGAGAGAAGAATGCTCTAGACAAGGGAAGGCACTCTAGCAAAGGCCTGGAGTCAGAGGAGCATAGCAAGCTAAAGGGAGTGAAAGGATGTGGTTGGAGCATGGTGCAGGGTGAGGCTGGAGGGTGGGCAGGGGCCACACCACCCAGGGCCTTCATGGTACTTAAGGGGTTGGGTCTTAGAAGCTCCCCAGGGATGTTCAGCAAGGGGTGACACAGATCAGAGTTGCGTGTGTTTGATGTAAAGAGGCCTGGACGCTGGAAGAGCTACGAGTCCTGGCTCTGCTCTTTATAGGAGCCTAGGTTTCCTCACCTCAAAATTTTGGAGGGTTGGACCAGGTGATCTTTAAAGTCACCTAGCATAGTGCGTTTAATTCCTTCCATCCTTCCTTCCGACTCTAAGATTTTATGAATCTTAGCTGTTTTAGAGGAAGTAGGCCCCCTGTATCCTGGACTGCCCCTCACAGAAGCTGGACAAGTGTGCTTGTGTGTGTGTGTTTTGGGATGGGGGAGGGAGAGTGATGGGGCACAGAGTTTCCAAAGCCATCTGATTTGGGTCATATTTTTAAAAACCCTCCTGACGTGGCATTCTAGAAGGGAAGTGGGAGACTGGAAGTTGGTATAAAGAGAGAAGGAGGAAGGAAACAAAGATTAGGAGAAGGAGAGAGAAGAAGAAAGAAAACAGTGAGGAGGGATTTGGGGGAGGGGACTAGAGGAAAAGATGATGTGACTCAGGGATTCCAAGGCTGTCCATCAGCCTGGCAGTTCTGGGCAGAGCTGGTGTCCCTCCGAGATCCCAGTGTCCCCAGTGATTACCTGTGGCGTTTGCATATGGAAGTGGTTTATTGAGCCTGAGATGCTGAGCCCTCACTAGCGGCTTGTACCTGCCTTCGTTTCAAGTTTCTGGCAAGCGTTGGGTTTCAGATGTGGGGTCTGCAGTGCCTTCCCACTAAACCAGGCTGAGTCTGGAGGACGTAGCCCTCTCATCCTTCTCTCCCCATCCCCTTACCTGGTGTAGCAGGCTCCACGTTTGCTCCTGTCAGCTAGTTACAGTTCTGATGAAGCGATGAGGCAGAAGGGCTGTGGGCCCCTGGGCATGCTGATAGCCAGGGAGCCTGAGGGAGAACACTGCTGTCCATAGCTTCCCGCTTCTTGCCCCCAAGTCCTACCACCTGGCCTCCCCTCTGGAGCTGCCTCTGGAAAGTCAGTCTGAGCCTGATCCCATCCAGACTCACCTTCTGGCTGCAGAGGGTGCTCCCAGCCTTCTCCCATTGTCTTCT
Organism: Grampus griseus; assembly: GCF_964374135.1. Taxonomy (NCBI): domain Eukaryota; kingdom Metazoa; phylum Chordata; class Mammalia; order Artiodactyla; family Delphinidae; genus Grampus; species Grampus griseus. Next base: position 85,256,918 of record NC_139018.1, read on the forward strand.
GGCAGTCTGGAGGGTCCGTCTCAGGTTCCTCGGGGCCAGGGATTCTTGGGGCTGGGCTTCCCCAGGCCCTCTCAGGCTCTCTCTGCCCCTCCCGCTAGTCGTACCGAGCCTCCTAGCGGTTCTGGTCCCCTGCCTCCCACCCGCTCCATCACCTGACGCGTAGAGGGTGTGTGGGGGAGCTGGGGAGGGGTTGGCTCCTGCCAAGTACACAGGTGGGCACACACGTGAGAGGCCTCACTCCTTGGAGCTCAAATACTTGACACACGTGTGGCTCCATGTCGCACTGGCTATATGTATACCTGTGGCCTGCTTTGCCTAAATCACGTGAGTTCTTCCCTCCTGCCCCCCTTTCTGGGCTGTGCAAGGATCGTGGGAAGGCCTGGGTCCCTGCTGCCCTTTGCGGCAGAGATGGCGCTGGTGCCTAGGGACCTGGTGGGGCTAGACTTGCAGAGAGCCCTTTCACCCTCATGAGGCTGCAGAGATGGGCCCTTATGGGTGGGAAAGGAAGTGGGAAGAGCAAATTGCCAGAAGAAAGCGGTCAGTTGCCCTCAGTGGCAAGTGGAGCCCCCTTGAGCTGGCTTGCCCCAGCTCCCTGGCCTGGGGGCCTGGAGCTCCTGGGGGAGCTGTGGTTTGGTGCTGAAGTCACTTGTCTCACTCATCTCCCCAGGTGTGTGGTCGTGCTGTTCAATCCCCGGAAACACAAACAGCACCACATCCTCAACAGTTCCAGGTAAATGGGTCTGGGCCCTCAGGGGGCATCTCCTGGAGTCTGTGAGAAGGGCACTGTCTGAGGTCTCTGTGGCTCTGGGGACTGAGACTGGGCCCCAGGGCCAGCTAGGGAAATGTCACACGTGCCGTTGGTGTCTGCCGGTCTTGCCTTTTGAGGGGACTGTGAGGGAGCCGGGCTTAGGCAGGGCTGCCAGTGCCTCTTTGAGCCTGCCTCATTTCTTGCAGGAAGACCATCACTGCCCTTGCCTTCTCCCCTGATGGCAAGTACTTGGTCACAGGAGAGGTGAGTGTGGAAGGGGGGCCGCAGTACTCTGAAGAGGGTGGGTGGCCTGGCCTCAGCAGAGAGCTACAGTCCTGGGCCTGGTTAGGGCTGCCGCCGCTCTGGCTGCCTGAACGGATGCCAAATCCCGGTTTTGGCTGCACCTTCAACCAGTGGTGCTGAAGCCTTAGTGGGCATCAGAATCAGCTGGAGGGCTTGTTAAAGTGCACATTGCTGGGCCTGCTCCCAGAGTTTCTGGTTCTATAGGTTTTGGGGGGGGACCCCAAAATTTGCATTTCTAGCAAGTTCCCAGATCATGCTGATTCTGCTGGTTTGGGAAGCACACTTTGAAAACCACTGCCGTAAGATATTCCTTGTGCCTGGGGGCCCCCTGCTGGGCACATGAGGGACACCTCTCCCTTCGCAGTCTCTTACAGGGAGGCATAGGCGTGGGTGGTGGTGGTTCTCAACCCTGGCTGCCCATCAGGATCCCTCTAGGAGCTTTGAACAAACACAGAGGCGCAGACCCTCACCCGGAGATACTGAACCAAATCTGGGGGTGTTTTCTCTCAGATAATCGTTGTTGTCCTGAGATATTTATCATGTTTCCTCTACACCTTTGCCCTGTGTAGCACTCTGCTTTGGGCCGGGGGCTCATTAGAGAGACTGTGCCCAGTAGCTGGAGAGGTAGGCCCCACCCTGAAAGGCTAGGGGAGGCTGTGTGCCTCTGGCCCTCACTTCCAGTTCTTGCCTCCCTGCAGAGTGGGCACATGCCTGCCGTGCGGGTTTGGGACGTGGCCGAGCATAGCCAGGTGGCGGAGCTGCAGGAGCATAAGTATGGCGTGGCTTGTGTGGCCTTCTCCCCTAGTGCCAAGTACATTGTCTCTGTGGGCTACCAACATGACATGATCGTCAACGTCTGGGCCTGGAAGGTGAGTGGGCCGGGTGGGCCGGTCTCGCAGCCTCATGGGGGTCCAAGGGCCAGTTGGGGACCTGAACCCCTTCATTCCACCCTGCTGATCTCAGTTTTATTCTAGAAAATGACCTGAAGCAGAAAAAAGCAACTGTGTAGCCAAGCGTGTTGGTAGAAAGAGGCTAGCTTTGTGCCTCCGAGGACCTCCAGAGGCAATGAATCTCTTCAACTCCTCTGGAAAAGGATTCTCCTTCCTCCCCTCTTTTTCTGACCAGTAAATCCTGGAAAGAAACATTTTTTAAAGTACAAATCCTATCTAACCCTCCTTCATCCTCTGAGCCTCTTTCATCTTAGCTCCAAGAGGCAGAACTTCGATTCTTCCTTTGGCTTTCCTTCCAGAAAAACATTGTGGTGGCCTCCAATAAGGTGTCCAGTCGGGTCACTGCGGTGTCCTTCTCTGAAGATTGTAGCTACTTTGTCACTGCTGGCAACCGGCACATCAAATTCTGGTACCTTGATGACAGTAAGACCTCAAAGGTGAGGTGCTCAGGCTGGAAGTAGCCCCCAGGGCCAGGGTCTACTCAGCCCACCCCAGGAGACTGCTCCCCTTGGGCCCCTCTGCTTTCTCAACAGCCATCCAGAAGTTCTGGATGAGCCAGATGCTGTCTGGGCCGAGGGGTAGTCTCAGAGGGCAAGGGAGCCTTGCTGCGCCTCCTCCCTCCCTCTCCCCAGGGCTTGGTTTCCAGGGCGCCCCGGGGCGATGGGTGGGCGACAGTGTCGCATCTCCACAGGTGAATGCCACCGTGCCCCTGCTGGGCCGCTCCGGGCTGCTGGGGGAGCTGCGGAACAACCTGTTCACCGATGTGGCCTGTGGCCGAGGCAGGAAGGCGGACAGCACCTTCTGCATCACGTCCTCAGGGCTGCTGTGCGAGTTCAGTGATCGGAGGCTCTTGGATAAGTGGGTGGAGCTGAGAGTAAGTACCTCTGTCCCAGTGGGTGGGGTGGGTGGGGCTGCCCGCGTCTCAGCTCAGGGGAGGACTGTCCGTACAGGGCCTGGGCCCTGCATGCAAGAGGGGACCCCAGGAGGAAGAGGCTTGAGGGAGCCAGAGCTTGGCCCAGTTCCAGCCCAAGCAGATCTGTGTAACTGCCTCCTCCCTGCTCTTTCTGTCTTTCTTTCCCTGCTTTCCTCTTCTGCTCAGAACACAGACAGCTTCACAGTAAGTGGTGCTAGACTCTCCTCTCTTTCTCATGCTGTTCCTTCCTCTTTGCTGGGCTTTTCCTATTTTGTCCTCTTTGCCAAAACCTCTAGTGCCTTAGAAGGCTCCCGGACTCCCATCCCCCATCTGCACGTGGCTGTGAGCCCTCTGCCGCCAGCTGCTGGAGGGCGGGGCGTCTCTAGATAACAGCTGAGGGGCTCGGGCCAGAGCAGCTGGGCTGCTTTCCCCTCGCCCCCTGCCTTGGCTGGTGTCTCCTCTTGGCAGGTGACTGTTGAGGAGGGGTTGAGCGGGTGGCCATTCTGACTTGAGCCCCTCTGCCTGCAGACCACCGTGGCCTACTGCATCTCTGTGAGCCAGGACTACATCTTCTGTGGCTGCGCTGATGGCACCGTGCGCCTCTTCAACCCCTCTAACCTGCACTTCCTCAGCACCCTGCCCCGGCCCCATGCCCTGGGGACAGACATAGCCAGTGTTACAGAGGCCAGGTGAGCTGTGTGGGCCCCCTGCCTCCATTTCAGAGCCTTACTCCGCACCCAGCCTTCCTTGCCCGTGTAAGATGAAGGGTGTATCGATACCCCCAAAGATTACAGGAACATCTCTGCACACACACAAATGTGGCTTTATTGGTACACGGCGCACTGTGGGGGACCGTGGAGTGTCTCAGTATGTAGGCGTTAGGAGGGGCTTAGTGTCAGATTTGGGCTTGTGTTAGATGATTTTAGGATTGGTTCCAGGGACTGAAGTTTTGCTCTGGTTGGGTGCTGTGAGGAAGTGGGGGCAGTTCTACAATTGGACCTTTAATTTTATTTGAAAGGTGGAAGGAAAGGTATGGAGCTAAAGCTGTAATTGGTAAAGAAGTTGCAGTCAGTCCTGAAAGATGGAAAACGGTGATGTTTGGTCACTTTTGTGGTTTGTACAGTGATCTTGTTTTTATCTGTCTCAGACACCACTACAGAGTGGTCTTGTTTTTGTTTCACTCCGTCATGACCACAGAGTTACCTTGTCTCACGTTGGTGTTCTGTGACCTCGTTTGTGTTCATCAGGAGAGCACCATGGCCCAGCAGCTAGTGCTGGATCAGCTCCGAGCTGAGAGCTGTCAGAGGCAGCTTTTTCCTCTCAAGCAGCTGCTTCCAAACCTGCGGATCTGGAGAGGGCTCCCGTGCTCTGCTCCTTCCTTTATGGGTGGGCTTCTGTCTTCATTCCCCTCAATCCCTCATTTCGTCAGCCCCTCACTCACCAGTTTGCTCTGTCCTCTTCCCTACAGTCGCCTCTTCTCTGGAGTGGCGAATGCCAGGTATCCAGACACCATTGCCTTGACCTTTGATCCTACTAATCAGTGGCTGTCTTGTGTATACAACGACCACAGCATTTACGTTTGGGACGTGAGGGACCCCAAGAAAGTGGGCAAGGTGTATTCGGCTCTGTATCATTCCTCCTGCGTCTGGAGTGTGGAGGTAGGTGGGCTGACTCGAGACTGACCCGGTTTGCCGGGACACCACTGTGAGGACAGAAAGTGGGGATCCCCAGGTAGAACGTTATGTTCCCGCTGCCTCCTCACTTCTCCAGCAACATCCCTGTGTGTCCACATACCTTCAGATGGGTCCTGAGGGTTGAGCTTGAATTTTCGTGCTTATATGTCTCAGGCTTCTTCCAATGTGTCCCCGTCCATCCTTAGCTTTGCCTTGTCCTGGGCTGGGTGATCTCGGATGAGTTACTGAACTTGACTGAGCCTCATTTCCTCCGTGGTGAAATGATGTACCTGATTCATCTAATTGTTTTAAGCATTAAGTGAAATAATGTGAGTGGGAAACATAGAAGAGTTCCTGGTACATGGGAGATGCTTGGTTAATGTACTTTCCCGCAGTGATCTGAAGAGTATCTAATAGTTACGGCTTGCTTACCATAGGACAGACAGTGGGCTAAGCCTTGGCCAGCATCAGCTCCTAATGTCATTCCCTTCCATCTCCGTGGGCAGGCGAGGGACTGCTCCCTAATTGGAGCTCTGACTTTGTTCCCTCTGCCCCTTCAGGTCTACCCCGAAGTGAAGGACAGTAACCAGGCCTGCCTGCCCCCCTGTTCCTTTATCACCTGTTCTTCTGACAACACTATCCGCCTGTGGAACACAGAGAGCTCTGGGGTGCATGGCTCCACCCTGCACCGAAACATCCTCAGCAATGTGAGCCATGGGGCCCCCACTCCATGCCTAGCACCCATGTCCCTTCGCCTTCACACCGCCTTCTCGGGAACTGGGTCCCCAGACCCTGATCTTCCGGCTCTTATTTGGCCGGCCCCTGCGAGCCAAGGCTTTGTCTTGTCCAGCATTCCTCTCCCCTTGCTTCTGTACTGGGTCAGGCCTGCCTTATCCACTTCTCCTGACCTGCTCCACTAGGACCTCATTAAGATCATCTATGTGGATGGGAACACTCAGGCCCTGCTGGACACTGAGCTGCCCGGGGGAGACAAAGCTGATGGGTCCCTGATGGATCCCCGAGTGGGCATTCGCTCTGTGTGTATCAGCCCCAACGGACAGCATCTCGCTTCAGGGGACCGTGTGGGCACACTCAGGTAATGCCAGGTCTGGAATGGGTACTGCCTGCCTCTCATGGTCTGGGCTGGGGGAGTTAGTCCCCAGGGATAGAGCTTTTGAAAAGTTTGGCTCTAAAAGATTGGGGAAAAGATATTCATATACAAGGGAAGGATAATTATAGTGAAGAAGCCCAGCAGAAACCATCCTAATCAAGTAATCAGGCTTAACATCCTCATATCAACATCACAAAGCCCATAATGGTGCACTAAGAAGGACATAGCATTTTTTTCTGTGGTATTCTTGCCAAAAATGCAGAAAACTCAGTCCTGTCATGAGAAAACGACAGACCAACTCAAATTGAGGTACGTATGACAGAGCATCAGTGCTCTTCCAAAGTGTCGAGGTTATGAAAGGTAAGCAAAGACTGAAGACTCCAGTCTTTGAACTGGAGACTGAAGAGAAATAACAACTCAGTGCAGTTTGGGCTCTGGGTAGGATCCTGGATCCAGAAAAAGGATGTGGCGAAACTGGTGTAATTCAAATAAAGCCTTTACGTTCATAGTATTATACCAACGTAAGTTTCCTGGTTCTGGCAACCGGACTATTGTTACGTAAGGCGTTAACGTTAGGGAAAGCTGGGTAAGGGAAATATGGAAGCCCTCTGTACTCATTGCAACTTTTCTCTAACCTGAAAGTTCAAAAATAAAAAATAAGCTTTCAAAAAGGTCAGGGGAGAGGACGTAGCAGAGGAAGCAGAGTGAGTCTCTCCTCCTGCAGCCTGGCAGTGACCCCCTCCCTCCTCTCCTCATCTTTGCAGGGTGCATGAACTACAGTCCCTAAATGAGATGCTGAAGGTGGATGCCCATGACTCAGAAATTCTATGCCTGGAGTACTCTAAGCCAGACACAGGTAAAGTGGATGCCTGGTACCCAGCCCAGAATGGCACAGGGCTCCTCCAATCCTGCCAGTGCCACTTACCTCTATCCTGGCTGTTGGATGTGGGACTGAGAATCCTTTGACTCATTTGGTGTCATTGCAGGTTTAGAGGAGGACAGCTCTATCCCTTCTCTGTGGTTCTCTTGGCTTAGGGATATGGGGCTCAGTTCCTTTTTGCTGGACCCAGATAGGGGCCTGCTCTGGGCACTCGTGGGCTGATGGAGTTCTTCCAATCCCAGGTCTGAAGCTCCTAGCATCAGCAAGCCGGGACCGGCTGATCCATGTGTTGGATGCTGGACGGGAGTACAGCCTACAGCAGACGTTGGACGAGCACTCATCCTCCATCACAGCTGTCAAGTTTGCAGGTAGGGGGCAGGGCAATTGAAATACATTCTTCTGCCTACTACCGATATCTCCCCTGCCCCCCCCACTGCCACCTGCGTCCTGCCTCCGTGAGAAGGGTATGCCCGTCACAGTGGCATGTGGGACAGCAGCTGGCCGGCCCGGGGCTGGATGGGAAGACAGGTGGAATATAGACTCTTAGTCCAGGGGACCCTGAGCAACCAGGTTGGCTGAGAATGGGGGGAAAGGAAGGCCTAGGTTTGGAGGGAAGCATCCTGGTTTAATTGGTTGTCTCAGCCTTATAGAGTAGCTCCATAGAGGGAATATGGGGAGGGAAGCAGAGGGAAGGCTGGCCTGCTTGTGGTGAGAGCAGTGGGAATAGCTAGGCCCCCTTCCTCCATAGCCAGCGATGGGCAAGTCCGCATGATAAGCTGTGGAGCAGACAAGAGCATCTACTTCCGCACTGCACAGAAGGTGAGGTTACTGGGTGTCCCTGAATGGGGCAATGGGTTTGAGGGTGGGGCGTGGGGTCGCTACGATTCCCCTACCTGAGGTTACGAGAGGTGAAGGGCGGCAAAAGCAAGGCTCTCTGGGTCTGGTGAGGCATTTGGGCGTGGGGTCTGCCCTCATGCTCCACCCCTGCAGTCTGGAGATGGAGTACAGTTTACACGGACACACCACGTGGTACGGAAGACGACCCTCTATGACATGGATGTGGAGCCCAGCTGGAAGTACACAGCCATCGGCTGCCAGGATCGAAATATTCGGTGGGCATCCCTTTCGCAGACCATCTGACCACATTCCTTCGTGCCCGAGGGGGTCAGCTCTAGGCAGCTTAGCCCTGTGTCTATCTTTTTGTTCAGGACTTTGTGCCCCCTTGAGCCTACAGCATGAGCACTTTGCCTCACCCAAGAGGTGGTAGCCCCTTTGGTGTTGGGGAGTGGCTTCCAGAGAGAACAGAGCTGCGGGTGAATGCTGGCTTTGCTGCCACCCAAGTGACCGTGACCTCCTCCTCATGTGAATGAGTGTGTTTCTCCACAGGATCTTTAACATCAGCAGCGGGAAGCAGAAGAAGCTGTTTAAAGGGTCGCAGGGTGAGGATGGCACTCTGATTAAGGTAAGGGCCCAGTAGGATGGGCGTTGGGCTAGAGAACGGGAGAACGGGGTGCTGGGTGGAGAGGGACTGGTGCTTCCTGTCCTCGTCTAGCTGTATGTCCCACTCCTCAGGTGCAGACAGACCCCTCAGGGATCTACATTGCTACCAGCTGTTCCGACAAGAACCTTTCCATTTTTGACTTCTCCTCAGGCGAGTGTGTGGCTACCATGTTTGGCCACTCAGGTGAGTGTAGCCCTGATACTCTCTCCCTGGAACTTTCCTCTTTCTTCCTTTAGTTTCCTGGGTCCCAGCAGAACTGTCTGTCCCTCCCCTCTAGCTAACTCCCTGTGTGTTGGGACAGACACTTGGCTGGGACTTCAGGGGGGCTCATAGGCCGTATTCTTTGTTCTTCACAGAGATTGTCACTGGCATGAAATTTAGTAACGACTGCAAACATCTCATCTCTGTGTCAGGGGACAGGTGAGCAGAAGCCAGCTTCCCTGAGACATAGATTCTTCCTCTGTGCCACAAACACACCCTGTCCCTCCCCTCTCTTCGACTCAGTGATGTCTTGGGAAGTAGGGCTGAACAGGGATATTGGCTGGGCCTGACCTGGCACTGGAGGGTGGCTCTGGTCTCCTTGCCAGCCTGTGGAGAAAGGGGTACTAGCGGTGTCACCACCCACAGAGACCTACCTACCTACCTACCCCTCCCTCACCCACCTCTGTGGCCCTCCCCCAGCTGCATATTCGTGTGGCGCCTGAGCTCTGAGATGACCATCGGCATGAGGCAGCGTCTGGCCGAGCTGCGGCAGCACCAGCGGGGGGGCAAGCAGCAAGGACCGTCCTCTCCCCAAAGGGCTGCTGGGCCCAACCGGTGAGAACAGAGTGTGGGGGATGGACAAGCGGTGGGTGGGCATCCAGACTGCTCGCTGTGGTGGCACGGTTCCTCCTCCTTGCTCTGGACCCGCCATTCAGAAACTCTGTATCTCCCAATACCTGTTTCTCACACGAACGCCCAGGATGTTGGCCTCTTCCCCTATTGAGTCTCCCCTCCCCTTGACCTTCCTTGTCTTGGACTCAGGCATGAGGCCCCATCGATGCTATCTCCTGGACTAGCTCTCTCATCAGACAGTGACAAGGAGGGAGAAGACGAGGGCACTGAAGAAGAAGAACTTCTAGCTCTGCCCATCCTTGCCAAGGGTACCAAGAAAGAGCCAGGTCTGTGGAAGTCTGATGTGGGCCAGACAGGCGCCAGTTGGTGCAGTGGCTAGATGTGCCCTTTCGGGGGCTGCGGGGGTGAGAGCAGTGTGAGCTGAGGAAACTGGAGCATTGTCGTAGCCTCGTAGGGCGTGGGCTGCTGTGGGACCAGCGCTGCACGGGGGGTGGGCACGAAACTCTCTCTGACTGCCGGTCTCTGTCTAGCCTCGGTGCCCAGCGCGGCCCTGCCCCGAAGCCTGTCCCACTGGGAGATGAGTCGGGTGAGTCACCGTCGTTAAAATGTCCTTGCACGGTTACCAGAAGTGAAGGACGGTGAAAGCAGGGCTCTCTGCACCTGGGGAGGCATTTGGGCATGGGGTCTGCCCACGTGCTCCACCCCTTGTGTCCAAGGAAGGGGAGCTCGAGCCTCTGGGCTGGTTCCAGGTGAGGGGTGACGAAGTCCAGGTATTTCCTCCCTGTGGCCTGCAAGGATTAGTCACCACTAGGGGAAGTACTCCGCTTGTTCAGCCTCCTGGGGGCCTGGGAGTAAACAAAGAACATGTTGAGGTGGGGAGTAGAAAAGGGGTCTAAGCCGAATGGTTACAAGGAAATTGCAAGGAAGTCAAAGGGCCAAAGAACTGAAATCTGGAGAAACTGTAGTTCTGAAGACCCAGGTGAAGAGAGAAGCTCAGGACTTCCAGAAGAGTTAGAGGGAAAAGGCCTTAAGAGGACCAGTAGCTGAGGGGCAACTTCAGGGTGGCCGGGAGGAGGATGAAGGCTTGCAGAGGCTGCCCAGCCTTCCCTTGTCCCGCGTCAGGGTTTCAAGCTCCAGCACCTTTCATTGTCAGCAGCAGTTTCATGGGATGATGGTGGTGTGGTGTCTGGTGCCTTCTGACCAGGCCATGTGTCTCAGGCTGGGGCCATTGGTTTGTCCTTGGTGCTGTGAATGGACTTGGGGCTGTCCTCAGAGTGGGGGCCTCTTAGAGACTCCCAGCTCTGAGGTGTCCATGACACCGGTGAGGACGAAGACCAGAAGGTCCTCTAGGACAGGACAGAGAGTGAAGCTGAGAGCCTGAACTCTGGAGCCAGACTACCTGAGCTGTAACCTGCAGGCAGACTGTCTCTGGGACTTGGACAAGTTACTTAAGGCCTCTGTGCTTCAGTTTTCCCATCTGTACGTGTGAGGCGAATGGTAGTACCTCCTTCATAAGGTGGTTGTGAGGATTAAATGAACTAATACGTGTAAAGTGCCTGGCACACAGTAGGTGACGTGTGAGTGTTTGCTAAGACTGTTGTTACTGATTGTTACTGTTATTCCTCTCCTACCCCCTCCCCACACCAGGCACAGGAGACAGAGGAGTTCCTGGATCCAGCTCCTGCAGCCAACCAAGGACCCAGAAGAAGGGGGCGCTGGGCTCAGCCAGGCGTGGAGCTGAGTGTTCGCTCCATGCTGGACCTGCGGCAGCTGGAGGCGCTGGCCCCAACTCCTCGGGGCCCTAGCCAGGACTCTCCGGCTGTGAGCCCTTCAGGTCCTGGGAAGCATGGTCGGCAGGCCCCTGAGACCTCACATGCTAGCCAGGTGAGCCCGCTTTCTCCCAGCGAACTAGAGATCTCCAAGCAGCTTTAGCCAGCCTTGTGCCAGCAGCTGGGGCCTGAGCATTGGTCCAGCTGTGCTTGCTCTGCCTCTGTGGGACATGGGTAACCTGAGCTGCAAAGTCAGGTGGGGCTGGCTAGGCTGTGCGGTACGGTGCTTGGGGTGCGGAAGCAAAGGGTAGCCTTTGTCCTGGGCTGGGTTCCTTGGAGGGCTCATGATATGAAGTGGTGGCTGGAGGTTGGCAGCCCAGAGTGCTAATGTAGTTCTTCCAGAAGCTCAAGAACACTAGTTGGAACCCAGCCTGGCTTTTCGGTGTCTGTCCTCAGAGTCGGAGCTTCCCCCAGAATTGGTGCCCCCTGGATCCTTGCCCACCTCCACCTCCTCTCCCAGACCCTCACTCACGTCAGCAACCCCAGTGATGTTTCCAGAATGTGTGTTTCCCTTTGTGTGTTTCCAGAATGAAAAGCGCCCCCGGCCTCAGGCTTCCCAACCCTGTTCCTGCCCCCACATTATCCGATTGTTGTCCCAAGATGAAGGGGTCTTTGCCCAAGAACTGGAGCCTGCACCCATCGAAGACGGTATTGTCTACCCGGAGCCGAGTGACAGCCCCACCCTGGATACCAGGCAAGGGTCCTGCAGACTTCTGGGGCCATGCACCACCCGCCTCTTCTTCCCTTCCCTCCGAGGGTTCTGTATTTGGGTGGGGGGCTGGCCCCAGGCACTCAGGGCTTGCCCACCACTGCCTCATCCCCAGTCCTGCTCACGGGTGGGGCAGAAGGAAGGCAGGGGTCCAGTGGGGCTGCTGCTCACCATTGCTCACTGCCTCCTCTTTCCCCTCTTGGCCTTTCTGGCAGTGAGTTCCAGGTGCAGGCACCAGCCCGAGGGAGCCTGGGAAGAGTGTACGCCGGCAGCAGGGGCTCAGAGAAGCACAGCCCTGATAGTGCCTGCTCCGTGGACTTCAGCAGCAGTCGCCTTTCCAGCCCTGAGCATCCCAATGAAGGTGAGGCTGCAGCCCTGAGGGAGGGCCGGGACCACGCGGGTCAGTGGACTGAGGTGGGAGTGGAGGCTCTGGCGACAGAGGGTTGCAGCGTGATGCTTCTCTCCCCCTCCCCCACATCCAGACTCCGAGAGCACGGAGCCCCTGAGTGTGGATGGCATTTCCTCAGACCTTGAAGAGCCAGCCGAGGGTGATGAGGAAGAGGAGGAAGAGGAGGGAGGCACTGGCCCCTACGGGGTGCAGGAAGGCAGCCCCCATACCCCGGACCAGGAGCAGTTTCTAAAACAGCACTTTGAGACTCTGGCCAATGGGGCTGCTCCAGGTGTGGTCACATTGGTCACCGCAATCTACCCTTCTTTCCCCTTGCCCCGCTGAGGGTCCAAGGGCAGGCCATGCCCAGGGGCTGCCTTCTAGGGGAGACAGAGTCTGGGCAAGAGCTTGCTTCAGCTCCTGATTTCTGTCACCCTGGCAGGGGGCCCAGTCCGGGTACCAGAGCGGACAGAGTCTCGGAGCATCTCCTCACGATTCCTGTTGCAAGTGCAGAGCCCCGCACTCAGGTACTGTCCCCACAGCAGCTCACTTTCCTACAAGGAGCTCTAGTTCTCCTAACCTCGCAGTGCTCCCAATAGGGTCAGCCCTGCGCCTGGGGCAGCCTGCAGCCCTCTTCTCTCCAAGGCTCTGTCTTCCATGCCCAGCAGCACTGTGCACTCCAAGTTTTGGGACAGCTGTCCTGGCTGGCTTTGTGCCCACCCTTCTCTCCTAGTGCCTCGTTAGTGCTGTGAGAGCTTCTCCCCGTCTTGGCAGGGAGGAGCCCTGAGCCTCCTCTGGGCCTTCTTCCACATTTCCTCCCTAGGGAACCATCCCCATCTTCCTCAAGCCTGGCAATGACATCGAGGCCAGCCCAGGTGCCGCAGGCTTCTGGTGAGCAGCTGAGAGGCAGTGGTGCCAATCCTCCAGGAGCACCCCCGGAGGCGGGGCCTTCCCTCGGGAACCCTGGCCCCCAGCAGGCAGCCCCTGTGCTGTTGCCACGACGCCATCTCAACCGGGACAGTAGCTGGGCCCCCAAGAGAGTGGCCACAGCCAGCGCCTCAGGTGGACTCCAGAAAGCCCAGTCGGTGCAGAGTCTGGTGCCACAGGGTGAGGAGCCTGGGGGGCTCAGCTCTAGGTGTGGGGAGCGTGGAGCCCATGGGCGTGCTAGAGGAAGGTGGCCTCACGTGGCCCTGATGTGTCACTGTGCTTGCCAGTGGGAGCCCCTTAGTGGGTATGTGCAGGGCACAGCAGCTCCTGGAGAGTTGAGCCTTAGCACCCGGGACGCCGTCCTCACCACCTGACCTGTGTATGTCTCTGTCTCCCCTGCAGATGAGGCCCCTCCACCAGGCCCGTTGCTCTTACAGGAGATGGAGGCCCAGGAGCGCCTGTGCTCCTTGCCCCAAGCTGACAGCCGTCTGTCTCAGCCCCACTCCTACCGGAACCCCACCACCAGTTCCATGGCCAAGATATCCCGCAGCATCTCTGTTGGGGAGAACCTGGGCCTGGCTGCCGAACCTCAAGCTCCTGCCCCCATCCGAGTCTCGCCACTCAGCAAGCTGGCCCTGCCCAGCCGGGCTCACCTGGTCCTGGATATCCCAAAGCCACTGCCTGATCGCCCTACCCTGGCCACATTCTCACCTGCTACCAAGGGCCAGGCCCCTGGTGAGGCAGAACAGCCTGGCCCCCCAGTGGGCCTAGCGAAGGCTCACAGTACATCTGAGAGACGGGCCTGTTTGGGGGAGGGTGCCACTCCCAAGCCTAGGACCGAGGGCCAGGCTCAGCCTGGGCCCAACAGTCCCCGTGCCCAGCAGCTGCCGGTCAGCATCCTCCTCCGAGGCCCTGAGAGCCTGCAGTCCCCACCCCCTGAGAAGACTCCCAGCCCTGTGGAACGCACCAGGCCGGGGGCAGCCCAGAGCCGGGACTCAGGTGTGCACAGCTCCCAGCTCTCATCTCCTGCCCCGTCCTCTCTCTCCCGTGTCTGTTGGCCAGTCTCTGGCTCCATCCCATTTCTGTGCATCCAGCCTCTGGCGTATTTCGTCCTGTCTGCTCCTGTTTCGGTCCATTAAGTCACACCCCTGATGGTGAGACACTCCTGCCGACCTTCATGATCTCCCTGTGACCCACTTGCCCCTTCGGTGCCTTCCGGCCCCTGGGACTGGAGCTGGAGCTGGCCCTTTCCTCTGGACCTTGTTTCCTGGGTGGTGTTGGGAGGGTGTCGGGAAGGAAGGAGGCAAGAGGAAGGGACTGAGGGCGTGCGATGCTGGGTGGGGTGGGGGTAGGCCTCTCTTCCTCTGAGTGACCCCTGGGTGGGGAGGCCTGAAGGAGCAGCTTTGCTGGGTCTTACTGAGCTGTCTGTCCCTCCCAGAACCAGCCGTGAGCCTGGAGCAGTGCGAACAGCTTGTGGCAGAGCTACAGGGCAGTGTGCGCCAGGCCGTGCAGCTCTACCACTTGGTACGTGTTGGGTACCCCCCGGCGGGAAGACAGAGCAGGTCAGGAGTGCTAGCTGAGTATCTGGAACATAATGATAAGGCTCTTCCACCGATGGGTGGGTGGAGCAACTAGGAACATTCTGAGTAGGTGAGTGGGTTAGAAGCCAGGCCAGGCCTCGTGAACTGAGCACGTATGGGTCATTTCTGGCTAACAGCTGGAGACATCCTCAGACAGGAGGGTAAGGTGTAGAGAGCCCACATGTCTTAGTTTGCTTAGGACCATGCAGCCTGTGCCTGTTGTCCAAGTATAATTACTAATAGTATCCCTTTTCATATTCAGAACTGACTTGGCCACCCTAAACATAGGGGACAGTCCAGCAGGGGCCAAGATTTGAAAGAGGAGTTGCTAACAAGATGTAGATGGTGCCAGACCTGACAGTCACCCCCAGGGTCTGCCTCCGTCCCCTAGCCTCGGGTCATACTTGCTGGTCTTGGAGTGTGCAACTCGCAGCCACACCTAGCAGGGCATGCAGTCCCTTCTTTGGGGCAGGCTGGACACCGGCAGGGCCCCTCCCTTTTCTATATCCATTGACAGTCCCCTCCACTGTTCCTCCCCCTCACTTCCGGGGTCCTGTTGCAGGTGGCTAGCTGCAAGACACCCTCAGCAGAGCAAAGTCGCATCACCCAGCTCCTCAGAAACACCTTCTCCTCCGTGCGGCAGGAGCTAGAGGCCCTGGCCGGGGCCGTGTTGTCCAGCCCAGGCGGGAGCCCTGGGACCGCGGGCGCCGAGCAGACACAGGCCCTGCTGGAGCAATACTCAGAGCTGCTGCTTCGAGCCGTGGAGCGGCGCATGGAACGCAGACTCTGAGTTCCAGAAGCCTGTCCCAAGTGAATGCTCCCTCGATTCCAAACTGCAGCCCCTCCTCCACTCACCAAAACCTGTGGTGTTGCTTGGAGTGGATAGCAGGGATCAGTGCTCAGAGGGGAAGCAGCTTTCCCAGCTGTTCCTCATGGGGTCCCTGTATTTATTAATTTATTTCCCTGACTGTTGCCTCACTTTCTTGGAACTCCTGCCTCCACAGCCCCTCCAGTGGCTCACGCAGGGGTAGGTCTTGGGCCTTTGTCATCTTGGTGCTGTGAGGAGTAGGAGGGCAGCCTTCCTCATCTGGGGGAAATCGGGAAAGGCTGGCCCTCCCTTCTGAGAAGCCATTTGAAATTACTGCAGGGATCAGCTCCCTGGGGTGGAGCACACACAGGGTATTCAGTGGGGTAGAGGTGAGAGGTGATCTGGTATCCATGCCCTTTAGCCAACAACGGAGCTTCACCTCTACCTCCACTCCCCCCCCCCGTCCCCCCCCCCCGCCCCCCGCCCAATCCAATACCAGCTGCACTCCCCTGGCTGCCAGAGCAGGGGTTGTTTTCCCCACTTGCTGGCAGTTCAGAAAGGCAAAGCCCTCTGGCCCTCTGGAGCACTCCCAGCCATCAGGAGGCTTGAGTTGATATCAAGGCCCGAGCCGCCACATTCCACTCCCGTTCCCCCTCCAAGAGAGCCCTAGCACGTCTCTTCCTGTGCCCCCTCTCTCCTGGCCGGAACTGTGGAGCCAGCTGTGGGACGTTGCTGCAGGACAGTAAAGCCCTCTGCTGGGCAAACATGAAGCCCTGGCCTCCTTCCCTCAGCCCCTTGGCCTTCCCTGTCCTCCAGCCCTGGTCCCCAGTAGGCTCCTGGAGCCGAGGCCACCTTCTCCTTGCATCCTGAGTGATGCTCAGTCAGAAGTCTGTGTTGGAACTTCCCTCATAGTTTACAGGGCGCTGGCCCACCTTCTAAGGACCTTGGCCACAGGTGAAATCTAAACATACACATACACACACACATACACACACACACACACACACACACACATTGAGTGTTCATTGGTAGGGCACTTGGCTGGCTGATGGGTACCTGGTTTTCTCTCACATCCCACCCTAGCTTCACCAACCTGGCTCTTATCACAGAACATGAAAAGGGAAGGAACACACTAAGCCTGAAATCTGGATTCTTAGTGTCCACAGCCTAGCTGATGTGAGATGGCCTCGAAGGCAGTGCTGGCACCCAGGGGTACTGGGTACTGGAGGTTGAAGAGAGGGAGGCACATGGGACTGCAGCAGGGGCCAAGAGACACACTGGAAAGGTGGCAGGTGGGACAGGTAAGTGGCAGAGGTCAGGGGATAGATTAGAATTATAAGGGCAGTTTTAGGGGTGAGGGGAAGGAGCTAGGGCACAGTGGGCAAGTAGAGTAGGACCAAGTAGTGAAGCAGTTGTTGAAGAGTTGGGGTGAAGAACATGTGTCTCTAGGCCCTACTGCTTCCTCTGCCTCAGGTAAGTCAGGGCAGCTCTACCACAGCTCCAGGCCACAGAAGTCCATTTCTTTATGGGCTCTGCTGGCTCTGTAGGTGGAGGCTTAGCAAGAAATTAGATTCTGAAGGGTGTGCAGCTCTGTTTGCATCAGTCACCTGAACAGGTGAAACCTATTTCACCCTCACTCTTCTCTACTACCACCACCTGCTTGGCCAACGTGCAAAGAAATCCTGGCCCAAGAACTCTCACAGCTGAGAGTGGGCCCCGGGAGGGCTGCAGCTGCCCTTGTCAGAGTTAGAAATCCACTCCCACCGTACCCCTAACCCGCACACCAGCCGCAGTCCACCGCAAATGGGGTTCAGGCCTGGCCCTCTGAGCTGGGTTCTTGGCCACCCTCAGCCAGTCTGTCCCTCATGAGGAAAAGGCGCTACACTGCTGCCAAGGTTTGTGAGAAGGTGGCCGCCCTTCCCCTACCCCCAGCCCAGCGTGTGGGTGGGGGGTCTCGTGGCCGGCGCCCGTCCCCTTCTGCATGTCTGAGGCCACCGGCGACTGCCGCCACCGTTCAGATCTGCCCTGACCCGGTTTTGAAAGCCCCTTATTTATAACTTTTATACTTTGTCCAGGCCATGGCGCTTCCCTCCTCCCCAGGTCTCACAGGGCAGAGGCTGTTTTTAACATGGCCGTTTGTACTGATGTATGAACTCGTCAATAAACACAATCATTTGCTAACCCTGGGTTGCCAGCGAGTGGGGCAGGCGAGAGGAGGCGCGGCTTCTCGCCGAGTGGATACAAAATCTGTGGTCGCCTGGGGGTGTATGGGGGTGGGCAGTTGGAAGCTGCGGACTTCAGCTGCAGTGTGGGGGAGGACGAGGCGTGGGGGAGGGCTGGGAGCCCGGGCTTGAGGCCGCAGGGAAGGGCGGGGCCTCGGGCCCGGGGCGAGGTCTTAAGGAGAGAGGGAGGGAGGGGCGGTGGCGGCGTCATCATGGCGGACGCGGTTTTGGACGCTGTGAGAAGGGAGTTACGGGAGTTCCCGGCTGCGGCAAGGGGTGAGTGGGGTGGCTCGTCGACCGCAGAGCAACTACGAGATGCGGGAGGGGCCCTGGGCTTGCCGAGAACCGGGTCGCGGATCCGGGTGCGCCCTGTTCTTCCTGGGCTACTGGCACCAGAGTGCACCGTGTTTCTTTTCCTCAAGGGGTGCGGAACCTCGTGCACGTGACTGGTGGCCGGCCCCTCTCTGATCGCGCGTGTCGCAGCCCCGTTCCCCAGCCCCCTGGGTGGGCCCTCAGCTCCCCTCCTTCCGTGTTCCCGCACTTTCGTGGCTTCTTGGGGTGACTCTTCACATTATTCCCAAGACCCGGCCCAGTCTTTACTCTGGTGGCGTTCTGTGTTTCCCACCGTCAGCCGGCACCGAATACTTGGGGCATTCTGTTGTTGCCCTTCCCACCCTTCCCTGTTGTGAAATCTTTAAGGTTTCTCCCTCTCTGAACCCCTGCTGGATCGCTTCCTTCAGGAAAAGACTCCTCCAAGCTGCGAGCACTGCAGAGCTTTGGGAGAACTGGAGGCAGCTGTACTGGAGATCCCTGGCTCTTTCCCTGCTTGGTTTTTTTTTTTTTTTTTTTTTTTTGCGCTACGCGGGCCTCTCACTGTTGTGGCCTCGCCCGTTGAGGAGCACAGGCTCCGGAAGCGCAGGCTCAGCGGCCATGGCTCACGGGCCCAGCCGCTCCGCGGCATGTGGGATCCTCCCGGACCGGGGCGCGAACCCGTGTCCCCTGCATCGGCAGGCAGACTGTCAACCACTGCGCCACTAGGGAAGCCCCCCTGCTTGGTTTTTATTTTTCTCTCTTATTCTCTTCCTTTTTTTCTTTCTATTTTTAAGCAGTATCTTATCACTGAATAGTGACATGGGCACATGGTTTAAAAAACAGCAGACTCCGGGCTTCCCTGGTGGCGCGGTGGTTTAGAGTCCGCCTGCCGATGCAGGGGACGTGGGTTCGTGCCCCCGTCCGGGAAGATCCCACATGCCGCGGAGCGGCTGGGCCCGTGAGCCATGGCCGCTGAGCCTGCGCGTCCAGAGCCTGTTGCTCCGCAACGGGAGAGGCCACAGCAGTGAGAGGCCCGCATACCGCAAAAAAAAAAAAACAAAAAAAAAATAAAACCCCCTACACACAAACCTATGACTGTTATATCTCCCTTTTTATGCAAATGGTAGCTTGTTAAGCGCACTCTTCTGTACTGTGTATCTTGAAAATCGTTCCATATCACTGTACTTCAGTCTTTTTCAGTCTTTTCCACCTCTGCTGTGTACTAATGCTGTAATTTATTTAATCAGCCCACTATTGGTAGGCATTTAGGCCATTTCCAGTCTATTGTTTTCAATACTGCAACCAATACTTTAAACGAATGTTTAACTAATACTTAGTAAGCTCTTCAGTGTGCCAGGCTCCATTCAGTATGTTTAGGATACATCAGCAAAGAAAACAAATCTCTACCCTTGTAGAGCTTACATTCTAAGTGAGGAGGCAGTTAACCATAGGCACACTAAATGAGTAAATTACATAGTAGAAAAAATTGGGTTAGAAGATAAGTGCTCTGGGGTAAAAAAGTAAAGCAGAATGAGGAGGCTCGGGATGTGGGGTGGAGGGCAGGTTACAAGTTGAAATGAGAAGGTCAGGGTAGGCCTCTTCGATAAGGTGAGATCTGAGCACTGGCTTGAAGAAGGAGGGGAGCAGGGGAGCCGAGCAGACCTCTGAGAGACAAGAGCTTTCCAGGAGAGGGCACGTGGGTCAGATGCCCTATGGTGGCAGTGTGCCGGGTGTGTTCAGGGATCAGTGAGGAGGCTGGTGTGCCTGGAGCAGAGCCTTTGTGCACATGTGTTTTTGTTGGTTAAATTCCTAGCAGAAGAATTGTCGGACCAGAGGAATTGTTTGGATCCTTTTTGAAATTCTCACTTGGAAGCCCCAGGAGGGAATAGTGGCCATTCTCTAAAGGAAATCTATTAAACGGTGAAAAAGTAAAACTGAAGTAATTACAGAAAGTACAAAGGGTTAAAAAAAAAAACAAACAAAAGGCAGTGTCCACTTATTTTAAGACTCCTAGTAAGAATAACAGGGAGATTTATTGAGCCCCACCAGGTGACTGCTTAGATGGGCTGGCATGACTGGGAAGGCCCTTTGGCAGGTTCCTCGCCCTCGCTCCCTTATCTACCTGGCACGTTCCATCTTGCCTCTTGAGCCAGTGAAGGAAGCATACTTCCTTTTCAGTTTTCCGGGGACCACCAGGGTCTTCCCACTCAGTTTCAATTTTTGATCTAAAGACATTTCACTTTCCAGCTGATGGCAAGGCCCAGATGACCGGCGTGGAGACGCGGTCATGAGAGAGAGCGTGACCTCGGAGGTGGAAATGAGTGCAGTGGCTGTTGGGATAGGATGTAGTAACCACCCACTGGGGACCAAGACATTCAGGCTAGACCGCAAGGATGAAAATAACACAGCAAAGCCGATGCCCTGTATAAAAGCCAGGAGGAAGGCATTCCAGTGTGAGTGAGCAGCAGGAACAACGTTTGGCACCACCTGAGTAGAGTGTGTGCTGACGGGCAGGCACCAGACAGGAGGAAACCAGCCTGGAAAAGTAGGTTGGGCCTCATCACGGGAGTGTCTTGAATGTGTGTGCCAAGGCTGACTGTATTTTGTAAGGAGCAGTGGTAAGCCGTCAAAGGACTTTTTACTAGAGGTGTGACAAGATGAGATTGTATTTTAGGAAGATGACTGGGCCAGGGTGGGGGATGCTTTGAGAAGGAGTGGAATTAAGCCAAGGAAACCAGTTAGTTCACTGCAGCAATCATCCAGCCAGGAGATTTTGGAGACTTACATTCAACCATTAAGCAAATATTTACTGAGCACCTACTGTGTGCTAGGTCCTGGGGGGGGTACATCAGTGACTAAGAAGCATCCCTGCCCTCATGGAGCATACATTCTAGCAAGAGAGATCGATAAACAAATGGAATAAGTAAAATATATAGTGTTAGATAGTGAGAAATGATAAAAATAAGAAGGGAAGGGGTATAAAGATTGTTGGGGGCAGGTTACAATATTAAAAAGGGTGGCCAGAGAGGGAAGCCTCATCAAAGTGACATTTGAGGACCCAAATGAGCTAACTTTGAATGTGGTTACCAGCAGAGGAAAGGGGTGTGTGTGGCTTGAGAGACATAGGTGGTAGAATCAACAGGACTTAGAGGTAATCAGTAGGATACCAGGAATGAGAAGAAAGAGTTGAAAAGGAGAGATTTTGGGGGCTTCCCTGGTGGTGCAGTGGTTAAGAATCCGCCTGCCAATGCAGGGGACACGGCTTTGAGCCCTGGTCCAGGAAGATCCCACATGCCTCAGAGCAGCTAAGCCCGTGCACCACAACTACTGAGCCTGCGCTACTGAGCCCGCAAGCCACAACTACTGAAGCCCGCGCGCCTAGAGCCCGTGTCCTGCAACAAGAGAAGCCACCAGGATGAGAAGCCTGCGCACCGCAACAAAGAGTAGTTCCCACTCACTGCAACTAGAGAAAGCCCGAGCGTAGCAACGAAGACCCAACGCAGCCAAATATAAATGAATAAATAAGTAAATAAGAAGAGATTTTTGTTAAGGGTGACACAGGGCCACTATTGACCTCTGCACAGGTGGCGCACCACACGATCTGCCCAAATACACATGGCAGCCCTGGGTGTCTGAGGATGGTGATGCTGTTCGGTAAGACCAGAAGACAGTTCAGCCCTTACTTTTCTTCCGATGGTTTTGTGTGGCAGCCTGTCTCTCCAGTTAGGTTGTAAGCTTCTTGAGATGATGCTCAAATCATCCCTTAATACCTCCACGATGGCCCAGCCAAGTCCTCAGCACATTTTAGGTGCTCTTCAGAACCTTGGCCCACCCATTACAAGCGTTGGCCTTGGGGCCTCAGCTCTACTCATTCTGGAGCTCCCGACACTGCCTCCATGGCTGCCTTTCCTAATGGATGCCAGGAGGTTGGCCACTCCAGAGTAGGAAAGCCAGGGGTTCACTGTGCAGGGCCGGATGTGGCCCCCTGGAGGGTTTGGGTTGTGTGCTGAGCAGCAGCCCGTGGCCCTGTGGACTCTTAGGGCCCATCCTGGTGTGTTTATGGGTGTTTCACACTTTCTCCTTTTAATTTCCCTCCTCATTCTTCTATTCCTGGTTGTCCAGGGTCCCTTGGTCACCTATAGGCATTGCCTGGTGACACAGTGAACTGCCCAGAGAGGGCATCTCTTATGCAGGCCGTGGGGCAGCAACTGGGTACTGTTGGCCTCAACCCCCTTTCCCTGCCTCTCTTTCTCAGAGCTCAGCGTGCCTCCTGCTGTGCCCTACCTGGACAAGCCCCCGGGTCCACTCCACTTCTACCGTGACTGGGTCTGCCCCAACAGGCCCTGCATCATCCGAAATGCCCTGCAGCACTGGCCAGCCCTCCAGAAGTGGTCCCTCCCCTACCTCAGGTGGGGGCTGCCCTGGGTGCAGAGTGTGGGCGGTGCCTTGGGGCGTCTGGGCTTGGGCTGAATGTCCATTCCTCTAGAGCCACGGCGGGCTCCGCGGAGGTGAGTGTGGCGGTGACCCCAGATGGTTACGCGGATGCCGTGCGAGGGGACCGGTTTGTGATGCCTGCCGAGCGCCGCCTGCCCCTGAGCTGTGTGCTGGACGTGCTGGAGGGCCGAGCACAACACCCCGGGGTCCTCTACGTGCAGAAGCAGTGCTCCAACCTCCTCACCGAGCTGCCCCAGCTGTTGCCTGATCTGGAGCCCCACGTGCCCTGGGCCTCTGAGGCGCTGGGTGAGTGGAGGTGGGGCCCGGGCAGGGAAGAAGTGGGAAGGTGGGAGCCAGCCCCGCTTGCTGCACCTCTCCCCTTGCTGATGACGGCCCACACTCCTGGCCCCACGGGGTCAGCTCCCTCGGCCTTGACTTCATTTCGATGAACTACTGAAGATGGCTGCCCTTCCTTCTCCAGGAGACAGAGGCCCCTCGCCATGCTCATCCACCTCTGCCCCTTCTCCCTGCCGTTTTCCTGGGGCCCCTCTGCTCCCCGCCCAGGTCCTGGCCCAGCATCACTGTGTGGTGGTAGTTCCCAGCCTGGCCTCTCCTAACTCGCCCTTTTTCCTCTGACCCACAGGAAAGATGCCTGATGCTGTGAACTTCTGGCTGGGGGAGGCAGCTGCAGTGACATCATGTAGGTGTCGGGAATACAAAGGTGGGGAGGAGGTTGTGGGGAGCGAAGGCAAGGCGGAGAGTGGAAGGCTGGCCTGCAGGGAAGTCGGACTGATTGATCTCTAAGATTTCTCCTGGGATTCTGGGGCTTAGGCATAACAGAGGGCCTTCCCCAGCAGCTCAGGTGGGCGAAGGTGCCCGCGGCACTGGACGCGGGGGACCCTGTTTCTTGTAGGTCCCTAGAAAGCACTGAAGGCCAGCTAAGTCAGGGGTAGACTCAGAAGAACCCTGTTTGTGTGAATTCCCCTCCTGGTGTCAAGTCCCTGGCAGGCAGAGATCTGAGATGCCTGAATGCCTGCCAGACTCCTCTCCTTGGCATCCCCCGAGCCTCCTCTGACTTTGTCTGCTCTTCTGTCACACTGTAAGCTGTCTTGGGGTGCAGGGCCCCAAGTGCGAGTGTCTGCCCCCTCCTAACCCTGCCCACTGGGCCCTCTGTGTCGGCAGTGCATAAGGACCACTATGAGAACCTCTACTGTGTGGTCTCGGGAGAGAAACACTTCCTGCTGCATCCACCCAGCGACCGGCCCTTCATCCCCTATGGTAGGGGATGCAGCCTGGAGGGGCCGGGGAGCAGGTGGCCCAAAGTAGAGGGAGGGCAGTGGGTAGCCCTGGGCGGGCTGGACCCCAGGCCTGAGGTGTGGACACAGCGTCTCCGCTGCACTAGGACTCCTGGCCCTCTTGCCCCTGCACCCAGGGAACAAGTGGGAGTGGTGGGCAAGCTCCAGGCCCTTTGAGGGTGCCCATAGCTTTCTCCCTCTGGCTTCAGAGCTGTACACACCGGCAACCTACCAGCTAACCGAAGAGGGCTCATTCAAGATGGTGGATGAAGAGGCCATGGAGAAGGTGTCTGCTTTGTTCCTGGGCCCCGGGAGCGGGGAGGCAAGGAACCTGGGCTCTGAGGAACAGGCACAAAAGAGATGGGGAGGTGGTGCTTTGCTCTGGAGAATCCCTACGTCTGGGCCTCCCGGTGCCAAGCAGGGCAGGGCCCATGGTGTTTACCTCCAGGGACAGAGCTGGAGGGCCTGGGGGCTTTGGGCCTACTCCCTGGAATCTGCTGTGTTCCCAGGTGCCTTGGATCCCACTGGACCCCTTGGCTCCAGATCTGGCCGAGTACCCCAGTTACAGTCAGGCCCAGGCCCTTCACTGCACCGTGCAGACTGGCGAGATGCTCTATCTGCCCGCCCTGTGGTTCCACCACGTCCAGCAGTCCCATGGCTGCATGGCCGGTGAGGGGCTGCCCAGCTCACCGGGGGGGTGTGTGGGGAAGCTTAGATTAGAAGGGGGACCCTCGTGCTCCGGTCTCCATTCTCTCCACAGTGAATTTCTGGTACGACATGGAGTATGACCTCAAGTACAGTTACTTCCAGCTGCTTGACTCCCTCACTAAGGCCTCAGGCCTCAACTGACCGAGCCCTGGTGAACATCGCCAAGGACGACTTACGGAAAAGGCCGTGCCCCTCCTGAGCCAGTCACCTCGAGAGGCAATCTGGAGTCAGAGGTGCTGGCTGCTGGCCCAGCTGGGCTTAGGGTCAGCTTCAGAGGATCGGGAGGACCAGGAGGCGCCAGGCAGGTCTGGGTGTGGTCTCCCAGGCAGCTGGCGCACAGGTGAGGCAGCAGCCTGTTCTGGAAGAGGAGTGGGGTTCAGGTGCGGCACCCTCTCACCAGCGCCGTGACCTTGGGCGAGTTACTGCCTCACAGCCTCAGTGTGCTGTCTGTAAAACAGATAACGATCGTTCCTACTTCATGGCGTGTTGGGGCTGGTATCTGTAAGGATGGCACTGGTCTGGCGCAGAGGAAGCGTTCAATAAAAGGCGGCTATGATTCACGTATGTGCTAAGGCTCCCTCATGGTTGCCTTCTGTGGTCTGGTGAGGGCTGGAAGGTTCAGGTAAACATTTCAGGGTGACCCTGCTTGGGGGTGAGGGCTGGGTCCAGGCCGGGGCCTGAGGAGATCTCTGCAGCCGAGACCTCTGTCCCCGGCCGCTGTCACAGCCTCTCTGGGGCAAGCAGGCCGACCTCAGCCCTGTTGTCACTATGTGGCACGGAGCTCGTTGACGGAGAGCTTGTAAAGCTCTCGCTAGCTTCGCTCTGGCCTTGTTTGCTCTCCACCTTCAGCTCCACGGCAGCTGGTGGGGTCTTGTTCCCTAAGGGTTGCCCTTGTTTCCCTCACAGCAGGCACAGATAGGAGGGGACGGAAACCCCTGTCCCTCGTGGGTCTCTGCACTCGCTGTCCCCACCCCGCCCCCTTGCCCCAACCTGGCGCTGGGGACGGAAGAGCCCCCTTCCCTGGCTGCCACCCAGCACCCAGCTCCAAGGTGGAGGCAGCCCGGCACGTGGCTTTGAAGGGCTGTTTCACAGAACAAGCCACAGCCCTGCCGGCTCACGCTGGGGCCCGGGGCGCTCCCCTCAGGTTGGCCAAGCACTTCCGTGAAGACCGGGCGGTTCTGTCACATTGGCACCAGGAGGCTGTGGAAGGCCCTGGGGCTGGGGACGCGGCTTGCGGGTTTGCTGCCACTCTGGGGCCCACTCCCTGCCTTCCAGACCTCAGCAGCCCCTTCAACCGCAACCCCAGCCAGACCCCCGCGGCCTCTTGCTCAGCCGCTGACGGCAAGCTCTCCTAGGGGCCCCTCCTCGAGGTCCAGGCAGGGAGAGCAGGGCTGTGGGGCCTAGCGGGCGGTGGCTGGAGAGGATGGGTCTGTGGGGGTGCTGAGCCCTCATCACGAGGGTGTCATTGGCTCTGTGTGGGCTTAAGGTGTCTCATCTCCTGGACGGGCGGCTGGTCCAGGAGTGGGTGTGGGGCTTGGGTGGAGCTGAAGCTGTGGGCAGGAACCAGGGAGGAGCTCGAGGCCTCCTGGGACATCCCTGGCTCTCGGTGAGAAAGCTGACAGTCCTCAGTCCTGCAGGTGCTGCCCGCCATTCCTTCCTCCCAAGGACTCTCTGCCTCATGGCTCTGGTAAGACCTGCTAGGGCACTGGTCCCTGCGGGGTCTGGTTAATGCTGTTTCTTGAGGGAGCTATGGGCTTCTCCAGCTGTTTGCCGGCCTTGGACAGGGCCAGGGAGCAGGAGCCAGGGAAAAGGCAGGGTCTTGGGAAGGAGGATCATTCTGTGTTTTTCCTGCCCTAGAAATGGGCTCTAGGCAGAGCTCCCTGGCACCATGGATTTGGGCCCTGAGAACTCAGGCTCCCAGCTGCCGTCCTGGGGCCCCAGAGGAAGTGGCCGCTCCTGTGTTCTTTCTCAGTTGCTTAGGGCATGATGGGTGAGCTTTTCCAGCTTTGCCCCTGGACTCCGTTCCATCAGGGCCCTTCTATCCACACCCCCTTTGCTGCCCAGGGGTCCCCTCTGCCACCCAAGACCAGCCTCAAGACTGCTTAGTAAAGGGGAGCCAGGGTTGTGGGGTGGAAGGAGTAAGGAAGCAGGTAGGTGTGGGAGTGGAGAGCACAAGTCGAGCTAGCCTGCTCCAATCCTGGCCCTGGGTCTTGGGCAAGCAACTACTTAGCCTTTCTGTGCCTCTGTTTCCTTGTGGGGTTGGTCATAATAAGTAGTTCTCATGCATAGGGTGGTTGTATGATTAAATCGAGTTAATCTACGTGAAGCCCTTGGACCAGAACCGGTGCAGCATGTTGTGTAAGTGTAGGCAGGCGTCATCAGGAGATACCACAGCCGCCTTTAGGCTCAGGACTCTGGTGGGTGGAGGACAGGCCTGTGGCTGGGCAGGGCTGGTCCTTTTGGTTCAGGACTAGGCCTCAAGGTGTCACCCCAGCCTCCCCTTTGGGCCCATCAGCCTGTAGTAAGCCTGTTTCTCTCTCTCTCCTCTGCAGGCAAAGGTGCCTGGGACCTGCTTGCTCACCATTCATGTCCTGCAGGCCCGTGACCTGCCCTCCAAGGACCTATGTGAGTGCTGGGCCCAGAGAGGGCAGTGGTTCTGCAGCTGGCTTCAGAGTGGGGCAGGACAGTGGGAAGAGATGCAAGTAGGGCTGGGCGTGCGGCGGGTCCCAGAGAGGGTGCTGAGAGGAGGTAGTGGATGGAACGTCGAGGTCAGGCCTGCACCTCCTGCCTCCCGACCCAACCCCATTCCCTGGGTCTCTAGGTCTCCTGGGGCTGCCTGTGATGGAAGGACGTGGGCTCTGGGCAGCTGGGCTGGGAAGGGCTCTTGGCCAGCACCAGGCGCTCCTTCTTCCTTCCCACAGTGACCCCCTCTGACTGCTACGTGACTCTGTGGCTGCCCTCGGCCTCCAGCCACCAGCTCCAGACGCGCGTGGTCAAGAACAGCAGAAACCCCATCTGGAATCAGAGCTTTCATTTCCGAATCCACACCCAGCTCAAGGTGGGCAGGCATCAGCCTGGCCCTGCTCCCTGACCCACCCCTGTCCCACCCCTTCTTCCTGCAGCCCCCTTACTCTGTTCCCCTTTCAGAACATTGTGCAGTTCAAAGTCTTTGACCAGGACCTTCTGACCAAGGATGACCCTCTGTTGTTGGTGCTGTTTGACGTGGGGACTTTGCGGGCTGGGGAGTCCCGGCGTGAGAGCTTCTCACTGAACCCTCAGGCAAGGCTGTGTGCAGGCAGCGGAGGGCTTCAGCTGTGGGGAGGGGATGCTTTGGAGGGTGGTCAGGTACATGGCTTTCTTCTCCAGTGAGTGGTCCAGGCTTCCCTGGCATCCCAGAGGCCTCTGTCAGCGAGGAGCTACTGTCCACCAAAGAGCGGTCCTGTCCCCGACCCTCTGTCTTGTCCCCTGAGCCAAGGGCAGCTTTCTTGGAGCAGTCCAGGGAAGGTGGACAGTGGCTCTCCTCACCACTGGGACCGCAGCTGCCCAGGTGTCTGGGTTGGGGCCTACACACACATGTACTCCTCACTGTTTCTAACTTGCTTCTTTCTCTCTACAGGGCAAGGAGCAGCTGGAAGTTGAATTTCGGCTGCAGAATCTGTAAGTCGGGCCATGGGGCACTTCCCCGGGTGGGAGTGATTCCTTCTGGGAAGGAGAGAGCCCAGCGCACCCAGAGCTGACACCCTTCTCTGGGAGGCATCAGGGGTGGAGGAGGAAAGCCCAGACCTCCTTGGGGGATGGGAACCTGGATTCTCGGTAAGGGTCACTGGGGGCTCTTTCCAGGACCGACTGTGCTGAGCGCCTCGTCAGTAATGGCATCCTGGTGGTGAGTCTGGAACCCCTCCCTCGTGCCCTGTGCTCACCCTTCTCCCTGGGCCTGAAGCTTGGGCCCACCACGGGGGTCGGGTAGCGCTGTTGCTGGGGGTGGGAGCGGCTGGGATTTTAGTTCCAGAGGCTACAACCCCAAGCAAATGTTTGGTGACTCAGGGCCAAGGTAAAAAGGTGCTGAGGAGCAAGAACCAGGGTGTCGGGAGGGTGGCATCTCCAGCAGGGGAGGGGCTCGAGTCTGAGGGGCTCTCTTAATGACCTAGGCCCGGGAGCTCTCCTGCTTGTGTGTTCGACTGGAGAAGGCTGGGGGCCAGCAGGGTGAGTCCCCGAACCACTGGGATAGCTGCCGTCTCTCAGCCCTTGTCTTCCCCTTTCTAAGGGGACCCTGGAGGGAACCTTGCACTAGCTGTCCCCAGCTCTCAGCCAGGAGCAGGAGTGAGGGGATGAATCCATGCTGGGGCTTTTCCCTTTAGTCCTCAGAGGGGCTGTGGTGGGACCCCATCTCCCAGCCTAGGTCTGAGCCAGACCTCCATCTCAGTGGGGGGGGAGGTGCCCCGTCCCCCAGGCCCCTTAGGCAAGACAGGGGCCTCTGTGGGCTGAGATCCCATTCCGAGCCTCTCTGCCCTGGTTCCTCTTTCCAGGGTCGGAGGGCAGAGTTCAGCTCGTGGTTCCTGGGTCCTGTGAGGGTCCGCAGGAGGCCTCCGTGGGCGCCGGCTCCTTCCGCTTCCATTGGCCGGCCTGCTGGGAGCAGGAGCTGAGTGTTCACCTGCAGGTACTGGGACGTCCCGGGCGCTGAGGCCCACAGAGCCCTCCACCCTGCTTCCCTTGGCACCTCCTGCCAGCCTGTTCCTCTGCTCACCCCGAGCCCCCTCCCCATCACTCCCTGGCAGTGTCAGGCATCCTGGGAAGTGTGGGGTTGACCTCAGCCTCCTGTCCCCCTTCCGGCTACTTCTCTGTCACTCCTGGGGCAATTGGTGAGGCTTTGCTGGAATGGAAGGGTGGAGATTCTTAGGTCCTCTTCATCCTTCCTGCAGGATGAGCCCCAAGAGCAGCTAAAGGTGCCTCTGAGGGCACTGCCCTCTGACCAGGTGGTGAGACGTGTCTTCCCTACATCCCAGGTACTGGTCACCCAGAGGAAGAAAGCCAGATGTGCACGGGTGGGGTGGGCCCAGGCCCCAGGCCTTGAAGGGCTGGCCTGCTTCTCTAGCGGCTTCTGTCCTTGGGCCAGGCCGTGGACAAATGCCAGGCCAGGCTCTGGGGAGAGGGGTCCTCTGAGCATCCCTGTCTTCAGGCCTGAGGCCTGGCCCCTGTGGAGGTGGCTGGGGCCCAAGGGAGCATGGGTCTGTCATGGGACATGGCTTAGGCTGGATTGAAGGAAACGGGGTGTCCCATCTTTGTGACTGGAGGCTTCATGGTTTTCAGGAGCCCCTGATGAAGGTGGAGCTGAAAAAAGAAGAAGGGTGAGAGGCCGGCTGGCACTGGGAAAGGTCACGGGGGACAGCAGCGGGCACTCAGCCTGGAGGAATGAGCAGGCATGGGGCGGCCCCTAGCAGGCTCGGCCACCGTGAATCCTGAGATGCTCAGGGGTTTGCTCCCAGGGTGGGGCCTGAGGTGCTGGAGCCTTGGCAGATGAAGGCTCTTCCTGTTAACTTTTTACATGCATTCCTGCTTCAGTCAGAGGGGTGTGTGTCTAGCCCAGTGCCTGGCACTTGGGAGGCCCTTGATAAATGTTTGGCTGGAAAAGCAGATGGAAGGTGGAACAGTGGTTAGAGGCACAGAGGGGGCAAGGAAACCAAGAGGAGTGCAGTCGCGCCCCTTCGGGGCCTCAGTTAACCCTCAGGAGATGGGAGGAGCCGCCTACACTGGCCCTGCACATGCCTGGGGGGCTAGCTCCCCACCATGAAGAGGCGGGAGCACCATTCCTGTCCCCTTTAGAGTCATTTTTGGGTGAGTGAGGGAGGGAGGCTGAGAGGAGGAAGTGGATCGATGGCGTTGGGTCCCCCCTGGAGCCTCTTCAGTCACCGCTTTCCTGGTCCTGTGAATCCACTGTGCTGCTTCCCCAAGTGTGTCCCCGCCAGGGTCTGGGTTCACCTTCTCCCCCTCACGTCCACACATCACACGTCAATGGGGACACAGGAGCTGGGGCGAGGGTTGGGGAGAGGAGAGGAGAGAAGGGTGGCGGCTGGCTTCCCGGGGCAGGCAGGCTGGCCCCCTTCTCTTTCTCCGATGAGGCCAGGAGCTGCCTCACGGTCCCTTCTTTCCCACCCAGACCGAGAGAGCTGGCAGTGCGGCTGGACTGCGGGCCCTGTGCCGAGGAGCGGGCCTTCCTGAGCAGGAGGAAGCAGGTGGTGGCCAAGGCCCTGAAGCAGGTCCTGCAGCTGGATGGAGACCTGCAGGAGGATGAGGTCTGGGGACTGGGCTGGACTGGGGGGCGTCCTCGGGTTCAGTGCTGGATGCTAGGACTGGTTGTGCCCTAACCAGACTAGAACTGGTGCCGAGCCAGCCTTGGACCCTGCTCTGCTTCCCTCTCCCTTGCTGTTGTCAGGAGCTTGATCACGTCAGATGCAGAGCGGTGCGTGAGGCCTGGGGCATCTCCTAGGGATTCCACCTCTCCTAGAAAGAGGGAGAGAGGTGGCCCTGGGGCTTCAAGAAAGCAATCCCCAGACTTCTTAGGGGCTAGAGGTGAGGAGATGAGGCTTGGAACTTGTCCATTTCTCTTGGAGTTCTGAAAAACCAGACAAGCCTGACCCTTGCAAGGCTACTTCCGACTAGACCTTCCTCAGCAGACCTGACTAGAACTGGTCCCAAGAGCCCTGATCAGATCTTGACTAGCCTTAGCTGTGGGTGAGCTGAGTGGGCACTTGGCTTGCTACCTCTTCCACCTGTGGCTTGGCCTTCCCCTTCCCTAAGGCCTCTCCAAGCCTGGCTGTTCTCTCTTCCAGATCCCAGTGGTAGCTGTTGCGGCCACTGGTGGTGGGACCCGGGCCATGACTTCCCTGTATGGGCAGCTGGCGGGCCTGAAGGAGCTGGGCCTCTTGGACTGCATCTCCTACATCACAGGGGCCTCGGGCTCCACCTGGTGAGTTTGAGTGTAGGAGCCTGGGGGGGGCTAGTTGGGCTGTGATAGGAGGGTGTGGTGGTAAGGCTCTCTCAGACTCCACCGGCCTCTCTGACCAAACTGGAAGGGGTGGGAGAATGCACGTGCCAGGGAGAAAGGTGCTCAAGGGGACGCTGGAAGGTGTCTTCTGGGCCACTGTCCTAGCAGAAGAGAGAGCCCAAGGCATGTGATGGGGGTCCTTGAGTGACAATCCCCCTGGCTTTGGCTTTTCCCAGGGCTTTGGCCAACCTCTATGAGGACCCAGAGTGGTCTCAGAAGGACCTGGCAGGGCCCATCGAGTCACTGAAGACGCAGGTGACCAAGAGCAAGCTGGGCGTGGTGGCCCCCAGCCAGCTGTGGCGGTACCAGCAGGAGCTGGCTGAGCGTGCACACCTGGGCCACCCGCCCTGCTTCACCACCCTGTGGGCCCTCATCAACGAGGCGCTGTTGCATGACGAGGTGTGGGGAGGGGGGCAGCCAAAGCCAGGGCGAGGTCCAGAGATGGGGAGCGGCCCTGGGCCGCAGGGGCTGGGAAAGGCGCCAAGAAGCCCTGGCTTTCTCACCCTACCTTCCCTCAGCCTCACGACCACAAACTCTCAGACCAGCGGGAGGCCCTGAGCCGTGGCCAGAACCCTCTGCCCATCTACTGTGCTCTCAACACCAAAGAACGGAACCTGACTACTTTTGAATTTGGGGGTGAGTAGCTCCAGAACCGTGACCTGCGCTCTCACAGTTGTTGGGGTGACGGGTAGCCAGGCCTGTGTGTGAAGGTGGGTGTTAACACACCCCCTTTTCTGGGCCAGGTCCCGTGCTTTCCAGAGCCTGTCATCCTATCCGAGTCACTCAGGCTTTGGGATGGGGGCAAGGGCCGTGGGTCCCACGCTCAGGGCGCCAGCAGCAAGGCTGAGCCTCCTGGTCACGAGGCTGCCCGACGCGGGGCCCCGTGGTGAGGCTGTGTGGCTCTTCACAGAGTGGTGTGAGTTCTCCCCCTACGAGGTCGGCTTTCCCAAGTACGGCGCCTTCATCCCCTCTGAGCTCTTCGGCTCCGAGTTCTTCATGGGGCGCCTGATAAAGCGGCTTCCTGAGTCCCGCATCTGCTTCCTGGAAGGTGAGCGGGTCTGGGAGGTGGGAGAAGCTAGGGGCCTGGGCGCGGTGGTGGGCTCGACTGTCCCAGCTCCGTCACTGAGACGTTTCCTGGTCCCAGATGGGCTGTGGGGAAGGGTCTGGGTGTGGTGAGGTGGGGGACTGTCTCCCACTCGGATCTCCTCCTCAGGCATCTGGAGCAACGTGTACGCAGCCAGCCTCCAGGACAGCTTGTATTG
Organism: Grampus griseus; assembly: GCF_964374135.1. Lineage (NCBI taxonomy): Eukaryota > Metazoa > Chordata > Mammalia > Artiodactyla > Delphinidae > Grampus > Grampus griseus. The sequence continues at coordinate 85,289,347 of NC_139018.1, forward strand.
GTCCTCCGAGCCCAGCCAGTTCTGGGACCGCTGGGCACAGGCTCAGGCCAGCCTGGGTAGGCGCCCGGGCTCTTCCCCGGGAAGGATGGGAGAGGCAGCCAGTGGGGCTGTACTTGGGGAGCGTGGGGTGGCTCTCTCCTCCATTGTGAGTCCACAGAGGCTGGAATAAAGGGTCCCTGTTTCCCCCGTCCTTGACTGCAGACAAGGAGCAGGTCCCCCTTCTGAATATACAAGAGCCTCCCACAGTGGCCAGCAGGATAGCTGAGTTCTTCACTGACCTTCTGACACGGCGTCCACTTGCCCAGGCCACCCACAATTTCCTCCGTGGCCTCTCTTTCCACAAGGACTATTTCCAGCATCCTCACTTCTCTGCCTGGAAAGGTATTGCTTTTCTCCCCGGCTCCCAGCTCCCCAAACTCTTCCCATGGCCACCTGAGCCTTGGGTCCCTGGTCCAGACATCTGCACTGTCCAATCCCTGGGCCCCAATTCGTTTGAGTTCAGTTCTCTGCCTGGCTTGGAGCGGGAGCCCCTTTTCCTCTCCTTACGTTGGGGTCAGGGCCCACCTGTGGAGCCTTGGGAGTTGAGGTGCTGCTTTGGCAGGAGAGGGCAGGAGCCGGATGGCAGAGCCTCCTTCTGAAGCAGCAAGGAGCTGGCATTAGGCTGGAGGGCTGGTGCCTTTAGCACCCGTGACAGCTGCTCTCCACCCGGTTCCCCCCGCCCACCTTTCCAGCCACCAAACTGGATGGCCTCCCCAGCCAGCTGACACCTGCAGAACCCTTCCTTTGCCTGTTGGATGTTGGCTACTTAGTCAACACCAGCTGCCCACCCCTCCTGCGGCCCACACGGGACGTGGACCTCATCCTGTCGCTGGATTACAACCTCCATGGAGCCTTTCAGGTGGGCATCGGGCAGGCTTGGGGGGGGGGCAATGCCAGGCCTGGCCTCAGCTGGCCCGACATTCCTGACTCTGGAGAGATCCGCTTTGGAGTGCTCAGGAAACACTCAGGGGCCGTGATAGCGACGCTGTGAATGAAAGGCTGTGGATTCTGTGAACTCTCCCCCAGGGGCACTTACTCTGCTCAGGAAGTTGGCGTGATGGGAAGCTGGCAGTGTTTTAAAATGTATTTTATTTTAAACGTACCTGCACCCTGTTTGGTCCTGAACCCCTAGGACTCCTTGCTTTGAGTTTCTGTGCTGGTCCCGGGAAGGATTTTGTCTCCCAGTTGCAGGACCTGGGAGTTGTTAGCAGCCCGGCTCCGTTGACACCAAAGGGGCTGCCATAGAAGGGCTGCCAGGTTTAGAACATTGACCAAGCCTGGCCTGTTGGGTCCACTAGCGTCTGGCTTGGCATCTGGGCGCTCAGTCCCGCATCTTAGCAGACCTCCACGTTCAGTCAGTCCAGCGTGGAGGACACTGGGAGCCCATGGGCCCATCCCGCTGATGCCTCTTCTGCCCACCCTGCAGCAGCTGCAGATCCTGGATCGGTTCTGCCAGGAGCAGGGCATCCCATTCCCGTCCATCTCACCCAGCCCCGAGGAGCAGTGCCAGCCCCGGGAGTGCCACCTCTTCTCGGACCCTGCCCACCCTGACGCCCCTGCTGTGCTGCACTTCCCGCTGGTCAACGCCTCTTTCCGGGAGTACTCAGCCCCAGGTGAGCCACCATCCTCTGGAGCCCTCCTCTATCCTCCACCCAGGTGACCCCAAACCCGCCCTCCATCCCCAGTGAGGTTGCCTCCCATGGCCAGCCTGCACTCTCTCCACAGGGGTCCGGCGGACGGCCGAGGCGCAGGAGGCCGGGGAGGTGAACCTGTCTTCATCCGACTCCCCCTACCACTACATGAAGGTGACTTACAGCCGGGAGGACATGGACAAGCTGCTCCGCCTGACGCATTACAACATCTGCAACAACCAGGAGCAGCTGCTGGAGGCCCTGCGTGAGGCCGTGCGGCGGCGCAGGCAGCGCCGGGCCGAGTGATGCGCGGGAGGATGCCACGCCCCAGCCCCACGGCCTCTGACTTTTTCAGGCTCCCTTCTTGGCCGCCTTGCTGCTCCGGTTGAGTTGGGGTGGAGACCATCATCCCCAAGTTCAGAGCCTCTGGCAGTTTGGACGGCCCAGTTGTGGTCGCCAGCCCTCTGAGGGGCTCACGAAGGTGCCCAGCACCACCCAGACGTGGCACTGAAGCCACCAGCACCCCTGCCATGGACACCCTGGGGTAGGTTGAGGGTTTTAAACAGGGGCTGGGGCCTCGTCTCCATGACGTGGCAGCGGGGGTAAGTGGGGCAGTCTGGGCCAGATTTGTGTACGCACCCAAAACCCCGTGACCTGCGTGTCCTTTCCCTTCTTTGCTACCTTGAGTAGCTGTACAGAGTGAAAGTAGAGCGTTTTACATATTACAGAGGCCCGTACAAACGTGAGGCATTATGGAGATTACTGTCATTGCTTCCGAGAAGGGACAGGTCATCCCACCTCTTGGTTACCCAGGGCAAGGACTGGTTTAGGAAACAAAACCTCTCCCCAGGCACCTTATAGAGCTGGCAAGTCAGCTTGGGCTTCCCCTGAAGAGCAGGCTGTGAGCTCATGGCAGTGTCTACTTCACTCCGGCCCACTCTCTCCAAGCAGAGAGGTGGCCAGTTTAGCCTGTGGGGTGGGTCTTGCTGCTGCAGCCCTGGCCCTGCCCAGGTGACTTGCAGGCAGTGACAGCCAGCACCCCTGTCTTCCTCACCCAGGGACTCAGGCAAAGGGCTGCTTCCTGTCCCATGACTGATTGATAGGGGTGGGCCAGACCTGGGATCAGATGCGCCAAAGACAGACCAGTGCTAACGGCGTGACTTCAGCAAGCTCGGACCTTGGTGGGGCCTGTCTCCTAACCGTCTATTCCAGATGTTGGTCCCAAGGGTCTGATAGCTGGGTCTCCTGGTCCCCTTGAGGGTGTCCTCGCTTGTAGCCCTGAGGTTTGGTGCCACCTGCAGGTTCGCTTCAGGGCCCAGACCTGTTGTTGGGAGAACAGGGAGGTGGAGTGAATTTAGGGCCTAGCTTCCCGCGAATCTTCTCCAAGCACTGGTGCCCCAGGCCTCTACACCTCCTCCTAACATTGATGTGGGGTGTGGCTACTGGGAGGTAGCTGCAGGAGGGACCATGATGTGTGGGGGGGCATGGGAGATGACTGGTTCCCATGATGCACCTCACTACCTCTGTTCCCTGGGCATGTGGCTGGAGGCACAGAGCAGAAGAAATGGCTGCTCTGATGACCTTAGAAGCCACCATGTCCTGGATAAGGCCTGTTGACTCAGCAGCACATCATCTGAATCATAAATTGGAAGCTGTAGGTCCTGCAGGAGTGGATAATTACACCAGACACCACGACTGGCTGCCACCCCTGCTGTGATGTGAGTCCTCAGGCACAAGGCTGTGTGTAGGTCTGTTCTGTGTGTGAACCTCTGTGTGGGTCTTGGGGTCTACGGGTGTGTGTCTGGGTGACATCCTGACTTCCGGGCTCTCTGGGATAGTAAGACTCCTCCCCTTCCCCCCTGCAGCAGGGACCTAGTCCTTGGACTGTGGAAAAGCTGGGAGGATGGAGACAGAGAGTGGGGACAGGAGCAAGGGTGCAGGAGGGGTCTGGCCGCCTTGCAAGCAGTGCTGCATCTTGGAGAGGAAGGACAGGAGAGCAAGGAGGGGGAGAGTGTGTGGGCACCCGGGAGGCTTCCTGGTGTGTGCAAAGGGAAGCCGGGTACACTCACCGTGGGTCTGGCCTGAGCAAGACAGCCGGCGGGAGCCTCGTGCAGTTTCCTCTACGGGAGCCCACGGGCCAAGGGTGGCTGTCGGCGCAGTCGTGTCTCCCTCGGCGAGGAGGGTGGGGGCAGCCGGGGAACCTGGGGGGAAAGGGAGCCTCAGGTCTGGACTCTGTCGTCACTGCTGAGACCGTGACAGGGTGGGGGTGGCCCCACACCTGAGCAGTGTAGTTTGAGTTCCAGGACCTTCCTTGGGCCTAAGAGGGCAGCGTCTGTGCCAGTCATGGGGGCTCAGGACTCCCGCCCACACACCCAGGTGCCCTACCGGCTGGGCCGAGCACCCTCTCAGCAGAGTGCTCAGCCGGGAAGCCCAAGGGTCTGGCTCGGAGCTCTGGGCTCAGACTGGGGGCTGCAGAGCCAAGGAAGAACAGCGGTCAGCCTGGCCCGGGAGTTGGCCATCTGCAGCAGCAGACTCCATGCCTGCTCCTTCCTCCTTGCCGTGGCTTGAAATCCTACCCCCGAGCTGATGGTATTAAGAGGAGGGGCCTTGAGGTGACTTCCTAGTCTCCAGAACTGTGAGAAGTAAGTGTCTGTTGTTCAAGTCCTACCCAGTCTGTGGTATCTTTGTTATAGCGGCCCGAACGGTCTAAGAGGCACCTGCTTCTGGCCACTCTGCACACACCAAGCCTTACCCACGCTGAGAGGCAGCCCAGGCCCAGCACTCGGGGGCAGGTTCCCCCAGTGCATCCGGCCTCCTGGAAGACAATGCCGATGGGCTCAGGGAGGCTTAGCCTGGAGAAACTCAGGTCCCTTTGGGATTCTGGAAGGACAGCCTCAGGGAGATCCCAGAGGAACAGACACAGTGTAAGGAACAGAGCCAGGAACCCAGAGGGACTCCCAGGTGGGGCCCCTAAACGCTCTCTCCACACGGAGCCTGTCAGACCACAATGATGAAAGATTTCTGGTCTAAGGAGTGCTTTCTGTGTATTCCTCCTAGCAGTAGAGCTGGGCTTGGCCACTGTCTATAAGACACCCCAAGGGAGGTGCGTTCAGAGCTGTTTGAAGACTACAAGGTTAGAAAAGGCCTCACTAGCAGAGCAGAGCATGGGGAAGCCCATGAAGATCCTTGAGGGAAAGGCTCAGGGGAGTCAGACTCCAAAGTGGGTGAACAGAACCAGGAGGCTGTCAGGGCATCAAGCCTGGCTCCGCTTCTACTAATTAGCTATGTGATCTCTGGCAAGTTGCTTACCCTCTCTGGGCCTTAAATTGAGAAAAAAACTCCCACTTACCTCTCAGGCACAGAGATAGTAGATGTGAAACTTCCAAGGACGCATCCAGTGCCAGCAGCTTGGGGCCCAGGGAATCAATGCCCCTCGCGCCTGCCCCGTTCCCCAGGCTTCCCCTGGAGCCTGCCTGCCGCGCTGCTCGGGGCTCCATGCCAGCTCTCAGCCTGCCCTTCAGATGGTGCTGCAAACGGTCTCTACCGCAGGCAGCCTGCGGCCCAGTCATGAGCCCAGCTGCCTCCAGTCCCCTCAGCTGCCCTTGGGGGGCTGTGCCTGTCAAGTCAGCGTGTCTCTCCCCCGACATGGCCCTCACCTTAAGGAGAAAGTGTGTTTTCCATCTTGGTGATCCCTTGGTCTCTCACGCTGGGCTTCTGCGAGGTCAAGGGTGGCTGTGGAAGCCGCGTTCTGAGGAGAAACGAGCGGTAGAGTTTACCACGACTGTCTCTGCTCTTCCCTGTGGGTCCTTCTTTGTCCTCTGCCCGCCCACCCCCTGCCCAGTACCTTGGCTGCCATCCGCTCGTCCTGGAGCAGGCTCGGGCAGCTGCCCCCCGAGGCCCCAGGGCAGCCGTCCCTGGGGCTCATGCCGGGCTGTGGAGAGAAGGCGTGAGGCTGCACCAGCCTCGCCAAAGCCTGTGTGTCTCCAGAGGCTCCCAGGGAAAGGACTGGACTGGACCAAGGTGCCCACGGGGAAGAGGGAGCCAGGGGGTAAACTTCCAGGGAACCCAGGAAGAGGAAGATGAGGGGCACACCCCCACTTGGGCGAGGACAGAAGCTGTGAAGTGGCCCCGGGGAGCCAGACTGTCCAGTTGCCGCGGTGGGCACCACAACTCGAGCCCGCCAGGCCCCGCTGCCCTCAGCCCTCAAGTGGCTCTGTGGAGGGCAGCTGCTGTGGAAGCAGTTTCCGGGCACTCCCCTGGCTCCTCCCAGGCAGGAGCTCCTACATAAGCTCCAAAAGTCTCCATGGCAGGGGCACGCTTTGCATCCTGAAAATGCAAGATGGGGCCCACCTCTGGAAGGTGGGCGAGGCATCTAACCCTCCCCAACCTCCTCATCCCTGGTGACCCCCCTGGTCCCTGGTACTGAAGTGCTGGCTCGGGGTGTGGGCTCCCTACCCCGACGGTCCCTGCCGTGCTCTCCAGGGAGACAGTGGTGGCAAAGGGTATGCGAGGCCCGACGGGGACACGTGGCTGCAGCTGTGCTATCTCGGTCAGCTGTGCTCTGGGCCACCAGCTTCCCAAGGGCTCTGCTGGAGGGAGGTCAGCCCGCTGCCACCTCTCCCAGCTTTCAGCTCCTTCACCTGTGGCTTCTGTTCCACCTTCGGGAGGGGAGCCAGGCCAGGGCTCTGGGGGGCTCCATGCCCCAGCCTCTCCTCCCCACGTGCCTCCCACCCAGAGAGCCCCCGTGTCCTCACTGTTCTTCATCTTTTCCTGCTCCAGCTCAGGAGACTTCCCTCATCCCAGTGCACACGGCGCCCTAGCCTACCTGGAGATGTGGGCAACAGGACGTGACAGCCAGCAAGGGAAAGAATAGGGCTTTCCTGAAGGGTCAGATGTGGGCTCAGCGCCTGGAGAGAGCCTGACTCTTGGGCTGAGACCAGGACCGCCCACCCCCATGGGCCCCCAGGCCCCTATCTCCCAGTGCACCCTCATTTCAACCTCCGCTCACCCCTGCCTTCCTCTGCAGTAAGCAAACTTCTCCTCCTGGGCAGCCAGCAGCTTTTCTAAGTCCTGGTGTCTGTGGAGCAGCCACTCCACATCTGACACCGAGCGCTGGGGAGAAGCAAGCCAGGGTGCGGCCCAGCCCTCAGGGGTGCAGAGAGCCATTCCCTCACCCTCTGCAACCTGGCCGGGGGCCCAGGGTGCAGGGGAGCAGCAGGATCTGCCCTTGGCTGTAGCTGCCAGACGGTGCAGCCAGCTAAGGGGCAGGGCCTCGGCTCACCCTGCAGTTGGGGTCCAGCAGGAGGTCTTCCCGGCACGCCAGCCAGGCCTCGGCCCGGTCCAGCCACTGCTGCAGCTTCTGCAGACGCCAGCTCCCCTCACAGCGCTCCCAGTGCAGGGCCCAGGCCTCCCTGAGTGCTCGTGGCCAACCGTCCAGCTCCTGCAGGCACTCTGTCATCTGCGGGGACGGGGCACTGGGGGTGAGATGCTCAGGCAGAGCCACGGGGTGGGGCAGGGCTGGAGCACCCAGCAGAGGTGTCGAGGGAAGACCGTGAGGCCTGGACCCTCCCCGTCTCTGCCCCCCGCTCCTGCTCAGGGTTCCGAGGCCTTGGGTAACCTGGCTGTGTGCCCAGCTCAGCCCAAGACCCATCTCTGTGCTCGTACCTCCAGGGACATGAAGCGGCCATTGTCCACCGGCTGCTGCCCTTCCTGCTGTACATCCTGGGCTTGACGGCAGTGCCCCTTGATTTGTTGCCCCAGCTCCTCCAGCAGCTCCAGGAGCCGCTCGGTCCCAGACACATCCCCAGCCAGCTCCTCTGAGGACACCAGCCCCTGCTTCTCCTGAGCCCATGCTCTGTGGGGCAGGGAGGGGAAGCTGCTGTCAGGGCCAGGAGGGCAGACGGGGGTGGGGGGCAGGGCATGAGCTGCATAGGGAGATGGGGACTATACCCCCCAAAGAGCTGGGGTGACCCCCGCCCTGCAGGGCAGAGCTGAGCCAACAGCCGGGGCAGGATGCCACCTACAGCAGTTCCCGACAGCGTCCGAGGAAGGCGTGGCCCTGGGCAGCCTCCTCCAGCTGCTGACCCCGCTCCTGGACCTTCGCATTCAGGGTGGCCAGGCCTCCTGCACCTCAGCCAGTTGCTTGGCCAGGCCCTCCTGAGCCACAGGGTGTAGCTGGCCCAGCTGGCAGGGCTCCATCTGCACCTGGGCCCCCTCCTTTTCCATCGCTGCCAGTCTCTCCTGCAGCCAGAATCAGGCCTTACCCCCTGGCAACCTGATGCCTCTGCTCCTTTTCAGGGAGCACCCATCCACTCTGAGAAGCCCACCTCCACAGCCCGGGCAGGCAGGGCCTCCCTTCCCACCTCTGGGGTCCCCTTACCCAGGGGAGGAGGTCAGACGGGCAGCCCACGGGGCGTGGACCCTTACCTCCAGGCATCTGTGCTGTTGCTGCAGGGTTTGCACCGGCGCCGGGCTGCGGCCACAGGCATCTCTTGCCACCGGGGCCGCCCTCTCCTGCATCCAGCCCCGGAGCTCGGCTGCTACCTGCTCAAAGCCGCAGACCTCACGGGCCATGGCCAGGTTCTGAGAGAGGAGGGCGGGCCTGCTCCAGCCAGGGTCCTCTCTCCCTGGAGGTGTAACCTTCCGGGCCACTTCCTTTTAAACAAGTAGGTCCATGGGGCTTGGTGACTCGTTCATGACCACCGGGTACAGGAAATGTCCCAGATGTGGCAGCTGCTCTGTGAATGTGTGATGTTACTGATGACGGGGTAGGGCCCTGGGGGATTCTGTGAGGAGAGGGTCTTCAGTGCCCAACTCATGAGAGGGGCAGAGGTGGGGGCTTGGAAGCAGGTGGGAATGAGTCCACAGGAGGGAGGACGTTCTTTTGGGGGCACCTGGCTGAGATGAAGAGGGTCGCCTCAGGAGGCTGCCTGGCCAGGACGCTCAGAGGAGGTATCCCTGGGCTGCAGGCTCTGTCAGGGGCTCGGGGACCTGGACTGCTTTTCTAGAAACTGCCAGCTGTGGCTGAGAGCGAAGGTCATGGAGCAACGCTGGGGATGCCCTCAGCACACATCCACTCAGAGCATTTAGATGAGAAGAGTGAATGGCTGGAGCGGTCTTGCCCAGTTAGCGGGTGTGGTGAAGGACAAGAGACCAACGGGGCCTGTGTCTAATAAACCTGAAGCCTATGTTTGGAGGGGGCTTTGGGGGCGGGGGGGTCAGGAGCTGGCCAGACATGCTTCCTGTTTCTCCCTGGAGGTGTGAGCTGCCAGGGGGAAACCACATCAGTGGAGAGACTCGGAGAGGGCTGGAGGTGGAAGACTGCGACTTTTGATCTGCTTGGCACTGGGAGTTGGAGGCAGCCACCCTGCTCCACACACAGACACACAGACACACAGACACGGTGGGGCTGCCTGTCCCTGGCCCAGGCAGGTTACACAGCTGTCCCAGCCCCTTGGCTGCCCCTGGCTGAGACTGAGGGCACCTACCTGTGTGCGGGTTTTCACTGCCCGGTCCAGTCTCTCCCAAATGGCCTCGATGTGACTCCGCTGCCCTTGAATCTGGGGAGAGCACCTGGGTGCTGCCCATTCCAAGGAGCCTGCCTGCTTCCGCAGGGCCTGCACATTGGCCTGTCCCAGGCTCTGGACTTCCTTTCTGAAAGCATCGAACTTCTCTTCCAGCACCTGCAGGGTGCAGGGCCAGGGAGGTCACTCTGGAGGTGGCGTCCAGCAGCTCTCAAAGCTACTGAAGGGCTCGGCAGAATCTGCCACTCCTGACGTCCCTTGGCCCTGCCTCTAGGACCACGGGGATCCTCCCAGAGCCTCCCACTTCCTGTGTGGCCCCCTCCCCCTTCTCTGCCCTTGTGGGCCACTCAATCTACTCTCCTCCAGGTTCGCTCAGGAGTGACTCACCTTGACGGCCTCCAGGTCCTGCCTGTAGTCCTGGGACTCGGCAGTGGCCACCTTTGCTGGCCAGCCAGGCGTCCAGGAACAGGGCTTCCCGCTCCAGTTGGTGGAGCTGCAGCTGCTCCCGAAGGCCTTGCCCCCTCCCCTCCGCTCTCTGCAACAGCCCTGAGTGGGTGTCCCTCACTGCGAGCATCAGGGCGAGCAACTTGGGGCTGCGGCAGGAAGGACAGTCCGCCTGGAGCCCTTCCTCTCCAGGCTGGACCAGCCTCGTGCCTCTCTAGGGAGAGCCCCTCCCTGCTCCTCCCTATTTGGGCCTGGCTCCAACGCACATTTCTGGGTTCTGCCCGTTCTCGAGGAGGGCTGCTGTCTGCTGCAGCCTCTCGATGCGTGTGCTGAACCCCTCCAGGTCTCTCCTGGTGGCCTCCAGCCACCGCAGAAAGGCCTGCGTGGCCTCGGCACTCTGGCCCATATCCTCAATGTCCCGTTCTTGAACACAGCCCCATTCTTCCAGCCAGGATCCTGCCTCTGGGAGCTGGGGTGGCATAGAGGACAGGTTTCCCTGGGCGATGCCCTCCAGGGCTCCCAACTTTGAGTTCGTGGCCTCGAGATTCAGAGCAGTGAGTGGTTCTCAACTTGGCTGACGGGGATCACCTGAGAGTTTTAACAATTGGCTGTGCCTGGCTCTCACCCCATGAGATTCTGATTTGGTCTGGAAAACAGCTGAGTGTCAGCACGTCTTAAAAGTTCCAGGTGATACTCATGTGAAGCACTGATTGAGAATCATTGGTTTAGAAAAAACAGCAAAACCAAACCAAACCAAACCCAGTGGGCTGTTTCCTGGGAAACATGCTGAAGGAAGATCTTGGGGACAGGAGACAACTTAGTGGAGGTGACAGAAGATGCACAGAGAGCCCGGAGCCCCACCTGGGGGTTACCTTCCAGCCCTGCCTACCCTCTGGGTGTCGTCATGACCAACCCCCACCCTTTCGTGCCCCATCGCACCCCCTCACCTCCATCAGGAACTGCTGGGCCTCCTGAGCCTGCTGCAGCCGCTGTCGCCTCTGCGTAGCCTCTGCCTGCAGGCGGCCCATGGCATCCTCCAGCTGCCGCGCCCGGGCAGCCACGTCGCGGGCAGCAAAGTGCCCAGCCTGCACCAGCTCGCACCCTGTGCCCACCGCTGCCTGGGTCAGAACCTCAGGGCTGCTCATCTCAGTCTCCAGGTTCTGCAGAGTCGGAGGAAGATGGGGGATGCTCCTGGGTGCTCCTCGGGGGACCCAGAGTCACGTCTCAAGCCCGGTGGGATCCCATAGCTGCCCCCAGAGAGAACCCTGCCCCTGTGACCACCAAAGAATCCAGGGAGAAGCTTCAGCCCGAGGCGACTGACGATGGCCCCGCCCCTCCCGCTGGGCCGACACCTGGCACTTCTCCTGCAGGCGCTGCAGGGCGCTGGGGCTCTGGCCACAGTCCCGAGCGGCCGTCAGGGACAGCGTCTCCCGCACCCAGGCCATCTCCTCGTCGGCCTCCTTGAAGGACTGCAGGAGGAGGCTCCGGGCCTCCAGGGCTGTCCTGCGCTCCCGCAGGGGCGCCCGCTGGCTCTCAAACCTGCAGCAGTGGAGGGCGGGCCCGGGGCAGGGGGCACCCTGGTCGTCAGGATCAGGGCCACACTGTGACCTGCACACCAGCTCGCCCGCTCTGTGCCCCTCACCGTGGGCAGGGAGGGCCCCGAGGAGCCGAGCTGGGGGGCAGAGAGGAGGGACGGCTTTACCGCTGAAGCAGCCGCTGGGCCTCTCTTCCACATCTTGGGCCAGGCAGTGGCCTTCCCGGACAAAGGCCTGTGCGTGCCCGGCCTGCCTGTCCAGCTCTTCCTGAGCCCCCAGGAGCTCGTCCAGCCCAGGCTGCTCTGGGCCCCCGATGGGGGCTCTCGGTTTGAGCTCCACGGGCTCCAGCCAGTTCCTCCACACTGTGCCGGAGACGCAGGGCCTGGGGCAGAATGTGAGGTGGGCACGAGAGGGAGAATCTAGAGCTGCACCCAGCCCGCTCCAGGGCCGCACAGCCTCACCTCACGGGCCTCCTGTAGCTTGGCTGCCTTCCTCTGGCAGTTGGCCTGTAGCTCCTCCCAGAGTTCTCTCAGCTCCTGCAGCCGCTCCTGCATGGTCTCTGAGGATGTGAGGCCATCCCGCAGCAGCCTCTGCCCCTCCTAGAGCCACAACATGGCACACACCTCATGGACTCAGGACTGCTGGTGTCAGGGCACTCGTGTTGGCTCCAACCACCAGCCCCACAGCTGCAGAGTCTGTGTGCTAGCTGTGTGATCTTGGGCAAGTTCCTTAACCTCTCTGAGCTCATTTTCCTTATCCATGTAATGGGGATAATAATGGGTATTTTGTTTAAATGAGATCAAACATTTCAAATACTTAGCAGGGTACTTTATATCACAGAGAGGCAGCCTGGGGTCGGGGCCTGCCCTTTGCAGGTGGAAGAGGGTAAATTTAAAAGGTGCTATACTTTGACTCCTACACGAACAGGACTGCTGGCTACATACCCTGACTCTGTCCTCTGATGTCTGTCCAAGAGAGCTGTTAAAACCATCACGCCAAAACACCATCTTTAAAATTCTTGAAAGGCACTATTTTTGGAGGGTGCCCAGGGAAGCCACTGCGTCTTATGGCCCTTTGGTGCTTAGCACGGCATCTGTATGCAGAAAGCACTCGAAGGTCGGCCATCCACGGCTGTGATTCAGAGCCAGCTGCCAGGGCTCTGTGGGGTCACCCCCTGCTCTGGCCTGTAAGCCCATCCCTGGTCCCCAAGACCTCACTGTCTGCAGCCTTTGCTGGTGGTGTACACTCGTGTCCTGCGCCTGGAGAATCTGCGGCCGCCGCAACTGTGCCTGCCTCCCGGCTGGGTCCTGCCAGCCCTCTTCCAGGACCACCAGGTTCTTCTCCCTCAGCCATGCGGCCACCTGGGCACACCGGGAGGAACAGGCCCTGCTACCTAGGGCTCTCCTTTCCCCTAACCTCTGGGCTGCCCCGAGGAAGAGTGGCTTGTCCCGGGGGCAGCCCCTTCTCTCACCACAACCACTCCCCACGCCGGCCAACCTCGTAGGAACCGTGCAGGAAAGGCTGCAGCTGCCCGAGCTCCTCCAGCTGGTGGCGACAGGTCCTGGCTTGCTCCAGCAGTGCCTCTTTCCTGCTGGAAGGAGGGTGTCAGGGGCCTCAGGTCTGCTCACTGGGACCTGGAGCTGTTATGGGTGTGTGTGTGTGTGCACACGCATGCACACACATGTGCACAGGTGTGCCCTTCCAGCCCAGGACAGCCTTTCTTGTGTATCAATATACCCTGAGTCTGTCTCCTCCTGCTGGGGCTGCCAAAGGGTGTGGAGGGCAGAGGAGATGCAGAGAGTCTTGATGGAATGAAAACAGCCCCCTAGAGGATGCCAGAACCCTGAGAGGGAGGGGGTCAAGACGGCACTGTCCTGGGGGACAGCCGGGCCTGCCAGGAACCACCTAAGGGGACTGGGGGGGGCAGGGAGTGTTGACAGAGACCAGCAAACCAACATTTTCCATCTGTTAATCAAAGACCTCGGGTACCCAGGTGGGGTCCACCTGCAGGGAAGAGGAGGGCATGGCCGCCAGGGCACCAGCCCAGGAGCCACAAACACAGTGGGCCCTGGTGGGCTCTCTGGGAAGGACAGAGACCCCCACCAATCTGGAATCCAGCTTTTGGCCAAATCTGCCTTGATCTAAACGTCTGAGGGGCTGGACGAGGCAGCTGAACCAGATGGGCTTTTATGTGGAAAAAAGGCAGAGACTGGAGTCTCATAGCTGTGCCGGCTTCAGTTAAATGAGCGTAAGACATATGCCAACCCCCCTGAGTGCCAGGCGCCACACCGGGACATCAGGGATTCCTTCCTCATCCTGACCACAACCCTAAGGGGCAGGTATCTTTATCCCCTCACTGTAGACATGAGACTCTGAGGAATCTGCCCCAAGTCCCGCTGTGAGAGGGCAGCGCAGAAACTCAGTGCCGTCCGGCTAACTGCTGTGCTCTGGTATTGCCATTTCGTGAGGTCATCTCTCTTTTAGTTTCTTAAGCATGTGCTTCTTTTTAAAAGTCCCCTTTATCTCAGCTGAGTGACGATGTGCTGTCTGACTCCATAACAGGTTGACACACTGCAGGGTCAGGAGCGCTGGGGCCCTGGCATCTGAACTCAGCCCCTGGAAAAGCCCGGTGAGCCCAGGCTAAGGGATACAAGGAAAAGGGAAGAGCCTGATGCCTGTGCCAGCCCACCCACGGCTCCCGCAGCCAGAGCCAGAGGTACCTCAGGAGCATGGCCCGGCACCGGCCCAGGGCACCCTGGGCCTCGGGCTGTCCACCCTGGTGCAGGCTGCGGGTGGAGGCTTCCAGCGCGCTGATCTCCACCTGTGCCTCCAGGTCTCGCTCATGCATCTTCTGCTTCCACAGCACTGTTTCCATGTCAAGCAAGGAGGCCTGGGAAGCGATACTGTCTACAGGGATGCCCCCTCCCAGTCCCAAGCTATCTACTTTCCTACCAGACACATCCCCCCAATCCCTCAAGGCTGTATCTGGCTTTAGGGCAGCGATTCTCAACCAGGAAAGGCATGGGGGATAAGGGTCAAGTGTTAGAATTTCCAGGGCAGGTGGAGCTCCTCCACATAACAGGGACACCCTCTCCTCTGCACTCCCAGTAAGGCTACGTCAGCACAGGAAATGGCCCCGGATCATCCTCTGAGGACCCCCATGAGTCAGGCTTGCCTGCCACAGGGGTTGGGACAGTTGCGGGAAAAGCAAACCTCTGGGTGTAAGGAAGTGAGGGGGGCAGAGGAGAGAAGGGTGTTGGGAAAAGGAGGCAAGAATGCGTCAGGGGCCACAGGCTCACCCTCTGAGCTCCCACAGAGGGCCCAGCCCCAGATGCATAAGAACTGCCAGCGATGGACGGGTAAGCCACCGCTCAGTGACCGACGTGCTTGAGGGTCGGAGATGCCCTTGGCCTTGGGAGCTCTGGCAGCACTGGCTGGTTTGATCTCTAATGCTGCCCTGGCAAACACTCCCTCACTCCTGCTGGGCACCTACCCTGAGACGCTCACTGGCTGGGCAGGCTTCCAGGCTGCAGAAACTTTCCAACTTTCCACCTGCTCCACAGAGCTCAGAGCCAGCTGTTGAGAAAGGAAAAGGCAAGAGGAAGTGAGCAGAGGGTCCAGTCACTGCAGGTGGAGTGACCCTGGTGGTGGCCCAGTGGGAAACCAGGGACCTGGGGCCTGGCTCAACGAAGGAGTCCACAGCAGGCAAGACTTGCCGTGGGTGAGCTGAGTGGCAGGCGGTGGGTGGTGGTGGGAAAAGCCCCTGGCACGGCAGCCTCTCTGGCTTTGGCTCTGACGAGGGGCAGTGGGTTTAGAACAGGTCCCAGGGGCGGGGGCAGGATGGAGGCTGCTACCTGTAGCTCCTAGGCCTGATGCAGCTGGACCTGGTGCTCCTGCCAGGCCCCTTCCAGGCTGTTCAGCTCCTGGTCTAAACCAGCCGGGGCCTGGCAGATGTTGGGGGTGGATGGGTGCCCGGCGGCAAGCAGTCATTGCCCAGTGCTTTGGGCCAGGCTGATGCTGTCTGTTCAGGCATCCAGCTCGGCCTGTAAGAGGACTGGGCTCAGATCCCAGAGGCTGAGGCTTCCTGAGTGGGAGGGAAGAGGCCCAGTGGGAGGGCAGAGAGGTGGGGAAGACCACTGAGGGGATTAGAGGGAAGAGGAGAAAGGCAGAGGTAGCCGATGCAGAAAGAACCCAAGAGAAAAGTGGGATCACAGTAAGGGGGAGGCCAGCGAGGAGGCGAGATCCCAAGAAGGGCCTCAGGGTCTGGGCCACTCACCTTGCGATCCCGGCGTTCCTCCAACATGCTCTGGACATCCGCGAGGCTGCTGGGGGTGCTCTGGGCGTCCATCTCAGCTCGCAGCCTCTGGGCCCAGATCAGCAATTCCTGCAGCGTTGCCTGCCGCTTCTGAGCTTGGAGCAAGGCATCCAGCGACTCCTTCCTGCCACAGGGTTCATCAGCTAGTCCTAGGGCCTCTGAGCCCCCTTCCCCCGCCAGTGCCTTCTGTCCCTGAATCCCCTCAGCCAAAGAAGGGCCCACGGGCTGGGAATTAACAGGGTGGCGATACAGATGGTTATTAGAAGGATGGAGAAAGACTCTTAGGGAAGGGTGGGGATTGAGACGCTGCAGGGGATGGCTCAGCGAGAGCAGTGAGGGAAAGAGGCCTGGGGGTTTGTACCGCTTCTGGGCCCCACTCTGGAGCTGCCACCAGCGGCCCATCATCGCCTGCTGCTTGCGGCAAGGGTGTGGGCGGCCTCAGGGCTTCTCTGGCAGAAGCGGCCTACCTCATGCTCTACAGGCTGTGAGGGAAGCCAGGGTTAGCGGCTGGGGCAAGGAGGCAGGTGGTGCTCAGGGGAGCCCAGCCTGTGGTTGTACAGCTCAGTGGACCTGGCTGGCCCTCGGTCCCAAGCACGTCCCCGCCCCGCCGCGTGCCTGCCCAGGGTCCCATGAAGGAGGTGCCCTGGGCCTGGGGCCACCTCCACACCCAGCTGCACACCTCCACCTGGGCCTGGACGAGGCCTATTTCCTGCTCCAACTCCTTGTGTTTCCGCCTCAGCCTCTGCATGCTCTCCAGATCTTTCCCACAGTCCAGGGCCTGGACCAGGGTGGCCTGGGGAGGAAGGGGGCGTTATTATCAGCCTTTTCTCCAGCTCCTCCCTCACTGCAGAGGGGTCGCTGGCCACAGGGTTTCTGTGTGGGAAGCAAGCACCCAGCCTGATTCCCTTCCCAGGGCCCTCCGCGGGCTGGAGCAGGCCGCTGGCCCTGACCACAGGTCTCTTCCTTCTGTGAGGGAGGAAGGTTCCCAGGAGAGACTTGGGGCTGGAGTTTCGCTGGCGGTAGGAACCTTCACGGGTGTGCTGCTTCCACATGCATGGTCTCACTTGACCCTCGCTCCTTTGCAGGGAACTGAGATGGGCTGGCCTGGGTGAGGCAGGAACCAGAGGGCCAGTAAGAACAGAGCCCTCTGCATGCTCAGAACAGGGCGCACGTGCTTCACAGGGGGCTTCTCAGGCCACGCATAACTTCCCCACTCCCACCTCTGCCAGCGTCTAGGCCAGGTTTCTCTGTGGCTGCTGACACGATCCCGGGGCAAACCTACTGCGGGTTCTGGCCTTGCTCGGGGACAACAGAGGAAACAGTGGGGAGCGGGATGCTCTGGCCTCTAGACTCACAGTGCTTCTGGGAGAGAAAGGCGGCAGGTGGGCCAGCCTCCTAGAAGCAAATGGGGGCTTCTAGGTCCGCAGTTGACCCCAAGAATGGCTGGCAGACCCTCGGATGGCCCCCTGATGGGACCTGCCTACAGGTACCCAGCTGAAGAGGAGAGGCGGGTGAGGGGGGGGACGCACTGGCTCCCTGGCTGCATCAGCAGTTCCACTGCTTACCTTCTCCCCGATCTGCTGAGTGAGGTCATCCAGCTTTTGGGACAACGTGTGTATCTCCAGGGCCCCTTCAAGCTGCCGCTGGTAGCAGAGCAGGTTGCCATGGAAACTGTTCCACCTGACGGAGAGGGTGTAAGGCTGAGGCTGAGGTGACCCTCCAGCTCCCTCTCCCAGCCCCACTGCTTCCGGCTCTGGGACTGGCCTGTTGTTGAGCTGCTGTCACCGTTGGCAGGTGGTGTTGAGTTGCTCAGGGTCCTGGTTCTTGGACTGCAGGGACAAGTCATTGACGCTCCTGATGTAGGCATCACCCACCGTGTCCTGTGGAGGTGCAGGGGGAGGGCATCTGTGGCACCTGCTCCGAGCCCCTTCTTTGCACTGCACCAATACTCGGAGAATGTGCTCGGGCCTGAGAGAGCTCGAGGGACTGCACGTTTGCGGAGTGGAGGCAGCTGCTTCCTCTGCCGTGGCCATCCCATCCCATGCCAGGTGCCCTGAGCAAGATGCACCTGGGGTCTGTAGCCCAGGGTCGTCTCTAAGACTAGGAAATCTGCTCCCCAGGTCGGGACCAGGCAGGAGCGGGAGGGCAGGCACGCACTGATGAACAGAAGCTTTTAAAGTTAAAATGCAGCTTCTCAGGATAAGAAAAGCAAAGTAAGGGGTTGAATGAAACGGTGAGTGCCAGCCTCCTTAGGTTTGGGTGTCCCTGTCCCTGGGAGTCACTGGGCTGAGGCTGCCACAGCTTAGACACTGGGTGGGGTTCACGGCTACACGGGGCTGGGGCCCTTGACAGTGGATGGACTGCAGGCGTCCTGCCCCAGTAAAAGTGCCTTGCACTGGTCTACATTTCCAAAGCGCTTCCCAATAGGTGTCTCACAGGTGCGCAGGGAAGGGGGTTTCTCTCTTTTATAGAAGCTGGAGCAGAGCTCAGAGACTAACCTGGTGAATTTATGGCAGAGCCAGGACTCAAACCCAACTCCTCAAGTCTATCTAACTAACACTCTTTCTCCTACAGCATCTGGCACAGTGGCTGTGAAATTCCACCATTAGTAAAGGCCATCTTAGATTGGAGCACTGCAGCCTTCTAAAAAAGTCATATACTTACTTCAGGGGGTGCAGTTAGCATGTCTGGGCTCTTAATACATGATTGTGAATGCACTTGGCCAATGTCTTTCCTCTATACCGCATAAGGGAAACTGATTTTGGTGTGTGTATGAGTAGCGGCTGGGGAGGAGATGCTGAATGAGAGTTCTGAGCAACTGCAGTTTATTGATCATCTACTACACCCAGGCACACATGCATTCTTGTTCTTTTAAATTTTGAAATAATCATAGATGCACAGGAAATTGCACAAGTGTATAATGAAGGCCCGTGTACCCTTCCCCCAGCTTCCCCTGATGGTAACATCTTACATAACTCTAGTGCCATATGAAAACCAGGACACTGACTTTGGTGTAACTGTTAACTAGACCACAGACTTTATTCAGAGTTCAGCAGCTTTTACATGCATGCACCTGTGTGTGTGTGGGAAGGTATAGCTCTAGGCAGTTTTATCACATGTATAGATTCCTGTAACCACCACCACACGTATATGCTCTCTTACCTATGAGGTAAGCGGTATCCCCATTTTAAAGATGAAGAAACTAAGGCTTGGTGAGGTGAGGGAGGCTCCCCCTGCCTCAGACCTTTCCCCTTGGCCATCCTGGTGTCCTCACTTTGGGGCAGGGTGTGGGCTGAGGGCCTGGCTGTTACCTTGGCAACAGAGGTCATGATCTCCTCATGGGCCTGGACCTCAGCCTCGAAGGCCTGGGGTTTCGGCATGTGCCTCAACTTATCTTTCAGGTCCCCAGGAGGGACTGGTTCTTTCAGCTGCTGGAGTCACTCCTGGATCCAGTCCTCGGCCTGGTGGCGTGGGGGGGACATGAATCTCATGATGCTGATGCTGCCTCGGTCCACAGAAACGTCCCACACGCCTGCGCTCAGCTGTGCCCAGGTAGCTGGCTTCTGACCCAAGGGTGGGGCTGGGCAGTGCCTGGTAAATAAGATCCAATGGTCTGAGCCCAGGAAGACAGCCCCAGGCCCAGATGGCCCCTCAGCCACACAAAGGGGCTGGCCAGGGAGCTTGGGTGGGACCTCATTTTGGAGGTGAGGCTCGCCTGCCCCGGAGCCCTGGACTTCTCTGCTCCCTCCCAATGCCTCTCTTTGCCCTGGCTCTGTGAGAGCTTAGGAAGCAGCGGGGTCTCCACGTACAGGGTCTTCAAATCAAATGTCTGGTCTCCAGCATGGCCTCTGGGAAAGCCATTTAACTCTCCAAACTTTAGTATCCTCATCACAGGGCTGTGGTGAGGCCTGAATGAGCCCGTGAAGGTGGACGTCATCTGTAAACTGGGAAATGTGGCCCAAGTGGAAGGTACTGGGCTGGAGAGGCCCTCTGACCTGGAAGGCGGCCCTGATGAGGGCTGTCATCAGCAGGGAGGCGTGCAGGGTGTGTCCCCGGCTCTCCGCCAGCTCCTCCACCCGAGCTCGGCGCTCTAGCAAGCTGCAGAGCAGGTCCTGCGCCCTGGGGCCCCCGAGCATCTTCACCTGCTCACACAGAGCCGCCTCCAGTGGGCGGGGTGGGGCTGGGGGGAACTCAGCTCTCGACTCCTCATTCGGGGGAGCCCCGCCTTCAGCCCTGCATGGCCCAAGGCTGGCCGGTCCTCCCAGCAAGCCAGAACCAGCCCCCAGCTCTCCCCCCACGGCCCCTGCTCCGCTGCCCTGTGACTACCCGATCTGGAGCCATGTGGCCCCTGTGTCTCTGCAGTGTGGCCCACCCCATCCCAGGCCCTCCTGAGCTACACGTCCTACTCTGCTCAGTCAGCCCCAGCCAGGCACCCCTAGCCCCCCAGGCCACCCCCGAACATCAGCATTGCTTGTGGGTACACACCGAGCACCCCACTTTGACCACGCCCAGATCCCCCAAACGCATTACCTTCTCGTCCTGGGCAGTCAGCACCTTCTGGAATGTCTCATGCTTGCGAATCAACTGCTCCACCTGTTCCACGGAGCTCCCCAGGGCACTGGTTCTCCGGAAGACCTGGCTCAGCCCACGGAAAAGTCAAAGGGGCCATCAGGGACTGTCCAACCAGCCCCCCACCCCCATTTGCAGCCGTCTGGGTCGAGGCAGTGCACAGCCTCTGGGCTCCACATCGGGGAAAGGGCCAGAGCCCCAGGAAGCAAGAGAGCAGGTCGGGGAGAGGGCAGAGGGGAGAAGAGGGCGTGCTAGGAGGCTATGGGGTGAGGGCACCTGCCTCCCGGGCTGTGAGAGTCTCGTCCAGGCGGCCACGCTTTCTGAGGAAGAGCTGCTCCCGGTGCATGGCCTGCAGCCTCTCCTGTTTCTGCTCCCAGGACTGGAACACCTGCTGCTGCTTGTCCTGCAGGACTTGCAGCCCTTCCTGGACCTGGGCATGAGCGTGTGGAGAGCCTGCACTCGGGAGAGCCGCATGGACCAGATGGAAGCGGGTTCCAAGGGCAGCCTCTGAGGAGAGGCCGGCATGGCGCAGTGGGGTAGGGGTACAGTGATCAGGCACAGGCTCAGGTGGGGTAGGCTGGGGGGGGCACCAGGAAAGGGGGGCCCACCTCCGTGATGGATGTCCCTGCAGCCAAAAGTGCCTGCTGGCCCACCGGGGCAGCCTGCTGGTGCAGCTCCTTCTGGGCCTCCAGCACTGCCCGAAGCTATTGGTGGGCGCTGAGCTTCAGCAGGCCACTGCCGGGATCCTGGGAGATCTCCTCCACCGGCAGCTGCTGTCACACACAGGCGCCCAGGAGATGCAGTCCCACACCTGGATCCCAAGGAGACGGAGGGATGGAGCTGGGTGAGGGCTGGGCTGGGCGGCAGAGAACCAGCCTCGGAGGCACAAGCGCAGCCGGCCTGGATCCACTCACACACTGAAGCGGCCCCGAGCTGTCACAGCTCAGAGCCCAGGTGAGGTTCACGAGGCCTGCGGTCACCTCGTTGCTCCGCTGCTGTCCAACCCAATGCCCCCAGGGCTACTAAACTTCCACAGGCGCCAGACCAGCCTCCTCCTTGCCCTGCCCGTGACTTCTCTCCACCCTAGCCTTCCCCTTGCCCCTCCTGCTTAGAAGTTCTTCTCCTTCCTTCCATCCCTTCCAAGCTCATGTGTTCATCAAGGGCCAAGGCCTTCTTCGCCTTGTGAAGCCTTCCCTGCCCCCCTGCCCCCCGCCATCTCACTGCGTGCCTTGTCCTCTGAATCTCCAGTTTAATACTTACAAACGCTCTTCTGTTGATTTGTGGACAAACACATGGTAAAGCTGGAGCGGCCTTGGATCCCTGTCCCGACACCTCGTTGCACAGATGAAGAAGGGTGAATTGCACATCGTGTGTGAGGGAGTTTTGTAACCTCCAGACGCTCACACACAGGGGGTAACAAGCTAGGGGTAAGTGCCTTGCTCGAGCCCACACTGCTAGAAAGTGGCAGAGTTGGGTTTCTAAACTCAAGCCTTTTTGCTGTGTCATAGTTTGGGTCTCCCTGTCTATCAGGCACCGGGATAAGGGGACTCCTAGGACACCCATAGCCAGGGCCCACTGTCCCAATCTGACTCTCTGGGGTATTAGGCTCATCCCCCCCAGCTAGATAGGCTCCCTGACAGCAGTGATTCCATCTTTCACAGGCTCTATATCACCTTCTCTCCCCACTCACAGCTCCTAGCAGAGAGCTAAACACAGATGTTGAAAAGATGCCGGCTGATCCAGAGGACATGTCTAGGACATGCAGATCTCCAGTTCTGGGCTTTCCTGGGCTGTTTCTCCTCCTGAGCTCTGGCTGGGACCCCTGCCTCCTAACTGCACTGTCACTCACCTGGGCTGGTGTTGACCCAAACCTGAGGAGTCACCGCTGCATCCCCCGCGCTCAGCCCTCTGCCTGGCCAGACGGACACCTGCACATGCCCAGTGCTCTTCCTCCTCGTGTCCCCACTCGTCTTCCCTCCAGGGTTGGAGGGTCTCATTAGTGCATGCACACTCACGGTACAACACACACACGCACACAGAGCCCGGGGAGGGAGGAGCCCTCACCGCTGCATGGAAGCGGGCCAGGAGCCATGCCCGCTCCAGCTGGGCCCGGCGTTGCTCCACGTGCAGCTTCAGGGCCTCCCAAGCCTGCACCAGGGCCCGCTGCCTCTGCTGCACCGCTTGGGCCTGAGGCCTGGGCCCCAGCTTCTGCACCGTTCCTCCAGTCTCCAGCAGCTCCTGCAGCTGGGGGCAGGGTAGTGATAGGGAGAAAAGGGTCACGTCCTCCTAGAGGCTGAAGGACCTACCTATCCCACGGCTCCCTCCTGGGGTCCTGCCCTCCATGCACAATGGGCCTGACTGGTGGCCCGAGAGCGGGGAAAAGCTAGAGAGAAGATGGGCAGGCCTGCGGGGGAGAGGCAGCCAGACCTGGGCTCATCTGCTGCTCAGTGCCCACGAGTTCACGCTCCAGCCCCTCGTGTCTCCTCAGCTGGGCCCCCAGCCCACACAGGTCCCAGGCCACACCACAGGGGAGGCTGTGGCTTTCTCCCAAGGAAAGGAGATGGCCAAGGGGATCAGGACTGGAGGGTGGGGCGCTGATCCACTTCTAGAAAGAAGCCCCTTCCTCCTCCTGGGCTCACACCTGGACCTGGGTGAGGGCTTCCAACAGATCTCTGTGAACTTTGAGGGTGATCTCAGCATCTCGGAGCAGGCAGCCGTGGGCCTGGGTCAGCGCCCACAGCTCCAACCAGGCAGCCCTGCGCACAGGCGTGCGGGAGACGGGCAGCAGATCAGCTATTCACCTAGCACCTCGTTCCGCCCCCTTTGCTAGGCTGGTCAGCTCTCCTGCTCTCTGGGCTGCATCCAGGACTGGCCCAAATCTCCCCTTCTTAACCCCCTCTCCTGTCTGGCCCTGGCCCTGGAGCCTCTCTTTCTAGCTTTGCTTTGAATTCAGTCTTTTGCTGTTGTCACGCTCAGCACTTAACTGATTCCTGTGCTCTTTGATACTCCTTACATCTTGTGCCTTTGAGTCTCAATAAGTCAATCAGATTCTAATCGTTCCTCTCCATTCCTCATTCACTCAGTAAACTCTCCCTGAGCTCCTAAGGCTAGGTCAGGCTCCGCGCTAGGGGTTATGAACGAGGATGACCTTGCCTCAAAGCTCACAGGTTGGGGGAGGATCCAAACCCGCCAGTGGGCAGCTAGGCAGTGTTCCTACAGCCCCTCCTCCAAGTCCCGGGAGCCAGAGGTTTGGAAAAGTGTCCCTGGGGGTCTGGGCAGGACTCTCTGACCTGCACCCATGGCGGTCTCGGCTTCCCTGGAACCTTCCCTGTTTCCCGACACCTCAGGTGCAGACAGAGCCAGCGTGGCCCCGGGACCACGTGCCCTCTCACAATCCAGGACCTGCCTGCCCAGCACCCTCCCCCAAACCCATGCCCTGGGTCCGCTGGGCACTCACTGCAGATCCTGCTGCATCTGACGGGCCTTGAGGGGCAGCGCTGTGCCCACATTCTAGCAGGCTCTCTGCCAGCTGCTGGCGGGTTGCCACCTGTTGGCCCCCCATCTCTACTTGGTGCTGAAACTTTGCAAACTTGGTGCAGAAGCGCTGAGGGGAGAGGGGAGTAGGTGACAGAGTGGCCCCTAGCTGGCGAGACAGCAAGCAGCCTGGGGAGTGAGGCACCTCAGTGACATCTGGACCGTGGGGGGTTGGATGGCCACAGGGCCTGCCCACTCTACCCAGAGGGCCTGCCCTCAGCCAGGGCTCCTGACCCAGGGCCCCCTTCTCCACACAGCCTGGCCAGGCCCCTGCCCGCAGTGTTCTGCCTTGGGTCTTCCTCCCTACCCCCGGCCTCTTCTCACCAGAACGTCCTCCTCCCCAAGGCTCTCTCCTCCCCTGACTGCCTGCTTCTGGCTGGCCAGCCAGCCCTGCAGGTCCTCGGCCTCCCTCATGAACTCGTGCATCTTCAGGGTCCCCTCCAGCTCCCGGTCCCCGTGGGGATAGCCCGTGGTTCCCCAGAAGTTAGCTGCCCACCCCCCTGGGGACAGCTGGCCCAGCCAAAGCAGGTGACCTGAAGGAGGAGGTTATTCATGGTCTCTGCCCAAGCCTGAGGCTCTGGATTCAGGGAGGAGTAAACATAAGAAGGCCAGGAGAGGGCAGGTGAGGGTGTGGATGTGGGGAAGAGATGGGGAGCTAGGAGCTGGGGGTCCAAGTTCCTGCCCACTGGGCCCTCACTGAGGAATTTACAGAAAGAGGGGAGCAACACACAGCAAGGAACCATCTGCCATCTCTGTGGGCCTGGGGTCACGGGCTCCTTCCAACTCGGGGTTATGGTATGGACACAGCCAACCATGGCTAGACCCCCTAAACCTGGGGAGGGGTACAGCGCCCCTCACCGTGTGGCTGCCAACTCCTGCAGTGCCCGCAGCCCCTCCCGGAGCCTCTCCTGCACCACACCCAGCTGCATAGGGGCCTCGGGGCCAGTGAGGGTTTGGGCCCTCTGGTCAAGCTCCTCCATGGAGCTCCAAGAAGAGCCAGTTCCTGTTGCAGGGCCCGTCAGCACGCAAAGCTCAGACTGGGTGACTCACTCATCTATTCTCTACCCAGGGGGAGGAGAAGAAGCAAGAAGAGACGGCAGAGAAATCCTGAGGCCACAGGAGTGTGGACCACTACAGAGATGAAAGAAGGGGGATGGGCTCTTCGAAGGGGTGGTGCCTGAAGAAGGGGTGGGGAACTGGGGGTGAGCAGGGGGCCCTGCAGGATTTGGGTGGGGGTGGGGAAGGGGCTGGACAGTCTTCAGGAAGAAAGAGCAGGGCTCTGTGCCTCCGAGAAGCAGGATGTGCACTTTGGGCGTGTGACAGACCCCTTCCTTGTGGTCCATCATCACCCCAGTCCAGACCATGTAGGAGATACTCAGGACACCTTACCTAGTGCTTCTTGATGAGCCTGACCGTGGCTGTCTTGTCCCCGCCACAGTCCTGACTGCTCACCAGAGGCCACTTCTCCTCCACCCAGTCCTCCAGCTCTGATATGTCCAGGAAATACTATCAAGAATGGTGCCAACTCATCTTGACGATCTCAGATGCATCCCTCCATCACCCCTTGGGGACATCACGCCACTGCTCTCCAGCAGGCAGCAAAAAGAGGCTTCTTTGCCCATGGGGACCCAGCAGCTCCGGGCCCAGAGTTCTCACCACTGACCCAGCTCCCTGAGAGTTCCAGGTCCCGCCCACAGACCTCACTCGCAGAGGCTGCCCGACTTTGGCTACTTCCCCTGACCCCATGCCCTCTGCATCCTACCGCGCCTCACAGGCCTACTCCAGCTCCGCCCAGCGGCCTTCCAGCTTCTGGCACTGTTCCACGATGTGCTGGGCCTGGGGGCGCCCTGAGGCTGCAAGGCTGCAGCCGGAACCCAGCACCCTTCGCACCTGTCCCTGGTGGGCTTTCACCTCTGCGCGGAGCTCCTGCCACAGAACAGCATGAGGGGCTGTCAAATCTGGGCTTCCCTTAGCCATGGGGTGCCTAGAACAGAGCCGTGGATGCGGCTCCAGGGTTCAGTCATGGCAAAACTTGCTGGCAGAGAAAGGCTGGGGGCAATTAGGCACCGCTGAGTAGCGGTGGAGGGCGTCTAGGGTCTGGGAATGGGACATCAGGGATCCTGGGAGAAAATGAGGACCATACCTCGTGCTTGCGGAGAAGACTGTGGGCAACATTCAAGTATTTCTCGGAGCCAGCGCTGGGTGCAGGCATGTGTTCTGCCACCCAAGTGAGCTCCATGTCGCTCAGGTGGTGGAACTGGTACAGCTCAACGGAGGCCTGCAGCTGCAGTCGCCGGGCAGCCAGACATCCCTGAAGGGACTCGAACCTGGGTGGAGGGAGCAGATGGGGGATGCTGGGGACAGGTGAGGGGTAACGCTCAGTCCTTTTCTTGGCCCAGCCAGGGACCTATGAAGAAAGAGATTGGGGCTGGGGAAGCCTCATCTGATGATGGGGAGGCAGCTAGAGAGGGCCCAGACCCCAGCTGAGACAGGCTGGGACCTGGGACCCTTCGCTGCAGTGCTGGCACCTGGACAAACGTCTCCTTGCGCAACGGAATACAAAGAAACTATAAGGGACTAAAAATAACTGTGTACGTTTGCAGTTGGGGCAAATTCTGGACAGAAGATATAAAAAGATCAAAAAAGCCCAACTGCCACTTCTGAAGAGCCAAAACGAGGGCAAAAACAGGGTGTCGGGACAGAAGTAGGGTACTGCTCATGTCCTTTGCACTTACCAACACTAGAGGAGTGGGCAAAACACCTAAGCCACGCCCCCAGCCCGATGCCTGGACACACCCCTACCTTCACCCCATATAAGGAACAAGCTCTACCGAGTGAGCAGGCAAACAAGGGAATTGCTGTTTGTTCTCGCTTCCCCCTGATGCAGCAGGGGCCCCCATAAAGCCTTGCCTGAGTTTCTCATCTGGCCTCTAGTCAATTTCTATTGACGGGAATGACTCTACTCATAAGGGAAGGAGGCTTGGACAACCTCAGGGCCTGTAGGTGCCACCCTGCTGGGCTCCCTGGGTGAAACCACCCTCAGGTTCACATGGTGGCAATTACACACAATGGAGTGGAGACGGCGCGAGCAGGCGAGTACCTCTGGAGGTACTTTTGGGTCTCCTCCACGATGGTCTGGGTATTGACCACCTGGTGGGCCTGGGGAACGAGGGCAGCCATCTTGCCGGCCAGCGCCTGGCTCTCGGCCTCCAGCTGACGGTGCTGTCTCTGCAGCCCCCAGCTTGAGCCCAGGTCCTGCCCCATTTCTGCACTCTGCAGGGGCCCCTCTATCTGCTCCACCTTCTCCTTGGCTTCCTGGGGAGGGACGCCGGGCGCTGCATTAGGTTCTCCACATACAGGCTGGCAAGTGGCCCTCCTTGGGCTCTAAGGCTGCAGTGCTAGTAGCACACCAAATTCACCAACGGCCTTTTGGGGGCCTCTCCCACTCCTGACCCGCACCTTC
The DNA here is from genome assembly GCF_964374135.1 of Grampus griseus. Classification (NCBI taxonomy): domain Eukaryota; kingdom Metazoa; phylum Chordata; class Mammalia; order Artiodactyla; family Delphinidae; genus Grampus; species Grampus griseus. The sequence goes on from NC_139018.1 coordinate 85,316,400, forward strand.
TCCCAGAGCCTCATGAACAGCCCCATCCCCCCCCTTCCTCTCCGGGGGACTCAAGTTGTGCTGAGCATGCATGGGTACACAGGAGGCAATCCTGGATTGGCCAGCAGTGGGTAAAGCCAGGGTCAACGGGCCCAAAGGCTGCAGGACTTCCCAGGGCCGCTCCAGAGTGGGCAGAACACCCCGACTCCTTCCCTCTCCTTCCCGTCCTGGCTGTTCTCAGCCCAGCCCAGCTTCGGTCTCCCTCCTGTGTCCTGCCCCTCTCTTCAGCCAACCTGCAGCAGCCCCAGGAGCTGGTCCTGCTGCCGAGCCCGCCAGAGCTGCTTCCCATGCTCTGCCATTTGGCGGTTCAACTCTTCCCACTTGCTGCTCAGGCCCTGAAGCCCGGCCTGCACGTCCTCCTGGGCACGGGGTCTGCTGCTCAACAGCTCTCTCCCAACCTGCGGTGGACACAAAGGCCTGGGGCGTCTTGTTGAGCTGCTGGTACCAGGAGGGGCCGTGGCGGGCTGGGCCCGGGGGGCAGCAGTGGTGGTGGCTGGCTGCGAGCTGCATGCCACACGCCACAAGGGCTCGAGCTGTTTGCGTAGCCCTAAATCTGCAGACAGAGGTGGGAAGGCTTTCCTCTGACGCCTGCGAACAGTGTGGGATGAGCAGGCACCAGATGGCTGGTGGGAGGGCTGCATTCAGGCAGCGGCGGCAGGCTGCCTCTTAGACCCGAGGGGAAGGGGTGACAGAAGCGTCCTGGGCTAGTTTGGGTGCCAAGACCAGGGGGTGCCTGATGAGTGAGGGGGGAAACTGGGGGATCCTAATTCCATGGAGACTGAGGTTGATTCTTCCTTCAGTGACTGTGCTCCACGCAAAAGTGCTGTGCAGCGGAAACGAGAAGCTGAGCAGGCCCTGCACCCTCTGTCCAGTGTCCCGCACCTGCTGCAGGCCCTCCACGTGCCCCTGGGTGGCCACCAGCTCACGCTCAGCTGTTTTGTGCCACCTGAGTTTCTGCAGGATGTTGCCAGGCTCTTGGGATGGCTCGTCCGCCAGCATCCGCCACTTCTCCTCCATCCACAGCATCACCTCTGCCACGTCCTGCTTCCATTCCTACCCAGGAACCAGGGGAGAGTGGGTATCACAGAGTGGGGGTGAGGGCTAGTATTTTCCTCTAGGGAAAGGGGTCTTAGGGTGCCCCGAGGGGAAGAGCAGGATGCAGAGCCAATCCCGGGGTGCAGGAGAGGTGGGACCTGGGGTTACCGCTCCCAAGAATGGACAGGGAAACCAAGATGGGAAGAAAGATGTCTCAGGGAAAACAGCAGAAAGAGGCCTGGAGAATCAGGGTCTGGCTTCACGGTGCCCTGTGCCCAGATAGGAGAAGCATCTGGCCGGGTCCCCACTGCTCCAGCCGCATCAGATCATGGACGGTCCTCTGTCTCCAAACAGGCTTAAGCTCCGGGAGGCCTGTGAACTAGCCCGGCTCTGAGCCCCCATCGTGGGCAGAACAAATATCTGACAGAGTCAAGATCTGCAGCTGGAGCGCATGGTCCGTGCAAGAGCCTGGAGTGTGGCCAGAGGCCATGAGGACAGAGAGCAGCCGGCTGAGGGAGGGTGAGGGGGTTATTCAAGAGGCCAAGGCTTTGGGCCCAGCCCTGCCTTTGAGCAGTTGGCCTGAGCCTCAGTTTTCCTCATCTGGAAAAATCAGAGCCATAATGCCTATCTCACAAGGGATGCTTGGAGGTCAATGACATAACAAGTGGGAGAGTGCTTTGTAAACTAGAGTGTTCCAAATAGCACACAGCTGTTAGTCCAGCAGTGGACTCTTAAGCATCCCTCCCGGGGAGGCCTCATGTACCTGTGCCGGCCCCTCCCCTGGAGCTGGAAGGAAGCCGGCAGCTGCCGTCCTGGAGATGCAGAGACTGGGGTCATGCCGGGAGGATGGGGGTCAGCACCACCTCACCCACCGCTGACCCAGTGGCCTCCCGCCCAGCCTGGCTTCTAAGCTCCTACTTCCTGGGGTAGGAGCATCCCAGCTGCACACCCCGAGCTCCATACCGCGAGGCTGTCCAGCTGTAGGAAGGTCTCATGGTTGGCACAGGTGGCAGTGAAAACATCCACTTCTCGACCAGACCTCTGCAACTTCAACCCCTCCTGCAGCCGCTGCTGTCTTTGCTCCCAGGAGGCCTTCAACTTCCTGCCTTGCTGGCCCAGGAGCCTCGGGGTACTGGCCGCCCCTCGGGAGTCCGGGGAGTCCAAGGCTGCCATGGGCTGGCCCTGAGCCTCCAGCTGCTGCAGCCTGTCCAGGACGACAGGCAGAGGGTGAAACCCCGTCCGCTCCCCTTGGCAACCTTCCTCCCCTTTCACCTCCACGGCTCATTCATCTTGGAGCTCTGATGTAAGGGTAACCAGAAGGGGTCTGAGGCTGGTGAGCCCAGGGGTTCGCTTGTCCTGTGGGACAGCTGTGCCCTGGGCCACTAGTGAGACACTGAATGTAACAAGCCCAGTCCAGTACGTGGGACTCATTAGTTCCCGTGCTCCCTGCATGTCACACCTTTGCTCCAGCTGGCCATGCTGATGACAGTGCCCAGGCAAGTGGATGTGCTGGGGCAGCACACCCAGAAAAATCACTCAGACTGCCTACACGCCTGACTGGGGCCACCGCAAGCCTGGGTGGAGCTTGGAGCGATTAGAAAAGGCACCCACCCCTCTCTGCCAGGTTCACCCCCAGGCTCACAGCTTGGGAACAGGTGGCACCTTTGTGTGAATTAGGAAAAGGCTCCACTTCTCTGAGCTGATGCAGCCCAGAAGCGGGTAGTGGAGTCTAGTGAGCAGGGGATGGGCTGGATTTCAGTGGCCACTTGGCCACTCGTCAGGCTCCTTCACGTGGGGCACAGCCTGCAGACTGTACCCACCCCTGTAGGAGGAGAGGAGGCATCACCATACTAAGGAGGTGGGTGTCTTATTCCCGGGGGGTGGGGGGCTGAGCCATTTCACTCCAGGGGTCCGTGGGGTCTGCATTACCCAGAATAGGTGGGGAGGCTTGACCAGCCTGACAGAGCAATCTACCAGGCTCACCTGCAGGGGGTATGGCCAGGCCTGGACTGGATAGAATGTTCCAGGAAGCTCAGACTCTGCCCTAGGTCCCTCCCAAAAGTATGCAAGATGCCTGACCAGTCCTTGGTTACAACCCCTCTTTTTAAACCTGCCTGAAGCACCACTCCCTTGGGTGACTGGCCACTTCCTGCCTCTCCCTTTCCGGTATCCCGTCCCCACTGGCCGTGGCCAGCCTGAAGGGCGTCCCACCCGCCCCCCTGTCCTGACCTCTCCTGCTGCAGGTGAATCTCCTCCAGCAGGTCTTCGTGCTCCGTCAGAAGCCGCTGGGCTGAGGCCACGTCCACCACCTCCTCTTCCTCGCTGTGCAGCTGAGCCCGGATACCGCCTGCCTGCAGCAGCCACCGGCTCCGCTGCAGGAAGCCCTGGCAGGGCTGCGCCTTGGCCTGGGCCCAGGCCCGTCAGGTCACTTGCTCCTGCACTCGCTCCAGCAGCCCCTACGGTGTCTCCACCTGTCCCTGCAGGGACTGGCTCTCTGTGGGGCCCAGCTCCTCGACCCTGTGAGACAGGGCCCACTGCCTAGTCCGGGCCCTGCCCTGGGCCCAGTGCCTGGGCCTGTGCTCCCCAGGGCCAGTGGTGGCGACTCTACACTGGCCCCTCACCCTCCACCTAGAGGCAGCAAGCACGTGTAGCTCTCTCTTTCGCCATGAGCATGTTCTCATGCTGTTCCCCAACCTGTGCCCTGCCCTTCGGACAGCACATCCTGCCCGTCCTCCCCACCTCAATTTCTGTCCTCTTCCCCATTCCAGAACCCTGCTCAGGCCTTCACGGTGCCGAACCCAGGCCGTACTCGCTGGCTGCCCTTTGCCTCTCTCCCGCGCCAGCATCTTCTGCTGGCTCACTTGCAGGACGTGGTGGCTGTCCTCTAAGTGCCCCGGCTCTGGGGTTTCTAGCTGGAGTATCATGTCTTGCAGCTGGACCCATGTGGTTCCACACTCCTGCAGAAAACTGCACACATGTGTGGTGCATGCCAGCTGTGTTTCCTTCTCTTTCTTCAGGGCCTCCAGCTGCTCCCACCTGGGCAGAGGGAGCAGCGCTGTCTCAGGGATGTCACGTCACAGGGACACCAGCCCATCCATCCTGGGGTCTTGGCCAGAGGCTCTCATGACAGAAGCTGCCAGGCTGGCTGCCCCCACACCCTCTCCTCTCTGCTTCTGACATGTCCAGTCTTTCTTCCTGGTATCTTGGGGGTCAGGTGAGCAGGCACTCAGGCCTGGGCACTGCATCCAGGCTGCCCCCGTCATCTTGTACTCCCTCCTCATGCTCACCTCTAGCTCAGTTCCTCCTGCTGTCGCTGGATTTTGGGGAAATCTCCAGGACATCTCTGCTTCAGCTGTTCAGCGGAGCTGCTAACCTCAGCCCAGAGGCCTCTTCCCACAGCCAGGGCAGTGAGGAATTTCTGGGGGAAAGAGATTCCAGGCCTTGAGGGGACTCTTCTCTTCCCACACTTCCCTTAGGAATGACCTCAGATAAGGGCTGCTACAGAGATGTTTGAGCTGCATCCCTCTGGTAGGACAGGGATCTGTGTCCTTAAAGGGCTGGGAGGGCCCTTTAAAAATTCAAGACCAGGCATCCAAATTGGACAGGAAGAAGTAAAATGGTCACTATTTGCAGATGACATGATTTTACATATAGAAAATGCTAAAGACTCCACCAAAAAACTCTTAGAACTAATAAATGAATTCAGTAAAGTAGTATACAAAATCAACATACAGAAATTTGTTGACTTTCTATACACTAATAATGAACTATCAGAAAGAAAAATCAAAACAGTCCCATTTACAATTACAACAAAAGGAATAAAATACCTAGGAATAAATTTAACCAAGGAGGCAAAAGATTTGTACACTGAAAACTATAAGACATTGATGAAAAAAATTGAAGAAGACACAAATAAATGGAAAGATATTTTGTGTTCATAGATTGGAAGACTAAAATTTGTATGGAACAACAAAAGATCTCAAATAGCCAAAGCAATCTTGAGAAAGAGCAAAGCTGGAAGTATCACGTACCTTGATTTCAAACTATATTACAAAGGCATAGTAATCAAAACAGTATGGTACTGGCATAAAGACAGACACATAGCTCAATGGGGCAGATAGAGAGCCCAGAAATAAACCCATGCATACATGGTCAATTAATTTATGACAAAGGAGCCAAGACTATACAATGGCAAAAGACAGTCCCTTCATAAATGGTGTTGGGAAAATTGGACAGCCCCCTGCAAAAGAATGAAACTGGAACATTACCTTACACTACACACAAAAATTAACACAAAATGGATTAAAGTCTTGAATGTAAGACCTGAAATTGTAAAACTCCTAGAAGAAAACATAGTGGGGTAAGCTCCATGACATCAGTCAGATGATGATTTTTTGGATTTGACACCAAAAGCAAAGCAACAAAAGCAAAATAAACAAGTGGTACCACATCAAACTAAAAAGCTTCTGCCTAGCAAAGGGAACCATCAACAAAATGAAAAGGCAACCTATGGAATGGGAGAAAATATTTGAGAATCATATATCTGGTAAGGGGTTAATATCCAAAATATAAAAAGAACTCACACAACTCAATTGCAAAAAAAAAATAATAATAATATAATTTAAAACTGGGCAGAGGCTCTGAATAGACATTTTTCCAAAGAAGACATACAGATGGCCAAGAGCTACATGAAAAGATGCTCAATATCACCATCATAAGGGAAATGCAAATTAAACCCACAATGAGATATCACCTCATACCTGTGAGAATAGCTATTATCAAAAAGACAAGAAATAACAAGTGTTGGCGAGGATGTGGAGAAAAGGGAACACTTGTGCACTGTTGGTGTGAATGTAAATTGGTGCAACCACTATGAAAAATAGTATGGAGGTTCCTCAAAAAATTAAAAATAGAACTATCGTATGATCCAGCAATTCCACTTCTGGGTATTTATCTGAAGGAAATGAAAATACTAACTCAAAAATAAATATGCACCCCTATCTTCATTGCAGCATTATTTATAATAGCCAAGATTATGGAAACAATCTAAGTGTCCATCAGTGGATGAATGAACAAAGAAAATGTGATACACACACACATGCGTGTGCGCACATGTGTGTGCGCTTGCACTGGAATACTATTAAGCCATAAAAAAAGAATGAAATCTTGCCATTCAGGACAATATGGATGGACCTTGACAGCATTATGCTAAGTGAAATAAGTCAGATGGAGAAAGACAAATACCATATGATCTTACTTATATGTGGGATCTAAAGAAAAAAACAACAGGCTCAGAGATTCAGAGAACACATTGGTGGTTGCCAAAGGGGAGGAGTAACGAATGGGTGAAACGGGTGAAGGGAGTCGAAAGGTACAAACTTCCAGTTATAAAATAAAAAGTCATGGGGATGTAATGTACAGCATGGCAACTATAGTTAATAATGCTATATTGCATATTTGAAAGTTGCTAAGAGAATAAGTCTTAAAAGTTCTCATCCCTAGAAAAATAATTCTGTAACTATGTACGTATGGTGATGGTTGTTACCTAGATTTATTGTTGTGGGCATTTTGCAATAATATACAAACATCTAATTATTACGTTGTACACCTGAAATAATACAGTGTTGCATGCCAATTATACCTCAATTTAAAAACATTCAAGGCCAGCTCCCTCCCTCCCTCCTCCCAGACAGGACCACGGCTAACATGGAGCACTGAGAGTGGATAAGGGGGAGGCAGAAGCATGGTGAGGAGGGAGCAGGGCAGGAATGAAGAGGGGCGGCAGGGCCAAGCAGCTAAGAACCCCCCACTGGCTCCAAGGGGACTGTGCCTCACACTTGAGCTGCATGACCTCCAAGTTGTGGCCTGGGGCTGCAGTGTTCGGAACGGCACTGTCTGGTTTGCCAGCCAGGACTGCAGCTCCCCACAGGAGCCATAGAAGCCAAACAGGGCCACCACCTCCTCCAGCTGGGCCCTGCGGTGCTGAGGAGAGGCCGGCCCAGAGGCTGGGGTGAGGGTCAGTGCCCGCCACGGGGCACTCAGAGCAGGTCCCCCATCACCTCCCAACCAGCAGAGCCCAGGGCCAGGGCCAGAAACGGTCCCTGTCCCACAGCTGGGCTCTGTGCCCTCTGTCAGAGGTGGCACAGGGTAGAGGGCCCCGGCAGAATGTGTGCTTTTGCTCCTGTCCTACTCATGTCCTTTGGCTCTTAGGTACAATCCACGCTTCTCCCATGGGACCTGACCCCACTCCCGGGCCCCCTCCTCTCCGGGCTCTCCTCTAGCCGCTCCCGGGCCTCACTGCTGTGCTCCAGGCACCCTGGCCCTCGTTCCTGCCTTTGCACAGGTCCTGCCTAGAACACTCCTCCCTGCCATCTCCCCCTGCCCTCCCCCTGGCTCACCTGCTCTCAGCTTCTCATTGTTCAAGTCTCTGCCTAAATGTCCTTCCGTCAGCGACGCCTTCCCTGACTCCCCGTCCTGACCCGGGCTCCCCTCTCACGCTCCCATCACACCCGCGTCTGTCTAATGACTTGTTTCACATCTTCTCTGCCATGACGTAAGCTCCCCAAGGTCAGGGAGCAAGTCCAGTCACTGCTCTGTCCCTGGGCTCACGGCTCAGGGTCTAGCCCCGAGTGGGTGCTCCATGAACGTTTCTTGAACAAGGAGCGTTACCTCTGCCAGGGTCCGCAGGCCCTCACAGTCCTGGCTCAAGTGGTCCTGTGTCTGGAGGATGGTGTTGGGGTCAAAGGCAGGGTCAGGCTCATCTGGGAGGGCCATCTTCTGGGTGCCCCGGGGGCCAGAGTAGCAGGAAACCTCACGCGGGGCCCCTGGGTTTCTTGGGCCTTCTTTCGGAGAGCTCAGGGCAGACACCACCTGTGCGGACAGGACAGAGGGCAGCATGTCTGGAGGGGGCTCCCCGCAAGCAGCAGAAGGCTAGGCTGGGTGGGGCCAGTGGTTGTACCTGGGATTCTTGTTCCATGATGTGGCTGATGGGCACCTGGCCGGGCAGCACCCCCAGTCCTTCAGCTCCCAGGTGTCGGGGCTCGTCTGGCGCAGGGGCTGCAGGGTCTCTCCCGGGAGCTGGGTGAAGTGCGTCCCTGGGGGAGCACAGGTTCTGAGGGCTATCCTGGTCCTGCTCCTCTTCTTGACCCAGCAGCTGGCCAGTGGGGATGGGCGGGGGATTATTTATTACTCAGCCCTGTGCCAGGAGCCCTGGGGGCGAGAAGAGGATGAAGGTCAGAGTTTCCTGTTCAGGGCCTTACGATCTTCTCAGGCTTGTAAGCCCACAGACCTAGAGCTGATGGGACACCTCCCGGGACTGTGCACGGATAAGCAGAATGTGCATTGTGTGAAATAAATACTATGCGTGTCCAGGGTGGGGAAATGGCCAGAACAGTCTGGGGCTGTTGAGAAAGATTTCATGGACAAGGTGGGCCTCAGTGGGTCTGGCTGGGGGAGTAGGATTTGCAGAGGGGGAGGCAGAGTGGCTCTGGTGGTAGGAGATGGGGCAGAGAGGGGTGGGGAAAGCACAGGCTGGCCCTCCCGATGGGGGTGGATGAGCATCTGGTCTCTGTGCCTCTGGCCCTGGGCAAGGGTAAGACACAGCAGTGGCAGCCAGGCTGAAGAAAAGGAATAGGCACAGAGAAAGCCTGGAAAGGGGAAGAAAACAAAAGAAGACTCAGAATTTCGAGCAGCTTCACACCTTTCTTTCTGCTGAGCCCAAAATGGCCTCTCTTAACTCCCTCCCTTCGGTCTTCAGATGCCCCCGAGAGCCACACAGAATAAATTTATGATGCTCTGTTGAGGTTCCTACGTGGGGTCTTGGTCTTATACCTCTGTAGATGAAGCTCATCTGGACCAGAGGGCAGGGGTACTGGCTGCCCGGCAGTGCTAAAATTTGGGTCCCATCCTGAGGTCTCCCAGTTGCATCTCCATCAACTCTGCTCCAGCCTTCAGGGGCTCCTTCTGTATGGAGGAGGGAAGGCTCTGCTTAGCTGCCAGAGTGGTTCCCCATTTCTGTATCAACCACCCCCATTGGGCAAAGCAAGGGTCTGGAAATGCCAGAGACTAGGACTAACCTCTCTATCAATGCCAGGGCTGGCTGGGCAGTAGAGGACACAAAAGAAGGATAAGGCACCTTGCATTCACTCATTTAAACAATTAGCTCAGACTGGAGAAGGAGGCCACACAGAACAGGAGGGAGGCAATACCAAAAGCAGTGTGTGTTAATATAACTAAGGGCTGGAGTTAAACATCACAGCCACACAGGGAAGGATGGGGTAGAAACAGCCCTGCACCAGGAGTTGGGAGGCCTCTCCAGCAGCTGTGAGGGCAGTAATTTGGCCTCTGTGAACCTTGGTTACCTCATCTGTAGAGGTAACCAGACAACTGCTAACACACTGTGGATCTATTTTCAAAAATTGTTAATTATGTGGTCCAGGGAATAAATGCAAAGGAAAAGAGATAGCTCAACCTCGGCTAAATTAGAACCATAGACTTTTCAGACTTGGTTAGTCTGGTCCTGGTGGTCAGGACCAGAACCCCAGTCAGCTACCGACTACTCCACGAGGCCCCCTCCTAAGATACGAGGACCTGAGCTGCAGCTCTGCAGGTGCATGGGACATGGCTGGGCAGAGAGAGGGCATCTGGGAAATGGAGCTTCCTTGGGATGAGGGTAGAGGGACCAAATGTGAGTACAGGGTTTGAGGGCTGTGATTTACGCATCCTGAGCTACATGTATGGCTTCTTGAAAGAAAATTGCAAGCTCTCACAGGGTGGACCAAACTGCCCACCAGGTAGGTATCTGTTTCTTTTAAAACTGGAGGCTCGATGAACTGAGGGAGGGGGTTCAGAAAGCAGTCTGGTGTAGTGATTAGGACACCCCAAACCTAAAAAGGCCAAGTCAAGAGAGAGCAAAATAGGACTGAAGGGTCACCTTAGGCCTGGCGGTGAAAGGGACGCTCCTGGAAGAAACTGATCAGTGCCTGGGAACTGGCGGGCGAAGTGAGCAACACCAAACTACACTTCGATGGCCTCCAACCGTGAGCAGACAGGACTCCACTAACTGTGGGCGGGTCCGCAGGGGAGATGATCTGAGAGGGGTGGGCACCTCCAAGCCCAGGGGAAGGCCCCGTCAGGGGCCACAAATGCCCTCCCATTTCCACCCTCTGTGTGACCATGGGAGAGCGGGCACAGCACACGCATTTGGTGTCGGAGAACCGTGGGTCTGGGTCCCTGCCCGGTCGGTCCCCGCGTACCAGGAGCGACGATGCCCCCGGGCTGCGGCCGGCGCGGGCTCGTCCAATCGCCGCAGCTCGGCCCCAAAGACGCGCACTGCCGCGCTCGAGCCGCAGGTGGCGCCACAGCAGGGCCTCAGCAGCCGCCTGGTCCTTCCCAAAGGACATGCTCTCCGGCGCTGACTGCCGCTCCTGGAGCCACAAGGCTGCCTCCGCCACGTCGGCGAAGTACTGAGGAGGGCAGGCTGAGCACGGGCCGACCCCACAATCCCCACCCGCCGCCCAGCTACCTGATGGACGAGCAGGGCCGCCTGCAGCCGCGCGCCCCGCCCCGCCGCCCGGGCCCAGAGCCTCTGCCACGCGCCCTGCACCGCCGCAGCCCGTTCCCGGGGATCCGTCGCGATCGGGGCCTGCATGCGCCCAGGTCGCGTCCTCTCCGAACGAGATCAGTGCACACGGCCTGGTGGCGGGCGGAGCTCGGCTTCTAGGGCCTGGCAGACAGCAGAGCAGGGAGCTGGGTGAGGGGAAGGGCAGGAAGGCAGGGAGAGGGGAACCGGCAGGGTGCAGGGTAGTGGGCACCTTGTGTTGCTGCAGGGCCGCAGCGATCTGGTTGAGATCCGGGCCCAGGGCCGCATCCTCCACCAGCTGTCCCCGCTCCCTCAACCAGGCTTCCTCCTCCTCACAGTTGTGCAGGAGCTCTGCCCGCTGCAGGGTCTGCACCAGCAAGGCCCGCCTGAGGGACAGCAAGGGCCACAGAGGGGCTCGGGGAGTGACGGGGCTTGGGGAGGGGGTTCCCCAGCAGACTCAGACACTCCCCCTTAGACAGGAGTTTTCCTTTTCCTGGATGACTCAACAGAGGAGACAGAGGCCTTGGGGATGAGGGTCAGTGTAGAGAAAGTTGCCAGGCAGCACTGTTTTAAGCTGGGCAGGGGGTAATTTGGGTTACAGAAAAGTTCTGGAGAGGGTAGGGGAGTTCGGGTGAGCTCTTACCGGGACCTGGCAAGAGACACCAGGCTCTGGTGGAGCTGGGCCAGCACCCTGGCCTTGGCCTGCAGCACTTCCACACTAGTGCCTAGGGAAGAATCCAGCCATTGTCTGGTGAGCAGGATGGCTCACGTGGGCACCATGGGCCAAGATCTGGGCCTCCAGCAGGTCATGTCCCTGAAGCAGCTCCACTACCTCTGCCAGCTGCTGCCCACAGGCCGTGGAGCTGGCCAGCACCTGGCCAGGGACAGATGAGTGGTCATTGAAGTCCCAGAGTGCTGGGTCCCCGTGAACGCCAGGGCTGGCGCATCCTGCTGTGTTTCCCAGGGATCTGCTGGTCCAGGGCCCACCTGCAGCTGGTTGAGCTTCTTGGAGGCAGTCTACTTCCTGCAGCAGGCTCAGCACAGCCTGCATGCCTGCCATCTGCTTCCTCTGCCCTTGCAGCCGTGGAAGGAGCCGCTCCCAGCACTGAGTGATCTCCAACTGCCTGGGGGATGTGAGAATAAGGGTGGTACCCACTGGGCTGGGGTAGGGAAGCTCCCTTGGGGTCCACAGTTGCGGGGTGGGGACTGGCTGTCCTGGAGGAGCTTGAGTACCGTGGCTGGAGCTGTGAGCATCCATCCAGTTGGGGCAGTATCTCCACCTTTTAGACATAGGAAGAGAAGCTGGAAGGAGGCCTTCACGGACCCTGAAGCCTTCTTTCCGGTCCTCATCTCAGGTGATAGCAACGCCATCCTTCCAGGTGCCCTGGCCAAAACCTTGATAACTCACTTTCTCACACCCCACATCTGATCTGTGTGCAGATTCCATTGGATTCAAAATATATTGCAGGATCCCACCAATTTCTCATCACCTTCACTGCTTCTCTGGTCTGGATTATTATTATCTCCTTCTGACTTGGCCCTTTCAGTCTATTCCTGACATGGCATCCAGAGTTATCATTGTAAAACGAAAGTTAGATTGTGTCACTCCTCTGCTCAAGCCCTGTCACAACTGCTTATCTTCTGCTGAGTACAGATCAAGTCTTTACTGGGTCCTGCAGGGCCCAGCAGGATCTCTGCCACCACCTCTTGCCTCCATACCTCCCTGACCTCAACTACAACTTGTTCACTTGGCCAACACTGGCTTCTGTGCTGTTTTTCAAATATGCCACGCGTGTGCCACCTTGGGACACTGCACTAGTAGAGTCTGTCCTCATATCTGTGTGGCTTCCCACTTCTTGCTGGTCTTTGCTCAACAGTAAACCTCCTCTGACCACCCAATGTAATTCCCTCCCCCCACCTGGCACCTCATATTCCCCTATTCTGCTTTATTATTTTTTAAAATCACTATCTCACATACTACATCTTTTTTCTGTTTTCCTTAGTAGTATGTAAGCTCTATGGAGGGAGGGATTTTTGTCTGTCCTCTTCACTGCTAAATCTCTAACACCTAGAATAGTACTTGGGACATAGTAGATACTCAATAAATGTTTAGTGAATGAATTAATAAGAGGCTATCTAGAAAGAACAGTGCTTTACCAAAAGGGATCAATTACGGATGGTGGAATTTCAGACATCAGTGGGAGCTAGATCTTTTTATTTTTATTTATTTAGGCCACACCTTGCGGCTGGTAGGATCTCAGTTCCCTGACCAGGGATCGAACTTGGGCCCTGGCAGTGAAAGCGCTGACTCTTAACGAATGGATTGCCAGGGAATTCCCAGGAGTTAGATCTTTTTAAAGGGAGCCCCAAACCCATAAATCATCCCTGCCTCTGTGTCCAGGAATGGGCTGTGTAAAGACAGGGGCATGGTAGGAAGGCCCTAGCCTATTTTGAAGACCGTTCACGTGTCTGGGGCTCACCTGCAGGCCACCTCTGCCCAGCCATGGTAGTGCTCCTGCTGGAGGACGTCTGCAATCTCGGCCAGGGCCTGGAAGCACCCCTCCTGGGGCAGGAAGCCGGCCTCCAGCATGCGCAGCCTCTGGGTGGCCGCTTCCACTGCGGCCGGGCTGGCTGGCGGGGCTGCAGCCCGGTCCAGCACCTGCTCTGTGTCTGTTAGAAAGCTCTCCTGGAGGGCTGCCTTACGCTGGAAGCGCCGGCCCAGGGTTTCCAACCTCTCTAGTTGCAGGAACCTCTGCTGTAGGGCCTGGCTCCACGAGGCCTCTGCCTGCTCCAGGCCTGCCCAGCTCTGGGACAGCTCTGCAGGGCCCAGGTCCTCGTGCGGCAGGAAGTGCCTGCGATTCTGGGCTCGGAGTGCCATCTGCAACCGGAAGAGCAGGGCCTCCGTGGCCCCTCGCTGCTGCAGCCTTGGTGGCTTCTCCTGGGTGCGGAAGGAGGCAAAGGCCACCAGCAGCTGGCGCATGCCTGGCAGGGTGTCTGGGAAATCCCGGGCCTCCAGCTGCACCGGCTTCTCCGCGATCCACCACAGGAGGTCGGCCACCAGCTGCTCACACTGGGTCTGCAGCGCCTCTGTCTCCTGGAGCTGAAGCAGGATCTGGCTGAGGGCATGGGAAAGGGTCAGGGCGGCACCCGGGGGCAGGCCCTGGAATCCAGGCTCTGGAGGCCCTCCCCTTTGGGTGCTGAGTGCCAGCCAGGCTTGCCCAGGTAGGCAGTAGCTCCTGCCCTCAGCTGAGGACACACTAAAGTGGGGTTCCTCCCAGCCCCCAGAGAAGCGGGTCTGCCGCCATTCTACACTCAGACCTGGGAGTGTGGGACCCCGTCCTGCCTTCCTCTACCTTATTTTACTCCATTTGGCCTCAACTCGGGTGGGGGGGGGGCTGTTCTTTTTCTGAGCCTTCCTTTTCTTCCCTGAGGCCGCCACACCCCTAAAGCAGCTCAGAGCCCTTGGCCTGGATCAGCTCCCCCATGCCCAGCTGAGACACCAACCCTGAGAACAGGCTTCCCAAGCCTCAGCCTCTGCCATCGCGCCCAGAGGGTAAGAGAGCCCCCAGAAACAGGGACTCAGCCCAGCGGAGCTGTGCTGCGCTCGTCCTTGCAGAGTCCAGCTCTCGGAGCCTTTTAATCCCATTAGGAGCTTAGCAACCTAAGAGCGGAGGGGGAGGGGGAGGGGCAGGAAGGGGCATCACCCACCTGGCTTTCCTGTGTGCCACGCACTGTGCTTATGCTCCCTTGCACACTCATAGCAGCCGTCTATTACCCAGAATTATCTATTGCCCAGGAATCATCATCTCCATTTTACAGATGGAGTGCAGTAAAGTTAGGTGACACAGCCAAGGCCACACAGCGAGGAAGGGGTAGAGACAGCCTTCAAACTCGGGTGTGTCTGACTCCGGAGCCCACATTCACCCCACCTCTCCTCGATGCCACCTTCCCTTTGTTACCAACCTTCGCGAGTCTCTTCTGGACAGTCTGCCCCTGGTGCAGGTGGGAGAAGTGGTGGTAGAAGGAGACGTGAGTCATGATGGAACGCTCATCGGGCTGTAGGACCACCACGTCCTCGGGGTCCAGCAGCTGAGCGATGCCCAGCTCCTGCTCAGCCACACGGAAAGCACAGCGGAGGTGGTGCAGTGGGCGGTCGGGACGCAGGGAGCCGTAGTGAAGCAGATCTGGCCTGGGCAGAGAGCAGGCAGGGCTCTTTACTAGAGTCAGTGACTTGGCTTTAAGTGGACTTGTTAAAAAGGCAAACCAGCTCCTATTGGTCATTCATACCTTGCAGTGCATTAGTTTCCCCCTGATGATTATCTGAGACCCCGGCTGAAGTAATAGGGCTGGGAGAGGGGAGAATTAATTTTGCTCAGGGGTCAGGCTCCTGGGTAGGGGAGGAAGCTCCAAAAGGTCAGGTGCTTGCCAGGGAGAGGACAGGGGCACAGAGAATGGAGGAGGGCAGGGTCAAAGGCAAACCTGGCCAATTCCATGGAAGGGGGTAGGGGTATCACAGACCAGGGCCTCAGCTGTTATCTGTCTTTATCTCTGTGCCCAGCGCAGGGGCCAGAGGGACATGGGAGAACGGGTGGGTTGAGGACCCAAGTCCTGGAGCAGTTGGCTCAGTGGGTAGAGGCCTCCCAGAAGGAAGCCAAGGGCTGCCTCAGGCCAGGCCAGGGTCCGGAGACGCTGGGGCCCCTCCCTCATGCACAGCTGTGGGCGTGGATGAGGGCACTGAAGCCAAGCCCATCACTCCAGCTGCGGGAGAAGTCAGTGATGTTGGCGTTGGCGTAGCCGGCCGTCTTCCGCTGGCACCAGAGCAGCAGAGCCTCCTTGGCAGACAGCAGGGCTGTGCTGGCCCCAAACTCCTCCTGGAAGGACAGGACAGCGGGTCACCATGCAGGGACAGGTGGGGTGGGGCAGCAGAGCCCGCAGGCCGTGGGAGAGGCAGGCTGGGCACGCTGTGATCCTGCTCTCCCACCCGGAGCATCTGACTGTACTCGCTTTCACTCGTGCTGGGGAGGGAATGGGGGTGCGAGAGAAAGATTGTCCTTACAAAAAAGCGGAGTGCTTGAAACCTGTCACCTCTGAGCAGCTGGCTTTGAGTCGCAACTGGTGACAAGAGCAGCAGTAAGTCCCGTTTCTCCGGCCTTTCTGATGGGCCAGGCACTGTGCTAACCTACCCTGGGCTGCACAGAATTGAGTCTGGGCTTCATTAGAACGGCTCCTGGTCAACACGGGTTTTCTGCCAACCAGCCACCGGCCTGCACACGTGGCTCTCCACCCAGCACAGCCCTCAGAGGTAGGCGCTGTTAGTATTTACATTCTAAGGATGGCATATGAGGTGCAGTGAGAGAGGTCAGGAAGTTGCCCTGGGTTCCCCACTGATAGGGAAGGGTCTCTCTTGACCCAGAAACATCTGACAGAGCCCATCTCTGACATGGGGAGCCCACCTGTCTGCCCCCACAATGCCTCATGCAACAGCTTCTTCAGACTGGGAAATGACCATCTATAACTGGTTTCAGTCTCCTGGATACTTTCCTTTATTCTGCTACTCTCGGCTTCCACCTACCCCCACTCCCGTCTGCATCTCTCTTCCACTCGGTGCTCCTTTCCCTTCTCCTTCCTGGCTCCACTTCTTTCCCTGCCTTCCATTCCTCGTCCCTGTCCTGCCCTCAGTGGTCCTCCCCTTCCATCCGCTCCCTCCCTCGCCCCTCACACCGCAGAGTCCCCATCTCCTTTCCCCTTGACTCTTCCTCTCCTTTTCTCCCCTCTACCAACTCCTGTTTATAAACTCAGAATGTTAAAGCACAGCAGGCTGCATTTCCTGCCCTGCCCTTTGGGCACCGGAGCTTGGGTAGGAAGGAAAAGTGAGCAGCAGCGCGGGGGAGGAGAGGGGGAAAGAGCTTCAGGGCCTGGAGCTGGGCTCTGCCACAGCCAGGCCAGGTCCAGATATCCTGAGTGGCTGGGCTAGGCTAGCAGACACGAACCAGGAGAGATTCTGGGGGGAGCATGTGCGTGTGTGAGGTCAGCCTGGTGCCAGACATGTCTGAGTTTTGCAGGGAGCAGAGCCTGAGCTGGCGGCGGACCAGAAAGCCAGTCGGCTGGTTGGTGGCCAGTCAGGGGATGATGCGGACTTGCTGCTCCTAAGGGAAAGGGGGGCAGGGGCACCTGGAACTGGCCTTGGGGGCGGGGGAGGGGAGTGTGGCTTCCTGGAAGGGCTTGAGGTCAGCTAGAAATTCATCCGTCCATTCATTCGCCACATACATGCTAGGCTCTGGGGATGTAGGCAGGCAAGGCCCCTGCTCTCCTGGGGCTCACAGTTCCCTCATGAGTGTAAAGGACCCTCCTGGATTTGAGCCAAATCTCTGGCTTCTTTTCATTAGGATTTCGTTCTCCAGGTTTGCGTTCCTAACCTACTAGAATCAAGTTTTAGATGGGGTTTTAGAAACTATGAAAATTGACAAATATGAGGACTTTATGTGTTTACTCTTTCTGATCCAGCTGTGGGAAAACAAGAGGGAGAATGGAGGAAGATGGGGGACCATCTCTTTGGTTTTCAGGATCCTGGGGATTCGGAAACCTCCAGGGCTGGGGCTCCCTCTATGTGTTTAATTTCCCCCAACAATACATTAAGGGGTAATGAAAGTTACAGGATTTCAATGCCCTGTAACAAATCGGGGGTGAAAGATGGGTGGTGGGCAGGTACCTTGACCCCCTCACTAGTGAATGACTCGTCCCAGATCAGGCTTGAAGCCTGGGAATCTAGTTCTCACTTCAGCATATCACCGTCTCTCTGACATTCTGACATCTTTGCCCGTGGTTGATGAGTGAATAGTAGTTGTGTGGATGCCAAGGACCCGTTGTGGGGATCCTAACAGTTGGGTGCAACTGCTCTGTCCCCAGGGCCCTGAGGTGAGGCCAGGGCTGGGCACTGGGGGCTGAGACATACCCTGTCCAGGGAGATGTGGGCAATCTGGAAACACAGAATGATAACCCAGATGAGTCCCAGGATGAGCATCTGGTCTCCATCCACGATGTTCTCTGGCTCCATGAGGGGTACTGGCACCTGTGGGCAAAGTTGACTGGGCTCAGCTGCAAAGCCCATATACCAGAGAAGACTCATAGTAACCAAGTGTCCAGGGGGCTGGCTGCTGGACGGGAGGGTTCTGGAGTCTGTCCTGCCCTAGGAGATCCCCAGGGGAGAGGCAGGCAGGCACAAGGCCAGGCAAGTAAAGCGTTTCTAAGTGGCTGGGGCTTTGGTCCCAAGCCCCCTTAGGGAAAGTCCCAACATGGTGAACTGGGCTGGACCACAGGAGCAGGAGGACTCCCCATGCATGGGCTACAGGTAAACCCGGGCCAGGATCAGTGGTTCAGCTACGGAGGTTGAAATGAAGAGTCGTAAAAGTCAATGTATGAGCTCAATGGACAGCATCGACTGTCTGCCTCCACCTCCCAGGGCATCTGGGGATCTCCAGTGAGTGCTTGGGTCCCTGGCTCACATTTGAATCTCAGCCTTCTTCATCAGTGTTCCATCTCCTGTTAAACATTCAGATTCCCAAGCTCCACCCAATGAGACTCTCTTGGACCAGGGCCCAGGAATCTGTATTTGGACAAACACCTCGGTGGGTCTTAGGTGCACTAATGTTGAGAACCTGCTGACCTAGATTTTGCCACTTGGACAGGAAGGGTTGAATCAAGGAGAGAAAGGAACAGAATAAACATGAAAGTCGCATGTGGCTTGGGCCCCTTCACCCTCTGGCTCCATCCTCCTCTTCCGGACCCCATGGCTCTAAGACCCATGGGATTCTTGCAGTTCCCTGAGATTCTAAGCTCAGGCCTTGGGGCTTTTGTACTGGCTATCCCTGCTGTCTGAAAATATTATTCCCCAAGGGAGCCCCATGGCTATTTCCTTCTCTTGCTTTAAGTCTTTACTCAAACGCTACTCTCTCATGGAGGCCTACCCTGGCCACCTTTTAAAAAATCTTCCCGATTTTGTGCTTAGCGACGTCGTGGTAGGGGTATGAAGGCCTCGGAAATCAGCAAATGCTACAAACCAGGGATTCCATCTGCCTCCTTCCCCTCAACTCCCCAGCCCAGATAGCTGATTGTTGAACATTTACTAGCATATTGCTGATCTGGGTTCAAATAAACTGTCTCCCCTGAAACTGTAGGGCCCCTATGCTCAGGTCTGGGCTTTGAGACATGCAGTACCCAGCACAGGGCAAGGGCTCCAGAAATGAGTGCACCCCACATTCTGCTACTTATTAACTGTGTGCTGGGGGCCAAAGTTTGACCATAGCTGCCTCATATATATGGTGGAGACAAGGCTGTCACCTTCATAGGTTACGTATCAGTGACATGCTGTGTCTCTAAGCTTGAGGGGAGCTGCATAGCCTCTGACAAGGGCTGTGGGGCTTGCACCCTCCCCAGGTTCCCAAGAAGAGGTGGCTGGCTCTCAGGCCATTGTCCCTGGGACCAAGTAGGGCCTGGCACTGTGTGGCCGGCAGCTTTCTGCTCTTCTGTGCACCCAGGGACCGCAGTGCTCCTGTCTGTTGCTTTGGCTTCTCACCTTCATGGCCTCCCTTCAGCAGGCCAGGCTCGCAGGGGGGCTGGCTGTGACCTCCATTCCAGGACTTAGGCTCAGCCCAGCCAGTCCCACCTGTGACTTCTTAGCCTCCAGGGGCAGCCACCTCGTGCTTTAGTACCTGAGGCCAGGAGCCCTTGGGCCTCCCAATTCCTGCTTCTCAAAATAAATGACCCCTGCACAGCCCCCTGACACTGGCCGTGAGGGTCCCTCTGTGTCCCTGGAGCTCCTGTCTCCTTTTAGAGACTATTTCTTTGGCCTGTCCCTTTCTCTCAGGGTCCCTCCTGTTTGCTTAGGTCCCTCCCTGCTGTCTGGTCCAGCTTCTCCAAGGTAGCCCTGCATCTCCTCCCTCCACTGCCTGGCTCAGTGTCCGAGGCTCTTCCCCTGTGCCTGACCTTCCCTCACCCCTAGGGCCCCCTATCCAGGATCTGCTGGCCAGTTGACTGTGGGTCTGCCTAGTAAATAATTTTTCTTATTTATGAAAAGAGAAGGCTAAGAGTGCACTGAATCTTTCAGCTTAGACTCCACAATCTCTCATTACAGTCAATGTCATATTCCATTTCTACCCACTGGGGACGATGGCTGTTCCACTTCAGCCAGTGGGTGTTCTCTAAACTGGGAGAACTGTGCAAGGAAGGGCTTTGCTTCCCGGACCTCTGCATCGCAGCTGCTCCTCCTGGATCCCGGCTCCAGATCCTCTGCTCTGCCCTGTGGCCAGCCCAGGAAAGATGATCTAGTCATCCAGCCTGTCCCCGCTGCCCACCCCAGCACCACGCCCAGAAGCCCTCTCCCCAGTGCCCACCTTGGTCCTGAGGAAGGCCAGAGCTCGGGTGCTGTTCTCTAGGAAGTGTATGCGCATGTGGCCCCGGCTGGGGGGGTGGCAGGACCTCCCCCGAGATGAGCTCCAGCAGCCGCAGCAGGTGGGTACCATCAGCCAGCTCTGTGTACAGGTTCTGGATCTTGATGCCCACCTGGGCGTGAAGCAGGCATGGGAGAGGATGCAGAAGGCACAGGGTCAGCCTAACCGCACCTGTCTGCCCCATTCCTGGACCTGGGCTATGCAGCCCAGAGCATCTGCCTTGAGGAAGCAGCACTGGCCTCAGCTGTGCTTCGGGGTCGAAAGAAGGGGCCTCAGCCAGATGACCTCATAGTCGGTCCCCCAGGGTCCACTGGCCAGGGAGCCGGGGGGACAGTAGAGATGGGCTACACTCACCCGGCCGTGCTGGAAGATACTGTTGATCCACTTGGTGAAGTCTTCTCCTGCATCTGCAATGTGCTGTGCCTGCAGCTTGCCAATGTGGCCCATCTCATACGCAGAGTCCATGGTGGGACTGGACTGGGAGAGCGGTCCAGGGCTCTGCCCCTGGTCTCCTGCTTCACGTGCCTGTAGCCCCAAGGAGCTGCTGGGGCTTGTGGGGCTGACCAGCCATCAGGCCTGGAGCTCTCTGGGGATGAGGGGCCACTGGACATTTCCCTAAGCTGGGGATGTTGGGGGCATGGAGGTTGGGGGAGGACTGTGGATACTGATGACTCCCTGGGAGTGGGGGCCCCTCCGTGCCAGATAGTCCCACATTTGGTGGGTGGTTGCAGCTTGGAACCTAGCCAGGTAAGGTCTGGTCCTTCTGGCTGGTGTCCTGAGCTTGAATGGCCCAGGGCCCCTTTTGTCCCATCCCACTTTCTAAATTCTAGAACTCCTGCTGCCAGAGGTTTCTCCTGGGCCACAGCGTTTGCTGCTGCTCCTTGGGACGAAAAGGGCAGATGGAAGGAAAATGGGAAACTACTTACCTTGGTGATGTGCAGGCCCTGGGAGGAGACCTGGCTGGATGGTCGGAGATGGCAGATAGGAGGGGCTGGGCGGGGAGGGAGACATCGGGAGAGGCTGAGGCTGGAGCTGGGGCTGTGCCATGGCCCTCCTCTTGGGCCAGCAGGGCAGGGGTGACAGCACACAGCCGGCATTGTTCTCCCACCTGCCGCAGGGCGTGGCCCAGACTGGGAGGGGGCGGCTCAGGAATGCTCCAGATCAACTGCTCCAGGGTCTCCTCCTTCATCATCCCCTGTTGCAAATGCCTTCAGTATCAGATGGGGGTCCTGGCTCCCAAGACGCAGAGGCCCCACAGGGCAGAGCCTCTGGTCAGAGCTTCTGCACCCACTTCCGGCAGGCTGGGGCTACCCTTCTGCACCCCTGCAGAGCCTCTCCGTGAGCACCCACAGGGGCGGGGATGGGAGCGAGCCTGCTGGGCCATAGCCCTCACACCCTCTCCTGGGGGACGCACCACAGACACACCACAGACTTGGACCGAGGCTGGGCTTTCCAGGCCCTGACGGAAATGCACCCAACCCAGCCCAGGGCTGCAGGCGGTACTCCCTCAGGCCTGGGGCCACTTTCTGAAGGGGGTCCCCCCTGGGAAGGGGTAACCTGCAAAGTCCATGGGAACGACAGAGCCTCCTCCAGAGTTGGAGACACGGTGTTCACTCTTTGGGGCCCCAGTGAGGCACCAGCACCTGTGCTCCCTCGGCACTGGCTAGGCCTGAGGCTCAGAGGCGGGGGCTGTGAGGGAGCCCCTCCCTCCCTTTCCCTCCCTCCCCTCCCTCCCTTTCCCTCCCTCCCCTCCCTCCCTCTCCCTCCCCTCCCCTCCCTCCCCTCCCTCCCCCTCCCTCTCCCTCTCCTCTCCTCCCCTCCCTCTCCCTCCCCTCTCCTCCCCTCCCCCTCCCTCCCCCTCCCTTCCCTCCCCCTCCTCCCCCTCCCCTCCCTTCCCTCCCCCTCCTCCCCCTCCCCTCCCCCTCCTCCCCCTCCCCTCCCTCCCCCTCCCCTGCCCTCCCTCTCCCTCCCTCTCTCTCTCCTCCCCTCCCTCCACCTCCCCTCCCTCCCTCTCCCTCCCCTCCCTCCCTCCTTCCCTCTCCCTCCCCTCCCTCCCTCCTTCTCCCTCCCTCCCCTCCCCTCCCCCTCCCTCCCTCCCTGCAACCTTGGACCGCATGCCAGAAGGAGAGTGAGTTCTAATTCAGGTGGCTTCACAGAACAGTCTGGTTACAGACACCGGGCTGGGCTGTGTGTCTGGGTTCATCCACCCAGCAGCCCCGGCAACACTTCATGGAGGCGTCCCTGACAGCCCAGGCCGGTGAGGGAAGCAGTGGCCACAGCCTGCCCTTGAGAGCTGGGCAGGACCCATCACACCTGAACCCCGGCCTGTGGCTGGAAGTGAGGAGCATGCTGCTCTTGAGTGGGGGCGTCTCCCCTGTATCTGAGAGGAGCCTCCACCCCTGCTGTCCTCTCCCTGTGAGGTCCCTCCTGCCACTGACTGCTTCGTGGCACTAGGAATGAACCTGAGCTGCTTCCTCGCCCCAGCCCCAGGTCCAGTCAGGTACCAATGGCTGTTGCTGCTGTGCCCCCCAGCGAGCACTCCACAGTGCACCCCCCACCCGGTTACTCCCACTGACCCTGCAGGTCCTTGTCACTGTCCCCAGCTCATCACCCTGCCTGCATGTCGGCCGACACCCGGCCCAATGTACCTTCCCAGAGCAAGACTCCCCATTGCCTGGTCGGGACCAGAGGTTTCCTGCCCAAGTCTGAACATCAGTGGTTCCCTCAGCTTAGAATAAGAATGCCCCTCTACTCCCCACCGTCCACATTCTCCAATCACATCAGCCCTAGTTAAAATCCTGCTCCTTCTAGGACGTCCCCCCTTCTCCCACCTCTGTAAGCTTGTTTCACCTCCTGTTAAGAGCCTTGGCCCACAGCATCCCATGTGATGTGACCACCAGAGGACAGGATGGAGCTGCATGACACTTTGTACACAGATCTCAACAGAGGTGGCTGTATTTGAGGTTGTTGAGCAGGGCTACGGAACTACTCTTCTTTCTTCCTAGTTCAACTGCAGTAAAGCCACTGCACATGCTGCCAGGATCAGCTCCTCTTGTGCCGTGACTGATAGCAGCCCCTGTTGAAATGAGAATCCCTGCTGGTCAGTACAGTTCTGGAATATTTGTGCTGCAAGTAACTGAAATTTCAAGTCAAATGGGTTTAAATGATATAAAGGGAATGTACTGGTCCACATAACTGAGAAGGCTGGCAGGAGGAGGACTTCAGGTAAGGTTTGATCCAGCAGCTCAAATGATGCCACCACAGGTGTGGATTCCCTTAGTCTTTCTCAATGCCTTCTTCATCTTCACGCTCCACAGGGTGGTTGCTGTCAGCCTAACCTCACTCCTCTGCTTCCAGCACCTCTGGGCACTTCTCTCAATGCTATTTATATTGTTGCACCAATAGGCTCACTTCTTTGTACTGCATGGTTCAGAAAAGAGAGTACATCTCTCCCAAGAGTTGGAACAGAAGTCTGAGGGGCCTGGCTCTCATAGACACACATCCATTCCTGAACAATTTCTGTGACCAGGCAGATGAAATACTCTAATTGGCTCAAGACCATCAGGACCCACCCTGGAAAGAAGGGGTGGGGTCTACCTCCCCAAATCTCAGGGCTCAGATTGAGGGTGGAGAAGTGGAGAGTGGTCTGCAAAGGAAATTCCAGGTCTGGATCACCAAAAGGATAGATGGGTGCAAGTGTGAAAACTCCAGATGTCTACTATGGGTGGTCCAGACCTGTGAGGCATGCCAAGAGGCAGGAGCAGTGCCAGTCAGCCAGGGGCTGCACCCTAGCACTACTGCACCCTCAGGTGCTCGGGCCTGCCTCAGTGCTGGACAGAGGACATCTCCTGTGAACGCTCAGTGATGCCCTGTCCGCAGCCTCGGAAGGATCTCCTCCATGGTCCCCTGAAGCCTTGGTTTCCAGTCACTCTCACTTGGGGTGTGACCCTCCCTTGGGGCCTTGCTCCCAGACCTGGTCTCTGCCCACAGTGGATGGAGTTGCTTTTCTGCTGAAGAAGCCCGAGTCTACCACCCAGGGAAGATGCAGGAAGAGTCAGGGGTCACAGGGATGGCGTGCAAAGGGGCACACCCTCCCCTTAACTCCTCTGCCTCATTTCAGAATGGTTCCAAGGGATCCCTGTTTATTCCTGAGACAGCTGGCACATAGTCAACTGAAAAACCAGAGCCAATGGGAAAAAAGTAGTGATTTTTTTCAGAAGTTTATTGATCAGTAGACTGGGTCTTTTTTTGACATTTCTAAACAAGATTACAAAAAAACAGAAGCATTGTGTATTAAATGCATTGGCTAATTGACACGTCACCTGGTATACTCTTAGATTCTGCCCATGTTTACCTGGAAAAACTCAGTGGTTATCTGTCCTAAGAAAGTTATTTGCCACATTCCATGGAGGAAGTAAACAGTGCCTCCTTAAATGCTTTCCTTATCTCCAAGGCAATCTGTCCAGGGTATCGTTCTGGGCATCAAGGAGTGTAGCCATAAAGCGGGAAGGTTCTGGTGGTGGCTGTCAGGCCATGACTCTGGTGGTTAAACCCCATCCTAGGCGGCAGGCTCCAGTACAAGACATTCCCAGTGTGGTGCAGGGGCGGCCCCCCAAGACCCAGCAGACATAGCAAAGGACCGTGGTCGGGACAGTGGGGCCAGGGCTCTGCTGAAGCCTCTCCTGCGGGTTTGTAAGGCGGGCAGCGGTTGGGGGAGAGCACGAGGCATTTGGCTTCTCGTCACATGCTCTCTGACCCACCTGGACACAGTCCCATGAGATGGAAAAAGAATCCAACTCCTTAAGGCCCACAGTTCTGTGGGAGGAGTCACAGCCCCCAATCCAGGCTTTATTGCTGCATGATGACAAGTGTTCCGGAGAAGCCACTCCAGCCCTGGAGAAGTGAAAGCCAACTGAATGCCTGGTCCTTCCCACAGAAGAGCAGCCCCAACCTGGGTCATCCAAGTGTGTGTGACGAGGAAAGAATCCGTGTAGGATGCCAAGTGGGTTGGACATCAGCTTGTGGCCGCAGAGCTGGGGGATCTCGGCAGGTCTCAGTGCAACGCTTCTGTACAGACGGGCTCAGGAGGGCCTCGCCAGCAGGCTCACAGTTTGGAAGTCGACTTCAGGAGGAGTAGGCAGAAGTTTTCATTTTTTTCCCCCTAAACTCAAGACTGCAGAAGTTTGTGTTGTGCGATACCGTGTGCTGTACAGAAAACAGACTCAAGATTCTTAGGTTTTCTTCTGTGAAATCATGGAGAGCATGAAGATAGTTTCAGAGTTCTGGAGTTTACCTACTTCCACGCCCCCCGCCCCATCCGTGAGCACTCTGCAGAGGGGGTACTTGGACAGTGGGGTGGTGCAGGGAGGACAATACGGTCGGTCCAGGTGCCCAGATCCCAAGGGCTCCATGTTCCCGGCCCTGCTGCATGGGGTCAGGGGATAACGGGTGTTTTGGACACAGACTCGAGGAACTCTGTGCGGGTCCCGGGACGATATGGGTCCTTGCTTGGCCGCCATCCCTAATGTCTTTCAGTGTTTTTCTTTCCAATCAACTATTTATGATGGGTGACTTCAGGTTTTAAGAGAAGATATTGAGAAAAATGGACATGTGACTTCCTTTTTCTTCCTTTTTTCTCAGCATTCAGCTGCCAGATGTCCTCCCACCAGAGGTCATGGGGGTGGGGTGGGGATCACCCATGAGGTGCTTCCATCCACGTAGAACCAGAAACCTCCTCTGCGGCTCCTCTGAAACAGTATTCCTCCACAGCCATATATAGACAAAACTTGCCATATGTACATATATACACATTAACAAGTGGCCAAAATACATACGCTTGTGACATACGTGTATATATTTATCTTTATATATGACAACTGAGCTGAGTTAAAGAAGCAAGATGATTGTGAATGGAAATAATCTAACCTTGGCATCTCTATACCTTTCGACAAATGAACTCTCTCCTCCTCTCTCAATCTTGCCCTCTGCTGGATCCACTGCGCTTACACACCTGTGTGGTCCTCGTGCATTCACAGAACTATCTACTGGAATTACAAATGTCTCTTTTCTATGTGTCTAATTAATTTAAAAGTACTCACTAAGACTAAAACCATGTTATGTATTTACTTCTCTTAAAACTAAATTATGTAGAAAGTAAGCTAGGGAGTGTGAGGGCTGGCATCTGGATAAATGCTTCTCTCAAGTAAACATTTTCTTAAGTCTGCTGTTCTGCCCCTGATGTCACAAGGGACACCAGAAACAAACAAACAAAAAAAACGAGTGTTTTGGGAGACTTAGGTGTGACTGTTTGGATTTCATTCATTTTTGGTGCCGGCAGGGTCCCAGGCTATGCAGCCATCACAATAGTGATGAAATATCATGTCTCTCTTATTGCATAAATAATGGTGAAAGGCACCTGCATCCCCCAGCTGGAGCCCACACAGCTGGGAGGGTGACCTCCCCTGGACACAGGCATTTGGGCAAGTGGTCCAGAGAGGTTCACCCAGGGCACCCAGGGAGGGAACATCAGGAACTGATGTACAGGTAAGGGCCCAGATCCTACCTCGTGAGGCATTCATGGTATGAACCACACAGTCTTTTGAAGAAAAGGCTTTATATGAAAGATTACATCTTGTTTCTGTATAAAGGCCTTTATCCTTTATATAGAAACTATATTTAAAAAACTAGTCATAATAAAAATGCCTATTTTTTATAAAAATAGTGTCTAACGCTAGTAGACTGACCTTGGGCTGGCCCCCCGTCCCCTCTGTGGCCACAGGGCCAGGACACTGCACGCACCAATTCATGTTTTTTCTGGATTTAAATCCTGCCATTTTCCAAGGAGCCTTGGGGACGTGTAACCACGCTAACTGAAGACTGGGGAGAACCACCGCTTTTCTTACTCTAGTTTAAGTATGATAAACTTTGCTACAACCTGTTGCCAGACAAGTAAAGCTAATCTTCAGATTTCAACGTGACTTGAAATGAATACTAGAACTCTTGCCAGGGGTTAATAAAGGTTGTGAGTTCCAAATTTCTAACCAAATACACCTTTGCTGGGAAGGCCGCAAGGTTGGGGGAGCCCTGGGAGGGCCGGCCAGCAGGCGCTGGGATGGATGCTCCCTGCGGCCTGGCCGCAGGCTCTGCGGGCCCACAGAAGGGACGGGGACACGCAGAAATGGTGCGTCCTCCTCTCAAAGCTGGGGCAGCAGTCTACTCTTTGGTAGACAGTTTGGAGAGAACAGAAAACTTCTCAGCTGTTTTTTTTTTTTCACTCCAAATAGAGCAAGAGACAAAATAAATAAGCTGGTCTTTGCTGCTTCCCGGTGCTCTCTGAGGGACAGCCAGGTTCAAAATGATGGACAGTCCAGTGAAGCCCAGCAGAGCCCCCAGCTGACACGCCCTGGCTCCTGGGATTCCACATCTGGGCTTCTCTAGGCTTTGGAGGACTCCTTGGACGATTTTCCTTTCTTCTCAACGCTTCCATCCCTGTATCCACCCCGTCCCTCCAACATTTCAGTAGAAACTCTGGGAATTTTAAGGTGAAAGGATCTCATCTAGTGTCCAGTGTCTGCCCTCCCTGTTCTATAGATGGGGAAACCAAGGCACAGAGAGGGCAGTGTCTCGCCCAGGGTCGCTCAGTGAGTCAGTAGCAGTGGGGGCCTCTGGCCCAGGCCCCCCAATTCTAGCCCCACACCGCCCTCGCTGTGTGCGGCTCGCCCCTCAGTCGGCGTTCGGCAAGGATTTCCTGTGGGAGGGTGGCACGAGGTGCGGGGGCAGGCTGTTGGGCAGCTCGTAGCCATCGAGCTTGATCTTGATGAGGTGCTTGGCCAGTGCGAATTCCTCCTCGTCCAGCATGCCGTCGCAGTCACAGTCGGCCAGCTTCCAGATCTTGCCCAGGACGCTGTTGGGCAGCTTGGAGGTCACCATCTCCTTCTTGGCGTTGACGCCCGATATCTTGCCATTGACGGGCGACAGGGTGTAGAAGAGCTCATCGTAGACAGGCTTGTCTTTGGCCACAACCCACTCCTCCTCATCGGCGCCCTCCTTGGCGCCCTCCCCGTAGCCCTGGTTGAAGGGGCCCTCGGCGGTGCCGTCGAAGGCCCCGCCCTGCACCAGCTGCGTGGGCATGCTCGTCTCCTCCTGGCTGATGAGGCTCATCAGGGACGAGATCTTGCTGCTCAGCATGTTGTCCACGGCCTCGATCAGCTTGGGCTTCAGCGAGTGGAATTTGGTGAAGTCATAGCTCTCAAGCTGTTCCTGGAAAAGGAGAAGCCACAGATTTGGTTAACATCCTCCCTGCAGGAAGCAAATGAGGAGAGGGATGGCTGGAGGGGACAAATGCTCCCTTAAAGCAGGCAGCCCATGCTCTGGGCTGTCCAGAGCTCTCTCTCTCTTTGGTGGGGTCCCCACATCCGAACCCACCAGACACAGGAGTGGCTTTTGGAACAAGAGACAAGATGCATGGGATGCAACATTTTCCTATGGTAGCTAATCTGGGCTGGCAGTGGCATGAGGGACGGTGATCCCCGAGGGCTTTGAGACAAAATTCCTTTCACCCTGTCTTTTTTTAAAAAAGCACTCTAGAGATCTACTATTTTATCTTTTAAAGTATTTTACCTACCTTACATACTTCAGTTGATTTTCACAACAATGCTGGGAGTCAGGAAGAACAGGTATTAATAACCCCATTTCACAGAGAGCACAAGGGGTGTCCTGGCGGAGTCAAGACAATAGCCCATGCCTCCTGCCGCTCGACTAGCCTTTGTGCTGTAACGTGAAGCTGCGACAGAGCTGTCAGTAGAACTAATTTAGGTAAAATGATTATTTAAAGACGACGTTGATCAGTTAAAAAAATGTAGTTTAGGGTACAAATAGGTACAAGTTGAAATTGCAAAGAGAGAGAGGAGTAGGGATGGGAAGGGCAAGTATAAATGCAGCCAGTAGAGCTGAGTAGTACTAGCATGGTCAGGGCAGGTCTCGGCTGCATCTCCCAGGACATCTGGGAGGAGCAGACAGAGCACAGGGTTTGCAGATGGCCCTAGGGGAGGCGGCAATTGCCTGGCCAGGATGGGAGCCAACTGTAGATGCCACAGAGGCTCTGTGGATGGCTCTGTAGAAACAGTCCTTCCTGCCTTGGTTACCCTTCCTTCCTTCCATCCATCCATCCATCCATCCAACATTTACTGACCATTTGTTATGTGCCAGGCCCTGTTCTGGGATATAAATATGAAAAGCCACAGTCTCTGCCTTCAGGGAGCTTATATTTCAAAAACGGCTTGACTTAGTTTACAGTGAAACAATGATAACATGAAATAGAAGAAAGTCATGAACAAAGGGAAAAGCC
Source organism: Grampus griseus (assembly GCF_964374135.1). Lineage (NCBI taxonomy): Eukaryota > Metazoa > Chordata > Mammalia > Artiodactyla > Delphinidae > Grampus > Grampus griseus. The sequence goes on from NC_139018.1 coordinate 85,345,846, forward strand.
AAGTAATTGAAAGGAAGAGGAAGGGAATCATCACATCAGATAATGAAGGCTGAGAAAAGCTACACTCCTCAGCTGCCCTGGCTGGGGAGCCGGCGGGGGTGGAGGTGTCACACCTCGCTGTCGGCGGGGAGAAACCACCTGTTCCTCCAAGAAAGACAAACCTTCTCTGGCCCTGAACTGTGGAAGTCACTTAGGCAATTGTATAAGGGGCCTCAAAGATCTAGTGAAAATGTCTTAATAGCAGTTTTGCCAAACAAACGCAGAGAATTCCAGGTATGGCAGTTTTTATATGGACTCTACGTGAAGTATGTCTGTTTGGACAATCCTAGAGGGCCAGAGAGGGGCCAGCCAGGTGTGCAGTTTTCTGGAGATGAGACAGGGAGGCTCTCAAGAGAAAGAGCTTTCACATTCCCCTCAGACCTGACTGTTCTGGACAGAAGTAATGAGACAGGGAGTTAAGAAAAAAACAAAGCTTTGTGCTACCACAAATATTACACTTTCATTGTAAAAAATTGGGGAAAAAACTGGTAAACAAAAATAAGAATCTTAAATCACTTATAATACCATCACCCAGCAATGACTTTTGCTAACATTTTTGGGCATACGTTTATAGCCATTTTTACAAACACACACACACTCTTTAACTGAAATAAGACCACACTATTTAACAACCTGCATTTTAAAGAAATAATATATCACAGCTTTCCATGATATCAATTTTTATACAACCTTTAAATTTTTTTTTTAATTTGACTTAATTTTTAAATTGAAGTATGGTTGATTTACAATATTGTGTTATTTCAGGTATACAGCACACTGATTCAGTTTTATATAAATATAAAGTGATTTGGTTTTATATATACATATACTTTTATTTTTAAACATCTTTATTGGAGTATAATTGCTTTACAATGGTGTATATATACATATACTTTTTCAGTTTCTTTTCCATGTTAGGTTATTACAAGATATGATATAGTTCCCTGTGCTATACAGTAAAACCCTGTTACTCAGCCATAGAAAGGAATGAAATATTGCTATTTGCAGCAACATGGATGGACCTCGAGATTATTATACTAAATGAAGTCAGACAGAGAAAGACAAATACCATATGATATCACTTGTATGTGGAACCTAAAAAATAATACAAATGAACTTATTTGCAAAACAGAAACAGACTCAAGATACAGAAAACAAACTTATGATTACCAAAGGGGAAGAAGGGAGAGGGATAAATTAGGAGAATGGGATTAACAGATACACATTAATATATATAAAATAGATAAACTTATTTTCAATAGCTACATGATATTGAACTGTATAGCTGGGCCTTCCCTCATTTACCCTGTCCATGTAATTGGAAGTTTAGGTCGTTTCCAATGGAGAATCAAAATTGTGGTCTCTAGGGTGTGCTGGCAGGGCAGACATTCTAGGCTGTTATTCTGAAGTGGAGCCCTGAGCTTTAGACGGTGGAGAGGACAGAGCGGAAAGCAAAACAGCCTGACATATCTTGGAAAGGTGCCCCCAACACTCTTCTCAGTAGCCATCTCTGTGACTGTCAAAGCAGGCTGGACTGGGCTGCCACCTAGCACTCAGCCTGAGCTCAGTTCAGAGTGGTGGGGTAGCACAGGCCTGGTTTCTAAGGTACATTCCAGTTTTCACGTCCTCCATCCTCACTGACAGACCACAGTCACCTGCACGTCATCCCAACATCAGCGCCAAACAATGCTGCTAACACTTTCGGGTCCTGCTGCCGGCACCTCGGTCAGCCAAGGGAACTGAGAAGAGAAAGCCTAGGAGGAGGAGAGCAGGCAGCCTACACAAAAATCCCAGTGCTGCTGGGGTAAACAAGTCTGGATTCCCCTGGGTGCATGAACACCTACCCTATTTCCTCATGAATGAGCCTGAGCTCTGGGCACACACAGAGCCTCTGTGTCCGGCCAAGTGGACAAATGAGGGCGGTGCCCACCCAAACTTTCCACCCGCCTGCAGGCGACATGGATTCAGACTGCAAACCTTTGGAAAACTAGCCAGGGGAAATGGCCACATATTGGCAGGGGTGGACAGGAAGCAGCGGCAGCAGCCGTTCCCACTCCGGAGGGCACACATGAAGTAAGCCCTACACTCTCATCCCAGTGGTACCCAGCTGCCCAGCCCTGGCCAGGGGGGTGGGGTCCAAGTTAAACCACACCATCCCTGTCCTCCACCAGGGTGGCTCCAAAGCTTTTTATTGGGATGAACACACACTGGAGAATTTAAAGAGCTACCCATCAAACAACTGTATGCATCAAAGCCGCCAAGCGCGGGATCCTGGAATTCCCCCACAAGAGACAAAGGTCAATCCCAGCCTAGCCTCTTCTGGGCTCTCCCTTGCCTGCTCACTCCCAGCCTGTACCAGAAGCTGTTTTTGAATCCACTTGGAGGGTCTGAGCAGATGGGGATGGCTCTGCCGCCCTCTGCTGTTGAAATGTTTTTTTTTTTTTATTTTAAGATTTTATTATTTTTTAACATCTTTATTGGAGTATAATTGCTTTACAATGGTGTGCTAGTTTCTGCTTTATAGCAAAGTGAATCAGGTATACATATACATATGTTCCCATATCTCTTCCCTCTTGTATCTCCCTCCCTCCCACCCTCCCTATCCCCCCCCTCTAGGTGGTCACAAAGCACTGAGCTGATCTCCCTGTGCTATGCGGCTGCTTTCCACTAGCTATCTACCTTACGTTTGGTAGTGTATGTATGTCCATACCACTCTCTCGCTTTGTCACAGCTTACCCTTCCCCCTCCCCATATCCTCAAGTCCATTCTCTAGTAGGTCTGTGTCCCAGTTCTCCAAGGAGGACAACTGCATCAGCAATCAAGGTGGCCTCGCTAGTGTTCCCTCATTCTGCAGCACGGACACGTCAGCGCAGCAAAGCAGATTCCCTCCCCAATGGGTGTAGGGCTGACACAGGCCCTGGGCAAAAGCCTGCAAAATACAATTGGCTCTTTGCTACGGTCAAGAGTCACCTTGACCAGCTTGGAGAACAGAGACTTAAAGCCGGCCCCGGTGAGCTCTCCGTGAGATCCTGGGATGTGCAAAGATCATAATCAAGTCATCTCCAAGCTTCTGCCCCTGCCGCTGTCCCAGACACAGTAAGGCTGAATGCCTGTGTTGGGGAAGATGTCAGATGCTCAACAGACTCAGGGATGTGGAGGCCTTGACCCACACCAGGAACCCCCAGAGCTTCCTGGGTGACAGCAAACTAGCTTGAAGTAGTGAGCCCACCCTCTGGGCTCCAGGCCTGCCTTACTCCCTGGGGATTCCCTGAAAGGACTGGGGTGGTATGATCAGGGCCTGGCTGGCTTCCCAAGGAAGAATCCTCAGCCAGCTTCCAGGGGTTTGCTCCAGAAACCACTGGTCTATAAGCCCTGTGGGAGTCAGGCCTAGGTCAGGGTCTGAGAAACTCATTACCCTAGAGCCTGCTACGATATAAACATACACTAACTTATTAATTAACCTACTCAACACGTATTCACTGAGTACCTGCTACACCCCAGGGGCTGGGGATGTGGCCGAGAACAGGACATGGGTCACTGGCCTCATGGAATTACAGCCTTCTATGGGAGACACTAAATAAGACACTGAGTAAATGAATTATACCAAAGCACAGAGACACTTATGTTGTAACAGGAGCACAAGTCCCAACAAGGGGCTTTGCTGCCAAAATGTCACTGCCAGTTACAGTCATAGCAGCAAAACTGTAACCCAGAATGGACCTCTGTAGGGGCAAGGATTTTTATTTTTGCTGTTTGTTCAATGATTTATTCCAGGGGCCTAGAACAGCGCCTGGCCATAGTAGACTTAATTACTATTCTTAGGTGAACGCACAAATGAACACAGATGATGGTAGGACTGTGTGGATGGTAGGCACCCGGCAGGTAGGACCCCTGCTCCCAGTCCCAGGGCACCCAGGAGTCCAATGAAGGGGCCAAGGTGCCTGGTGCGGTGCCTAACCACAGGGTTCTCAGTGAAGGTTCAGGCCCTCACTGTATTGCCCAGCTACATGGGCCAAGGCTGCTCCCGAGACCTGGGGTGAGGGACTGCCCCTGTGACCAGCTCTGAGAGGCCTGCATGCCCTCTGACTGGCCAGGCCCAGGCTAGCATGGTCAGGAGTAGCTCTGGTCACACAGTTTGCTCCCTCCGTTCAGGAGCTCCCTGGAGACGGGCAGGGGAGGCCTGTCAGGGAGACTTCAGGTCTCGGGAGCCGCACCTTGTGGGTCGGGCATCAAGGGAGCCTCAGGAGGCCAATGAGCCACAGACGTCCCATCAGGCCATCGTGAGCACTGTGTATTTACTCACAGCTTTCATTTCAGTCAGGAAACCAATTTCCCTTCCAAAGTATCTGAAGGATGCCAGGAAACAGCTGTCCTTCAGTTTGGTCATGGGGTACAGGGCATAACCCAAGGGTGCGAAAGCAGAACCTGCTCAGGAAGAGGCCCCAGGAGCCCTCAAATAGCCATCTTACAACCAGAAAAAAATCCAATTTATCCTCTGAGTACAGGAATATCAACTTTACTTCTAAAAAAAAGTGTTTCTATGTATTTTTTTTTTTTTTTTTGCGGTACGCGGGCCTCTCACTGTTGTGGCCTCTCCCGTTGCGGAGCACAGGCTCCAGATGCGCAGGCTCAGCGGCCATGGCTCACGGGCCCAGCCACTCCGTGGCATGTGGGATCTTCCCAGACCGGGGCACGAACCTACGTCCCCTGCATCGGCAGGCGGACTCTCAACCACTGCGCCACCAGGGAAGCCCCTATGTATTTTTTTAAGCCGACTAAATCATATTTGACTAGATCGTATATACCAGATGCATTCACCCTGATCCCAGCCATTACAGCAGTAAGTGTAACCCACTCCTATTTCAGTGTGTACGTTATATACAGAGAGTTTACATTAACAAACCCCTTAGGATCGATGCTTCCCCTCCTGCGGCCTGATCTTGCCTCTGCACCTGTGCTTCCTCCTCCCTGACCCTCCCCCGCAAACCGACCCCCATCCCCACCCCAGGCAGGCTGGCAGCTCACAGGCCCAGAGTCTCCAGGGTGCAGCCAGTGTGCTGTACGCTCTCTTTGGCCCATGTAGATTCTTTGAAATTCTGAGCCAAAATTTGAAAACCAGGGTACTTTACATACAAATCCAGATCTCCAGCTTCTCGTGAAATATCCAGGCCTGCACTCCCACGGGGCAGCAACCACTGGGCAGGATGAGGCCTCCCCACTGAGCGGGGAAGGGCACACGCTCCCCAATCTGCTCCCACCGTGTGCCCTGCAAGTCCTCACTCACTGCACTTGCAGAATTGTTTTCCTCCCAGTAGGACGTGTTTCTCAGGACCCACATCTCTACCAAATGTGAGAAAACAAGAGGTGGTGGGAGGGGGCACCCCAGTTTCCTTTGGCGCGGCCCGCCTGCCTCACTTGTTTGAGTTACTTCTGGCTGGTGGCTGCAGGCATCTGAGTTGTGTTGCCTGCTTTCCAGAGAGGGCTGTGACCTCCAGGGCAGATGGGTCCTTGCACCGGACAAGGAGATGGTCAGTCAGGCTCTCTGAGGAGCCAGGTGAGGCGGCCTCGCTTGGGAGGGCATGGTCAGTGTCAAAATCAAGGTCACCTAACACCATGGCGGGGAGGTGGACACACGGGTCAGGCCAGCGTGGCAGCACCCACTCGGGGTCACCTGGGGCTGCCCAGATACATGTCAGGGAGATTCTGAAATTAGGCCAAAGGCTGCCCGAAGCTGGCCTTTAAGCAAACTCTTCAGTGAGCACAGCCTGCTGTGTCTGGTGAACTCCCGCCGTGGCCACAGCCCGCCACGGCCTCTGACTGAGCCCGCAGCAGCGATGCTGCCCAAGCGCGTAATCCCACAGTGCAGGGCAGCGCGGGGGAGGGCCGGCTTCAGGAGCCCCTGGAAGTGACCTCCAAGGTCACTCTCAGCTCTAATTCCCTTAAAGTTCTGGGATTCTAAAAAACAGGTGTCACTTCTGTGCCAAAACAACCCTGAACACAGCCTAAGGGAGCTGTTCATAGGACTTTTTTCAGGTGAGCTTAATTCACTTCTCGAAATGTCTCCCTTTTTGTTTAAATGTTTCAGGAAGCAAGCAATTTCTGCTTTATTCACAGGAGCCTATTATCATGTATTACTAGGAAGACGAATTTACCGTGTTCTCCTCCATTCTAAACCATGAAACCCAAATGTGTACCCAGCAACCAGCCAGACAAGCTGGCAGTGCCCCTCCATCCCCACTGGTGACTTTGTGATGGGCCCTCTGTACCTGCATTGCCTTGACCTCGGGGAAGTCCCCTGCAGAAATCTGGTATTCTCGCTGCAGCTGAATGTAGATTTCTGGCAACCTGCTGATAAGCTCTCTCTTCTTGTTTTCTTTTCCAAATACACTTGGCATCTCCTTCTTCAGGTGGCTGATGATGTAGGCATGTACCTGAAGGGGTATATGTCAGTGAGGACGGGCCATTTAGAAGTGCACCAGAGAAGGACAAACAAGATGGCATCTTACATGCATCACAGCACATAACAGGCATCCCCGCAAAGTCATGGTGCTCAGGACAGGAGGAGGGCAAGGACCAGGGGGGAAGGTATGGGGGCACCCGAGTGGGAAAGACCTTGGTTCTGGTGCTTAACCTCAGAAGACCTAAGAGAAAGTTTCACCAGGGCCAGTGCATGCAAGCACCAGCAAATGAAGCTGGAGGCTGATGGAAATGGCTGATCTGCATGGAAATCTGTGCCCGGTGAATAGTGAGATGAGAACACCCATAACCTCCCCATAGACAGTATAGGCCCCGAGATCACTGAAGTCATTTCTGCACAAGACCAGCTGCCTAGGGCCAGGCCAGACAGCAGAAGCTCCGTCTGAGAGAGGGACCCCTGGTACATGACGGGGGAGCCCCAGAAACCTTGGTCATCCAGGGGTAGCAGGCCTGGCACTGTTACCCGAAGGGTGGTGAATCCTGCTGGGAGGGCTCTAGTTGGCTTTCGTCACTTCCTTCCCTAACATTTCCACCCTTCTATTGATTTCCAACTTTAGGATGTTAAGAAACACTCATTACAAAAGTTCTCTTTGCACAGCAGAAACTAACAAAACATTGTAAAGCAATTATACTTCAATAAAGATGTTTAAAAAAAAAGTTCTCTTTGTATACCTAGAGTTCTACAGAGTAATTTAGAAGTCAAGAAAATAACTAAAATAAGAAAAGATGAAAAACAGGGCAGTGATTACAAAAAGAAAATGACTGTGTAGCTATGGAAAATCCTATTAAAGAAAGCAGAGGTCTACTATAATCTTGTGGAAGAATGGAAATTGAATAAAGGGGGTAAGCAGAAACATCCCATGGCTCAGCTGAGGGCCTCTGTGTATGGACATACACTGGGCACAGCCAAAAACATTTTGCTAAGATTTGAACTCTAAACTAAGTGCATAATGCAAATGCTGACAGGCTCGGACCAGACAACGCTAACTTCTCCATCTACATAAAGGTCATTTTAACATAAGCACACACTGAGCTGCCTGACTACTGCTACAAGTATAGATTGGGAGAGATGCTTCTAAACCTTCCTGTTGCTAGTAAACTTATTTATTTATTTATTTGGAAACATCTTTATTGGAGTATAATTGCTTTACAATGGTGTGTTAGTTTCTGCTTTATAACAAAGTGAATAGTAAACTTATTTACTTTTCAAATTAAAACAGCCTAAAATGTTTACATGATTCTTTAAGATAACCAGAGAAATCCAAGGTTAACTGCATTCCTGATGATGTGATGAATATGTGGTAAAACTAGTAAGACTGGTAATTTCCTTGCCTTGGTTAGTGAATGCCTGGCTTGGTTTGGATGAGGCTGGGGACAGCCCTGGGTAAGTCCAAAGGCCTTGGCGGGACCGCCATATTCCATCGGGGAGAACCAACTATCACCAGCTGTCCTTGCATAATTTCCTTGGCCTCGGCCCTCCTGGATCCTCTGGACTGGGCCTGTGGACCCCTCTCTCTTCCGTGCTCTGGCCTGCCCTGCTCTGGAGCCCATCCCAGCTGAAGCAGGAAGTCTCACTACCTGCTCAGCTTCCCATCCACAAGGGCGTCTTTCCAAGACCCCTTCCCAGAGCCCAGGCGTGGGGCAGCTGCCAGGTCCCTGCAGAGCTCCCCAAGCCCCCTCCCCACCTATCAGTGTGGTACCTGGGAACTGCCAGGCCCCTGTGCAGGTAAGGCTGACTCCCCACCCAGCCCCTAGCTCCCCTGGGAATGGCACCCTGCTCTTGAACACCGCCTGGTCCCCAGGGGCCTGCTTTCCCTGGGCTGGGCTGCAGGTGATGTGTCCCTGCCACAGCCCTCCACCCATCGCCTGGCACCAGCTCCCTCATCCCTGCCCTCATGGTGCTCACCGCTGATGACTGAGGCTGCTGGATAATGGGCCAACCTTTGATGCCAGGCCTCCAGGGCCCTGACGTAACTGGGGCAGTTCCTGGGCCAGGTCTCAACTCCCTCCTCCTCCCACCTGCCTGGCTCTACCTGAGTCATGACCCTCAGGTGACCTGCTCATGCTGCAGGCTGCTCTCAGCCTCAACTACTGGCCTGTTTCGTGCAAGTCCCCTGTTGTACTGCCTCTGCATGGCCTCCCCCTCCTGCCCTTCCCTGGGCATCCTAAGACAATAACCCAGGGTCAGATTCTATGCATGGGCCCTGCCTTTAAGAAGCTTATCAAGTTACAAGGTAAATTATAATCCTTAGAATCACAGAGTATTAAATCTGGAAGGGGCTCCCTATATCTGATTGAATCCCTGGTTCCAGGAAGTTCATATGACTTACTCAAGGTCACGCAACTAGTTAGGAGATGCCAAGCTGGCAGTAGCATTTAACTATCTTACTGCCTCATTCCCTGTCTTATAGAATTAACTGCTTTTTGTGGGTATGAATTAAAAATCGTACCGAAGCTGCTGAAGTCTGGAATTCAAAGTGAACTGTGTCCTACGGAACAACCTGGAGGTTTGGCTTCTGATCGCTCCTAACTCACAGGGAAGCTTTGGGAAGGTCATGTACTCTTCCCTCCCCATGCACAGAAAATGGATACGTTATGGCACGCACACTGCGAACACCACGCAGAATGTGGGGAAGACTGCACTCTTCTAGCGGGACGGTGCCTTGTGATTTTCCAAGGACTCTCGGTAAACAAGGGACAGCCTGGGTGGCTGAAATCCCCAGTCAACTTGAAAAGCTCGTGTCTGCCTTTATATGTCAAAGATGTGTCTCCAAACAAACGCAGGACCCGGGGCCAGATCCGGCGATGGTCCAGGGAAGGAGGTAGAAACAGTCTGATCTTTTGTCCTTTATAATAAGAGAAAATTAATTGAGAGGAAGAGGAATAGGAAGGAGAAGATGGGGAGAAAGAGGAGGTGGGCAGGATGGGACTGCGTGTTTGAAGGCCGGGTCAGGCGCTGCCACCGCTGCCCACGCGCTCGCTGAGCAACCCTGGGCAAGCTGTCTCCTCCCCAGCCTCGGCTTGCTCACCCCCAACCTGGGGATTACAGCCCTTACCTCACAGGGCTGTGGTTATGAGAATCGAGAGAGAGCACAGATTTGAATGTACTTTGTCCTCTAGAAAGGGGGCTAGAAATGTTGTTATTGACTAATGGCCAAAGACCTATAGCTGGAGGGGTAGTAACGCCAGAGGAGGCTTGTGGCTATTTAGTCCTTACTGAATAATGAATAGACTCTATCTATTTAAATAGAACATGATGAATTTGGGTTCCAAGTTCTTCATTCACAAGTGAATGACACTGAACCCTGGGGAACGTTTGAACATTGTTGTCTTGTTCAATTCACTCTTTCCCTTATATAAAACTAGAAAAGCCCCAACTCATCAAATGGTGATGACCAAGGGTAAGTCAAATGGCTCAAAATGTCAATTTTTTTCTGGGCTAATAACTCAATGAGCAGAAAAAGATGTACTCCCCTTTAAACGAACAGGGATTTATAGTTCACATCTACACTCTGACACAATCTCATTAACTGTGTCCATGACAAGTGTTTGTATCTCCAAGGCTGAGAAGCATGTACACAGAGTAATACTGGGAATTTCCACTGTGGGCTTGGAGGGCAACCCCCAGCAGCAAGTGCTGGAAGCTTGAGGTGCTCATGGACAATAGGAATGGAAATGCCCATGGAATTTGGATACTGGGGAGATGTGTGGGGGAAGTCAGGCTGGGATACATTGTTCTGCACTGGGCAACCTTAGAGTTGCCCAGGTTTAATATGACCTGATGGAGATCTGCATCTTTGCAGGCCCAGCTGGAAACGTGCAGAGAACATTTAACCTCTGGGGATCAGCACATTTTATATATATATAAATTTACTTGTATTTATTTATTTATTTATGGCTGTGTTGGGTCTTCGTTGCTGTGTGCAGGCTTTCTCTAGTTGTGGTGAGTGGGGGCTTCTCTTGTTGCAGAGCACGGGCTCTAGGTGTGTGGGCTTCAGTAGTTGTGGCACGCAGGCTCAGTAGTTGTGGCTCACGGGTTCTAGAGCACAGGCTCAGTAGTTGTGGCGCACGGGCTTAGTTGTTCCGTGGCATGTGGCATCTTCCTGGACCAGGGATTGAACCTGTGTCCCCTGCATTGGCAGGCAGATTCTTAACCACTGCGCAACCAGGGAAGTCCCTGGGGGTCAGCACATTTTAAAATTGGGTTTACTATGATACAAAAATTTCAGTTCCTAAACTAAAGACCCAGAAGATGAACCCATGGGGTGGTAAGAGTGTGAGGCTTCAAGATGCAGCTGATTGGCTCCCACTTGGAGGTTTGTTATTCTGTTGAAATCAAAGCTGGCACCAACAGCACATATGATTCTGAAGAGCCTTAAAGGGCATGTGAGGGGGCCTACCCAGTCATCTGATGGTGGCCTTCAAAGAGACAGGCTCTCCTGGGTGGACACAAGTACTGACACACCCCCGGTAGCTTGGGGCTGCCAACTGAGCTATTTTTAAACGCCCCCTGGAGGACTAAGCATCAAAGGGATAGTCATCAGCCACTGCAGAATGATTTTTACATAACTTAGCCTGGGTCCATGTGGTGAATTTCAAAATGTCTAACTTCTCCCCAGAAGGAATAGGCGGTGCAGACAGACCAGAAAGCTGCCCCTGCACGCTACACGTGACTAAGAGGAGAACACGCTTTGAAGACGAAACTAAATTGCACAGAACTATAGTAAACCCCCCAAATCAATGACCTCTCCTTTTCTTTCTCAGTTTTAGTTGTTCCTTCCTCAAATGTTGACTCATTTTTTACTGAATGAAGGTTTCCAAGTGGGTGGGAACCTTTCCCATCCTTGGGCAGCGTGCTTATAAAAGGTGGGGTCCTACAGTAAACTTGCCTTGCTATTTACCTTTGTGCATTTATCCCATAAACTACTATGATTTGGAGTTTGAACCTTATTTCTTTAACTTGGCTATTTTAATTATAGCTGAATAAAACTAAATTCTTATTTTCTAAACTTTTTTTGGGCTTTCCCCAAATAGGTTACTCTACAAAATCATGAAATGAAACTTGACTAGCATCTTAGATTGTGACATCCTTCAAAGAAGGATGTCTACTGATATCATAAGATACAATCTTTGGGGCTAACCAAAAAACCCACTCTAAAGGTTTCCTGTTCCTTGAAATAGAGAGTTGGGAAAAAAATATAAATAGAAAAAGCAGGGAAATCATTAAGTTTCAAGAGATCTTTAGTAAGAGTGCCATTTTTCACATTATTAAAATGTCATCTTGGGCTTCCTTGGTGGTGCAGTGGTTAAGAATCCGCCTGCCAATGCAGGGGACACGGGTTCGAGCCCTGGTCTGGAAAGATTCCACATGCCGTGGAGCAATTAAGCCTGTGCGCCACAACTACTGAGCCTGAGCTCTAGAGCCCTCGTGCCACAACTACTGAAGCCTGCGTGCCTAGAGCCCGCGCTCTGCAACAAGAGAAGCCACTGCAATAAAAAGCCTGTGCACCGCAACCATGAGTAGCCCCCACTCGCTGCAACTAGAGAAAGCCCGCGCACAGCAACGAAGACCCAACGCAGCCATAAATAAATAAATAAATAAATAAATGTCATCTTTATGATACCTCAAGTTTGACTACTGCAGAACCTGGCAGGACATTAACAACGCATTTCTGGCTTTATTTCTGGATGAGCCACAAATTCTACCTGATTATGGTGGTCTATAAATAGACACACTCCATACCCCAACTCAGATCTGTCACCTCTCAGGTGACATCTGAAAACTTATCCTTTGCATGCTTGCAAAATGACAGCTCGACAAACCTCTAAACTTTGTAGGGTTTACATGGATGGATAATTTTATAGAATAAACAGAATGACAGATTAATGCAGAATGCAAGGGCATAATAAGGAGCAACCAGATGTCGTCCACTCTGGATTTCAGGTGAATGCCTTCCGGACCAGGGAGTCAGGCCCACTGGAGTTTGAATCTATATTGTGTAACTTCAGGCTGGGGAGCCTTGGGCAAGTTATGTCACCTTTTTGAGCTTCAGTTCCCTTTTGTGAGAAATGAAGAGAATGCCCAACTTTGTGCACTTACTGACAGGATCAGACCCTCAGGAAGGGTTGGCTTACCAAAGGAAAACTGGATCAAGAGAGATGAAGATTAACATATCAAAACCAAAGAGCATTTTTATGAAATAGAAACACTGCCAAGAGAAAAACTCAGGTGACTCCTTGTCCATTTCAGCAACAAGTTCACAAATGGAACATAAAACTGCAGATGGTGTATAAAGTGGATGGCACTGGTTAGTGGCCAAGGCCACTGTGCTGAGTTCGGCTTCTTCTCTGCCCAAGACTGTTTCCTGCCCCCCTTTGCAGTGTGGTGCTGCCCCAGGAACACACTGACACTGAGAAGCTCAGGCTGGAAACATCCGTACTTCAAACATTTTCCTTTATGAAAACGAACAAGCCAGATACTATTCTTAGGGAAAAAAAGACAAGCTTTTTTCCTAGAAGTAAGCTCAGCAAGTTGACCGCCCCCTGCCCCTGCCCCCGCCTCTACACAAGGGCTTTCATTATTCCCGGCGTCAGTACACAGCAGCATTCTGTGCCTCTCTAAACCCAGGCCATGCTGGCCCCTTCACAGGGCCCAACACTCAAGGATGGCAGCGAAGTCCCATGTGCTTGGCACCCCCAGTGAGCTCTCTGCTCTTTATTTATTTATATGACTAATGACAGCTGCGTCTTCAGTCACTAGGCCCTCAGCAACGACTGGTAAATTAAAAACGGCCATGGGCATTTAAAAATAGTTTAAAAGGTCTTGAAATCTGCAAAGGCTATGACGTCATTTACCAGCCTTGGCTATAAAATCACGTTGGGTACTACGTACACTGAAGGTAAAGTTCAGCTGTATCAGCTGGAGGAGAGAAAGACCACACGCTGGGGGGTGGGCGGTCACTAAATGGGCAAAAACGGACTTCCTGCCACCCGGGACGAGCAGGGGAGGGAAATCATGTCAGGAGAGCGATAAATCAGTGGATTTACAAGCCTTGCAGAACTGGAACAAAAGTGGCTGTAGTTCCAGAAGGAAGCAGGTGGTACTGAGAAGAAAAGTTCAAACAGCAGTGACTCACAGAGCACAGGTGACTGCAGATTAGCTGGGCCGCATGGGAGGAGGGCATGAGCACGCACTGGGTGGGCAGCTGAGCAGAGAGGAAAAGAGCAGAACCAGGGACTATGGGTGGGGCTGGGCCGCCAGGGAGGCGTCTCTTTCGACATAGGAGGGATGCTGCCCTGTGAGCACGCTGGCATAAAGGCAGCAATGACGAGCCACGAGGAGGCGTTGGACGGCTGGTCACCCGCCCGGAAGTCATCCTCCGTGGAGCCCTCCCCGCTCCCCATCCCGCCCCGGCGAGGCCCCCTCCTCAGAGCACAGTGTCCACACCCCGGTCACACACAGCTCCCCAATCTGTAAGGGGGGGTTCTGCACCCCCTCCTCCCCCAGACCAGGCTGCCCAGCCCTGGCCCAGGGATGCTGAGCAGCTGCTGACTGAATGAGGCAAAGTGAGGACAGTGTGGGGAGGGTCCCTGGCAGAGGCTGCCGCGGGGGGTCTCCGGCTTACCTTGGCCAGCCTCGCTCGCTTGATGAGGTCATTGAGCTTGCGCACCGCCGCCTTCTGAGGAAGGCTCTGGATGTCTCTGAACAGGTCCTGGGCCTCGGCCTCGAAGAGCCGGCGGTTGTCAGTGTTCTGCAGGGGCTGCGCCCAGAAGGAGCCGATGTAGACGCGCAGCACCTCGGGAGTGTTGATGACCTTGCCCAGGGACCACATGAGGGCCCCGTAGACGCGCATCAGCTGCTGCGTGTCCACTTGGTCAGCCTTGTTCAGCACCACGCGGATCTTGTCGTCCTGGCCCCGGAAGGCCTTGATGGCCTCCGAGAACTCGTCTGAGATGTCCAGTTTGTGCGCATCGAAGAGCAGGATGATCCTGTCCACCCGCTCAGCAAACCACTGCAGGACCTGGCAGAAGTCATACCCTGTGGGGAGGGAAGGGCACATCAGTGCAGGCGGTTGCTGCGGGGGACACGCCCGCCGGGAGGGCTTGGAACAACCTGGGTCTCCAGCAGCTGCCGAGGAGAGCGCCCCGTCTCCAAGCTGGAGGCAGGGGAGGCCTCGCGACCTGAAAACCATTTCACATGGGGCCCTCTGGGCTGGATGCATCGAGTCAATGCTGGGGACCCTGGGAGCCCTTCCATGGGACGAAATAGGGGATATAGAGGGGCTCGTGGTCACTTTGATTGGGAAATGCTTACTTCCGTACGTGTAATTCCATTTAGTCCCCCAGGAGTCTCTTGTTTCACCTAGTACAGTCTTTTGGCTCAATGGCAAAATTGATCAATGGCTCTGTAAAAATGCAGGCCATGGGTCAAAAACTCTTAATTTCTGTCAAAGTCTCACCTTTCTGAAAGTTCCAGAACTGGAGAAGGAAGAAAACCTAGAGGCCACTTGGAGTCCCATGGGGTGTCCGGGAAGTACCACAAAAGAGAAATCACCTTCTCTTTAAGTTTTTAAGAGCGTTAAGGAGATCAAAGGTTGGCCTGGCCAAAACTGTGACCTATATTTATCATTTGGACTATTTATATCCTAAGTATGTTGTAAATATTTTAAAAATTGTGTCTCACAGCCATTCCGAGAAATGGTCTCTCGCCAATTTCTTTCTAAAAACGAGTAGGCCCATGACAATTCTGTTTGGTTCACTTTGGCCACGTACCAATACACTCCAAATCATGCGGCTAAATCAACACTCCTCTGCGCTTGTGGTCAAGATTTTCAGGCATTTCTCCAGGGAGGCAAGTCCCACGAGAAGCAAACAAGAGGGGCCAGTTCCACAGGTTTATTTTTATTCTCAGTCTGATTAGCTCCGGAATCAGAGCCTCAGTGCAGCCCAATCAGAACCCAGATGGGATTCTTCCTGACCCTACTTAAGTGCTCTTGCCTCTTTTTTAGATTCTGAAAACTTCCAAACACCTATAACAGTCTAGAGAATAATGTGATGAATGCTGACATACCCACCTTGTACCTTTAAGAAATTTTGACACTTGGTCTTGTTTGCTTCACATCCTTAAGAAAATTGAAGTCTAGTTTATTTATACAACAAAATACCACATAGCAGTGCGAATGAACTAGATCCTCACTTGTCAGCACAGGCAAATCTCTCACAAATTGGTGAGTAAAAAATCAGCTTCAAAAGGACATGTACAGTTTGAGAACATTCACTTACAATGAAAAAAACAAAGCACCACTCAACAGCCTATGGATATATACTACAGCACAGAAAAAAATAAGCTACACCAGTTCTGGGATTCTGGTTGACTCTGGGGATGGAGGGAGTGAGGCATCTAAGGTAGATGACAAAGTGTCTAAAGGAGAATGAGCTATTAGGCAGAAATAAAGGGGGTCCGCGGACTAAAGTTTCCATGAATTGAAGAACAGGTGTAAGGGGAGTAGGTGGACAAGCAAACTGGATTCAGACACATTTAAATAAAGAAAACATTCAGAAATGCTGAAGCCCTCTGTGCACCCCTCCCTAAGCCCTAGCCTCAACCTCTTCTCCAGAGGAAACCACAGCCCCCAGACGCAGGGCTTTATGTCATCACACATGTGCGTATGCTGCCAGCTCAGGCTTTTCACTTCTCTTTCTCTCTGCATCACTCCCTGACTCCACTGGGGACAAGGAGGACAAAGGTAGTTCCCGGAATGTGGGCCAGAGTTTATTTTCATTGCTGTCAGTAGCCAGTTTAGATCAGAGGAAAATCAAAGACCTATTGAACGGGTCACAGAGTAGTATGTGGATATACAGAGTCAAGATTCCACTCGAGTTCTGTCCCTCTGAGGCTAGAACAAACCTCCTCCTAAGGTAACACAGGTTTTGTCATTCGAAGCTGACTTGTGTGCCAGAGAGCCCAGATCCCAGGTAGCAGATCCTCAGCAGATGAAAGATGGTGCTGTTCCCTGGGCACCAGGAGGGCATTTCGGAACCACCCACTGAGGGCCCTGCTTGTGGGTTTACTTTTCCAATAGGGATGATCGACTTATCTCTCTGACCCAAATCCTCTCTCACTTGGTAACTGAAGGTTCACAAACAGATGAAAGAAAAGGCTGTGTCCAGAGTGCACACTGGAGAGGACACGAGTTGTATTTCGCTGAACGCCCTTCCTGTCCGGTGGGGGTTGCGGGAGGGTCCCTCGGGGGCCACAGACGCTGAAGGCATGGCAGACAGACTTTTGCCCCACTCGTTAGCAGGTTGGGGTACAGGTAGGTGATCTAGAATCAGACAATCATCTCCTACCAGAGGATGGTGTTGAATCTTGAGGGAATGATGCAAAGACACAGGGAACATGAGAATTTATTTCTGGCAGAGGTGGCTGAGTTTAGACAGTGATGGTAGCTTCCTAACCTAGTTTTTGAGCCCAGCTCTCCAACTTTCCCATCAATTCTGCGAACAGCCTGATTTTCTGAAAAATTCCTTTTCTGCTTAAGTTAGTCAGAATCAGCTTCTTTGGTTTGCTACCAAGGACCATGACTGGTAAATAATCTATCACCACATTTGAATATTTCTAAATTCTAGATGCTCTTACAATCAGTGCCAAAAGAAACTTGCCACTCCAATAGCTGTCACCTCCCCCATGTGCGTGCACCGTGCAAATCTAGCCATGCAGACACGTCTCTCCTCCTCCAAGGGCCACCTGGGTTCAGCAGTTGGCCTCAATAGTACCTCATGTGTTTAAACTTTAACTTAAATTTGGGTTCCTAATAGTTATTTTTAAAAAGACTTCATTCTAAGGCTTCAGTGAAATAAAAAGTTACTGGAAACGGAACGGCCAGATGTAAGTTTACTATAAGTGAAGCCAGTACTCATCTCGGGAGGAATGGCTGCATGTCCGTATTCTTCTGTTTTAAAGTAATGTTGAAAGCTTAATAAGATTAAGTAGTATAGGGAAGTAGAACCGTTTTGTCTGTCATCAAGCAGGTGTAAAAGGATTGCTTGTTACATATCAGGCAACACAATCAAAGGCGAAAAAAATCACCAAGTGTCTCAGAAGAAAGCAAAGAATTATCAAAGCCAGGAGAGGTTGGTCTGCTCAATTTTTTCCCCACATACAGTTGCTGTTATTGTTATTATTTTATCATTTTTAAGTGTACAGTTTAGTGGCATTAAGTGCATTCATATTGTTGTGGAACTATCACCATCATCCACCTCCAGAACGCTTTTCGTCTTCCCAAACTGAAACTGTACCCGCCAAACAATGTGTCCATCCCCTCCTCCCCCAGCCCCTGGCAACCACTATTCTATTTTATGCCTTTATGAATTTGACTGCCCTAAATACATCATATAAGTGGAATCATACAGTACTTGTCTTTTTGTGACTGGTTGATTTCACTTAACATAATGTCCTCAAGGTTCATCCATGTTATAGCATGTATCAGCATTTCCTTCCATTTTAAGGCTGAATAGGTCTTCTCAATTCTTATACCTTCATGATATAAGAAAGGCACCAAATATCTGTCTACCAAAAAGTTCCAGCTGATTTTTTAAAAATTATTTATTTATTTATTTATTTTTGGCTGTGTTGGGTCTTCGTTGCTGTGCGCGGGCTTTCTCTAGTTGCGGTGAGCGGGGGCTACTCTTCGTTGCAGTGCGCGGGCTTCTCATTGCGGTGGCTTCTGTTGTTGCGGAGCACGGGCTCTAGGTGCGCGGGCTTCAGTAGTTGTGGCTCGCGGGCTCTAGAGCGCAGGCTCAGTAGCTGTGGCACATGGGCTTAGCTGCTCCGTGGCATGTGGGATCTTCCCGGACCAGGGAATGAACCTGTGTCCCCTGCTTTGGCAGGCAGATTCTTATCCACTGTGGCCCCAGGGAAGACCTGTTCCAGGTGATTTTAAAGAAAGGATCTAGTTTAATGATATGTTATTTAGTTTGCCTGCTGAAGGAAAATTATTCAAAAGGACCTAGAGACCACTGCTTCTCAAAGCCTGGTCTTGCATCAGAATCAAGTATGGGATTTGTTAAAATTTAGACTCCTAGCCTCTTCCTAGAAAGATGGAATCAGAATCCCTGGGGCTGGGCTTGGTGACTTGCATTTTATTTTACTTTATTATTACTTTTTAGCGTATACAGATTTAATTTTATTTTTGGCTAAATGAGAGTTGTTTACAAAGCCTCTACAACACATTTATACATTATTCTGGCTTTAGTAAGCATAGGATGGTGAATGAAACTGAAGCCTGCCATGATTTATGGTTTCCCCTGAGGACTGGTCATCATTCTGAATAGAAAAGATTATATTTTAGGCACAAGGGAAATGAATTATGTAGTAACTTCCAAATATAATATTAGAAATATTTATGCATGCAGCTCTTCAGTAAACTTAAGAGTTTGCTTTCTTGTCCTCTGGCACTTTCATTTCAAAGTAGAGAAGGGTGACCGGCATTTTATAAGCTCTTCAGACAATTGCAATGCCCAGTAAAGTTTGAGGATCACTGCCTTAGAATGAAGACCAAGGCATATGGGATGGCAAAGATGTGTCTGTGTTATTGCTGGTCGGTAACACAAAACACATTAAAAATAGTTTCTTTTTATTCTAAAAAGTTACCAATACGTGGTTAGATGGTACAGCACAGAACTGAGGAAACACAGAATTTAAATCTGCTTATTTGAAGATGGATTTTAAAATTCAGGAAAGCTCTGCCATCTTTGCTCACGCTGGGCCTAGACCCTGGCAAGCCCTTCTCCTCTGGCTTAGGACCTAGAAATCTAGCCCAAATCCTCGTCATTCTTCAAAACACCTGGGGGAAACTTGAGTGACATGTTACTTAACTTCTGTAAGCTCCAATTTTCTCATCTGTAAAACCAGGTTGTTGAATGACTGCATAAGAAAATGCTTTTAGGGCTTCCCTGGTGGCGCAGTGGTTGAGAGTCCACCTGCCGATGCAGGGGACATGGGTTTGTGCCCCGGTCCGGGAAGATCCCACATGCTGCAGAGCGGGAGCGGCTGGGCCCGTGAGCCATGGCCGCTGAGCCTGCACGTCCGGAGCCTGTGCTCCACAACGGGAGAGGCTACAACAGTGAGAGGCCCATGTACCGCAAAAAAAAAAAAAAAAAGAAAATCCTTTTAACATGCTCAGCACAATGCTGAGACTTAGTAAACTTTCAATAAATATAAACTTTCGTTATTAATTCTGCCCCCTCTCTCACAAAGGTGGACTCAGTTACTCCCTCTTCTGAGCTCCCAGAGTCCTTTGCTTATTCTCCTATTAAACAACTTTTCACAGTGGATTATAATCCAATGGATATACAGGGCTCTCTCATTAGATCATAAATTCTTTAACCGCAGGGACCACATCTTCCTCATGGCGTCACAAGACAGTGATTATCGTTGTGGGCTTTGGACTCAGGCTGCCTGGGATCTAATCTATCTCCATCACTTACTAATTCTGTGACCTTGGGCATGTTACTTAACCTCTCTGTGCCTCATTTCCTCATCTGTAAAATGGGGCTAATAATAGTATCCATATACTTCATGGGGCTGTGGAGTTAATGTATGTGAAGCATTTAGAATCATCTTGGTACCTAGAAAGCTCTCCAAGATGTTATCTACTGGTTATTTTAAAAATCCTCGTATCTCGTATTTAAAAATCCTTTAAATCCTCCTCGAGGATTTAAAAATCCTCGTACCAATGCATGGCGGGGGCACAATAAATATTTGTTGAAGGATGCCTGGCTGGGGTGAGGTACAGTCTGCAGTCATAGAGAAAACAAAATTAATTAGGGTAAAGGTGACAATGCAATGATGCTTGAGCCAAGTGAGAGAATCGGTGCTCAAAAAATAGCTAATAGAATATACCTACCGAGCACAAACCATTCATATTTTACGAATGGAGCTAGTGGCCTTTCTTTCCCTGCTTGTGAGACAGAGGGAGTTCTACCAGCTGGTCTTAAAGACCCTGGGTTATTCCTGAAACAGAGCGATGGTTCCAACCACAGGATTCCCCTCTGGCTTAGGAAAGGCCTGTGCACACCTGTGCTGGCTGGGACAGCTCGGGGCAAACATTCTCGTACTCAACGGGCAGAGAGCAATGAAGTGCCCCAGAGGTTTTCTGTTACAGAGGGCGGTCAGAGCCCTGTCACCGCTACAGTCAGCCACACTATGCTAAGTAGGTCTGTGACGAAGCTACCACTTAAAACAACATGGAAAACCAGCGGCCCTCAGACCGAACGTGCCCTTGGCTGCTGTCTTTTTGGCCTACATAGTGTCCTTACATTTTGAGCTGACTGTCTTTGGTCTGGACAGCACTGTCCACCTGGTGCCTACTTCTGAGTGGAAACACTACAGCTCTGACTCAGCCTTAGAAACCCAACTGTGCCCTCCAGCCCTCCTGGGCTCCCGCAGCATGCCCCTAGCCCCCCAGAGAACTGTATCCCGTTAGTTCACACGTGTCTCTCAACTGGGCCGGGAATGCCTGAGGCGGGTGGGGGCCTTCCTACCCTGCTTCCTACACTGACTCAATGTTTTCTGTGGGAAAATGTTCAAAATCCCCCTTTTTTTTTGGGCCGCACCTCGCGGCTTACAGGATCTTAGTTCCCCGACCAGGGATCGAACCCAGGCCCTTGGAAGTGAAAGCGCACAGTCCTAACCACTGGACCACCAGGGAATTCCCCTAAACTTCCCTGCTTGAAACAATCTCTTTGAACATGTCTCTCTGGAAATCGAAAATACACTAAACATCTTGGAATTTAACAAGACATTTCAAATACAAAATTTTCTTTAATGGATTAATTAATAATTATCAAGTGCCTAGGATGTGCTTGGAACTGTTGCTGAGGGACATACTGCCATAAAAATGAGGCTGCTAGCTTTACCCAGAATATCCCCAAACTGGAAATAACCCAAATGTTCTTTGGCAGGTGAATGGATAAACTGCGGTGCCTCTGTGCAGTGGATGACTACTCAGTGATACACGGAATGAGCTACTGACACATGCAGCTACACCGGTGGATCTCAGAAACATGCCGAGTGGGAGAAGCCAGGCACTAAAGAGCACATACTGTACGATTCCATTTATATTAAATTCGAGGACAGGCAACGCTAAGCTACAGCGACAGAGAGCAGATGAGGAGTTGCCTGTGGCTGAGGATGGGGCTGGGACTGACTGCAAAGTGGCACAAATGAAGAAGGAACTTCTCAGGGTGACAGAAAGTTTCTATTTCCTGAAGATGGTGGTGGTTACACGAGAAACACGAGTACATGAGTAAATTTGCAAATGTGTCAAAAATCAACAAGCGGTACAATTAAAGTGAGTGCATTATAATGTACTATACTTCAATAAAACTGACTTAAAAAGTAAAAATAAATAAATAAGAAAGAAAGGAAAAGAGAAGAAAGGAAGAAAGCATGGACAGAAGGCTGGAAAGAAGAAAGAAAAGGAGAAAGGGAGAAGGAAAGAAAGGAAAAAATCCAAGGCTGCTAAACTTGTTTGAAGATATCCATCTCCACAAACCTGCTGAGTAGATCAGGAAGTTGAAATCTGTTCATCAGGGAACTATGTCACAAATCTGGCCATGTATGGAGCTGGATTTAGCAACAGTCGAAATAGTCTTCACCACAGAGGTTAATGTAAAATTTGGCTTGTCCACTGAAACTTTGAGAGTCGTGTAATTTCACAGTGCCTTGCCTCGTGGCCAAGGTGATTTAAGAGCCTTTCATGCTGACAGATCAGGGAAGAGAATGTTCGGAGTTTATGAGAATCAGTTCCAGCTGGGCAGAATGCAACAAGGCCCGGGGTGCACACAGATCTGGGCGTGTGTGTGTGTGTGTGTGTGTGTGTGTGTGTGCACGCGTGCAGGTGAGCTTGCACGTGGGTGTAGTGTATGTATGTGTGCAGGTAAGAGTGTCCCTGGAGTCGACACAATAATAGAACTGTCCCCATGATGCTCGATATATGTTAAAAATTCATCATTCAATTATAGACATTTCAATTCTATAAGACTTTCCAATGGAACTTTTAACAGTCTGGAACAAAATAGAGATGTAATCAGTCCAGTTGTTTAAAACTACACTTTCTATCTTTGCAAAAGGACCCCAAAGCTATATAGCTTTGCGAGCTGGGGAAGAGACTTTGTCCTGTGGAAGATCCCAGCTTGGCATTCCTGGCTCCACGTTCTGGGAACAAGGTGGGGAGGCAGGAAGGAAGGGGCCCTTTCCACCCAATCAGGGGCTTCCGTCACAGCCCTGTGGAGACCGTGGTCACCATCTCTGCTGAAAAGACCCACCAGGAAATGGCATCTGAGGTTTCATCAGTGGCCGCCTGGCTCAGGTAAACACAGGGCGGGGACCCTTAGGAAGCAAATTTGGTAGGCTATTTTTAATAGAACAACAGAAAAAAATGCTTCAGTTTCTTCCCAAAACCAAGTTTCCTATTACGTGAGTTTTAAACAAAATGTGTGTCAATAAAAGGATGCAAGATAATGGAGGACATTCAGACCGAGGCCAGGTTCTCTCTGCCCTTGCCCTTAGTGCCCTTCTTGGGGTGGGCAAGGCCACTCGCCCAGCCGGCCACAGCCCAGGACTCTGCTCAGACCTCTCCTCCTCTTTGGCGGGGCCCTGGCCTGCTCCTCCCAGAGCTAGCAGCTCCGTTGCAAGCAGGGCATTCATATCCCTTCCCCAGCACCTACGGTGTTGGTTCGTGTAACACCGGCCCCTCTCCCAGAGTTCCCCGAGGTGTCATGTCCATCTTTGTGTCCCTCCAGCACCTAGTCAGTTGTCCAGCACAGACTGTCCAGACAGCATTGAGAGTGCTGGCAGTGCCCTTAACTGCCCTTCCTGTCCCCGGGCTCCGTCCTTTGCCATCCAGCCCTCAAATGATCCCCACCCCTTCTCAGAACTCAGATAATCTCCCCAACTGTGAGTCCCTGATTACTTCTAGAATAAATGTCTACAGAGTCTTGGCGACTAGCCCCAGCTTACCTCCCCAGCCTTTTCTCACAGTTCTCATACTAAACTACCCTCCCCACCCCAGAAACCACACTGGGCTCTTTGCTGCTCCTCCAAAGCATCCTGCAGTTCCCTGCCTCTGACTTTCCCTTCTGCCTGGGATGCCTTCCCTCTTTCCCATCTCCAGTTACCCATCCCTCTGGGGCACTTCCCCCAGGAGGCCTTCCCCAACCCGAGCGGAGCTGGACCTCCCCACCTCCTGAGAGGGTCTGTTCTCTGCCACAGCCTGTTCTCTAGATGAGACTGTCATCATGTCTAGAACCCAAAAGCCTAACGCAGAACATTGTACCCTAAGTCAGCTTCCCTGTGACATATTCTTCCAGCATCAGTGATGTTTCTTCCATAACACTTATTCTCTATAATGATATATTTATTTGCTGATTATACGACAGAAATTCTGAGGGCAAACACCACCCCTCATTCCATTTACCACCTTACACCCAGGATCTACCACTGAACATAGTAGGTGCTCAATAAATTTGATTTATTCCTCAGAAAAAAAAATAAACTTAACCCAAGGCCACACAGCTGTTTCCCAGGGGAGCCAGGATTCAAACCCAGGGACGCTGATCCCAGAGCCTGCAATTTTATCCACTGCGCTGCACTGTGTGTACACCACGATGGTGGGATTAGAGGTGATTTTTATTTTCTTCTTTTTGGTCTTTTAAAAAGTAGTTTTAAAGTGTTTTATGATGAACATATATTATTTTTGTAATAAAAAAATAAACATGGAAAAAATCATTGGCCCATATAGGACTGGGCTAGCAGTATTATTGAGGTGGCATTCCCTTCCTTCTGTACTGGTGTTTACAACTAGGGTCTGGATTTCTAGTGCTTTCCAGCTTACTGCCATCTCAAGAAACCCTGCGGGTGGTGTCTTTGCTACACACCCCGCTGTGGACAGAGGCAGCCCCCCTTCAGCTGTGCCCGAAGAACAGTGGGAACACACAGGTGTGCAATGAGTACAGACACTGCTCCTGCCTCCCTCCCCACCTCCCCTCTCTTCTCCAGCCGGCTTTCTCCTCCTCGCAGCTGACCAGACACACAGTGGGGTAGGTGGCGTGGGGGTGAGCTGATACTAAGCCCCTTCCCGGACCCAACAAGACTCTCAGAGAGGACGGACACCACAGCCTCCACATCTGCACAGCAGTCACCTCTTTTTGTGGAGGTTCAATGTACGTTCCTCTCAAAGTCTTCAGACGGTGATGGTCACCGCTTGGAGAATGTAACTGGCTACAAGAATATCCCCGCAGTTACAGAGTTCCCTGCCTCCCCGTGCCTGGACTGAGGGTGGTCTGGCCACTGAACACACCACATTTTAAATTAAACCAAGGACTGAGCCTGTCCTGGGGTGGGCTTGGTGTTGTTTATCCTCTAGCTTCTCTTCCCACTCCTCTCCCTTTGGAATTTAGTCCAAGACCTTGTGAATTAACTTTTCTGTGCCTGTTTCCTCCTAAAATAAACAAGCTAGCCCCACAGCCTGTCTCTCCTTCCTCTGGGGGATGTTGTGAAGATAACGATGGGGCAGATGGTGCCATGTGACCCCGAAGAGCTCACACATCACGAAATCACAGCATACCATGGACAGATGGGGAACTGAGAAAGGCTCTACCTGAACTTTTAGCACGGTGAACGCGGCTGCTTCTGGTCATGTGACCAAGCCAAAGGGAAAATTGGGTTTCATATTTCATTTTCCATTTCAGGTTAAAAATTAGGTTAAGAAGCAGGTCTGAGCCCTAGAAAAAGACAGCAATAGTACACGGCATTTGAGGCTCTTTGCTGAAGAGAGAAGTTGGTGAAAATCTACTAGGAAAAACCTACATGTCCTGGAGCCTGGTTCAGCCATTTCACTTTACATGGCCTCAGTTTCTACTTCTATCAGATGGGTCAGATGATCAATATGGATTCCTTCAAATCTTAAAGATATATATGGTGGTTCTGAATATCAAGCTTTTCTGAAACAAAATGTCAAATTCTCAGGAAAATCCATTTAGTGCCTGTTAGTAGATACCATCAAGTTCCATTACCAGCATAAGAATGTAAAACCATCTGGATGGTTACAGGAATATTCAGTGACTAACTCTAGGGGATAAGATTAGCAAGGAACACATTTCATTTTATTATATTCATTCCACTGGACTCATGTGCTATGGCATTTTGGGCTGATCTGAAGGTCCTCGCATGTTTCCATAGCAGCAGTTAGTTGCCCTGAAAGATTAATTTCCTTGCCATCTAATTCCAAACTCCTCTATGCTGAAAGAAATTACCAGAGGAAAAGTCACAGAATTTGAGACTTTCAAGGATGCTGAGGAAGTCATCAGATTCAACCTTCTAATACTATAATTAATAGAATCCAGGAATCAAGTGTCACGCACGTGGAAATTGCCCCTTCCTCATTTTCAAGTGGGCTTTGTGTACCTCAGGTAAGAAGGTCTCATACAATACGTCTATAAATCAGACAAAGGCAGTTTGTACTCGTACTGGATTTTCTTGAGGCAAAATGTCAACGGTATATAGACTCCACCCAAGTGTGATGAGGCCAAATATTTACAAACAAGGCTTCAACTTGGACAATGCATC
Source organism: Grampus griseus (assembly GCF_964374135.1). Classification (NCBI taxonomy): domain Eukaryota; kingdom Metazoa; phylum Chordata; class Mammalia; order Artiodactyla; family Delphinidae; genus Grampus; species Grampus griseus. The sequence goes on from NC_139018.1 coordinate 85,371,992, forward strand.
TTGTCATTTTGTGGTTCAGAAGGGCAAACAGACAATGTTTCTTCAAGTCATAATTTTCCGCAGAGAAATGTTAAACCCAGACGGTGACAACTTTGGATCAACAAATGACTTGCAAGTGACCTCTGACCCCAACCCCCTGCCCTGCCCTGTTCCTCCTTTTAAACATTCCCAGCGTGGAGTGAGTGTTCTGTGAGCATTTGGACAACAGCCAGTCAATGAACACCAGCTCCAGCAACTAAGTTATCAGCTAACCCACTCTGAAAGCCAAACCATTACTCAGAGATAGTTACTTCTGAGTTTATGTCACAGATAGGAAGACAGATCAAGTCAGGGGGGACCAGGTAAGCCCACATTGGGGTCTTTATTTTAAAAAAAGACTCATTTAATTAAATGAAAGTCCATGTAGTTACCAACAGTATTTCAAAATGGTCAAATATCTCCGGAAAGGAACTGCTTTGAGAAGATCTGTAAATATGAAAAGATGTTCAACCACAAGAACAGTGAGAAGTGAAATTAGAATTATAATGAGATGCCATTCACCTATCAGACAATGCAAAGATAAAGCGAAGATGAAAACAAAATCGGTAATGCCCTCAATTGGGGAGGATGTGTGGAAACAGGCACTTCTGTATTGTTGGTGGGAATGTAAACGGGCACATCTTCTAGAGAGGGCATTCTGGCCTCAGTTAACACAGTAAAAAGACCACAGTTCCTTATGATCCAGCAATGCCACTGCTAGGAGTGTATCTTACAGTTACACGACTGTGCAAACTGTATATACTTGCACTGTGTGTGCAAAACTGTCTGTATTCTGTGGCACTGTCTGTAACAGTAAAAGATTAGAAACCGGGCTTCCCTGGTAGCGCAGTGGTTGAGAGTCCACCTGCCGATGCAGGGGACACGGGTTCGTGCCCCGGTCCGGGAAGATCCCACATGCCGCGGAGCGGCTGGGCCCGCGAGCCATGGCCGCTGAGCCTGTGCGTCCGGAGCCTGCACATCTGGAGCCTGTGCTCCGCAACGGGAGAGGCCACAACAGTGAGAGGCCCACATACCGCAAAAAAAAAAAAAAAAAAAAAAAGATTAGAAACCGCCTGAATGTCATCCATCCAAAGGACACCAGCTATGAATTCTGGCACAGCTACATGATGGAATATGAAGGAGGCAGCGCTAAAGTTCCGACCTGGCTGCGCTCCAAGATTTACTAAGTGGAAAAATCTTGGTGCAGAGCAGTGAGCAGAGGACCTTCTTACTCAGAGGAAGCCCAAGAGGCTGCTGCTGGGTTTTGCTCTAGGAGAGGAACTGGGAATGTGGATGGGACAAATGTTCTTCACCATTTAACTTTCTGTCACTTGAACTTTTCATCTCAACATGTGCACACATCCACACAAAACGGTGGTCCTTCCGAAGAGTACCTGAGACAGGCGAAACGCTGAGTAAGTGGTCAGACTTGTGCTTTGCAGCGTGATTTGGATTCGAACAGGGGATGGTTTTGAGAAAGAGACGACAAGAATCCTGATGAATTTGGAGGTTTCTAGAGGAAAGTGTCACGGCACATGTGAGAAATACCCCCAGACACCAGAAAGAGGATTATGGCAAAAAGAACTGGAAACGTGACAAGAGTCGGGGCCCTTGCCACGAGAGGACACCTCCTCTGGGTCATTCTCTGAAGCAGGTTCCCCGCAACGGCATTCCGTAGCTGCATTCTCTCAGCACCCTTTCTACAGATCTACTGTCAAGTCTATTGTGCTCTCTGCCATCAAACTTGGAAAACCTACCAAAATGGACTTGAGCTGTGTCCCACGTCCCTTTCACCAGTGTGAAAGGATAGGGCGGAGGATGTAAGTGGTGGGGGGTGAGATCTACTCTCCGGGGTAATTCTGGGGCACTTGGCCGAGCTGACCCTGCGATCCTGGTGGGTCTTTTGGGGACCACCCCAGTTCCAGGAAGTGAACAAGACTACCATCACCAACAGTTCTTCAATACGACTGTATGCCAAATGGCCTGTACATGTTATGTCGCCTTATCTTCCAAGAACTGGGGTGGGGGGTTTCCTCACTTTATAAAAGTGTAAACTGAGGCTCAGAGGGTCCCACAGTAAGGTAGGGGGTGCTGAGATCTGAGCTCAGGTCAGCCTCCTCCAGGGCCCACAATGATGGAAAACAAAGATGCCCTGAAAGTGCCGCTATTTTTTCAGCATGTTTCTACGTCCACTAGCTGGAGATGCCTCCCCACCAGCACGGGCGCCTGAACCTGCCCTCTGTCCACTCTGGGTCCTCTCACTCTGAGCATGTTTCAGAGCTAATGCCTATGGACCACTCAGGTATTGACATGATTTTACAGAGGAGGAAACTAAGGCTCACAAAGGTGGAATAACTTGCCCAGGTCACCCAGCTGGTCAGTGGAAGAGCCAGGGAAATGGAAAAGTGTCCCAGGCCAGTGTTTCTCATGTGATACTGCTCTTCTGCCACCTAGAACCCTGCATTTACAATCGATCACTCCTACCCTCCAGTCTGGGGGGGCCCCCATGGGTGCACAGTGATGGTAGGGCAGAGAGCTTTTGCCATACATAACATTAGGGATGGAGGTTATATAACAAGGATGTCCCCATTATAGCAGTGAAGTTATTAAACATTTGAAAATATAAATGAGAATCTTTAAAAAAATCTCCTTATTTTTCTCTAGAGGTTCTAAAAACTCTAACTTCCAAAGAAGTCTAGAATGGTTTGGGGGTGCTCTTATATGGAGTGAACGCACAGGCAGAGGACAGCAGTGTCAGGCCAGGAGCCCCTGTCAGATGCTCACGAGGCTAGAGTCACCTGATTACCTGGTGACCACTGTGGGGTAAAGTTACCTCTGCTCCCTGTCAAAGCCCTCACCTGGGAGGATGTTGGTTAGTCAGAGATCCCGGCCCAGCGCTGCGCTGCCTCTCACCCCACCCAAAAGACCACCCCCGACCACTTACATCCTCCGCCCTATCCTTTCACACTGGTGAAAGGGACGTGGGACACAGCTCAAGTCCATTTTGGTAGATTTTCCAAGTTTGTGATCATCTCTTCTTTCACCTGGTTTGGAGGTGGCAGAGAGCACAGGAGTGGGCAGGCTCAGCGCTACCCCAGATTCCTAAAAGTGGGGACCTCCTGCACCAGAACCCCTGGACACGCCGTTTTCTGCGTCTCACTCCAGATCCCCCAAATTGTGCTTGAGGCCAGGAAATAGCATATTAACAAGTTCCCTGGAGCCCGAGAATCACTGCTCTAGGGCTTCAGTGCATCATTCACAGGGTAGAAGGGGAGCAGAGGGGAGACGGTACCTGAGAACAGGTATGACAGAAGAAGAAACGACAGCGACAACCTGGCATCAAGGGAAGAGAAGGCCAACCAGCCACCAACCAAACGAACACACAGAAACTGAGTGGCAGAGCCGGGCTGGACCTGTGACTGCCCAGTACGAACACCTGGCTGTTCACAGATATAATTCTGGGCAATCAACAGAAGGTCAAAAAAGATAATCCTTCTGTTCCTCTCAGAATAAAATCTGCGTGCTTCCCTAAGGCCAACAGCTCCCACCAGCAGCCCCTCCTGACCTCACTGCTCACCACCTCCCGGCCACTCCCCAGCCTCCAGCCTTCCCAGACCTGCCCGCTCCCTCTGGCCTTTGCCTGCAATGCCCTTCCCCCAACTCTCTGCCAGGCCAGCCCCTCCATTCTGTAGGTCTGAGCTTAAATGCCACCTCCTCGGAGAGATCCCCTCTCACTACCCATCTAAAGTAGGACCACTCAGGACTTCCCTGGCGGTCCAGTGGTTAAGACTACACAGTGCTTCCACTGCAGAGGGTGCACGGGGTCGATCCCTGGTCGGGGAACTAAGATCAAAAAAAAAAAAAAAAAGAAGGACTACGCTTGCTGTGGGACTCTGCAATTGTTTCCTTCAAGTTTTTGTGTCAACTTCATTTGTTCTGCATTTTAGCTCATCCATCTACCTCAACCGCCCCCCTCCACCCCCGTATGTTTCAGAAAGCAGCAACAGGGTCTATCTTGGTGCTGTTAACACTAAAGCGCCTGGTACCTGACACATGGTATGTGCATGAGCAATGGACAAAGAGGACCTAGCAGAGCACAGTGCAGGGTGGACATTCAACGTAAGGAAGCTTCTTCCTCTTCCCACTACCCTTTTTGTTTTTTTTTAAAAAGATTTTATTTATTTATTTGGCTGTGTTGGGTCTTCATTGCTGCACACGGGCTTTCTCTAGTTGCGGCGAGCAGGGGTTACTCTTTCATTGCGGTGTGTGTGCTTCTCATTGTGGTGGCTTCTCTTGTTGCAGGGTAAAAGCTCTAGGTGTACGGGCTTTAGTAGCACATGGGCTCAGTAGTTGTGGCTCACGGGCTCTAGAGCGCAGGCTCAGTAGTTGTGGCGCACGGGCTTAGTTGCTCTGCGGCATGTGGGATCTTCCTGGACCAGGGCTTGAACTCGTGTCCCCTGCACTGGCAGGCGGATTCTTAACCACTGCGCCACCAGGGAAGTCCCCCACTACACTTGGAATGAGAATGCAGGGCAGCATGTACTATCTTTCCCAAAGACTACTACCAAAAACCACTAAAGGAAAAAAAACCAGGAGGTTTGGTGTGTATAGGGGAGAAGTGTCAGTTATGTGGAAATGTGCCCCATGTGGTACCTTTCCCCAGTGCTGTCTTCTCAGTGTGTGTGTGTGTGTGTGTGTGTGAGAGTGAGAGAGAGAGAGAGAGAGACAGACAGACAGACAGACAGACGGGCAGGGGTGTTTATGTCATTGCCTCTTGTGGTTAACATCCCGTCTAAGGGTTGACTGGGCTCAGCTGGGCGGGTCTCGATTGGGGTCTGCCATGAGGTGAAAGTCAGGTGGCAGTTGGGGCTGGAATCATCTTAAGGCTCAACTGAGCTGGTCCTCCACAGCTTTGCTCCTATTTCAGCTGGGCCAGTCAGAGGCTGCCTGAGCCTCTAGCTTAGGCTTCCCTCACAGTATGGTGGTTTCAGGGCAGCTGGACTTTTAAAATAGTGGTTGGCTTCCCGAGAATAAACATGCCAAGAGCTCCAGGTGGAACCTTCAGGGCTTCTTATGACTTAGACGTGGGAAGTCATACAGCATCACTTCTGCTGATTTCTACTGATCAAAAAGTGAGCCAGAGGCCATCCCAGATTCAAGGGCATGAATACTGGAAGGCGTGGTTCATGGTTGGCAGAGGTGGGAGCAAGAGGCATCTTTGGAGACTGGCTACCACGCTAGTTATAGGACTGTGGACTTAAATTCTTTGTGTCTCAGTCTTCTCTCCTGTAGAATGGGAGAGCAGTTCCTACCTCATACAGCTTTTGTAAGGAGCATATGAGTTAATAATATATGGAAAACACTTAACAATGCACCGTGCAAGTGTCAGCTATATTATTAGCACTCAAAAGAGTAAGGAGCAAACCTTTTCTCTAATTAATCTCTGTATCCCAATGTCTATTAAATGTTTTATGATCATGAGCTGCTCTCTATGGGAAGTAAGAGAAGTACTCTTTCTCCAACTAAAAAAAAAAAATCGTTTTTTATTTAAAAGTCTAGGTTGGTTTAAAGTTTGGGTAGAAGCAGTCATTTCTCACGATCGAGTATGCATTTAAGGTATTAACAAAAACTAAAGATATCTTCCAGGGCTTGGCAAATGCCATTCTGAGTCATGGTCGTGACGCACTCACAGTAGGGGCAGAAGGAGTCACACTCGTGGTGTGGAATTTCCTGTGGCGCTGGCGGAAAAGGAGTCTGAATGTGTTTGTCAGCAAACTTCCCCGAAACAAAAAGAAAGCAGGATTTCCTGTTGGAGGCCCAAGAAGTGAGTGATGTCCAGGACCTCACAACCCAACCTCAGACTGGCCTGAGCTCTGGCCAGAAAACAGGGTCTGCCAACACATTCATCAGCACTCAGCCCCAGGCACTGGGGATGCACCCTTTTCTGTTGTTGCCAAATTCAAACAAAGCTCAGAGACAAGTCATTGAGCTCAAGCTCTAAATATAAAAATGGCTTCATGATCCAAGCCTGTGGACATAAGTAAGTTCTACTCCTCAGAATTCCTACAGAATTCTCTACCATGTCATCCTCTACCTCATACTCCTCAGGTATTCCACGCAGCCTCCAGGATAAACCCAGTCTCCTGACGTGTGCATCCACCCGCCACATACACACACTCCAGCCACAGGCATGACTCACATTCCTCCAAAGGGTTCTGAGCTCACACATCTTCCCGTTCTTGCAGCCTCCTTCCATTGTCTCGAGGAGAATAACAATAGTTAGGGGAGCCAGGTTATCTTTCCCTTGACTGTGCACCAGACAGGTACCGTGACAAGATGTCACATCAACTCACTTTATCCTCACCTCATCCTGTACGGCCCTGACCTTGCGGGTTGATGAACTCACGCATTTACCTGGAGTCTCTGATCAAGGAGAGCTGCATCATAAGGTCAGACATACAGATCAATGAAATAGAATTGAGAGTCCAGAAATAAACCTCCACATTTATAGCCAACTGATTTTCAATAAGGGTGCCAAGACAATTCAGTGGGGAAAGTACTGTCTTTTCAACAAATGGTGCCGGGACAACTAGATACACACATGTGAAAGAATGAAGTTGGGCCCTAAAGTCACACCATATACAAAAATTAACTTAAAATGGATTAACGACCTAAATGTAAGTGCTAAAACTATAAACCTCTTAGAAAAATATAGGAGTGAATTTTCATGAGCTTGGGTTAGGACAAAAGCACAAGTGGCAAAAATTTAAACAGATAAATCAGACTTCATTAAAATTAAGAACTTTTAATGCTTCAGGTTAGACCATAAAGAAAGTGAAAAGACAACCCAGAAAATGAGACAAAATATTTGCAAGTCATATATTTGACTAGTACATACGACATATAAAGAATGTTAAAACTCAGGCTTCCCGGGTGGCGCAGCGGTTAAGAATCCGCCTGCCAACGCAGGAGACACGGGTTCGAGCCCTGGTCCGGGAAGATCCCACATGCCGTGGAGCAACTAAGCCCGTGTGCTATAACTGAGCCTGTGCTCTAGAGCCCGTGAGCCACGACTACTGAGCCCGCATGCCACAACTACTGAAGCCCACATGCCTAGAGCCCGTGCTCCGCAAAAAGAGAAGTAACCGCAATGAGAAGCCCGCACACCGCAACGAAGAGTAGCCCCTGCTCGCCACAACTAGAGAAAGCCCGCACACAGCAACAAAGACCCAACGTAGCCAAAAATGAAAATAAATAAATTAAAAAAGAATGTTAAAACTCAACAATTAAAAGACAAATAATCCAATTAAAAACGGGCAAAGCCTCTATATATACATTTCTTCAAAGAAAATATAGAAGTGGCCACAATGCACATGAAAAGATGCTCAACATCATTGACCATTAGAGAAATGCAAATTGAAACCACAGTGAAATACCCCTTCATACCTATGAAGATGGCTCTAAGCAAAATGACAGTGTTGATGAGAATGTGGAGAAACTGGAAGCCTCGTACACTACTGGTGTATGAAAATATAAAATGATGCAGTCACTTTGGAAAACAGTCTGGCAGTTTCTCAAAACATTAAATACTGAGTTACCATATGATTCAGCAATTCTGCTCCTAGATTTATACCCAAGAGAATCAAGAACATACGTTTTCTCACTCTCTTTTGTTTTTGCCTGTGCCCTGCGCCATGTGGGATCTTAGTTCCCCGACCAGGGATCGAACCCACCCATGGCCCCTGCAGTAGAAATGCAGAGTCTTAACCACTAGACCGCCAGAGAAGCCCCAAGAATGCACATTTTCACAAAAACCCATACATGAATGATCAGAGCAGCATTATTCAAAATAGCCAAAAAAGTGCAAACAACCCGAATGTTCACCAACTTATGAATGAATAAAACGTGGTACAGCTGTACAATGGAATTTTTATTCAACCATAAAAAGGAATGAAGCACTGTTTGACTCAGATGAACCTTGAAAACATTATGCTAAGTGAAAGGAGCCAGACACAAGGGCCACATGCTGTATGATTCCATTTATATGAAATGTCCAGAGTAGGTAAATCCAGAGACAGAAGGTAGATTAGTGGTTGCCAGGGTCTGGGGGGAGGAGAATGGGTAGCGATTGCTAATGAGGACAATGTTTCTTTTTGGGGTGATGAAAATTTTCTAAAATTCATTATGGTGATGGTTGCACAACTCTGTAAATATACAAAAACAAACAAACAAAAAAACCCACTGAATTGTTCAGAGAGAGAGAAAATGCAGATTTTTTAAAAAAGGGGAAGAAGAGTCCCTTCCCTTAGCAGCTTTGCCGACAGCCTACTTCCCATATTCCACTTCTTGTTCAGAACTCCTGTAATGCACAGGGTCAGAGTGGCTTGTTTGCAGGTCCATCCACCCCAGCCAAGGGTGTGCACCAGGGCCAGGGGCTGTGCCTCATTCCTTTTGAATCCAGGACTGTGCTTGGCACCCAGCAGGCAATCAATATAAATGTGTGTTGAATGAATAGTCTCTAGCACGCCCCTACTATTACCCACTGCTTTTTATACCATCACTTCTAAAATAAAGGAGTGCCAAAAAGATCACACACACAATATCTGTCCATTATTTTAAAATTCTTTTTCCACCAAATATTTTTTAAACCAGATGATCAATTAGTGTTGTCCCTTTTCCACTTCGAGAGAGACATGTGATTTCAAAAGTTAAAAGCTAATTATCAATAAAATGACCGAGGTACAGGGAAAAAAGGTAAAAACGCTTAGCCAAACACAGCATATTCAGTCCCTGACCAACAAATTCCACATTTCAAATAACTTGACAAAAATTTCCCCTACTCTGAGACAGAAGACTTTAAGAGGCAAGAAACCAGTACCAACCAATATTAAATTCAGCCTTTGAAAACTCTGGCCTGTACCACCACCACCACATTGAGATGGTGAGAGTAATAATAACAGCTAACATTTACTGAGCACTTACTATGTGCTAGGCTGGGTATTATTTTCTGCTTTCTAGGTATTAACTCAGTTACAACAGCATTATGTGGTAGGTACTCTTATTACCCTCATTTCCCACAGAGATTCACAACTTTCCCAAGGCTGCATGGCTGGTAGATGGCTGAGCTAAACTGGAACCCAGGAAGTCCAATTCTCCTGCCCGCTTGTTTCTCGCTATATGACATAGGACAGCCCACAGGGACTTCAGTCCCTTGACTGGACCTAGGAAAGCAACATGTTTGACTCTGGGTTTACAGACTGAATAGTGTAGGTTCTAAAAAAAGGCCTCAGAAAAAAAACATGAATATGCAGGAATTGAAATCCATGGGTGAATATCTGATACTTGAAAGTCTATTCTTTTATATAGCCTTTATATATCAGGTGGAAAATATCTGAATAGACAACATGGTCAGTCAAAACCTGCAAAACCTTGACCTGCCTACCTCTGCAAGGCCACCGCCTTCTGAACTTTCAGCCACAGGCCTCCGCCACCTTCCGAGACTGTGGTCCTCCCACCACACCCCTTCTCATTGAGCTCAATGCCTTATCTATTTCCTTCCTGGCACTCATCACTATTTACAATGATTTTATTCATTTGTTTACCTGCTTTTCTTGTCTGACTCTCCCATCAGAATGTAAATTCCATAAGGGCAGTGACCGTGTCCATCTTTTTTGCCTAGTGTTTGCTGAATGGATAATAATTCTCTATGTAGGTGACAGCTTTCTTTCAGAACAATCTGGTGCATCAGTGACTGGCTGGATGACCACACTAGGCTGTAGCAACTCCAAGGCAGGGGCGGTACCTTGTCATCTTTATGCTCCCAATTCCTAGCTTAGTACCTGGCACACAGGAGCTCATTGCATCTCGACTGAACTTGTTCATTAATGAACTGCTGTCAACGTGGAGGGCAGTCTCTATTGGAGTACCTCAAGGCTCCACCTTGGGTCCTGTCTGCTCAACTTCTGGATCCAAGGGCGATGGTAGAAGGGCATGCTGATGAAGCCTGGGGATGCCTTAAAGCTGGGAGGAGCTGCAGTGGACAGGGACAGGAGCTAAGAGAGCCTGAACAGTCGTAAACCCAAAACCCCAGAAACAAAACAATAAATTAAGAAACCCTGTACCAGGGTGGGAGGAGGGAGAATTAGATGAAGATAGTTAAAAGGTAAAAAATTCCAGTTATAAGATAAATAACTACTAGTGATATAATGTACGACATGACAGAGATAATTAACACTGCTGTATGTTATAAATGAAAGTTGAGTTCTCATCACAAGGAAAATAATTTTTTCTATTTCTTTAATGTTGTATCTGTGTACGATGATGGATGTTCATTAAACCTACTGTGTAACCATTTCATGATGTATGTAAGTCAAATCCTTATGCAGTACCCCTTAAGCTTATACAGTGCCATATGTCAATTCTATCTCAATAAAACTGAAAAAAAAAACAAAAAACAAAATACCACCCTGTACCAACCACAGGATGGGAAGGCAGGGACAGGAGTAGCACCTGTAATGAGGGTCACATGTCCAGTGAGCTCAGGTGACCGCAGTCTGAGATGCTGAGATGGTCCTGAGCCGTGTCTGTATTGGGTGGTGGTGAACAGAATGAAGGAGGGGATAGTGCTGCCTCGACTCCCCCTTTATTTAATGATTATTTCTACTCTTATTTATAATACTACCCAAGGAAGGCCTGAACTTCTCCTGGGGTACTCGGCAGGCATGGCAGGCCCCCCTCAGAAACTCTCTGTGAAGTCCAGCCTTGGGCTGTGTGGTCCACCTGAAGTACAGGAAGCACCTACCATAACCGCCTGGCCCTGGGAGCCGCCGGTCTCTTCAGCCTCCAGCTCTCAGCTCTCCAGGTGCTTCTCAGAAGAGCCTCTGCTGCTGTTGGACCTGGCTAATATCTCGCTCGAAGCCTTCTCACTCTTCTAGTGAAAAAGACTCATTCCTCCGTGTATGTGTGTTTTCCGCTCTAGTCCTCCCTGTTCCCAGAGCACAAGAGGGGAAGTCACTCTTATCTGGACCTTTCTCAATGATCTCTCTCCTGTCTTGCATAGCCTTCAAAATCCGGTCTTTTGTCTTTCAAGCTCAAGAAACGTGTCAGGTAGGTGTGTTTGGACTTCCCTGATTACAGTTTTCGTCATCGCTATTTTTTTAGCATCTTTAATGATTACCAGTTGGATTTCCATTCCCTGTTTCCTGTTCTGTCAATTCTTTTGTGATGTTATGTTTGGGCACCTCCACTGTGTTGGCATATCCTTGAAATGACCTGCTCACATGTACCTGTCAGTATTCAGATGCCTTTTTTATTCTTGAGTGCTTTCCTTAATGCTACCAAAATCAGGAGGACATAAGGATGTCTATATGTAAATGTTAAGACATTAATCAATGATTTTGAAGCTAATGTTATGGCCTGTTACGTTATTTGAAGCACAGTTAGATCTCTTCTGTTTCATTCATTATCATCATTGATTGCTTTTACTAGCAGGACATTTTCTGCCCTTCTATTTTTCACTGTCTTCTCAGTTCTATTCACTGATTTATAATGAGAAAGGCTTATAGAGAGAAGGGCTTAAACATCAGAAGAAGGTGCTCTTAGACTTTCATTTGACAAGCTGCTGGTCCTAGGTCCTAGGTCCGACCTGCTGGTAGATCTGTTGGAAAATTCAGATCAAGAGTTTTTTTCTTCTAGAGTTATTTAAATTTTTAAAAGGGAAAAACTGTACTATTTTTGTTATCAAAGTCAAGTCTGTTGAAGGCTACACAAAACCTCATGCTCTCAGGAAACCACAGGAATAATTACTTGCTGCTAAAATAGCACCTTCCAAATGCTTATGTGCTAAGTAGATGGACAAGTACACCAGCTGCCACATTAGAATTTTTCACAGTCTTCTCCTTGTCAGACAGGGACGTTATAATTGCAGCCAGAACCCAGAGGTTTGTACCACGCAGTTGGGAACACACCTGTGTTCATGCCAAGTCCAGAAATAAATCCTAGATGATGTTTAGGTTCAGCACGACACTAACAGTATTTTAGGAAGCAAACAGTTCAGGAGCCGGAATAATAAGAGATTGGGAATGAAAATAAGGATGTGTGGATAAATGTGCTCTTTTCTTATCACATAGAATCAAAAATCTGGACGCCATCATCAGGGCAAAGGACGTTCTCAAGACTGAACCTGGTCAGATTTCACCCACCCACTTCAAGAAAATAACTTAGAAAATCTTAAGAACTCAAACATTTCTTTATTGGCTACAAGAAAAGAATCAAGAAAAGCTTGTAGGAATTTTAGGTAGCTCTTACTTCAGTAGAATAAAGTTACTATTAAAAATATATCAGAATATTTTAATTCCTGCTTGATGGGAATTCTCTATGTCAGGCAAGAAAACTACAAGTTAGTATCTAAGCTCACCCTTCTGTTCCTAAAGATTTTCTGTTAACTATAATTAAACCAAGGAACGTCAGAAGGGTAATGGGTTTCCATATGGAGTAGTATACTAAAAATTGCTTCAAAATCAATTACTCTAGGGGGTTTTATTTATAGAACTCCCAAAGAGGAGATTTAGACAACATTTACTCCCCTCCAATGCTGACTATGCATTCTTGTTTCACTCTGGAGCACAGAGCAGGGACCTGACTTCTAGGGTCCATGTTAAGGACCTGCTGATGAGAAGGCTGTGCTAAGACACATTCTAACTGGTAAAGGTCACTTCTAACATAAGAGTGGGTTTGCCATATTTTGCCTCAAACTGAACACCCCAAAATACGAATCATCATGTAGAAATGTCAACTGTTTCTTCTGGTCACCTATGACTTTGGCCAAGAGAAGAGCAACGTCCTCCGTGTAATCACACTTGCCCCCTCTACTCAGCACAGAGTAAAAAGGAAGCAGGCTTATGACGTCACGAGAGAGAAGAATGAACAAGGAAGAAGGGAGCCACAGGTAAGGGGAGGCACGCGACTGAACCTGGGTTCAGGACTCCTTCCTGGAGATATACCCTCACTAGGCCATCTGGTTCCCAGAGCTCGGGGTACCTGGGCAGTTCCCTGGGGGTGCCCAAGGGCTGCCAGTGATGATGAGGCCAGCTCCCCAGCTTAGGTCCCTCCTTCCCTGTTCGACCACCAGCAAAGTAGCACGACGCTCCACTGCCCCACCTGCCATCTGCCTCATCCCATGCAGATGGGGAGAACTCTTGAGTGTGATGCAGTCAGCAGGTCTTCTTGGGGGTGCTCTGCAGTCACCCCATGCTCATCACCTCCTCCTGTAGCTGCACTGTCTGCCCAGCGTGTGCTCAGCCAGGGCTGCACAACCCTGCAGGCTAGAGGGTGGACTAGGTCCACACAGCAGCGTCAGCCTGCAGCCACTGCCTGAAGGACACATCCCCTCAGCTTGTTCTCCAAAAGCAGCACCTCGTTAACAGCTTTTACTCTGTCCAATCCCCGGATGTCAAGCCTGGTTGCCCATCTGCCCAGCAGCTGGGGAAAGAATTCTTACCATCGCTGTTAGGCTCCCCTTTCCCAGAGGAGCGAGGGCGAGGGGTTCCCTAGTCAGGTCTGGGCTCCTGTCTGTGCAGGACTATGTGCAGGTTTAACTTAGCAAGTCCTAAATGAAGAGCACACTGTAGACACACAGCAAGGGCTCAGTACCTGGTGGCTGTTCTCATACTGCTATTGTGAATACACACTGCAAGGAGACGCTACATGTGTAAGAGGGACCTGCTGGATGAGACTCTGCCTGCTGATCCATCAACTGCACTAAGGGACAAGCGGAGGGGCAGCAGCTGCCCCCTTCCTCTTTCACAGACGAAACACCCGTCAGGGAGGCAAAGCCCCACCAATAAGGTCAGTGGCGGATGTTTCAAATGTTCTGTGAGGTCACACTTTGTCCCCATGCCTCATCCAGTGTTGACACAGATGACTGGCGGAGGTGGTGCTGTGATTTAGGAGCTGGAGGGATGGAAGCAGACGGGAGCATGTGTGAGAATGCAGCGCTGTCTGCAATAGTTTAAGCTGAAGCAGCTTTAAAACAGTACACATTCTTTGGGGTTAATATTCTTTGGGGTTGAAACTGTCAGCTAAGTGACTCCAACCAGCCACGGTGCCCGAACACGGTACGGCACCTAAGCCGGGGGACCCTGGCCACAGTGCCCGGTGCTGCCATTGTTTGCCACTCTGGGTCCTTCCCCATCAGCTGCTGTCTGTCAGGGCGGCAGGGACCAGCTGACTGGTTGGAACCATATGTGCTATTTCTGGGCATAGGATGTGAAGAAGGACATGCCACAGTAAGTCAGGATATGAGTCAGTTATTATAAAGTGTTAAAAAGAACTGTCTTCAAAGCATCCTGAGAGCATTACACCACGCTAACTACTCTGAAGGAGCTATAGGTTGAAAGACACTTAGAATCACTAAGCTCAGGAGAAACCCTGAAGAACATGGATGATTAGCATTGGTCAAAGGCCTGCCAATGAAAAGGAATGGATAAGGCTGAAGCTAAAATCCAGAGGTCCTAAAATTTAGAGGCAAAAAGGAAATTTCCAGGACCACATATATCTCTGGCATACTTCCGTCAGACATGCAGAAGCAGTGGAAACATAGGCAGCTTGAAAAAGCTGTGGGACGTGGGTTTGCTTTATTTTCCTTTTAAAATAAAACACTGTATTTTCAGAGCAATGTTTAATGGGGCCAAATTAATGGTCCTAAATTGGTTTTTAAAAAAATCTATTGGCACTGAGGTGTAAAGATACACAAAAGATGTCTCTCTGGAGTGCTGTCTGCAAGAGGGAAAAATTATTAACCACACGACATCCACAAATCAGTTAAATAAATGACGTTATGCCCCTTTGATAGAACCTAAGCAGCTGTCAAAAGGAATAAAGTAATTTAAATATACTGGCATAGAATGATCCGTGATAGCTGTTATGGCAAAAAATCAAGTTGTAGCAAATGTGCAAGGCAATCTCATTTCTGTTAAAAAAGGTATGTTTGTATATGCAGAAGAAAAAGTCACTAAGGGGCTTCCCTGGTGGCAGAGTGGTTGAGAGTCCGCCTGCCGATGCAGGGGACACGGGTTTGTGCCCCGGTCCGGGAAGATCTCACGTGCCGCGGAGCGGCTGGGCCCGTGAGCCATGGCCGCTGAGCCTGTGCGTCTGGAGCCTGTGCGCCACAACGGGAGGGGCCACAACAGTGAGAGGCCCGCGTACCGCAAAAACAAAAACAAAAACAAAAGTCACTAAGGAGCTGGAGAAAACCATTTATAACTGTTATTTGTGACTTTTTCTACAAGTGCAATGTTCTTGGAGGCCTCAGGGAGGCCTAATGGCCCACTAAGTCCCTGAACGAATGGGTGAAGGCACAGCACGGTAGTTGGAGGCTGCAAAATCAGCATTTCTCAGACGGCATGAGAAGAGAGGGCTTATAGACATGGGGAGCCCTTTCTTTAACCCTGTCACGGGACCTCTGCTTTCTAGCTCCCAGGTGTGTCCTAGGGCCTGTGTAACGTTCTTTGGCTTCAGGAGTGGGGCAGTTCACTGGATGGCCATAACCCCACTGCTCCTGTTCAGGGGCTGTAAAGAGTTACCAGTGAGAAGTGACAGCAGCAACGCATCCACTCTAGCCTCTCCCTCCCAGCAAAGCCTCCAGGAACTGTCCTCTGTTTCAAGGGCCAGGGCGAGGGAACTTGACCTGCCACTGGGACCACAGGAATCCATCCTAGTGCCCTCCCTGTCAGGAATTTCCTCTCTGTAAGTAAACAGTCCTCTGGTCTGCTTCCAACAGCCCCTTTACCGGGAAGGTGGGGGAGACTGCAGGCCCATCTATTTAACCACAGTGCACGGGTCTGGAAACAGTACTGCCTCAGCCTTGTGCTGTGAAGGCTGAAGAAGCCCAGACATCACTGTTCTTCACAAGCGTTTTCTATTCTCCACAAATCTCCTCTGAACGCCTTATTGTCTCTCCTTTCCCATCCCAGAGCTTCCCTTAGGTAATTCCTATTCATCCTCCAGATTCCGGCTCCAACGTCTCTTCCTCTGGAGAGCCTTTCCCAACACGCCAAGGCCAGATATCCTCCTTACACTCTGATAGACAGTCCCCATCGCAGAGTGAGTATCCCAGCTCTTGTTCTCTATTTATTTCTGTGATAACGAAACTCATGTCTGTTTTCCTCGTTAGAACACAAGCTCCTCCAGGGCAGAAACTGCACCTGTTCTTTGTGCATCCCCAGTGTGCGGTACAGCGTCTGGCACCAAGCGGATAGCAATAAAGGCTCACTCGGTAGAAGGCTGCTGCAGAGGTGACTGGGGTGGAATACACGGCACTGGGGGAGGGAGGAAGAGCAGCTGGGAGGGCTCTCTCCTTTGCTGTCACTAGCTGGCCTTCTTTATTTTTTGTCATGTGTCCCAGTGAGTGGTCAGCAAGTGGTCCCCTCTTAAAGCCTGAAGATCTATGTGAGGTGGGTACTAGTAATACACGACAGTGTTTAAAGGAATTAAGAGGGTATGGCTAAGGCTCCAGAAAGTTTCTCAGCTGAAAGAGCAGAACTTCTGACCACATGACTTCCTGGTTATTTCCTGGGACCTCTTCAGCTCTGGACCCCGGGGCTGCCCAGGGATGCTGGGGGTGCCCTGGAGGATGGATAGAATACAACAGGGGCAGAAATCCTCTGCCAACATCAGAGAAAGCCTCAGCCAGCCCCGGGTGAAGGGTGGGGGGCCCGGAAGGGCAGGGTGGGCACTGACCTCGGCTGATGCGCTGCTTCTCCCCAGACAGGATGCCGGGGCTGTCGATGATGCTGATGCTTTTCAGGACCTGGTTGGGCAGCTGGGAGCACATGAATCTGCAAGAAAGGGATCAAAGGTGGGATCAGAACGTGCACGTTGCGGAGTGCACTAACCTCAGAGCTCCTTGGCCTCTCCTGGCTACTGACATCTTCTGAAAAGCGGGGGCTTGGAGGAGACCAATGGCGCCTCCACTGGAGACTCAATGCTGGTTCACAGGGCAGCTATTGGAGGGTGGCCGGGCACCGGATGCTCCCTACCACCAGATCCCTTACTGTTAATTTTATTTTAGCTAACGTTTATTGAACACAGGTTATTTTACAAACATCATCTCATTTGTTCCTCATATTAATCTCATGAGGAAGGCAACACTGTTTACCTCCGGGAGGTTATGTAACTTGCTCAGGGTCACTCAGAGCTAAGCTTTAAACCCAGGTCGGTGTGACTCCAAAGGCCACCAGCCCCACCCACCCCTCCTCTATCCTGCTCCTTAGACCAACGTCCCAGACTTTTCCTCCCCGGGAATCCCATGCTTCCTTCAGGGTCACTGCCCCACTGGGCTGGAGTATCCCAAGCTCTGTCCAGCCCCTGCTCACTCCTTAATGTGACAGCGGAGATACTAGGGCCTGTTTTCACTGTCCGATGCCCCAGGGACATGCTATGGCTCCAGGCTCAGGGTGGGGCAAGCACCTGTGGGCAACACCCCAAATCCTCCAGGTGCTTTGGTGCCCTAAGAGTGGACAAAGGGGCAGGGGTAGGCAGGGCCCTGGCCAAGCATCTCCCAGCCTCCTTCCTTGTCCATCACCTTCCCGATACCACCTCCTCCTTCTCATCCTCATCCCTCTGCTGTGGTTCCTGTCGGCTGCCCTGGCGTTGGCCTTGGAAGCAGAGTGAAGTGGCAGGAAAATTGTGGCCTGTGCGTCAGCAGACCTGGGTTCAGGTTCAGCTCATCCTTTGCCAGTAACTTGCCTGGGACCCTGGGCAAGGGCTTCCCCATTCTGGGCCTCAGTTTTCTCATGTGTCAATGGAGACACTTGGACCAGGGGTTGGCGAGGTTCTTTTAGCTTTAACACGGTGTAACTCTAGAGGACCAGAGGAAAATGCTTTGTTACTTCCACCCCAGGCAACCTGGGGGGATCTCTGTTAGGCACTGTGTATGTTTTAAGGCAGAAACTAGAGTGTCTCTCCTTCTCCTATATTGTAAATGGCTAACTTTGGTATCTGTGTGGGCAAAAGGCTTGAAAATCCTTGGGGAAAGCTCAGTCCTTTCATTCAGTGGAAAAGGTGGGATTACTCAGAAAGTAAATATGCTGGGAATGCAGGAGAGGGAGGCCTGCCTGGCCCTCACAGCACATGTGGACAGCACAGCCCCCGGGCAGGCGTGGGCAGCCCTGAGAGAGACATGCAATTACTGACATTGCAAATGAACTTTCACTGAAGGTGCTTGGGACAAGTTTCTCAGATATTGTTTCCCACATTTTCAAGTCATCCCAGGAAGATGTAGGAATGATAACTATGATCATTTTGCAGCTGGAAAAGTTGAAGCACAGAGCAGTTACGACATGTGAGGCCATGCTGCTAATGCGTGGCTGGCTGGAGACTGCAGCCTGGTATTTCTGATGTCAGGTGAGTAGAACTCAACCCGTAAAGTTAAAAACCTCATAACATTAAAAATAAGGGGTCAAGTTAATTTATGAGAAGCCCCTCATTTCTGATTTTCTCCTACCCCTCCACCTTTATAAACCCCACTGCCCAACACTCAGACAGCAGATCTGTGAGAATAAAGTGCACTGGGATCACCACACATTCTCTGTTAAGTTCACAGAGCAAAAAACGCCATATTCAAGTCTCTAGATTGGGGTAGGAACAGAGTTCTGAGCACATCTGTGGTGGACTGCATTTCTTGTGGTAATTAGGTCTCTTATCATAGTCCCATCCTTTTTATCAGATGGCTCAAGACATCTGGCAAAGCTGAGAAAACTGCACATATGTGAAACTTTTTCACATAAAGTATTCCTGTGAGAGGCAGACCTTTTTCTGGAACCACAAGCTCACACTTGATACCAATTTTTCCAAAACACAAAACCCTTGGATTCTAATGTGAAGTTAACAGAGGGATTCAAAATTTAGAAACCATCCACTCCCTCCATACAAAGAGACAAGGTTTCAACAACTCCCATGCCTCCTGACGTGACAGCAGAGACAAAATGTGTAAGCCACAAAACAAGACGGTCTGATGTGGTGACATCACCACGCAACATACAGGGAGCAGGCCCAGGGCCAGGAGGGATGACTGCAGACAAAAGGGGGGAGGGGAAGGGGAGGGGGGAGAAAAGAAGAGGGAGGGGAAGGAGGATGGGGGGAGGGGGGAGGAGTGGGGGAGGGGAGGGGAAAGGTGAGGGGGAGGGGAGGGGAGGGGAGGAGGAGGAGAGGAGAGGGGGAGGGGAGGAGGGGGAGGGGAGGAGGGGGAGGGGAGGGGAGGGGGGAGGGGAGGGGAGGAGGGGGAGGGGAGGGGAGGGGGAGGGGAGGGGAGGGGGGAGGGGAGGGGAGGGGGGAGGGGAGGGGAGGGGGGAGGGGAGGGGGAGGGGAGGGGGAGGAGGAGGGGGAGGAGGAGGGGAGGAGGGGGAGGAGGAGGGGAGGAGGGGGAGGAGGAGGGGAGGAGGGGGAGGAGGAGGGGAGGAGGGGGAGGAGGAGGGGAGGAGGGGGAGGAGGAGGGGAGGAGGGGGAGGAGGAGGGGGCTCTCCAGGGGCACCCCGAGAGAGGGTGACAGGGGTTGTGTGTGCAGAGCTGGACTTTGCACAGCCTGCCCAGCACGTGTGTGGGGGAGGTGGGGAGGTGGGCAAAGGAGCACAGGGCACAGTCAGCTTTCAGACCCCTGTGTGGGGGCATGGCCCACATTCTTAGGGGTTAGAACCACACATGCATTTTCTTAAATGGTTGTACTATAATCAGAAAAAACCCTAATGCAATGCTGTTATAGCAATCTTATCTTCCTTTGATGTTCCATGAAAGGAAGGTGAAAAGTGGGTTATTTATCGGATATAACACAGTCAGCCTTGGGGCAGGCCTTTCCCAGGGATATGTCTGCTGCAATGTTTCCAAGCACAGATTTGCTGTCCTAAGATGGATTTCCTACTTCTTTCAGAGGGACTAACAAGCACAAAGTGTACCCGTGCCTTGCCTTCTACATTTCACGTGAAATACGCACACGTGCCAGTTAAGCCCAGGAGCCTCACGTAAGCTTTATGAAATATGTCCCTCACCCAGGGCTGGCTTGATATATTTTATTTTTGATAAAAGGAGAGGAGGAGGGGATCGAACCCTACATTGGACCCGAATTCCCCGTCACCCCACAACCAAGGAAGGCTTAGGGGTAGCAGAGAGGGGGTGAGAAAAGGAATGGTCTGGGCTATAAGGTCTCAGGCCGGTGGCTAGAAGTCCTGCGGCACAGTAAGACAAGGAGGTAAGGGGACTTCAGTTCCTAAAATCACCTCCAAACACTAACATTCCAATTCAATGATCAACATTTTAAAAGAGCCAGGCAGTAGCTTAATAGTGATGTGATTTCCAGTGCAGTGATACCCAGTAGTTGCAGCAATGATCAAATGACACAAGCATCCACTGACCACTTACTGGGTGCCAGGCATTGTCCTAAGCACTTTCCATTAACGCATTCAATCATGGCCACAACCTTCAGCAGTGGGTCTGTGTGCCTCCATTCTACAAAGGATGAGACTGGGGTGGAGGGGAGCAAATCTGGCCACCCCGAAAATGTGTCTCCTTGGCATGAGGATTAATTTAGGCTGATTATTTTTAAGGCCCAGAAAGACTCAGGAAGAATCTTTGACCTCCTCTCTCACTGCCTAAGGAATGTAGACAGAGGACCTGTTCCAGGAAGGGAGCTGTCACCAGAGATAAACACAGTATGAACTAGCTGAGTATATGGGGGGAACCTCGCAAAGTCCATTTGTTAACACTCCTCTCTGTGTCCCATTGTCTCTGCATGGCCCAGCGAACATTTGTTTATCAAACATTATTTTCCAGCTCCATGTCAAATGCCTTCTTCCCCTTACAGGTTCCAAACCACTACCCCCAACATCCTCTTTTGCCTTTAACTGAAGATGGTATTTAAGGTGAGGGCTTCAGCCATCTGGGGGAGTTAGTTACTCGGTTTTCCTGGATCTCTCCCATGTATACACGTAATTAAATTTTTGTTTGATTTTCTCCTGGTAATCTGTCTCATGTCAACTTAACTCTTGGACCAGCCAGAAGAACCCAGAAGGGTGGAGGAAAATCTCTTCCTCCCCAACAAGGGCACAGAAGGGTCACATGCCATAACTTGCCAAGTCACATAGCTGGTAGGTGATGGAGCTGGGATGCGAACCTGGCAGTTCTGACCCCAGTCCGGCTCTTAACTGTTAGGCTGCTACTGCCATTTCATGCATTTGAATCACCGCTGTTTATCTTTATCAACAGAAGGCAACATCCTAAAATAAAGGAGTGACATGCGATAGCCCTGGAATTCCCCACCAAAGAGGCCCCTTTGTGTGACCTGCTCTCAATCCATTGGTGGAGGGTGGAGCAGTGACCAGGAAGCAGAAGATCTGGTTCTTGGCCGTCTTCCTTCTCACTCACCTCTTGGCCTTGGTCAAGTCTCTGAGCAATTCTACCAGCCTGAGGACTCCCAGGTTGTCTTTAGGTTCAAATAAACCTAAGCTTACAATAGAAGAGAGTATGCGGCTGTTTTTGCCCCAGTTCACTTTACTGATAAGAGTAAGATCAGAGAGATTACACGACTTCCTAAACTGGCAGAGTGAATAGCACCCAATATGCAAAAAGACTTTGACAACTAACCTGTAATAACCAATTATTATTACATGGTCCTACCACAAAGACCTGATCTAAACTCCTACTGCCTACGAGGAATTTAATTTCACATCCAGACTATGAAAAGCCCATGGTACCCCTTAGACTGAGTCTTATGGAACTACCACTTTTACAAGCAAAAAGATGGTTGAATATTGGCAATTCCATGCAGTTTGACCTAAACACAGACTTTTCTCAATCAAGTCTCCCTCTCCCAACCACCACAGGGGAAAAAGCTGGTTTTCTGGGATGACAGGACCAGGGCTGTGCAGGCAGCTGCCAACAAAGAACAATGGCTTGATGATCCAGGAGCCACCACAAATCCTGAGGTTAAAGATTAACGGGAAGGGCTTCAGGGAGTTTATTACGGATAAGCACACCACAAAACCCAAAACAAAACACCCTCCACCCCTAACCAGTTAATCTCTCATGTTTAAAAAAAAAAATTAGTTTTGCTAGTGAATCAAGAGTGATTCTTGGCAAGAGCCTATTTTCCTTAATTTCTGCGGCTAAATTATCTGGTGGAGCCAGCATGTGTGTGGACTGATGCTATTTACTTGTATTAAATCAGTTCTTTCAAAAATCCCAATGGTACTAAGTGACTGTGTAATATTCACAGTCCAAAAAAAGTCTATTGAATGAAGCCTCATTCAGTTACAAACACAGAGGTAACGATAAGTCCAAAAATACATATATATATTCTATTATTGCTAAATCATTATGCAAATTTAAGACAGTGGAGTTTTTTTGTGTTGGTTTTTTTATTGGTTTGTTTTTTATCACACCATCATCACCATCAGGCCTGGCTAAAATGACAGGAGCATTGGAAGTCCTGTTTAGATTCCTTCAGCTCAAAAGGAAGTTTCAAAATTTCAAGCCCTAGGGCCAGCAATTAATTTTTCAAAGAGAAACAGAGAAGTAAATGAGATTAATAATTTCTTCTGTGGAAGTCTACAATTTAATCCTAAATTGTAGATCCTAAACTGAAAATGATGTCTGTATCTATCTGGATTAAATAAAAAAGAAGATTACCATTTTCAGAAAAGTAGATTGAGGGAAAAATTTAACATGCGATCCAAATGCAGGCTGCAGGGGGAAGTGTCAGAGGCCAACTCCTGACATTTCTTGAACTGACCAAAACACGCTGCTGTCCCCCAGGGCTTGTGCCCTCAGTGTGCTGCTGGGTTGTCCCTCCCCTCTGTGAGGTGGAACTGCCTTCTGACAACAGACTTTGGAACCTCAATAACCACATTCCCACAGAGCAACTCCGAGACAGGCTTGCCTGTGGAATTCCTCTAGAAAGTAGAGCAGCACAGTGGAGTCTCAGAATGTCGCATTATTTTCCATAGAACTCTTTGTTCCAGACTCAACTCCTTTTCTTTTTCTATTGTTCAGGTATGGAATTTCTATCATTCAAAGCTGTCTTTTTGGGAATTTGTCTTCGTTCCTCAGAAGTGCACTGTAAACCTCCCGTTGCCTTCTTAGAAACCAGCCTTAGAGATGGAGGCTTAAGCTCCACTGGTTTGTTTAATGCTTCGAGGCTGGTACCATCTTGCGAAGTACTAAACTCTTTTAAAGACTCCCCAGTGCGGGGTAGATGCCCAAGCCCACACCCTGTAACGGGAGGGCCAGAATAATGAGACCTATCCCGTACGGGTACGGGGGACAGGTGGTTGCTCAGTATGGTGGGGGGTAGAAGTTCTCCACAGCAGACAACCAGTTCTCCTCCCTACTAAGTATTGTACTTTGACCTAATTCCCAGAAAGTATGCTATGTAGAAAGAAGTTTGCCTGCCTTTAGAGCTAAGCCTGCTGCTGTTCCCACAGGGATGCTATAATTACATACGCACATTTGAGCACCCCACGCTAACTGACCCTCTTCCTTGTGCTAGTGCCGGGTGAAACGGCAGCACTGCCGTGTAGATACAACTTAAGCAGGCTGTTTACTCTTAAGTATGCTATCAGTTTCCAGGTGGTACATCCCTGACATGTGAGTTTCGGCTATACATGGCCACCAGGTGGCTAGAAGGATAGGAACTCTTCTTTGCTGGTGCTTCATGAGGTGCAGGGCAATAGGTAAAAGGGAAGAGGGAGCCTGAATTCTAGCCCTGTCTCTGCATCTTCTTGGGCAAGTCATGTTACTTCTTTGCTCTCAGTTTTCTCATCTGTAAAATGGCCCTAGTGTCATCTGCCTTATTAGCCCTGAAAAGAGGGTGTATGTGAAATTATTAATCTATAATTTAGGACATAATCATTATCATCTTCATCATCATTGTTAGCGGGCTAGATTGAGGACAGCCTTAAATGTTAGATAGAGGGCAGGAGGCAGTGATTCTCAGTCCAGCTCAGTACAGCAGTCACTAGCAGGACTCTAGCCAGATGGCCTGGGTTCCAATCCCAGCACTGCCATTTATCAGCCGAGTGGCCCTGTGGAAGTTAAATGAACCTCTCTCTGCATCAATTCCTCCTCTCTACGTTGGGGATAATAGTAGCACCTATGTCACAGGGTTTTAGTGAGAATTTAGAGCTAATTTACAAGTAAAGTTTAGACACACAGTAAATGCCATATAAATATTTGCTATTACTTTTCTATGTATTCTGAATTCAATTAACACGATTATATAAAGCATGGGTTATTTTCAGCAGGTTTTAAATTCTGAGATAAAGAACCTTGCCATTCAAAATCTTTCCTGAGGGACTTCCCTGGCAGTCCAGTGGTTAAGACTTTGCCTTCCAATGCAGGGGGCGTGGGTTCAATCCCTGGTCTGGGAGTTAAGATCCTACAAGCCTCCATGACCAAAAAACTAAAACATAATACAGAAGCAGTATTGTAACAAATTCAATAAAGACTTAAAAAATGGTCCACATCAAAAAAAAAAAAACCCCAAAAAACAAAGTCTTTCCTGAATGCTTCTTTTCTACTCTCATCTGCTGTATGCTTGGGATTTAAGAAAAAATAAATTTGTTAGGGAAGTAAATCATCTGTCAAAATAAAAGAAGCCAGCAGCCACTCTCTCTAGTGTTTCCCTTGTGAATACAGACTTGATAACATGGGAATTCGAAAAAGGTGGCAGCTTATTTCTTTTCTGAGCCTTTGTTAGGCAAAAAGAAAGTAAGACTAAGGACAGTGGTAATGAAATTGAGGGACTCCAGGCAGCCTTTCATGGAGAAGGATCCTGTGCCCTGCACTTTCCAGGGCCTCCGGAACCTTCCAGGGCCAGTCTTGGGACAGGAAGCCTGGCTGTTGCCTACCCTAGGACCACGGCTCCTGGGGGGCCCTGCTCGGGGGAGCTTCTTGTTCCACTTCCCCTCAGCTGTGGTCCATTTGTCCTGAGAGACCCTCTGGTGTTCTCTCTCCTGGGCTCAACCCTTATTTCTCTTACAAGGAGGCACGCTGGTGCCAACAAAGGCTGCCCCGGAGTTGAGGAGGACTTCTGCTAGAGGAGAGACTCTGCAGGTGGAAAAAGTCATCTGGACAGTATTCTGCCAATCACCACCAGCAACAAGATGGAATTTCTCTGCGACTCCATCTACATCATCTGTACATTTCTATTTATCCCGCGGCCAAGTTCCCTTGGTGCCCCTTGGATGCCTTCTTTGATTTGCTCTGGGAGCATAAACAAGCTCTTAGAGGAGAGTACAGATCCCTAGAGAGGCGCCTGTGGAGGTCGCCTGGGCCACTCTTGGCAAGAGCCACTGCACAGCACCTGGGCACGTCATTCATTCCACAGTCCTTGTGAATGGCGCACCCTGGAGTTGTGCGATCAGGCACCTCAGCCTCTGGCAAGACAGCAGTCAGCGGGGAGGATCTGTTCCTTTTTTTTTTTTAATCTAAAAAGTAGAAGTGCAGTTCAAGTCTCTTATCTGTCAGCTCTAGTTCCATGCCTCCCTAAAGGGGTTTGGAGGACCCCTCCCTGGCTCTGCATTCCCATAGCCCACTCCCCGCAACCAACCAGTCTAAAGAGGTAGACTCCTACAAGAGGGGAAGGGAGGGGTGAGGGGAACACAAGAAAGAAGAAACAGAAAAGCATTTTAAAATATAGGCTAGGGGCTTCGCTGGTGGTGCAGTGGTTAAGAATCCACCAGCCCACGCAGGGGACAAAGGTTCGAGCCCTGGTCTGGGAAGATCCCACATGCCGCGGAGCAACTAAGCCTATGCGCCACAACTACTGAGCCTGCGCTCTAGAGCCCGCGAGCCACAACTACTGAGGCTGCGTGCCACAACTACTGAAGCCCACGCGCCTAGAGCCTGTGCTCCGCAACAAGAGAAGCCACCACAATGAAAAGCCCGCACACCGCAACGAAGAATAGCCCCCGCTCGCCACAACTAGAGAAAGCCCGCGCACAGCAACGAAGACCCAACGCAGCCAAAAATAAACAAATAAATTAATTAGTTAATTCTAAAAAAATAGGCTAGGAGTGTCAAAGAAGAAGAGGGAAGGGGAGGTAAGAGCAGGTGGTGCCTGAAAGTGCAGAGCTGCATCCAGGACAGCCTGCTAGCTTGTCCTCTGTCCTGTACCCCACTGTGTCATTGGGAACTCTGGTGAAAGCTAGTACAAATAATACACATCTCCAATCAAGACAGAACCTCAGCTATCCTACAACTTCACATCTGTGAAATAATGACCATGCAACAAAATTAACGTTTTGTGTATTCTGACTCTACCTCCCCTGCCTTGCTCTAATGAATGAGGAAGCAGCTCAAAGCATGGGACTGAGAAGCAAAAGGGACAGCCAAGGAGGTGGGGTGACCAGTCCTGGAAAAACCAAGACTAAGTCTGGGTGTCAGGAGAACTTCAGTGGTCCTCTGGGTTCAGCTCTCTGTGCAGGAGGCCCCAGCACACGATGCCTGAGATGCGGTCATCCAGCTACTGTGTAACATTGCCAGCCACAGGGAGCTCACTACCTCACCAGGCAACTTGATCTATTTCTGTGAGGCTCAAATTATTAGAAATTTGTTCCTTATACTGTGTGGCCTCATAATGTCCAAACCTGGGCCTTAGCTTTGCCCTCTGAAGTCACCCAGAGTAAGTATAAATGATCGCGTCCTAAGAGAATTTTTCTAGTATTTGAATATGATAGTGAATTTTCTCATAACTTCTCTCTTTCAGAACACACATGCTCTGTTCTTCTGGTTTTGGACCTGTACGTGTAATGGGCAAGAATTCCAAGAACAGGCTTAAACAACCTGACCAAATGGTCCTTACCGATTGAGGAAAGCATTTCCAAAGCGACTAAGCTTTCGAAATGGCTTTTTGGGGTCCACGACTAAAGCGTTCCCTGGGGTGCTGCCCTCAGTCTCCCCATACATCACGGCGATGAAGGAGTCGGTGGTGGGCTCTGGACCAATCCTCATGCCTGGGAAATCTTGCTCCAGTAAGTATCTGGGAGAGGGGGAAAAGAAAAGAAACTTAGCATGTGGTTACAAAGCAAGAGGCCAGAAAGCTTCCTGGGGCTACCAATTTGTAACATAATCATTTGAAAACCTAGAACATAACCCCCAAGAAAAAGAGAATGACTGGCATTGTACTCTTTTGCTAATAATGAATTTTCAAAGCTTAGAATCTACAGACCTATTTTTTCCCCCAGTGTAAGGAGCCTAGTGAAAGAGGCAGACATCTTGCAGACCTGCTGGGCCTTCTCAAAGTGGCCCTTAGCTCAGCACAGCCATCCCCGGTCACAGTTCCATTGGCACAATAGATACTACCCCAGAGAGGAGTACTCAGCCAGCTCCTATGCATCCTGGAAGACCCTGCTCAGGCCCACCTCCTTTAGGGAAGCGTCCCCGTCCCTCTAGCATGTTGGGGACACCTGCTCTGTGGGCCCCAGGCACCCTGAGCCTGTGGCCATCGTGGTGCTCACTGTGGGTGCTGCACTTCTCTGTTTGTGGGCCTTGAAGGCAGGCCCATATCTATGGCCAGATGTATATTCCCAGGACCCAGCATTATGCCTGCCCACAAAGGGCACCCAGTGTAGTGAATGAAATGATGAACCATCTCCTTCCTGATCACTGGCAGTCAGTGTGGCCCCAAAAGCCTCCCTTGGGATCCTGGAAGTCATGACCATGGAAGATGATTGCCAAAGAATTGAGCAGCAATGCAGACTGCTAAGGGGAGGGCTCGGATTAGATATTACCAGGGTCATCCCTAGCTTTCTGTGCAAATTGGAAAAAGATGCCCCTTCCTCTAGGCAGACCCAGCCCTGTGCCAGGGCTCACAGCTTAGTGAGCAGGACTCTCGCTGGATTTTACCCCCATATGCCCCGTTGCCCAGGTGCCCTCATGCAGTTTAACCTGCATACAGTGGCCCTAGCAGATGTCACTGAGCATGTTCATCCAGGGGGCTGAGGAGACCAACTGATGTGCTACAGGGCATAGGACTGGCTCAGTGGCATGGCTGGCGTGGGGCAAGGGAGCCAGAGGTAGAGCTATGGGGAAAGTCTGCTCTCTGTGGGAAATGGCTGTGTCCTAACATAGCTCCCCCCTACCTCCACCAGCACATCATTTAGCTGAAGCCAGTCAGAGCCCCTCCCTTCCTCCCCACCAAGATTTCCTTTCCAGGATGTAGGGACACACTTAGGTATATGTATGCCTATATGGATGGAATGGGATGGGGGATGCAAAGACAACTCCCTCCTTCCTTTGCAACCAAGGGGAACATAAGGAGGGAGTATTTTGGAATACTTTTCACTAATCACCAAGCAACAGGTGGAAACGCCAACACCTTCAGAGAACACTTGGCAGGGACAGTGAATGGCAACTGGGGGAGGGGGCGGTGGAAGAGAATGCCTGTTTGAGGTGACAGAGCCTTGTCCCTGCCCTGCCAGGGAGATGATCCTTCACCCTGGGAGGAGGCTGAGGGCAGAAACATGCACAACTTTCTTCAACTCCCCATTCCTGCAGTTTACAGTCTGTTTGGTCCTGAACCATTTCTTTTGTTTCTAAAATGTCTTGACTGATCAAATTGAAGCCCAGAACCTATGATTTTATTTCCAGGGTTAGAGGGAAAGAATGAACTACCAACCATCCAACACCATTTTGCCATTTTTCTAAGAATAAGAAGTTAAGCCACCCTTTAGACTCATTTTTTCTCTGTAAATAAAACTGAAATTATTTAGCACTCTTAGCAGGCTGTACTCTAAATGTTTGATCTTTTTATTTTTTAAATCTAAAGTTTCTACATGTCTATGAACTTGTAGAGCACCAGAATAGACACAGCATTTAAATATGTCCCTTAAATTTAGAGTAAATGTGAAAAAAATCAGATAACAGCACCCAGCATTCACCAAGTACAGTCGACCCTTAAACAACATGTGTTTGAACTGCACAGGTCCACTTACATGTGGATTTTTTTTGGTAGTAAATACTACAGTACTACATGGTCCACAGGTGGTTGAATCTGTGGATGTGGAAGTACTGAGGATACACAGGAAACGTGGGTATGGAGGGCTAACCATATGCTATATGTGGATTTTTGACTCCTCAGAGGGTTGGCACTCCTAACCTGTGTTGTTCAAAAGTCAACTGTTCTCATTATTTACCTGGTGTAGTACAATACTCTGGTGTAGTATACACTATCTACCTGGTGTATACTAACATTACCCCCATTTTACAGGTGGGAAAACTGAGGCACCAGAGAGGCTAAGCAACATGCCCAAGGTCACACAGTAAGTGTTTCAGTGGAAACGGAATGCAGGCAGTCAGACTCTAGGTCTTGTGCTGTCTCCAGATATGTTTAAACCTGGGCTTCAGTTGGTAGTTTGTTCAGAGATGAGGCGCACAAGGGGAGTTTCAGGGTGCCTCCATAAGGCACTATGGCCCAATTATTTCCTCCAAAGTGAGGGAATAGAGCTCTCCAAACCATCCTCCTTCATGGTCCCTGGGCTGCCCTAACAACAAGGGGCCAGCTCTCCCCATTCTCCCTGGAGAAAAGCTGGGGAGAGAAGATGCTATTTTTCAAAACATATTGAAACTTAATTTTTTAAAAATCTCAAAACTTTTTCAGGCACCTAGTAGACTAGTAAATATTCTTAGGAGCAGAAAGGTTCATGTTTATAATCTCTTATGAAATTCCACACAAATCTTAGAAATACTGATAAAAGCTACAGTGAGATCATCGCACATTTTGTGAAACTCCAGCACTTATAGAGCGTATGCAGAATGTGTGGATTTCACATACACATATGAATTTAGAAATTTAAGTTTTACAGCCACTCTGAGATCTTAAGTCTGAAACCATTCAACAGCAAAGCTAGAAGTCAAGTCCAGATCACACCCATCCCACGTGCAGTTAGATTTCCACACCCCATCGCCTGGATGAGGCAGTGCCAGGAGGCCTGTGGGAGACACCGAGGAAGGGGGACAACTGGGGAGATGTGCCGATGTCAGCAGCCAATGTCACCAGGCTTCCTGCAGCGCACGACTCACAAAAAGGTTAGGTCCAAGTGTTGGTGTGAAACCTGACAGGCACTTTCCCATAGAGTCAACGTTAACAGCAATGGCTGGCTTGCCAAGATAGCCAAAAAAGGGGCTTGTTGCTGGTCAAACTCATGAGTGGCCATGCAGGACTGGGAGCCTGGAGCTCCTTCCTCCTGGCCGGAGGCTTTTGCTTTTATACCAGGCTCAGCCCCATAGCCTTGGGGTCCCACATAACGCCCAGCTTCTGGGACCCCGAGTAGGACCTGTCAGATACATGAGTTAATACATGACACTCTCAGCTGATTGCCCAGAAGAGTCTTTACATTGGGGGATTGAGGGACTTGCCCGGTGGACCAGTGGTTAGAACTTAGCGCTTTCACTGCCAGGGCCCAGGTTCAGCCTCTGTTCGGGGAACTAAGATCCCACAGGCTGCATGGAGTAGCCAAAAAGACACCCTCCCCAAACGGAAAACAAATGCATTGCGACGCTGGGGGATTGTGAAACTCAGATATACTTCAGTCACACCCCTGGGCAGGCAGGCATGTGTCACATGCGGTGAGGGAACTAAGAACAGCCAGGACACAGAGTATCTGATGTGAACAAAGTGAGAATGAAGAGATGAGGTTCAAACCCAGCAACCTTGAAAGGAAGAGTCTGAGTGGATCTGAGGTGTGATGCACCGAAACGGGTTACCCACCCAGCCACAGGCATGACACTGATCAACTGTGATACTACTTTTTTTTTTTTGGACACCTCAGAGGCTTTCCCAAAGCTACAAGTTCCAGAGACTTTGTGGTGTTATCTGCAGTAACAGGAATTCAAAGGAACAAGAAAAGACTCCCCTACAGTTCAGAGTCAGCGAGCCCACTGCACGAGCATCCTGTGCGTTGGGCTGGGTTTTGTCCCCGGGTCCACCTCACTCTCCTCTTCCTGTGTACTCAGAGAGGGCTGCTAACTCCAGTGGTGACTGCTCCCAAGAGTCTCCAGCCAAGTCATCAATGAAAAAAGGGGCAGACATTTGGACTCTAAGCAGCTGGACAGAGGGGGTGGTGGGACCTGACACTGCTTTGTCCCTGTCTGCTGAGGGCCATGGTTCGGTTGCATCCAAGTGGCTCCTGGCACCCTGGCTGCTGTGCTCAGCCCAGGTCAAGGAGCTGCTTTCATGCAAGGCTATATGTAGACAGCGTCTTTCTTCTTCCACTGCTTAGGTTAGAAAATTTCTTTTTGACTTCATAGAAAAAATTGTCATTTGTGATGGGACCTAATGAAACTTAAAAGCTTTTGCACAGCTAAGGAAACCATAAACAAGACGAAAAGACAACCCTCAGAATGGGAGAAAATATTTGCAAACGAAGCAACTGACAAAGGATTAATCTCCAAAATATACAAGCATTTCATGCAGCTCAATATCAAAAAAACAAACAACCCAATCCAAAAATAGGCAGAACACCTAGACATTTCTCCAAAGAAGATACACAGATTGCCCATAAACACATGAAAGGATGCTCAACATCACTAATTAGAGAAATGCAAATCAAAACCACAACGAGGTATCACCTCACACCAGTCAGAATGGCCATCATCAGAAAATCTACAAACAATAAATGCTGGAGAGGGTGTGGAGAAAAAGGAGCCCTCTTGCACTGTTGGTGGGAATGTAAATTGATACCGCCAATATGGAGAACAGTATGGAGGTTCCTTAAAAAACTAAAAATAGAACTACCATATGACACAGCAATCCCACTACTGGGCATATACCCTGAGAAAACCATAATTCAGAAAGAGACATATACCACAGTATTCACTGCAGCTCTATTTACAATAGCCAGGACATGGAAGCAACCTGAGTGTCCATCGACAGATGAATGGATAAAAAAGATGTGGCACATACATACAATGGAATATTACCCAGCCATAAAAAGAAATGAAATTGAGTTATTTGTAGTGAGGTGGATGGACCCAGAGACTGTCATACAGAGTGAAGTAAGTCAGACAGAGAAAAACAAATGCCATATGCTAACACACATATATGGAATCTAAAAAAAAAAAAAAAAGGTTCTGAAGAACCTAGGGGCTGGACAGGCATAAAGATGTAGATGTAGAGAATGGACTTGAGGACATGGGGAGGGGGAAGGGTAAGCTGGGACGAAGTGAGAGAGTGGCATGGACATATATACACTACCAAATGTAAAAAAGAGAGCTAGTGGGAAGCAGCCACATAGCACAGGGAGATCAGCTCGGTGCTCTGTGACCACCTAGAGGGGTGGGATAGGGAGGGTTGGAGGGAGGGAGACGCAAGAGGGAAGAGATATGGGTATATATGTATATGTATAGCTGATTCACTTTGTTATACAGCAGAAACTAACACACCATTGTAAAGCAATTATGCTCCAATAAAGGTGCTAAAAAAAAAATTGTCATTTGTGACAGGGGAAGAACAAAAATCTTCAAGACCACGAAAAGTCCCTCAACATACCCAAGCACCATCCTCTCAAAGACGAGCTTAAGAATAACTAAAAAACAAGCAAACAAACAAGCTAGAAGAGGCACATTACTCAATGATAGACATCCAAAATTCCAGCTGCAAATCTCGTCTCCCCTGGGTATTCACCCATGCATTCTGTCTGGGTTTTGTCTGTCACACTTGTGCTTGAAATAATGGAAAAGGCATTAATTATTTTAGTAATATACCTAACGTTTGAGAACTTGTTATGTACTAAAGTCTTTATATGAATAAACTTATTTAATCCTAAGTTCCTTATGGGGTAGGTGCTATTTTTACCCCCCATTTTACAGATGAGAAAACAAAGGTTCGAATAGATTAAATCGTTTATTAGAACCTAGGATTTCTATTAGTCCTGTGAGAGCACTACCTGCCCTAAATCAGAACTTAAGAGGCTATCAACCTCCAACAGGCGTGTTTACAGGAATGGGTTTTGTGAATCATAACAAATACACAAATCTAAGACTTTTTAGTTGGTATTCAATCATTAAGTAAGCACTCTAAAAAGCAATATGGCACATCTATCTGGGGTGTTTTATGAGCAATATTTTTTAAATTCTCAAGCCAGAAATGAGAAAGAGAAATGGCTTGTGTAACGCTAAATGAGATTTTAAAATATTTGTGCATACAATGGCATCTGTGCAGAGAGTTTAGAGGTTTAATTCATTGCTGTGGTTTGGGACATTTTTTAAAAGAGCATTTAACTCCAACGGTCATTTTGTTCCTTTGAGCATTACTAAGGTTTTAAACCACAGAGTTGTGAAAAAAATATCTAAAGTATACAACTTTTGAGTTCAGCAAGAAAAACAGTTTTATTTCCTGATTTTTAAATCCAGGGCTATGAATTTAAATACATTTCAATTTATAATGTGTTGGAAGGTTTTACACAATGTATTTTTGATTGATAATACCTGACCCACCATTTCACTAGGAAAGGGACTGAAAAGAAAGTGTTAGTCTTTCAACTTTGATTTGTCCTAAATCTAGAAATGTTTTTAAAGCAGTTTCTTTTGTTTATCCTCATGTTTAATACCAAGAAATGGAAATGCCAGAAGAATCAAACATTTATTATCACAAGTCTTATAAAAATGGTCCAGAATATATCATTATTTCCTAGCAATGAGTACCACCACCACCACCACTACCACCACTGCTTGTAGACACCACCAAACAACAGATTATGATGAAATACTAATAATAATGATAATAATCTTACAAACAACAGTTTATAAGGCATTTCACACATAGGCTTTATCCTTTCACCCTCCCTGTTGCTGGAGCAGGTATTTTTATCCCTAGCTTATAGAAGAGAAAACTGCGCTTATGACAAGTTAAGCAGCTTGCACAGGACCACATTAATACAGGACAATGACTAATTTGAACATTTTGATATGCTTCCATTTTCTGCAGGTATAATTTTTTCTTTATAAAATTGGGATCAAAGCATTTAAACAATTTTGCATCTGGACTTTTCACCATTAGTTTTTCCTCACACCATTAAAAATTATTTGAAAACACAAGTTTTAATGGCTGCATACTATTCTGAGGTGAGTATGCATCAGTTTAGCCTGCCATTTCCTTTCTGTTGGGCATTGAAATAGCTTCCCGTTTCTTGCTATTAAAAATAATGCTGATAGAAAACAAACTTATGGTTACCAAAGGGGAAAGGGCAGGGGGGAGGGTAAATTGGGAGCCTGGGATTAACAGATACACAGTACTATATATAAAATAGATAAGGACCTACAGTACAGCACAGGGAACTACAGTCGATATCTTGTATTAACCCATAATGGAAAAGAATCTGGAAAAGAGTTTATATATATATATATATGAATCACTTTGCTGTACACTAGAAACTAACACAACATTCTACATCAACTATACTTCAAATAAATAAATAATGCTGAGATAAATATCTCTGAGGAAGCATCTACTTTAAAAAGTTTTTAGCTTATTTATTTATTTTTATTGAATTATAGTGATTTACAACATTATATTAGTTTCAGGTGTGCAGCACAGTGATCTAGTATTTTTACATATTATATTCCATTAAAAGTTATTACAAGATTACTTTAAATATTTAATCTTCTTTGAGTTATTGAAAAACTAAGTCAGGCCAAGCTTCACTTCCATTTTAAAACTCTATGTCTTCCTTAAGTGTGAAACCTAACTTTTCTTTTCATTTTTGTTTTCCCTTAGTTAAATCATTGACATATTATCACCAGGACTGTTTGTTCAGATAACATCATCCTTGTAACTGCTCTAAGGGAGTGCACCAAGAAAAACTGGAATGGCCTGTTGGACCAAGTATTTGGAACTTGCTGGGTAAAGCCTTTCATACCTCTATTTTTCCAGCTATGAGTGGAATTTAAACTACTTCAGGCTGGGATACGCTGAAGGCA
Organism: Grampus griseus; assembly: GCF_964374135.1. Taxonomy (NCBI): domain Eukaryota; kingdom Metazoa; phylum Chordata; class Mammalia; order Artiodactyla; family Delphinidae; genus Grampus; species Grampus griseus. Next base: position 85,406,972 of record NC_139018.1, read on the forward strand.
CAGTGCTGTCTAACCTATGCCATCATCTGGAGCTGCTCCTCTCCACCTTCCATGCTGCTCTGGAAGGAGGGTGGAAGAAAGGGAAAGGAAGGAAAGGAGAACAAAGGGAGAGGAAGTTTACAGGAATCAAAAGCAGCATACTTCCGTGGGCAGGCCCCGCACCTGCACACCTGCTATCAAGGGGAAATGGCCAGCACATGCTGAGGAAAGAGACAGCAAGCATCCAAACCAAAAACAGCCCTCGCGCAAAAATATATTAAACCCCCACAAGCTATTCAGGGATGCTCCCTCATATAAATAGCCCTCCAAGACTACGGTAAATAATTGTTTCTCCTAAACTCACAGAGTAAGAGAAATAAAAGCAAAATGAAGAAGCAGAGGAACCACGCCCAGTTAAAAGACCAAGAGAATTCCCCTGAAGGAACAAACAATGAAACAGACCTTTTCAGTCTAATGGACACCGAGTTCAAAAAGGAAGCAATGAAAATACTGAAGGAATTAAGAAAGGCTATTGACAAAAATGCAGATTACTGTAAAAAGGAACTAGAAAGTAAAAGGAGGAGCCAAGAAAAATTAGAAAATTAATTTGCTGAGATGAAAGCTGAGCTTAAGGCATTGAATAGCAGAATGAATAATGCAGAAGAAAGGACAAGTGATCTGGAAGATAGAATAATGGAAACTACCCAATCAAAACAGCAGACAAAAAGCAGAATTAAAAAAAAAAAATGAAAAAAAAGAAATGAAAGCAATACAAGAGACCTATGGGATAATATAAAGTGGGTCAGTCTATGCATAATAGGGATTCCAGAAGGAGAAGAAAGAGAAAAGGGGATCGAAAATGTATTTGAAGAAATTATGGCTGAAAACTTCCCAAATCTAAAGAAGGAAACAGATATCCAGATATAGGAAGCACAGAGGGTCCCAAACAAGATGAACCCAAACAGACCTACACTAAGACATATTATAATAAAAATAGCACAAATTAAAGATAAAGAGAGGATTCTAATGGCAGCAAGAGAAAAACAAAGAGTTAATTACAAGGGAACACCCATATGGCTATCACCTGATTTCTCTACAGAAACACTGCAGGCCAGAAGGGAGGGGCAAAATATATTCAAAGTCTTGAAAGGGAAAAACATGTGACCTAGAACACTCCACCCAGCAAGATTATCATTTAAAATAGAAGGAGAAATAAAGAGTTTCTCAGACAAGCAAAAACTAAAAGAATACAGCAATACTAAACCTATCCTAAAAGAAATATTGAAAGGTCTTCTCTAAATAGAAAAGGAGCAGGAAGATATAGGAAGGAGGAAATCACAACTGGAAAGTAAATCACTTAAATTAGCCAGTATACAGATCAAAAAGAAAGAAAAAAAAAAAAACCTATTTGTGAAAGCGATGATAAACACAAAGAACATCAAAAGGATAAACATGAAGATGTAAAAAAGGACATCAAAATCATAAAATGTGGGGAAGGAGAGTAAGAAAATGCAGATTTTTTTTTTTTTAAGCATGTGTTTGAGCCCATATGACTATCAGTCTAAAGCAAGCAGATAGAGGAAGGGGTTAACATACTTGAAAAACAGGGCAACTACAAATTAAAAACACAATAGATTCACAAAAACCAAAAAGAAGAGAACACAACCATAAAATAAAAGGAACTAAACCACAAAAAGAAAGGAACAAAGAAGAAACAATCAACTGGAAAACAAGGTTTCAAACGGCAATATGTGTGCATCAATAATTACCTTAAATGTCAATGGACTGAATGCACCAATCAAAAGACATAAGATGGCAGACTGGACTAAAAAAACAAGAGCCTACAATATACTGCCTATAAGAGACCCACCCTAGGGCAAAGGGCACACATAGATTGAAAGTGAGGGGATTCAATGGACTGAATGCTCCAATCAAAAGACATAAAATGGCAGACTGGATTAAAAAAACAAGAGCCTACAATACACTGCCTGTAAGAGACCCACCCTAGGGCAAAGGGCACACATAGATTGAAAGTGAGGGGATGGAAAAAGATATTTCATGCAAACAGAAATGACAAGAAAACAGGAGTTGCAATACTCATATCAGAAAACAAAGACTTTAAAACAAAGGCTATAAAGAAAGATAAAGAAGGGCACTATGTAATGATAAAAAGATCAATACAAGAGGATTTTATACTCATCAACATATATGCACGTAATGTAGGAGCACCCAAATACATAAAACAAATACTAACAGACATAAATTGATGGGAATACAGTAATAGTAGGAAACTTTAACACCTCACTCACATCAATGGACAGATCGTCTAGAAGAAAATCAATAAGGCAACAGAGATCCTAAATGATACAATAGAACAGTTAGACTTAATTGATATTTACAGCACATTACGTCCCAAAAAAACAGAATACACATTCTTTTCAAGTGCACATGGAACATTCTCTAGGACTGACCACATACTAAGGCACAAAACTAACCTCAATGAATTTAAGAGTACAGAAATTATTTCAAGCATCGTCTCTGACCACAATGACCTGAAACTAGGAATCAACCATGGGAAAAGAAATGAGAAAAAAAACCGACTACATGGAGACTGAACAACATGTTACTAAAAAAAACAATGGGTCAACGAAGAAATCAAAAAGGAAATTTAAAAAATACCTTGAGACAAATGACAATGAAAACACAGCCATACAAAATCTATGGGATACTGCAAAAGCAGTTCTTAGAGGGAAGTTCATAGTGACACAGGCTTGCCTCACAAAATGAGAAAAATCTCAAATAAACAACCTAAACTACCACCTAAAAGAATTAGAAAAAGAAGAACAAACAAAACCTAAAGTCAGCAGAAGGAAGGAAATAATAAAAATCACGGAAGAAATAAATAAAATTGAGATTTAAAAAACAACAGAAATAGCCAATAAACCAAGAGCTGGTTCTTTGAAAGGGTAAACAAAATTGATAAACCTCTGGCCAGGCTCACCAAGAAAAGAGAGAGAACCCAAATAAACAAAATAAGAAATGAAAAAGGAGAAATCTTAACTGATACCGGAGAAATACAAAACACCATAAGAGAATACCATGCACAATTATATGCCAACAAATTTGACAGCCTAGAAGAAATGGACAACTTTCTAGAAATATACAGCCCATCAAAAGGGAATCAAGAAGAAATAGATGATTTGAATAGACTGATCACTAAAAGTAAAATCGAATCTGTAATTAAAAAAAACTCCCTACAAACAAAAGTCCAAGACCAGGGACTTCCCTGGTAGTGCAGAGGTTAATGATCCGCCTGCCAATACATGGGACATGGGTTCAAGCCCTGGTCCAGGAAGATCCCACATGCCGCAGAGCAATTAAGCCTGTGCGCCACAACTACTGGGCCTGTGCTCTAGAGCCCACATGCCACAACTACTGAAGCCCATGTGCCTAGAGCCTATGCTCCACAACAAGAGAAGCCACCACAATAAGAAGCCCGCGCACTGCAATGAAGAGTAGCCCCCACTCACCACAACTAGAGAAAGCCTGTGTGTAGCAACGAAGGCCCAACACAGCCAAAAATAAATAAATAAATTTATATTTAAAAAAATAGTCCAAGACCAGATGGTTTCATGAATGAATTCTACCAAACACACAAAGAACTTATATTGATTATTTTCAAACTCTTCCAAAAGACTGAAGATGAGGGAACACTCTCAAAGACATTCTATGAAGCCACCATCACTGTGATACCAAAACCAGCAAAGATAACACCAAAAAAGAAAATTACATGCCAATATCTTTGATGAATATAGATGCAAAAATTCTCAACAAAATATTAGCAAAACAAATCCAACAACACATAAAAAAGGTCATACACCACAACCAAGGTGGGATTCATCCCAAGTTCACAGGATGGCTCAACATACACAAATCAATCAATGTGATACACCACATAAATAAAAGTCAAAAACCACATGATCATCTCAATAGATGCAGAAAAAGCATTTGAAAAAACTCAACATCGATTCATGATAAAAACTCTCACCAAAGTGGGTAAAGAGGGAACACATCTCACATAATAAAAGCCATTTATGACAAACCCACAGCCAATATAATACTCAATGGTGAAAAGCCGAAAGTCTTCCCACTAAAATCTGAAACAAGACAAGGATGCCCACCCTCACCACTTCTATTTGACATAGTATTGGAAGTCCTAGTCACAACAGTTAGACAAGAAAAAGAAATAAAAGGTATCCGAATTGGAAGGGAAGAGGTGAAATTGTCACTATATGCACATGACATGATACTGTATATAGAAAACCCTAAGGACTCCACCCAAAAACTACTAGATCTAATAAATGAATTTAGCCAAGTAGCAGGATATACAAGATTAACATTCAGAAATTGACTGCATTTCTTTACACTAACAATGAAATATCAGAAAGGGAATGTAAAAAAACAATACCTTTTAAAATCACACACACACACACACACACACACACACAAAATACCTAGGAATAAACCTGACCAAGGAGGTGAAAGACTTATACGCTGAGAACTATAAAACATTAATAAAGGAAATTAAAGAGGATTCAAAGAAATGGAAAGATATACCATGCTCTTGGATTGGAAGAATTAATATTGTTAAAATGGCTATGCTACCCAAAGGAATCTACAGATTTAATGCAATCCTTATCAAATTACCCATGACATTTTTCACAAAACTAGAATAATCAAAAAATTTATATGGAACCATATAAACCATATTGCCAAAGCAATCCTGGGGCGGGGGGGAGAAAACAAAGCAGGAGGCATAACTCTCCCAGACTTTAGACAATACTACAAAGCTACAATAAACAAAACAGTGCGGTATTGGTACAAAAATAGACATACGGATCAATGGAACAGAATAGAAAGCCCAGAAATAAACCTACACACCTACAGTCAATTAATCTTCAAAAAAGGAGGCAAGAATATAAAACGGGAAAAAGTCTCTTCAGCAAGTGTTGCTGGGAAAGTTGGACAGCTGCTTGTAAATCTGACGAAGTTAGAACACAACCTCACAGCATGCACAAAAATAAACTCAAAATGGCTTATAGACTTAAACATAAGACATGACACCATAAAACTCCTAGAAGAGAGCATAGGCAAAACATTCTCTGACATAAATTGTACCAATGTTTTCTTAGATCAGTCTCCCACGGCAATAGAAATAAAAACAAAAATAAACAAATGGGACCTAATCAAACTTACAAGCTTTTGCACAACAAAGGAAATCATTAAAACAAAAATGAAAACAAAAAGACAACCTAGGAATGGGAGAAAACATTTGCAAATGATGTGACTGACAAGGGCTTAATCTCCAAAATACACAAACAGCTCATACAACTCAACAACAAAAAAACACCCAACCCAACTGAAAGATAGGCAGAAGATCTTAACAGACATTTCTCTAAAGAAAACATACAGATGGCCAATAGGCACATGAAAAGATGCTCAACATAACTAATTATTAGAGAAATGCAAATTAAAACTATGATAAGGTATCACTTCACACCAGTCAGAATGGCCATCATTAAAAAGTCTACAAATAACGAAAGCTGGAGAGGGTATGGAGAAAAGGGAACCCTCCTCTACTGTTGGTGGGAACGTAAGTTGGTACAGCCACTATGGAAAACAGTATGGCAGTTACTCAAAAAACTAAAAGTAGAATTACCATATGATCTAGCAATCCTACTCCTGGGCATATTCCTGGACAAAATCATAATTCAAAAAGATACATGCACCCCTATGTTAATAGCACCACTATTCACAATAGCCAAAACATGGAAACAACCTAAATGTCCACTGACAGATGAATGGATAAAGAAGATATGGTACATATATATAATGGAATACTACTAAGCCATAAAAAGAATGAAATAATGCCATTTGCAGCAACATGGATGCAACTAGACATTATTATACTAAGTGAAGTATGTCAGAAAGAGAAAGACAATTACCATATGATATCACTTATATGTGGAATCTAAAATATGGCACAAATGAACTTATCTACAAAACAGAAATAGACCTACAGACAGAGATCAGACTTGCGGTTGCCAAGGGGGCGGTCGGGTGGGGGGAGAGAGATGGACTGGGAGTTTAGGATTGGTAGATGCAAACTATTACATTTAGAATGGATAAACACCAAGGTCCTACTGTATAGCACAGGGAACTATAACCAATCTCCTGGGATAAACCAAAATGGAAAAGAATATATAGGATTATTCCATAAACAAGGTTAAAAAATAAAAAACCAAAACAAGAATACTTTCAAAACAGATTTTACTTCCAAGTGGATTAAAGAGTTAAATATTTTTAAAAATCTATTTAAAAAAAGAAAATACAGGTGAATATTTTCTAAATCTTAGGATAAACAAGGATTTCCTAGGCATAAGAGAGATAAAAGACATCTTCTATGGAGGAAAAAAATGCTAGATTTGACCACAAATGTTACATATTTCTGCACGTCAAAAATTATCATAAAAATTAAAAAAGCAAACCTCAAACTGGAAAAAAAACTTATAGTAACAATGACAAAGGACTGACAGCCATTACTGAGTAAAATATTTAAATATCTGCAAGATAAAGACTAATACTCCAAATGAAAATTGGTCCAAGTTCATATACAATTCACAAAAAAATATAGATGTTGGCTATATATTTTATGAGTTCAGCTTCACTAGAGATAAAAAAAAAGAAACTTTTTCCTATCATATTTATTTGTTTTTAATAGTAATACTTAGTTTTATCAATGGTTTAATGAAATAATAATCCTTATATTAGACTCCCTAATGGGAGTCTAATTTGAAATAACTTTTCTGAATAGGAATATATATACACACACGGACACTCCTTTGTGTGTGTGTGTGTACATATATATTTAATATATACAGCATACACACACACACACACACACAAAGTACATTTGTCAAGAGTATATATAGGGACTTCCCTGGTGGCGCAGTAGTTAAGAAACCGCCTACCAATGCAGGGGTCACGGATTCAAGCCCTGGTCTGGGAAGATCCCACATGCTGCAGAGCACCTAAGCCCGTGTGCCACAACAACTGAGCCTGCACTCTAGAGCCCGCAAGCCACAGCTACTGAGCTTGTGCACAACTACTGAAGCCTGCGTGCCTAGAGCCCATGCTCCACAACAAGAGAAGCCATCACAATGAGAAGCCCTTGCACTGCAACGAAAAGGAGGCCCTGCTCGCTGCAACTAGAGAAAGCCTGTGTGCTGCAACCAAGACCCAATGCAGCCAAAAATAAATAAATAAATTAAATTAATTAGTATAAAAATGAGTATATATAAACTTGAAAAATATTCATAACTTCTGATGCAGTAATTCATGCTCAGACAGCTATTCTAAGAAAAAAGCTAGATATACTAAGATTTATAGCCAAGAGTATTCATTGCAATATTAGGCATAACAGCATAAAATGAAAAACAATGTTCCTATAGAAATCAGTTGTATTTCTTTACAATAGTAATGAAATATCAGAAAGGGAATGTAAAAAAAAAACAAAAAACCTTTCAAAATCGTGCCCCCCAAAATAAAATACTTAGGAATAAACTGGACCAAGGAGGTGAAAGACATCTGCTGAGAACTATAAAACATTAATAAAGGAAACTGAAGATGATTCAAAGAAATGGAAAGATATACAATGCTCTTGGATTGAAAGAACAAATATTGTTAAAATAACATACTACCCATGCAGATTTAATGTGATCCCTATCAAATTACCCATGACATTTTTCACAGAACTAGAACAAATCCTAAAATTTATATGGAACCATAAAATCAAAGCAATCTTGAATTGCCAAAAGCAATCTTGAAGAAAAAGAACAAAGCAGCAGTCATAACCCTCCTAGACTTCAGACAATACTACAAAGCTACAGTAATCAAAACAGCGTGGTATTAGAACAAAAACAGACTTAGGGGTCAATGGAACAGAATAGAGAGCCCAGAAATAAACCCAAACACCTACAGTCAATTAATCTTTGACAAAGGAGGCAAGAATATAAAACGGGAAAAAGACAGTCTCTTCAGCAAGTGCTGTTGGTAAAGTTGGATAGCCACATGTAAATCTGATGAAGTTAAAACACACCCTCTCACCAAATACAAAAATAAACTCAAAATGACTTGAAGACTTAAACATAAGACATGACACCATAAAACTCCTAGAAGAGAGCAACAGTTCTCTGACATAAATTGTACCAGTGTTTTCTTGTGTCAGTCTCCCAAGGCCATAGAAATAAAAACAAAAATAAACAAATGGGACCTAATCAAATTTATAAGCTTTTGCACAACAAAGGTAACCATAAAAAAACAAAAAGACAACCTATGGAATGGGAGAAAATATTTCCAAGTGATGCAACCGACAAAGGCTTAATTTCCAAAATATACAAACAGCTCATGCGACACAACAACAAAAAACAAACAACCCAATTGAAAAATGGGCAACACCTAAATAGACATTTCTCCAAAGAAGAAATACAAATGGCCAGTAGGCACATGAAAAGATTCTCAACATCACTAATTATTAGAGAAATGCAAGTCAAAACTACATGAGGTACCACCTCACACCGGTCAGACGGCCATAATTAAAAACTCTACAAATAACAAATGATGGACAGGATGCTGAGAAAAGGGAATACTTCTACACTGTTCATGGGAATGTAAGTTGGTACAGCCACTGTGGAAAACAGTATGCTGGTTCCTCAGAAAACTAAAAATGGAATTACCATATGATCCAGCAATCCCTCTCCTGGGCATATTCCCAGACAAGACTTTAATCCAAAAAGATACACGCACCCCCATGTTCACAGCACCACTATTCACAACAGCCAAGACACGAAACCACCTAAATGTCCATCGACAGATGAATGGATAAAGAAGATGTGGTATATATATACAATGGAATACTACTCAGCCAAAATCAAATAATGCTATTTGCAACAACATGGATGCAGCTAGAGATTATCATACTAAGTGAAGTCAGAGAAAGGCAGATACCATATGATATCACTTATATGTGGAATCTAAAATATGACACAAATGAACCTATCTTCAAAACAGAAAGAGACTCACAGACATAGAGAATGGACTTGTGGCTGCCAAGGGGGAGGGGGCTGGGGAAGGGATGGAGTGGGAGGTTGGGGTTAGCAGATGTAAGGTATTATATGTGGAATGGATAAACAACAAGGTCCTACTGTACAGCACAGAGAACTATATTCAGTATCCTACAATAAACTATAATGGAAAAGAATATAAAAAAGAATGTATATATATGTATAACTGAATCACTTTGCTGTACAGCAGAAATTAACACATTGTAACTGAAATGAAAACTACATTAGAAGGAATCAATAGCAGAATAACTGAGGCAGAACAACAGATAAGTGACCTGGAAGACACAATGGTGGAACTCACTGCTGCAGAACAGAATAAAGAACAAAGAATGAAAAGAAATGGAGACAGCCTAAGAGACCTCTGGGACAGCATTAAACACAACAACATTCGCATTATAGGGGTCCCAGAAGGAGAAGACAGAGAGAAAGAACCTGAGAAAATATCTGAAGAGATTATAGTCAAAAACTTCCATAACATGGGAAAGGAAGTAGCCACCCAAGTCCAGGAAGCACAGCGAGTCCCATACAGGATAAACCCAAGGAGAAACACGCTGAGACACATAGTAATCAAATTGGCAAAAATTAAAGACAAAGAAAAATTATTGAAAGCAGCAAGGGAAAAACAACAAATAACATACAAGGGAACTCCCATAAGGTTAACAGCTGATTTCTCAGCAGAAGCTCTACAAGCCAGAAGGGTGTGGCATGATATACTTAAAGTGATGAAAGGGAGGAAGCTACAACCAAGACTACTCTACCCGGCAAGAATCTCATTCAGATTCGATGGAGAAATCAAAAGCGTTACAGACAAGCAAAAGCTAAGAGAATTCAGCACCACCAAACCAGCTCTACAACAAATGCTAAAAGAACTTCTCTAAGTGGGAAACATAAGAGAAGAAAAGGACCTACAAAACCAAACCCAAAACAATTAAGAAAATGGGCATAGGAACATACATATTGATAATTATCTTAAACGTGAAAGGATTAAATGCTCCAAGCAAAAGACACAGGCTTGCTGAATGGATACGAAAACAACACCCATATATATGCTGTCTACAAGAGACTCACTTCAGACCTAGGGACACATACAGACTGAAAGTGAGGGGATGGAAAAAGATATTCCATGCAAATGGAAATCAAAAGAAAGCTTGAGCAGCTATACTCATATCAGATAAAAAAGACTTTAAAATAAAGAATGTTACAAGAGACAAGAAAGAACACTCAATAATGATCAAGGGATCAATCCAAGAAGAAGATATAACAATTATAAATATATATGCACCCAACATAGGAGCACCTCAATACATAAGGCAACTGCTAACAGCTATAAAAGAGGAAATTGACAGTAACACAATAATAGTGGGGGACTTTAACACCTATGGACAGATCATCCAAAATGAAAATAAATAAGGAAACAGAAGCTTTAAATGACACAATAGACCAGATAGATTTGATATTTATAGGACGTTCCATCAAAAAACAGCAGATTACACTTTCTTCTCAAGGGCTCACAGAACATTCTCCAGGATAGGTCACATCTTGGGTCACAACTCAAGCCTCAGTAAATTTGAGAAAATTGAAATCATATCAAGCATATGTTCTGACCATAATGCTGTGAGATTAGACATGAATTACAGGGGAAAAACACAAACACATGGAGGCTAAAAATACGTTACTAGATAACCAATAGACCACTGAAGAAATCAAAGAGGAAATCAAAAAATACCTAGAGAAAGATGACAATGAAAACACGATGATCCAAAACCTATGGGATACAGCAAAAGCAGTTCTAAGAGGGAAGTTTATAGCTATACAAGCCTACCTCAAGAAACAAGAAAAATCTCAAGTAAACAATCTAACATTACACCTAAAGGAACCAGAGAAAGAAGAACAAACAAAACCCAAAGTTAGCAGAAGGAAAGAAATCATAAAGATCAGAGCAGAAATAAATGAAATAGAAACAAAGAAAACAACAGCAAAGATCAATAAAACTAAAAGCTGGTTCTTTGAGAAGATAAACAGAATTGATAAACCATTAGCCAGACTCATCAAGAAAAAGAGGGAGAGGACTCAAATCAATAAAATTAGAAATGAAAAAGGAGAAGTTACAACAGACACCACAGAAATACAAAGCATCCTAAGAGACTACTACAAGCAACTTTATGCCAATAAAATGGACAACGTGGAAGAAATGCGCAAATTCTTAGAAAGGTATAACTTTCCAATACTGAACCCGGAAGACACAGAAAATATGAACAGACCATTCACAAGTAATGAAATTGAAACTGTGATTAAAAATCTTCCAACAAACAAAAGTCCAGGACCAGATGGCTTCACAGGTGAATTCTATCAAACATTTAGAGGAGAGCTAACACCCATCCTTCTCAAACTCTTCCAAAAAATTGCAGAGGCAGGAATACTCCCAAACTCATTCTATGAGGCCACCATCACCCTGATACCAAAACAGACAAAGATACTACGAAAAAAGAAAATTACAGACCAATATCACTGATGAATATAGATGCAAAAATCCTCAACAAAATACCAGCAAACAGAATCCAACAACACATTAATAGGATCATACACCATCATCAAGTGGGATTTATCCCAGGGATGCAAGGATTCTTCAATATATGCAAATCAATCGATGTGATACACCATATTAACAAATTGAAGAATAAAAACCATATGATCATCTCAATAGATGCAGAAAAAGCTTATGACAAAATTCAACACCCATTTATGATAAAAACTCTCCAGAAAGTGGGCATAGAGGGAACCTACCTCAACATAATAAAGGCCATATACGACAAACCCACAGCAAACATCATTCTCAATGGTGAAAAACTGAAAGCATTTCCTCTAAGATCAGGAACAAGACAAGGATATCCACTCTCACCACTATTATTCAACATAGTTTTGGAAGTCCTAGCCACAGCAGAGAAGAAAAAGAAAGAAAAGGAATACAAATTGGAAATGAAAAGTAAAACTGTCACTCCTTGCAGATGACATGATACTATACATAGAGAATCCTAAAAATGCCACCAGAAAACTACTAGAGCTAATCAATGAATTTGTTTAAGTTGCAGGATACAAAATTAATGCACAGAAATCTCTTGCATTCCTATACACTAATGATGAAATATCTGAAAGAGAAATTATGGAAACACTCTCATTTACCATTGCAACAGAAAGAATAAAATACCTAGGAATAAACCTACCTAGGGAGACAAAAGACCTGTATGCAGAAAACTATAAGACACTGATGAAAGAAATTAAAGATGATACTAACAGCTGGAGATATATACCACGTTCTTGGATTGGAAGAATCAATATTGTGGAAATGACTATACTACCCAAAAGCAATCTACAGATTCAATGCAATCCCTATCAAATTACCAACGGCATTTTTTACGGAACTGGAACAAATAATCTTAAAATTTGTATGGAGACACAAAAGACCCCAAATAGCCAAAGCAGTCTTGAAGTAAAAAAACGGAGCTGTAAGAATCAGACTCCCTGACTTCAGACTATACCACAAAGCTACAGTGATCAAGACAATATGGTACTGGCACAAAAACAGAAACATAGATCAATGGAACAAGATAGAAAGCCCAGAGGTAAACCCATGCACCTATGTTCAACTAATCTATGACAAAGGAGACAAAGATATACAGTGGAGAAAAGACAGTCTCTTCAATAAGTGGTGCTGGGAAAACTGGACAGCTACATGTAAAAGAATGAAGTTAGAACACTCCCTAACACCATACACAAAAATAAACTCAAAATGGATTCGAGACCTAAATGTAAGACTGGACACTATAAAACTCTTAGAGGAAAACATAGGAAGAACACTCTTTGACATAAATCACAGCAAGATCTTTTTTGATCCACCTCCTAGAGTAATGGAAATAAAAACAAAAATAAACAAATGGGACCTAATGAAACTTCAAAGCTTTTGCACAGCAAAGGAAACCATAAACAAGATGAAAAGACAACTCTCAGAATGGGAGAAAATATTTGCAGACTAATCAACAAAGGATTAATCTCCAAAATATATAAACAGCTAATGCAGCTCAATATTAAAGAAACAAACAACCCAATCCAAAAATGGGCAGAAGACCTAAATAGACATTTCTCCAAAGAAGAAATACAGATGGCCAAGAAGCACATGAATAGCTGCTCAACATCGCTAATTATTAGAGAAATGCAAATCAAAACTACAATGAGGTATCACCTCACACCAGTTAGAATGGGCATCATCAGAAAATCTACAAACAACAAATGCTGGAGAGGGTGTGGAGAAAAGGGAGCCCTCTTGCACTGTTGGTGGGAATGTAAATTGATATGGCCACTATGGAGAACAGTATGGAAGTTCCTTAAAAAACTAAAAATAGAATTACCATATGACCCAGCAATCCCACTACTGGGCATATACCCAGAGAAAACCATAATTCAAAAAGACACATGCACCCCAATGTTCACTGCAGCACTATTTACAATAGCCAGATCACGGAAGCAACCTAAATGCCCATCGACAGACGAATGGATAAAGAAGATGTGGTACATATATACAATGGAATATTACTCAGCCAGAAATTGAGTCATTTGTTGAGACATGGATGGATCTAGAGACTGTCAGAGAGAGTGAAGTAAGTCAGAAAGGGAAAAACAAATATCGTATATTAACGCATGTATGTGGAACCTAGAAAAATGGTACAGATGAACCGGTTTGCAGGGCAGAAGTTGAGACACAGATGTAGAGAACAAACGTATGGACACCAAGGGGGGAAAACCGCGGTGGGTGGTGTGCTGAATTGGGTGATTGGGATTGACATGTATACACTGATGTGTATAAAACTGATGACTAATAAGAACCTGCAGTATAAAAAAACAAACCAAAAAAACAACTAATACTAAACTTTCTTTGGGTTATTTGTATGGAAATATGTTAATATAACTGTTTCAGACATTACATGAAATTTCTAAAAATCTTATATGTTCTGGGATAATGTTATGTCATAATTCTAATTACTTTAAAATGTATATCTCAGAAATAACTAAATTTCCTTGTCAATTACATTATTATGAACTTTCATCAAATCTTTAACTGTGGTCATTTTTAAGTCTTTTGTCATTTACAGACAGTTCTGGGTGTACTCTGATGCTTTTGCAAAAATGTTCCTATAAAAGGGTTTCATCTTCAGGGAATTCATGGAAAAGACTCTGACAAGTACAGGTTTCTGGTAACTGACTATACTGCTGAATTGAATGAATGAGCATTTTCAGAACTCTAATGGAAAACTGATGAATTCATAAAAGTGCTAACAAAAGATCAAGATTAAAAAAAATTAATTACATGGGACTGAGTGTACTGATGAGGATGATTATAATTTTTGTGACTTTCTGTTTGAATTAAAAAAAAAGACCCAACACAGCCATAAATAAATAAATATTAAAAGAAAAAAAACTCACTGGATTTTCCAACTTGAATATTGGGATTGAAATAAAAACATATCAAAATCAAAAAAAAAGAAATTAACACATTGTAAATCAACTATATTTCAATTAAAAACTGGGAAAAATATTAAAAACAATGTTCCAAGCTTTATGATAGAATATGATGCAAACATTATTTTTGAAGATTACTTAATGATACCAGAAAAAATGCATCATATCGTATTAAGTGAAAAAGGCTGTTTATTAAACTGCATTTATTGCATAATCCCCAGTTTTGTAATCATGACTTCTATGTCTTCTTCTACGTCAGCTGCTAAAAATGTGAACAGATGGAGCTTGGACCATATGCCATGGAAGGTCCACCACAGTGAGCCTCTCTCTTCAAGCTTGATGGTTCTAGTGTCATGATTCCATCAACTGAATATTCGTGTAGCAACGGCTCTCTAATGTTTCCTGGGGGAGGCTGCCTAAGAATCACCTTGAGATATAGTTTATAAAAACAAAAAACAGATTTCTCAGTCTCATCCACAGAGATTCCAATTCATAAGGTCTGGGATGAAGCCCTGGAATCTGTTTCCGAAGGTGTCCTGGTGATCCTGACCCACAGACAGATCCAGGAACCACAGCTCTCTAGTTCACAATTTTCCAAGGTTTTGAAAAGTACATTGAATGCCTTTTAGAAGTAAGCTTCTAGATGTCACTTCTCCTAATCCTCGGGTACCGCTGCCCTTTGTCAGGTAGACGATGTAATGAGTGGATGAGAGGCCAACCTACGGCGTCTCGCCGAGCTGACTGATGCTGCCAATGCCACACTCAACCTGGCCGGTACCGCCCCCCCCCCCCCCCCGAATCCTTGCTCCAAGTCCTGCCTCCTCTTGGGCTTCTGAAATGCCAGCCGCTCCCCCTCCACGGGCCCCTTCCATCAACTTCTAACTCTGCTGAGGCCATGCTCATCAACCAAACCTCCGGAATGCCTGTGACCAGGGCACGATTCCTCGCCTTCAGTGCCCAGCTGCTGAGAGTTTTCTATATTTGACGCTTCACCTCCCACTCATTCCTCAACCCTCTGCCACCTGGCTTCCATCACCACCACCTACTGACTCTTACCAAGGTCACCCTGGCTCCTGGTGGCTAATCCACTGGTTCCGCTTCCCCAAGGCAGCTGATGCTGCTGACCACCCAGCCCTCGTTCCCTGGCTTTTGTAGGGGTCGTCTTCTGTTTCACCTGTCTAGCGTCCATTTCCCCTATTTGATAGCCGTGCCCTGAGAAGCTGCCTCTCCCCACCCTTAGTCCGTGAGGTTTGGGGGCTGACCACCCCACTCCAGGCACGGGTACTTCATTCCCCTGGCTCGAGAGACTGGTGCAAGGATGGGCAGATGGCCAAAGTTGAGCCAATAAAACTCAAACCTGAGACTTTCCGTGAAACTATGGGGAAAGGGGTTCTCTTTTTTCCTACTGGGGTTGCTGAGCCGGCAGAATGTGAGTCTGGAATTAGAGAGGGTCTGCCCACCCCACGAGGAACTGCCTGAGAAGGAAGCCAGCGTGAGGAAGGCAGCAGAGCTGAGACAGCGAGTCCTGATGGCACCACGTGGGGTCCTAGGCCAGGCCTGAAGCCAGCACAGCCTGGTTCAAACACTTTTGTGAGAAAAGGTATACCTTTTTTTTTTTTAACAGATTTTATTTTTTAGAGTGGTTTTACGTTCACAGCAAAATTGAGTGGACAATACAGAGGTTTCCCACACACCCCCTGCCTTGACATATGCATCGCCTCCCCCATCATCAACATCCCCCAGTAGAGTGGTGCGCTTATTACAACTGATGAACCCACCCTGACACAGCATTATCACCAGGAGTCCACAGTTTACATTAGGGTTCACTCTTGGTGATGTACATTCTATGGGCTAAGGTATACCTTTTTACTTAAGATTTTTTTAGTTGAATTGCTGTCACTTGCAAGCAAAACAGCCCTAAGATGGCTCTGAACCATCATCCTCCCCTGGCATTACTCCACCTACCTGGTGACATTTTCCCCAGCGTCTCCACAAGCTCCTCTTCCTCTCATTCCAGACCCATGTCTGACCCCTCACGGACTCTACACCTGGGTGTCCACTTACGCACAGGCTTAAATCTAAACTCGTAAGTATGCCCCTACTCTTCCTCCTCTTGTGTCCCCATCTCAGCGGATAGCTCAACCACCTACCCGGTTACCCAAACCTGGGCCTCATCAGTGACACTTTCTCACTTTCCCTTCCCCGTCTCCTTGGGGCAGCAAATTCTGGCTCATTCCGTAGGGTTCAGCTTTTAGGTTGTATCCTCAGGGAGGCCTTTTCCAACATCCAAACCTGCAGGAAGGGTCCCTCCTATGCACCCATCCCAAACTGTGCTTTAGTGTCAACAGCTCTTGTCACCCAGATTCCTCACAGTTTGATTCTTCTCCATAGTCTGTGATAGCTGGACCCATCCCTGAAATCAATAGTATTTGAATAAAGAAACACTAGGCTGTGTAGGTATGATCTTATATTGTATATTGTAAATAAAGTCTATTGTTTGGTGAAAATTAAATATTTCAGTATCTCGGTGAGATCTGTAAAAGGTATGGTACTTGACACACGCTACTATGATTTTCAGGGGTCCAGCACTTGAATGGGGGTGAGAACCACTCAACTGGACACACAGTGTTTCCCTAAAGGAACTTTTTAAGATTATTTTTGATGTGGACCATTTAGTTTTGAAGTCTTTACTGAATTTGTTACAATATTGCTTCTGTTTTATGTTTTGTTTTTTTGGCCCCAAGGCATGTGGGATCTCAGCTCCCTGACCAGGGATCGAACCCGCACCCCCTGCATTGGAAGGTGAAGTCTTAACCACTGGACCACCAACCAGACTGCCTCCTAGTGAGTGCCTTCACTTCTCTTTAATAACTGAGTCTAGAGCCTATCAAAGGAATGGAGCAGAGCTTTGTCCTTAAACAAAATCTATTTCCCCCCATTTTTGAAAACTGGGACATTTGTCTGCTTCCAATTTTCTGATACTTTGCATATTCTTCATAATTTCTTACAAATCACCAAACACAGTCCTTAGAGCACAACTGCAAGTTCGTCCTATAAGGGCCTCCCATCTATCTATCCAACCGGGTATTTACTCGGTCTTGCCTGTGCCAGGCCCTGGAGAGCTCCTCACAGTCTGGGTTTGAGTCCCTCTCAAACATGGCTGGGCTCCCTTTACCATCCCTGGGGCATTTTCTTTGAGAGAAAAGGAGGAAGCCAAATAATAGCTGAGTAGTTCTGCTTTCTGTTAATGTTATAGCAAGAGTTCCAAGCAGTGAGCCTATCACTTCCTGATTCTTTTTCTTGTTCTAATCATACCTAAAAAGGCTTTTTTATTGTCTGAGGCATTTTTGCCCTCTCAGCCCACTCACTCCAGCTTCTTAGTGCTTTGTACTGTCCATAAACCTTGTTTTCACCCTTGTGTGTAGAAACCCTGCTCCCTTTTCCCCTATTAATGCTATATTTAATATTTAAAGTTTTAAAGCATAATTATTTTTTCAAGCATTTTATAGGAAACCATCATACCTTGATTTTACTAACTTGAGTGTTATGAAGAATGTACCTTTATACACTGACAAGACCATACAAGGAAACAAGCGTAGGGATGGTGCAATGGCTATTTGTACTCCTTTTTTCTCGGGTCTACTCCTTAGTTCCTTCTGTCCTTGTGTTCTTTCAGCTTATTCCCACTTTTTTTTTCATTCGTTTTCTTTCTGGCATCCATTTTTATTTTCAATTATTGTACACAAATGCAGAAATTACCTGACTAGCACTAACTGCAGAATTTATAGAAAGTAAATAAATCACAGGATGCTTAATACTGAAAGACTGAATTGTTTTATATTTTTTATCGAGATATAATTCATATACCATAAAATTCACTTTTAAAAGGCACAATTCTGTGGTTTTTAGTATACTCACAGAGTTGTGAAACTAATACGACTATCTAATTTCAAAACATTTTTATCACCCAAAAAGAAACACTGTACCCATTAGAAGTCACTTCCTATTCTTTTTTGCAGTGTGGATATCCAGTTGTCCCACCATCATTTGTTAAAAAGAATATTTTCCCCCATTGAATTGTCTTGGAACCCTTGTAAAAACAAATTTATCATAGATGTATGGGTTTATTTCTGGACTCTCAATTCTATTCAGTTGATCTATATGTTTATCTTTAGCTAGTATCACACTGTCTTGTTTACTGTAGCTTTGTGGTAAGTTTTGAAATCAGAAGTATGAGAAATGCAATTTTTTTTTCAAGATTGTTTTGGCTATTCTGGATCCCTTACACTTCCATGTGAATTTTAGGATCAGCTTGTCAATTTCTGTAAAGAAGGCAACTGGGATTTTGCTAGGGATTGCCGTGAATCTGCAGGTCACTTTGAGTACTTCTGCCATTCTAAAAATATTAAGTTTTCCAATCCATGAACATGGAATGTCTTTCTTTTTTTTTTTTAAGGCTTTCTTTAATTTCTTTCAACAAAGTTTTATAGTTTTCAGTGCATAAGTTTTACATTACTTTTGTTAAATTTATTCCTAAGTACTTTATTTTTTAAGGTGCTATTATAAATGGAATTTTCTTAATTTCATTTTCAGATTGTTCATTGCTAGTGTATAGAAATATAATTGATTCTGTATATTAATCTTATATCCTGACATCTTGCTGAACTTGTTAGTTTTAAGAGTTTTTTAAGGCTTTTCCTAAATCTTTAGGATTTTTCTACATACAGGATCATGTCCTCTGTGAATAGAGATGGTTTTACTTCTTCCTTTCCAATCTACATGCCTTCTGTTTCTTTTTCTTGCCTAATTTCCTTGGTCTCTACCCTTTAAAAGCCTATATAGCTTCCTGAGTGACTTCCTTTTTTTTTTTCCGTATTAGAATAAATTTTTTGAGAGAACAGGACAGGGTGTAGGAGGAAGAGAGAAAGTGGAGCTCTTAAAAATCAGAAGTTGTGGGCTTCCCTGGTGGCACAGTGGTTGAGAGTCCACCTGCAGATGCAGGGGACACGGGTTCGTGCCCCGGTCCGGGAGGATCCCACATACCGCGGAGCGGCTGTGCCTGTGAGCCATGGCCGCTGAGCCTGCGTGTCCGGAGCCTGTGCTCCGCAACGGGAGAGGCCACAACAGTGAGAGGCCTGCGTACCGCAAAAAAAAAATTAACAAAACCAGAAGTTGCAGTTGTGTGGTTTGAATGGATTTCTGGTGAACCTCGCATCCTCTCAGGGGAAATGTCTTCCTTCATAGCACCTGGGCCCAGGGACTTTTCTGGGGGAATCTCTGAAATCTGTTTTCCTCAGGTTTTGGACATAAGCCTGGCTGAACCCAATATCCAGCCTTCCTTGGCTGTTAAAGAGTCTACCATGACATGGCCACTTCCCCCGTGCCCATCTCTTCTCCTTCTCTGGTCAGTTCTTTCCTGCTGGTCAGAGGCAGAGCACCAACAGTTCCTCCCATTGCATCCTCTGTCTTCTGAGAAATAAAACTGTCAACGAGACAATAGGCTGTTTGTTTCTACCTCCAAAAGACTTTGACAAACATCTCCTGAAGTTCTGGGCCAGCTTTGTGACCCATGTGAGGAGAGTCCACCAAGACTCTCCTTCTATCCATCCTCCTCCTCACACTTGAGTCCTTCATGGTGATCTTCCATGCAGGAATGAGCACAACTTCTTGACACTCAGGTTCTCCATCCACCCCATTTAGGAGACCTCTTCGTTAGAACACAGCACACACTTAATTTCTTCACTCTTGGTGAATGTCCTGGCTCACCATGTTTCAGTGGGGCTCTTAGTTCATCCCAGTTATGGGACAAAAGGAAGCAAGAGTAAGGTTTCATCAAGGGTGTGGAATGTACATCAAAGGTCTTGCTGAGTGGCTTTACAAGGAGAGAAGTTTCCCTCCATATCAGTGAAGGTTCTGTGTTACCAGTGACCTCTTGGGATATGCAGGAAGCCAGGTAGATAAGAATCTCTGACTATGCAGATAGGTGCACCCCATAGTCAAGTATGAGCTTCCAGTGCTCACTGGCTAAAAGCAAACCACCCAGGCACTGAGAAAAGACAGCCACGGATGCAGGCATGTTCCAGGACTATCAGCACCCTGGGCCAACACCTCTGGCCCCCAGTTCCAGTGCAGGACTCTAGAGGGCAGCTGCCCTTTTGTTTGGGGCTTTCCTCCCAGAAGCTACATCTTTTCCTCCTAGCTCCACTCTGAAACCAAACTCCCGTCTCCGGTGCTCACCAACCTTCCTGTCTACCCTGATTTTCTTCTACCCTGTCTACCTCACAGGTCCACTTTTGTGCCTGCTGCCTAACAATAAAGTCACTTTGTCGTTAGGGAAGGTCTCAAGAGCAAGTGACTTCCTGATAAGGTGACTCCTCCCTCACCCTGGTGTTGCACATGGGGCTCCAGTGCCTCCTGAGAAGTAGTTCATTTGGATGGAGTTGCCAGACCTCAAAATCCATCTTTAAACTATGCTTAGCTATTCCACAAAGCTCCCCCCAAATGATGAAACAGAAAAACAGTAAACTGAAAAAAAGATCGATTCATGTTCCTGTGGGTTTGTTCTCCTGCCTTTGGCTTGCTTACTATCCAGGCTGTGGGAGCAGAGAGAGTGCCTCATCACATCCGGGTTGACATAGTATCAACCATGGCTCCCGAATCACACAATAAAGCTCTCATGGCAAGGACAGATGGGAGGAACTACTCAGGGTGCTGTGAACATGCCACCGCTAATGTCTGAGACTATTATAACAATGCTTACCTTCTTATCCTTTATTTGTATATTTCAAAAAAAAAAGTCCACCTACCACTCTTGTACCACTTGGTCATAATACTTCATTGTCCCACATACTTAAAAACTGGTTAGTATTACTGAGACCTTAAATGTATTGTGCCTCATCTTTCAAGGTATCAGTTACTGTAATATTTCTACGGTTCATTTTGAGTGTCTTAGGTGACATATTTAATATTGTTTTCAGCTTACTAATAAGCACCAAATAGAGCAATTTAAAATTATTTTCTTCCATCTTCCTTCACATTCAATTTACTGCCTAGAACTATATTTCAATATAGTGTATTTGTTTTACTGAATTCATTCATAGTGTATCTGCAGGCCTATATTTTCTGTAGTGACAACTACTCTATTTGTGGGAACTATTTAGGTCACTGGAAGGGAGAAAAAGAGGTCACTACTTAATAGAAATGGCATGTATCCAAATACCAATGCAGTTTTCTGAACACCTGTTGAACATCAATGATGAAGAGACTGTTACAATTTCCAAAACCCTGGATCAAAACCTTAAATGATTACTTTGTTTCAACTGACACAGTTTAACCCAGGAAAACAAGTCTCCTAACCAAAGAAAGTGAGTCTTAATATGCCAGCTGCTTTAAAAGTAAAATAGCCTCTTCAAAAAGCTATCTGTTACAATGTAAATGATTTCCCATCAAAAATCACTAGGAAGGAGCTATACGATTTGAATGTCAAGGCATGCACAGTAACTGTTTGCTTTTGGAGACACAGCGAGCATGACAATATTTTCAGCTGTCAAGGGTGAGGGAGGAGGGACTGACCCACCTAAGAAATGGAAACTAACGAATAGTAATATGACACTCCCCCTTAGTTCCACTGGGCATCCGCTGGTGCGGCGGCTACACACAGCTAACTTCCTAACGCACGGTAAAGGGAGGCTGTGCAAGAGCTGAATGAAGGCGGCCTCTCTACCCTGTCCCCCGAACTCTGTGGTGGAGGCGGCGTGCAAGGACCGCAAGGGAAGGAGGAGTGGGCAATACCCTCTACTGTTGCCATTCATTCTTTCTTCCTTCCTTTCTTTCATTCATCCAACAAATAGTTATTCGCGGGGCACTGTGCTAGGGGCTTAACTTTCCAACTTTGACTCAATAACACATTCTGTTACCACACACCTCCGTCCCCATTTCCAGCCGTAGCCCTCACTAGCTCATCAAGAAGGTGCTTATTATAACCTCGCTTTCCCTCCCTTCCCCGGGTTCCCAGGCTAGGGTGACAAGATAATGCCAGCCAGAGGAGTGCCTTTCCAAAAGCAAAGAAGGAGGGCTCGGAGTACGCAGACAGGGGCGGGGGGCGGTTTCGAGGACCCTCCTGCCTGCGTAGGGAGAGCCAGCCCCTACTTTGTCGGCCGCGCCCCGGTTGGGGCTTCGGACACCCGGGCACCGCGCTCGGACGGGGAACCTGAGGTCACGCCGATACTGAAGGAGGAAGCAGCGGAGACGGGGTTCCTCCAAGGGGAAGTGTGCGCTGCAGGAAGCCCGAGGGAGGCGGGAGGCTGGTGACAACGAGCACACACGTGGGGAGGACCGCCTCCACCTAGGTGGTAGGGACAGGTTCGCAGGCAGGGGTGAAGAGCGGGCGGGGAGGGTTACCTGATGAACGTGGTCTTGCCCGTGCTGTACTGGCCCACCAGCAGGATCATGGGCTTGTTCTCAAAGTCGGCGTCCTCCAGCGCGGGCGAGTGGAACTCGTGGAAGCGGTACGCCTCCTCCAGCGGCAGCACCTTGCGCAGGTAGAGCGAGCGCAGGCCGCCCGTCACCGTCTGCACCGCGTCCGCGCCGCCCGCTCGTTCGCGCCCGCCCGCCTGCCGCCCCAACCAGCTAAACATCCTGCCGCCGGTCCGCCCGTCCGCACCCCGCGCTCGCCCTCTCAGTGCAGGTCCAGCGAACTGTCCCCACTCCGGACTCGACCCTCCCCAGCTCGCACTGAGCTGCCCAGGCCGCCCTAGCCACCGCCCGAGCTGGCCCCGCCTCGCGCCGTCTCAGCCAATCCCCAGTATCTACGTCACGGGACCTCGTTCACTATTCAGAAGGACTCTCTCAAGTCCTTCCTCATTGGGCTGCTACCAGCGCGGGTGGAGGGCCCAACCAATGGGGAGGAGGTTCTTAATGAATTATTGATGACGGAGCCCTCTGGAGGACTGGGAGGGGAAGAGGGTGTTTCTCGAAACCGCCAGCGCACTCTGGCCAGGTGGCGTAGGCTTCCGGGCAAATCTGAACTGGTAATAAAAGAGCCTCCGGAGGCTCCTTAGTCTCCGGGAACGTTTACTCATTCCAGCCCTATGGATGTCGATGCTGGGGACAAATGTTCAGAAAGTTGACAGGCAGGTTCTTTCTACCTACTGGCAGGTTATTACACACATTTTATTGGTGAAGAGACCCTGACTCACGGACACAATTGACAATATTTGAAGTAGGGGAAGTAGACTTCAATTTACTTGGGTATATGTTTCTCCACACTGCCTCCACTAAATTCTGGGTCGATTGAAGACCTTTTGCCCTTAGTTTTCTTTATCTGATTTTCTGTAAATTTGAAGATTTAGTTGTCCTCATTATTACAACCTCATTGCCACATAGTAACATAAAAAGACTGTTACCGCCTAGCTGTCTCTTTTTCAGGTGAAAAGGATACATCTAAATTGAGATTGGGAGAAATAATCAGCCATCACTTTTGGTGTCCTAGGTTACAGTTTTAAAATGTCTCAGTTGTTTCAGAGCATTTCTCAAATGTGGTGGAGGGGGGCACCTGCATAAGAATAACCTGGGATACTTGTTAAAAATGCAGATTTCTGGTCATCACCCCAGACCTACTGAATTAAAATACTGAAGAGGGTTGGAGCTCAACAACTACCCCCAGGTGATTCTGATGTATCCTAAATGTGAGGTAATAGGATCACAACAGACTTCTCACATTTGATAGCAATGCAGTCTGATTCAGTGGGTATGGGATGGGACCCAAGACTGCATTTCTAACAAGCCCCCAGGAGATGGATCTGCTTGTTCATGGATCAAGCAGATCCATGTGGTGGAGAGAACAGAATTTGGCATCAAAAGACCTGGGTTTGAATTCTGACTATATAAATTAATGGCTATGTGATCTTAAATGCAATGAGTTGTCTCTCTGCCTCAGTTTTCTTGTTTGTAAATTGGGAATTCCTTTGGAGTTGTGTGGATAAAGTATTTAGATGGAGCTATGTGTGACTAAGGAAGTGAAAAGAAAGCCAAGGGAAAATGTAGTTAGATATCTGCCTCATGTCAAAATAAAGATTGAAGTGTAAAAATAAAATGAAACCATAGACCTACTAGAAGAAGAACTACTACTTCAGAAGCTACTGAAGATTTGTAAAATTTGGAAGGGAAAAGCTTTTCTAATCAAAATCAAAGATAGAAATTATGAAAAAAAGAGTTGATAGATTTGTCAACAAAAAAGTAAAGGCTTCAATTTTTTTTAATACATACAAACAAACCCATATAAACATACTCTTGCCATGTGATCCAGAATTTGCTCTCCTTGGTATTTACCCAAATGAGTTGAAAACTTATGTCCACAGGAGAACTGCACACAAGTGTTTATAGCAGCTTTATTGATAATTGCCAAAACTTGGAAGCAACTAAGATGTCCTTAACGAGGTGAATGGGTAAGTAAACTGTGGTATGTTTAGACAATGAAATATTATTCAGCTAAAAAGAAATGAGTTATCAAGCCAGGAAAAGACGTGGAGGAAACTTAAACCTATATTACTAAGTGAAAGAAGCCAGTCTAAAAAGTCTACATACTATATTATTGCAACTGTATGACATTCTGGAAAAGGCAAAACTATGGAGACTGTAAAAAGATCAGTGGTTGCCAGGGGTTAGAGAGGAGGGAAGGATGAGTAGGAAGGGCACAGAAGGTTTGTAGGGCAGTGAAACTATTCTGTGTGATAATGTAATTGTGGATACATATAATTATACATTTGTCCAAATCCATAGAATATATAACACCAAGAGGGAACCCTAATGTAAACTGTGGATTTGGGGTGATAATCATGTGTCAGTGTAGGTTAGGTTCATTGATTGTAACATATGTAACACTCTGGTGTAGGATGTTGATAGTGTGGGATGTTGATAGTGGGAAGGCTGTGTCGCAAGGGTAAGGGATACATGGGAACTCTCTGTACTTTATACTCAATTTTGCTGTGAATTTAAGACTGCTCTAAAAAAATTCTATTAAAAATAGTATATATAAAAAACCAAACAAATCCATAAACAAAAGTAAAGGGCAAAAGACAAATTGGGTAAAATATTACAGACATATGTGATATACATATTTAATTAAGGACATTAGAACTTTAAAAAGCTACTATGAAGTTATTAAGAAAGAAATGAATAAACTGAACACCGCATTAGACAAATGAGCAAAGGACATAGACAACTAAAAAAACTAATACAACTGGCTAGTAAACATTAAATGATGCTGATCTCCATTAATAATCAAAGAAACAAATTTAAAGTGACGAGATAACATTAAGAATGGCAGACTTTTATTTTTCTAAGATGATGCCTAATGTTGGCAAGGGTGTATGAAAAGGTACCTTTTCATACATTGCTGGAGATGGTGTAAATTGGAACTTCTCTGGAGTCCATACTTACCAAAAATCTTGAAAATGCACATTCAAGACTTCTGCTTCTCAACATCATACTTAAGGTGAAATGACTGAAAGCTTTCCCTCTACAATCAGGAACAGGGTAAAGATGTCTGATTTTACCACTTCTATTTAATATCCTACTAGAGGTTCTAGTCACTACAATAAGGCAAGTAAAAGAAAAGGTATCTAGATTGGATAGGAAGAAGTAAAACTCGATTTGCAGAAAATATGATCATCTATGTAGAAAATTCTATGGAATCTACAAAAAAAGCTTGCAGAACTAAGTGAGCCTAGCAAGGTTGCTGGGTATAAGACAAGAACCTGCTGTATTTTTATATACTAGAAATGAATAACTGGACAATGAAGTTAAAAAAAATCAATATCATTTGCAATAACATTGAAAATATTAAATACTTAGGGATAAACCTAATTTAAAAAATGTGCAAGGTCTATACACTGAGAACTACAAAGCATTTCTGGGAGAAATAAAGAAGGTCTAAATAAATGGAGATATATACCATGCTTGTGGCTCACAAGACTCAATATTGTTAAGATGTCAATATATATAATATATATATAATATTATATATATATAATATATATATAATATTAAATATATAGATTTAGTGCAATCCCGGCAGACTTTTATTTTTGTTAATTGACACGCTGATTCTAAATTCACATGTAAATGCAGAGGACCTAAAATAACTGGAACAACTTTGAAAAATAACAAAGTTGGAAAACATACTACCTAATTTCAAAACTCATTGTAAAGCTACAGAAATCAAGACAGCATGGTATTGGTATAGAGATAGACTAATATATCAAAAGAACAAAATAGAGTCTAGAAATAGACCCACACATACATGGTCAATTGATTTTTGACAAAGTGCAAAGGCAATGCAATGGATAAAGGAAATTCTTTTCAACCAATAATGCTAGAACAGTTGGACATCCATATGTGAAAAAATGAACTTTGATCTCTACCTTGTACTATATGTAAAAATTATCTCAAAATGATTATAAACAAATATAAGACTTAAAGTTATAAAACTTCTAGACAAAAACATAGCAGAAAACCTTTGTGACCTTATGTAGGGAAAGATTTCTTAGATGATACTAAAAGCATGATCCATAAAAGAAAAAAAATTGATAAATTGGACTTGATCAAAATTAAGAACTCCTGGCCTTTGAAAGATACTGTAAAGAGAATGAAAAGACAAATCACAGACTAGGAGAATACATTTGCAAATTACATATCTGATAAAGGACTTGTATCCAGAATATATAAAGACCTCTTAAATCTCAATATCAAGAAGACAGGGAGTTCCCTGGTGGTCCAGTGGTTAGGACTCAGCGCTTTCACTGCCGTGGCCTGGGTTCAACCCCTGGTCAGGGAACTAAGATTCCGCAAGCTAGGTGGCGCAGGGGGAAGAAAAAAACACACCAAGATACTGTTATATACCTATTAGAATGCCTGAAATTAAGTCTGATTATACCAGTTGTTGGTGAGGATGTGGAACAACTGGAACCCTCATTCATTTGCCAGTGGCATGTAAAATGGTACATCCACTTTGGAAAACAGTTTGGCAGTGTCTTAAAAAGTGAAGCATACACCTACCACATGACCCAGCACGGGCGGAGCAGAGGGAAGGATTACAAAGGGCATTAGAAGAAGACTTTTGTTGGCCTGAAGGATTTACTCATTACCTTGATTGTGGTTATGGTTGACAGTTGGATATATCTGTTGAAACTCAACAAATTGTGTAGTTTAAATATGTGCAGTTTATTGTATGTCAATTGTACCTTTACTAGTTGTTAGAAATGCTCACACTTCTCAGGAATTTTATCCTGAGGGAATAATGAATGTAAAGATTTATCAAAGGAATGTCTATCAGCATATCATTTATAATAGTGAAAAGCTGTGACTAGTTGTCCCCCCATGAAGGACTAGTTAAGCAGATGATGGATTCCTATGCAGTCTCTGAAAACTGTTATATAAGATGAGTATTAATGACCTGAGAAAATGCTCAGAATACATTTTTAAGTGGAAAAAAGCAGATTACAGTAGTGAATCCATGTAATTGCTATGGCAAACAGTATGGCAGTTCCTCAGACAATTAAAGACAGAAGTACCATATTATCCAGCAATCCCATTTTGGGGTATATATCCAAAAGAATTGAAGATAGGGTCTCTAAGACATATTTGCATACTCATGTTCATAGCAGCTCCACTCACAATAGTCAAGAGGTGGAAGCAACCTAAGTGTCGATTGATGGATGAATGGATAAACAAAATATGTGTGTATACATACAATGAAATATTACTCAGCCGTAAAAAGGAAGGAAATTCTGTCCTAGGTCACAATCTCAATGAACCTCGAAAACATTATGCTACCTGAAATATGCTGAGACTCCTTTATCCTTCCTGCTGCCTGGAATGTGGGCATGATGGGTGGAGCTCCAACAGCCATATTGGACCAGAAGGAAAACTTGAGGATGGCAGAAGCAAGAGCTGAAAGGAGCCTGGGTCTCTGATAAGAAATAGAAAAATAAACTTCTTCTGTTTTGTTTAAGCCTCTTTAGATCCTTTTTGAGTATGTAGCAAAAGCAATGTTAACTGATATAGAATTTGAATACATGAATCAAGAACTTAGGACATTACCTTGGCTAGAACTAAAGGGTTGCAAGTTTTCAAAATAGAAGCAGTAGTAGAAGACCTGGGTGTAGATGAGATTGCTTAAGGAGAGTATAGAGTGAGAAGGGGGGAGAGCTAAGCAAAGAGCCTCAAGGAATACTAGCAGTTAAAGGAGAGAGGGGAGGTGAAGCCAGGGAAGAGGCTTGAAAATGTCCAAGCACATGTGGCCCCTTCCCTCTAGGGCTGGGTTGGCAGCCCCTAACGTGTGCCCCTGTGTACACAGCTAATATGGAACTTCCTCTTTGTATTGCAAGCCTCTGTTTCCATGGAGGTCTCCTGCATGGGACCAGAAGGAAGCTCCTTGAAGTTTTGGGTCAATTGTTCATCCTTTTTTTTTTGTTGTCCCAGTGCCTAGAGCAGTGACTGGCACGTAGTGGGAAGGCAATAAATATTTGCAAGCGGAACTGAATTGAACTGCTTGCTGTTGGCAAGGAAGTCATGGGAAGGGAGGGTTTCAGGAAGGAGGGAGTGGTCTGCAAGTAAGATAAGGCCTGTAAAGGGCTGGTGCCATTTGGCTCAGTGTATTGGCAATTAGGAGGGCATTGGTGACCTCGGGGAGAAGTGTTTTCATGGAGACATAAGGGCAGAAAACATCCACTGTGGGGCAGGGTGACTGGGCTGTGTGGCAGTGTGGTGTGCTGCCTGCTCTCAGGAAGGAAAGGGGAGACAGGGAGGGAGGGACATTGGGGGAGAAAGGAGTTTTATTTAATTTTTCTATTAAATCATGTTATAGGCGGAGAGCACGGAACCTGAGGCGGGAGCCTCCCTGTCCTCCCCAGGACCCTATGCTCTTGCCCTTCTCGGAGCTGATGACACTTTGTCCTTATCCCTTGTGTGGCCCTTACTCATCCCCTGCTCTGTGACACTGCCAGCACTGTTTTAGAAGCTAAGTCACTATTTAACTTCTCGAGTCTGTATACAAATCTTTTCATGTTTTACCCCCCAACCCAAATCTAAGTTCCTGGAAAGCAGAGGCTGTTCACAGACTGCTGTATATCAGGTAGGTGCTAGGCTGATGCTGGCCGCCCTTCTTTCCTCTCCATCAATCAGTGCTTCGTGAAAACCATCTGAGCTTCAAACAGCGTAAGTCAGCAAGGGCTGGTGCTCCACTAGTCGCTGCCGCGGCTTCACAAAAACAGAGGGGCACCCCACCACACAAGAAAGGGGGAACCCCTGCGGGAGGAGAGGAGGGCTGGGACGAAAACAGCCTTCTCACACCTCTGGCAGTGCGTGTGGGAAGCCCAGGCAGGGAGGGCAGGAGTTATGCAGCACCAGATGATGAAGGCTGATGAGTCAACAGCATTTACCCACATGGCCAGTTTATTCTGTGCTCAAAAAATACAATGATTTTATAAACCTCGTTTTACATACTTTGATGAATCCAAGGCAGGGCTGCCTTCACCTTACAATAAACACCCAGGTCTTACCCAGCGGCTCACTCTGATCATTTTAGGAGAACCTGTTTCTTGCAGATGGAAAGAAAGATGGCCAAGTGGAGGCAGCTGGCTGCTCTGGTGCTGGAGCAGGGTGGGGTCCCAAGTCAGCATTCTTTGGGTGGGGACCAGCTTTGCAGGTCCAGGAGCACAGTTTATCGGTGGCTCAGGGGAAGTGATGGATTCATGCTTTCCAGCTTATGAGTGAGCATGCCATAAACCCTCTCCTCTCAGACTTTAATATGCATAAGCATCACCTGAAGGCAGTGGAGAGGAGGTGAAAATCTCCTTAAAATGCAGATTCTGAATTCAGTATGGCTGGGGTGCGGCCTGAGATTCTGCATTTCTAACTCGTTCCCCACCACACTTTGGGTAGCAAGGATGTAAATCAGAGGACAATTTTGGTAAACTTTTGACACCTGTCACCACACATCTCCTAACATCCAAAGGACTGCTTAGGGAACATGGTGGCCCAGAGAGAGGGCCACGTCTTCCAGGTTTGCTGGGCTTCATGTAGACCACATGCCTTTCTGGTCACGCCTTCCATCAGCACAGGCATCTCAATGGCTCAGGTTACACATTTCTCTCCTTTTTTAAAAAAATAAATTTATTTATTTATTTTTGGCTGCATTGGGTCTTCACTGCTGTGCAAGGGCTTTGTCTAGCTGTGGAGAGCGGGGGGCTACTCTTCGTTGTGGTGCGTGCGCTTCTCATTGCGGTGGTTTCTCTTGTTGTGGAGCAGGGGCTCTAGGCACGTGGGCTTCAGTAGTTGTGGCACGTGGGCTCAGCAGTTGTGGCGCATGGGCTTAGTTGCTCCGCGCATGTGGGATCTTCCCAGACCAGGGCTCGAACCTGTGTCCCCTGCATTGGCAGGCGGATTCTTAACCACTGCGCCACCAGGGAAGTCCTACACATTTCTTTAGTTAAGTTCCCAGCCTGATGGGAGATGTGGATACTTTGAGCTTCTGTGTCCCAGGGCTTTCCCAGAGATTCATCTGGAAACCATCTCCAAAGATGAGCATTTCCCTCAGGGTTAACCTAGTCCTTTCTGGGTTGATCCTTTCCAGTTTTGTTATCTCAGGGTGACTCTTCAAGAGTTGGGATGTTCTGGCCATGGTGTTTACATGATAAATCAGAGAAATGCCGCTTAGAAATAAGTAATACCATCTGGAAACCAGAGAGGAGGGTTAGGGTTGGAGAAGTGCCTCTGGAGCAGGTTGGTCAGCGAGTGGTGGCCCTGTGGAGTGGTGGCACCAGGCAGCATCACTCACCTGATGCCTCAGGTACCTGCCCAGACGTCCCAGAGCTGCATCCCAGATCCTTGTTTGGTGAACTGGAGCTGCAGACTTGGGCTTTGCCTGGCATTTCGCCGGAGCTGGATGCTCAGTCGAGGCTGCCCAGTGGGGATCAAAGGGATCACTTGTCCTCGGCCTTTAAGTGGTTGCAGAGGGGCTGCTGAAACCCCATCACCTGTTTGTGTTTGTTGTTGAAGAGACCAGGATGTCTCTAGTGCTCCATCTAGATCTTCAAGCATTATGCTTCCTAGTAATAAGCTGATTCATAAAAATAAAAATCACAAAATACAATTGCCTATAAAAATCACAAGAATACAATTGCATTAAATTTAAAAAAGCATTTGAGGTCAGAAAGAGAAAAACACCGTATGCTAACACATATATATGGAATCTAAAAAAAAAAAAAAACAACAAAATGGTTACAAAGAACCTATGGGCAGGATGGCAATAAAGATGCAGACATAGAGAATGGACTTGAGGACACGGGGAGGGGGAAGGGTAAGCTGGGACGAAGTGAGAGAGTAGCATGGACATATATACATTACCAAATGCCAAATGTAAAACAGACAGCTAGTGGGAAGCAGCCGCATAGCACAGGGAGATCAGCTCTGTGCTTTGTGACCACCTAGAGGAGTGGGATAGGGAGGGTGGGAGGGAGACGCAAGAGGGAGGAGATATGGGGATATATGTATATGTATATGTATATGTATAGCTGATTCACCTTGTTATAAAGCAGAAACTAACACACCATTGTAAAGCAATTATACTCCAATAAAGATGTTAAAAAATTAAAAAAAATAAAGACCACCTTCAGAAATAAAAA
This sequence comes from Grampus griseus, assembly GCF_964374135.1. Classification (NCBI taxonomy): domain Eukaryota; kingdom Metazoa; phylum Chordata; class Mammalia; order Artiodactyla; family Delphinidae; genus Grampus; species Grampus griseus. The sequence continues at coordinate 85,439,328 of NC_139018.1, forward strand.
AAATTAAAAAGCATTTTTCCAGAGAACCCAGAATGCTTCTCAGGTCCTCTTGTGCATTTCCTGAGCAGAGAGGAGTAGTGAGGGGAGGGCTTTGAGTTCCAGCTCCGAATCCGAGGTTTCTGGGGAACCAGCCTCTTATATAAATAAAATTGGGCCATGCTATTATTCTCCACACTTCAGGCATGTGTGGGAGCCTGTGGCTCTTGGATCCCCTTCCCTGCAGGGAAGGTTTAAAAAAAATTCCAGTGGGTATACTACTGGGCATATACCCTGAGAAAACCATAATTCAAAGAGACATGTACCACAATATTCATCGTAGCACGATGTACAATAGCCAGGACACAGAAGCAACATAAGTGTCTATCAACAGACAAATGGATAAAGAAGATGTGGCAGATATATACAATGGAATATTACTCAGCCATAAAAAGAAATGAAATTGAACTATTTGTAGTGAGGTGGATGGACCTAGAGTCCGTCATACAGAGTGAAGTAAGTCAGGAAGAGAAAAACAAAATATACATGTATGCTAACACATATATATGGAATCTAAAAAAAAAAAAAAAAAGGTTCTGATGTACCTAGGGGCAGGACAGGAATAAAGACCCAGACATAGAGAATGGACTTGAGGACACTGGGAGGGGGAAGGGGAAGCTGGGACGAAGTGAGAAAGTGGCATGGACATATATACACTACCAAATGTAAAATAGATAGCTAGTGAGTAGCAGCTGCATAGCACAGGGAAATCAGCTCCGTACTTTGTGACCACCTAGAGGGGTGGGATAGGGAGGGTGGGAGGGAGATGCAAGAGGGAGAGGATATGGGGATATATGTACACATATAGCTGATTTACTTTGTTATACAGCAGCAACTAACACAACAGTGTAAAGCAATTATACTCCAATAAAGATGTTTAAAAAAAAATTCCAGTGGGTATAAAGCCCCATTACATCCCCTTGTTATTTTCCTTTGTCTCTTTCTCTTTCTCCTTCAACCTTTTTTTTTTTAATTTTAATTTTTTTGATAGAAAGCCCAGGCCAGCCTGCCTGCAGCCCTTGCTAGGCAGCGGAGGTGGCTCTGAGGGCCGGTCAGCCCTGGGTTCTGCACCTCTGATGCTAGAAGCAGACACAGGACTGTCCTGGGACTTTAGGGGGGACTCTTTACGGGTGTCCTGGGACTTTAGGGGGACACTGGCTCTTCAGGCGTTTCTTCTTCTCTACTGCTAGTCGCAAGGCCTGAAGGAGCTTGTCCTTGTTATTCAGGATGTTATATTCGGAGAGCTTCACCAGCTTGTCGAAGGCGGCCTCTGTGTACGTCAGCTCCTTGGTGGCATAGGGAGATTTGGGACCATAGATGTCAACCTGGCCCTGCTCCAGCTCCTCGGGGCTTCGCTCCACACCTGGAGGAGCAGAAGGACTTGCTGTAGCCCCTTATCACGTGAGGTTGTAATGGTTTGTTTCTGCCCCTCTCCCTGAGGCCCACCCCTGCACACCCACAATAAAACGTGCCCATGTGCACACTCACACACGCAGATGCGCACGCACACCTCCTAGCCCACCAGGGCGAGGGACATAGCTTGCCCATCTCAGGACCTCCCTGGCACCGCACAGCGCCAGGCTGTGAATGACTGAAAGAGTAGAGCTTGACATCGCCGGCGCACGGGGGCATGGGGGGCTGTTCTTTCTCGCCGAAGCCAAGCTGGGCTCAGACAGGAGCTATGCCAGGCTTTCCCATTAGTGCTGTCAGGAGACTGCACATGTCTAAGAACAGGAGCTCTCCGTCCAAGACCAGTTGGGGTGCGACCTGAGCTCCCGGCGGCTTACCTGGGGCCTTGTACTTTTGGAAGGTGTCGCTGATGAGTGGGAAGAAAATCACAGTGGGGGCATCGGGCTCCTGGGAGCTCTCCATCAGGTAGCACTCCTTGAGGTTATCCTCCTCCTCCTGCACCTCATATTTGGGGAAGGGGATGTTCTGCTCGGTGCAGTACTTGCAGGTTTGTTTCATGGGCTGGAACATCACAGGAGGACATGTTTGAGTATCAGGAGGGGTGAGAGTGGGCAAGAAACACAGAATTCTTAGGTCCAGCTTTCTGATTTCCCCAGCTAACAACTCAGGTCTCCAACTGCTCTGCCTATGTGTGCTCTTTTTAGGACAAACCTGGATCCGGATGAAGAGCCAGGGGCAGTAGGTTGGTGTGTGTCCAACTGCAAGCTCCTTCCCCAAGTAAACTGGACAGAAGCCCTTCCGATGATGCTTCACCCACAGACCTGGCTCCCTAAGAGGGTGACAGCCATGGCTGGCCAGGCTCCTGCAGGACACTCATGGGCTTTGGAACGTGACAGGGCCAGAAAGGACTCTGAAAGGGCATCTTTATAAACAGGATGTAACAGAAAAAGCAGCAGACTTGGAGTATCAGAATCCCCTTAGTTCTTCCCCGTTCTAAGCTCACTAGCTGTGCGATCTTAAGCAAGCCATTTACCCTCTCTGTGCCTCACCTTCCTCACCTATAACATAGGAATAATAGCAGTTGTGCCATCTACCTCAAAGAGCTGGTGTAAGGATCAAGGGAGATCATGTGTAGGAAAGCATGTTGTCCCTTGTTTACAAACTTAGGTCATTATCAGTGGTGTCATCCTTGTCATCTGTCTATACTCCCCTTTCCCTGGCCTCAGGATAGGACTGTATTAAAGTAGACCAGGGAGAGGAACCAAGATGGCTGAGTAGAAGGACGTGCTCTCACTCCCTCTTGCGAGAACACCAGAATCACAACTAGCTGCTGGACAATCATTGACAGGAAGACACTGGAACTCACCAAAAAAGATACCCGACATCCAAAGACAAAGGAGAAGCCACAATGAGACGGTAGGAGGGGTGCAATCACAGTAAAATCAAATCCCTTAACTGCTGGGTGGGTGACTCACAGACTGGAGAACACTTATACCACAGAAGTCCACCCACTGGAGTGAAGGTTCTGAGCCCTACATCAGGCTTCCCAACCTGGGGATCTGGCAACAGGAGGAGGAATTCCTAGAGAATCAGACTTCGAAGCCTAGTGGGAATTGATTGCAGGACTTCCACAGGGCTGGGGGGATCAGAGACTCCACTCTTGGAGGGCACACACAAAGCAGTGTGTGCATCAGGACCCAGGGGAGGGAGCAGTGACCCCAGGGGAGGCTAAACCAGACCTACCTGCTAGTGTTGGAGGGTCTCCTGCAGAGGCGGGAGGGGTGGTGGCTGTGGCTCACCATGGGGACAAGGACACTGGCAGCAGAAGTTCTGGGAAGTAATACTTGGCATGAGCCCTCCCAGAGTCTGTCCTTAGCCCCACCAAAGAGCCCAGGTATGCTCCAGTGTTGGGTTGCCTCAGGCCAAACAACCAAGAGGGAGGGAACCCAGCCCCACCCATCAACAGTCAAGCGGATTAAAGTTTTACTGAGCTCTGCCCACCAAAGCAACATCAGCTCTACCCACCACCAGCCCCTCCCATCAGGAGACTTACACAAGTCCCTTAGATAGCCTCATCCACCAGAAGGCAGACAGCAGAAGCAAGAAGAATTACAATCCTGCAGCCTGTGGAACAAAAACCACATTCACAGAAAGATAGACAAGATGAAAAGGCAGAGGGCTATGTACCAGATGAAGGAACAAGATAAAACCCCAGAAAAACAACTAAATGAAGTGGAGATAGGCAACCTTCCAGAAAAAGAATTCAGAATAATGATAGTGAAGATGATCCAGGACCTTGGAAAGAGAATGGAGGCAAAGATCAAGAAGGTGCAAGAAATGTTTAACAAAGACCTAGAAGAATTAAAGAACAAACAAACAGAGATGAACAACACAATAACTGAAATGAAAACTACACTAGAAGGAATCAATAGCAGAATAACTGAGGCAGAAGAACAGAAAAGCGACCTGGAAGACAATGGTGGAATTCACTGCTGCAGAACAGAATAAAGAAAAAAGCACGAAAAGAAATGAAGACAACCTAAGAGACCTCTGGGACAACATTAAACGCAACAACATTCGCATTATAGGGGTCCCAGAGGAGAAGACAGAGAGAAAGGACCAGGGAAAATATTTGAAGAGATTATAGTCAAAAACTTCCCTAACATGGGAAAGGAAGTAGCCACCGAAGTCCAGGAAGCACAGCGAGTCCCATACAGGATAAACCCAAGGAGAAACACACCGAGACACGTAGTAATCAAATTGGCAAAAATTAAAGACAAAGAAAAATTATTGAAAGCAGCAAAGGAAAAACAACAAATAACATACAAGGGAACTCCCATAAGGTTAACAGCTGATTTCTCAGCAGAAACTCTACAAGCCAGAAGGGAGTGGCATGATATACTTAAAGTGATGAAAGGGAAGAACCTACAACCAAGATTACTCAACTCAGCAAGGATCTCATTCAGATTTGATGGAGAAATCAGAAGATTTACAGACAAGCAAAAGCTAAGAGAATTCAGCACCACCAAACCAGCTCTACAACAAATGCTAAAAGAACTTCTCTAAGTGGGAAACACAAGAGAAGAAAAGGACCTACAAAAACAAACCCAAAACAATTAAGAAAATGGTCATAGGGACATACATATCAATAATTACCTTCAACGTGAATGGATTAAATGCTCCAACCAAAAGACACAGGCTTGCTGAATGGATACAAAAACAACACCCATATATATGCTGTCTACAAGAGACCCACTTCAGACCTAGGGACACATACAGACTGAAAGTGAGGGGATGGAAAAAGATATTCCATGAAAATGGAAATCAAAAGAAAGCTGGATTAGCTATACTCATATCAGATAAAATAGACTTTAAAGAATGTTACAAGAGACAAAGAAGGACACTACATAATGATCAAGGGATCAATCCAAGAAGAAGATATAACAATTATAAATATATATGCACCCAACATAGGAGCACCTTAATACATAAGGCAACTGCTAACAGCTATAAAAGAGGAAATCGACAGTAACACAATATTAGTGGGGGACTTTAACACCTCACTTACACCAATGGACAGATCATCCAAAATGAAAATAAATAAGGAAACACAAGCTTTAAATGATACATTAAACAAGATGGACTTAATTGATATTTATAGGACATTCCATCCAAAAACAGCAGATTACATTTTCTTCTCAAGTGCTCATGGAACATTCTCCAGGATAGATCACATCTTGGGTCACAACTCAAGCCTCAGTAAATCTGAGAAAATTGAAATTATATCAAGCATCTTTTCTGACCACAATGCTATGAGATTAGAAATGAATTACAGGGGAAAAAACGTAAAAAACACAAACACATGGAGGCTAAACAATACGTTACTAAATAACCAAGAGATCTCTGAAAAAATCAAAGAGGAAATCAAAAAATACCTAGAGACAAATGACAATGAAAACACGATGATCCAAAACCTATGGGATGCAGCAAAAGGAGTTCTAAGAGGGAAGTTTATAGCTATACAAGCCTACCTCAAGAAACAAGAAAAATCTCAAGTAAACCATCTAACATTACACCTAAAGGAACTAGAGAAAGAAAACAAACAAAACCCAAAGTTAGCAGAAGGAAAGAAATCATAAAGATCAGAGCAGAAATAAATGAAATAGAAACAAAGAAAACAATAGCAAAGATCAATAAAACTAAAAGCTGGTTCTTTGAGAAGATAAACAAAATTGATAAACCATTAGCCAGACTCATCAAGAAAAATAGGGAGAGGACTCAAATCAATAAAATTAGAAATGAAAAAGGAGAAGTTACAACAGACACTGCAGAAATACAAAGCACCCTAAGAGACTACTACAAGCAACTCTATGCCAATAAAATGGACAACATGGAAGAAATGGGCAAATTCTTAGAAAGGTATAACCTTCCAATATTGAACCCGGAAGAAATAGAAAATAAGAACAGACCAATCACAAGTAATGAAATTGAAACTGTGATTAAAAATCTTCCAACAAACAAAAGTTCAGGACCAGGTGGCTTCACAGGTGAATTCTATCAAACATTTAGAGAAGAGCTAACACCCATCCTTCTCAAACTCTTCCAAAAAATTGCAGAGGAAGGAACACTCCCAAACTCATTCTATGAGGCCACCATCACCCTGATACCAAAACCAGACAAAGATACTACAAAAAAAGAAAATTATAGACCAATATCACTGATGAATATAGATGCAAAAATCCTCAACAAAATACCAGCAAACAGAATCCAACAACACGTTAAAAGGATCATACACCACGATCCAGTGGGATTTATCCCAGGGATGTAAAGATTCTTCAATATACGGAAATCAATCTATGTTATACACCATATTAACAAATTGAAGAATAAAAACCGTATGATCATCTCAATAGGTGCAGAAAAAGCTTGTGACAAAACTCAATACCAATTTATGAAAAAACTCTCCAGAACGTGGGCATAGAGGGAACCTACCTCAACATAATAAAGGCCATATACAACAAACCCACAGCAAACATCATTGTCAATGGTGAAAAACTGAAAGCATTTTCTCTAAGATCAGGAATAAGACAAGGGTATCCACTCTCACCACTATTATTCAACATAGTTTTGGAAGTTCTAGCCATGGCATCAGAGAAGAAAAAGAAATAAAAGGAATACAAATTGGAAAAGAAGAAGTAAAACTGTCACTGTTTGCAGATGACATGATACTATACAAAGAGAATCCTAAAAATGCCACCAGAAAGCTAGTAGAGCGAATCAATGAATTTGATAAAGTTGCAGGATACAAAATTAATGCACAGAAATCTCTTGCATTCCTATACACTAATGAAAAATCTGAAGACAAATTAAGGAAACACTCTCATTTACCACTGCAACAAAAAGAATAAAATACCTAGGAATAAACCTACCTAGGGAGACAAAAGACCTGTATGCAGAAAACTATAAGACACTGATGAAAGAAATTAAAGATGATACTAACAGATGGAGAGATATACCATGTTCTTGGATTGGAAGAATCAATATTGTGAAAATGACTATACTACCCAAAGCAATCTACAGATTCAATACAATCCCTATCAAATTAGCAATGGCATTTTGTACAGAACTAGAACAAATCATCTTAAAATTTGTATGGAGACACAAAAGACCCCGAATAGCCAAAGCACTCTGGAGGGGAAAAAACGGAGCTGGAGGAATCAGACTCCCGGACTTCAGACTATACTACAAAACTACAATAATCAAGACAATATGGTACTGGCACAAAAACAGAAACATAGATCAATGGACAAGATAGGAAGCCCAGAGATAAACCCATGCACCTATGTTCAACTAATCTATGACAAAGGAGACAAAGATATACAATGGAGAAAAGACAGTCTCTTCAATAAGTGGTGCTGGGAAAACTGGACAGCTACATGTAAAAGAATGAAATTAGAACACTCTAACACCATACACAAAAATAAACTCAAAATGGATTCGAGACCTAAATGTAAGACCGGACACTATAAAACTCTTAGAGGAAAACATAGGAAGAACACTCTTTGACATAAATCACAGCAAGATCTTTTTTGATCTACCTCCTAGAGTACTGGAAATAAAAACAAAAATAAACAAATGGGACCTAATGAAACTTCAAAGCTTTTGCACAGCAAAGGAAACCATAAACAAGACGAAAAGACAACCCTCAGAATGGGAGAAAATATTTGCAAACGAATCAATGGACAAAGGATTAATCTCCAAAATATATAAACAGCTCATGCAGCTCAATATTAAAGAAACAAACAACCCAATCCAAAAATGGGCAGAAGACCTAAATAGACATTTCTCCAAAGAAGACATACAGATGGCCAAGAAGCACATGAAAAGATGCTCAACAACATCACTAATAACTAGAGAAATGCAAATCAAAACTACAATGAGGTATCACCTCACACCAGTTAGAATGGGCATCATCAGAAAATCTACAAACAACAAATGCTGGAGAGGGTGTGGAGAAAAGGGAACCCTCTTGCACTGTTGGTGGGAATGTAAATTGATATGGCCACTATGGAGAACATTATGGAGGTTCTTTAAAAAACTAAAAATAGAATTACCATATGACCCAGCAATCCCACTACTGGGCATATACCCAGAGAAAACCATAATTCAAAAAGACACATGCACCCCAATGTTCATTGCAGCACTATTTACAATAGCCAGGTCATGGAAGCAACCTAAATGCCCATTGACAGACGAACGGATAAAGAAGATGTAGTACATACATACAATGGAATATTACTCAGCCATAAAAAGGAACAAAACTGAGTCATTTGTTGAGACGTGGATGGATCTAGAGACTGTCATACAGAGTGAAGTAAGTCAGAAAGAGAAAAACAAATATCGTATATTAATGCATGTATGTGGAACCTAGAAAAATGGTACAGATGAACCGGTTTGCATGAGAGAAGTTGAGACACAGATGTAGAGAACAAACCTATGGACACCAATGGGGGAAAACCCCAGGGGGTTGGGGATGGTAGTGTGCTGAATTGGGCGATTGGGATTGACATGTATACACTGATGTGTATAAAATTCATGACTAATAAGAACCTGCTGTATAAAAAATAATAATAAAATAAATAAAGTAGACCAAAAAACAGTTTCTTTCCCTTGAAAATCCAGAACTTTTCAAAAGGAAATAAATTAAAATAAATAAAAATCTCTGGTCCTAACTCTTTGGTGTAATTACATGGAGGCTCATACTTCCTGGTAGTGGGGAGACCATGTGATCACTTTGAACATAGGACATTACAAGCTCCTGAAGTGGTACAAAACTTTACAATTGACTGGGTTCTATTAAGGTTATTATTATTTTTTTTAATTAATTAATTTATTTTTGGCTGCATTGGGTCTTCGTTGCTATGTGCGGGCTTCTCACTTCAGTGGCTTCTCTTGTTACAGAGCACGGGCTCTAGGCACACGGGCTTCAGTAGTTGTGGCACGCGGGCTCAGTAGTTGTGGCTTGCGGGCTCAGCAGTTGTGGCTCGTGGCCTCTAGAGCACGGGCTCGGTAGTTGTAGTGCATGGGCTTAGTTGCTCCGCGGCATGTGGGTTGTTCCCGGACAAGGGCTCGAACCCGTGTCCCCTGAATTGGCAGGCAGAGTCTTCACCACTGTGCCACCAGGGAAGCCCTAAGGTTATTTTTTAAACTCTTTTTTATTTTGCAGCTAAAGAATTGCCAAATATGGGAAATGCTCAAATGTAAGAATAAAATTGGAATTAGCTCAGTGAATCTAGTAAACCCATTGCATGCGGGCCAGCGGGCTACGCCTCTGAGGTTTGGAGGTGTAACCTCCATCAGGGATGGTGGCTTGAGCTTCTCCGATGCTAAGTCTAGGAGCCTGTGGGGAGTGGGGCGGGAGCCTTTCTTTGCCAAACTTGCCTTTGTCTGGGACCCAGCACAGTAATTGAGGTGGATGATGAGGTCAGCTTTTCTCTCCGGCCTGAGGACGGGCGGGTAGCTGGAGTTGATGACGAATGCAGTGTCCAGCAGGCACAAGTGGTTCACGGACGCTGTCAGCTTGTTTGGGAAGCCATCTAGCACCGAGTCTGAAAGTCAAGGCTTGTGGTTATCCTCACTCCTTGGCGCCCTGATCTCAGCAGATGGTCAGAGGCACCTGGTGGGGATGGGATGCCCTGCCCGGAGCTCATCCACTTCAGCCTGGCCTCCAGCCCTCCCCTTGGCCAGCGTACCCGGTGAGTCCCAGTGTCCCCCTGGGTAGGCTGAAGAAGAACAGCATTATCTGGGGAGTTTAGCAAGTCTTTTATGGAACATGCACAGAAAGCCCACTAAGGCTCAGCCCCATAATTTGTGGTGCAGCAGGGGCTTAAGACTATCCTATAAATTAGTGCAGACCGTGGGCCCAGAGCCAGCTGCCTTTTCTGCCCCAGATAGTGAGGACAAAGATCATTAGCCTAGGCTCAAGCAGCCATTGCAGGCTGTGGCCAAGTAAAATACCAAAGATGGTGGAAAGTCAAATTTAGATCCTCAGCAGGGTAGGGACGAAGTCTTGAGTTGAAGCTGCAAGACCACAGTTTAAGAGCCAGCTCTGCCACTCACCATTTGGAGGAGCCTGGGCTGGGCCGTTCCTGCCCAACTCCGGGGGCAGCACTTACATTAAAACGTGTCCCCAGGGGCTTCCCTGGTGGTGCAGTGGTTAAGAATCCGCCTGCCAATGCAGGGGACACGGGTTTGCGCCCTGGTCCGGGAAGATCCCACATGCCGCGGAGCAACTAAACCTGTGCGCCACAACTACTGAGCCCACATGCCATAACTACAGAAGCCCGCGTGCCTAGAGCCCGTGCTCTGCCGCGAGAGAAGCCACTGCAACAGGAGGCCCGCGCACCGCAACGAAGAGTAGCCCTCACTTGCCGCAACTAGAGAAAACCCGCGCACAGCAACGAAGACCCGACGCAGCCAAAAATAAATAAAATAAAATAAATACATTTTTTTTAAAATGAAGAAAAAGAAAAAAGGTGTCCCCAGAACACAACTGTAGAAAGTCAGGGCCCATATTTCCCCAACTGTAAAATGGGGTCAACTTCTACCTGCTGGGATTGTTATACAGATGCTGTATAGAGTCATTGTACAGATTCAATTAATTAAATACACCACCACTCCACCTGTTGTTCAAGGCTTCACCAGATGTAGCATACACTATGGGGAGAGTCTGCCACTTGGGCCCAATGAACATGGGCAGAGGAGTTTTCTCATCCTTTCTCCCTCCACATCCACTTCCCCTTCCTCTAAATAGAGGTAGGCCTCAAGGGGCAGCAGGTAAGGTTACCCTTCCACGTGGAGAACTGGCCATTCTGGTAGTAGTCGGTGTGCATCTGCAGCCCCAGCAGGAAGTTGTGGAACTCAGACAAAAAGGCCCGGGAGGTGAGGATGCTGCGGAAAGTATTGGACAGCCATGACCCTGGCATCACCACCGTGGTGTCCAGCATGTTGGCATCACATTTGGGGATTTCAGGTAGGAGTGGCTCATCTTCTGCAGGGGAGGGGGGTGGATGGAGGACAGGTTACAGAGCTGGAGTCCCCAGATTGCCCAGGTGAAGCACCCCATGGTTGCCCTGCACCCAGGGGTCAGCCTGTAAGTGCAGTGCACACCTTCCTTGTCTAGTTCTCGGAGCCAGGAGGACCCAGGGGAGAGACATAGAACAGGGGCAGGGTAGAGGAGAAGGAGTGGGGTGACAGGCAAGGAGGGGTTCCAGAGAAAACAGAGAGTCCAGAAGGGTGACCTTTAACTGCATTCATAGATCCCCACCCTCTGCAGCTCTCCTGGGCACCGTGCAGCTCTTCCAAGCCTACCACACGGTGCATCCACTCCCCCGGGCCAGGCCAGAGCTGGCAAAGGTGTATCCAAATGCAATCACCCTCCTTTCCAGGCAGGGAAGACCCCCTAGCTGCCCTCCTATTTCCATGGGTCATAGGGATGACGTTGAAACACGTGGCAGGTGGACTGCTCCTCAGTTGTTGATCCACCTTCCCCACCCTGCCATCGCCCAACCAGGAGGGGAAGCCAGTGGGTCACCCACCGATATCATGCACTCTCTCCCTTGTCCACCTGTGGAAAAACTCCTCCGAGGTGTGGGACAAATTCCAGGCATCGAGCAGGTTCAGGGAGAAGATGCTGCTCCACAGACCTAGGGAGCAGGATCAGCGGTGAGCTGCTGTGCCCAAGAGCCTCCAGGCCCACCCAAATACTGATTGATTCTGCCTTGGACTCGATGCCCCCTCCAAGTCAAGCTGCTCAGGGAGTGGGACGGGCTTTCATTTCCCTCTCCCCACAGTGCAGCTCGACATAAGTGACTCAGCTCTTCTCCGCTCTCCTCTTGGAACTGGAAGAGGGTATGAAGGCATATAAGGCACAGCCCCAGGAGAGACTTAATGCTGACAAGTGCAGGCTTCAAGTTCAAGTCCAGAAATCACCCCTTGCATCAGTTAACACACTAGTTTAGGACAGCGCCTGGCACATGGTGAGCACTCAATAAATGTAACACCATCTCTTATTATGATTTAAAAAATGCAACACAGTAATACTACTACTCATGTGAAATCTTTCACATACATTGACCCATTTGAATCCTCTGTAAGGTTGGTTTTACTCTTAAGCCCAGTTTACAGATGAGAACACTGAAGCTCAGGAAGGTTAGGTAATTTGGCCTACTTTGCACAGCTAATAAATGAGGAACCAGAGTTCAAGTCCGAGTGTCTCACCTACAGATCTCTGAGCCACATGCTCAACAGCACAGGAAGGAGAGGCTGCTGGGGGCTGTGGGCTTCGGGGCTGACTTCTCAGAAGAAATGGAGCTTAAGTGGGACTTTCTGGGATGGGTTGGATTTGGGATAGATGGAAGGGAGGGGGACGCAGACAACTAGTTTAAATAAGAGCATAACTGTTGTTGAGGCTGTAAAAATGGGTCCGTTTTTTGCGGTTGCCCTTTGACAGATGTACTTTGGGCTCTGAAGGGGAGAACTCTACAAGTGGACATCACAGTCAGGCCTCTGCACTCAGTTGGCCTGGCTTCTGGAGGACCAGGGAACATAGTGTTGGGAGCTGGGCCAGGCTTCCCCAGACACTCTGTCTTCACTCTGAGGTCCCCTCTGGCCCCTTGGATCCCAGGGGCTGGTTCAAGCCCCGGAAACAGGCATGTTGCTTCCTGGAACCAGGGAGAAGGGGGTAGAAGTTCCAGAAGCTTCCATCTCAGCCTGCAACTCCCAGTCTGGTTCTGAATGGACACCAGGGAGACGACTGGAGACCAGGACATTGGGAGAGTCTCCTTTGTTCCCCAGTGACCCAGGAGCCCCTGTCAGGTCCTTCTAGGCCCACAGGGTCACAGGGAGATCAGGGCAGTCTGGGAGGCTGGGAGGCTCCGGAGCCTCTCCTGGAATGAGGGTATGCTGACAAATGCCAGGAGGGTCACATGCCCAAGGGATAACCCAAACCAGCACCAGCACCTGGCACATGATCCTGGGGGAACAGACCGTGTCTCCTCGTCATTCCTCTAATCAAACGCGGAGCCTGTTCCGCATGGGGCAGGTTTCCCAGGGGCCTCCCCCAGCCAGGAGTCACCTAGCATGTAGCATATCCGCGACTCTGGGATCCTCCTCATCAGCCGCCCCATGAAGAACTCGGAGCCGAAGAGCTCGGTGGGAATGAAGGCTCCATACTTCTGCAGGCCCACCTCGTAGGGGGAGAACTCGAACCACTCTGCACACGAAGCAGCAGGGCAGGGTGTCAGTCTCAGGCCGGGGCGGCCCCGCCCACCCTTCTCCTTGCTGGCGCCGCCTCCCCGGCCGCGAGAAGCCTGGGATGGGGAGGCCGCAGTTCCCCCGCAGGGCACAGGGGGGCGCCCGTGACCGGCTTCTGCTGGCCCGGCAAAACTCAGTGTTGCAAGCTGCACAGGCTCGTTTGCGCCTCATAAACCCGGACCAAAACCGGACCCCGAAGCAGGGCAGGTCTCTAGAGTCCCTCCATCCTGGCAGCTTAAGAAATGTCTAGGACTCTCTCCCTTCACGACCTTTATTTCCTCTATCCCATCAAATCTCTGCTCAGGGGAGCCATAGGACCCCTGCTGCCCACCGGCTACACGCGTCTGGGCAGAAGGGGGTAGCCAAGTGGATTTCTTCAGCTGTCAGCACATTCTTGCTGTGGAGGCTGGCAAAGGTATGGTGGCGGGATGTGTGCGCTGGGGTACTGAGTGCCTTTGCCTGCTGAGAAGGGACCCACCCCGCCCCGGGGAAATTGCTAGCCACCAGTGTTACCTCTGAAATCCTGGTTGCTTACATCATCCTTGACATTGATGGTGAGGTAGATGGGCAGGGGGTTCTGGCCCTGACACAAAGCAGCACGCTGATCTGACAGTTTGCATTCATATCTCTGTGTGGAAAAATAATGGTTAAGGAGAAGGAGCAGACAAGCGGCCAGGAAGCAGTGCAGAATAAGAGGATAGTCTGGACCTCTGGCAGCCCACCAGGCTCCTGAGCCCACCAGGCTGCTCTGGAGGTCTCACCTGACACCAGTCAAAGCGACGCTTAAAATGTACCCAGAAAATGTTCACTCATCCTTGGGCCGTTCATCACCCCAGACACATGGACAGGGTGGGACTGGATCTGCAGTTTAGAGCTGTTCTTCAGAGTCCTGGGGTTCTCCTCGAGTCTCAGGGACCAGAGAATGAAAAGGCGGGGGTGGAGGAGGCCACCACTGCCCCCTCTTCATCCTCATCACCTTCCACCCGACTCAAACCAGAGCAGCTCCATTTTTTAAAAAATCTGCTTTGCATGTTGGGCTCTCTCATAAATTCATTTGGGAGGGGAAAAAAAAGATTCTTCTTTTTAAACAAAAGATTTGGAAACTTGCCACCGGATGGCAGTCAAATTCCCTCTAAGCCCCCAGAGCACTAAGTGGTGTAATCAAAGCGGGAGTCCTGCAGATCAGCCTGGACCACAGGCCACCTCCCAAAGTGAATCAGCCAGTGTAGACAAGGCCAGTGGAGGCTTTAGAGGACCAGGCTCTGACCCCAGGCCAAGCAGCTGCCTGGTGGGTGACATCCATGGTTGCGCGAGTGTGTAAAGGCACAGAACCTGTGTGGGATGGTAAACATGTGTGGGTCAAACAACTCTTAGGCCTCCCTTGCAAGGCCAACAGGATGCCTGTCAGAACTGGGCCCAGAGATATGGGCACCACAGCAATGACCGTCATGGAAGGAGAGGAAGTTGCAGACTCGGGGAACAGCCCAATCCACACTCATTGTCAAGGGGGCCTGAGGCAAAGGAGCTCCTGCCTTGGCCAGAGTGGAAGAGCAGAGGCCTCCTTCCATCAATCCTAGACTTGCTTTCCCAGGAACCTAGGCTCCTTCCTACACCAAACCCTGGGCAATGCTCAGACTCTAGTGTTAAAAGCCTTGGAGCTTTCCTCCTCACCACATGGAGCACTAACTACTCTAAGAAATATTAACTGTTGACGAAACGGTTGATGAAATTCCCATTTAAGGAATAGCACAGAGCAGAGCCAGAATTCAAATCCTGTCCTGCCTGAATCCAAAAGCCAACACCCTCAGCCTCTGCCTGCCCTGCTCCATCATGTGGACAGAGTAGACAGTGGGTTATCAGAAAGGGCAGGTTTCCATCAAAGGCTGTCAGTGCCCGCGTTTGAATCCCCACTGTCTAGCACAGTTCCTGGCATGCAGGAGGTACTTAATTTTGTTGAAAGAATGAATGGGGGAATGAATGAATGTTGAAGATGAGGTTTGGTCTGTCCTTGGTTGCTCAAATTGTCTGTGTTTTCTGGAAGAGGGGATCTACTAGAAAAGAATTTGCTGTCCCTCTTCCTTCTGGTAAGTTCTGATTTGAATTCTGAACTCTTCAGACACCTTTGGGAGTGGGGCAGACAGCCATAGGCCTGGATAGAAATTAGATGGGAAGCCCTACTCTGGGGTCAAGCAACAGCCAAAGTTGGTTCCACCCTGGGGTCTGGGCAGTCGGAAGGGTCCATGTGTTAGCTGAGCTCACCCTGATGTCCGGGATGGCAGCATCCCATGGGGATCCCACTGCCCTACCACGGCCCACATGGCTCTCACAGCAGCTGGGTCCCAACACAGGCTGCTTCTCTTCTTGGGCACACACTGCTCAGATCATTGGATATCAGAGCTGGAAGGAACCTCACTGGGCTCATCCTCCGTGTGGTGGCCATGAGAAGGGGCCCAGCAGACCTCCAACTACAGGAGTGTAATTGGCTGATGGCCCAGCTACCGTGCTCTGAAATCCAGGGCTGAGTTTGTTCTAAGGCCACACTTCCCACTGGGCTGGTCCCAGCCCATGACTGAGCGTGGCAGGGATCCTGAGGCAGGCCCACTGTGGTGGAGAGGAGGGGGCGGTGCCAGACTCCTCTGATGGCCAATTTGGCTGGGGAACTCTGCAAGGGTCACTGTGCTGACCTTTCAGACCGCACAGTGGGCTAGGATGCTTCCACCTGGCCTTTCCTTCCCTCTCTCCTCCACTTGGGGTCAGGCTTACATCACACTCTGATGGCTCCCTCCCCATTTTCTCTCACAGGTTCTCAGAGGGCCCGCTGCCTCTCGGAAAGGTTGCACCTAAGTCACCCCTGATGTGAGGGTTTCAGTCATACTCCAAAGGGACTCGGGAAGACAATCCCACCATCTGCCTGCATCATGCGTTCTGATGCCTCATGCTTCTTAAGGCCCACGGGTGCATCTGCAGGTCTAACCTAACTCCCTCCTGCTGCGATGTACCTCCCGGTGCCCCAGTGAAGGTGGAGGGCTGGGCATCAGCCCCGGGCGGGCTGGGCCCCAGGGGAAGCTGAGCACCTACCTCGTCCCCCAGACAGGTCTCGACCAGCAGACCCCAGAAGTCTGTGAAGGTGACTTTGTAGCCTTCCTGCCTGCGCTGCTGCAGCTCCTCCCGGAATTTGAGGAGCTGATCTGGGAACAGAGCGGGCGTCTTGTCCTTGACTACGTGTCTCCGCGCCTCGAGGATGGCAAGCTCCAGGTTTTTGGAGGACCAGTCAGGGTCACGGTACAAGGTAGCCATGGTCCTGGAGAGAGACAGGCGTGGCTGAGAGAGCTGAGCCAGCCCTGGCCAGATCGACCCTGGACCCTGGCAGGAAAGGAGGTGGGTAGGTCATGGGAAACCCTCACCTGCCAGGAGAGGAGCCTGGAGGAAATGGGGTGAGGCCCGGTCAGGGAGGGGAGAACATTCTTACTCAAAGTCACGATTGCTGTGCCAGGTGGAGCACAGTGCGTAACAGTGAAGATTCTGGACCCAGATCTTCCTGGGTTCAAAACCAGACTCTGCCACTCACCAGCCATGGGATCTGGGCAAGGTACCTAACTGCTCCTCACCTCAGTTTTCCCATCTGTGGGTTGGGGAGAAGGATGATAACTGTACCTACCTCACAGCGTTATTGTGAAGATGACATGAGTCAATGTAAAATGATTAGGACAGTACCGGGCACGAAGTAAGTGCTGGGGCCAGCATTTGACCCCAGGCTTTGCTGATTCCAAATCCTGGACTCTTCTCACTCTGCCACATTAATTCCCATAATTGTGATGCCAGCTAAGACTTACTTCCCCTTCTTCTTCTTAACTTCTATGTGGGCAGTGGGGAGGAGTAAAACAAAGATAGATATCCCCCTAGCCCTGGGTCTTTGCCTCTGTCTGCCTCTGCTTGGCCTGGACCCGGCTTTTCTCAGTCTAGGTCAGGACAGCACCCAGGAATCCCCCTCCCCACAGTGGACCTGGTCTACAGCTGCACAGCTGTCTGAGCAGCGGCCTCTCCCTTCAGGAGATTTCTTCAACAAAAAGTACCCTGCTCTCCATAAGGTTCACGCTGTTACTTTCATACCTTTAAAAAGCTTTAAAAAAACATTACAAATGATTGATTTTGATTTTACAAAATTCCTTCCCAGTGCTTTCCCAGGCCAGGAGACACCCTACCCCCACCCCAGCTGGGTCTGAGTTCCTCCCAGTTTCCTGCCTGGCCAAGAGGTAGGCCAGGAGGATGCAGGTGCCCCTCTACCCTGGTGCAAGCAAGTTTATCTCCTTAACCTACTTCCCATGGGCAGTGGTTTATCGGTGAGATTAAGAATGTGGGTCCCCTCCCCCCCCCAAAAAAAAGAATGTGGGCCCTGGACTCAGACAGCCTGGGTTGAAATCCCAGCTCTACCGCTCATTAGCTGAGTGACCCTGGGCAAATTCCTTTCTTTCTCCAGCTGTAAAATGAGCATAATGACAACATCTTCCTCATAGTCTTCTTGTGAAGAAGAAATGAGATAGTCCATTGGAAGCAGTCACCCCAGTGCTCCGTGCAGAGGCAATGCCCGTAATCGTCAGCTATCCTTCTGTCCCACCTGGGCTGAAGCCTCGGGGCCTCTGGTGCACCAGGAACCCTTCGTTTTCCTCACATCCACCCCCTCAAATGAAAGTTACCCAGAGCCCCTCCAGGATGAGGGACACAGCTTGGGACGTTGAGGGCTCTGAGGCCCACTAGTTACACACAGAATAAGATGCAGCCCTGGCTGAGAGGATGTGGGTAGTCACAAGGCCTGGGTCACCCTAGACCAGGGCTGCATTACGACTTTGGTGGGCCCCTTCCACCATAAAAATATTAAAAATTATCTTCTATGACTGTTGTATAAAGACAAATACAGTGATATATTACTATATATTAAAACACTTTCTTCAACCGAGGTTTCTTTTAAAGAACTTAAAAGAAATTACAACATCTTTGTGGGCCGCCAGCGGCATCGTGAATCCCAGGTGCCGTGGCTCCTGTGGAGAAGCCGGCCTCGTGCTGGCCTCACCTGTCAGGGGAGCTAAGGGCTCACCCTCCCTGCTCACCAGCAAGAGTGAGGATGGGAGCCCGAGGATGCCTGCAGGGCAGAGGGAGCATGCAGGGCTGGGGGTGGGCTGGAACGTGGCAGCCAGAGCAGCGGGCCAGCTCCACCCACCCCAGGAGACCTGGCACAGTCTGAGAGAGGGCAGCTGCTGGGGAGATGCACCAGTGGCACCAGTGGTTCACTCACAACTGGCTGCCACGCTCCTGGGACCCTGCCACAGTAATGGAGTCATGACCAACACGTGTCCCTGGTGTACCCAGTACTGGGAGAGCATCTCACAACAACCCCATGAGGTCAGGGCTATTACTATCCCCACTTTACAGATACAGAAAATGAGACTCAGAGAAGTTCAACTGCATTCCCAAGGTCACACAGTGGTGAGGGGTAGAGCTGCCCAGGTGTCACGAGTCACTCTACTTGGGGCGGATGAGCTTTACCAGAGACCCCACCCCCGCCCGCCGGCCAGGCTGTTGGCTGCTCGCTCTGGGCTTCACCAGACAGTGGCCCCCCGCTCCTTACCAGGTGGCCCCTGACAGGCCAGTGATGTAGCTGGCACAGTTCAGGATGTTCAGCTTCTGCAGCCCCAGCAGGTGGCCATACATGGCAGTCATGGATCTTGTCCCACCCCCAGTGGCCATGATGGATATCAGTGGGACCTGGGGGCACATGGAGGCAGACTGCTGGGGCAATGCTGGGTAGGGGAAGACTTGGAGAGACAGGAGCTTAGAAATAACAGTGGAAGAGGAAGAGCTGGCTACAGAGAGCAGAGAGTGGGGACTGAGTGACCTGAAAACTGCCTTTCACAGAGTGTCAAGCCGCCTGGTAGGTCTAGAACTGGACCTTAGTTCCAAACCCAGTGGTCGGTGTCGGGCTTGGTAAATTAGAAGGCCATGGCTGGAGGAGTTCTTGGCACTATTAATCTAGCTCTCAGTTAACAGATGATGAACTGGGGCCAGAGGGCTGGGTGGCTCGCTCAAGAGCCCAGCTAGCGTGTGATTCTCTAATGGCTGCAAATCAGCACCTGCTGTAGAGGGATTGGATGTCAGGCTCAGGCCTGGCACATGGTATGTGGTCCCTATAGACCATATGTGTAAAAGCAGGGGTAAATGGATTTTTGATGTGGGAAGGAGCACAGTTGTCACCTCTGGGTTTACTTAGGTTTAAAATGTCCTCAGTGTGTTTCCTTATAGATGGGAGAGTGAGGCGTGGAGTCTTTGCCAAGACTCACTCAGTTTTCATCTGAGTGGGGACTGTAAGATGTACTGTCGGCCGAAGCCCCATCACAGCCCTCCTCAGGGACGAGGTCTCTGTCTACACCTGTGGTTGGCCTCTGAAGTGCGGGCTCTCCGAGGGCTGACCTGCTGCTCAGGGGAGTGTGAGCCTCAGCGCCTACCAGGGAGGGGACAGAGGGCTCTGGCAAAGGCACCATCATCTACCTGTGCGCAGAAGCTGGCCCTGCGTGAGGAAGCTGACTCTCTCCAGCCCCCCACTGCTGTTCGTTCTGTGTGTGTGTGCGCGTGTGCGTGTGCGTGTGTGTGTGTGTGTGCGCACGTGCGCATACATTTATGGGAAGGGAGAATTGAAGAATGAAAGGCCCAGGGCCTTTTGGGTGGAGGTGTGTAGAATGTGGGTGGTGGTGGAGCTTCCAGTGTTTTCCTGGCTGGGGAAAGGATGCCACATTGTCCCGTGTAGATAAGACATCATTCATCATCTCAGGATCTGTTAGCGCACGGGGAGCAGCAGCTGGGGCTCCTTCCTTTCTCTCTACTCTGCCCTTCCTGCCCCTTGCGAACACACAACTGAATCACATCCAGCACAGCCAGTCACCTGGGCACCTGGAACCTCAGCAGTAAGGGCCACCAGGAAAGGCAGTGCTGAGGCTGCCCTGGGGCAAGGGAGGGACTGCAGGGGGCAGCTGGCAGGCACAGTGTTCGAAGGACAAGCCTGGCTCTGAGCGGACCTCTGCTCACCCACCTCGTCTGCCTGCAGGTCCTCCTCCAGCTGCAACACCTGCTTCAGCGCCTCAGCCACCACCACCCTCCGCTTCTGCAGGAACTCCAGCTCTGCCTGGCACAGGCTGAAGCCTAGCCGCACGTCCAGTGCCTCGGAGCTGTGGGGACAGAGGAGCTTGGCTTAGCAGGTCTGTAGACTCCACCTCCATGGAGAAGACATGGCTTTAGGGTCAGTTGGACCTAGGCTTGAAGCCCAGTTCTGCCAGGAATCACCTTTGTGACCTTGGGCCCCTGCTTTCTCATCTGTAAAATGGGGCTAATCGTGCTTAACTCCTGGCACTGTCTTCAGCACTTAATGAGATAACAAATGTAAAGCCCCAAAGCCTTAGCTGGTAGACCGTAAGCAGGTACTCAACACAATTAGGGACTCACTGAACCTCTGCCTCTTCAACGAGATCTGGAAAGTCTTGAAAGCCTTCCCCCAGGCACCTTCTAGAGCCCAAGGCCAGACATGGGTGACAAGAGGCCCTGAGATCCTTTTGGCCAGTCCCTCTGAATAAGGCTCTACAGTAGGGCTCTTCTGAGCTGGATAAACAAGGTCCTGTTCTCATGGAGCTCATATTCCTTGGTGAGCTTTTCCTGCTCCCAGAGTAAAAATCATCCTGTGTGACAAAAACCCTTCACATCCCTGATCTCACCCTGTCACCCCCACAGGTCTGCAAGGTGGGTGGGGCAGGAAGAGCATGCCCAATGCTTGCCCTCTTTTTATCACATCCCTGATGTGAGCAAGTCCAGGCTTCTGGCCTGGCATCCAAGCCCCCACCTGATCTGTCCAACCTCACCTCCTGCTACTTCCTGGAAGGGTCCATCGGCTCTCAGGGCCCAGGAGTAGTCTGGGTTCTAAGCCTCCTCCCTCTGCCCATCAACATCCCTTGCATTCCAAGGCCCTCCTCCCCAGTGACTCCAGGAGAATGGACCTTGACAATTTCCAGCCTGAGTCTTAGTGACCCTGGTAACTATAAAGGTCACATCTCCTTGAAGGTAGGGCCTGGGAGCTCTCTCATTATGTTTCCTTCATGTCTGGTATAGGCCTGCAGACACAGCTGTGAGGAAATCTTCCCTTGGCCTCAACAAGGAATGAATAATAAAACAGCAATAATAATAACATTTGTTGATATTTTCTGAGTTTCCCACTTCGCAGATCACTGATTTCTTCACATGTGTTATCTCACTGGATCCTCAAAGCAACCCAATGATAGACAGTACTCCTGGTATTGCTCTAATTTACAGGTGAGAAAAACTGAGGTTTAGAGAGCCTTAATAACTTGACCAAGGACAAACAGCTATCAAATTGTAAATGGAAACTACAGTCACTTGATTTTCAACAAGGGTGCCAGGACAGTTCAAAGGGGGAAAGAACAGTCTTTTCACCAAATGATGCTGTGACAACTGGATATCCACATGCAAAAGAATGAAGTTGGACCCCTATTTCACACTGTATATACAAATTAACTCAAAATTGATCATAGACCCAAATTGAGAGCTAAAACTATAAAACTCTTAAAAGAAAACATGGGAGTAAATCTTCATGACCTTCGATTAGGCAATGGTTTTTTAAATATGTCACCAGAAGCACAAGTGACAAAAGAAAAAAATATACATACACTGAAGTTCACCAAAATTGAAAACTTCTGTGCTTCAAAGAACACCATTAAGAATGTGAAAGACAATCTCCAGAACAGGAAAAATATTTAGAAATCATATATCTGACAAGGGGCTTGTATCTAGAATATACAAAGAAATTTTACAAGTTAACAATAAAAGGCAAGTCACCCACTTTAAAAATGGGTAAAGGATTTGAATAGATATTTCTCCGAAGAAGATATAGAAATGGCCCATAAGCCTGTGAAAAAATGCTCAACGTCCCTGGCCGTCAGGGAAATGCAAATCAACACCACAACAAGATACCACTTTAAGTCCCTAAAGATAAATAAGTCAGAGGGACAGACCGAAAGAGGGCACTTTACCAGGGTGTAGACTTCATGTGTAATTCACAATTCTTGTTCTGGGAATTGAAAGATGAAGTTTGTCAGGGATGACAGCTCAGAGCCAAGTGGTCCCAACCAAATAAGAGGAGACTCACCACACCGTGCCCGCCCCCACCCCGGGACGCTTGACTTAGCGCATGCGCATGCAGCGTCCCGCCCGCGCATGCGCACACAGGTTCTCTTCTGGACGTCTCTCGCTCCCAACCTGGCTCAGCTTCCACACCCTGTCTTTGGCTCCACAATGCAGCTCAGCAGTCTTCTATCCCCCAAGACTCCTGTACCCTGCCTGAGAGACCCGCCACAAGCCATGCTCCCCGCCAGGCTCCCCAGGCTGTCCCCGTCTCCCTTCCACAGGCACTCCAGGTTACGCTGCTCAGGGACCCCTTCCCAGACTCAGGCCCTCACCACAGGCAGGGTCACCGCCTGGCCGTCAGGGAGGCAATCCAGGGACAGGCACACAGGGTCGTTCTTGCACGCACTGCAGCAGCAAAGCTGGAAGGATGGGCCGTTTCGTGAGGGGAGGGGCTCCTCCCAACTCGAGTCTGAACCAGCCCCTAACCCCCTACTGTCGCAGCCTCCTACCACAGAGCTCCACTGGCTCTTGGGCACCTCCACGTGGACCTGGGGCTGGAAGTACTTGGGGTAGTGGAAGTAGGCAGGGTTTGGGCCGCAGGGCTCCAGGCAGTGTGAGATGTGCTGGGTGTGCTCGAAGGACTCCGTCACTGTCACCGGGAGGCCCTTCACTGGAAGAGAGGACAAGAGGGCTGAGACCCCTGGGAAGCCTCCCACTTCCTACCCCAACTCGGCCCAATAAAAGGCCTAGGGGAGGCACCCAGGACAGGGGTTTAGAATTACCGAGGGCATTGGTTAAAATGCCCCAGAGAGTCTCATTCTGAAGGGCCAGGCGGGGCCCAGGAATCTGCGTTTTTACAAGGCTTTTGTGTGTGTGTGTGTGTGTGTGTGTGTGTGTGTGAGGTCTGAGAGGCTGAGTTTTCTGGACTAGTCCTCCTAGGTTCTGCTCCTCCACAAGGTGCCCCGAAGTTACCTTCCCACTGCACTGAAAGCAGGCCCTCTCCTTGCTGCCAGTTTGGGGGCAGAACCTCTTCCTTCCCCCTCCCTCCCCCATGCCAGTTGGGCTGTGCCGCTCTCCTCTCTGCAGACAGGGCTGGAAGCCTTGCATGGGGGGGATGGGGTGGAGTGGTGAGAAGGAGAGTCTCGTATTTGCGGATCTCTTAGGTCCCTGCCAGCTATAAAATGCGTTCCCCATGGAGCCCAGGGCAGCCATGGAGCAGCCAACTCTGGTGTTGACAGGGTTGGGAAGTGGCACTGTCCTCCCCACCCCCCAGCAGGCAGAGGTAGTCAAAGGGCTCACCTTTCCTATTCTTCTGTCTCCTGGATTCTGCATGAACCTCCAGGCAGGACATTTGTCGAGACTGAAACAAAGGAAGGGGAGGTCATTTTGAGCACAAGCTTCCGGGGATGCTCTACCAGGCCACAAACTCCCAAAGACTGATTTTCGGGGGAGAGATTTCCTTGAATCCTGAGGCTTTAGATGCATCTAATTGAAATGGCTGTACCAACAGCCTAATTATGAAAATCTTTTTCATTCTGAACTTGTGCTTATAGAGAGATTGGAGTTGGGGGAAAATGGGACGAGACCGATTCTGACAGTGGGTGCTTTATTAGGGAGGTTGCTGAGGTCATCGTTTTGGGAGATGGGATGCTGGTCCAGGTGTTTCCTCCCCAGGAGCAGGAGCCCAGCTGCTGCCCCCACCACTGCCCGCACCCCCTTTGTCTGGCTTCAGTTAGTCTGACTCCTAGCGGGCTCTGGGACAAGGGCCCAAGTTGGGCCTGGTTTTCCCTCCCACAGTTCTGTTCCCAAGAGCAGCAGCCACAGGCGGCCTCTGGAGCCACAGGCGCCTGGAAGGACAATTACCACCAGCACGCCATTCGTGATGAGACTCTCAGGTGGAGAGGGGCTGAAAAACAAAATGAGAACTCCTGGTCAGTCATATCGTTCTTTCTAAAAATTTATTTTATTGAAGTATAGTTGATTTACAACATTGTGTTAATTTCTACTGTGCAGCAAAGTGACTCAGTTATATACATTCTTTTTCATATTCTTTTCCAGTATGGTTTATCACAGGATATTGAATATAGTTCCCTGTGCTATACAGTAGGACCTTGTTGTTTATCCATCCTATATACAATAGTTTGCACTTGCTAATTCCAAATTCCCAATCCAACCCTCCTCTACCCCCTCTTCCCCTTGGCAACCACAAGTCTATTCTCTAAGTCATATCATTCTTGACTGATTTCTCACAAGGGTGACAAAGGGTCAGCCTACGTAGGGTCAGTAAGGAGATAGCAGAGCCTTCTTAATCCTTGTGAGAAATATTGCCTTAAGAAACCTTAGATCTGCAGATCGTCAAGGAGAAAACTGGCATACATTTTAAACAGAATGTCCAGAAAAAAAAAAGATTTAGAAGTTAGAGGGAGTAGAAGAGTTTCTTTTCTTTTTCTTCCTTAAAGGATAGCTGTTCTTTATGTCCAACCAGATGCAACTGCATGGAGTTATGAGGATAAACAGGTTGCAAGAAAAGGCCAGAGCCCACCATCTCGAGCAAATGTAAACAGTTCTGGTAGCAAAACGGACTCATCCTATTTAATTTGTGCATTTAACAAATAGTTTTGACCCAGCTAGAGAGGGGCCTGGTGAGTGTGAAATGTCCTTGTGTTACAAAGCTGAGAAAGCCTCCAAGGTTACAATTCGCCTAGGGGAGTCCACAGCCTCCCTTGTCAAAATTAAGCCCAAGATGACTGTGTTTCCATATCAACTCTGATTACCAATGCTGACGTATTTCATTTTGTAAGCCACTTTCTAATTCACCCAAGGAATGTTTTTCCCCCTAAAATTCCTGTCAAACCAAGAACTGAAGGAGAGAGCCCAGATTTTCTTTAATATGAAACAAATAAAGTTGATTTTAATTTGTCAAATTTAATTTAAATTTTAATTTAAGTTGATTTTAATGAGGCACCTCAAATAGTTCCAAGACCCCCTATGCAGAGGATTCTCCGGGTGGAATTTGACAAGCCCTCTTGTTCTTGTTCCTGCCTCTCATTGTCCCCCTGTCCCTGGGCTGTTAATAAGTCCAGGGGACTCAGTTCTGCCAGGGTTAAGAAGCTGGTTGCCCAATCACAAGGCACACTGCTGCCCCAGGGCAGGCTTGTCCCCTCCCGGCAGGAACCCTACTCCCCTCCCTCACCACCCTTTCCTCTCCTTTCTCTCTCTGTGTCCTCTTCTTCCCACACTCCAGCTCTGTGACCCAATTCCACTTGAGTCCACGGCACAGTCATACCTCCAGGACCCTGGATCTTTTTCTTAATTGGACATGATGAGAAATAACCCCACATCTCTGTCCTGAGCCTCCCCTTGACTTGGTTCCAGAGTTGACTGCAGAGGGGCATGGCCTCTGCTTCAGGCCAGGTTTGGGGGAGTTTGTTCTAACAGTCCTGGGTCCAGGAGGAGACGCCTTGGTCCTGACTTCTTTTTAGCGTGGCCTCAAGAAGGCCCCATCCCCATGGTGGCAGGAAGTCTTCCCAGAGGCCACTCTCAGAAATGCTGGGGAGCTGAGGCAGGTGATTTGGCCAGAGTACTAGATCTTTAAAGCAATACTGACATCAGTAGACCTGGATGAGAAGGGGTGGGGCCCAGGCACCTATGGGATTTAGAAGTTCCCAAGTGATTCTGATGCACAGTGAGGAGCGTCAAGGGCGGGAGTAGAAGTGGGGGTGGGGAACTGCAGAAAGGAGGACCCAGCTGTACAATGCCTGTGCCCAGAAGCTGCTTTGGGGTCAGGACCTTGGTGGAATCCTGGGGGGTTGGGTCCTACTCACCTCTCCTCCAGCAGGAACTCCACCTCCAGCTCCTCCATGCCCTGCAGGGGGAGGAAGGGACTGCAGTTGTGAGCTGTGTCTACGCCTCTCTGCAGACCAGGATCCTGTGCCATCCCAGGAGACCCTGCGGACCTGCCCCTGTCCTTCGCACAGGGCTGTCCTGCTGTCTTGGCGTGGGGGCAGCTGCTCCTGGCTCTTTTTGTCCCCTCTGCCTCCCTCTGTCCCCAAGTCTTTGATATCAGGAACATCACTGACCACCCAGGGGAGGGTCAGGGTGTGGAGTTGACCCCTAGACCCAGCAGGTAAATCTCTCTGCCCCAGAACATTTTCCTTTCATCCTCTCCCTCCAGCTTCCATTGCTCCCCTTCTTCTCCAAGGGGCTCAGGGCCTGGGGCAAGGGAGATATTGCCCCCAGCAAGCTCAACTCTGAAGGCTAGGAGCCCCTTCCTTCAGCTACTGCTTTGCATCTCTTGCTGTGTAACTTCAGGAAGTCATGACCTCCCTCACTGGACCTTAATTTCCCCACAGAGTATAAGCCAGGTGAGGGCAGGGATGCTTGTCCCTGAGGTGTCGCCCGTGCACGGCACAGTGCCTGGCCCATAGGGCATTCAAATACTTGTTGAATGAATTGATAACATCCTGGGCCTTTTCAGCTCTGCCTTTCTCTGATTTGCAGATTTGCACTCCTTTATCCTTATCTGTCCTCTGTCCCCTGGGACCATCCCAGAAGCAGGACTCTGAGGAAAGAAAGGGAATCAACACGTATTCTGTCTCCATTTTGTACTGTGAACAGTGCTAGATGCCTTAATTATGTATTCTTATTTAAGCCTCACAGTGACCCTGTGTGGTAGGTTTTACTATCACTATTGTATAGACGAGGTAACAGAACTCAGAGGAATGAAGCAATTTCTGCAGGGTCACAGAGCTATTGATAGTAAGCCAAAGCGCTGGGATTTGAACAGCAGTGCTATCTTCTCCTGACCTGGCTACAGAGAGAGGATCCCATAGAACAGCATCATAGGAATAACCAGCTGCCCCTCGTGAAGCAGGAGGCTGAGGGCTGGGGCACCTGCACTCACCTCTCTGTTGAGTGGGAACTTCACGTGGGTTTTCTCTCGGAAGCAGAGCTTGGTGAGGTCATAGAGAACTGTCAAGAAATGGTCATCTGGTGTCAACGTGTCGTCATCACAGACGCTCAGCTCTAGCACGTTCTAGGGGAGAACGGAGGGTTCAAGTCTGGTTACCAAGGTTGCATCAACCCATTCCCAGGATGAGCAGCCTGACCTCAGTCCTAGTGAGGAGGTGGGTCTGAGGGATGGGAGCCAGCACAGCTCAGGTGTGAGGGACATCTGTAGGGACATGAATTAAGAGAGGAAAGTGTCTATTCCCTTCTTTGCAACTCTCTGAAGCCTTCCTGCCCTTCTTCTCTGATTCTCCTACTGGGAAATTTTGCTCTTTTGCAAGCTTGGCAGGGGCTTGTGAAGTGTGAGGGATTTCATTTCACCTGGGGGAGAGATGGAAGGGCACAGCAGAGAAGACCCCTGTCAAGACATAGAATGTATCCAGCATTGGGACCCAGGAGCTGAAGACAGTTTCTTTGGCACTAGAAAACCGAGCTAAGGGAAGCTAACATCTTCACACTCCAGGGGAGTGATGTGGCAAAGATTATAGAGGGTTTGATTGGGTTGGGATGACGTATTGGAACTCTATCCTTTGGCTCATCAGCCCCTAAAGAGGTCTCATGGATGGTCCCAAAGCTGTATGTCAAGGATGGAGCAGTTACCCTGTCGTCTGGCTGAACTCTAAGGTCAATGATTTTAGGTGACATGGATTGGCCTCTGAGGCCACTTTTTCCAAGGATCCTGAGAGATGTAGGTTGGGGCTGGGTTTGCCTCTTTGGTTCCTATCTAGTGGGCATGAGGTGGTTCTGGGGGTTCCCAGCTGAATGAGATCTGTTGACTTTGTAATGACTAGAAACCAGGTGTGTCCCTGAACCAACCCAGCAGCCCCATAGATCTTCAGACAAAAGAAACACGAATTCTGTTTTCAAGATGGTAGGCCGAGCCCAAACTGAAATCCCCCTTTCTCACCAAAAACCATATATATGATAGAAAAGATATTTTTAAAACAATAAATATAAAGCCCTTCTTGAAAACAAAAAGGATAAGTCATTAACTCGGAACGGAGAAGCATCCCTAAAATATGAAAGCAGTAAGCTTGATGGAGCTGTCAAGCCTCAAATGCCTCAAGACTGGGTTTGATGCCTCCATGATGAGGCCAAGCTTGTCTTAAGGCCACCCTGATGAAGCTGTCGCAACTCAGGATGGTCAAGAGAGGATTCTCCCTCAGGAGATGTGAGCTCAACTTAGAGTCACCGTATATCTGAAGAAGACAAATACCATGAAACAGCAACTCAACAAATGAAGAACACACACCCAAGGAATTCGAAATAATAAAGCCATCTAAAAAGGATTTAAGATAGAGAAAGCCCTCTGGCCGGAATTAGACTGGTCTTGGGCCTAGTGAGTAGAATGGCTCTTCTCTATATGCTCCTGCTTGGAGTATGTTCTGGAAGATACTGGAAACACACTCTATTTTGGGGCAGGAGACATCCAGTTCCAGTGACAATTAGGTAGGACAAGAGAGACAGGAAAGAGGATAGAAGGATAAGTATGCCTAGAGGGACAAGCGTGAGACAGGCAGAAGGAAGGAGTGGGTGAGTGGGGAGACAGATAGGTCGATAGGAGGACAAGAAGTCGGTAGAAAGAAAGACAAATAGGGACTTCCCCGGTGATGCAGTGGTTAAGAATCTGCCTCCCAATGCAGGGGACACAGGTTCGATCCCTGGTCTGAGAAGATCCCACATGCCATGGAGCAGTTAAGCCCGTGTGCCGCAACTACTGAGCCTGCGCTCCAGAGCCCGCAAGCCACAACCACTGAGCCCACGTGCCACAACTACTGAAGTCTGCATGCCTAGAGCCCATGCTCTGCAACAAGAGAAACCACCGCAATGAGAAGCCTGCACACCGTAATGAAGTGTAGCCCCCACTCGCTGCAACTAGAGAAAGCCTGCACACAGCAACGAGGACCAAATGAAGCCAAAATAATAAATAAATAAATAAATTTATTTAAAAAATACAAATAGTCATTATACTACAAAGTCACAGTAATCAAAACAGTATGGTACTGGCACAAAAACAGAAATATAGATCAATGGAACAGGATAGAAAGTCCAGAGATAAACCCATGCACTTATGGCCACCTAATCTATGACAAAAGAGGCAAGAATATACAATGGAGAAAAGACAGTCTCTTCAATAACTGGGGCTGGGACAACTGGACAGCTACATACAAAAGAATGAAGTTAGAACACTCCCTAACACCATACACAAAAATAAACTCAAAATGGATTAAAGACCTAAGTCTGGATACTATAAAACTCTTGGAGG
Source organism: Grampus griseus (assembly GCF_964374135.1). Classification (NCBI taxonomy): domain Eukaryota; kingdom Metazoa; phylum Chordata; class Mammalia; order Artiodactyla; family Delphinidae; genus Grampus; species Grampus griseus. The sequence continues at coordinate 85,469,038 of NC_139018.1, forward strand.
AAAATGTAGGCAGAACATTCTCTGACATAAATCACAGCAAGATATTTTTCAATCCACCACCTAGAGTAATGAAAATAAAAACAAAAATAAACAAATGGGGCCTAATTAAACTTAAAACCTTTTGCACAGCAAAGGAAACCATAAATAAAACGAAAATACAGCCTTCAGAATGGGAGAAAATATTTGCAAATGAAGCAATTGACAAGGGATTAATTTCCAAAATATACCAACTGCTCATGCAGCTCAATAAAAAAAAAAAAAAGAAAAAAACCAAAAAAAAAAACTGAAAAACTAAACAACCCAATCAAAAAATGGGCAGAAGATCTAAATAGACATTTCTCCAAAGAAGACATAGAGATGGCCAAAAAGCACACGAAAAAGTGCTCAACATCACTAATTATTAGAGAAATGCAAATCAAAACTGCAATGAGGTATCATTTCACACCAGTCGGAATAGCCATCATCAAAAATCTACAAACAATAAATGTTGGAGAGGGTGTGGAGAAAGGGGAACCCTCCTACACTGTTGGTGGGAATGTGAATTGGTACAGCCACTATGGAGAACAGTATGGAGGTTCTTTAAAAAACTAAAAATAGAGCTACTATATGACCTAGCAATCCCATTCCTAGGTATATATCCAGAGAAAACTATAATTCGAAAGGATGCATTCACCCCAATGTTCATTGCAGCACTATTTATGATAGCCAGGACATGGAAACAGCCTAAATGTCCATCGACAGAGGAATGGATAAAAAAGATGTGGTACATATATACAATGGAATATTACTCAGCCATAAAAAGGAATGAAATAGTGCCATATGCAGAGATGTGGATGGACCTAGAAACTGTCAAACAGAGTGAAGTCAAAGAGAAAAACAAATATCATTTACTACCACTCATACGTGGAATCTAGAAAAACAGTAGAGATGAACTTATTTGCAAAGAAAAAATAGAGTCACAGATGTAGAGAAAAAACTTATGGTTACTAAGGGGGAAAGGCGGGTGGGATGAAATGGGAAATTGGGACTGACATATATACACTACTATAGATAAAATAGATAATTAATGAGAACCTACTGTATAGCACAGGGAACTCTACTCAAGTGCTCTGTGGTGACCTAAGTGGGAAGGAAATCTAAAAAAGAGGGGATATGTGTATACGTATAACTGATTCACTTTGCTGTACAGCAAGAAACTAACACAACATTGTAAAGCAAGTGTACTCCAATAAAAATTAATTTAAAAAAAGAAAGAAAAACAAATAGTCATAAGAAGGGCACATGATCAAAGAGAAGGACAAGCAGGGAAGGAGGGGAATAGCAAGCAGGGCAGGCAGGTGCTGTCCCCCACGTCTCACCTTCACCCGGGTCTGGATCTGGAACTTGAAGCTTTCATTCCACTCTGGGTTTCGGCAGTTGGAGATGGTCCTAGTCCTCAGCCTCTTAGGAGAGCTTGTGGGCAGCCAGAGGCTCACAAAGCAGTCTGTCTGGCTTACTGTCCGAGGAAGACAAGGGTGGGAGGGGAGGGTGAGGAGTCAACCCAGGTCCAGAGAGGAGAGAGTGTGGAGGCAGAAGCCAGCTTCTGGTCCCCTCCTGACTCATGGCTCTGACTCTCCAGAGACCTTTGTCCCAGAACCCTGAGAAGGTCATGGACTGCAGGCTAGAGGTTTCACAGAGGGGACCCAGGTCCCACTGACTGTTCTCGTGGACACAGATGGCCTCTGGCTCTTCTCAGCAGCACCCTGGCTCTCTGAGCAAACACCTGTTGGTTTGGGACAAGGTACAGTTGCACAGTTTTCCCTCTGCCAGGGGAAGATCTGGAGGACTAGCCCCCAAGGGTCCAGTTTATCTCTTGCCTTAGCCCAGGGCACCAGGGAAACCACAGTAGGGCCCAGCTCTTCCTCTGAGCTGAGGAGCAGCAAGGATTAGAAGGGACACCATCGGCTGGGAGTCAGCCTAGAGGGCCCCAGCGGGGAAGGGCTTGAGTGGAACAAGCTATTCAGCAGGATCTAGGGGCCGGGACTACCATCCACACATGACTAACGTCTCAGATACACCCCGACGGGCTTTTCATATCTCTGCTGGTCTCCCCACATGGGGTGTGTGACCCAAGAAACCCTCACATCTAAGACCACATACTCTATTTTTCATTTGAAAGAACAACGCAACTGTGATGATGCTGTAAGTGCTCTGGAGAAGGACAAAGGCTGTGACCTCAACAGGCCCTCCTGAAGTGAAAGAAGGCCTCCTGGGTCTTCTGTTTGGAGCAGCAGAAGGCATACAGTGAAAAATGGCAGCCCAGCCCAGCTCCTTCCCTCCATTCTACCTGGGAGGAGGGAGGAAGAGGTGCCACGATTGCCCTTGTCACTCTTCTTCGGTCATTCCCAGGGTACCCACCCAATTCATAGAGAACGGGAACCGTCAATACAGTTTCCAGTGTCAGAGAGTCTTCTAGATAGTAAAGCTGGGCAGGGATGCGAGACTCATCCAAACTACCTCCTAATTATAATTAATAATGTCCTGTGAGAGTGGAACCAGAGGTGACCCACTCCCCAGACTGACTTAGTCCTATATTGTCTCTATACTGAGAACTTTATCAGACTTAATAACCATGGTTTGCATCACAAGCATCCCTAGTTTCTGATTTCATCCCCGCTGTCTGGTTAATCTGTGAGGGCTCACCATTCAATGAATTGGAATTCATGGCCTTCCTCCCACTGAATAGAGGTGAGATGACCCTGTCCTTTAAATGTCATAATCATCATTAATCCAAACACAAAGAATGACCCAAACCCAACAGAATCAAAAGAAAATGATGACATCATCCCTATCTTTCCTTCCACACCCAACCTGTTCTTCCTCACCGTCAACTCAGGTGTCCTGACTAGACACCAAATATCGCCCTTGACTCTCACCTTGAGTCGACTTAACTCCTTGGAGCTCTCCAGCCTGTCCACTTCTCCCTACTTGCATGGCCACTGCCTTGGTACAAGCCACCTTCATCTCTGCTGCCACTGCCCCAATGGATGCCCTGTCTTCTGTCCTGCCCCACCCTGATCTTTTCTCTTTAGAGAAACCAGAGGGCTCTTGTCCCATCTGACCATGTCACTCTCCAGTTTAAGATCCTTTAGCGGCTCCCATATGCCTTCAGAAAGGAGTCCCACCCATTCAGCATGGATGCCCCTCCCACTTCCCCAGCCTCAGCTTCATCTTTCCATCTTCCCTACCACCCCAGCCCCTTCCCTGCCCCCAAACACACACACACACACACACACACACAGAGGTGCGTGCACACATGCACGCACGTAAACACTCACACACGTGCCACCACACACACTCCAGACTCCAGCCAAACCCAGTCCCTTGTAGGTCTCAAAGGCCATGCCATCTTGCAATGAACACCCTTCTGTTCCTCCTTCACGCCACCCTTCCTTGGTTAGCCCCTTCAGGTTGCAGAAGAGACCTCCTCTGGAAGCCTTGTCTGAACCTCCAAGTCTGGGCCAGGTGCCCCTTGTAGCCCAGGGCCCTCTGCTCTCCTCCCGATGGAGCACTGGCTACAGTTCACTGCAATGGCAGGTCGGTGCATCTGTCTCCACCTCCCACTGCACCCTGGGAAGCTCAGGAAACCCATGTTGGCACCGCTAGATATTTGTTGAATAAATGAATGATAGAAAAGCCCAACTTCCTGCTATTGGGCTGTATCAGTACCCAAGAAATTCTGGGCTGAGTCACCACAGATATAGATAGGCACGTTTAATGGCTCTGCTCAGAAAGAGACTCCCTGGGGACCTGCTTAGTCCTCCTGGACCCCTCCCTTGGCTTTTCCTGGGCTCTGGGGCACCTCCTGCTGGTCTGCCTCCTGTACACAAGGAGCCTGCAGGCAGGGACCCACCAGGCCTACACTCACTTGCTTAGCATGATTTGAAGGACCCTGTAAAGGCCCATTTCCCTCTAACATCCCTTTCCTATCATCAGTCCATGCCTAAAATTGTCCCATTAAATCCACTAAATAAAGTTTCAGGTATTTTGGCCGAAGGCTTAAATCTCTAATTAAGATAAAAAGACTCCTGGAAGAGCCAGGATTGATCAGACACCCACATGTCAAGCATTAATTTATTTCCCAGTCCTTTCGTAGGGAGCCGTTCCACCTCCTCCCCAACAAGGTTGGCAAGGAGAGTGAAGCCCAAGAGGGGATAATCCTGGGGAAGGAGGGATGATGAGGTAGCCGCTGGACCCAGATGACGATCTGGGGCATAGGCATAATGAACTGACTGTAAGGCAGGGACCATCGAGCTGGCAATGAAGAGTGGTTAAGCAAGGATGACCCAATTCTGAGAATTTCAGGGACTTCAGGGAATTTCCTAAGCACAGATAGGTTCTAATCCTTGTTCTTCATGAAGTGACAGAGGGCTTGGTCATCAGAATGACATGTCTCTTTTCCCAGAATGTGGGTGGCCAAGATGAATCAATGATCTCTATAGATGTCAAGAACATTGTCTTCCTAATACCTTAGAGACACCTGCCTCACACCCCCTGGGAGTGCTGGTTTGAGTTTATTTTCCCAAGAGGAGTAAAAACTCTTGACAGCGGGGAGATTTCCGGGCTGATTTTCTCCCAGCTCTGGTGCAGGGCTGGGTGGTGTGCTCCTTGATGGGGCAGTCACCCCTGAATCTCATCCCTGAATCTCATCCCTTTCAGCCTCCTGGAAATCTTAGAAACTCAGGCACTCATTACAGGACTGAACCAGAGAGGAGCTTGTTTTTGATCCAAGCTGGAAGGCACAATGTGGGGCAAGGGTAACCCAGGACCTGCAAGAGGTTAGGATAGACTCAACCCAGGTGAGGCAGCAACAGATCCCAGCCTGTGACAACTGTGGATCCAGACACGTGACCTGGGCTGCTGACACCCCCAGACACCATGGCTGCCCCCGGACGCTGTTCTTTAGGGAAATGAGGAAAACATAAAAAGGGGTTCCCAAAGGGGCCAGGGTGTCCCCGAAGGGCAGCCTGTGTGCCAGAGGCGTGTGGGGGGAAGGGGGAGAGGAGGGTGGTGGAGCAGACCTCAGCCTGTTTCTCTGGTTCCTGTTCCCCATCCCACCCCCTCCTCTAGGGCTTGTAGGTGACGGGTGTAGCAGGGAGAAGACAAAAGGAAGGGCCCTGGACGCGGGGGAAGGTATGAGCGCACAGGTGTAGACACGCCGTGCGAGTGTGAGGCCCGCATGACACACAGGGCTGGGACAGATACGCCTCCAGAGGAGCTGAGGCAGGCGAGGCAGCTGCCGGCATGCGAGAGCTGTGGCCGTCCCTGAGGGAAATGGGCTGAGGTGTCTGATAACCCACGCTGGCACGGCAGGAAAGGCAGAAAAGGCAGGCAGGTCCTGGGTCCAGCGGACACTTCCAGGCCCCTCAGGTCACTCACTGGTGGCCTGAGAGGTCCCGAGAAGCCCAAGAAGTCCGTGGCCCTCTGGCTGGTCTTGTGACAGAGCCAGGCCCCAAATGATGCTGGCTGCAATTGATCCCCCGGCATGGGCTCTGGACACTCACCCTCCCAGGGGCCCAGTCTGAATGCTGCCTGATCCCTTTGTTCTCTCTGGGGCTCCAGGGCCCTCCTTCCTCCACCCTCCACACTCATCCTTACACTGCAGTGTTGCAGCGACAGCTTCCCGGAAGGTCTGTCAGCCTCTCCCACCTGTGCTCCTGCACCATCTGCATATAAGCCCTCGGGAAGTCATGCAATCCCTTCCTCAAGAGCTCAGGTGCCCATCACTTAGATTCCTGTCAACCCTCTGAACGGCCCTGACCTCCTCCTCCTGGCTTGTCTCCCTTAACCCCCAGCGGTCCAGACCTGGCATCAAACACTGATTCTGCTTTCGGCAATTAATCCTCAATGTGCGAAATGGGCCCCACAGCCCTGCCTTCAGGTTGTGCGGAAGATGAATGATGTTTGGATGTCTGGCCCCAGCTGGCCCCCAGCAGGGGCTCGGGGGGACGCAGCTCCTCTCCCTCAGACTGGGCTCCCCAGGCCTCTGGATGCTCACACCCTGTCCCCTCAAAGCAGCTTTCCTCAGCTACTCCCAGCTTTCAGTGTCCTCCAGTTCTAAATTCTGTGGTGACAAGATGAGAATGCCGTCCTCTATTACTACTCTATAATTGCTTTGGGCATAGACACCTCCCCATGTATCACGGCTCTCCCAGGCTAATTGAATCCTGGGGTGAGGGCAGTATAACAGAGCTTTGGGGAAACTGGAGCCCTTGGGCGATTCCTGTGTGGTCACCAGTGAGTGGGGACCCCCTCAGCCATGGGCCTTGACACAGAGCTTTCTCCTCCTTGAGGGCCAAGCTTCCTCACTGGATGGGGTGGGGGGAGATGAGGGCAGCATAGGGAGGGGCTTTTGTTCTGCCCACCCAGATGCCTTCATTTCTTCCTGAAGCCAAAGACTTCCCTGGGCCCCCGTGGTCTGGGAATGCAGCAGGGGCTGGGATGAAAGGGACGTTAAAGTTGCAAGAAGACACTGCACAAAGAGCCCTGGTGAGTCAAACCACATCCATGGCCTGAACTGAGGAACTCGACGCTATGGGGCACCCGGCATGCACTGTAGAACCCGTTTGAGATCCAGGTCCTGAGAAGGGCACTGGGGCTGGCCGGCAGCTGGCTCCATGGTACTCAAGGGCCCTTCCTTCCCTGCCACCCCTAACAGGCCGTAAACTCATGCAGAGACAAGGAGTGCCCAGTGTGGGAGAAGCTACTCCTGGAACGGATCCTAGGGAGGGGAGAGTGGGGAGGAGAGAGCGAAGTGAGCCGTTGGAGGAGGCCGAATGCAGGGGCCGGTCATGCCAAGGGTGCAGCTAGAGAGAGGGGCCTGGGAAAATGATACAAACCCCAAAGTCTGTAATACAACTTGAACATAGAGCGTGCACACACACACACACACACACACACACACACACACACACACTCATGCGCGTGCGCGCGCGCGCGCACACACACAGCCACACCTGACCATTTCTCCCCCGGGGCCTGTCTCCATCCTGGCCCCAGATGCAGAGAAGAAGGAGGGAAGAGGGAGGGGGATACTTACCCACGTCAGCCTGTTGGACGTTTTTCATCCGGATGACCCTCACTGTCAGCAGGTGGCATGGAGACAGCTCCTCCTGTGGATTGAGAGAACAGTGGACTCACTCTTTGGGCGATTGTGGCAGGTGGCCTTGATGGAGAGAGCAGCACAGGCTCCCACTGCCCAGGCTCAAGCAACCTCCCCACTGTCCATCGGTGTTTCTGGGCTCTGGAGGCTGCTTCTGGTCCCCAGGCGGCCCGAGGCTATGGACGTGAGGGGCTTTGTCCTCACCCCACTCTGAGCCAGCACACCCGGGAAGAGGGACAGCAAGAGGGACGGAACATGCCTGTTCCGTCCCTGTCTTGCTTGTTTGGATCTGGGAATTGGAAGCCCTTTTCCTGAGCATTTTACCCAGGCTTAGACAAGTCTTTTTACTGTCCACTCCCAGCCCACGCCCATGGCAGACACCATCGGACTCCTCCAACCCACCCAACGACATTTATAGAGGCCTCTGAACTGGAACCCTTTACTCCACATCGTCCACTCCATGTTACTAGAATCACTTTCTACCCTTCCAAGAAGATGCAATTCTTCTGTATTTAAAATAATATTGGGGGACTTCCCTGGTGGCGCAGGTTAAAAATCTGCCTGCCAATGCAGGGGACACAGGTTCGAGCCCTGGTCCGGGAAGATCCCACATGCCGTGGAGCAACTAAGCCCATGCGCCACAACTACCGAGCCTGCACTCTACAGCCTGTGAGCCCCAACTACTGAAGCCCGTGTGCTGCAATTACTGAAGCCTGGGCGCCTAGAGCCCATGCTCCACAACAACAGAAGCCATGGCAGTGAGAAGCCTGCGCACTGCAACGAAGAGCAGCCCCCGCTCGCCACAACTAGAAAAAGCCCGTGTGCAGCAACGAAGACGCAACGCAGACAAAAAAATAAATAAAAATTAAAAACAATATAACATTGGGATTTAGGGAAAAACATGAGAGTATGAAGGAAAAAAGTCCCCATAATGCCACCACTCAGAAAAGGTCACTATTTATAATTATTTTTATTTTCAACTCAGACTGCCCACAGATAGTTCATCTGCCTTGGCGGTTATCAGAGATAATACTATTTGTAATAGCATCTACTGAACACGTACTGCAGTAGGGGCGGGGCAGAGCGGGGCAGGGCAGTCACCGACCCTTAGTGCGAGACCCTGAGCTCAGGGGTTAGAGGTCCCACTCAGTCAGCTTCACGGGGGTCCTGGGGCAGAGAGTGCAGTGGAGGTGGACAGTGGCCTTCTCCCCAGGGCCCTCCAGCCTCAGGCCAGCGGGTGAGCTGGGCTCCTGGGGGACAGGCTGGGTGCTGGGTCTCGCAGAGCCCCAGAGCCCTTGCCATGGCCACCCACTGGCCGGGCCCAGGCCACGAAGCAGCAGTGAACCTCTCCGCAGTCCCCGCCTCTGCGACCTAATGGCGGCGGGGTCTCCATGGGTCACAGGCCGTGGGACCCACCCCTGTTTGGGTGGCCTGAGGAGCCCGAGGGCCAGCTGGTTCCTGGGTGCCTGGCTTCCTCAGTGATGAGATCTGTGCAGGGTCTGGGGATCTTGCCCTGAGGACACCGCCAGCTGAGATCTGCCTCCTCAGCCAGGCCTGGGCACTGGCGCGAGGACCCAGACTGGAGGCTGGTCCAACACTCCCAGGCAGGGAACCAGCCCACGTAGGGACCCCCTCCACTTACCAGAGGCTGGACCTCAGAGGGCAAAAGTTGAGCCTTGGGACCTTGCCCTTTCTTGTCAGAAGAGAGAATAACATTTGTTTTGGTGGAGGTTTACAGGAACATCGTGACCTGACTGTGACCTGACCTCAAGAACAAAGGCTCGGACACCGAGAAGTCTGCAACAACTAACCATGCCCCTCCTTCACCTTTCCTATAAAAGGGCTTCGCTGAAAGCTTTCAGGGAGTTTGGGAATTTTTAAGGCATGAGCCACCAGTCTCCTTGCATGGCCCTGCAATAAACTTTCCTCCGCTCCAAACTCCGACGTTTTGGTATTGTTTGGCCTCACTGTGCATCGGGTCCACGGACTTGCATTTGGTAACATTACTATTTGCTAGACACTTCTCTTATAGTTTCTAATCCTCATAAAACCTTTATAATAGAGGTATTGCCATCTTTTTAAAAGTTAAGAAATAATTGACGTATAACATTGTATAAGGTTGAGGTATACAGCATAATGATTTGATATATGTATTTAGTATTGCCAGATGATTACCACAAGAAGTTTAGTTATCCATCATCACACATAGTTAAATTTTTTTTTTCCTTGTCATGAGAACTGTTATTTTGATGGCTGTCCTTCCAGCCTCTTCGGGGCTTAATTCTGACCAGGAACAATAGGACGACGGCTGGGAAGACAGTTGCTTAGTCCCTGAGATAGATACATACGTCAGTTTTAGGGCTTCTTCCTCCTCTCTCCCCAACAACTGCCTCACAATCGGAACAAAAGCCACACTGGCAGACACATACAGGCCTGAGGATTCCTTCTGTGAGATTAACTCTGAAATGTTGAATATATTCATGGTCAATAACTTGCTCTAATGGGATTGCCTTTTGAGCTTTGTAACTGGGCCAAAGGTCACAACACTGCTTCTCTTTTGGTTCTGGAAATACGGCTCAGCCTCTGGGCACATGGGCTCGTCATTCTCACTCCCCACCTGGGCAGAGCGTGTGTCCTGGTTTGATCTGGTGAGGAGGCAGGAGTCAGCTTTCATCCAGGAGAGCAATTCTGGTGAAACCTGTTCCCCCTGGCCCATTTTCTCAGAAGGCAGCTAGAGGGCTACAAGAGGGGAGCTGCCTGAGGACTCAGCCCAGGCAGGGGTCACTCCTCATGTCTCTGAACCCAGGGTCACGATCCTCTTGGCCATCATAGGTCTTCTCCTGCCTCCAGGAGGGGCTGCCCTTGGCCCTGCCCAGCTCCCGTGTGTCTTCGCTGGGAGAGAATGAGCATCTACAGCTTCCCGCAGGACCTCACTTGAGGTCTCCCTGCCTTCCAGGAAAAGCTCTCTGCTGTCATCTAACACGATACCTTCCAACGAGGCTGACCATTTCTTTCTACTCTAACTCAGCCCCATTAACAACACAGCTACCATCTGCTGAGTGTCTTCCAAATGCTAAGTGTTGTGTATATAATCTCTATATTTTATCTTACTATTAGCCTTGCTTTACAGATAGAGAATCTGAGCCTAAGTCCTTTGACTTCAGGCACTCAGCTAGAATCAAAGGAAACTGAGTTTCAATCCAATTCTAATTCTTAAGCCCACGTTCATAACCACAATTATACTGTCACCTTACTTGAAAGCGACCGTGGGCAAACACGAAGACAGGCGCTGCTTACCCTGATCTCCTCGTGCTTGGTCTTGTCCTCTGAAAATCTATTTTCCCGGCAGAGTCTTCTTTTCACCCGTCATTCCCCCAAAGCCCCCAAATAATCCCCACACTCTGGCAGTCCTTCTATTTACAGTGCTCTTCTGACACATTTCATCACCTCTCTCTGTTTTAAACAGACAGAGCATGTCAGAACTGTAAGGGTACTTGGAGAAGCTCTCGCTTTCTAGCAGCCACGGATGGCTCCTTTGTGGTCATTCTGGAGCCTCAGATTACGCCTTTAGCCCAGGAATTTGCAGAAGACACCCAATTGCAAAGCACTCTGCAAAGCACTCTTACATCTGCCAGCAGGGAGCCAGAGCCTGGAGGGTTTGAGAGACAGCCCAGAGGGGCGGTGCGGAGAGGAAGGCAGTGGGAACATGGGACTCGGGTCTTGGGCCCAGATGATTCCAGAAATGAGGTCTGTGAAAAATGACCTTCTGGGATTAACATGAGTGTACATATTTTGCTCCTGGTATGATCAGCTCAATTGGAGTGGTGCTAGACACAAGCAAAACTTCATGGCCCCAGAGGTAATGAATAGAAAGACGTAGAAAGACGTAAAGATCAAAGTACAGCGTCTGTGACTATGGGAACCTGAAACCAGTGAGCTTACGGAACCCAAGTGTATGGGGTAGCTTACGGGATCCAGGTAAGAACTTCAGGGACTTAGACAGGCTCATCCTTCCAATAGGATGCCCTGGCTGGGCATCAGGGTGAAAGTTTAACAACAGGCATGGCCAGGCTGCGGCCCTGGAGTTGGGATGGGCAGTAATCCTCCAGTTCATGGGGGTATTGGAGGGTCCTGGGATAAGGACCAGGGAGCACTCCCTGGAGGGGCTAGAACTGAAGGCAGGGATTATTTGGCAACCAGCGGAGGAGTGTATTTAGACACTTTAATAACCAGAACAGCTGTGCAGGGAGGGTGGCTGGATGGTGGTTTGCTGGGAAGTCACTGCTCAGGCTGCAGACACACCTGGCTCCAGCCTCCTCCCTCACCTCGGTCCCTGGGGCTGGACTTGCCAGGACTCCATTTCCCCCGAAAACTCCTCAGGACAGGGGTATCTTGCCAGCTCATATGGAAAAGAGCTTGACTCTCAGCACTGGCTATTGTGCAATCCAATATTACCCCTTCCCAAACCCTCACTTTAGAGATAGGACTTTGGCGGGGAAGTTGGGAATACAATTCCTTACCCTCCTCTAGTGCGCTGGGCTCTGCTCTACCTGGGGTTGCTGCATCTGTTCTCAACTACCGCCCGCCCCCCCACCCCATCCCAGCCAGACTCTGAGGAAGGTACTGTTATCCTGCTTTGCAGAGGAGAAGACCGAGGTTAGAGAGCTTGCATCTCACATGGGGTCACGCAGCCCAGAAGGGGCGGGGCCAGGACTCAGACGCAGATCCACCTGACTGCAGGGCAGAGCCCTCTCCGTCCACCTGGAGGCTGGCTCTCACCGTGAATTAACCAACTCAGTTAAAAGCTTGCTCCAGGTCATGCACTAGACTAGTTAATAGCAGAGGCAGGAGTAAAACCCTCAGCTCCCATTTTGGGACTGTCCTCACACCCCAAGAAACTAGCTATCATCACAAATTAGAAGAATATTTAGTTACAGATGGGCTCCCAGGGCCTGGCTCCCAGGTGCGGGGGAGGGTTGGGAGGAGGGTCTGACAACCCTGTTTCAGAAGTGGTTAGGGTCAGACATACCCAAACCACACCAGCGCATGAGGTCTGGGTGCTGACGAGGGAGTACAACTCCCGGGGAACCTGTGGGAACTCCCCTCCGCGGGGCTTCTCAGGGCAGGCCCGGCTGGCGATGCCACCTCCTCCTCCCTAGAGAGCTGGGTGTATCCATCAGTTCCCTGCAACACCTGTGTCAGAGCTCAGACCAGCCTGGCGATAGCTTCTAGGAGGCAAGGGCCCTCCCTAAAAGGAGAGCATTGGGATGGGAACTCTGTGGGATCCCAGAGCATTTCCCTGCTAGTCTGAGCAGCACCCCAGACCAGGGGTCACCTGGGAGGAGCCACTATGGCTGTTTTCCTTTTTATCACCCAGGCTAGGTGAGAGGTCAGGGCAAGAAATCCCAGCTCTGAGTCATGGACCCTCCAGGACCTGAGAGGGATGGGCACAGCTCTCCATTGCTTCATTCCCGCTTCAAGGTAAGCTCTGTCCCTCTGTGGAGGTTTCTCCTTGCCCAAGCGCCAGGAGACTCAACGACACAGGAGAGGCAGGAGCATGTGTGGACCAGAGGCTATCTCAGCCCCCTGAGGGCTGTGGAGGAACACGGCCCAGAAGGCAACGTCTATCCTGGCCCAGGCGGTGGGACACCAGGCACCATACAGCACGGGGTTTCCCTCCTGGGCTCCTTGGAGACTGAGCAGGGTCTCCACCTCCCACCCCAAAGGGACAAGACACTTTCAGGGCGTGATCACTCCATGATTTAGTGTGGGCCGGGGGAAGGTAAGGAGGAAGATGTTGCTGCTGACAGCCCTTGCCATGGCATGCCTACAGCAAATCGGAAGACAGAGACGATGGGAAAGCCAAGGCAGAGCTGGTCTAGAGCCCTGGAAACCTGACCCATGAACCTGGGGTGTCTCTGCAAGGCCGTGAGGGGCTGCATAGACCCAGGAGTCTAGACCACAGACCCAGGAGGGGTGCCTCGTGACCAATGGAGACAGGTTGGCAATGGCACAGATCCTCACTGGACACCACACCACACACTCTCCCAGCAGGCAGTTCAAGACGTCCACAAGGTAAATGCCTGCTCACCGTTAGGAGAGGCCAAATGTGACCCACCCCCAGCAGTGCTGAGCACTGTCCTCCTGGGTGCTGCTGGGCCCAGGACGTCCCTGAGCCACTCCATAGAGTCTTGTCAAGCCCGTAGGTATCCGCAGCTGGGCCATCCACCCAGGAGCCCAGCCCCAACTGGGCCAGACTGTGTCCCCTGGTGCCGGGCAGGGGCTGCCCTAGCCGAGGTGCTCCACGTCTCTGGAGTCTGCGGTGCCCCCAGCCCTCCCTGAACCCGTCTCCTGCTCTCAGCTCCGGACCCACCCAGCCCTGCTCCCTCACCTCCAAGGTGCAGGTGGCGGAGGGCCTGCCATCTTCTGCTTGAATTGGGTGTGACGGGTGGTGGGAGGCTGAGACAAGCATCTCCTTCTGGAGCATGGTGTGGCTCTGCCGTTGGGCAGTGAGATGGGGAACTTATACTCTTACTCAGAGCTCCGCCCTCTGGAAGACTCTTGGCAGTGTCTCGGATTGCCCGGGGAGGGGTTTAGGTAGGTAGACAGATGGGGTTCCTGGGCACAGGCCTCTTAGTATCAAGGGACCCTCAGGTCTTCAGATCCTGGAAATGCAGGGACCAGCAGGGTCACGGGTCTGCTGCCCCAAGAAGAATGACCAGGCTGTCCACTGCCCCAGAGAATGGCAGGAAGAGGCTGTTGGAGCCTCATGACTTCAGGATTAGCCCAGCCATGATTTGGAAAAGCTGTCTCTACAGCTTGTCAAGGTCATGGCTCAGAGGTGCCCCTCTGGGGGATATGCCCTCACTCCTAATTCTACTTAGCCCCATGGCTCAGTGCCCCAGGAGCTGTAGGCAGGGACCTCAGGAGAGGCAGGGACCATGACCAGGACTTCTTTCCATGAAGAAGGAAAGTAATTGCCTGAATCCCTGGTGAGGAGAGAGTCAAGGGCTAGTGGTCCCTGCCCTCCCAGGCAGGTAGAGAAAGGGTGAGCCCAGCCCCTGCCCAGGCTCAGAGATGCTCTCGCCCCATGCAGCTGATCCCTATCTCTGTCCTGGTGGCTGGCTCACTCCAGGGGTCTGGGGAGGCAGCTTTGCTTGCTCAGCTGCACAGCTGGGAGCTTTGGGAATTTCCTGCCTGAGCTATTGCCTGGGGGCCCACAACCGGCTTTTCCGGCCCATGGATTAAAGTGATTTTATGAAACTAAGGGTGAGATCTGAATACAGGGCTGCTTGGGCTTGAAGGCAGGGATGGAACCTGGTCAGTGGTATCTGTGGGGCCTCTCCGTATGCCAGGTGGAGGACATCCCCACCCTGCTCCTCTCTGCTTGCCAGGCTCTCCAGACGGGGGATGGGGCCTTAGCTTGGACCCCTCCCAGCCTGCCCCCTTCCCTGCCGCTGCCATGGCGCACTGCCAGGGACACAAACAGCATCCGCGCCCCTCGGTGGACTCTACCAAATTCCATTTCGTTCACAGCACTTAGTGAGCACCTACTGCATACATGCTACTAAGAGAGGAAAGTCCAAGCTTGAAGCTGCTGACAGTCCAGCTGGGGAACCAAATGCTTCCAACCCCTCAGAAGCTCAGAGGTCTGAGTCTCCTGTGGTAACGGGGGTATCCTAGAAGGAGCAATAGAAACCCTTTACATTTGTAAAAATCTGTGGTTTGCAGACCTAATAACTGGCTACGGAGCACAGAAACGGGGAAATGAGTGTCAGCTGGGAAAGGAAAGAGTGGGCATGAGAAGGCTTCGTGGAAGAGGCAGCATCTGAATTAGGTCTTGCAGGAGAGATGGGATTGCAGTAGCTAACGATAGGTGAGAAGGGCATCATGGGAAGAAGGAGCAGTAGGAACAGGAATAAGGAGGCCAGAAAGCAGGCTATGCTCAGGTATGTAAGTGGGCTGGTATCAGAGTAGCGAGTTGTGTGGGAGGAGGTATGGCGGGGAGGAGAGTGGGACACAGAGGGTGGTGGAAGTTGGGCAGAGAGAAGGGAGGTTCTGTGAAGGAACAAATCTGGAAAGATATATTAGGCCCCCATAGTTGTGACCTTTAAAAGGCATACTTTAGGGACTTCCCTGGTGGTCCAGTGGCTAAGACTCCGCACTCCCAATGCAGGGGGCCCAGGTTCGATCCCTGGTCGGGGAACTAGATCCCTCATGCTGCAACTAAATGACCTGCACATGGCAAGGAAGATCCCGTGTGCTGCAACTAAGACCTGGAGCAGCCAGATAAATAAATAAATATTTTTAAAAATTAAAGAAAAATAAAAGGTGTGCTTTAAATTTGGACTTATTCTCTAGGCAATGGGGAGCCATCAATGGTTTTTGAGCAGGACAGTGACATGATCAGAGCTGAAATTTCGGAAGGCAATGGTGATTCATGTTGTAGACAACCCAGCCCACAGCACTACAATGTCCTGAATGTGATGTGGTGAGGCTATAGTGAGGGAAGGGGGACACTCCCCCCAACGGAGGTGTCCTCCTGGTACCCATTCCCTCCACTCCCCCCCACTTCACCATCAAATGGGCCCAGGGCAAGCCCCAAACTCCAAAACATTCCTCAAAGCCTAGAACTTGATCCTCCTCTCACTGAAGGAGCCTAGCCACAAACACCCACCCTACCCCGCTCCATCCATCCTCGGCAGCCTGTGAAAACTCTGGGTCTCCAATCCTTGTATTTCCTCATTGTGCATAAACTCCTCAAGAGCGGGGCCTCACTTTAGCTGAATGAAATCAGATTGAATAGGAAGCTAACAGGAGGTGGGGTGGAAGCTTCTTCCTCCACACCCTCTACACAGCCTCTGACCCCGGTGGGAGCTGGTGCAACAGCAAACAGAGTGGACTCGCCTGCCAGCATTTACTGCCTGGCTCTGAGCTGACAGGGTGCAGTCGGGAAGGAAACAACAAAGCATTTGTGATCTAGGGAGGGGAGCAGAGAGGGCTGAGTTAAGTGGTGAATTGTCCAGTGTGGACTCTAAGTAGGGCAGGAGGGGACAGAGGCCTTGGTGGTGGGAGCTGTGGGAGTGGGCTGGGAAGGTGGGGAGTGCCAGGCATAAGGTAACGTCCAACTATGGGGCGACGGGAGCCTAACCCCCTCCTCTGATCCAGTGTGTCTCTGAATGAACCCACAATTAAAGCTACAACAGTGTTCTTGGTACACAATCTGATGCTCCAGAGCTCCTTCACGCGGAAATTCTGAAGCCGTCTCCGCACAAAGTGGAGGGGACTTGGTTTCTCTCTACCCACCGCCCTTTCCTCCCTAATGAGCAGAAAGCCTGAGATCTCCCCAGAGCCCCCCAACCTGCTCTTCTGAGCCTCCACCTCTGACTGTGTCCGGGGGTCTTGTTAACTGGCTCCCATTTATCAGGGTGACCAGGAGCTGCCTTCACCAGCCGCCTCTTGGTCTCAGGTAACCCAGCATTGGAAAGTACATTCCTCCCAGTGGCTCAGCTGACATCACTCGCAGGAGAACCAGCAAGGATGAATTCTTCACCTTTCCTCTTTCAAGATGCCTCGGATGCCTGTCCCTTCCGTCCCACCCCATCAGCAGCATCTGATTCTCAGCCTCTTGCCTCTCACGAGTTTTTGCCCCACAAACCAGGCTGGCCAGTGAGCTTCGTAACCACGCCCTCAACCTGTCATTCTCCCGCTCAACACGTCTAATGCTTTTCCATTCTTGCCAACGAATTCTGGATTCCAATACCTTCCAAGCAGAGCCCAGAAACAGCCCTATGTACACATGAAATTTCATTATACAATGAAGGAAGTATTTCAAATCAGTGATGAAACGATGGACTATTCATTACTGGAAAAAGTATTATAGCTTACCATTTGGAATAATATAAAGTTAGTTATAAAGTTAAAATGAACTTCATAACCACACAAAAATAAATTCCAGACAGATTAAATATCTAAACGTTAAAATAACACTATAGAAGGTTTAAAATAAAATATTAGAGAATGATGAGGAAGAGGAGGATTTTCCTAAACAAGGTATAAAACCTAGAAACCAATAGGGAAATGCTGCCAGATTTGTTTTTAATTTTTAAAAACAATTTATTTATTTTTGGCTATGTTGGTTCTTTGTTGCTACGCACAGGCTTTCTCTAGTTGTGGCGAGCTGGGGCCACTCCTTGCTGTGGTGCGTAGACCTCTCACCATGGCAGCCTCTTGTGTTGTGCAGCATGGGCTCTAGGTGCGTAGGCCTCAGTAGCTGTGGCTCACGGGCCTAGCTGCTCCTCGGCATGGGGGATCTTCCTGGACCAGGGATCGAACCCGTGTCCCCTGCATTGGCAGGCAGATTCTTAACCACTGCGCTACCAGGGAAGTCCCTGTTGCCAGATTTAAATACATAGAAAGGGACTTCCCTGGTGGTGCAGTGGTTAAGAGTCCACCTGCCAATGCAGGGGACACACTTTGATCCCTGGTCTGGGAAGATCCCACGTGCCATGGAGCAACTAGGCCTGTGCACCACAACTACTGAGCCTGCACTCTAGAGCCCTCAAGCCACAACTACTGAAACCCATGCACTGCAACTACTGAGCCCGTGTGCTGCAACTACTGAAGCCCACATGCCTAGATCCTGTGCTCCGCAACAAGAGAAGCCACCGCAATGAGAAGCCTGCGCACTGCAACGAAGAGCAGCCCCCGCTCGCTGCAACTAGAGAAAGCCACGTGCAGCAACGAAGACCCAACACAGCCAAAGACAAAACAAAACAAACAAACAAAAAACATAGAAATGTAAAACTGGGGTAAAGCAAAAGATGCCATAAGCACAGTTCTACCTCCAAAACTTATCCCAAATTCCTTCCTCTTAATAAATATCTGTGGATAACAAACCACTCTTAAAAAATACCAGTAAAGAGGAGAGTCTTACCCTGCCTGGTACTAAAATAAACTACAAAGTCACACTAACACAAGCAGTAGGGTGTTGGTGCGAGAATAGGACCAATGGAACAAAGTAGAGGGGGCAGACGTAGACCCCGATATTTAAGGGAACTTAACATATGAGAAAATTGGCACCACAAATCAATAGAAAAAGAACAGTTTAAGAGGTGACATGGTCATGAGTGGCTCAGTGTATAATGTAAAATAAAACAGCATCCTCACCTGTCCCCATATAAAAAGATGGGCTGTAAATGGGGTGAACATAAGAAAGGGAAAACTATGAAGTTGGCAGAAGATAACATAGGAGAGTCTATTTGTGGTCTTGGGGATGAGGATTTCTTAAACATCAGTTTGAATCCACAAACCACAAGGAAAAAAATTTCTAAATTTGATTACATAAGAATTAAGGGTTTCTGTCAACTAAGAACACAGAGAAACAGTTAATAGACAGCCGACAGAATAACAGAAGACATTCGCATTGCATTTGCAAATCACAAAAGGATTAATGTCTAGTATATAGGAAGAATTCTTACATACTCCACAAGAAAAAGACGGCCATGCCAACACAAAAGTGAACCAAAGATTTGAACCTGCAATATATAGGAGGGGAAACCCAAAAAACTAACAAGCATTTGAGGAGACGCTCAAAATCATTGGTAATCAGAGAAATTAAAACCAAAATGAAATTTCACTGCAGCTATTAAATTGGAAAGCACTGAGAAAGTTGAATAAAGATTGCCTTTCTTTGGGGAGAGAATGGGAAAGGATTTGTGGGTTCAGGGAAGTAACAATCAAGAAGACAAACTCGGGGCTCATGGGCATCTAGGGTGATAACAGGCCATGTCCTCGGCCCTCTGCACTCAAGTGAAATTATTTTCCCTCCTGCTTTACCCCAGAGTCACTGCCACTGCTCCAGCCTGAGTCATCATCTCCCTCATCTCAGCTATGGCACTAGCCTAACTGGTCTTCCTGCTTGCACTTTTGCCTTGTTATAAGCCATTCTCTACAGAATCTCCTAAAAACATAACTAGATTATTCGACAGCCCCGGTTAGAACCCTCCCATAGCTTCTGGTGGCTTTTACTTCTTGTCATGGCTTCTCACATTCTACTCCTTCCCTTGAACACAGTTCAGCTTGTGAAGTGGAGATGCTGCTTTATTTCACCCTGTATAGTGAGCCACTTGTAGCCATGTCATCTATTAAACAGTGTGTTCTTTTCCTATTGATCCGTGGTGCCAATTTTATGATATATTAAGTTTCCTTAAATATCAGGGTCTGTCTCATGGCCCTCCATGCCCTGAACGTGGTAAATCCTTTTCCACATCAGGGATTTTTGCGCTCGTCGCTCCCTTGCCCGAAGTCCTTGACTTTCTGCTCTGTGCATAGCTGGCTCTTTCTTCTCTCTCATGGCTCTGCTCAAGTGTCATTTTCTCCAGCAGGCCTGCCCTGACCACCCTTTATAACATGTATGTCTTTCAACCACTTATTTGCTTCCGTGTTTCTCTGGTTATTAATTAAGTTAAATTAGATCAAATCTAACTTAATATATCATATGTTGATTTATCATGTTCATCTTTTTGCCTCGTTCCACCAGACCGTAACCCTTTTCAGGGCAGGAACATTGCTGGTCTTGTTCATCAACTGGAAACACCTAACGCCCATCAGTAAGAAGACGGTTAGTTATGGTACGTTCACCACGGGCCCATCACACAGATGCCGACAGCAACAGAGTGGCTACCATCTATTGAATGTTTACAAAGTGACGGGGACTATTCTTCATATCTTGTATTACCTGTGAAGTAGATACTATTATGATCTCATTTTAAAAATTAATTGAGACATGGAGAGGGTAAGCCACTTCCTCAGAGTCACCATAGTAAGTGACAGGGCTGTGATGCAAATCAGCCTGTCCCGGAACTTCTGGCCTTAACCCTCATACACTCAGCCTTTTGGGAGATGCTACTGCCCTGGAAAATCAAGATTCTCCACTATGTTTTTTAAATGTCTCTTTACGTTCCTGTGTTCATTGATAAAGCTCAATTTCCTAAAACAAACATATAATGAGTAACACAGACATAGAAAACAAACGTATGATTCCCTTAAAGGGAAAAGGGGGTAGGGGAGGGATAAATTAGGAGTTTGGGATTAAGAGATACAAACTATTGTATATAAAATAGGTAAACAACAAGGTCCTGCTGTATAGCACAGGGAACTATACTCAATATCCTGTAATAGACCATAATGGAAACGAATATGAAAAAGAATGTATATATAAGTATAACTGAATCACTTTGCTGTACATCAGAAACTAACACAACATTGTAAATCAACTATACTTCAATTAAAAAAAACATACAGTGAGTAAACACAGTTTTGACAACATAAAGTAAAGCAAATATTATACCCTCCAAGTAACGGGAGATAAAAAAAAAAATCAACCATTGAAGTTAATATGTAAAGATGTCTCAGAACTTCTGGTCAACAGATTAGACGTGACTATTTCATGATGACAAGATATAAAATAAGGATAAATATGGGCTTCCCTGGTGGCGCAGTGGTTGAGAGTCCGCCTGCCGATACAGGGGACATGGGTTCGTGCCCCGGTTCAGGAGGATCCCACATGCCGCGGAGCGGCTGGGCCCGTAAGCCATGGCCGCTGAGCCTGCGTTTCCGGAGCCTGTGCTCCACAACGGGAGAGGCCACAACAGTGAGAGGCCCGCGTACCGCAAAAAAAAAAAAAAAAAAAAAAAAAGATAAATATGACAAGAAAGGTTCTTTATTCCAATGTAGGTAGTATTTATGTTCCTAATGTTGTCAACAGATCCTGCCCTTCTTTATCTTTATAAGCAGATGTTAAAGTCCTACTCAGTGCTTTGTATTCTCAAAGCACTTGTGTCCATAGCTCAACATTTCTCAATCTTGTGAGGTTTCTGCTACTAAAGCTTGTGCCTCTGGTTTCAACTGGATGATAGGTTTTATCGTCCTGACTCTCTCTCACACATAGCAAGACTGCCTGGAGCTTTCTGTACACTGAGTTTGCTCTTTGTCACCAGTCACCTCTGTGAGGATGACATTGTCCAGTTAGTTCAAGGTCTAGATGTTGAAGTTTCACAGACCTGGATTTGAACACTTGTTCTGCCACATGTTAGCTGCATGAACTTGGGTGGGTTTATCCCTCTAAGCCTGAGTTTCTCCATCTGAAAAGTGGGAAGCAAAAGAATTCCTACCTCATAGGGTGGTTGTGAAGACTAAACGAGATAAAGTCATAGCACATGGCCGGCCCTTAGTTAGCGATGGATTCAATACAAGTGCTATGATCCACAGGACAGCAACCTCAGACACCAAGATGTCATCTGCCCAAGGAGCTCACAACGTACGTTGGGTGAGACAGGAAGGTCATGCAAATGGTCTCATATGAGGAGAGGTATAAAAACATGCTGCTTGGGGATCACAGCCACCCAGGGCTGGGCAAGTCAGAAGAGGCTGCCTGGAATAGGAAAAACTTGAACTTGCCCTCGAAGGAAGGATAAGGACCCAGGAAAGAGCATTTTTGTCTGGTGAGACAGCATGAGCAAAGGTATGAAGACTCAGAAAGGATATTAAATAAGGTACCAAATGTCAAGTGTAAGAATCACGATGATTCTTCTGTTGGCAGTGGTGACGCATGAGCAGAGAATATTTAAGAACGAGAGCAAATCCTACTCCTACAGGCAGAACAGGTGGCCGTCGGCACTGTGTGGTTTGGGTGAGCTGGAAGGCAGGCATGCCTCCTTCATCAGTCCAGGGTGGCTCCTTGGTGCAAGCCGTGGCCTGCAAAAGCCCCCTGATAAATAAATGCCTCCCCCTCTTCACCAGCCGGGAGTGGCCGCTGGTCTCGTCCTACCCAAATGCCCTGCAGTCTCCCAGGGCCCCCAGTTCCATGCAGACTCTGCCTCAGCTTCTCTAGCTGTCACTCTGGGCCTGAGGGGACGGTACCCAGGAAGGATAAACATGCATGTCTGTGGAGGAGGAGGAGGAATCCGGAGCAGGGCCTGTGAGTGTCAGAGGGAGACGATGGGAAGCAAGGTTGCAGGCTCCATTCGTTTCTTCATGGCCTCTGGTCACCTGGCCAGAGCAGAGTCCCATCCATCTGTGTTTAGGTCAGGCTAAGTCTACACAGGCAGACACCGCCTTTCTCTCTGGTCACTTTACAGAGATGGAAGGGCTTCCTGCTGGCCTCAAGGCCGGATATGGGCAGAGACCAGGTAGGGCAGGAGTCACCTGGCCATGGAGCCCGCAGGGCGCCAAGTGCTAGCCGCAGGTGGCATTGCTCAGTGGAGGAGACAGCTGATGTGACACAGGTGGAGAACCTTCACTGAGCACTCATGAAGTGCCCAGCACCGGCTCTAATTCTGAACAGACTGACTCTGAACAGAGATTTCTTGTATGTAAGGAACTCTTTGGTGAGTCTCTCCTGGGAATCAAAGACTTAACAAAGAGTTAAAAAAAAAAACAAAAAAACGGATGCAATGTGAACATTTTAACCTGTATGGTTTTGTTTTTTGTTTTTGTCCCTGCAATCCTTTTGGTCCTTTCTTCCCTCAAACTGACCCCTGGCCTCTGCTGCCCTGAGGAAGGAGACCGTCTTCAAAATACAAAGAGAAACAGAAGATAAATCTTGGTTTCTAAATTTCTCTAGGCCTCAGTTTTCCTGTAAATAACAGATATGGAAAAATACATAGGCAGTCATTTATCCTTGCCCCACCTCCACCATCCGACAGCTGGCGTAACAGCGAGAAACTCTTGGGATCCAGAGCGGAGGGCACGTCTGACCTCTGTGAGATGCAGCCTCACAGATGTGCCCTTCGGCTCCCAGAGAGTAGAGGGAAGAGGCCTGGGCAGACTCATGGAAACTCCGCAAGGCTGCCTGAGGGGCCCTGGAAGTAAGGAGAGCTGTGGGCCTGTGGGCGATGGTGGGGCTGAGTGAACCAACAGTGAGAACTGCTGGGCTGGGGTTGCTGGAGCCTGAGGACCCAGCTCGGGAAAAGCCGCATGAGGGCATCTTGGCGGACGGCCCAGTAGAATGATTGCACTTTTGGCAAACTCATCATTTGGTGAATTGACTTATTTTTTTTACTTTAAAAATCAACTTTACTGAGGTATAATTTAACACAATAAAGTTTATCCATTTGATGGGTTTTGACAACTATATACAAATGTGCAACCACTGCCACAATCAAGACGGAGATCATTTCCTTTGCTCCCAAAATTTGTCTCATGGCCCTTTTGGGCAACGCTTCCACTTCTCCCTGGGCCTCAGGGAGCCAGTGATCTGCTTTCTGTTGCTGCCAATTAGATGGGTCTTTTCTAGAGCTTCACGTAAGTGGAGTCATACTCTTCAATCTTTTGTGGTGACTTCTTTCGTTTGGTGTAAAGTTTTTGAGATTTATCTATGTTGTTGTATGAGTTCTTTCTTTTTCACTGCTGTGTAGTTTTCCTTTGTAAAAATTACAATTTGTTTATTCATTTGTCAGTTAAAGGATAAAGGTGTTTCCATTTTCAGCAGTTATGAATAAAGCTGTTATGAATACACACATACAGGTGTTTGCGTAAATATGAGTCTTCATTGCTCTTGGGAAAATAACTACGACTGGAATGACTAGGTCTGACTGATTTTTACCTAGTGACCCAGAGCTAGTGTGATGTCACATCTGGGCTCATCTGACAATCCCAGCCTCCTGTCCTCGGCACTTCTCCACTCTCCCTGGGGGTAGGAAGATGAGTTGTAGTGGTTCAGACGGGAAACCCATGGTGACTCAGGCCAGGGTGAGTGGCAGGGATGGAGAGAAGTGATGGGATTCAAGACGTATTTCGGGGGACTTCTCTGGTGGTGCAGTGCTTAAGAATACGCCTGCCAATGCAGGGGACATGGGTTCAAGCCCTGGTCTGGGAAGATTCCACATGCTGCGGAGCAACTAAGCCCGTGAACCACAACTACTGAACCTGCACTCTAGATCCCACAAGCTACAACTACTGAGCCCACGTGCCACAACTACTGAAGCCCCTGCACCCTAGAACCCGCACACTGCAACTACTGAAGGCCACGCGCCTAGAGCCCGTGCTCTGCAACAAGAGAAGCCACTGCAATGAGAAGTCTGCTCACTGTGACGAAGAGTAGCCCCCGCTCGCCGCAACTAGAGAAAGCCCGTGCGCAGCAACGAAGACCCAACGTAGCCAAAAAAAAAAAAAAAAGACGAATTTCAGGATACAACCATCACAGTATGATGGTTTAGATATGGAGGGCGGGGCAGAAGATGTCCAGTGGGCTTCAGTAACCTGAGGTGAAAAGATGTAATGCACAGGGGTGGTCCTGAGGGAAATGCATCAAGTACAAAAGTAGAGGAGGGGCTTCCCTGGTGGCACAGTGGTTGAGAGTCCGTCTGCCGATGCAGGGGACGCGGGTTCGTGCCCCGGTCCGGGAGGATCCCACATGCCACAGAGCGGCTGGGCCCGTGAGCCATGGCCACTGAGCCCATGTGTCCGGAGCCTGTGCTCCACAACGGGAGAGGCCACAGCAGTGAGAGGCCCGCGTACTACCAAAAAAAAAAAGTAGAGGGCAGAAGGGGAGAGACTGGGGAACTGAGCTTTGAGCTGGGCCTGAAATGCGGGCCAGGCTAGGAAAGGCAGCAGGAAGGGAGGGCATTCCAGGAAGGGAAGCAGCAGAATCCAGGTGAAGGGGTGGGAATGAGCTTGGCTTACACCCTGTAGGCGGCACAGAGTAGGGCGAGTCCCGCCAGGAGGGAAGGGTGGGCGCCGGGCCATAGGGTGGGCAGCTGGGGTGGGGTCCGATTTCGTCAGGCCTCTGGAGCCAGGCAGAGGTATCAGCCTTGATGTCAGAGATCATGGGAAGCCGCGTGGGCTCTGAGGCCTGCAGTCAGCCACCTGTCACTCAGTGTTCCAGGTGTGCACCAGAGGCCGCAAAGACACTAACAAGCAGCCACAAAGCTTGTGCTTCCTGAAGAAATTTACTGACAACCCACTCTGATAAAAGTACGGGGCGTTTATAGACAAAGTCTCTTGGCTTCCTTGGTTTCTTCCAACCTCATTGGCAATTCCTTCTCAGTCTTCTTTGGTGGCTCTTCTGTCTCCACCAGGCGTCTAGAAGGTGGGGAGCAGAAGGGCATAGGCTTCTGCTTCTTCCCTTCTGTCTGCCCCACCCCACCCCCATTTTTGGGAGACCTCATCCAGCTTCATGGCTTCAACAACCATCTATATTCTGCTTCATGTAGTCAACCCAATTATCTCCCCGACCTATCTCCCAAGTTCCAGACTTGTGTTTGCACCTGCCCACCTGACATCTCTGCTCGGATATGCATATATCAAGCACCTCAAACTTAAAATGTCCAACACAGAAACCTCCAGTCTCCTCCATCCCAACCCATTTGGGGAACCCTACCTTGGTGTTCCCTAGATGACTAAGGGGTACCTCCCAGTTATTAAGGCAAAAACCTAGGAGGCGGCTTTGTGTTCTCATTCCATATCCAATCTATCAGCAAGATAGAAGTTCTGCCTCCAGAAAAATTCAGAATCTGTCCACTTGTATTTAAGCCGCCTCCATTTCCTCCTGGATCACAGCCAGCGCCTCTTCACTTGCCTCCCTGTTTCCCCTCAGGCAGTCCATTCCACAGACCAGCCGCAGTGGTCGGTGTAAAACAGAAATCAGATAAAGTCCACCGTCAGATTAGAAGCTTCCAGTGGCTCCCGCCTGATGCCTCAGAACAGCCCCAAAGCTGCCTCCTGCTGCACTGGGTCAGCATAAGGCTCTGACTACTTCCTTTCTTCCCCTGCTCTCTGCTCTCCAGACACACTGGTCTCCTCTCTGTTTCCAGAACAGACCAGCCTTGTGCCCACCTCAGGGCCTTTGCACTTAGAAGTTGCTCTCTGTGGAACATTTTCCCACCGGTCTTCTTATGGCTCAGATCTTGGTTCAGATGTCACCATCCTACCTCCTGTCTGTCCCCTCCCTGCTGAAAGTCACCCTCTATCACATGTTTAGTTCCAGTAGCTTTGACATAGAAACAGTCATGTATTTATTTACTGTCTGTCTCCCCCATTAGAATGTAAGTTTCAGGAGGACTGGATCCTGTCTGACCTGCTCAGTGCTCTGTCTTCCACTCCTAGAACAATACCGGGGGCACGGTGGGACCTTGATAAATATTTGTTCAAGGAATGAATATGGGCTTCAGATGTGGTTCCTGGTCTTCCTGAGATGGAAGACATGTAACAAACCACAGGAAGAGTTGCCTAAGAATACAGTGCAGGAAATGGTAACTCTGAAAACGAATCCGATAAACTCATTTTTGCTGAAGTATTGCTGGATGACGATATGCTACCCAGTAATGCCAGCCTCCACGGGGCCCTAGAAAGATGAAGACGTAATCTACAGGGTGGTCCTGGAGGGAAACCCTTCAAGGACCAAAATGGAGGGCAGATGAGACACTATTGGAAGATTGGTGGGTCCTTGTGGGTCCCTCAAAATTTGCCATATGGAGGATTCCTCTGTCACTGAATGCAGACACATCCTCCCCAATCATACACATTCCCCCCACATACATACATTCCCTAATATTACACCCCCTCTTGCAGAGCTGACTGCGATTCTTCTTATCTTGTGCAGGTATTTCATACCCGTCTTAGGGAAGAACCAATTGACAAGCTTCTGAGAAATTCCATGGAAATTTGCAAAAATAAAGCACTATAAACTCTGACATTTCACCATAAATCTTAACAAATTATAGTACAGGCACACAATGGAATATTATTCTGCCATTGAGGTGACAATTATGAAGTTTAATTATCAACGAAGAAAACATTCATGGCTGTAATTTTAGGTTAAGACAAAAAACCTGGACATAGATCTGGTATAAGTATTATAAGCACAACTATATCAACATTATCTAAGGAGAAAAAAGACTGAAAGGGAATAGTTATCGTATTGAGTTAATGCGATTACAATGGGTTTTTCCTTTATGTTTCCAGACATTTTTTGAAATGACTTTTACACACATAAAAATGAAAGTATTAAGGTTAAGCACAGTGTCTTTGCCTCTGTCCCAGCCCTGTGGCCTTCCCGCTCTTCCCTCAAGCAGCTGAAACAAGACAAGGGCACAGCCTCATTCCTGAGCCATGTCAGGCATGGGGATGACAGGGCAGAGGGGAGAAAGAATTGTAACGTCACAACAACAACGACGACAGCGGTCAGCATGGTTCCAGCTTCCTGTGCTCCAAACACTCTGCTATCCACACCTGACATGATTTTGCCCCAGAGGTGGAGAAACTGAGAGGTGAAGTCTGAGAGGTTAAGGAACTGGTCTGAGGTCCCAGGGTTGGCAACTGACAAAGAAAGTTATGGAAGCCCTGGTCTGATTTCACAGCCCACGCTCTCAACCACTCTTAAGGAGGACGGCGCTCTTACAGATACCGAATCCCTGTGTTTCAATGGCTCTCACAGCTTTGAGGGGCCACCTCTGAGTCAGGAGGCCTCTGATGCCAGGGAGGGGCAGGGGGTGCAGGCCCCTGACCTCCCAGCAGGGCTGTAGCTGGTGCATCTCCCGCTGTATCACATCAGGAGCAGGCCTGGCCTACTGGACCACAGGGACTTCCCCACTGGGGAACAGGGGACTACAGGAAGGGCGGGAAGGTGTGGGGCAGAGAGGGGGAGAGGAGCCACCACTCTTCACCTGTGACTCTGAGAGGGGTCACCGGCAGGGGCCCTGGTGCTTCTATGGGGCAGTCAGTCTGGTCAAGGGGACGAATCTTGGGGGGACTGGTCATCTGCCCAGCTGCCCTCAGGTACCTTGGGTGGTGGACACTGGGTTGACAGCCACAGCTATGAAGTGGGACCTACTGGGGCCAGGCAAGGTGACCCCGTGGTGGAGGGCCAGGATGGAGCCAGCAAGCCAGGGTCCAGACAGAGTGGGACAGAGGCAGAGGGGTCCACAGGGGGCAAAGTGACCACGACGCAGTGCTCCTGTGAACAAGGTCCATGGACGGATGCGAGCCTTGCCCCCTGCTGAGCTCAGCCTGGCACTGCTGCTGAGACCAGAGCGGCCAGAGGGGCACAAGAACACGGACCCCTCCCCATTGCTGGGAGCCCACAGGAAGCTCACACACCTGCCCGGTGGAGAAGCTGGGGAGGCAGATCTGGATCTACTGATGATTGCCTAAAGCCAAGGTTCAATTTTTGTAGCCCACTCAATTTACCAGATGGGAATGACTTAGTCAAGGTTTTCTCTTCACTGGCCCATAGGTGGGGTCCGTGAGGAAGGCCAAATCAGTACATTCCCTCCAACTTCCTCAGAGCTGCGCGTGGTTACAGTTATGACCCTGCCCTGCCGCTAGGCTAGACGGCACAGGCCTAGAATCTATATGTGCCAGGTGGTCTGCTAAGTCATTCACCTGCAGGATGCTGACCCCTCAGTATCACATCAATCGAAACACCTGCCATCTCAGCTCTCCTATGGACTTAGCTGGGTGACCTTAACCCCACTGAGCCTCACTTTCGTCATCACCACTAATCCCTCCCAAGCACATAGAGTGCATGCAGTGAAAGGTCATCACCGTCAGAGTTAACAACTCTTTGGGGCACAGAGACAGGTAAGGACGGGTAGGTGATGGGCGGGGCCAAAGGGATGCATCTGGGAAAGAAAGAAATTAACAAAAACACAACCTGTTAACTCTGCAGCAATGCAGGTGATCTTACTTATAGTCAGGAAAGCGGGGGTAAAATTTAAGGGGCCAGGAGCACTCCCCAGAAATGCAAACATACCTGAGAGCCCCCAGGGGCCATGGGAAGTAGAGGTGGGAGATGGGGAGTTTCCAAGACCTGCGTCTGCTCCAACTCACTGACACTCCTTCCTGCTGTGCTGCCTTCTTCATCCCCTTGTAGGCTCTGCAGGACAAACACATCAGTTCCCGAGCCAGGCTGGCCTTCTGAGGTCTGGATAGTCATTCCAGCCACATCCACCTCTCTGGGTCTTAGAACAGGCTGTTTGGTACTGGGTTGGTCCTTAACAGCGAGGCAAACCGCGGATATCCTTGGGAAATTTCAAGGGGGTTTTGCAAAACAGCCAAAGCAATGTCATCGGATTCCTCCTGAAGCTAAATGAGCCTGATGGTTACAGAGGTGAAGGAAGTCAGTGCTTAGCTAAAAGAGTCCCACACCTCTGTGAATACATCAGCCAATCTGGGCCGACTCTGGTGGAGAGAATGTTCCTGCTCTGTGTAGAGAGTCAGCAGCAAGATACAATTACATTCACCTGGAGCAGCTCTCCTCAGGGGAGGCCTGCATTTCTGAGCTCAGATCCAGGCTCCTCACTGCTCAGGGCTATTTCTAAAAGTGTGACACTCAATATGTCAGTGGGGAGGGAAGAGGGAGCAAGGGCTGAGGGTCAGGTGGCTGAGACCATCTAGGCCCCTGGTGGAGTCCCTGGCTCTTGGCTGACACCCCCAGATCTCTCTTTTGAGCCCTGAAAATAAATCCCTAGCCTGGTGTTCAGCGCTGATGGAGGGGCCACAGGCCAGAAGGGAATTCGGTAATCTACTCTGCCTCTCATTTTCAGCCCTGTCTTTGGTTTGATAGACGCCATTTCTGGCAGCTTAAAGACAATGCATCATAGCTCCACAGTAAAAACAAAAATGCAAAAATAAAAACAAAACACAAACCCTCTTTGTGTCTGTTTACAAGTGTTTTAAAATATACGTTCAAAATGCGCATCTTTCCGTTTCTCTGTGTGTGGGCTCTGAGTGATCCAGCATCCTCTCTAGCTGGGGCCACTCCATCATCCCCCTCCCCATTTCAAGACTCTCTTTTCTGAGGCTGTGGTTCTCCCGTGGGGCCGGCCTCTGGCCTAAACAGCCCTGTCAGAAATCAAGCAGCAGTCAGACTCCCAGGTCTGACTGACTACAGTCCTGTTTGGGGGGCGGGGTTGGGGGGAGATGTATGTAAAGTGTCACTTTTCTGTTTGTGCTAAAAGGTAGCAGAATTCGCACCCTCTACCCCTAATTAAGTCACTTAGCATTCAGGATTATTTTCAGCTGAAAGCAATTAAGAAGAAGCCGATACAAGAAAAGCTTTCTGCTCTCCCTCTATTTGCCTAAAAGCAGTAGGTACCTTTCCTTCCCTCTCCACCAGTTAGAACAGAACTTAATCAGACCTTAATCAGAACTTAATTCCAGACCTTCATCAGCCCACAGAAGCGCCAGTGCTATAACAGTAAATTATAGAAAATTATGTGACTAGGAAGATAAGGGTTAATTTAACCAGGTCTGTTTGTGCCTCTACTCCTCATCTTTAGGGATAAGAATGTTTCTTTCCTCCTAGTATATCTTCTAAACACATGGAGTTGTTTAAAAAAATAAATTTATTTATTTATTTTTGGCTGCATTGGGTCTTTGTTGCTGTGGGTTTTCTCTAGTTGAGGTGAGCGGGGGCTACTCTTCGTAGCCGTGCACGGGCTTCTCATTGCAGTGGCTTCTCTTGCTGTGGAGCATGGGCTCTAGAGCACAGACTCAGTAGTTATGGCGCACAGGCTTGACTGCTCCGCGGCATTTAAGAACTAACGTTGACTGCAGTCCACAGTTTGCTGGGTGTTAATTCTCACACTTCTACGAGGTCAGCATCGTCATCATTATCCCTATTTTACAAATGAAGAAACCAAGTCTCTTGGGGCTTCCCTGGTGGCGCAGTGGTTGAGAGTCCGCCTGCCAATGCAGGGGACACGGGTTCATGCCCCGGTCCGGGAGGATCCCACGTGCTGCGGAGCAGCTGGGACCCGTGAGCCATGGCCGCTGGGCCTGCGCGTCCGGAGCCTGTGCTCCGCACCAGGAGAGCCCACAACAGTGAGAGGCCCGCGTACCGCAAAAAAAAAAAAGAAAAAAAAAAGAAACCAAGTCTCAGAAAGGTTGGTAACTTGCCAATAGTTTGCTCTGGAGCCGTGGGAACCCCTTTCTGCCCCACGAGCCCATACCGGGCCCTTGGCGGGCTTGCCCCATCCAGAGTGGGATCCAGGCCTGCAGGAGAGGCACCTAGCCTTTTGTGTCTCTCCAGATGTCATCAGATACTTTCTCCCTGGACCTGTAATGAGATATTCTAATTATTACCCCTCTGTATCCCTGGCTACAGACAAATCAGCTCCTTTTGATAAAGCCCCACCTCCCTTTTTTTTGAGCAAAATGAAGTGAGTTTTTGTTGCCTGAGACGAAAGTGCCTTTGGGAGACCCTGCCTACAGCTGATGGGGCGACAGCTACTATGCCCTGGAGGCTTGCCAGGCACCACTGGACTCTGAGCCCTTTACAAAGGGAACCAGCTCATGGGGTAAATATGGAACAATGTTATTTTTCTCACTAACTGTCCCCAGCTATACTCTGTCAAAGCCTCCTTTCCTGCTAGATACAGATATTTGAGAAGAGACAGTCCTCCTAACAATGAAACCAGAACCATTTTTCATTTAAACACACACATTTTGATGCATATTATGTTTATGTTTGTAAATTTTTTCTTTTTTGTTCCCTAAAATTGAAGGCCTGCAGGTGCACAAAATACTTATTTAGTCCTTAGCTTCCAAAACCTCAAGACACAATGTACCCCTACACGACTAATGAGTTCACTGTGCCAGGAGCCAGTTCTAGAATGTAATGTAATTTAATGTAAACACAAATGGGATAATTATTATGGAATGGTTTTGTATCGCTGGTCTATTTGACAACCCCTTTCTCTGCATGGTTTTCTCCCTCTATTTCTCAGTATGGGGACTTTCTTGTTGGAAAACTTCCTTCTTTAAAGAACTTTCCCCTGGAAACTGAGAATGCCTTTGTTTTTAATCTGTAGGACTTCCCACATTCTAAAAGTTTATTTTAACCTAACAAAGCACCCTGCCATTTAGCCATACCATGGAAAATGCTTTTTCTTTATCAATGCTTTTTGCAATAAAAAAGAAAAGCAATACACCTTAAACTTATACACTGCTGTTTGTCGATTCTATCTCAATACAACTGGAAAGAAAACAAATTAATTAGATTTTTAAAAATCAGTCTTTTATCCAATTTCCAGTGAGCATTACTTTTAGGATTAATCAATGCAAAATAAAACCAGGAACAGCTAAAATGTCACATGGTAAACTTTTTTTAAAGTTAATTAATTTTGGCTGCGTTGGGTCTTCGTTGCTGCGCATGGGCTTTCTCTAGTTGTGGTGCGCGGGGCTTCTCATTGCAGTGGCTTCTCTTATTGCGGAGCACAGGCTCTAGGCACACAGGCTTCAGTAGTTGTGGCTCGCGGGCTCTAGAGCACAGGCTCAGTAGTTGTGGCTCACAGACTTGGTTGCTCCGCGGCATGTGGGATCTTCCCAGACCAGGGATCGAACCCGTGTCCCCTGCATTGGCAGGTGGATTCTTAACCACTGCACCACCAGGGAAGTCCCTATGTGGGCGTTTTATCTCCAGCTTGTAGGAAGAAAAAGAAAGGTCAGCGTATCCTTATACATCTGCTATTTTTTTCAAGTGCCTTTAACTCAAAATAATCAATAAGCAGAGCAGCATATTTGAGGGCAAATCTGGTTTCTTTCAATAACTTCACCTTTGTGAATTTTCTTTTGTGGCCTCTATTTCTTGACAAGTCTAATTTTTTCCAGGTCATTTCTTTAAATCTCCAAGACATGATTCTTTTAAAGTTTACCATGTGAGGGACTTCCTTGTTAGGTTAAAATAAACTTTTAGAATGTGGGAAGTCCTACAGATTAAAAACAAAGGCATCCTCAGTTTCCAGGGGAAAGTTCTTTAAAGAAGGAAGTTTTCCAACAAGAAAGTCCCCATACTGAGAAATAGAGGGAGAAAACCATGCAGAGAAAGGGGTTGTCAAATAGACCAGCGATACAAAACCATTCCATAATAATTATTATGGAATTTGTGTTTACATTAAATTACATTACATTCTAGAACTGGCTCCTGGCACAGTGAACTCATTAGTCGTGTAGGGGTACATTGTGTCTTGAGGTTTTGGAAGCTAAGGACTAAATAAGTATTTTGTGCACCTGCAGGCCTTCAATTTTAGGGAACAAAAAAGAAAAAATTTACAAACATAAACATAATATGCATCAAAATGTGTGTGTTTAAATGAAAAATGGTTCTGGTTTCATTGTTAGGAGGACTGTCTCTTCTCAAATATCTGTATCTAGCAGGAAAGGAGGCTTTGACAGAGTATAGCTGGGGACAGTTAGTGAGAAAAATAACATTGTTCCATATTTACCCCATGAGCTGGTTCCCTTTGTAAAGGGCTCAGAGTCCAGTGGTGCCTGGCAAGCCTCCAGGGCATAGTAGCTGTCACCCCATCAGCTGTAGGCAGGGTCTCCCAAAGGCACTTTCGTCTCAGGCAACAAAAACTCACTTCATTTTGCTCAAAAAAAAGGGAGGTGGGGCTTTATCAAAAGGAGCTGATTTGTCTGTAGCCAGGGATACAGGGAGGTAATAATTAGAATATCTCATTACAGGTCCAGGGAGAAAGTATCTGATGACATCAGGAGAGACACAAAAGGCTAGGTGCCTCTCCTGCAGGCCTGGATCCCACTCTGGATGGGGCAAGCCCGCCAAGGGCCCGGTATGGGCTCGTGGGGCAGAAAGGGGTTCCCACGGCTCCAGAGCAAACTATTGGCAAGTTACCAACCTTTCTGAGACTTGGTTTCTTTTTTTTTTCTTTTTTTTTTTTTGCGGTACGCGGGCCTCTCACTGTTGTGGGCTCTCCCGGTGCGGAGCACAGGCTCCGGACGCGCAGGCCCAGCGGCCATGGCTCACGGGTCCCAGCTGCTCCGCAGCACGTGGGATCCTCCCGGACCGGGGCATGAACCCGTGTCCCCTGCATTGGCAGGCGGACTCTCAACCACTGCGCCACCAGGGAAGCCCCAAGAGACTTGGTTTCTTCATTTGTAAAATAGGGATAATGATGACGATGCTGACCTCGCAGAAGTGTGAGAATTAACACCCGGCAAACAGTGGGCTGCAGTCAACGTTAGTTCCTTTCCTGCTCAATCCCCATTACAGAAAGTGTGGCTTCAATAACCCAGCTTAATATCAGAACTGATTCATGTAAATATTGTAGATCTGTTGGGACTAAAATGATCTCAATATAACAATGATTTTTTTTTTTTTTACAGAGAAAAAGATACATCGTCTTTTTTGTCTTATCCCATGAAGGGGAGAGTGGACATTTTCCTAATTTTTCCTTCAAGAACTAGCCTTGATGGGGGTGCACTTGTCATCCCCATCTCCCCACAACAGGAATTCTTCATCACAGAGCAGGAAATGGGACAGGGCTTGGCTTGAGTTAAAATTTCCCTCATTCCTGAGGCCAGAATGCAGAAATAGGGAAAGGAAGGTAGCTCAGAGCCAGTACGGGGCTGAAGCTGCAGTGTAGAAACCCTTTTGGACCCTGCCATCCTGGCACGTCAGGCCTTGAGGAAAGTGGCTGTGGGCTGGTGCGAGCCTCATGAGCTGAGGAAGCCAGAGTGGGTCCGAGTCGGGGAAATGGCAGACAAGCCAAAGCCACCTGCCCCGGGGGGCACGGAGCCTGTGGGTACGTGCCCCGCAAAGCCCTCTCAGCTTCATTCCCCAAGAAGCGCGCAGGGGCAAGCCAGGCAGCAGACCTGGTGGGGTCCCCTGTCATCCCCAGCTTGTCCAGTAGTGGGCAAAGAGGACAAGCCCAGAGCAGCTGGAGCACCTGTCTTTCATCACCAATGCTTCAGGACAGGAGCAGAGGGCGGTAGTGGGGTGCTAGCATTGCCTGTGCTTCAGCAGTGACACCATGTGGCACTGACTATATATAAAATAGATAAACAACAAGGACCTACTGTATAACACAGGGAACTATATTCAATATCTTAAACAACCTAAATGGAAAAGAATCTGGGGGACAGGATAAATTAGGAGGTTGGGATTAACATATACACACGGCTGTATGTAAAACAGGTAACCAACAAGGACATACTGTGTAGCACAGGGAACTCTACTCAATATTTTGTAATAACCTATAAGGGAAAAGAATCTGAAAAGGAGTGTATATGTATATCTGAGTCATTGTGTTGTACACCTGAAACTAACACAACATTGTGAAACAACTATACTTCAATAAAAAAAAAAAAACTGAAAAGTCAGCTGAAAACCTTGACTGAAGGGAGGCTGCCCAGTTTCCCCCCACCACGATTTTAATGGCCAGGACCCACCTCTTTGGACTAATAAGCAGCCCTGGGTGTTTTGTGGTTATCACTGACGGGAGAAATCCAGGAAGGAAAAACATATTTCTAAGCTCGGTTAGTTGGAGGCTTGAAGTCAATTAGATAGATAATTAAAAAGAGTATAATCTCAATCTGAACTCCCAGCTAGAGGAGTGATTATACATTATTACATTGGGGGTTAATCATCACCCCAGGTGTAGGCAAAAATCACATAAAATACCAATGCCAATTTGTGAAACTTCCTGACACCCAGAAGAGTCCTCACCCCCTTCCTGGATGAGATGGACTCACAGTGATCACACTTTCCACAGAAGAGGATTCTCCTCCACTTCCTGTTGCCTACTTCAGTAGGTGGCCCTGTCATCCGTCCAGTTGCTCAACGGATTAGTCAGAACTCTTTCAGTTGAAGGTGTTGGGAGCAAGCTTAGCATCAACAGGAATGTATTGCCTCATCTAGCTGGGAAAGATGCTGGATTAACTCACAAAATTGAGAAATGAAGATCCTGGGAAGTTGAGAAAGGAGAGAACCTGGGATTCGGAGCAGCAGAACTCTTTCCCTGTCCTGCTCTCCTCTCCTCTTCCTCTGCTTCTCTTTGCCCTGGACCTCAGTCTCTCCTAATGTAGACAGTTCCCCTCCACCGGCAGGGGATATAGTCATTAGCAGCCCAAGCTTCCCAAGCCCACCAAGGGAGAAGTTTTCTCACCAGGCACCTTTATCCTAGGGAAGGGCTCTGATCGGCTTGCAGTGGGTCAGTGTCTACCCCTGGGCCAACTAGTGCCAAGGAGATGACATATGTGATAGGTCAGTCCTGGTCACACCCTCTCACCTGAGGCCACTGAACGGGGGTTGTGGGCAGAGAAGAGTGATGAGAACTCTCATTTTCTGGGAGCAAATTGAAGACTAGCACAGTCCACCCTGCAGATGCTGGTATCCGCAGCATTTTATAATAAACTCCCAGTTGGACCTTAACATACATGCAGAAAAGTACATGAATCATAAGTGTGTAGTTTGATGAATTTTCACTATTGAACACACTCACAGAAACAGCACCTTGGTCAAGGGACAGAACATTATCAGTATCCTAGAAATCTACCTTATGCTTCCTTCCAGTCACCACTTTCCTGAACCCCCAAAGGAAAACACTATCCTGATTTCTAATACGGTAATTAATTTGATCAATTTGGGAACTTTATATAAATGCAGTCATTCAGTCTTATTCTTTTATGCCTAGTTTCTTACACTCAATATTATGTTTATGAAATCCATCCATATTATTGCATGTAGACACAAAGTGTTCATTTCACAGCTGCATAGCATCACATTGCATGAATATGCCAAAATTTATATATCTTAGAGGCTTTACCTAGGCGTTTATGTCTTTGAATTTTGCTCTGAATTATATCCTTCTTTGGATATACATGTAAATGCTGGTTACTAATTAATATTTTTTAATTAATTTTTATTGGAGTATAGTTGCTTTACAGTGTTGTGTTAGTTTCTACAGTAGGGCAAAGTGAATCAGCTATACGTATATATGTATCTCCTCTTTTTTGGATTTCCTTCCCATTTAGGACCCCACAGAACACTGAGTAGAGTTCCCTGTGCTATACAGTAGGATATCATTAGTTATCTATTTTATACACAGTATCAATAGTGTATATATGTCAATCCCAATCACCCAATTTATCCCAGCTGCCCTCTCTTTCCCCCTTGGTATCCATACATTTGTTCTCTACGTCTGTGTCACTAATTAATACTTAAGGTTGCTACATGAGCTTAAAAGCATATTTTGTGGAAAGGTGTTACAGAAGGATGAGGATGCTCTGCACACTTGAGGTCCACCTTTCCTCACCTCTTTTTGTCTGGGCAACAATCATTTGTCAACACAGCCCCCTGGTGGCGACTTCCTGAACTGCAACCACGGCTCATAGCAGAGGTTAATTACCGGCTTTTCAAAGTATTATATAAAGTAACCGGTGATGTTTATGGAAATAAAAGTGCTCCATCTCCATCTCACAATCTAAAATACTGATAAAAATTTAAAATAACAACTACCATTTATCAAGTACCTACTATGTGTCAGATATTATGTCAACTTCAACACAGTATTCTGTGTACTGGTTATTGTTGTCTCGTTTTTGAGGTAAGAAAACAGACTTAAGGAAGTTCAATACTCACTCAAGGTTCATTCCCCCAGACCTCTCCCCGAGGAGGTGTGGCGTTGGACAAGAGCTTGCACCCCTCCTGGGGCTATCTGCTGGGAGGCAAGTGCTTCCAGATCCTCTTCTCACATCTCCCTCTCTGTCCAAGAGGAAGGAACTTGCACTCCTGCTTTCCCCCGTCCATTCCCGCAAGGGGTACGCGTTGTTTTTGTGATTGGCTGAGGCTCGAGACATTGATTGGGTCATGCCGTACTAGTGGATGGGTTAATACACCTACAGATCAAGAGTCGTGTGGGTGTTTTCTCCGTCTTCCTGCACCTGCATCAGGTCAGCCTCTCCTCTGTCCTTGCTAGCTGCTCCAGACCAGGTATTAGGGAGGATGACAAACCTTTCTTGGTTTGCTGGGGACTTTCCCCCCTGTGCACTGAAATTCCCAAGTCACAGGAACTGCCTCAGTCCCCAAGCAACTTGACTTCCCTTCTTAACCGTGGGCAGGTCAGGACCAAGTTGTTCCACAGACTCAGCTGTTCTAGATTCTCTAAGAGAATGAGACATTCTTTAGGCCTCCTGGTTCGTGACACATGAGCCAATCAGCACTCAGCAACTACCATTAGGAATGAGGATTATCAGGTGAGCTTTGACAGCATGTGGTATGGCCCAGCATGTGGGTTCTGCAGGTGGCCTGGGTACAGGCTTTGGTTTGTTGTACACAGAGCTGCCAGATCAGGTATGGAAATACCGTGTTGTTAACCACAGGCTGTGATAGTCCCCCAGTTAGTGATCCTAAGTCTTTATTTATTTATTTATGGTACACGGGCCTCTCACTGTTGTGGCCTCTCCCGTTGCAGAGCACAGGCTCCGGACGTGCAGGCTCAGCGGCCATGGCTCACGGGCCCAGCCGCTCCGCGGCATGTGGGATCTTCCCGGACCAGGGCACGAACCCGTGTCCCCTGCATCGGCAGGCGGACTCTCAACCACTGCGCCACCAGGGAAGTCCGTAAATGCCCTTCTATTCCTAATTTATTAAGGGCTTTTCATAAGTCCTGAGTTTGTATTGAATTTTATCAATCTTTTTTTAAAATTTATTTATTTGACTGTGTTGGGTCTTTGTTGCTGCATGCGGGCTTTCTCTAGTTGAGGTGAGTGGGGGCTACTCTTCATTGCAGTGTGCAGGCTTCTCATTGTGGTGGCTTCTCTTGTGGAGCAAGGGTTCTAGGCCTGTGGGCTCAGTACTTGTGGCACATGGGCTCAGTAGTTGTGGCTTGCAGGCTCTAGGGCTCAGGCTCAGTAGTTGTGGTGCATGGGCTTAGTTGCTCTGCAGCATGTAGGATCTTCCTGGACCAGGGCTCGAACCCATGTCCCCTGCATTGGCAGGTGGATTCTTAACCACTGTGCCACCAGGGAAGTCCCTCAAGCTACACTTTTGTATTACTATTCTCATTTGATCTATATGTTATTACATAAAATTTATAAGTTTTCTAAAACCCTTCTTGCGTTGTTGAAATAAATCCAACTTGATCAGGAAACAGAAATGTTTCTCAGTTCACCCTTTGCTCACCATTCCCACCGCCACCACATGTGCTGGCCAGAAAGCAGAGTGCCAGCCCAGTGCCAGGACTAGGGATGAGACCCCCTGCAGGGCCTTCTGGTCCGTGCCCACCCCCGACCCCAGCCATCTCTGGGCTTGGCCCAGGACGGCCCACAGGCTGCAGGAAGAGACTTGCACAATCTACACGGAGTCTGTGGGTGGGACCTGACAATTGTCCAAGTCACAGTCCTCACCCAGATAAGGGTGGGGCTGACGGGATGTCCTGGTAGTCAAGAGGCCTGGGGTAACAGCAGGTAGCTGGTGGTTGGGAGGTGAAACAGACAAATACACTCACATGCATCCTCACGTACCAGGTAAAGACTTGAGATTCAGCCATGGGCTGCGTAAGCACTCCTTGGCTCTGGGTCTCTCCGGCTTTATTGAAAGTTCCCCAGATGGGACAAGTCTTTTTTTTCTGCTTATGCCCCCTTCTCAGTCTCCAGAGCCTAGGCACTGAGTCAGCCAGGCTGCAAGGTTGAGGGCACAGTCCTCCAGACTGCCAGGAATTCTGACCCACTTTTAGAGGGGCTTACCCAACTGTGCAGTCTCAGGGGACAGCCCCTACAAGACTGTCCTCACTTCAGACACCAGCTGCAAGTTCAGGGGTCCCCAGGACCACCCTCACTTTAGACCAGCTGGCTACAAATTCGGGGGTCCCCAGGACCACCCTCAGGTTTGATCATTTGCTAGGATGACTCACAGAACTCAGGAAAGCTCTACACCTAGGATTACAGTCTGTTAGTTTGTTTTTTTTATAGTGAAAGGATACAAATTGAAACAAGCCAAAGAAGGAGACAACAGGGCAGAGTCTGGGAGAAGCTAAATGGGAACTTCCAGCTGTCCCTTCTCCGTGGAGTCACCTCTTTCCAGCCACAGTGAGTGACAGTATGCCCAGAGTATTACTAACTGGGGGCCTTGAGCCTTTGATGTCCAGAGTGTTTACCGGGGCTCCCTCACCTACTGCCCATGTGGCTGACCTTTAGTCTCCAAGCCCTCTGGGAGGTCAGGCTAATAGCTTTAGTCCCAGTTCCTCTGGAGGTTGGAACTGATAACAGTCTCTTTCAGAGGCCTCATCACAGATCACACTGTCAGACTGTCCAGCGGCCAAAGCCCCCAGGCAAACAAAGACTCTCCCATCAGGCAGGCCATTCCAGGGGCCAGACCCCTCTTTAAGTCAGGTTAATCCTTCACAGTACAATAGGGCCAGCTCCAAAGTAAGTGCCCAAAGACACAGGGTGGTGTGGCTGTTAGAAGCCTGGCCTTGATTTTAAAGCCTCCAGTTCCAGCTCTGGCTTTGCCACTCCTGAGCTTAGTGATCTTAGCAAGTTGCTTTACCCCTGTTGATACCCACCAGCCAAAGACACCCAGGAATATCACTGTAGTTGAATGAATTTGAGTTTATTGGTACTTGTTGCAACCAAGGAGAACGTACACTGTGGGGAACCATGGAGTGTCTCAGTAAGTAGGAGGTAGGAGGGGCTTATTGTAGGATTTGGGCTTGTATGAGGTGATTTACAGTGTAAAAAATTAATAAACAGAAACCTCAGGTAGAGTCGGGAGGCCAGAAGGGGGTGTTCTCATGCACTATGAACAATAGCAGAGACCAACAGGAAGAAGAAAGACTCCTTTCCTGGCAAGGACTCAGCCAATGAAAAGCCATGGACTCCGCTTACTAGAGCCCTCCCAGCTTCCTTTTCCTCTCTGTAAAAGCATTCTCTTTCCACTGCAGTGTAGGGGCTTTGCACACACACACCCCCAACTCTACGGAGACAGAAGCTCCTGCACTTGGGAGCCTTCCAAACCTCACCCTATGTCCTTCTTCAGGCTGTTCATCTGTATCGAATAAACTGGTAAACGTGTTTCCCTGTATCCTGTAAGCCATTCTAGCTAATTATCGAATCCAAGAAAGGGGTCATGGGAACCCTAACTTATAGCTGGCTAGTCAGAAATACAGATAACAACCTGGGACTTGCAATTGACACGTGAAGCGGACGCAGTCTCATGGGGCTGATCCCTTAACCTGTGATCTGACGCTAACTCCAGGTAGATAGTGTCAGAATTGAGGTGAATTGTAGGACACCCAGCTGATGTTGCAGAGAATCGCTTGGTGTGGAAGAAAGCCCCACTCCTCTGGTGACCAGAAGTGTCAGAGGTGTTCTGTTTGAGAAATAAAGGAGAAACTGGAGTGTTTTTTCCTACTCAAGCCAGTAGATACCGTCATCGACATCACTGAAAAATAAGAGTTTGTGATAAAATGGAGAAATTGTAGAATCAGAATAAAGCCAAATACATGAGAGACAGAGGGAAGGATGTCCTGAGGAGAGGTCATCCGATGAGGGCCACGCTCTGTCACTGTGACACCTACATGGTGCCAGGGCAGCCAGAGTTGTATGTGAGCTTGTGTGTATGTGTCCCCTTTGAGTGTGGGAGATCATAAGTGAGTATAGTAGCAATACATAAACTGGATTATATACCATGACCAAGTGGGATTTATCCCAGTAGTGCCAAGTTGGTTTAACATCCCAAAAAATCCATTATTGCCACATAGCCCATTAAAGAATAAAGGGGAAAAAATATAATTGTCTCAATAGACACAGAAAAAGCATTTGACAAAATTCGACACCTTGCATGATAAAAAACACTAAAGGAGCTAGGAATAGAAGGGAACTACCTCAACCTGCTAAAGGGCATCTAAGAAAAAATGCTTTCCTTCCAATATTATGTACAAGACAAGTATGTCTGCTCTTGCCACTTCTAGTCAACATTATGCTGTTCTAGTCAGGAAAAGAAAAAGAAATAAATGGCATCTGGAGCAGAAATAAAGAAGTAAAACCATCTCTATTTGCAGGTGACATGATCTTATATGTAGAGAATCTTAAGGAGTCAAAAAAGAAAAAGAGAAAACTATTAGAGCCATTAAACAAGTTCAGCAAGATTACAGGATGCACGATTAATATACAAAAGCATCAATTTTATCTCTTTATAATAGAAATGAGCAATTCAAAAAGAAAATTAAGAAAAGAACTCAATTGATAATAGGATTAAAGAGAACAAAATACTTAGGAATAAACTTAACAAAACAAGTGTAAGTCTTGCTCACTGAAAACTACAAAACATTGTAGAAGGAAATTAAAGACCTAAATAAATGTAAAGACAGCACATGTTCATGAATTGGAAAACTTAAAATTAAGACACAGTGCCCCCCAAATTCATCTATAGCTTCAATTCAATCTCTATCAAAATCCCCAGCTACCTTCTTTGCACAAATTGACAAGCTAATCCTAATATTCATATGGAAATTCAAGGGACCCTGAATAGCCAAAACAATCTTGAAAAGAAAGAACAAAGTTGGAGGACTCACTTCCTGATTTCAAAACTTACCACAAAGCTACCGTAATGAAGACACTGTGATATGAGCATAAGGATAGACAAACAGATCAATGAAATAGAATCAGAGTCCAGAAATAAACGCTCACATTTACAGCTAAATGATTTTCAATTGAAGGTGTCAAGACAATTCAATGGGAAAAGAACAGCCTTTTCAGCAAATGGCTGGAAGAACTGGATATTCACTTGCAAAAGAATGAAGTTGAACCCCTACTTCACACATATACAAATGTTAACTCAAAATGATGGAAGACCTAAATGTAGGGGCTAAAACGATAAAACCATTAGAAGAAAGCATAGGTGTAAATCTCCATGATCTTGGATTAGGCAATGGCTTCTTAAATACGACACCAAAAGCACAAGCAGCAAAAGAAAATTTAAATAAACTGGGAACCATCAAAATCAGAAACTTCCATGCTGCAGAGGATATCATCAAGAAAGTGAAAAGACAACCCACAGACTGGGAGAAACACTGCAAATCATATATCAAATCAGAGAACATATGAAGAGCTTTCTCAATTCAACAAAAAGACAAATAATCCAATTAAAATGGGCAAAAGATCTGAATAGATATTTCTCTAAAGAAGATATACAGGGACTTCCCTGGTGGCGCAGTGGTTAAGAATCCACCTGCCAATGCAAGGGACACGGGTTCGAGCCCTGGTCCAGGAAGATCTCACATGCTGTGGAGCAACTCAGCCTGTGTACCACAACTACTGAGCCTGCGCTCTAGAGCCCATGAGCCACAACTACTGAGCCCATGTGCCATAACTACTGAAGCCCGCATGCCTAGAGCCTGTGCTCCACAACAAGAGAAGCCACTGCAATGAGAAGCCTGCACACTGCAACGAAGAGTAGCCCCCGCTCGCTGCAACTAGAGAAAAGCCCGCACACAGCAATGAATAACCAACGCAGCCAAAAATAAATACGTACATTTATAAAAAAAAAAGATATACAAAAGGCCAATAAATATGTGAAAAGATCCTTAACATCAACATTATGGAAACATATACAAGATACCACTTCACACACACTAGGATAGTTATAATAAAAAAGACAGACAGTAACAAGAGGTGGCAAAGATGTGGAGAAAGTGGAACCCTCATACAATGCTGACAGGAATGTAAAATGGTGCAGGTACTTTGGAAAACAGTCTGGCAGTTCCTCAAAAGACTATGACCCAGCAATTTCACTCCTAGGTGTACATGCAAGAGAATTAAAAACATTGTCCACACAAAAGAATTGTATATGAATGTTCATAGCAGCATTATTCATAATAACCAAAAATAGCAGAAACAATCCAAATGTCCATCAGCCCATGAATAAAGTGTGGTATATCTATACAGTGGAGTATTACACAGCCATAAAAGGGATGAAGTACTGATACCTGCTACATCATGGATGAATCCTGAAAATATTACGCTAAGTGAAAGAAACCAGACACAAAAGGCTACATATTCTATGATTCCATCTATATGGAATGTCCCAAATAAGCAAATCTAAAGAAACAGAAAGTAGATTAGTGGTTGCCTAGGGCTGGAGTGGGTGTGGTTTGAGGTTGACAGTGTAGGGATGAGGGGTTCCTTTTTGGGTTAATGAAAATGTTCTCAAATTGATTGTGGCGATGCTTTCACAACTCTGGATATATAGTAAAAGCCATTGAATTGCATACTTTAGATGGATGAATTATATGGCATGTGGATTATATCTCACTAAAGTTGCCTAAAAATAGTATAAGAGGAGAGGAGCAGAGGCAGTAAGGGGAGGCTGTCAGGACGTACTGTGATTCCTGATACCTGGAGCCACCTTCCAGGCCCTCCCCTGCCCTGCCTGTCTCCACTCCTGGCCTGGCACCTCCAGCTAGCACCTCAACTCCATTCTGTTCAGGCGTGAAAAGAACTACGTGTAAATGTTTGGTCGAACAAGCTGTTCTATATGCTGGCCTGGTAAGGAGTTTGTTGTCAGCTCCTCCCAAACCAGCTATGAAGGTGAGGGAGAACTCTGGGTGGGACACAGCCCCTCTGGGCGATGAGACCAGCCGCAGAGGCGGCCCAGGCCTGGGAGAGCCCGGGAACTCCAGTCCCGTGAGGGCCGTGGCTGTACCCACTGCAAGTGGGTTAAGCCCCCAGCCCCCAGGATCAGAGTGTGGCCCTCAAATCTTGGGGACCCCGAGAAGTCTCAAGTCTGCGGCCCTGGAGGCCTGGCCCCCCGGGCCCGGTGCCTCAGAGAGGTCCTCAAAGCCTGCAGGATGGTGCCCTGGCTGTTCCGTACGTTGTAGTCACTGAGCTGCAGCAGGCGGTCAAAGTCTTCCTCCTTGTAGGTCATGTTGAACATGGAATAGGG
This sequence comes from Grampus griseus, assembly GCF_964374135.1. Taxonomy (NCBI): domain Eukaryota; kingdom Metazoa; phylum Chordata; class Mammalia; order Artiodactyla; family Delphinidae; genus Grampus; species Grampus griseus. Next base: position 85,513,866 of record NC_139018.1, read on the forward strand.
GGAGTTGTCCCCCGTGAGATCCACCTGGCCGGCCGGGAGCTCTGCAGGGCTGCGCTGGACACCTGTCCAGGGGTGGAAGGGGGTTAGGCGCAGGGCCCAGAGGCCTCCACAGCTGGCAGAACGGCTCCTGGTGGCTGGACACAGGGGTGAGCTGCTCCCCACTGAAGGGGTTCCTCCCAGCCCCGTGTCCTTTGCCCAGAACTATAACTGTGGATAGCAGGATGCTATTTTGAGCTATGACACATGTGCTGCTTCCCACATTTTCTCACAGCATTACACATCTTCCACTGTTCAGGCCCCCACCCTGGTATCCACCTCACCCCCAGGGGTAAGGCGGAAGCAGCAGAAAAACAAAGCCCTTTAGGTTAGTGGGTGGATTCTTAAAACTCATGATGGAAGCAAGCGTCTGAAAACCAAAGAGCTTTTGCTTTGCAAGAAACAGTCTTTGTTGAGAGAGAAAGAGACTCCCAAGATGCGGGCTTAGCATGTTAAGAGTAAAGCTAGAAGGTTTGGAATTATGGCAGGAACTAGAAAGCCAGAAGATTGCACAAAGGCAGAATTAGGTTTTCCCATCAAAAGGGGATAAAAGTCTGACCAGTTGGTGGGAGGCGAGGATTAGAAGGAATGTGATGAGAGTTCAGATTTCGGGGGTCCTTGAGTAGAGACCCAGCTCCCTGAGAAAGGACCCCAGAATGGTCTGCGGTAGAATGACAGAGAGGCCAATTGTGACCCCAGACAGGTTTAGGGGAATCTGAGAGAGAGGGGACTGGGGCTTCTCTTTTCTGGCTGTCCAGCCTGGGGGGCCTTTAGGAAGTCCTCCAACAATGTGGTGCGCAGTAGTAGTGGACGGTGACAGTGCGGGGATTCCCACACATGGCCCCTGCCATAGAGCGAGGGAGCAGAGCCCAGTTGTAGTGACGGGCATGGGGAGGGGGAGGCCAAAGGAGCCTGGGGTCATGACAAAGAGGACACCAACCCAGTGGCTTTGCAGACGGAGGGCCTCTGCAGGGATCTGGGCATCCACAACAGGCCAGGGTATTGCCATGTCCCAGACTGGGTGGGACTAGCCTTAAGACTCCTGCCTCTGCTGGCTGCAGGGGCACTGGGAGGGCCCAGAGCGGTGCCTCTGAGGGGCCAGGCTTCTAGGCTGTTAGGAAGGGGGGCTGCCTCACCTGGGGCTGAGTGGTCCCTGAAGGAGGCGTTTACCAGCGGAAAGTGAAGCACGACAGGGGCATCAGGGCAGGTGGGGTCTGAGAAGAGGTGGCACTCCCAGGGCTGGCGTCGGTCCTGAGGGCTGGGCTCCACACGGGGGAACGGCAGCCCCCGGGCCCGGCAGTCTAGCTCCGTCTGCTGCAGCACCTGGCGGGGCAGAGGGGGCTCAGAGAGCAATGGCTACTTCCCAGTCATCCCAGGTCAGCACTCTAGAAGATGCTAGGACAGCTCCAGCCCAAACTGACTGCTCAAGACAACCTGATTCTGTCCTGCTCGTGGCCCAGTCAAGCTACACAGTGCCTCGGAGGGAAGCAAAGGATCCCGGTGGTCTGCAGTACTGTTTGACTAAAATCTTTAGGTGGGGTACAGATCTCGCACCCCGTATGGGATTGCTGTTTCTGGGATATTCAATCTCAGAGCCTCCAGGGCCTCAGTAGGGGACCCACTTCTGTCTCACAGCCCTACCCACCCCCTTCCCCAGAGTCCTCAGGGAGGCCCCTGGGAGGATGGACGTGGACAGGCCAGGCTCTCCTCCTAGCTCTGTCCAGCGGTTCCTCTTGGGGTGGGCATGGCGAGCTTCCTCCCTGTCTACCGTTCTTGGGAGCCCAGGGCCCCAGCACCTCCACAGCCCTTCCCAACCCTGGCAGGAGCCTTTGAGTCACAGCCTGTCATCTCTCCCTCCCCCTGGGGACCCAGAAGGTCTGGGCCAGTGGCCCTGCTGCTCGTCCCTGGAGCATGGCCTGGGTGGGCGAAGGGTCTGGGGTTCCCATGGGGTGACCAGCGGCACCTCAAAGGGCGAGGATAGAGAGTAGTCGAAGGATAGTATGAGGTCCAGCCTGCGGCCTGGCCGGAACATGGAGGGACAGCTGGTGTTGAGGAAGTAGCCGGCATCCACCAAGCAGAGCTGGGGCTCCTGCGGGGTCAGCTGGCTGGCGGAGGAGTCTACCTGGCTGTCTGATGGGAGAGGTAGCAATAGTCAGGGGCAGCAAGTCCAACACAGATCACCCACCCACCCCTTATACTGCACTCGCCTCCACGCCCCCTTCTAACCCCTGGTGTCACTCCCTGAATGCACGTGCCAGCCCAGCCCTTCCCAAGACCTCCTCCAAGCCACACCCCAGGAGTGGATGCTGGGACCCCCCCAGGCCTCTGCCAGCCCCAGCCATGGTCCATCTCCACCCAGGAGCCCAACCTTGTTACCTGGGGACACATGGCAGTGGCCCTTACCTGCCCAGGTGGAGAAGTCCTTCTGGGCACGGTAGTCCTGGTGCAGCTGGAGGCCCTGGAGGAAGTTGGAGCTGTGCTGGTAGAGTGGTCTGCTCGTCAGGAAGCCCTTCAACATTTGGGCTAGCGCTGTTCCAGGCTGGAGCCACAAGGCCTCCGGCCCTGAGGAGGTCCCCGAGGAGGGAGGAGATTCCTCTGAGCCCAGAGAAGCAGACATTGGTCCATTGAGGGGTCTGGAAATGCCTAGCCCTCCCTCCCCCGACAGTCCCCCCCGCCGACCCTGTAGCATCTGAAGGGGAAGCGGCTTCACCGCAGGCTCCCCTCAGTGCCTCCCTCTCCTACCCAGGCTCCTGATCTCGTCCTTGATGTGCTGCTTCCAGGCATCACTGGAGCTGGTGAGGTTATACCAGGCATCCAGCAAGTTCAGGGAGAAAATGTTGCTCCAGATACCTGAAGGCCAAATTCCCAAGAGAGGTCAGCCTTAGGCCTCAGTGCCCTGCCCCCCATCACTTGGAAGGCAGTGGTCCCCACCCTTGAGTGCAGATGGAGAATAGGAGGGGGAGCAGGCTGCCTCTGCAATGGCCCTTCCCCCCAGCTCAATATCTGCCCTCCCCGGGTGCTCTGCCCAGACCTGGGTACAGGGCATTCAGAGTGATGACCATTCACCTTCCAGGAAGCAGATGCGGGACTCAGGGATCCTCCTCATCAGCCGCCCCATGAAGAAGTCCGAGCCGAAGAGCTCAGAGGGGATGAAGGCGCCATACTTCAGGAACCCGACCTCATAGGGGGAGAACTCGACCCACTCTGAGGGGCCAGGAGGGAAAGGCAGGAATGAAAGGACAGTGGGTTTGGGGAGCCCCAGCTCTGACAAGGGCCAAAGACACTGCTCCCCAGCAGGCCTCCGCCTCCTCCCCGCCCGGCTGACTGTTGAGCTGACCTCTCCCCCACCCAGCCCCTTGTCTACATCCTCACCACCACAGCCCTGCCCCAGGACGGCGAGCTCTGCTGGCTGCCTCATCAGGCAATCAGAACCACCATCCTTCCAGAAGGCTGGCCATCTGTGCAGGAGTTTCCTGTGTGAATACTCTGGGGGCCCTCAGGGTGCAAAGGAGGTGTGCATGCACGTGTGTGTGTTGGAGGGTGGAGTGGACAGGACTGAGGACTGTACCCTTGAAGTCCGGGGTCTGCAGATTGTTCTCTTTGACATTGAGGCTCAGGTAGAGGGGCAGAGGGTTCTGGCCCCGCTCCAGCGCAGCTCTCTGTCCTGACAGCTTCTGATCCATCACCTGGGGTGGGGGCGTGAGGGCCAAAGTAAGGTTGGGAGCACCCTGGAGGCAGGGTGGGAGCACAGGCTGGGGGTGAGGAGCGTCGGGGTCTCCATGTAGGGCTGTGCACTGCAGACAGCACTGTTCACAAGGACCACAGTGTCAACAGTGACACCCACCCCTGCATCCTGTGGTTCCAGTGGCCCATCTTTATGGGTTGAAGCATGGCGGGTACATGGACCCTGATGCACAGGCACAAAGGCACGCGCACGCACGCGCGCACACACACACACACACACACACACACACAGACGCTGCTTTCCAGAAAGGACTCAGAAATCCCCCTTCAGTGTACATTGTAAGCTTTGCCAGGGGATGGGCTGCCCCTTCTAGGTTCATCTGGACCAGTTCAAGTTTCAGCCCCTGCCAAACACTCTCCTGACATCCTCATCTCCACCTTTCCTGCTTTGCACAGTACAAAGTTGTACCCCATTATTTATCCTTGCCTTTTGTTTCTAATTTTCCCTCCAATAGAACTCCAAACTCTGGCAAGGACTCTGGCTTGCCTTTTGGGGAAGCCTCCACAGAGCCTCACTGAATTCTAGGGGAACAGAAAGGTCTCCTTCTATCCCAGACCAGAAATGAAAATAGAGTTCATCTCAAGCCTCAGCAAGGTTAAGGGTGGTGACTGCCTGGAACCCCACCTGGGGAAGGATCCTGCTGCCACAGGCCCTGGGTTGTTACTCATGGAGCAGTATGTGTACCAGGAACGCACCACCTCTCTCTTAGGCTCTCTGAGCTGGAAGGCACCCCACTCAGCAGCTAGACCTAGGAGGTTCCCACCCTGCCATATCAACCTTTATCATCAGATTTACTTAGAGTTAAATATACAGATGACTGGGTCTCTTCTGAGAATCATCAGAAGCCACTTAGGAATTTGTCTTTTTAAAACCTCCCCAGGTGATTCTGATGATCAGCCAGATGTGCATCCCGGGACTCTAGCCTAGCCCATCCAACAGGGAGTCCGGCTCCCACACCCATGACAAAGCCTCAGCACACCTGGTGTGCTTCCCTTCCCCTGGCAGCCCTCTGTCACACAGTGAGAGCACTCAGGTCACAGTCACCTTTTCCTCCAGTTCTTCAGTGGTACCCAATACGACTTGAGTTATGGGGAATCCACAGGAAATTCTCCAAATACGGCTCAAGCGGCCTGGCACTGAGCATTTGTTATATTTACAAGTTAGTCCTGTGGGTGTGAGTATGTATGTGTGCTGAGGAGGGAGGGGGCTTGATGAATACCTGTGATTTCCTTTCTCAAAGTCTTTTATTTAGGAATCCTGTTTGCCTGCTCTTTTGACGTGTACAATCTTTTACTACAGATGCAATTTCTGCCCTGGGAAAGCCTTGGAAAAGGGTCAGCATACCTCTCTATCAACTGAAACAGCACCCAGTATTCCTTTTCCTTTTAATAGCTCACCAGTAAGTCATGGCAAGTCTCTGGATCTCTACCCGCACCCCCTCCCCAGTTTCCAAATGAGGGTCCCCAACCCTGCAGAACACCACTCTGATGACTCAAGGGTCCCACCTGGAGTGTGGGAGCTGGGTGCAGTTGGTGGTCTGTCAGTGTGATCTGGGTCTTGCACAGGGTGGCACTAAAGTGTATATAAAACCTTTTGTCTAGAGTTGAAGAAAAATATGTAAGACCTTTTTAACTCAGGAAAAGATAGGAGAAAAACTGTAAGTTTCTCCTTGAAGAATGGTGAGCAGCTTCTAAGCCTTTCAGTGTTTGCCAGCAAGAGAGTAAAAACAAAGTTTCAAAGAGGTAATTTGAGAAGCACTGATTACAACAGGTGTATTTTGTAAGTGGGTTTTTATAAAAACTGAAGTAATATTATAAAAGTATATAGACTAAGTAAGTTGTTCTAAGTTTCAGGGTATAATATTTCTCTAATAATACTTAGTATTAATAAAATTGTGATTTGTTATATATGGAGTTATATTTTCTGACCACTTAAAATGACTTTTGGTACTGTAGCTCAGTATAGTATAGAGATAATAAATACTTATTTTTATCTAAAGGCAAATTTGAAATCAACACTAAATTTTTCTCAATAAAGAATTATTTTTAAAATGTGAGCTTTAAGAGATAAAGCATGATGACTAAGAAAAAAAAGAAACAATATTTGCAAAGCTTTCACATTGTGACAAAATTTTTTAAACTGCATGGGTACTCATTTTAAAGAATGCATTGATGTTCAGTAATATCGCAAGGATTTTTATTCTTGTGAACAATAAGTTTGTCTTTTTTAAAATGACTACAAACTGTGTACATAAAACCATGTATTAAGTCATTACTGGAGGATCAAATGTAATTAAATATGTCTTCTTTATAGCCTAGGATCAAATTGCATTTTCTAGCACTTCATAAAATGAACTGTTAAAACAAGCTTTCCCCACTCTATGGTAATTAATTGTTGCCACCAGGCAGAAAAGTCAGTTAATAAAACACAGCACCCTCAAAACCAAACATGAACTTAAACAGTAGATCCAAAGAATACATGGGATATATTAATAAAATAAAAACATTTCAAGTAATTATGTTGGTTTTATAAATTCCATGCCATTTCGACAAAGATCCCAATAATATTTATCATGAAACTTGACTAACTGATTCTATTATGTATATAGGAGGGCAAAGGGCCAAAAGTGGCCAAGATAATTCTGAGAACCAAGGTGGCAGATGGGGGTAAATTTGCCCTATCAGAAACTGAGATTTATCACAAAGGTAGTAACTAAGCCAGGGCAGGATTGGCACAGGGATAGAGAATGAGCCCCATTAGAATGGAATAGAGGGACTCCCTATTGGCTAAGAATCTGCCTGCCAATGCAGGGGACACAGGTTTGAGCCCTGGTCCGGGAAGATCCCACATGCCGCGGAGCAACTAAGCCCGTGCACCACAACTACTGAGCCTGTGCTCTAGAGCCTGCGAGCCACAGCTACTGAGCCCGTGTGCCACAACTACTAAAGCCCACGCACCTAGAGCCCGTGCTCCGAAACAAGGGAAGCCACTGCAGTGAGAAGCCTGCACACCTCAACGAAGAGTAGCCCCTGCTCGCTGCAACTAGAGAAAGCTCACGCACAGCAACGAAGACCCAACACAGCCAAAAATAAATAAATAATTTTTTTAAAGAAGTTAGCATTAAAAAAAAGAGGATGTCCCAATGACAAATATACTTGAAAATATGCTCACTCTCACTAAAAACCAAGGAAATGGAAAACTACAATAAAATTTCCTTTCACACCCATAAAATGAAAAAACATTTAAAAGTGTGAAGAGCATGTAGAGAAAAAGAAACTATGATACACTGGTGGTGGGAGTGTGAATCAATACAACCTTTTTGGAGAACAACTTGTCAATAGCTAGAAAAGTTGAAGATACACTACCCAATGGCCTAACAATTCCACTACTGGCTATCATCTCTCTTCAAGGATTAAAGAATCTCTAACACAAGGGCACAAGGAGACTTCTACAAAACCATTGTACAAATAATATTAGATTTTTCTTAAGGATATATATTTTTAATAAAAGTATGCATAATAAATGTATATCTAATAAAGTATATAATAAAGGTTTATAAAATATGTTATATATTATATAATATTATAAAGTGTACAGATTGCAGATATGTATGTGATGATAAAACTAAATTCAGGATGGTGGTTACCTCTGGGGGTGGGAGGGAAATGGGACTGAAAGGGGGGCCCACAGGGGGGGCTTTGGCTCTATCTGTAATATTTCACTTCTTAGGCTGATTAGTGAGATCATGCATATTCCTTATATTATTCTTCATGCTTTATGCATTTTCTTAAGTCTGAAGATCATTGTGATAAATTTTTTATATTAATATTTTATAATAAATATTTTTAAACTAATAACTAAAAAACAAGAATGGTTGGTAATTTCCAAGTAGCACTGTGCTTGCCAACAAGAATAACATTTAAAGAAAAAAGTTAAAACAAATTCACTTTTGGCATTAGTTTACACGCTAATCATTCTTGGTCAAACACCTGATATCCAAAGATAAGAAAGGTAAGAATCTTTCCTCTGCTAATATATTTGATAGTTTACTTTTTTGTTATACATGTTAAAAATACTTTCTGTGTTTTAGCTGTTTCAAATGCTTTAAAAGAAACTTTGTTCAGATAACTATATGTGGTAAAACAACAATGTGAAAAAAAATCCTGATTTTAATAATTACATCAGTTAATGTAAGATTCAGCAATTAACTTACTAAGCTTTCCTTAAAGAAGCAACGCATAAAAAATTTATTTGCTCAGTTTTGTATTAATGGTGTTAGGATAATAGTAAAGAAACAGAATAGCTAACACTTAATGCTTACTCTATGCCAAGGCGCCACTGAGTGCTCACAGCAACCCTATGTGTTAAGTACTCTTCTCATCCTCATTGTACAGATGAAAAAAACTGAGGCACAGAGAGGTTAAGTAGTTTGCCTAAGGACACATAGCTGGTAAGAGACACTGGGATTAGAATCTAGGAAATCTGGCTCCAGAGTCTGTGCTTTTTTTTTTTTTTTTTTTTTTTTTTTTGCCGTACGCGGGCCTCTCTCTGTTGTGGCCTCTCCCGTTGCGGAGCAACAGGCTCCAGACGCGCAGGCTCAGCGACCATGGCTCACGGGCCCAGCCGCTCCACGGCATGTGGGATCTTCCCGGACTGGGGCACGAACCCGTGTCCCCTGCATCGGCAGGTGGATTCTCAACCACTGCGCCACCAGGGAAGCCCGAGTCTGTGCTTTTAACACTACCATGAAGATGAAGAAAAATACATTTCATATTACAGTATAAATAAAATAAAATGAAAGCTGTTCCAAAAACCTCACTGACTCTTAAACACGATGCTTAACTGACTTTGACATTGGTCCTTAGCTCTTGGGAGACCCAGAAATTTCTGTTTCATGGCAATCAATTGAAGAATAACCTGATTCAAAATGTCGGCATCCCAAAGTTGGCAGACAAGGAAGTACAGCAGTTCCCACATCCCTTAACCACTGGCCTCTTACCCAGCAGGAAATGTGCGTGCACACGTCAGCTAGTCACAAGGCTGTCCCAGCCCTCACCCTTGCACATAGGCTCTGCCTCACATGCGCAGGGGCCCTACCTGTCCGTGCAGCGCAAACTCCAGCACCAGACCCCACAGGTCCACAAAGGTCGTGGGGTGGCCCTGCTCAGCCCGTTGTTCCAGCTCCCGATAGTAGCTCGCCAGGCGCTCAGGAGAGAAGGCCTCCAGCTTGCTCTTGGCCAGGTGCTCCCGGGCGTGTCCGATGGGTCCCTTCAGGTCCCTCTGCGACCACTCAGGGTCCCCATACAGATGGGCCATCGTCCTGAGAGAACAAAGGGACATTACAGTCTGAGGTCAAGGCCCAGCATGGGTCGCTGCAACTCCAACTTCCACCCTCCGACTTCTCCCAACACGTAGCTCTGGCTGCCAAAGCCCCACCTATCTGGAAACTGCCTCAGGGCATTCTCTCCTTCTTGATCTGTACTGTCCAATATAAATAGAATGTGAGCCACATATGTAATTTAAATTTTCGTAGTAACCACATTTTCAAAAAGTAAAAAAAGATCTGAAAAATTAATTTTAACAGTATATTTCATTTAATTCAGTATCTAATTCAGTGTGTAATCGATATGAAAATTAATATAAATATTCTTTTCAAACTGTTCTTTCAGAATTCACTGTGCATTTTATATTTAACACATCTCAGTTTGGACTAGCCACATTTCAAGTGGTCAATAACCACACGTGACTAGTGGCTACTGTATTGTACAGCACAGCTGTAGACTCCTACTCCCATCTTTATAGATCCGTCCTGAAGCCCTTTAAGACTCTGCTTGTCAACAGCTGTCACCTAAACTCTGAGTTTACTCTTTTACTCCTTAAAGTCACATTTCGATAAGACTCAAAGGAATGAATCTCTAATAGTGAAAATTTCCACTTCGTCATAGGCAGAGTGGAGCATAGTGTGGCAATGTTGTCTTTAGGTAAAATAGCATCTCTTGACCTCAGTTTCCTCATCTATACTATACAATAAGAGAAACGACCCCAGAGAGTGTTGTGAGGATTAAATCAGGCAATGACAATTAAAGGAAAAAAAGCTACCAATTTGGAGCTCCTGGTAAGTGTCAGACATGTTAAGTGCTTTACTTGGGCTGTCCCACTCCAGTCCTATGGAGTATGTAGTATTATTTCCCCCACTTTGGAGATGAGTCGACTGAGAAGCAAGGGAAATAAGTTGCCCAAAGTCACCTAGCCAGTAAGTAGTGCTGCAGAAACTCAAACCCAGCTCCTTCTGGATCAGTAGCATGGAATGGATGTCCTGCAATGCCTTGCTCATGGCAGGACCTCTGAATGTCCGTTTCCCCGCTTTTGAGAAAGTCACTTGGCACCCATCAGAACATACTGCTCACACCCACTTAGAGGGCCCCTCTGACGTCCACTCCATTTCCCCTTGGGGCCTGATCATCTCTGTTCTTCCAAGTCCCAAGGGCCCTCACCATGTAGAGCCCGAGATGCCACTGAAGTAGGTCACACAGTCCAGAAGGTCCAGCTTCTGCAGGGCCAACAGGTGGCCATAGAGAGAGGTCATGGCCCGGGCACCTCCTCCTGTGGCCATGATGCCCACGACGGGGACCTGGGTTGCACAGACACAGGTTGGCTTAACAAGGACAGGGATGGAGCTGCCTCCTGCCTCCAGGCAAGGGACCACGAGGTCAGAGCCTGAAGGAGTCAGGGTTAGAGCTAGCGCCCGGCTCCTCCCCAGCAAATGACAGCTCTCAGCCTTGGATAGATCCCCAAAGAGAGCTTCCCCATGCCCCACATCTCCCCACATATGCCCACTCCTCAGTCTCTGCTGACTGGAGTATCTGGAGAGGGCATAGCAATCAGGCACTCCCTTAAGGCGAGTGCAAGGTATCTGTACCCATATCCCCCTTCCCCCACAAACCTCATCTTCCTGTAGGTCTCTGTCCAGCTGCAGGGCCTGCTTCAGGGCCTTGGCCACCACCTGCTTTCTCCTGCTCAGGAAGGCTTTCTCCTCCGCACACAAATCGAAGCCCAGATGTACAGCCAGCTCCTTCGGGCTGGGGCAGTGGAGGATCCAAGGATCAGGGGGCACCTGCATAGCTCAGCTACTGGCTGGTCGAGCCCACAATAGCTGCCAGATAAACTCCTTGCTCCCAACCCCCAGGACCACACTTTCCACATACTCCCTAGCCCCGTGACTACCCCTGTCTCCCGCAGATATGAATGTCCCTTACCAGCTCTCAGACTTGAGCTGCAGCTTCACTCCTGGGGCCTGAAATCAAAACAAGAGATCCCACTCAGAATGTCCTAGACCCTGAAGGGAGTGTGGGTATCCCCTGGGGGCCTTGGGGTCTTTATTCTCACTGGCACTTCCCAGCCAGCTGAGGCCACTTACATTTGTAGCAGGAACGTCAACTGTCACCTCCTCCCCCATGGCCAAGGACCTTAGGGGTACAGTGAGGTACGCATCTGAGTTGCCTGAGTTCCAGCCGTTGCTTTTAGAGGTCTGGAAAGAAAAGTCATTCATTCATTCACCCACTCAACAAATCCTTACTGAGTATCTAGACAGCGATCTGGACAGACACAGGCCCTCCCTGATAATACAAAAATAATTACAGTATTTACAATTATTGTAATTAAAAAATTACAATTACTAATCATTACAAAAATAATAATAGCTAACTGAATCACTTTGCTATACACCTGAAACTAACATAATATTATAAATCAACTAAACTTCAATAAAAAATAATAAGCATAAGGGGCTTCCCTGGTGGCGCAGTGGTTGAGAGTCCGCCTGCCGATGCAGGGGACACAGGTTCGTGCCCCGGTCTGGGAAGATCCCACATGCCACAGAGCGGCTGGGCCCGTGAGCCATGGCCACTGAGTCTGCGTGTCCGGAGCCTGTGCTCCGCACCGGGAGAGGCCACAACAGTGAGAGGCCCGTGTACCGCAAAAAAAAATAATAAAAATAAAAAAATAAGCATAGCTTTTATTTATTTAGTGTATTAATAGCTGATATGTGTTTATTTATTATTCTGAGTCATGTGCATGAACTTATAAAGAAACAGGTAACGAACTGACATTAGTAAGTATTGTAAAGGAAATAAGCAGGGTGATGTGATAGAGTAACCAAAGGTGGGGTATGTAGAATCTGTTTAAGATGTGGGGGGCGGTCAAGGAGGGCCTCTGAAGAGATGCCATCTGAGCTGAGGTCTAAAGGAGGAGGAGAAAGAGGAGCAGGCAGCCTCGGAAGGAGCCGCAGGAGGACAGGGAAAGCACTTGGTATGTTGGAAAAGCAAGAAGAGACAAATATGGCTGGAGCATCGTGAATGAGGGGGAGCATGGAAGAAAATGAGGCAACAGAGGTGCGCAGGGGCCAGGTTATGCAGGGCCTATGGACGCAGACATGGGATTTTATTCTAGGAGCCTTACCGGAGGAGCCACTGAAGACTTCAAACAAAGACTGACATGGCACAGCAGCCCCCCGTGCCCACGCGAGGCCCCTGGTGATCCTTCCTGTCTGCCAAGGGCATGGTGCATAACTGGGGGAGGCTGACAAGGCCACAGGGCCCTGACCTTGGCAGGTGGACGGCCAGAGAGAAGCCTGCAGCAGGTGGAGCTGGCCCGAGGCTGGGGTCGGCAGGGGAGCTCCAGAGCCAAAACCTACCCTCAGGCACCCACTCAGCTCTGCCTCTTGGGCTGCCATGTAGTGGAAGCGGAAGGCAGAGGCTGTTCCCAGGGCAGATGTCTGTGTGTCCTCATATGAGCCCTTCAGCACCAGCTCCAGCTCCAGCTCATCCTGATCTAGGGAGAGAGTGGACAGGTTAGCACAAGGGAAACAAGAGCCCGGAACCCCAGCTAGGATCCAGGAAACCAGCAGTACTGCCCAGGCCATGGGGAGGCCGGGTGGCTGGACCATGGCAAACAGCATTCTGGAGAGGGCTCTCCCCACATCCTCTGTGGGACTCCCACCTCCAGCGACAGGCCTTCCCCCAGGTCAGGGGGACTCTCCTGCCCAGAGGAGACCAGTTGCCTTTGCGCTGTGTGGGCAGCCTCCTGCTGGACAGGTTCCCCAGCCACACCCAGCAACCCTCCACACTCCAGGCAGAGGCCAGACCTCATGCTGAGCAGGTCTCACCTGCAGCCTCGGCTGTGCTCCCCGTGCTGTCCAGGTGAACATCCAGGCAAGACAGTTCTCGGGCCTGGGGCAGAGACCACGTCATGGGCAGGGGGCTCTGCAGGGGAAGCTGAGGTCTCCCCTCAACCTCACCCCCTGAACCCCCTGTCCCAAATCCACCACGCGCAGAGCCAGAAGTAGGGTCCAGGGTAGGACCAGTCCTCCCGTTGACCGACGTGCCAAGCGAGCCTGCTGCATTCTCTCTGTAACGCGTGCCAGCTGATGCCTGCAGCCCACTCAGCTCTGGCCGCTACCCTCTCCCTGAGAACTGCTGAGGTCATCAACATGCCGCTGGTCTCCATCACCTCAGATAAAAGGCAGCTGGCGTAGGGGTGGCTATTTTAAGGTGTATTTGAAAAAGTAATACTAGCCCCTCAAACAAGCACTCGCAGGACCCCAAGGGTGGACGCCTGCTTCAGTTTTGAACGCCAGCTGCCTTACTACATGCAGGGCCTGGCTTAGCTCCCCGGTCATGCCTGTGTTGCTCGTTGAGGGTGTTCCTGTGAGTAGAAAGTTTCTAATCCTCGCTCACCGCACATTCCTGTCCACTGCAGCTTCGTGAGCTCGCTATGCTTTAGGAGAGCTGACCCTCCATGGTCCGGAGGAGAAGCTGATTGACCCCTGATCCTATCTCAAAGCTCCCTGACTGGAAGCACACCACACTGTAACCTGAGCCTGCTGGCCTGGCCTTCGAGAGACTTCCTCGCTCCCTTCAGGGCTAAGAACTATGAAGTCATCACACAGAACAGAACACCATCAGGAAATGCCTAAAATTCCCCCAACGTTCCCTCAATCCTCCTGCCTTGGGCCAGAATTCCTCTCAGCAGAGCAGTCGGGCCTCCCCTCTCTCCGAGCTCTTTAGCCCCAGGCCCCTCCGAGGCCAGACTGCAGCCCCAGGTGACCACCTAGCAGGGAAGTGGACGGCTCTTACTGCAAAGCCCTGTCCTTGCCTTGTCCCTTGCGGCCCACCCGCCAGGCAGCCCCGCCCCTACCCCAGTGTCTGCACTGGGGCCCCTCCCTTAGCGCACCCCACCCCACAGGCCTGGGGAAGGTGGTTACCACAAGCACGTTGTTGGTGATGAGGTTTTCTGGGCAGTCTGACCTGGAAAAAATCAAACCATCCAGAGTCTGGCCTTGCAAAGGCAAAGGCTTCCTGCACTGATGTGCCCCCTCCCAGCCAGGCTGCACCCAGGTGGGGCCTCCCTGGGTGACACTGAGGGTTCTCTACGTCCTGGGTATGATCCAGGGTGTGGGGAGTTGCTTCTGAAGAGTGAAAGGTCCTCACCTTTCACCATGGCAGACAAAACACCAGCCTTCCTCTCCTCATTTCTCTGAGGGTCCCCCCAACCCAACCGGCAGGGGTAGGAGATGAGGAACAGCAAATCTGGGCTGGTCAGACCAATGGGAAGATCTGGGTTAAAGGCATTTTCCTAAGGAAAGCCTGGGTCCTGAGACACCCCCTGAGCTGTGTGGTATTACTCACGTTTTCTCCATCAGGAACTCCACGTCCAGCTCCTCCGGTCCCTGAAATTAAAGTTGAGCAAGCTGTCGACATGCACACATGTCTTTAGAGTTGACACAGCTCCCTTATGTATCTCATCATCCCGAGCAGCCTCTAAGGGAGGCATGGTGTTACAACTCTTCCCATTTTACAGATGAGGAAATCGAGTCTTGGGGAAAGATGGGCTACCTGCCCCAGTTACCCACAGCTAGCTAGATCCCTGCCTGGCAAGGCTGTAGGGGAAGATGTAGACCACAAGCCAAAGGAGGCTTGAAGATGCCCAGGGCCCATTTCATCTTCCTCTCGAGGGGGACCAACCCCAGAACTCTGCCCTCTCTCCAGGTCTTGGGCACCACGAGAGGGTCAGAGGCAGTAAGCAAGAGTGACGAGCCCACACCCCCCGAAGAGTTGGTCACCACGAGCTGTGTTTTGTGGCACATGAGGAGGTTTGCCATCACCCAAAACCTTCCTTCCCCGTAGATGACTAGAATTCCTCCCTTAAGTGATTCAGCCAGTAACAGTCAAGGTAACCTCCTCCTTTCCTATGAAAATGTAAATATCTCTGGGTGGGCCTTCCGTCTTCCTGCAAAGGAGTTCAAACCCAGCAGCATCCCAACAGACGGGAGAAACTGTGCCACTTCCTCAGCCTGGAGCTGAGAGGTGGGGCTGGCGGGAACCTCCACCCACCTGGGGATGCAGGGAGAAGGTCTTCCGGAGCAACCTGCCAGGGAGGATTTCAGAGACATCACAGAGAACCTTGAAGCAGGCGTCGTCCGTCTTGAAGGCATCCTTGTCATAGATGCTCAGCTCCAGAACATTCTAAGGACCCGAGAACAGCAACGTAGCACGTTATTAACGCATAGCGTGGCTCACACCTGTTGAATCCTCAGCCCTCCTGCCGAGGGCCGGAAAAGATTATTAGGCCACTGCACTTTGTACTTCAAAATAAAAATACCGGTAAAACCTAGAAGTGGTAAAAGGAAATCCAGCAAAGTTCCTAATTCCCCCCTGCTCATTTTCGTTTTTATAAAAAATAAAACTCTTTTGAAGTTTCCCCAGCCCAACCCCACCCCTGCTTGGCTGGTTCCCTAAGGCCTGGTAGGTACCAGGCGCTATACTGGGAGTGCTCTGTGCGTGATCGCATTTAACCTCAAACAACCCAGGCAGGAGGGCTCTTGCTGCCTCCACTCCATGGATGGGTTTAGGGAGGACCAGTAGCGTGCTGTTCACACATTCTCTCACACACAGCACATCCAGGCTGGGGCACAAAGACACCCCCTTCCCCAGTTTCTCTGCCTGAGCTCCGGAGGAAGGTGTACTCTACCCCAGGAACCTTCCCAGTGTGGGGCACAGCCTGTCCTCAGGGGGGTGGCCAGGGGTCCTCTGGACTTCACCTTGACCTGACTTTGGATCAGGAAAGTGAAGCTCTCGTTCCACACAGGATGACTGGAGTTGGTGACCGTTTTGGTCTTAAACTTTGTTCCAGGTGCGGTTGGCAGCTGTAGGATCACATAGGGGTCTGCTTCGCTCACTGCCAACATCAAGAGAACCGTGTAAGACAGAATTCCTCACACCCCTCTCCAGGGGCCTCACCAGGTTCCTCCCAAGACCCCTGCAGCCACTGCGGGCAGCCCAGCCCAGCCCAGCCCAGCCCCAAGGCACTGGGCCTTCCCCGTAGGACCTGGTCCTCCCCACACTCCTGGGGCCCAGGACACAGTTACTCACAGAGGTCAGCCCAGCCCAGGCCCCGTGCCTCCAGGACCCTCACGGTGAGCTGCCAGCAGGCAGAGGTCTCCCCCTGGAGAGAAATAGGCCACAGAGTCCCTCCTGCTCAGTTACGAGCCCCCCCAGTTCGTGCCGAGGCTTCTCCTGAGATGCTGCTCGCTGACGCTGCCAGGCATTCTGGGGCCAAACAGCCTTTGCCCATCGCTGTCCCTAGGGCCATGGTCCTGGGCCGCAGCAGTCAGGGAATGGCGGTAGAGTTTGTGGGGCGCCCTCCCTTCAGGGACAGGATTGCACAGTAGAGAAAGCAGGAAACAGAGGGCCAAGGAACAGCCACCACACTGGACATGTCAGTTTGGGGTCAGCCACCCCCAGAGCTCACAGGGAGGGCAGCCCTTTGGTGAAGCACGGGACCCTGCTGCCAGGCATTCCCCCGGCCTCTGGACAGGAAGTGGGCACGTGACTCCAGGACCCTGAGCTCTGGGGATCCCAGTGCTCCGTGATGGCCTCAGGTACAAACTGTCTCTTGGGTGTGAATTGGGAAACTCCAAGAGCATCAGGCTGTTACCGTGTGCAGGGGGTGAAAGTTATTAAGGTGCTGGCAAGGCCACATCAGCCCACAGGCAACCCAATAAGGTGGAAGAAGAAACGGAGTGGGCAGAAGCTCGGAGGGACCAAGAAGACAAGCAGTAATAGGTGGCAGGAGGAAAAGCAGAAGGCAGGGGGGATGTGGCTGAATCCTGCTGGGACAGGGCCCGGCTGGGGCGGGGGGCGGGTATCTCAAACCCCTACTTCTGAGGTCCTTGCCACTGCTGAGATCCAAGGGGCCCTTTGGTTTCTGTTCTTCCTGAGGCCCCGCTGAGTAGATTTTTCTGGGCACCCTGCACACGTTTCTTACGATAAGGCCCTGTGATCTGAGGCAGAGACAGCACCGTGCTTGCATGGTGGACATTCAGCCTTGCATGGTTGGGAGACAGCGCTGCGATGAAACCAAAGCTCTTTCCTGCTCTGCACCCTCCCACGACCAGTCCTACTTCTGTGCGTGTGATCTGAAAGTCTAGGCTCCCACCAGGAAACGTCTCTGCTCTGCACAGGTGCTACCTGCCAGGGGCTGGCTCAGTGTCCACGGCACCGGCTCTCCATGCCCCACAGAGAAGCTTAAAGGACAACGGGTCACAGCAAAGCCAATCAGGCTTGTGCCCTTGTCCCGGCCCTGCTGCCCTGTGTCCCCACATCATCCCTGTCTTGTGGCTTCTTACTAAGTGTCTTTGTCATCCTTGTCAGCTCTCCGGCAGAGCACACATGACCCTCCCAGCAAGGTAGGCTCATTTCTCCCTTCTTGGGGATCAATGCTAGTGACATCCACAGGCCTTAAGCCAGAGGGTGTAGTTGACAGGGATTTAGTGTCATTTTAGGCACCTGGCTCCGTTTCTTCCCCACACCCAGATTCCATCACCGCCCATCACAGAGGTGGTGCTGGCTGGGACCTGGGTTCCTGTGAGGAGTTGTGGTTCAATGCCCGCTCCAAGCCAGGGCGAGGCAGAGGCAGCCAAGCTGTACCCCAGCTCCCACCCCGATCCTCAGGGCCACAGCCTGTGGGCTGCTCTAAAGCCACTTGGGGCTATTAAGAATCGCCCCCAATTGCCCTCTTTCCAGCCAGCCACCATACCCAAATTGGGTGTTGCTGCCCATTTCCCCCTCTGGTCACTGAGAGCCTCTCAACTTCAGAAAGCCCACCGTTTCCTGGAGGGTATTTTTCCTAAGATGGAACCCCATTCTCCTCACCTCTAAGCGTGTCACTAACACAGAGCACTGGAGGATGGGCTGTGACAATCACTATGATGACTGGCCATTGCTGGGGCAGAAGAGCAGGTTCCCAGCCAGATTGTCTGGATCTAAACCCTGGTCCTCTGTTTACTTGCTGTGTGAGCCTGGACAAGTCACTCAACTTCCTGGTGCCTCTGTTTCCTCATTGTAGTGGGACAAACAATAGTATCAACCTGACACAGCGTTCTGAGGCTGAAATGTGTTAATGCCTGCAGAATGCTTAGCAAAAAGTAAGCAGTTTCTAGATAATTGCTCTTCTTACTTACTATTTATTAAGTGCTTGTTATGTTTCTAGGTGCTATACTAAGCATATTACATATTCAAACTCTATTTATCCTCCTGACACCCTCATGAGATAGTTCTCTCATTTCCTCCCATTTTACAGATGAGAGAATTGAGGCTCAGCAAGGTTGACTTGCGCTAGGTCACAGAGTTAGTTAAGTGATACAGTTAGGATTGAAACCCAGGTCTTCAAGGCCAGAGCTCACAACCCCTTTGTGGTTCTACACTCTTAGGACTTTGCTTTTTTGTAAACGCATGCAACTCTCATCCCCTGCCCCATGGATATCTAAACATTAGAATTTCATAGATTTGTTTTAGACAAATAGGATTATTTAGCCAACTAATGTGTTAACTGGTAGGATTCTTTTCTCCTGAGGGCTCTGGGGCTTCATCTTCCCTGGTGAAAGATCCTGCCACCTGTAATACTGTCTTCATTGATAACTGACCCTGGATGCTCCTGGAGGGGTCTCAAGCAGGGCGCCTGCACCCAGCTTCCTGTAGCATCCCGGAAGTGCCTCTCTGCTGAGAGTCCCAGCCACCCTCTCTGCCCCTGTACAGGAGCCCCAGGGCCTCCTCCATCCTCCTTGGCTCAGTGCAGGTCTCTGCCCATCACGGAGGATATAGCCCAAGGGAGATTGAGCGGGGTCCAGAGGATCTATAAACATGAGGTCTTCAGCTGGGGGAGTAAAAGGATCAGGCTGCCTTTTCTCCCTGCTGGCACCCAGTGACCCGCAGTAGGACAGCGCGGGGAGGTTGGAGAGACAGGAAGTGGGACCTGCGGGCACAGCCTCTGAGTCAGGCTGAGATGATGCTCCTCACCCTGGTCTCCAGGGCCCTAGATTCTATGGATGCCAACTGTCCATCCCACCCACTCCCCGTCCCTAAGCACAGATTCCCTCGCCATCTGCCTCCCACCTCCAGCCTCTGCCTAGGCAGAGACTCCAGGTCTGGGACCCAGCCCCTCCCCAGAGACCAGAATCACCTTGGTTTCAGCTATGTCAAGCTTGTTAGAATGCACCCTAGCTCCAGGCCCTGCCCTGAGTGATGCTGACAGGCTCAGTGACACTATTACCTGGTGAGGATGGCCAGGTGGTCCCCTAGGTGTCATTCTCTCCATGCCAAACCTTTGGCTCCACTCCAGGCCCAGCTCCCTCCAAGATGACAGCTCCCTGGCTGGCTGGCAGCGACTACTCCGATGGAATGGGACTGACGGGGGACCTGCCAGCCTCTGAGGAGCCACGATCCTATAAACAGCCGGAGCCCCACCTCCAGGTCACTCCCTCAGCCCAGTACCTTCTCCTCTATCCCCTGGAGGCTGAATCAACTAGCTTTTCCAGAAACTTCTGGCAAGGCTCCAGGACCTGCAGGTGGAGCATCACTTCCAGACCTGGGATGTCAGGATACAAGAGAGGGGGAAGTCAAGTCCCGGGAGCAGCGGCAGGAAGCTGGTTTCCCTGAGGCTGAGGGCAGAGGGCAGGGTGGGGTCAGAGCTAGGAAACCCCTGCAGCCCAGCCCCAGCCTGAGCCAGGCCAGCCTCTGGGGGAGGAGGGCTGAGCACCTGAGAGCAGATGAGCAGCCAGGAGCCTGGGAGTAATAATAGGGCTGCCCCAGGGGCGGGCTCCGAGCAGACTCTGGAGACCTAGCTGCAGGGGGCTCTGGACTCTGGCTCTAGGCCTCTCACTCCTTCCGTGTGGCTGGTCCTAGGCATTTAGAGGATTTCTGTTAAAATAGAGTGACAAACTTTGTAGTAAAGGTAAGAGACCAATCAGGAAACTCTTAGAATATGAATATTACAGAAAAAAGCTCTGTGAAGTCACCTGTTTAAACTATTCAGTATGCACAACATGAAATGTTCTCCTGAAATGCCATGAACTCAGTCCTTTTACTGTCAATTCGTTATATAATTGAACAATAATGATTTGTTTTTTGAGGCAAGTGAAACTGAATTAATGTTAACCTATTACAAATGGATCTAAAATGTATTATTACAGAATCAGCCAGAAAAGAACATTAGTAATGGTCTATGAAAAATCATTTGAATGAGAAATATCAATACTTTAAAAAATGTAGAACACTGCAAAGAACAACTTATTCCAAAGTGGGTCACAGATGAAGCAATGCACAAAGTCACTGGCTGGTGAGTAGCAGAGCCCAGGATTACGCTCTCTAGACTGAAAACTCTACCTCCACCCCAGAGTGGGCTCAGCCCAGCCTGGAGCCCATCCAGCAGGAACGCCCTGGTCATTGGTGGCCTCCTCCCTCAATCTCTCTCTCTCTCTCTCTCTCTCTCTCTCTCTCTCTCTCTCTCTCACACACACACACACACACACACACACACACACATGCATGCTATCCAGGGCTAAAGTCACAATTCCTCTTCTAATCAGGGAACTTATGTGACAAAGCCTCACCCATCCTGACTCTGGGAAGAAGACCCTAGTTCTGGCTCCCAGCTGGGAGGAAGGTGTCTAGATCCCAGCCTGTGCCTGTGGTCCCTGGGCTCAGCTGGCTCAGTTTCCCCATCTGTACAGTGATGGTGTGGTAAACGCTGCACCTGAAGAAGCCCATGAAACCCTGAGTCAGAGATTCTTAATTCATATGTGTTAGTAAAGCTAACGACCATTCGTATGTGTTAGTAAAATCTGCAAAAGTAAGCTACTTTAACTACAAATGGTGAAGACCGCTGTCTTCCCATTCTTTTACCTCATCTGTTAGCGTTGATGCAACTGTGGTACTTTTAGGATCCAAGGAGAAGTTGGGTTAGAGACACGTACATTAATTTCAGCTCAGTGGGACATAGTTATGTGGTTTTCAGTTGGTTTCATGTATAGTGAAGTTACTGCCAGCCATTCTGGTTTAGAAATAGTTTCCAAAATACTCCTACCATGCACTGTGCCAACTCATCTGACATTGTGACACAGAGGTGTAGGCAGAGGCTGTGCTGCAATACAAGAAGAATAAGGTAGAGGAAGATAAACAAGGTCTGAAACATACAGACCAAAACTAGCCTGTGGAAAATTCGTCCAAACAGACACATGAAATCCTAAGTGGAAAGTACAATCTTGTTGAAATATGATCAAAACATAAGTCTCCTGAAAGAGATGTTTTCAATCATGGCTTAAATGCTTTTTTTCCTTTATTTGATGGGAATTTCAAGAAATAGAAGTTATCATATTCCTGTACTACAAGCAGCTAGCACATCTAGATAGCTCAGAGAGGAGAGAAACTGGTTAGAGGTTGTAACAGATTTTATTTTTCT
The DNA here is from genome assembly GCF_964374135.1 of Grampus griseus. NCBI lineage: Eukaryota > Metazoa > Chordata > Mammalia > Artiodactyla > Delphinidae > Grampus > Grampus griseus. The sequence goes on from NC_139018.1 coordinate 85,535,440, forward strand.
AAAGATGATTGCAACAATGTCTCCTGTCCTCATGCTCTTGCCCCTCCCTCATCAAGAGGTGGACACAGATTCCCTTTCTCTTGGAACTTTTGGGCTGGAGCCGCTAACTAATAGGATGTGAGGAACTTGACGCTTCTTGACTCTGAGGTTAGGTAACAAAAGGCGATGTAGCTTCTCCTTGATGGCTGGAAAACTCCCACTGAGAGCCACCATGACAGATGTCCCAGTCCCTGAGGCTCCGTGCTGTGAGGAAGCCAGGCCATGTGGAGAGGTCAAGAGTCCTCATCCCCAAGTCCTCCCAGTCCAGGGCATGGGGATGCATAAGCCTTCAGGTGATTCCAGCCCAGCTACTGAGTCACCCCCAGCCTGTGCCCTTTCTGAATTTTTGACCCACGGAAACTATGAGCCTAATAAAGGGGTTACTGTGTTATGTCATTGAGTTTGGGGTGGTCTGTTACATAGCCATAGTAACTAAATCAGAGCTTTTCTCAAATTTGCTAACAATCCTAAAGTTTTACATGGCATTGTCAATGAAGAGCTGTGAAGCAGAAGGAGACTACAAATAATTAACTATTAATATCAATAATTTAAAAAACCAAATTTCGTTCATCCAGGCTGGGGGAAGATTCCTTTCTATTTGATCTAAAGAAGATGATTTTACAAAATTTTCCTCCCATCACATGAAGGGTTAATACTATCAAGGTGCCTCATCACTGTTGCTGTTGACCTTGATCATCTTGCTGAGATAATGTTTGTCTATCTTCTCTCTTGTAATTTACTTTATTCCCACTTTTCATACTGTCCTTTTTGGAACTAAGTCACTAAGCCTAGCCCACACTTAAGAAGTGGGAGTTATATTCCATCTCCTTTAGAGGGGAGTATCTATATAAATCATTTGGAATTCTTCTGCATTGAAGATTGATTTGCCTCTCTCCCTCACTGACTTATTTAATTCAATCATTTATTTACACCTGTGTGAACTTATGGATATTTATTTATGCTTTGGGTTATAAATACTATGTTAGTTATTTTGTTGCTCAAATTTATATGTATATGTAATATATATTAAAAATATTACAGGGGCTTCCCTGATGGCACAGTGGTTGAGAGTCCGCCTGCCGATGCAGGGAACGCGGGTTCGTGCCCCGGTCCGGGAAGATCCCACATGCTGCGGAGCGGCTGGACCCGTGAGCCATGGCCGCTGAGCCTGTGCGCCCGGAGCCTGTGCTCCGCAATGGGAGAGGCCACAACGGTGAGAGGCCCGCATACCAAAAAAAAAAAAAAAATTACATATGTATATATAAACCTGTGTGTGTATAATATATATTATATATTAATATATATTAATCCATGTATGTACACATATCCATAATTATTTCTACATGTATCTATCAGTATCTATATTAAGTTAAACATAAGTTCATACTCATAGAGTCTCTAGCTCTAACCCAGTACCTTGTACTTCATTCTTGTCATCTGGGATTTTTCAAAAAATGAATTAATAATTAAAAATCTAACAACAACAAACATAAAACTCAAGACCCAGATTGTTTGATGACAAGTCTTACCAAGAATTCAAGGAATAGACACAATTTTAAAAGTGCATTTGAAAGGCACCAAGAAAAACAAAAAAACCCCCCAAAACAGGAAAGACGTTCCTAGATAGAAAGCTTCCATATCTAAAGATGTCAATTCTTTCCAAAAATAACCTATACATTTAATGACATTCCAGATGAAATCCCAGAAGGGTTTTCAATGAAATTTGACAAGCTGAATCTAAAATATATATAGAGAAGGTCAAAAATCAATAATAGCCAAGACAATTCTAAAGAACAGGAAGGGGATTTGCTTTACTATAAATTAACTATAGCTGAGTCTTGGTGCAGGAGTAGACAACTGGACAAATACAACAGATTATGGAGCCAAGAAACAGATCCACACATATTTGGAAAATGGTTAGATGAGAAAATTGGCAGTGTAGATCAGAGGGGACAGAACTATTCATTAAATGGTGCTGGCAAAAGCATAATTTAGGTCTTATATTTAAAAGTAAAGAGTTTGATATTTACAACATCAGAATAAAAAGGGATTTCTTAAGCAAGAAACAAAAACCACAGACCATAAAGGAAAACAATCATATACTCAATTACATTAAAATGTAATTAAAATACAAAACTTCTTTTTTTTTTTTTTTTTTTGCGGTATGTGTGCTTTCACTGTTGTGGCCTCTCCCGTTGCGGAGCACAGGCTCCGGACGCACAGGCTCAGCGGCCATGGCTCACGGGCCCAGCCGCTCCGCGGCACGTGGGATCTTCCCGGACCGGGACACGAACCCATGTCCCCCGCATCGGCAGGCGGACTCTCAACCACTGTGCCACCAGGGAAGCCCCAAAACTTCTTTTTAATAAACGACACCTTCCAAAGTTGAAAAAATAAGCTACAGACTGAGGGAAGATATTTGCAATACATTTAGTCAAAAAAGTATTGGAATCAAAAAATATCTTTATACATTAACAAATCAGTCAGAAACAAAAAAAGAACTGAATAGAGAAAATGGGCAGAGTATATAACAGGCACATCACAGAAGAGCAAACGAGAATAGCCAAGAAACACACAAAAAATACGTGCAACTTCACTAGTATTCAGGGAAATGCAAATTAAATTCACAATAAGATACTACTTCATACACATCAGATTTGCAAACATTCAAAAATCCTACAAGATTTTTAAATGATGAAGTAAATTAAGCATTTTTCCTTCTCCCCTTGGAAGTCTTCCAAAAGCAACATGAGAAAATAATAACAGAAACACAAACTCCACCTCCGATAAAACTAAAAGACATTTGAATCCCAACCCACAAAATATCTGGAAGGACTGCCAAAAGTAATGAAGATCAAGCAGTAGGGGTAGGTAGAGAAGCAAGGATGCAGGCGATGCCTGAGCTCAGAGACAGTTCAGAGCGTACATACCAAGGTGCAGAACACACCCTGAATTGCAGAGCCAAAATAAGGAATGGGGTGCATGGGCTTGTGGCAGGAACTTCCCTGGGATTGGTTTAGTTATGAGAAATATAGGAGGTAGGGCTAATTGATAAATCCCAGAGACAAGTCCCTTGAACACGAAGCTGAGTATTCCAACACCTGAGCAGACCCACAGCTGCCTATCTCCTTTGGCTGCATAATGGTGAAGTAAAGGAACCCATCATGCTCACTACCCTAAGACATAAAGATGGTTCCTGTTGAGGCACTAGTTGCTCAGGCCTCTCCTTGAGCCTTGAGATTAACTTTCTGTAAATAGTTTGTATCTGTTATTAGGGTTCCCCAGAGAAACAGAACTAATGGGTTGTGTGTATGTATGTATGTATATATATATATATATATATATATATATATATATAAAGTGAATTATTATAAGGGATTGGCTCATGCAATTATGGAGGCTGACAAGTCCACAAACTGCAGAGTGGAGACCCAAGAGAGCCAATGATGCTCATGAAGTCTGAGGCAGCTGGCTGAAGAATTCCCTCTCACTTGTGGAAGCCAGTCTCTTTGTTGCAGCCAGGCCTTCAACTGATTGGATGAGGCCCACCCACATTATGAAGGACAATCTGCTTTACTCAAATTTAAATGCTAATCTCATCCAAAAACACTCTCCAAGTTGACACATAAAATTAACCATCACAGTGTCCTGGGTTTGGTTCCTTAGAAGCAGAGCTTGAGGCAGGGATTTGGATGTACTTGTTTTATAGAGGAAATCCTCTCAGGAGACTAGCAGTGAGGGGAATCAGGGCAGGAAAAGTAGCTAAACAGCTCTAAGCTGCAGTCTAGCTTCAGGACGATCCTTTGGAGACTTCTGCAGCACAAATGACACCAGATTGTTTCCATTTTGAAGCAAGGGGCCTGGTTCTCTGAACTTCTGTGTCTGTTGGGTGTTGACTGTGGGCTACCCCAGAGTTGGGGGTATGAGTGAGAACATCACTTCCTTGGGTGGGTGGTTAATTTTATGTGTTAATTTGGCCGGGCTATGGCGCCCACTTGTTTGGTCAAACGCTAGTTTAGATGTTGATATGAAGATATTTTGTAGATGTAACTAATTTATAAGCAGTTGACTTTGAATAAAGGAGTATTGTGGGTGGGCCTCGTTCAATCAGTTGAAGAGCAAAAACTGAATTTTCCCAAAGAAGCAGGAATTCTGCCAGAGACTGGAACATCAACTCTTGCCAGAGTTTCCAGCCTAATGGCCCCTCTACAAATTTCAGACTTGTCAGACCCCACAATCACATGCGCCAATTCCCAGATCCCCTCCTCCTGCCGCCCTCTCCAACTGGTTTTGTTTCTCTGGAGAAGCCTCACTGACACAGCAGGTAAGGGGGCTTTTATTCAGCCAAAGGTAAATCTCTGGAGGAGTTACCTGTGAACCGTTAGCAACTAACCATTCCAGCAGCTGGAGGATGGGTGCACTGGTCTGATAAAGAGAATCTGGGTAGGGCACCAATAGCATCCACTACAGTCCATCTCCTGCACCACTCAGATCCACTTGCTTCCCACATTAAATTCATTCAATCCAGGAACAGCTTTTCCATGATTCTTGTTGGTCACAATTTCTGGGGACACATACAAGAGAAGAGTTAGTGGAATACAGCTTGTGCTGCTACTATTGGTCCCACATCTGTAGCTGATACTGTCATCTTCCTCCTCTACCCCCCATTCTAGGTCCTCCTCCCCCCGAGCCAGCACTTTTGCTGGTCCAAGCAGCTCTCATGGTGGGGTGTCCTAGACCCTCATCCCTAAGGGATCTGGAGTTCGGGTTACCACGCTATTATCAGACCATGGTTGCTACAATTGCCCATTTTACAGTTAAAACTTTGTGTGAGAAAATCAAGGATCATCTGATGCCAAGCATATTCCTCCCTGCTCTCGTTCTATAGCAGCAGCCCTAGCTCCTGACGATCAGAACCAATTACCCCTACCAGTATGGTAAGTCATTCCTTTCTTTGCCTGCTGGTCTATCAGCATAAGGAGCCCAAAGTGACAAGGCAGCAGCCATAGTTTTAAGTTTAGTGTGACCCATTGTGTCCCCATATAGAAGCTCCCTGGCCTGGGAGAGCTGGGAAGAGCAGCCCAGGGAGGGGTGTGGCTGTACCCAGCACAGATTGGGTTAAATCTCCAGCCCTTAGAGGGACAGAGTGTGGCCCCCAAAGTCTCTGGCAGCCTCCTTCACCCCTAACCCCCGCTGTGTCAGGGAGCCTTGAGGTCTGCAGCATGGTACTGTGGTCCCATGGGTACAACAAGCTGTCAAAGTCTTTCCCCTGGGACACCATGTGGGAAAAAGAACAACGTGAGGAGAAGTCAAAAGAGTTTACTGCCCTGGACACCTGCCTCGGGGAGAAGAGGAGGAGGTTAGGAGCAAGTCACAGAAGCCCCCCACGAGGCCTCCAGGTCGGGCACAGGCTGGCCTTCATGTTTGGAACTGGAAATACCTGGGGGCTGGTCCCTACCTGAGAATCCAAGGGGTCCATTGCTGTTTATCGTCCTTTCCCAGGAGTAAGGAGAACGTCATTGGTTCTATGGTCCATCATTATAACTGTTCACTGACACCCACTCTTAACCCATTTGCCCATCTCCTGCTTCATTACACTCACTGGGGAACAGTCAATCCTGGTGGAATCCAACTCGTGGACCACTTGGCACCTGCACTCACTTTGACCCCATGACCAGGAGCCTCAAGTGGGTCCCTGTGTTGCCCAGCAGGCCTAGCCCCTGTCCTTAGTCCCTTCCCCTCTGCCACTCCAATAACTTGGTCATACTTTCTCCACCATCCATAAACCTCTAAAACCGCCTCCAAACTCTCAGCTGATGACCTTGATTCCTATTGCTAATTGCTTCTGTTACCTATACTGTCTCCAATTTTTCTCCCCTTGTTTTCTTGAACCAGTCAGGTTTCTCTCCCACTGCTCTACCAAACTGCTCTTGTCAAGACCTCCAGTCAAAGCCCGTGGCTAGTCCAGTGATGAGTTCTCAGTCCTCACCTTACTTGACGTCTCAGCAGCATGTGACACAGGTGACGGTGTTTTCCTTGAAATGTTTTCTTCCCCTGGCTTCCTGGACAGCACACTAACCTGGTATTTCTCCTCCTACGCCACCCACTCCTTCTCAGTCACCTTTGCTGCTTCTTCCCACCTTCCTGACCTCTCCAGACCTACATCAGTCCACACAGCAAACAGGTTCCAGAAGAGTCTGGATGCCCAGCCTACTCTCCAGCTGCTGTTTTTCCCACCCACCCTATTCCTGCAGCCTTGGGCTCCTCCCAGCCCATAGAAAGGTACCTGCACGGGGGTGATGTCCTCTGGGGCAGCTGGAAACATCAGGACCTCAGGCTGGCGCAGGCCATGGCAGCAAGTCCCTGGCCATGCTGTCCCTCAGTGAAAGGGGATCTTGGGTCCTGGGGCCCCACGCTGCCTCTCACCCCTGAATTCACTGAGGGACAGCTGCTTGTCTGATGGGAAGCTGCTTGTCCAGACACAGCTCAGGACTAGATTCCGAAAACCGGGCATAGTCTGGGAGTGAGAGAAGGAGCCTCCAGACAGTGGCACTGTCACATGCAGGCCCCTCCGTAGCAGCATATGGGGCATCAGGGGGACTTGAGAAGGCAGCCTGCCCGCAGCAGTTCTTGCTCAGAGGAAGGCACAGATCAGGAAAGGGGGGTGCAAAGGAGGCATCTAGGCTAAGGTCATCAGGGGCTTCCACTGAGCCTGAAACTTTGCAGGTACCCCTGGGAGCCACTTGCCAGCCTGGTGAGGGCAGGGAAAGGGGCTTGTGTGAAGGCTGTGGCCTCAGCTCTTGATCCCAGTAGGTAATGCAAGAATGTCATGTCTGAGGAAGGCCAGGTGGTCTCTTAAGCTTGTACTTCCCACCCCCTCATGTCACAGTACTCCTATGCTGCCACGTCACTGACCTGAATCACTAGGGTAAATGGACAAGTCTGCAGGGAACTGGAGGAGGATGGCCAAGAGGGCTCCAAACGCCCCAGGCCCTTCCAGGCACCTTGAGGGCTGGGGAACTCGATGTCTCATTCAGGAATATCAGAGAACAGCAGCTACTGGCTGGGAAGACCTGCCCTTGGCTACTGGTTCACTCTGCCCCTCCCCTCCCGCCCTCGCTCCCTGGATGGGGCAGTAACAATCCCACAGGGACGGGCCTTAAATCTGCCCAGCTTAGCAAGGCAAGGATCTGTTAGGAGATCAGGGCTCCACCCTCTAGGTGGCTCCCACACTGAGGGCTTTTTCCTCACCTCTTGGATGTCAGCCAGCACCACCAGAAACCTCTGGTACAGCTAATAAAAAAAAGAGCACACACACGTGCACACAGGGACACACGAAGATGGACCACCTCCTCCCATGCCAGGAGGAAGGAGGGAGAAGGGGAAGATTCATGGAGCAAAGACAAGGAGTGAGTCCTGTCAAATGTCCCCAGAAGGCCAGGTCCTTCCCCTGGCCTAGGGGAGGGTTGGGGCCTAGGGACAGGTCACTCTGGCCAGCATTACCAGCCAGCCCTACCCCCAGCAAGGTGGCAGCAACAAGCCCAGGTCTGAGCCAGGTTGCTCTGAATGTACCTGGCAGGAGGCGGGGAGCGATGAGGACCAAATCATTTAGGACCAGGCAAGAAGTCACTTCTCTGCAGCTCAGAGCCATCAACACCCCTTAGAAAAGAGCAACCAGCAAGTACTGAGAGCACGCAGCACGCCAGCCACTGTGCTCAGCGTGTCACACACCTTGTCTCATTTCACCCTCATGGCTCCCTGTAAGTGGCCTCTGAGAGCCATAGTGAGGCCAGCAGCTCTCAAACCAAGAGACTCCTTACCCTTGCAAGTGTCAGAGTCAACTTGTCCCGTGGAAGAGTGGACCTCAGTTCTGATTGATGGTGCATTTGGGGACTAAAAAATATATTGGTGATCAAAAAACTCAGATATTGTTAATAGAATGTTATGGAACAATGATTCCTAACTTTTTCTATTATTTAGGATATGCAGTTGCTGATTTAACCTAAGTTATTTTTTAAAAAGACAAATTCAGAAAATGTACTGTGTAACTGAAAATTGTTAATTTTTTTAAAATGCTGAGAAGTGATTTCAGCCTGTCCTCTGTCTTTCATCTTGAAACTGGAATTCTCCTTTGTAATATTTTACTTACCCCCCGCAGCACCAAACCCATCAGATATAAATACAGATTAATAATTTCATAACATCACTTCAAGGCTCTGAAGTTCTCTAGAACTGCATCCCTTCGGCCTCCTCCCCAAGTCCCACACTGCCACCTGAAGGTCACCGCGCCATTGCACGGCCAGTGACCTGACCAGGAGCCATCACAGCCCAGAGCTTGTACACAACCCTCTCAGACATGAGATGACAATCAAGAATTACCAAATATATAAAGAAGGTAAAGCCCATGAAGGAGAGGCAACCTACCCCAAGGAAACTGTTCACGTAACAATCAGGAAAATGCCATGAAATGCACATATTAACACCATCTGAGGGAAGTGGTGAAGCATTTCCATGCAATGAAAACAAGTAGTTTTGGAAGATCCTATTAGGGAACTTAAACAGGGAAATGTGACAGTCAAAAGTTAAACAAAACCCCCCAAAAGATGGATAGAGAAGCAGGCTGGACACAGGTGGAGTATATATTTGTGAACCAAAAAATCATGCAAAGAAAATCCCCAGAATGCAGCACAAATGAAAAACATAGAATGTGTAAAAGGAAAGTTTAGGGATACAGAGAATCGATTCGTACATTTCAATATCCATTTAATAGGAATCCAGAAAGAGAATGAAGAAGAGTAGTGTTTTGATACAATTGGTAGATAATTCCTTAGAGCTTCAAAAAGACATGAATCTCAAAATCGAAAGAGGTCACTGATTTTTTTTAAGTTCCCAGTTTAGAAAAATCATAGTGAAACTTTTGAAAATCGAAGACAAAGAGGAAACCCTAAAAATTAGGTAAAGATAAATTACCTACAACGGGATGAGAATTCAGCTGACATCAGGCTGCCCATTGGCAATATGCAATGCAAAGAGGCATTAAAATCTGAGTAGGGGCTTCCCTGGTGGCACAGTGGTTGAGAGTCCGCCTGCCGATGCAGGGGACATGGGTTCGTGCCCCGGTCTGGGAAGATCCCACGTGCCGCGGAGCAGCTGGGCCCATGAGCCATGGCCGCTGAGCCTGCGCGTCCGGAGCCTGTGCTCCGCAATGGGAGAGGCCACAACAGTGAGAGGCCCGCGTACCGCAAAAAAAAAAAAAAAAAAAAATCTGAGTAGATGTAAGCCTGAACCAAGAATCCTACCCTAATCCAGACTATTATAAGTCAGGGCAAGAAAAGACAATTCCAGACATATCAGGTCTCAGAAGGTTTACATTCCACAGATCCTCCACTATAGAACTATTCAATTTTGCACTCCAACAAAAAGAAAGATAAACCCAAAAGGAAGACAGCAGGTCAAAGGATAAAGACTCATAAAAGATGTGTAAACACCAGCTAACCAGATAGCCTATCTCAAGAGCAATTGTCCCCAGTGAGCAGGCATGAGAGAACCAAGCTACCCCGATCCCACGCCAGCCAAAAGCGCCGGCCTGTTAGAAGCCCAGCTTCCTCAGCAGCCCCCCCTCCCCAGTTCATGTCCAGCTGGAGGCCTGGGGTCCCAGGCCAGGCTGGAGGCACAGGCTGGGATCTAGACACCTTCCTCCCAGCTGGGAGCCAGAACTAGGGTCTTCTTCCCAGAGTCAGGATGGGTGAGGCTTTGTCACATAAGTTCCCTGATTAGAAGAGGAATTGTGACTTTAGCCCTGGAGAGCATGCGTGTGTGTGTGTGTGTGTGTGTGTGTGTGTGTGTGTGTGTGTGAGAGAGAGAGAGAGAGAGAGAGAGAGAGAGAGAGAGAGAGAGAGAGAGAGAGAGAGAGAGAGAGAGAGAGAGAGAGAGAGAGAGAGGGAGAGATTGATTGAGGGAGGGGCTGTAGTCAAAGAGAGCTCTCCTGGCAGTGAGTAATGAGTATGGCAGCCGGGCCAGTGAAGGGCCCCAGGTGGCTCAGCGCTGGGTGGGGTGTGGGTGAGAAGAGGCCGCAGAGGCGCTAGCCAGAGGGAGAGGGCCTGAAGACCTCCACACTAAGCCCAGTCAGGGTGGATCTCCTTCCCACACACCTAAAATCTGCCCATGCTGGAGAGGCTCCAGGTATTCGGAAGGTCCCGGGTGGGTCAGAAGAAATGATAAACAGATCCTCCAGAGAGAGAAACAGATCCCCCAGATCGGTGGGGTACATCTGTGGAAAAGGCAGGAACCTGGGCCTCTGAGTTCCCAGCCAGGCTTCCTCTACCTCTGCCCATCCCTGGCAGCTGACAGGCCCCCACTAGGAACACGAACACACACGCAGGTTCACGTTCACTCCGCCCTTGATAAATGGATACGCCCTCTAGACACACACATTTAGCTTCTGGGAAGGGTGAGACTATTTGCACGAGGTGGCAGCTGTACCCCTGATAAGAGAATGTGACCCAAGTTTAAAGAGTGAAGATGAGTAATTAGCAGGGGGACCCACCAGCTGGAGCCCAGCCAGGAGGGGATATCATCCCACAGGGTCCACCACCCCTCCCTCTACCAAGCCCTGGTCCGGAGCCCACAGTCCCTCCTCTGTCCCAGTCTCCTGACTCCAGCCCGGGTCAGCCTCCAGCCCTGTCCCCAGCCTGTTTCTGGCCCAGAGCCAGCTGGAGGGCCTGCCGCACAGTCTCCACGTTGTTCAGAACGTTGTATCGACTCAGGGCCACCAGCCGCTCAAACTCCTGGGGCTCGTAGGTGAAGTTCATCATGCCATAAGGGGTGTCTGGCCCATTGATGACAAAGTCCCCACAGGCTTTCTCCTCATCCGTCTGTCGTTCCACACCTGCAGTGGGACGGGGAGAGAGTCTGGGCTAGGGCACTCTGTGGCTAGGAGCTGCCAGTCCAGAAACCCCCCTTCCCTAGAGCATCTGGCTGGTCTGTGGGCTCTGCCTGGGGCCACATCTCAGCTCTCTCGCCCACCGGGAGGAGCCGGGCCAGTGTGCATGCCGAGTCCAGGAAGCAGTGGCCAGCTCGGGGCCTCCAGGAGGTACACTGTCCTGGGTCCAGCACCCCATCACCACCCCAGGGCTCCGTGGGCCAGACCCAGACCTTCCCCTCACCTGGGGCCAGGTGTGTGCGGAAGGTACGGTTGACCAGGGGGAAGTGCAGCACGATGGGTGAGCGCGGGTCCTCGGCCTTGGCAAACAGGTAGCATTCACGGGGCTCCTTCAAGTCCTCAGGGGGCACCTCAGTGCTGGGGAAGGAGATGCCTCGGTCCAGGCAGTACTTCTCTGTCATCTGTAAGACCTGGGCAGACACCCAGCCCTGTGAGCTTCCGGCCCTGCCTGAGGCGCCCTGGACTCACACTGGCCCAGGCTTCAACGCCAGCCCTGTCTCCCAGCAGCCGAGTGACTACAGGCAGCAAGAAGAGAACCCGCATCTGGGCGTGCAACCTGTCCATCACCCCACAAGCCTCGAGGGAGCCACTGACAGAGACTCCCTGGAGGGACCCTGATGGCTCTGTTGTTACCATAGCAACAAAGGGACAGCAAACCTGAACCCAGGCCCAGATAGGAGCAAGGAATCCTATCAGGAACAGCAGCGTCCAGAACAGGGGTCTTCTCTTCACCGGGATAAAGTCTCCCGAGGACTCCCTCTGGCCTCCTCTCCTGAACCCCACTCTCCTCCATCACCTCAGCAGTCCTCCCCTTCCAGCTGGGGAGACCAATGCTGCTAGCGGTGATCGCAAGGTGCCTGCCCAGGCCCTTCTCGACACCCAGCCAGGCTGCCTTAGCAAGGACCCCCCACCCCGCACCGTACCTCAAAAGGGGCATCCAGGGAATAGTCGAAGGACAGAATGAGGTCCACGGCTCTCTGCGGCTGCAGGCTCAGCGGGAACGGAGAGTTGATGGCAAAGCCTCCATCCACCAGGTACAGACAGTCCCGCATGGGAGTGAGCTGGTTGGGGAAGGCGTCCGGGTGCGAATCTGCAAGAAGACAAATGCTTGCTCTCTGCAGCAGCCCTCTTCTCTGCGCACTGGGAATGCCCCACTGTTGAGAGTTCTCCTCTTCCTACAGCCACGGGGTCTCCCACCGCAGCCCCCGGCCTGCCTTAGCACAGTCATCACAGTCCTTCCCCCACTAGCCCCTGGGCAGCAGGAGCCCCCCCCACCCAGCCCCCAGGTCAAAAGGTAGCACTGGCCCCAGGGAGCCAGAGGCACAGGCAACAGGCGGGACCCCGCCCAGAGCAGCACCCACCTTTCCAGGCCAAAAACTCCCTGCCAGACACATAGTCCTTGTGCAGGCAGAGGCCCTGGGTGAAGTTCGAGTTCTGGGCTGAGGTGAAGCGGTAGGTGAATATGTCCAGCACAGCCTGGGAGAAGGGCCCTTGCGGGGTGAAGAGCCTGGTTTGCAGCCTCGCTGGGTCATGCAGCTGGAGCTTCTGGCGGTCGTCTAGGTGGGGGTGGGATGGTGAAATACCGTGAGAAGCCCTCCTTTGTCCAGCGGTCCTCACATCTCAGGGGAGCCCCTCTGTCTCCTCCCCACGTCTCTCCTCCTTCCCCACCCCGCCTCCTGGGTCTCTGACCACTGCTTCCCCGAACCCCTTTTAAATGACTTTTTCTTTCATGTTCCCCACGTTTTGAAAGTTGACATGCACGTATTAAAAAAGTTGAAAGTTGACATTGCATGTATTAAACAACATCACCTACCCTTAAAGTTGCATATGCAACTTACAACCAGAATTTCACCCATTAAACACCCACTGAACAGTTACCATGTGCTGTGGTGGCCACTGTGCTGGGCACAGGGATGCAGAAGTGAACAGGGCCTGACCCTGGCCCTCCAGGGCTCACGGCCTATTTAGGGGAGAATCTAAAGAGGTAATAAATGGTGACAGTGTCCCGAGGTAAGGACAACATGGGATGTGCCTACGGTTCTAGGGAACCTTGGTGGTCAGACCCTCGATCAGCCTGGAGGGATGGACTGGAACAGAGACATCCCCTGACAAAATGATGTCTGAGCTGAACTTTAAGAACTGAGCAAAAGTTATCCAGGGAAGAAAAGTGGGAAAGGTATTCTATGCAGCAGGGGCTGAAGGGGAGCTCTGAGGTGGGGGGACAGAGTGTCAACCAGATACCCAGTGGCCCTGGGCTGAGTTGATCTAATGGGAGCCCAAGCGGAGAATTAAAGGCACAGGTTTATCACGGAGCACTCACAACTCCCACTAGGTTTTCTGACATGGGTTCCCCACCCCTTAGCCTCTCTGTAGACCTCTGGGCATCCAGAGACCCTAAGCTAGAAGTCATTTTCTCAATATTTCTCTGAACCGAGTAGGACATCCAAGTCCTTCACTGCCTCCTCCCACATTGCTCATGCTTCTGCCAGGGCCCTGCTGCTGGAAAGAGGTATTGCGGGGGCTGGCAGGGGGGAGGGGAGGTTTGGGGGAGCAGGCTCTCTGCCCTCACCTGTGATGTTTACACTGCCTCTGCACCTCTGTAGGAAGCCGAGGTCCCAGCCGGCGGTCTTCAGGAAGATCTCATCCAGGTTGGCTGCAAACGCGCTGCCCCATATACCTAAGGAGAAAAGCAAAGTCCCCGGCCCTCACAAGTCCTCCACCGGCATCACCAACTCAGGGCCTGGCGCCTGCCCTGTCCCCTTGTCCCCAGGCCTCTGGCCTAGACTCACCCTGCAGGTAGCAAATCCGGGGCTCGGGGCGGAGCTGCAGCAGTCGCCCCATGAAGAACTCTGAGCTAAAGAGCTCAGTGGGAACATAAGCGCCATACTTGGGTAAGCCGACCTCATGGGGGGTGAACTCGCACCACTCTGGGGGCGCAAAGAGGAGGGAATGTCACCAGGGGCTTCCCACCAGGACCCCATGCTTCCCCTGAGCCCTTGTGACTTAGCAGGTATCTCTGCCTTGTCAAGAGCAGGAGGCAGCAAGCCCACTGTGCTCCAAGGCTCCCACCTGTGCCCTGACAGCCCTGGCCTCTACATCCTCACACTGACCATTGCTCCCACCGGCTTCCTAGGTTCCCACGCCCAGGCACCTGCAAAGTCTTCCCCACTGATGTTGCTGCGGACGTTGACACTGGCGTAGATGGGGTAAGGGTTCTGGCCCTGGCTGACCGCCTCCTGCTGGTCAGACAGCTTGGCAGGATTTTCCTGGTCAGGAAAGAAGGGAGGCCACTTGGCCTTTAGGGAGTTCCCTTTCCCCACCCCCATGGCCTGAGGCTCAGCACCCTGCAGGTGTGGCGTGCCCACGAGACTTTGGTTGCTAAGGCCAGGGCTCTAGAGACAACTCTCCAAGGGACAGGCTTTGGGCTGCAGCAGAGGTGAGGCCACATGGGGTTCGTGCAATTTCAGGGGCTTTGGACCCCCTTCCCTCCCATTCAAGAAAGCCTATCAGAACCCAAGGGAGTCAAGTGACATTTTTAAAAGAATAACTGGGGCTTCCCTGGTGGTGCAGTGGTTGGGAGTCCGCCTGCCGATGCAGGGGACGCGGGTTCGTGCACCGGTCCGGGAAGATCCCACATGCCGCGGAGCGGCTGGGCCCGTGAGCCAGGGCCGCTGGGCCTGCGCGTCCGGAGCCTGTGCTCCGCAACGGGAGAGGCCACGGCAGTGAGAGGCCAAAAAAAAGGAATAACTGAAAATCCAATCTACTTTCTTTGAAAAAGTAAATCACTAGAAAACATGTATTCTTTTCTTAGACATCACATTCATAACTGATAGCCACACACCAGTGGGCCAGGCCCCGCCGGGCCCCAGGGCTGAGAACCTCGCTCAGCTCTAATCTCATCTCCCGATGCATGCTGGGCCTGCAGTTCTAGGAGAAGCCACCAGGTGGCGAGAATCATGTCTGCTTGGCCGTCGGGCTGGAGTGGCATTCTGCCTCAGCAGGAGGTTGAAATCATTTGGGACCCTTTCAAAGCACACTTGTACTAGGGCTCGACCCCTCACCAACCAAAACCAGTATCTCTGGAAGTGAGACCTAGGCATGGTGTTTTTGGAAAGCTGTACAGGTGATTCTAATATGCAGACAGACCTGAGAACAGCAGACCAGCCTCTCCCTCCCAGGGAAAGCGAGATGAAGCGTGTCAGCCCACCCAGAGATCCCACCCCTTGCCCCCAGGGAGCTCAGACTTAAAGGATAGCTTTGCAAGTCTCAGATCTTAGCCTAATGGGTAAGGCAGAACTAAGTGCTGGTGGACAGGAGCCATGTTCATCTATTACCTGTTCTTCTCTTACCTCCTGGTATAGGAAATATTCAATAAGAAGCCCCCAGAGGTCGATGAGGGAAGCGCTGTGGCCACTGCTTTCCCGGATCCCCAGTTCCTGGGCATAGTACTGCAGGCGTTCCATGGACATTAACCCCATCTTACTGCTGCAGACCCGCGCCTGGGCGCACTCAATAGGGCCCTTCAAGGCCACCTGGGACCAGGCTGGGTCCTTGTAGAGTGTGGAGATGCACCTGGGCATGGAGGGAATTAGGAGCGTGGGAGCACAGTAAGGGGAGAGAGGGATACAGGTGTCTCTGAGTCACCCCTCCTCCCCCATCCCTTGCACCCACTGGCCTGCACCACCCACTCAGAGGGCCCTGGGGACTCAGTCCCTTACTGCCCTTCCTGACCCCTTTGGATTCCCGCCCCTCCCCACCAGATCACCAGGTCATACCTCTGCCTCTTCAGGGCTCTCCTTTTTTTTTTGCCCTGCCCCTACCTCACTTACCAGGTGGACCCAGAGACTCCGCTCAGATAGGTCACAGTGTCCAGGACGCCGAGCTCCTGTAGCCCGGCCAGGCTGCCATAGAGGGAAGACATGGCTCGGGTTCCACCTCCCGAACCCAACACAGCCACCACAGGCACCTGGGCACAATAATAATCATGATAACATCTACCCCCACTATTGTTCATATATTATTGCTTAGCATATCAGATATTGGTCTAAGAGCCCAACTTGTATCATCTCTTTCAGTCTTCAAAGAAACCCAATGGCATCCCCATTTTACAGGTGAGGAAACTGAGGCACAGGAAGTTAGATAATGTGCCCACGATCATACCATCAGTAAGTAATAGGCTGTCAGACTGAAGCAGTATAACCTCAGAGATGGCTCTTAACGTTGTATCAGGAAAGTATGTACCTGGGAGGTATATTGGATTCACTCAAAACAGCTAAAGCAGGGTTTCTCAACCTTGGCACTGTTGGTAATTTTGGACCAGATAATTCTTTATTGTGAGGAACTGTCCTGTGCGTTATAGGATGTTTGGCAGCGTTCCTGACCTTCACCAGGCAGATACCAGTAGCATCCCTCTCCCCTCCCCTAGTTGTGGCAATGTCTCTAGACAGTGACAAATGTCCCCTAGGTGGGTGGGGGGATGAGATTGCTCCCAGCTGAGAACCACAGAACTGAAGTGACAAAGACCAGCAGGCAGCCTGACCTGCCCCAGACACGGGAGGTCCCCAGATGTCTCTTCAGGATCAGAGGTTCCTGGTGGGATCAGACTAGAAGCTGTTGGGCTGCTCAGCTTTTCTACGAAGGTTTGGTTCATTCCACCCCAGACTTCCGGTTCCTTTCCCTGTCCTTCCTTTCTTCCCCTGTCTTGAAAAAAATGCTCCCTGGCCATTGCCCCGCAAGGTCACTGTCCCTCCAGAGCTCTGGAGGAGACAGAGCTCCCTGAAGGCAGGTCTGTGCCCTCTCTACCCTCCACCCACAGAGCGGAGATGGGGCACAGAGCAGGCATTACCAGACGAGCGGTAGGCTTGCTCAGCTTGTCAGCACTGGGCACAGGCTATGTCTCCTTAGACATCTGCAGCCAGAAGGAAGCCATCAGCCTGTTCCTGATTTACCACAGGTCTCCCCCTCAGCACTGCCTTTCCTCCTGCCTCCACTTCCAAATCCCTTTGTCCTGTTATGGACTGAATTGTGTCCTCCCCAAATTCATATGTGGGAGCCCCCATGTGACTCTCTTTGGAGAAAGAGTCTATACGGAGGTAATATAGGTTATGTGAGGTCATAAGGGTGGGGCCTTAATCCCATAGGACTGGTGTCCTTGTAAGAAGAGGAAGAGAGAGAGAGATTCCCACAAACCCCTGCACGTGCACAGAGGAAAGGCTGTGTGAGGACACAGCAAGAAGGTGGCCGTCTACCAGTCAGAAAGAGGCCTTGTCAGATAACGACTCTGACGGCACCTTGATCTTGAACTTCCAGCCTCCACGTGAGAAAATAAATGTCTGTTGTTTGAGCCACCCAGTCTGTGGCGTTCTGTTATGGCAGCCTGAGCAGACTAATACACCTCCCTTGGCTGGGGCCGTTCAGCCCTCGTTCATATGGGGGTCACATGACTCTCCCGACTGTGCCCATCAGCTCAGGCAAACGGGCCTGCCCCCTTCTTCCTCTGGTCCCCGCACTTCCTCAACGCTTCCTGTCACCTCTTAGACACACAGTCCTCTCAAGGAAGAGGTTGGATTTGGTCCCAGCAACTCTGGTGTCTGGCTCCTCCATTCCATACCTGGTTACTGTCGGGAGCCTGGCTCAATCCCAGCACCTGCTGTAGGGCCTTGGATACAACGTGCTTCCTCTTATCCAGAAACTCCTGTTCCCCGTCACAGAGGTCGAAGCCAAGACGCAGGTCCAGGTCCCCAGAGCTGCCTCAGAGGGGGTGGGGGTGGGGTATTGGGTGACTCTTCAGTGGAGAGCCTCCGGCCAAACCCATTTTCACGGGAGCAGACAGATGCACATTCCGTGGAACCTCCCAGAAAGATGCCACAGGACCCAGTCACCCCCAACGCCCGCTGAGCCGTAGGCAGAAGAGTCTCCGCGCCGCTCACCTCACTTCTGCCTTCACACTCATAGCCACCTCCTGGCCCTGGAAGAGACAACAGCCCATCCCTGAGCGCACTGAGAGGGACTCTCATTTGCAGCCCCGGTTGCTCTGGTAATTCAGGCCCAGGTGTGGACACCATGGCTGGCCTGATTTGACCCCCTCTCCCAGACCTTTTGTGGGGGTCACAGAGCAGGCAGGGGCCCCTCAGGCACCCAGACGGAGCCTTACCTCGCCCAGGGCCACGACATGCTGCTGCTCCCGACCTAGGGCCAGAGAGGAGAGCAGGATGCCCGCCTCGCCCAGCTTGCTGGTCTGGACCTCCAGCTCAGCACTTGGGCCGCTCTACAGAGAAGAAAACACCCAGGAAAAGGGGCCTCGTCCAGGCTGGATGGATTCTGTCGTCTGCGCCTTCCCAGGCTCCGTCACTCACCTGCAGGGCCGTGAGCTTCTCTCCCAGCTCCACCTCCAGCCTGGAACTGAGCACTGGGTTTACGTGGAAGGTGAACGTGGCTGGGAGGCCTGCCTCCAGGGGAGGCTGCAGGGGCAAGAGCTGGGGCTTCTCGTAGGCCCCGGGCACTGCCAGCCGAATCTGCCTGGAGCCTGGGAGCAGAGGGCCTAGGTGAGTGCCAGGTGAGGGGGTGAGAGTGGGAGGTGCGTGGCCCGTGACGGTAGCACGCCGAGCAGCAAGTCCCCTTTCCTTCCCCTTGGAAGTGCCAACTCATCGCCCTGCCCACTCTCTGGCAATGGGCCCTACAGACATCATGAAGGACACTCGGGGTCCTATAACCTGCTCCGGTCAGAGCTGGGAGCCTGGGATGGGGACGGCACACACAGTGCTCAGGGAAGGGCCCCTGTCCGGAGCTTATGGGGTGAGGATTTTGAGATTATTATATTAAGTATATAAAATATAATTCTATAATTACCATATTATAATGATCATATATTAATTATTACATTAATTACCAGTTTTCAACTGGTAGTTCCCCCTCTCTTGCTCCATTCAAGCCCTGTGCTCATTGCCTTGGGGGAGGTTTGTGGCCAGAGAGAAAGCAAACAGGCTGCACGTTGTTTCCAAAGCATAAGCCCTTGGGAGAACATAGAGGGTTTGCAGGGGATGTAAAAGGAAGAAGTGGGTTCGTGGCACAGGGACGGTAGGCTTGGGGAAGCGGAGGAGAGCCAGCCCCGGCCTGGTGAGGCCAGCTGTGGGGAGGCAGAGGGAGGCCTGTGGGCCCAGGAGCAGCGGGGCCCACCCTGTTCCTGTAGCTTTCTGGAGAGCAGGCAAGACCCCAGAGAGAAATGGCTACACATGACACCCAGGAAAAGGGGACCCCAGACAGACCCACGAAAGAGCCCCTAACGCCTCAGGAACCGACGTCCAAATGGAATCCCTGTCCCTACATGCCCTCCTTAGCACTAAATGAGACCGGGGGACTTGACATGACCAGGGGTGGGAGGGAATTAGAGAAAATAAGGAAAGTGATCCTTCTCTCATATCACGGTTTACAGACTGAGATTGATAAGGGCTGTTCACTGTCAGAGACAACAGAAGCTGTGGTGGGGAGAGCAGATGGGCCCCGGGTGTCACAGACCTGGGCCTGGGCCTGGCTCTACCGCTTACTGGCTGTGTGACCTTAACAAAGTTTCTTCTTTGAGCCTCAGTCTCATGAATTAAAGGAGGATAATGACTGTACCTACGTTTCGAGGTTGTTATGAGGATTAAAAGATGAAACACTGTAAAATGCTTAGACCAGTGCCTGACTCATAGTAAGTGCGCCATGTTACCTGGGCACGACTCAGCCCGTAGGCTCAGACTCCCAGTGTCGGAGAGGACCTTAGCTGTCATGCAGCCTCCGCTCCCCTCCCAAAGCTGGCACCCCTCCCGAGTGGCTGTCCCCTGTGGCAGACTGCCATGGCCCCAGTTCTTCACTTCTGGAGTTCTCACTCTTTGCCATGTGGCCTTGCTTTCTCTCACTAAAGAGCCTGGCTATATTCCTTGCCCTCCAACTTAAAGTCAGCCTTGTGCTTGTTTTGGTTAACAAAATGTTAGTGAGGGCTGTGATGTGACCAAAGGCTCGAAAAGCACTTGCTCATCCGGCCATGCGCTTTTGTACCTCTGCCAGTGTCTTAAGAACATGCCCAGGCTTGTACGCTGGCCACAGGAGGTGGATGAGGGACATGGGAGCAGAGCCAGGTCACTCCACCAAGCCCAGCCTAGATCAGCCATGCCCCAGCTGACCACCAGATGTGTCTGCCACTGAGATTTTGTGGGTGTCTTTTGTACAGCAGTAGTTGAACCGATACAGCCTCTGTGCTTGAATACTCCCAGGGATGGAAATTTACTGCTTCTGGAGGCAATCCATGTCATCCTTGGTCAGCTTTCAGCAGTGAAAAATTAAGAACTTTCTGCCCCAGACCCATCTTCTTGAAACCAGCAGTCCCCAATCCCCCAGGAGAGAAGGCAAGACCCAAGGCCCCTGACCAGACTCACCATACTCTTGATGTGGGGCTGTCCCATCTCCCCTGAGGGTGCCCTGGATTCTCAGACAGGGCTGAGCCTGAGGAAAGCAGAGGCCTGTGGGAGCCAGACAGTCCACAGGGCCCTGCACAGGGCCTGAACCAGGATGGAGGGAGGGAAGGGTATCTGGGGCAGGGTCGAGCTAACATCCTTCCCAGGGCCTGTGCCTTACGAGCAGGGGTCTTCTGTCACAGCCACCCCCACCCCAGGACTCAGAGGAAGTGGTCCCTGGTGGGAAAGGGGGAGGAGATGAGGGGCCCTGACGGTGGCTCCTTGGCCAACTCAGAAGCCAGGTGAGCAATGTGCTGTGCACAGGTGGAAAGCCTGGCTTCTGGGCTATTCCATCAGGTGGGAGGCAAGGTGCCCCTTTGTCCCTGGAGGTGCCTCCCCAGCACATCTCCCCTCTGAGGAGGGGTTGAGTGTCCTTCATGCAAGTGGGCATGATGGGCTCAGTCGTGGACTCCCCAGTCCCCCATCCCCCAGCCCTGGGCAGCCCCAAGCTGGCCACCCCTACTCACCACCAGGACCCCATTGGTGATGACTTCAGACGCCGGCACCTGGCTACAAAGGATGAGGGGCTTATGGGACGCCTGAATCCCTCAAGATGGCTATTACTATAATAATGTAACCAGAGCAGCTGGAAGAACCTGGGGAGCACGGCAGGTTTGTGGGTAGGGGTGGGCATCAAGGTCAGGACATCCCCTCTCAGGCCAGGCCAACGCAGGACCTGGTGGCTGACAGCTGGGAGCTTTGGGTGGGTCTCAGAGTAAATGGGAGGGTACAGGCTCCACCTGGACTCACCTGTCCTCCAAAAGAAATTCCACCTGCAGCTCTTGTGAATCCTACATGGAGGGAGCAAGGGAGCGCCAGTTTTCAGAGGTCCCAGAGCCTCAGGACCTTCCCCTCCCACCCCTGGTTCTGCTCAGCTCCAGCGACTAGAAGGCCAGATTGATGCTGGGGCTGCTCGTGGGCACAGGACAGGGTAGCAACATCGCCACTAGGAGCTCCATCTGTTCAAGGCTGTGGACAGGCGCTGTTCTAGACACTGAGGATTCGGCAGTGACCGAGACACACAAAGCCCCTGCCTTCAAGGAGCCCACGTGTTGGCTTCCCTCAGGGAAGGCGTGCTTGTGGGAAAGCTTTGTGGGGTCATTGCTGCAGGGTGAAGGAGGGTCTGTCTTGGAGGTTGGGCCTGTGCTGATGGGGAGCCCCCCGTGCCAGGGCCTCTTCTCCCGGTACTGGGCTCGTGGCTGGCGCAGGTGGAACCGCTCACCTGGTGGCTGAGTGGGAAGGTGTGTCTGCGCGGTTGGTGGGGCTTGAGGCTCCTCAGGTCAAACAACAGCAGGGAGAGCTGGTCACTGTCCAGGACGTCCTTGTCGTAGAGGGTGAGCTCCAGGACGTTCTGGGGGCAGGGCAGGAGGCAGGGGGGCCTGAGGCAGGGCGGAGGGCAGGCACCTGGGAGGAGCCCTCTCCCTCCGCAGCCCCAGCCCCTCGCTGACCCTCACCTTCACGGCGCTGTGGACCCGGTAGTGGAAGGTTTCGTTCCATTCGGGGTCACGGCAGTTGGCTACCACCCTTGTCTGGGCCGGGCTGGGGGACGCTGTGTGCAGACACAGCTGCACATAGCAGTCTGCTTTGGACACTGTAGGTGGGATGGGGAGGGTTCCTCAGCCTCTAGCTCTTACGGCTGGAAAGGTTGCCTGGAGGAGACTGGGGCTGGACGGGAAGGGGCAGAGGAGGCTGCCCGCATAGCAGGGTGGGGCGGGGAGAGATACCGGAGAGCCCATGTCCTTGACTCCGTCTCCAGCAGTTACACCTCCTATTCAACTGAATGGAGATCCTGCTGCAGCCAATTCAAAAGGTCATGTGACAGCGCAGAGCACTGAGTCATTCCCAGAAAGGGCCTGATTCAGGAAACAAGGTCCCGCCCAGCGTGAGCACTGGCGTGGAAACCCCTAGAGAGAGACGGTAACTTGTGGCGGCAGCAGGCCTCACACGCTCACCCAGGCTGGCAACCTCCACGAGCCAGCCTCAGGGAGGAGGTGGTGGTCTGCACACTGCCTTCCCCTCCAGCTCCCGCAACCTGCCCCGGGCTGTGGCCCGGGCTCCCTCACCAGAGAGCCCTCCATCCGCTCCACTCTAAACACACATGCATGATTCAGGCCAGCCCCTGTTGAGCTCTGGGGAGGCCCCAGGGAGAGGAAGGGAGAAAGCATGAAATTGGGGGTCACTCACACAGGTCTGCGCCCCGGATATTTCTGGCCCTCAGCACCTTCACCTGGAGGTCATAGTATGGGTGGGTCTCCCGCTGAAAGGACAGAACTCCGGGGACTCAGTTCCAGGAAGCCGGGTGTGAGGCCTGACCTCCCTGCCGTGGTGCCCACCCAGGGCTTCCCTTGTCCCATCGCAGGGCGGCAGCCTGGCCCAGGGTCACTGACGTCACTGTGCCAGGGACCCAGGAGGCCTCGACAGAGCAAGCGCTGGGAGCTGAGTGTGTTGGTGATGAACCTGACCTTGGAATCAGTCAGACTGGGATCAAATCTAAGCTGCACTGTGGACTAGCTAACTGGCCTTGGGCAAGAGACTCGATTTCCCTGTGCTTTAGTTTCTCTGTCTCGAAAGTGGGGGTTATGACGATAATCTCACAGGGTTGTAGCGAGTTTTAAACGAGAAGTCGTACAAACTGCCTGGCATAAGTGCTTAATACGTGGAGCCATTTTCACTAATTGTTTATTATGAACCACGAACGTGCAGCCCCCCTGCCTACAGTGCTGGGGCTGTAGCTTGAGAGTCAAAGTGAGAGCTGGAGAGACGTGCTTAAGAAGATTAAGTATCAAAAGAGAAAACTGTGATGGACCCCACCCACTAGCTCCTAACAAAGGCTAGAAGACGGCCCAAGAGGGTGCGGGCAGGTAAAGGGAAACCAAGAGTCACCCAGCGGGTACCGGTCTGATGAGTCGCTAAGGAGACAGCAGCTCGGGCTCAGGAGAGATAACAGTAGACTGCCGCCTCCTGGGAGTGAGACTATCTCCTCCAGATCCCAGAGAGTGCCTCATTCCCCCTACTCCCTCAACCCCCAAACCCCATTCTACAGCCAGGCTAGGGCTTACCGGGCTAAAGCCAATCAGCTGCAAGTGTCACATGGCTTCCATTTCCTAACCGGGGGTGATTAACTTCAAGATTATTATTATTTGGCCAAGCTCTCTAAGCTCTACCAGGTAATCTGGAGCAAATCGGTCCTGGCCCAGATCAAAATGCATTCCCAGGGCTGGCCCCAGTCTCCACAGGGCCCTGTGCGCCCAGGACTCCTTCTGTCCACACAACCTGCCCCCCCCCCCCCGGGGGAGATCAGGTACTTTACCCACCACCGCCTCCACTGAGGTTCCCTCTTCTGTCTCTTCTGCAGCAACACCGCACCCATGAGGGACAGCTCCTTGCCTGTCAGCCACCTGGGCCACAGCGCCCAGAGCATGGCCGGGCAGCCTGGCTCCCGGCAGGAAGCCCTGCCTGCGCTCCTCTGGCTACACTGGCTGCCGGCTCAGGTCTGACAGGTAGCTGGAGTGGGGAGGGTGGAGCAGGCTGCTCTGCTGAGGACTCACAGCTGAGGCTGGAGGTGGGGTTTGACGAGCTCCAGGAAGTGACTGGAGCCCAGTGTCCTCTAGCAGGAGGGACTTTAGACCCTCTCAAAGAGGATGAGGAACTGGCACTCTGGTTCCCAAACCTAGACCCTGGTTATCATGGCGCTGCTTATGGAAAATAGATGCCTGCGCCTTACTCCCCAGACGATTTGATTTATAGGGTGTGGCTAGAACCCAGGTGTTCGTACTTCCATCAAGCCTTTTAGATGATGCAGACACAGGTGGTCCAGGGAACAGCAGAGCCAGAAAGTGCTGCATCAGGGGCCTAGGTTCCCCCAGCTATCAGAAGAGACTCAAACTAACACCTTTCAAATCCCACTTCCCCCACGGCTCTTAAGCAGAAACATGGAAATCTCTGATTCCCCACAGTGTTTCATCTGGACTCAAAGGTGTTTCTAATCCCTCAGGGCCTCTCTCATTTGTTCCCCAAACACTGAGAGGCTGCTGTGTGCCAGACACTGAGCTAGGCCCTGGTCCAAGGGTGAGGAGGGCCCAACTGTATCCTGAAGAAATTCAGACTCGTGATTCCCCGCTGTGGCTTCTAACCAGGACCCCTTCCTGAATCCGCAGAAATACCTGGATGCTCCAGGAACAGAAGTAGGGATATGGTCAGGTGGTATCGATAAGGGCAGGTAAAAACCGGCCTGCCTGTCCTTAAGCTACTAGAGATAAAGGCTTTAGAGGGTCCCCTTTGACCATCGTGAGCCTTAGGCTGCAGGTGGTGTGTAATGCTCCCTTTTCTGCAGACCGCAGCCACCTAGGTGGCCAAGACAGGCAAAGTTTCTGGAAGAAAGGATCTCTAGGGCAGTGAGCTGTTGGGAGATACATTTCTTTTCCTCAACCAAGACCCAATCATCTCCACTCTCCTCCCCAGTGCCCAAGTTGGGAGACTGAAAAGATGACATTCCAAAATAAGGTGATTCAACTCTGAAATGAACTCTGCAGGCAAGTTCAGACCAGAAATTCCCAGAACTGCTGTTGGCAAGGTCCCAAGGGGGAGGGGCTGTTTTTGCTTAATTTGGAGCATGAGGCCAAGACCTGTGCTGGGGTCTCAGAAGTGCCAGTTCCAGCCTCTTAGTGACCTGTATGCACAATGTGGAGGCCCACGGAGCCACGGCAGGGGAGCCTGAGGGAGGGGCACGGAGCTAGCTGGGGGCAGAGCCAGGCCTGGCGTCCAGGACCCCTGACTGATTAGAGTGCTTTCTGGGCTG
This sequence comes from Grampus griseus, assembly GCF_964374135.1. NCBI lineage: Eukaryota > Metazoa > Chordata > Mammalia > Artiodactyla > Delphinidae > Grampus > Grampus griseus. Next base: position 85,560,710 of record NC_139018.1, read on the forward strand.
TACCACACTCTCTCCTGGAAGTCATCGGACCCATGCCTCAAGAAAGTCATACCTCTTAGTCCCAGACGTTTTTTCATCCCCAGGAAAAACTCAGGATGGCCAGAGATGGCTCCAGAGAGGGACACAGAAGGACCAGATTGCCTTTTTGGAGCTGGCCAAAGTGGACCAACACTTCTCCACTTCTCAAACATCCCTAGGTCCCTTAATCCCACCAAGTCAACATCTTTCCTGCCTGTCTCAGTCATTATGAGCTGCAGGAAGAGGAAGACGCACAAGGCCCTAATACGTGAAGCGAAGGGCAAGTAGTTTGGATCAGCTAGAGCTGCAGTGTCTACTAGCACTTTGTGATGCTGGAAATGTTCTGTATCTGTGCTGTCAATATCAGCTACACGCTAGCTGTACTGGACGGCACACATCAAGACAGCAGTGTTATACTGACTTTTTTTCTCAGTCACTAATTGGATTAGTCTTCTCGATTATTAACGTCTTTGTTATTTTCACCAAATCCCACAGGAAAGGGGGAAAAAGAGACCCAGACAGGCTTGGTTTCGTACTTCATGATGTTTATTATGAGAGATCTTCGTCGTCCTCACTACAGAGCTTTCATCTCCAGCCTTCTCCACACCTCCACAGAGGGCAGAGTCCAGGGAAGGAGAATGGAGTTCAGGAAAACTGGGTCGTTTATGTATTCCAGAAGGGAAGGAAACACACATTCTTCATCCTACTGCTTCAAACACGTGTGCCACACAGGTAGGGAGATACACACACTGCAGGCGGGGAAGGCAGGGCGCGTGGGGCGGGGCCAGTTTCTGCGGCTGCTCCCAGCGGAAGCTCAGTCCAAGCCACTGCAAACAGGGCCCCAGGGAAGCACTGCATCTTAGCGGGGGCGTGGCCAGTGGGACACGGATCTTGTGAAGCGCTGCTCGGCTGCCTCTGTGAGCGATGCTGACTGACGGCCCTCACTCCGTCCCTTCAGACCCTCCGCAGAGAGCGTGCCTGGGAGGACCCTCATCTACACCAGCAAGTCAGGCTACAACACAGGCCCCAGATAGCACGGTGCTGGGGTTTAGAAAGGATCTCATGTCAAGGACAGGCCACTAGAACAGTGTCAGTATCGGGTGCTGGCACATACCCTCATTACTGTTAGAAACACTGGGGTAACAAGACGGTGCATCTACAAAATCCCCAGGATGACAGGATGCAGGGCCGCTGTCCCTGTGTCCTCAGCCTGCAGTGCTAGGCACCCCTCCTGTGGGCTCTAGAGCCCCGTGGGAGGCAGGGTCTCCCCCGAACACAAACAAGTGCTCAGCGGATCTGGCGGGGAGTTATGTCACAAACTCCTGCTGCCAGCAGCTCGGCCGACTCTCGGCTGTCCCCGAGCACCTCACAAGCACGCCCTACATCACGTCAGTGTCAGTTCCTGATCTGATCGTTCTCTGAGTGCAGCAGAGATCCACCTACCTACCATAACCCAGAGCCATCCTCCAACCCCTGCAAAACAAAGCTGGAGAACAATGGCCAGGCCAAGGTGTAAGGTAGGCGGATGACACTGGCTGGGAAGAGAAAGGTGCCCAGAGCACAAAGCACGCTGCTCAGAAAGCCTAAACCAACCTGCCCTGGGTGGCTGGTGGATGAACCAGGAGCAGGGGCCTCTGTGGACACCTGCCAAGAGGTCACATACCCAGGGCAGCCCACCCTTAGAGCAGCCGTCACACTCGGCCCGAGGGACCGAGAATGAGGCTCTCCTAAGCTTCCAGGCACAGTGCATACAGTCCAGGGAGGATCTATTTACAACACACCTGACAATCGAGCAATGTATTCCTAGAAACTGGGACTTCCTCTTGCTTCTCATTTTACCTTGTTTAAAATACTAGTTATTCCCGGTGTCAGGAAAATAGGAGAGAAAGTCTGGGTGGAGAAGTTGGGGGGTGAGATAAAGGAAGAAAATAAGTAGAAAGTGAAGGAGACTGAAAAATAAAGATCCGAGTGGGGAGACTGGTGGGGGGACACAGGGTCAGTGACTATAAAGTGACCAGCATTACCTAGAGGACGGGCCATTTGGCCTTTGCAGCCAGAGGAGCTCTGGTACTCCAGGACTTCAGGCAGCTGAGCTGAGGGCTCCTGTGAAGTCCTGCATGTATCTTAATAGAAAACTTGGAATAAACAACCCCAGGGTTGCAAACACTTGAGACAGTTTCCTTATTCGGGTGACTGGAATGCAAAGACAGGATGGTGCCCTTCCCCGTCTCCTCCTGTCCAAGCAGGTATAAAATTCTCCAGAATTGCCTGCAACATAATGGTATATAAGGTGTAACTAATTGTTTTTTCTATTAAAAGTCTGGCAACGCCAGAACACAAGTCTCATTGGTTCAGAGATGTTCCACGGCACAAGGTAGCCAGTAGTGTCCAAATGGGGAGACTCCTGGTGGTGGCAGCAGCCCCCGATTCCCCAGGCCGGGGCTCTCCCCGCCTCTGGGATAGCCGAGTTGTCCGCTGCTCAGTCTTCGGCTTGCTGGGCTCAGGTGTCAGCCGGGTTGACCTCTTTGGAGCAGAAATAGTGCACGACCACCCCATTGGGGTATCTTGCAAATGCACTGCAGGGAAGGAAAATGACCTGGGAGTGAGGACTGCCTCTAAGAGAAGACCACTTCTTACTGGAAAAGGCACCTTACCGGGTGCCATTCCAGAAGCCGCCCACCCTAACCACAAAGAACAGCCTGGCATCTCTGGACTTACGTCGCCACCATCTCCGGCAAATATCCGAACAGAGGATGAGGTCCACGCCATTTGAGCGCATGGGGATATTTCTTACTGTCATCAATGTGCAAGCACAGGCAGATGGGGCAGTACCCCAGCCTGGCTCAGCAGCGGCTGAGAGCCGACTGCTCATCAGAACAAGTTTTGGGCTAATTTTTTTTTTTTTAATATTTGTTTATTTATTTGGTTGCACCAGGTCTTAGTTGCAGCAGGTGGGCTCCTTAGTTGCGGCATGTGAACTCTTAGTAGCAGCATGCATGTGGGCTCTAGTTCCCTGACCAGGGATCAAACCTGGACCCCCTGCACTGGGAGTGTGGAGTCTTATCCACTGCGCCACCAGGGAAGTCCCTTGGGCTAATTTTAACAAAGAACAGCGAGTCTTTCTAAAGGAAAGGGTTCTTCCAGCCATATAAGAAAAAGCACAAATCATTCTTCTTTGAAGGAAAGGGGACTGACTGGAGCATATGCCTTAAAACAGAATGATGCTGCCTCAGGATTTTACTCAAGTCATGAGGCAGCAGGTGGAAAGACCTTTTTCTTCCTTCGGAGGTGTATCCTTAAAAGATAAGGACTTCCTGCCCACATACAGCTCTCACACACCCCCTGGCTACGTCACAGTGTTTAGCTGCCAGAGGGGAAGGGCTTTATGGGCAAGGAGTCAAGAGCTCCATGCCATACATTTCAGGCCTTTAAATTCTCAAACCCCCTCCACACCCCCGGCAGACAACGTGGCCTGCCCTCTGGAGGCTCAAGAACTAAAAGCGGCCCAGATAGTCTGCAGCTGCACTTTCCTCTTTGGCTAAGGGGCATAGGGACATTTAAATCCATCCTGAGTGTGAGGGACATTTAAATCCATCCTGAGTGTGACCCGCATCAGAGCCAACAGTGCATAGCTGTGGATGAGGCTCACCTGTTCCCAATCTTCTTCTTACACACCATGCACACCTTCTCCTCTGTGATGATGCACTTCACCTGCTGGTGTAAAATCCGCTCTTCCTGGACCTGGGAGCAGAGAGATGGGGGGAAAAGTCCCAATGTCCAGCAGGTATTTAGAACAGAAGGAAGGGCCGGCGCTGTCTCATTTCCCGGCCCACAGAGACTCCCCTAATTGAAACACCTGCATTTAAATGCCCAGTTGGTTACCGATCAGCTTGAACTAGAGTTCAAAAGCATAAAGCTCTGCCTTGATCTACAGGGAACGCGGTAACTGTCTCACACTGAAAAGTACACGCCTGCCCTCATGTCTGAAAGGCTCATACCCTCAGGAACTCTGCATGGAGAAGGTTCTTGAGCACTTGATTGAACCGTTTCCTTTGTGCATTCTCTTCCAAGACCTTTTCCAGAAAGATGCGTATATCGTTAATCTGAGTGTTCGCTGGCAGAAGGTTGATGGCCTGGGGACGGGAAGAGAGAAGGGAATAGGGTGAGGCAGGACACGAGTGAGACTGAGGAAATGCCTGACGTCACGGAGCCCTCGAACCCCAGTCCCTCCTCTGGCCCCTCTTCTCATTCCATGCTGTCCACACGCGCCCTCCATCTCCCCGAGAAGAACTCCTGACCTTGGTGGTATCCAGTTTGCCGTGGTGCAGCTCGAGGACCTGCAGGGCAGCTTGGAGGTTGGCTTGTGGCTCCAGCAGTTCCAGCTTGATTGGCCCCAGGCAGTGAACGCTGGGTGGGGACAGGTACATCCGGAGCAGGGACAGATACACCTGTCTCATACACAACAAGCCACGCATGTCAGGCTGGCAGCAACCCTCCCAGAACCCCCAGTGTGACCACACATAAAGGCAAGAGGGTTGGTCTATAGGAACAGCTGTCACGGAGCATTTAAAACCCATCATTTTTCACCTTTTAAAAAATTTCGTAAAGTCAGTCAACTGAAGATGTCAAAAATTAAAGATTGTGTTCTCCCTGATAGAAAAAAAATCAAATGCCTTGTATTTGTTTTGCATTACACTGTTAACAAAACGACTCAAAGAGATCCCTCATTTCCTTTGGCTTCGAAGGCTGAGACCCTGCCACGTATTAGCAGGTGAGGATTACCCAAGATGAGATGGCTGCATCTCCTACTGGTACCCGTACCACAGAGGTTCTCAGCCTCAGCACTCAATATTCTGGGCCGAATAATTCTTTGCTGGGTCTGTGCTGTGCACTGTTTAATAGCAACTCTGGCCTCTACCTCCTAGATTCCAGTAGCACCCCTACCCCCAGTCATGGCCACCAGAAACGTCTTTGTACGTTGACAGATCCATGTGCAATCTAGACAGAGCACACGTGTGCACCTTACCAGAACCATCAGATGTTCCTTCTCAACAGGCTGACCACATAAATTTATTACACAAGTCGGGATTCTTTCGAGAGTAAAGGGGCAGGGGTGCTACGAATAATCACGCGGACGACGACAGATGTAAGCCAGAACCATCCCAAGCAAACCAGGATCATGGTCACGCTGCCTCTACCTCAACACGCACGTGCAAAACCAATCAGCACATTGACCCATGACCTGTCTTATCTTAGCAATTCATACCAGGGTCACCTGTGGCCAAACCAGAGGGGTTAGCTATGCTAAGAGGGACAGTGCAATGCACCCGTGCTCCCTGGGGCCAGGGTCACTACTTACATCTTTGTTGCCATCTTTATTTTGGTCATAATGCTTGTGGCAGTACCTGCAAGGGAGAAAGTGGTCAGATAAGGCCACATCTAGAGACAGCGCATCGATGCTGCCTGCGTGAGCAGCCTAACGACAGCAAAATCGGGAGCCAGCACACGAGGTGATTCTCGCTCCTGCTGAAGGGTGGAGGGGTGGCTTTCTTAGCCTCTCACGCCTCTCATCTCTCTGGGGGGCCTCTTTTAGACCCTTGCGAGGTGGGATGACAGGGTCAACGTACTCTTCAGCCATTCTCGTATCCTTCAGGATGTGGACATAGATGAAGAGAGCTTGTTCGTGTTTCCCCATGCGTCCCAGCAGGAGAGCACGCTCTTCTAAGAGGCCTGTGGGGAAAAAGGTGTTTAAGTAACCATCATCCCCATTAGGCAAGCCCAAGGCCAGGGGCTAAGCTATTAGAGGAATGGATATTAGGGAAATATAAAAGGGGAAAAAATATTTTTATTACTTGGGATTTTTTCAAGGAGAAAATTACTAAAATTTTTAAAAGGGAAGAGGGGAGGGAGCTATTTTAGGAGGTACTTTATCCCATCTTTTTTGTGACTGCTTACAAATGGGGCAACAACACTTGATGATCAACCAAGTGCATAATAAGCACCTACAATGTACCAGGCACTTCAGCTAGGTAAACAGACACCTGGTCTCTGCTCTCATGGAGCTTATACATCAGACAGACGTGTGTCTTTTTTCAGACATACGTCTGTCTGATGTATAATTAGACATTATGCCAGATTATAAAAACTGCTAACCAATGAACTTGGCCAAGAATATGTACTGAACCAAGAAACAGTTTTCAACCTGGCCATCAGTTAGCATGTGGTGGGGCTTCCCTAGTGGCACAGTGGTTAAGAATCCGCTTGCCAATGCAGAGGACACGGGTTCAAGCCCTGGTCCGGGAAGATCCCACATGCCGCGGAGCGACTAAGCTCATGTGCCACAGCTACTGAGCCTGTGCTCTAGGGCCCACGAGCCGCAACTACTGAGCCCACATGCCACAACTACTGAAGCCCATGCGCCTAGAGCCCGTGCTCCGCAACAAGAGAAGCCACCGCAATGAGAAGCCTGCGCACCGCAACGAAGAGTAGCCCCCGCTTGCCGCAACTAGAGAAAGCCCGTGTGCAGCGATGAAGCCTCAACGCAGCCAAAAATAAATAAATAAATAAAAATTAGCATGTGGTTCATACCCAAAAGAGACTCCTCTCAAACAAAACTGAGCCTTCAGAGGGGACAGAACAGGAGCACAGGCCTGAAACATGTGGTTTTTCCCAGGCCCAACCTTTTGGAGGGCTGGGGAACTGGTAAAAGGGAAAGATCCGTTTTTGCATTACCTTCTGCTAAAGTGGCTCTGGACCTAAGCCAGACACTCACCATCAAAAGGAAAATCACAGATGAGCCGGCCTGGGTCATAGTAGCTAGAAATTTCCAAGAACTTAAGGAGCTTCCGTCGGTATTCTCCCAGCTCTCCTTCTTCCTCACCAGCAGGGACTGGAGCTTTGCCTTTAAGGAAAACCACGCTCAGCATGAAAGGATGCTGTCGGGCAGCAATGTGGGGTCATTAAGAAAGACGAGAGGGACGGGATTCAATAATCAGAAAGGGCCTCCATGGTGGTTTCCAGTTGGCCTTCTCTTAGCTTATGGTCTCTACATGGCCCCAAAACATCAGCTTGAGGAAAGAAGAAAATAAACCAAGCTGCGTAGAGAAGCACCCTGCTACACAAACCTGTTTCTTATCAGCACAGGCGTCACTCTGCGGACAGATCTGCTCCTTCCCCACCACCAGGGGTGACGCCCAGGGGAGCTAAGAGGTGCCCAGATCCAGGCACCAGCCCCTGAGTCTCACCTGCGGGGTCACTTAGCTGCCCTGGCTCCTCTGAGGCACTTCCTGCCCACCTGGGCCTGCAGAGAAGGTCTGCTTCCCTAAACCACCCATGACACCCTCAGGTCCAGCTCTCCTCTAAGGCCTGGGGCCACCCCGCTTTCCAAGAACTGGTACCTGCAGGGAAGGACAGGAGATACTCCTTCATCAGACCTTGCACCTTCTCACAGTACAGCTGGATCAGGCAGTTGTGGAACCGAGAGCCCGTCTCCTCCCAAACGTGGATGACGTGTTCCTGAGGCAAGATACAGGTCTGCCTGGTACCCTCTGTGCTGTGACCCAGCCCATTACCCAGGCTCCCTCACATTTTTAAGGCCCAAGAGGTCCCATCCAGATTGTCCCCTAATTAGGCTACAAATATTACCAAGGGATAGCTCTTCTAAAACCACTGGGAAATTTCACAGTACAATCCAGCAGTACCAGGAATTATTGTCTTGATTTCCAATCAAAGCTCCTTTATAAACTCTGTCTCATAATCCTCCAAATCAGCCCATGTAATGAAGGTTGAGTATTTGCATTCTGGTACTTAGGACTGATTTGTTGTCCTTCGGTCACAGTTGAGTCTGGCTGTACAAATGTGGCTTTGAAATGTTTTTCTCCAGCATCCTTCTCTTTTATCCCTCTGCACGTCATCTTTAGAAGGTAGCATCAAAAAGTGCCATCTCCAGCTTGGTCTACTGGGATCTCTGTCTTCAGAGGATATTACATTCCTTACATTCCTTCCAATCCCCAAGGGACACAAACCCTAATCTGAACTGGCTGATCACTGACTCATGCAGTCCTGGATCCTGGGTTTGAAGCCTTTTAGTTCAGATCAAAAAAATACCTTACCAGATATGGAATTGCCAGACCCTTAAAATTCTCCACTAAGAAGCCAAGCACTCGGTCTCGCGGCAGAGACTCCACCTCTGGGAGGTCCTCAGTAAATATCTGTTGGAACAAAACCTGAGTTCTAGCAGCAGAACCACCTGATGGCAATTCTTCCAAACGCACATGCGCACAAGCGTAAGGTCAAGGGGACAGACGCTGTATGGGAAGGGCATCTGTGGCCAGTTACTATGGGACAGACTAGGTCGCAGGTCTCCTGGCATCTGCACCAGGCTCTTTTCACTCCACTCATTGCTGTTCCATGTTTCCCAGTCTTTGAAACACCAGAGAACTGCATGAATCCTTCCTCCCCCTCCATCCACTGCCGTCTGAAGTAGAATCAGGACCAACCGTGGTGCCAGATAAATCCAAGGGGCTCCGTGACCTACCTTCAGCCCATCCTCTGGAAAGTCTCTCAGCACCCACACTGAGTAGGAGAAAATCAAATGCAGGTTTTCTGTGCCTAGAGGGAAAAGTCAGCAGATGAAGCCCACCCACCCTGCCCATAGGACCGGGAAGGCAGATGCCCAGGTTGCCCAGGATTTATCTTCCGGAGAAGATAGCTCTGTCCAAGCACCAGTCACTCAGGGCTGCTTGGGCCTACCGAGCTGGCTACACACCAAGGAGCTGTCATGGTTCCATCACCAGGGAGACTTTCACCCCAGTCAGAGGAACCCAGCTGGGTGAACATGAGGGAGGGAGGGGAATGACCAGTCGGAATCAGAAAGGGAGAGAGGTCAGGTCCACTTGCACCATCCTCTCCCTGCACCCCTTCCACAAGCTGGACTTACCCAGATGTTGCAGGTATTGCACTGTCCTCTCATGGCCTTTCAGAGGGGAATTCGCTTTCTTGGACTGGTCCACCAGCACCTGCAGAGCTGGCCACGAAGCCCAAGAATAAGGTCATGAACCCCTTCCAGAAGGTGTATCTCCTTGGAAAGTCATCACACTGTAAGCAGTTTTTGGCAGGAAAGAGGTCTTTGCAGGAGGCCCCTTTGTCTTGGCACTAACCTTAAACTGGGCACCTACATGCTCTGCTTATCTGTAGCCCTAGCACACCTTTCGAATCTTGTGATCACACAATACTTTGCTTAACTCGCTGGTTCTTTCCATAGATCAAAGAAGTAGAAATGAAGAATAAGTAATTAAAAGAGGGCCAGATCTCCTCCCTAGCTTCCCCTTCAGTAATCTTGTGAACAAACTGTGTGAACAAGATAGCATCTAAAAAATCACGCGAAGGCAACAGGCCTGCACACAGTGGGGGACGGCCCCTATCTCAATGATTAACTGAGATTACTTCCCTTTTTCCCTTTGTCGAGCAGAATCTTCAGAGGGGGCTTTTGGGGCACACTGAGTCCACCATCTCCCCAGACTGCCAGCACTCTCAGTAAAAGCAACTTTCCTTTCTTACCAACATTTGTCTCTCTCTCGTGTATTGCTTTTCGAGCGGGGAGCAGCCGGACCTGATTCGGTAACAACACCTCAGTCAAAATACAAGAGATTCTCCCAACCAAAGAAACCTCTCCTCCAGTCACCTTTCTCATGGAGCCCCTTCTTCTCGTACAGGATGATCAGTTCGCTGTACTTGTGAGCCTTCTTCAGCACGTGCTCGCTCTCTTCGATGTGGCAGTGGTTGTTCTCCAGGCGCAGCAAGGGGGCCACCAGGGCCACGTTCGTCTGCAGAGGAGGCAGGATTTCAGCAGAAGCTGCTTCCTGGGGAGCCCGCCCCTTCCCCAGCCTCGGCCTGCTTCAGGCTGAAACACCAGGGCTGTGACAAGCAAGAGAGAGCAAACAACCCTTTGCCAGGACTACAGGTAGTACAGTAAAGCATTTATGCTCTTTCAAACAACATGTTTCAAGGGTTTTTTTGGGAGAGGGAGGGTAAAGAAAGGGGAAATTTTCTTTGGGGAAATACTGTCCCTGTTCACCTCGCAGCACTAACCCCCATCTTAGCAGAGAAGACCAGCCCACTGTAAGATTCTGGGTCAACATCTCGCCGTATCCCCTCAATTCCAAGAAGCTCACAGACGTCAGGCCAAGAGTAGCTGGTTCCTGTCATCAAAGGCTTCACTCTTACCAGGGGCAGGGACCCCAGAGTAGGGGACTGTGGGGACCCGAGTGCTGGAGGACTCACATGGAGGTAGCACTTGAGCAGGGTGGTGTCAATGATTTGCAGCAGCTTCTTCTTGGATTTGATGGTAGGAGTGCCTTCCATGAGCGGGGAGGTGCTAGACTGGTGATCAGAGTCATTCAGCTTCTTGACCAATTGGCTTCGTTTCTGCCAAGGCCAAAAATGCGGGGTCAAGGCCAGGACTCAATCTTTCTTTATCACCCGAGCTACTAGGCAATTCCAAATACGTCTAAATCAGCTCACACCTACCCACCCTGATCCCACATTAGCATTCAATTTTTATCAGGGATCAAAATAGATGACCACCAAATCACCAGACACAAAGACAATTATCTACTGAGTATTTACTACAGATCAGGCGCTATGCCAAGCACTTTATATATTATCCTATTGTAAACCTCAAACAAATGCAGGTAATATTAGGCCCATTTTATAAGTGAAGAACCTAAGGCACAGATATTAGATACCTCCTAAGTGGCAGAGGCAGATTTCAAATTAGGGTCTGATTCCAAAGCCCCTGTTCTTTTCTTTTTTTAAATCAACTTTATTGAGGTATAAGTTATATACAATAAAATGTACCCCTTAAAAGTATACTATCAGGGGCTTCCCTGGTGGCGCAGTGATTGAGAGTCCGCCTGCCGATGCAGGGGACACGGGTTCGTGCCCCGGTCCGGGAAGATCCCACATGCCACAGAGCGGCTGGGCCCGTGAGCCATGGCTGCGGAGCCTGTGCGTCCGGAGCCTGTGCCCCGCAATGGGAGAGGCCACAACAGTGAGAGGCCCACGTACCGCAAAAAAAAAAAAAAAAAAAAAAAAAGTATACTATCATATGCGTTTTGACAGATATATACATGCATGTAACCACCATCCCAATCAAAAAATGAAACATTTCTGTTACCCCTGAAAGTTCCCTTGTGCTCTTCCCAAAGAATCTCACCCACCCTCTACCCCCACTGATCTGATTTCTATCACTAGAGATTACTTTTCCCCTGTTCTCGAACTTTATATAAACGGAATCATCCAGTTTGTACTGTTTTGTGTCCGACACGCCCATGGTCTTATTTGTTCTACCAACTCTGTGGCACAATGCTCATGTCAGTTACCTCCACATATTCTAAGCTCAGTGGAGAAGGCCAGGGAAAAATGTATGCTTGAAGTCCCCTAAAGCTAAGATGTTGAAAATAGAGGGTCTTCTGTGATGCCACACACTTGGGAGACTTTCTGCCCCGGGAACCTTTTTTCACTTGGCTCATGGGGTGTGCAGTATGCAGACAGAGGCAAGTTTGTGTGCTGTCAGCCACCCCTGGAACCCAATGTCAAGGAAGTGCCAAAGCAATGGATGCCTGACTGGACCTGTGGGACACCCACTGACCCAGAAGCAGGTGATGGGAAGCTGGCTTACAATTTTCCTAGCAATACTTCTCATGCCCATCCAGAGGACCCCTTACAAAGGTCAGCAGAACACTTCTGGGAAAAAATTTAGTAAGTTCTCTGACTCTGAGTGGGTGAACAGGAAATAAATAACCTTCTGCACAGAAATGTAGGGTTCAGAGGCTTCAATGGAGACATTAGTTTTAGTGCTGACATGAAAATTTCACTTATCTGCCATAACAGTAAATTGAAAATAATTTAAGTCTAAATACTCCCCGTAAAGAAAACATGTTATAGAATATTTAATGACAGGGAAGGACTTTCCTAATATGTGGCTAAATGTTTTAAAAGTAAGCTATAAAACAATATATAGCTTGATACCCATTTGTAATAAGTAAACTAATATATAAATAAACAAAAATTATTCACAGGTACAAATAAAAGTCTGGAAGGACAACACTAAAATGTTAGTTAATTTTCTCTGGGTGGTAGAGCTATAGGTGATTTTTATTTTTGTTTTATACTTTTCTGTGTTTTCCAAGTTTGCTGCATACAGCAGGTATTTTTTCCAAAAGTATATATGTTCCCAAAAGTTTGTTTTAAAAAATGTATTCTTTTCTATCAACTAAACTTTTCTGTTTTTAGTTCCTATAATAGCTTAGTGTGAATTTACCATGAACTGAATGTGTTTCCTGGTATCAGGATTTAGCAAAAAAGAGCTCAATACTATTGTTAAGTAGGGAGATGAAGCAGGAAAAAATGTCCCCCCCGCCCCAGGCTTCAATAGTGTTCATTTATGGAACACCTGTGGCATTATAGAAGGCCCCCAGTTCCCTGCCATAGAGAAGCAGGTAGTGGAACTTCCAGGTAAGCTCTTCCATATACCTCTGTATATACCTACCTGTGTCAGGTAGTCAATCAAAGCTAAGTGAGCCTTCTCCAACTCAGCCCCAGAGAGCACAGGCAGCGGGTTAGGATACTGTAGCTGCTTCCTGTAGTCTGTGGGTAGCAGGTCTGGGTACAGGCCCATCACATGTGTAGGATCTACATGGAAGGTAAACATGATTCCCCAGAAAGGAACACAGCAATTTAAGGATAAACTAAAACAAGACTAGTTCTATCGCAATATAAGTTCCAGACTGATTTTTTAAAAGGAATGACTCTTGGGGCTTCCCTGATGGTGCAGTGGTTAAGAATCCACCTGCCAATGCAGGGGACATGGGTTCGAGCCCTGGTCTGGGAAGATTCCACATGCCGAGGAGCAACTAAGCCCATGCGCCACAACTACTGAGCCTGCATTCTACAGCCCGCGAGCCATAACTACTGAAGTCCGTGTGCCTAGAGCCCGTGCTCCACAACAAGAGAAGTCACTGCAATAAGAAGCCTGTGCACCGCAACGAAGAGTAGCCCCTGCTTACCGCAACTACAGAAAGCCGGCACACAGCAACGAAGACCCAACGCATCCAAAAAAAAAAGAATGGCTACTACCAAAAACACAAGAAATAACAAGTGTTGGTAAGAACGTGGAGAAAAGGGAACCCTTATGCACTGTTGGTGGGAATGTAAATTGGTGCACCTACTAGGGAAAACAGTATGGAGGTTCTTCAAAAATTTAAAAATAGAACTACCATACAATCTAACAATTCCACTTCTGGGTATTTATCCAAAGAAAATAAAAACACTAATTCAAAAAAATATATGCACGCTAATGTTCACTGCAGCATTATTTTTTTTAAAATTAATTAATTAATTTATTTTTTGCGGTACGCGGGCCTCTCACTGCTGTGGCCTCTCCCGCTGCGGAGCACAGGCTCCGGACGCGCAGGCTCAGCGGCCATGGCTCACGGGCCTAGCCGCTCTGCAGCATGTGGGATCTTCCCGGACCGGGGTACGAACCCATGTCCCCTGCATCGGCAGGCAGACTCCCAACCACCGCGCCACCAGGGAAGCCCTGCAGCATTATTTTTGCCAAGACATGGAAGCAACCTAAGTGTCCATCGATACATGAATGGGTAAAGAGGATGTGGCATATATATATACGCACACAATGGAATATTAGTCATAAAAAGGAATGAAATTTACCATTTGCAACAACACGGATGGACCTAGAGGGTATTATACTATGTGTGATAGATTTTTTAATCTGAATTGGCTCATGTGCAGCTGGTAAGTGGGAGAATGGTGTAGGTATGAGGCAAAAGTTGTTTTGGTTGGTATACAATTTTCCCCAGCTTGTTAATGCTTTGAAGTGACCAGGGGCAAGCTTTCTTACAATTAATGAGAAACCTTAACTTATACAGGATGATCTAAAGAAAAGAGCTGAAAATCCTATAAATTAGTGCAAGTAATGGCTGATTAGTAGCTTCAAAAACCACTATACTTTCTACTAAGTTAAGCCATCTGGGGAAGATGAGAGTAAAAATGAAGCAAAGATGTTTCCTAGGGGCTTCCCTGGTGGCGCAGTGGTTGAGAATCTGCCTGCCGATGCAGGGGACACGGGTTCGTGCCCCGGTCCGGGAGGATCCCACATGCCGTGGAGTGGCTGGGCCCGTGAGCCATGGCCGCTGAGCCTGTGCGTCCGGAGCCTGTGCCCCGCAATGAGAGAGGCCACAACAGTGAGAGGCCCGCGTACCTCAAAAAAAAAAAAAAAAAGATGTCTCCTCCCCATTAATTGTTTTGGAGGTCTCATAAAGAAGTCTGCACCCAGGATCAGATTTTTTACTTTGATGAAACTAGTTTCTATCAGAAGCAAATGTTCTCAAAGATCTTATCTCAAAAGAGAAAGCACAGCCCCAGAGTTTAAGATCGCAAAGGACTATCATGCTGGGTACCAAAAACAGTGGGAATTTCATTTTAGTAGGATAGCTATTTTTATTAGTGTTCCAGTTACAAAGCTGCCTAGAATTTGAGTGGTCTGCTCCAATGTTATTTGCCCCTTAAGTCCTGTTATTTTTCATATTTGTTATAGAACATAAGGTTCTGCAGGACCACATTCAAGGCATTATAGCAAAAATGCCTGTACCTCGATACATATAAAAAAGGGCACCCTGGGTGCCACACGAATATTCTGGCCATTGTAAGGGATCTAGCCTCCCTACTATAAGCAAATAAAGGGACATTCTATTAATATATCAGTCTCATGTGTCAGGGTCAATCTGTCACTAGGGGTCTGATGATCTCTGAATATACTAAGAATATCTACTATAGGACCTAAGGACCAGTCCTTAGATTGAAGTCAGTCAATGGAGATGCTGCCCAAAAGGCCCCAAAGGCCCAGTCAATAGCCAGCTGTCCCCAGACCACATCACCACCAGCACATACCTCCTGCTGCTGGTAAGGGTCCACTTGTGCCTTATCTTCCCTACTAGACTGCTCTTTGAAAGCAGAATTCCTGTCTGATTACTGTTGCTTGGGGCCCAGCAGAATGCACTGCACTCTCTTAAGAGCTCAGTATGTATTTGTGGAGTGAACAAGTTAAAAAGTAGTAGCTTCATTAGGATTGATTTTAAAGTTCAAGTATTGTTGGTACATGGAAAAAGGGTCAAGTTGTTACAGCAGTTCTAGCTTATTATTCCAGTGTCTTCCCAAAGAGCTGGTGGCATACTGAAAACAAATGCCCCAACTGAGTTCATTCAGAGGAAGGATGGTAAATATTTATCAATTTCAGGGTACCCAGCTTCCATCCTCCTTCTTAAGAGCAAACTATTTCATTTTGGTGGGCTCCTTCTTCCAGACCATGTGTCGTCTTGGTGGGAGAATAGTTCAGGCAACTACCTTTGCCTTTAGAAGCAGAGTGTAGCCACAACCTCCTTTCCCACCCCTAGGACAGTCAGAAGGAGTGAGACCATGACCTAATCCTGGCCAATCAGATCCCTTTGATCTTAAGAAAGTGATTCAAGGATGACAAGCAGTATGGCACACATCAACATATATCCAGTCCTACATGCTTCTTTTATGTAATGCTGATACTCCTCCATCATGAGGTGGGGTCTGTGTTCCCTTGCCTTGAACTTGGAAAGCCCTTGTAAATCAATAGAATACAGGAGAAGGGACCATCGTAAAAGGCACTGAGGCTTCCACCTAGGCCTCCTGGATCACTGACTCCAGGAAAAGCTAGTCACTCTGCATGAGGACACTCACGCAACCCTATGGAGATACCCACCTGGACAAGAACTGAGGCCCCCAGCCCATAACCAGCCAACATGTGAACTATGAGAGTGAGCCGCCTTGGAAGCAGATTCTCTAGCCTAGTCAAGACTTCAGACAAAGGTAGCCCAGCCAGTACACAACTGCAACCACATGAGAGACCCCAAGCAAGAACTGCCCAGCTGAGCACTTCCCAAATTCCTAACCAACAGATACCAAGAGAGATAACAGACGATTTGTTATTTTAAGTCACTAACTTCTGGGATAATTTGCTACATGGCATTAGACAGCTAATACAAGCTGATGGGGGCAACTTTTATTGAGGATGCAACAACAGGGGAGGTGGTGGCAGTAACAGCTAAGGAAGTGGCTGTGCCGGTGGAGGACTGCCTCGGCTGTCCTGGCTACAGAGGGATTACTGTCCAGCTTCCTATTTCCTGCTGGGAGGTCCTCCGGAGCAACCTTGCTTCCTACTATTCCCAAGCCTGGTCCCCCATTCATTTGGTAGGCTCCTCCACCTGCCATTCCCTTAATATTCCAATAAGCCATGCTTAATTTAACCAGATACTTTTGAATTCTCCAGAATTGGTCTCTACTGCTCACAACCAAGAACCTTAACTGATACAGGGAGTTACCACAGTTTATTGCTGGCCAAGATCAAGGGAAGATGCAAGAAAGGTAAACAAAGAGGAGGAAAAAAGAGAAGATAGAGAGTCAAACCAAGTATATATAGATTGATCTAAATTAAGCAAAAATGGAATATACCCAAACGAAAAATTTAATAATAATAACAGCAAACACCTAATTGGCATTTATTAAGTACCACACACTGTTCTAAGCACTTTCCTGTTCTAAGCACTTGACATAATCTTCACTGCCACACCGTGAGGTGAGTAGTATTATTCTCCCTGTTTTGCAGAGGAGAAAGCTGAAGCAGAGAGAGTCCAGTCTGCCTGAGGTCAGGCAGTCTGCCTCCAAAGTACCTGCTCCTCATCACAACGCTCTAGTGTCTAGAGAGCTTTTAGGACACTGAGAAAAGAAAGGGATTTGCAGCACTGCCCTACGTGGCTCTTAAAAATGACCTACAGGTGGGACTTCCCTGGTGGTGCAGTGGTTAAGAATCCGGCTGCCAATGCAGAGGACACGGGCTCGATCCCTGGTCTGGGAAGATCCCACAAACTGCGGAGCAACTAAGCCTGTGTGCCACAACTACTGAGCCCACGCGCCTAGAGCCCGAGCTCTGAACAAGAGAAGTCACTGCAGTGAGAAGCCCACGCACCGCAACGAAGAGTAGCCCTCACTCGCCGCAGCTAGAGAAAAGCCCGCGTGCATCAACGAAGACCCAATGCAGCCAAAAATAAATAAATTATTAAATTTTTAAAAAAATGACCTACTGTTGAATCCTACTAAGTTCAGGCCAGTGACTTTTGTCTAGAACAGCAGTCAATAACCACTAGATGATCACACACACATGTGTTGACTTGAATGACTTTCTGTTACCTTCCTCTAATGGCAAGGGCAAAGCATCCCGGAAAACTGGAAGTCTGTATATGTAGGTGAGACCAGAGTCGTAAGATCAGGACTGTAAATATGTAGCCACATGGCCACCCACAGGATCCTGTTAGGTACGAGGATCAATTTAGATGAGCGTAAACTTTCCCCATTCTCAGAAGTCTGGTGTCATTCCTCCCCATCCTTTCCAGTTCCCCCTCCCTCGATTTAGTTCTTTATCCCTAGGCCATACCCACTTGTTACCTGTGCCAAGTTTAGCAAAGACCTGCATGGACTCATCAAAACGCTTCTGGCAGAAGAGGTTGAAGGCATACAAGTTCTTGATGTGATGGATCTGTTGCTGTTTTTCACTGTCGGAATCATCTTTCATTTCCTGATAAGAGAATATAATAGGTAGGAGCTCACTCACTCAACAAATATTTATTCAGTATACACCAGGTATCAGACAATACCCTGAAACATGCTACGCCCTCACAGACTGCCCTTACATTCTAATCATAAGTCACTATGCAATTAAAATACAATAGGGTTCCTACAAAATACCTGACCAGTACTCCTGAAAACTGTCAGGGTCGTGAAAAACAAGGAAAGACTAAGAAACTGCCACAGCTCAGAGGACACTAAGAATGCATGACAGCTAAATACAATGTGATTTCTGGATTTGAACCTGGAACAGAAAAAGGGACATTACTGGAAAAACTTGGTGAAATCTGAATAAAGTCTAGAGTTTAGTTTTAAAACAAAAAATCAAAACAAAACAGGGTGAGTGATGACAGAAGCATGTGGGTAAGGTATTCAGTCTAGTGTGAGCAGTGGGTCCAGGAAGGCTCCCAGGAGGAACGTAAACTGAGACACAAAGGATGAGCTGGAGTTGGCCAGGCGAGGCTGGCAGGTGACAGACGGGAGGAGATTCCAGGCCAAGAGGACAGCAAGTGTGCGCAGGGCCCTAAAATGACAGAGAGAACATGGCCTGCTCAAGGAATGAAAGACGTTTAACACAGCTGGCACAGTTGGGAAAGGTCCTGTTCACAGTAAAATCCAAATAAATAGAGCTACTTATTATCTCTGCTTCTTCCTTTAACCTTTTCCCCCCTTATATCCTTTTTAACCAATCTTTGCCACATTTAATTTCTTCCTTTGAAATGTCTCTCCATGTCAACTATACCCCAATTTTAAAAAAAAAAAGGTCTCTCCATGTTTTCCCTTCTTTTCTTTTCCTCTTCTATTGCGTTCACCCTAGTCCAGGCCATCATCAGCATGTTGCCACGCTTGGGCTAAGCTCTCCTGCTTGGTGTTTTAAAGGCTCTCAAAGCCTGGCACAGCCTCCTTAGCTAGGTTATTCCCAGACATTCAAGCCACACCCTACATGCCAATCAGGATGGCCTCCATGCATCCTGGAAATACCTGTTTCCACACTTGTTTTCACTTCTTCTTCTTCTTCTTTTTTTTTTTTTTTAGATGTTGGGGATAGGAGTTCATTAATTAATTAATTAATTTATAGCTGTGTTGGGTCTTCATTTCTGTGCAAGGGCTCTCTCTAGTTGTGGCAAGTGGGGGCCACTCTTCATTGCGGCGCGCGGGCCTCTCACTGTCGCGGCCTCTCTTGTTGTGGAGCACAGGCTCCAGGCGCGCAGGCTCAGTAGCTGTGGCTCACGGGCCTAGTCGCTCCGTGGCATGTGGGATCCTCCCAGACCAGGGCTCGAACCCGTGTCCCCCGCATTGGCAGGCAGATTCTCAACCACTGCACCACCAGGGGAGCCCTGTTTTCACTTGTTTAACTTCCTCGGGCTCTGTAACTCTCCCTGTTTCCTGCTCCTGCTCCTACCTATCCTTAAAAGGTCCAATCTTAGGATGCCTTTTCCAGCCCAAAGCAAAGTTTAGTACATAACTGCCCTCTGAAAGTTTCATGTACGTTCTCTGATTAATTTAAATAAAAGATAGGTGCCTCAAGAGCTAAGATGATATCAAGCAACCTTCTTTTGTCATAGAGCAGAACACCTAGTAAGTACAAGCCTAGAAAAGAGAAGGGAAAATGGAAACCCACTTCCATCTTCTCTACTGAAGATTTAACAGACAACCTGCAGCAGGAAGATCACTGGAAAGACCTGAGACCTTCCTTTTAAGAAAAATAGATACTAAAAAAAGCTATGTGCTACATAATACCCTTTTTATAAAGTTCAAAAACTAAATACATATTCAAGTACACAAATATATATGAAAGATAAAACAAAAAAATTTTAAGGGCACAATAAACACAAAGTTAGGATAATGGCTGTGTCTGGAGGGTAGGCAGAGGGATGGGATGGGGAGGGACATATAGGTTACGTAAGTTATTTTTGGGGGGTAGGATGGTGGGTTCATGGGTATCATTATTTTAAAAATGAAAATAAAATAATTTAGAGAAATAGATGAGTGGGGAGAAAAATAGTAAGATGCTAAAATTAAATGGCCCAAGACAGAAACAATCTATGGTATATTAAATGTGTCTAACTACTAAGACTGGATTTTTGTTTTATATCTAGAACTTATACACCCAAAATAAATGTTGCTCTTCAAAAGTATACACCATATAGAATTATAAACATACATATTCCAAAATTTGTGCCCACTGTTTTCCTTTCAGAAGTAATTTATAAGATACTCTGAAAACTAAGTTTTCCTACTATTATCTTCAAAAAATCTCTTCTCTTTTACCAAATCAGCACTGTCCAGTTTAGTGACTCAGTGAGGCTTGGAATGACTTTTAGTTGTTTCATAAAATCAAATCCACCCTTTAGAGATGACAATAATCACCACTGGGGATGTTTAAAAGCATAAGACAAGACTTGAAAGTCAATCTCCAAGAAGTGTTTTGGCAATGAGAGCATCACTGAAAGAACAGTATGGTCAGTACTTTGCTGTGAGTAACATCCCACAAGTAACATCCCATCCATTCAAGGAGAGTGAGTCTTGTGACTGCAGCCCTGCTGAATTGAACGTAGCAACCTGAGGTGGGTTCAGAATACCTAAAGAAGGCCTACTTACCCAAGCCCAGGAGACTACTGGTGAAAGGGATTTTGAGAGGACCTGTAGTTGTTGCATTCAACCACACTGTAATCTTGACAGTTATGACTGTTATTTTAATGTTAGCATTGTCCTTAATTTTTCAAGGCCATACCATATCTATTAAATTATTTTACTGTCCTATTAATTCTATGAAATACTAGTATAATTTTGTATAATTTGCATTCATTCTACATTTGACAGATAAGCAAACTGAGATAGTGAAATCATTTAGAGTCACATAGATATTTTATGGCAGGGTCAGATCCTGAATCCAAGCTCCCTGACTTTCAGCTCTGTGTTTATTCCTCCAGTCCAAACTAAATAAGAACATCTAAACTAAAATCCGCTACTCTGGAGAACAATGAGGAAAGCCCATTTCTCACACCCAAATCTCAGAAACAAGACTTACTGCAAGCTGCAGAGCCAATTCAAACTGCTTGTCCTGGAGAAGCTGTTGGATTTGGGTTGCCATGGGGACTGGAATGAGCCTCCAAACAAAATGGTTGCTGGCCACATAGATAATGTTTGATCTGGAGACAGGAGTAAGAGGATTAGCAAAAGAGCGCTGGCTTTATGATAACACAGATGACTTTAAAGCTTTGCAATAATATGGCAGCTACAGTCAAGAAAGAAATTCCTTACCCTCCTGAGGTAATGAAACGGGGCCTTTGCAATTCAATGCTCTGGACCAGAAGCCTTGGCTCAAATGTCCGGATCTCCACATATCGAGGCAACACTGCAATGATGTAGGGAGGCTGGTGCTCTGCACAAGAGAGAACATCTTGAGTTGCGCTTCTGTTCTAAGCCTTTAGGGTTATGCACCATTTCAGCTTCTCAGTTCTAAGCTGCACTTGGATCTCCAAATGGTCCACTAGTCAAATACCAAGCCAGGATCCTACACTGTGATATACAAAGAAAAAAAAATGTTTGTCTCAGTGATGCTAAATCTCCTGCACAAAAAAGATGCATCCAGCTTTGCTCAGAGGGACGTGACTCCACTCCTACTGTTTCCCCAAGAGAGCTGGGTGAAAGCGTCACTGGCTCCTTTCTCATTCGTCACAAAGCCAGGCCAGACCAAGGCCAGCTGCAGCTCCCTTAACAATGAGTCAGTGGGAGAACAAGGTTACATAACTTCTTTCATTCTCTTAGGAAAGGCAAGAGGAGGGCAACTTCTCTTTTTTTTTTTCCCCTAAAATTATGCTAGAGAAAGAGATCCACATTTCTGGCCAATGTTATTTCTGCTTGAGATTTTCACAGCGAAAAGATGCAGAACTCCACCTAATGCTCAATGGTTCACAGAGAAGGCAGCTGGATGGCATTCTCGGTGTAGCCATTTTCTTACATGAGGTAACTAGTGTGTCAAATTCATAAAAACAGAAAGTAGAATGGTGCCAAGGGCTGAGGGAGGGGAAAATGGGTTCTTGTTTAATACGTACAGAGTTTTAGTTTTACAAGATGAAAAAGTTCTGAAATGTGCTGCATGACAATGTGAATATACATAACACTACTGAACTGTGCACTTAAAAATGGTTAAGGTCAAATTGAAGGATAAAAAACCATATGATCATCTCAACAGATGCAGAAAAAGCTTTCAATAAAATTCAACACCCATTTATGATAAAAACTCTCCAGAAAGTAGGCATAGAGGGAACTTACCTCAACATAATAAAGGCCATATATGACAAACCCACAGCCAACATCGTTCTAAATGGTGAAAAACTGAAAGAATTTCCTCTAAGATCAGGAACAAAACAAGGCTGCCCACTCTCACCACTATTATTCAACAGTTTTGGAAGTTTTAGCCACAGCAATCAGAGAAGAAAAAGAAATAAAAGGAATACAAATTGGAAAAGAAGAAGTAAAGCTGTCACTGTTTGCAGATGACATGATACTATATAGAGAGAATCCTAAAGATGCTACCAGGAAACTACTAGAGCTAATCAATGAATTTGGTAAAGTAGCAGGATATAAAATTAATGCACAGAAATCTCTTGCATTCCTATACACTAATGATGAAAAATCTGAAAGAGAAATTAAGGAAACACTCCCATTTACCACTGCAACAAAAAGAATAAAATACCTAGGAATAAACCCACCTAAGGAGATAAAAGATCTGTATGCAGAAAACTATATGACACTGATGAAAGAAATTAAAGATGATACCAACAGATGGAGAGATATACCATGTTCTTGGATTGGAAGAATCAACATTGCGAAAATGATTATACTACCCAAAGAAATCTACAGATTCAATGCAATCCCTATCAAATTACCAATGGCAGTTTTCACAGAACTAGAACAAAAAATTTCACAATTTGTATGGAAACACAAAAGACCCAAATAGCCAAAGCAATCTTGAGAAAGAAAAACGGAGCTGGAGGAATCAGGCTCCCTGATTTCAGACTACACTACAAAGCTACAGTAATCAAGACAATATGGTACTGGCACAAAAACAGAAATATAGATCGATGGAACAGGATAGAAAGCCCAGAGATAAACCCACACATATATGGTCACCTTATCTTTGACAAAGGAGGCAAGAATATACAATGGAGAAAAGACAGCCTCTTCAATAAGTGGTACTGGGAAAACTGGACAGCTACATGTAAAAGAATGAAATTAGAACACTTCCTAACACCATACACAAAAATAAGCTCAAAATGGATTAAAGACATAAATGTAGGCCAGACACTATAAAACTCTTAGAGGAAAACATAGGAAGAACAGTCTTTGACATAAATCACAGCAAGATCCTTTTTGACCCACCTCCTAGAGAAATGGAAATAAAAACAAAAATAAACAAATGGGACC
Source organism: Grampus griseus (assembly GCF_964374135.1). Classification (NCBI taxonomy): domain Eukaryota; kingdom Metazoa; phylum Chordata; class Mammalia; order Artiodactyla; family Delphinidae; genus Grampus; species Grampus griseus. Next base: position 85,583,891 of record NC_139018.1, read on the forward strand.
TAATGAAACTCAAAAGCTTTTACACGGCAAAGGAAACCATAAACAAGATGAAAAACAACCCTCAGAAAGGGAGAAAATATTTGCAAGCGAAGCAACCGACAAAAGATTAATCTCCAACTATACAAGCAGCTCATGTAGTTCAATATCAAAAAAACAAACAACCCAATCCAAAAATGGGCAGAAGACATAAATAGACATTTCTCCTAAGAAGATATACAGATTACCAGCAAACACATGAAAGGATGCTCAACATCACTAATTATTAGAGAAATGCAAATCAAAACCACAAAGAGGTATCACCTCACACTGGTCAGAATGGCCATCATCAAAAAGTCTACAAACAATAAATGCTGGAGAGGGTGTGGAGAAAAGGGAACCCTCTTGCACTGTTGGTGGGAATGTAAATTAATACAGCCACTATGGAGAACAGTATGGAGGTTCCTTAAAAAAACTAAAAATAGAATTACCATATCACCCAGCAATCCCACTACTGGGCATATACCCTAAGAAAACCATAATTCAAAAAGAGACATGTACTACAATGTTCACTGCAGCACTATTTACAATAGCCAGGATATGGAAGCAACGTAAGTGTCCATCGACAGACGAATGGATAAAGATATGGCACATGTACACAATATTATTATTACTCAGCCATGAAAGGAAATGAAATTGAGTTATTTGTAGTGAGATGGATGGACCTAGAGTCTGTCATACAGAGTGAAGTAAGTCAGAAAGAGAAAAACAAATACCGTATGCTAACACATATATACGGGATCTTAAAAAAAAATGGCTCTGATGAACCTAGGGGAAGGACAGGAATAAAGATGCAGACATAGAGAATGGACTTGAGGACACGGGGAGGGGGAAGGGTAAGCTGGGACAAAGTGAGAGAGTTGCACTGACATATATACACTACCAAATGTAAAACAGATAGCTAGTGGGAAGCAGCCGCATAGCACAGGGAGATCAGCTCTGTGCTTTGTGACCACCTAGAGGTGTGGGATAGGGAGGGTGGGAGGGAGATGCAAGAGGAAGGGGATATGGGTATATATGTATACATATAGCTGATTCACTTTGTTATACAGCAGAAACTAACACAACATTGTAAAGCAATTATACTCCAATAAAGATGTAAAAGAAAAACAAAAAATGGTTAAGGTGATAGATTTTATGCTATGTGTTTTTTTAACTACAATTAAAAATAGAATTTTTTTAATTAGTAAAAAATGAACCACTAGATGGCATATTTATCATATAAAAATGTAACCTCAAAGAATATATTTATAAGAATAGTTTCTTAGTGTGACTAACTTGCTATAAATTTATTTTCCTCATTATTTATTTTCAGATAAAAAGTTTTTCATATTATATTCACAATTTATATTCTAAATGAATAGTACAATAAAATTTCAAAGCTAGAAGGGAACTCAGAAATGAGGAAAAACTAAGGCCTTAGTAATACCTTCATCAGTTTGAATGCTATTGTTGTTATTATGTTGATATTTTTCATCTTACCAAAAAATAAAATTTAATAGCATGTTTTTTTGTATTGGATTCTTTTTTTATGCTGACCTCATTTTAAGAAAGATTAACTATGTAAAGTTTCTCTGTCGTTTTAAAATCTGGTTCACTTTAATAAGGCCTAATTCAATAAAAGAAGTAATCTATACTAGAAACCCTTTTGGTTGTCATGTCTTATCATTTGTTCACTCTCCCCAAGTCTTTGACAACAGAGATGGTCTGGATCTCTCTATGTCTTCAAACTTGGCAGACTGGCTGGTGTCCAGCAAGCATGTAATGAATGGCGGACAATGACAGTAATTCATCAATCAGCAAGCATTTAGTAAGAGGCTATGATGTTTCAGGCACTCTCAAAGTGGACCAAGACATAAGCCCAGAGCCCACAGAGCTCCTGCACGAGCAGAGGAGACAGACAACTCACTGCATCCAGTGGGACAGTGCAGCTAGCGTGACGGAGAAACCTGAAAGGGCAGTGGAAGCACCAAGGGGGAAGTGACTAATTCTGCCTGTGGGTCAGAGCAGACTTCTGAGAGGAAGAGCCACTGAACGAGGGCCTTGTCATATGAGCAGCACGCTGCTGGGCAGACAAGAAAGGAAGAGGCAACAGCACAGATGAAGGCACAGGGATGGGGAGTCCTTTCAGAATGACTGGAGCCTGGGTGCAGTAGTGAAGAGGAGAGCAGAAATATAGTCGAAGTCTATAAGAAGTTTAGTCTTCTTCCTGTCAGATGGTGTTCTTCCACCCTACCCAGGAAGAATGTCCCCTCCCTCCATGTGTTAAGGCACAAAAATGTTTTTGCGAAACACTGCCAAAGGGGCTGGGAACTAACAAAGGTCTTAAAACAGGGTCTCCACGCTGGGGAACCAGAAACCTACTTCCAGCATATTACACACAGCTTCACCTAGTCTACCAAGCCTCTTCTTCTAAAGGAAAACAAGGGCCCCTAGAACATCACGAAGCTTCTTGTGAAGCTCTTAACCACCCCCACCCATGGCAAACTTGTGAATATACATAATCTTGAGCCCTATAAAATACTGTCCTTTTGATTTATCTTCCTTCTGGTCTATTCATCTCTAATCACCACCTGAATAACCACCCGAGAACATGATGCTTTTATCAATTCTACCATTTAGGAATCTAATGGCCTCTCAGACCTTCGAGTGGGCCTCTAACAACTGGCCCCATCCTCATTCCTCCATAATCCACACCACCTGTTTCAGTCAGGTCAGTCTCTGGAATGCCCTCTCACAAATCAGCATGTCTTCTGCATTTCTGCTCATTTTTCAAACTATTCTTTCTGCCTAAAATGAAAGAAATTTTTCTTTAAGCTAGATCCTGAACTCCTTGCCTGGTCTAGTGCAATCTTAATGGAACTTCTTACTGATTAATTGAACAATGAACTTCCCCTTTCTCAACTAGCAAATCTCAACTCATCCGATTTAATGCCTTAAGCAGGGTCTTGTTTCATCTCTTTATGCAAGATGTAATCCTTGTTTCCCGAGCTAGAGCCCTTAAAGACAGCATGTCTGTATGCCTCTCCAGAGCAGTAACTAAAATGCTTACTCTTCGGACTAAAAATGATTGCTGCCAGCATGGTGATATGCTTCCAGGCAATACCATCGCAGAGAGCTGGAAGCCTGAGGCAGGTGTAGGTGCAGAAACACCTGATGTGTAGGACAGACACACCTGAACACACTCTGTGCCTCGAAGCTACAAAAACAAGAGCAGCAATAACCACCACATCAAAAACCTTTTGATGCTGAGTTATACGGATTATAGGACGAAGTAAAAAATTTCCACTAATTTCCAAATGTAGTCTTTTTGGCAGAGACACAAACCATTAAAAAGAAGGTAAAAGAAAAGGAACTAAGAGGTAAAAATAGTAGTAGTAGATAATCACTTCCTAAAATGTACAATTCTGTTTACATTCTTCCCCCTCTGGGGCAAAACCCAACTTCCTACAAAAGCCAGAATATCCCTTTTGGTTTTTTTTTTTTGGCGGGGGCCACACCACGCAGCATGCGGGATTTTAGTTCCCTGACCAGGGATCAAACCTGTGCCCCCTGCAGTGGAAGTGCAGAGTCTTAACCACTGGACTGCCAGGGAAGTCCCCAGAATATCCCATTTTTAATAACCCTAAAACACTATTCTACTTACAAGAAGGGGAACTGAGAGTGAATGACACTGGAAACCACTGTCTGCTAAAGCTATGAATGGGGCTCCATCCTTCGAGGGTGGCCCAACGTGGGAAAGAGAAGCTATGGTGGTCTCACCCATGGCCACAGGGATGTCTGTCCAGTTCAGGGCACACTTCTGTGTGCAGATCCCATCCTCATTGAGCACCACGGTGAGATCATCCTGACCCACAGCCACCTTTCCATCTGCCAGAGGTGCAACTAAGGGCTCCAGCTGTTTTCCTGTTGGAAATAGCTCTTTGTTGGACCCCTTTCCATCTACCTATAGGAAGACACAAAGTGAGTCACCCATCATTCTCCAGCCAGAGGCATGAACACACATGGCCCGGAAAAATCAAGTTAAAACCCCAAACCTACAGAAGCCAATAATATTCCTTATTTGGCATAAAGAAATATTATAGAGTCTGTTATGACAAATTTTGTCATCACACGTTGCACCAGTTCTCTTTTTCTCTAACATGGAGACAAGCATCTAGCCTGGCAACTAACAATGTCAATTGCTGGCGAGGATGCAAAGCAATTGGAACTCTCATATGATGCTGGTGAGAACACAAAATGGTACAGCCATTTTGTTTGTTGGCTTTTTATAAAGTTAAATATACACTTACCATGGGACCTAACAATCCCATTCCTAGGCATTTCCTCAGGAGAAATGAAAACCTGTGTTTACACAAAAATCTGTGTGCAAAAGTTTATAGCAGCTTTGTTTATAATGCATAAAAATTGTAAACAACTTTGTCCTTCAACTGATGAATGGATAACCAAACTGTAGTACATCCATATAATGGAATACTATTCAGTCATAAAAAAGAATATATTGACACACACACAACACAGTTGGATGTCAAATGCATTTACGCTAAGTGAAAGAAGCCAGGCTCAAAAGGCTACATACTGTATGATCCCATTTATATGACATTCTGGAAAAGGCAAAACTATAAGAGATGAAGAACAGATCAGTGGTTACTAGAGGTTGGGGTGTGGAAGGAGGGCTGACTTCAAAGGGGCAGCATGAGGGAATTTCTTGGGATGATGGAACTGTTCTGAATTTTTTCTTTTCTTTTTTTTGGCCACACGGCATGCAGCATCTTAGTTCCCTGACCAGGGATCGAACCTGTGCCCGCTGCAGTGGAGGCACAGAATCCTAACCACTGGATCACCAGGGAAGTCCCCTGTTCTGACTCTTGATTGTGGTGGTGGTTATACAACTCTAGGCATCTGTCAAAACTCAGAACTGCACATCCAAAAGAACAAATTTTACTGTCTGCAAATAAATGAATACGTTTTGAATAACCTGGTCCTAAAGCAAGATTCCTCACCCTCAAAACACTCCACCCTCAAGAAGCTGATGGCAACACCTAAGGTAGTCAGAGGAATGAGAGCCCTCTTCCAACTTTTGGCTCTGTCCCCCGCCCCTCACAGACTCCTCTCAGGCACCTGTCTGCCTAGTGGCTATGCAGTCAGTTACACAGCAGTAACTCACCTAGGAGCTTGCAATTCGGATCCTGATGAAATTAGGCTAGTCCAAGAATATAAACAGGGAACATATATATTAACTAGATAAACAATGAAGAGCTAACACAGCAGGGAGTAGGGAAGTGGGAGGTGGGGAGAAAGACCTCCAGGATTGTCAAGTCTGGATTATGAGAGGGGTATGAAGCTAAGGAATTTCTGTTATTCTATAAAATGAATGGTAAACCAACCTTTTTTACATACAGCCTGCATGCTGGAGGGGAAAAAAACCAATGTGTCGTGGATATTTACCACTTAAGAGAAAAAGCAGGGTATAAAACAATGTGTATAACATGAGATTTTTGTAAACAGGGCAGATGCCCATTACCAAAATGTTAACAGTGGACCAGATTATTTCTGAGTGGGAGAATTACGGATGACTTGCACTTCTTTTCTTTTCCTTATCTATATTTTCTTATTTTCTATAATAAACACATACGGCTTTTGAAATTTAGAAAAAAACAGTGAAAATAATTTTTACAACAAATATACTAAAAGATTTTGGGGGGCAGGAAACTCAAAGTCTTAAAAATACTTAAGTTAATACTAAAATTAGTATATAATTCCTCAGCACTGAAGCCTCAAGATAGCAGTCCATGATAATGCTACTGGACAGAGGCATGCAGCCCTAATTATCTAGCCCAATAACTAGATACAGGATATGGATAATTCATTATGTAGAGAACTGAGAGTTGACTCTGCCTGGCTTAAGATACACAGACATCTTATTTGTGAAAGATGTTTAGCGCATGAAAGATAACCAAACATACAAACACAAACCCTGTTATGCCAAAAACTCTACTTAAGGCAGTCTCTTGACCTACAGTTCAGAAGCACATAATCATCTCTCCCAGGTAGACTCATAATCACCTTCCCCAAGGTAAACTGATGATACTTGCAAAATAGTAAATCTTACCCTTATTAGGTAGTAGTCTCTCTTGAAACCCACACAGATAGCATTTTCACACCATGCCATGGACTTGGGCACATCTGGTACACTAAAGTCTCCCTGGAGAAAGACAGCAAGAGTTCACTTGGAAAGATGTTAAAGGAAAAAAACCATGACCTTCCTGTGATTCCACCTCCATTCTGCAAAATTACTCTCACCCTCATCTGAATACAATTCTCTTAGCACAAGGCCAGGAAACCACCCATAATAAAAATACAAGTCACCCATGAACTGGACAAGGTGCATTCGGAAAAGGTGAAAACCCCCTTTGATAGAAATGAATCTGTAGAGATGTAGAATTGTCCTACTCCTGCCTCTGAAGGCCAGGAGACTTTGACAAGTGGGCACAAGTAACTCATAGGTACTCCTAGCAGAGCATTCATCTGGGGAGAACATCAAGACTGGGCTCCTGAGCTTCACAGGAACTGAAAAGCAAGTCTTTCAAGCTGTGGGTCAACTTAGCAGCAGCTCTCACCCAACCCATGGGCCAGGAAACAGTGGACTGTACCTGCAATTCATGAAATTCCCTGTCTTTCCAGAAATAGAGCTGCAGCTTCTTTTTCACAGCCACACACATCCGCAACACCTCCTCCCCAGTCTCTGTGTGCTGGGAAGAGACACCCAGGGCGAATGAGGATGTGCACACGATGACTCCAGAACTGACAACTATATTAGAGACTTTTCTACCTTGAAAAGGCTACTAATCTGAACATCCCTTGTCATACAAAGTCATGCTGCCAGATAAGCTGAACCAAAGCACACCATTCTCTCTAAGATGTGCTCAAAAACAACAGGCTGAGAAGCGCTTCCTCCCCAAGGGCTGTCAGTCAGAGGCCCCGGTCCCAGCAAATGTCATGGGCCTTTATATTTAGAGAGGAAAACCTATATAACTGCTTCCTCCTTTTTTTCTTAAATGCTTCTTGCTCATTGCTGTCAATACCTGCAGGGGCAGGGATCAGCCTGTGTCAGTGACAGCAGGCCCACTTTCAATCCTTTAAAGAAGTGGAGGACGGAAATGCCTAAGCATACAACAAACGATGCAGCATCAATATAGACCATAAGTGCTAAAAAGTGATCAAAGCTGAGTAGAGGGGTGACGCAGATTTTGAAGAAGGTAAGGATGATGAATTGGCAAAAATCAGGAGAAACGTCTTTTCCGAATAACGAAAACTCCCTAAGGACAAAGACCACAATGATACGTTCAGAACGAGAGTCACTTTAATGCCCTAGAGCTATGTTCATGTACTGTTACAGTCTTGATTTCCCACTAATGGTTTGTCCATGGCAAGCATTTTCGTCCTCGGTTAGCTGCCTCCTGAAATACAGCTGTCCGGTAGCGCACACACAGGGAATGCAAATGTTTCAACATTTTAAGGGGGAAATTTCTCTAATACAATCCAAAATCAAATATTCTCTTTGGAGTCTCTGCTGAATTTGGATATCAACGTTATTCTTCCCATCTAATGGTAGGAATGATGTAGGAAAGGCTGCATTTATTAAAGCACAAAGCCAAATTTCATCTCGCCCACACTTACCTGGAGGTCACATGTGAACAGTGATGCTCCCTTTGCCTTGGAAACTGTAGTGATTTGTTGAAATGTCAATAGGTCATGGACATAAATATTATTTTCTGTTTGGAAGGAGGTAAAACACCCGTATAAATTCTCACAATTCTCTAGTATAGCCACCTTCAAGACAGACAGACAGACAGACACACACACACACACACACACACACACACACACACACAAAATAACTGTGTAACAACCAGAAGAACCAAATGGCAAATACTGGTCGAAGATGTACCTTCAGCTTCACTAACAATGACTTATTCTGGTCCATGACCAGTACGGAAACATTTAGGAAGTCACTTAGTCTTCTAAACTTGTATATTTTGTTCCTTTAAATTTGGGCTGGCTTGAATTAAAGAACTCTTTCACTTCCAAAGAACACTCTTACACTCTGTCTTTCTCAAGTCTGGAAACTTGTGATGCAATATTTGTACAAGAAATTCCTTTCAAAGCTACTCACATTAGGAGGCTCCAGTAAGAGAAAGGAAACCTCCTGTGGATTTTGTACAAACCTATGGCAAGGATTTCTTTTCTAGCAAAGCCAGCGCAATAATTTCACTTGGGCCTCTTAGCTAGTTTTAGTTAATTTAAATGTTTCTCTCTTGACTAGAAACTAAGTTTAAAATGATTCTACCATTTGGGCCCTGGGCTGAACAGTACAGAGCATGAGGCAAGTTTCTAGTTCTTCTGCTTGTCATGAAAAGGCCTCACTGGCCACCTTCCATGAAACTATGGCTTTTCAAACAAGGCCTGGAATAGTCTGGCCCTGATCTCTCACCTGTCTCTTACCAGTCTCCACCATATACCCTAAGTCTGGCCAGATTTCAGGGCCTTTGCTTAAGCTGTTCCCTCTGCCTATAACACTCTGCCTACCCCTCTCTTCCTGTTGAAACCCTAGTCATCCACTAGACAATGCTGTCTCTCCCATCACTAAGATCCCACGACACTTTTTATAAATTTTCATTGTAACTTATCACACTGTAACATGAGTACCTTCTGTCATTTTGGTCTTCAAAACCAGAACCTAAGTTTCAAAGATAGAAACCATGTCTCATTCAACTTGGTATCCCCAATGCCTAGAGTAGGACTCAATAAATACTGAATGAATGAATGAATGAAGTGATACTTCTTGGAGAACAGAGCTCAAGATATGGGGGATGCTGGTGCCTTTATTACCTGTGTACCCTGCTGCATCTGGTTAGGAATGTGTCCGTTTCATTGTTAAGTAATAACTATCAAATTAACCATGAAAGGGTTAATCAGGTCATAGCTTTTGTTTCTTGACACATGAAATACAAATGCAACCCCTTTTCTTACCTAACAAGCTGACCAGAATCTTAAACTGGGAAACCACATGGATCTGGAAAATAGTAAATCATTAGACTCAAACACTTCTGACAAGGTTTAACAAATGTTCATTTTAACTGCAATACTAAAAAGGGACTAAAAAGCCCATATCAATGACAAGGATCTGACTTATGTGCAATCACAATTTCTGCTTGTGAAAGAGGATCTCAAGTACTTGATGGATGGACAGAGATCCCGGCATAAATGGGAGGACAAAGAGCAGAGGATTCAAAGATGAATAAATAATTTTACCAAAGTCCTAGCTTTGACAGGGTATCATAGAAGTCAAATATTCTTGTAGCGACCACCATCACGGCCTACCTGCTGAATCTTTTTGGAGAAGTTCTTATTGGATTTCTCTAAGGTCACTTCAAACCTGTTGCAACCTATGGGAAAGAAACAAACATTCACGTTTCCAAACACAGGGATACATATAAAAATAACTATGACAAAAAATGCTGCTCCATACTGCTTTCCTACATGAATTATAAAAAATTCCTTAAAGACTAGAAGTTGGAGATCTAAAATAGCCAGTTGTCTTTATTGAGTACAGTAAGTTGCTTTCAACTCCAATTTTAGAACAGAGGGTTTCATGCACCTTCACTTGCCATTAGCAGAAAGGACCACACCACATTTTACTGAAGCTGCAAGGTACTTATGAGGATTTTATCCTGCATAATAGTACCTTGGTAAAGTATGTCACCAAAAGAGTGTAAAAAGGAACAGTCAAATATAGGAGCCCCAGCAATGAATCCCAGCCCAAAGCATCCTTAGACTAAGACAGACTAAATCCTAGTGGTTACCCTGTGTCCCATATGACAGGACAGAGCGAACAATACCATCCCCAGAGCTAAAGCAATTTAATGCATCTACACTTACTGCCACTCTCAGGTGATGCTACCTCTGCTGACACTTGCTAAAAAGGGGAAGAAAGTTATAGACCATAAAAAACACATGAAGCCAGCCTTGCTGGGATGACCAAAACATTTAGGGTCAAAAGTCCCCAGAGTCAAAAAGAGAATAATTATCACAATAATAACAGCCGCTATCATTAACTAAGCAATAGCTAAGTGCCAGGCTCTGGATTTTAAAATTTCTATGTATTCTCTGTAACTTCACAACCACCTCCAGAAGTAGGTATTATTATTCCAATTTCATATCTGAGGAACCTGACAGGTCAAGCAGTTAGGTAGCAGCCAGTGAGAGAAAGCTCAGAGGCAAACTCAGGGCTGACTTTACGTAAAGCCTGTGTGCTGAGCCCGTACCCTGCCACCTGCCTCCCAGCTTGGGGAGACTATGTACACGGCCAACCGCTCAAATCGATGGAGATTCTTTGAGGCAGCCACCAGGGCCCACACCACCAAAGCTGGTCTTACTTCCTCCACATGTCCCACAGAAGAGGAGATGAAGACAGGGCCCTGAAGTTCCGGGAGATTCAGAAACCTGCCCTGTATTATGCCATTACATTGAACAAGAAAAAAAAAAAAATCAGCCGTTACTGCTTGATAAAGAGTTCTGTATTTGAAGAGGACTTTATTACCTCTAACAATTCTCTTTATGAGCAGAATTATCTAGGGCAGAGATTCTCACACTTTTTGGCCTCAGGACCCCTTCATCTTAAAACTTACTGAGGACCAGAACTTTTACATAGATTATAGCTGTCAATGCTTACCATTACAAATTAAAACTGAGGAATTTAAAAAATGTGTATTTAAAAAAATTTTTTTTAAAATAAATTTATTTATTTTTGGCTGCTATGGGTCTTCTTTGCTGCTTCAGGGCTTTTCTCTAGTTGCGGCGGGCGGGCGGGGGCTACTCTTCGTTGAGGTGAGCAGGCTTCTCACTGCGGTGACTTCTCTTGTTGTGGAGCACGGGCTCTAGGCTCTCAGGCTTCAGTAGTTGTGGCACATGGGCTAAGTAGTTGTGGCTCGTGGGCTCTAGAGCACAGGCTCAGTAGTTGTGGCGCACGGGCTTAGTTGCTCCGCGGCATGTGGGATCTTCCCAGACTAGGGCTCGAACCCGTGTCTCCTGCATTGGCAGGTGGATTCTTAACCACTGCACCACCAGGGAAGTTCCAAAACATGTATTAACTGACTTAAACATAACAGTAATAAGCTCATTACATATCAGTGTAAATAACATTTTTATGAATAACAACTATTTTTCCAAATTTAAAAGAAAAGCATTGTTTTACACTTTTATAAATCTCTTTAATGTCTGGCTTAATAGAAGACAGCTGACTCTCACATCTGCTTCTGCATTTAATCTGTTTTGATACGTTGTTTGGTTGTGGTATATGACAAACATCTGTCCTCGTGTGGACATTTAGTTGGAAAAGAGGAATATTTTAACAGCTTTTTCAGATAATTGTGGATCTTCTTTGATGCTATACAAAAATTTGAAAAATGGAGTTTCTTGCAATCTGGAATCTGAAACCTATTAATGAACTTTTCTGTAAAAGTCCATTGGTCTATCTTACACTTCAAATGGCTCTTTGATTCGTGCTTGGTTTAGAAATTTCATGCACTGGAAAATACTGGTTCACATAGTTACGCAGATTTTCCAAATGTTGACACATTTTGTTATAAGGGCTGAAAAACAATCATGCTCATTATCACCCCTCATCTCATCAGGAAAATCATAAGTATGGAGAAGCTGTGAAGCTCATGGGAATGGATACAATTTTTCCACAATTCTAATTTTCTCTTGAAAGCTCTATCTTTATCATTAGTAACAAACACTGCCAGTTGTTTTCTTTGAAGTGACAGACTCTCTTTGTTCCTTTGTGAGAAAACATCTACCAAACACCCAAATGGTCTGAAAAACCGCAGTCTATCTGTTAGTCATTCTCTCAAGCAAAAATGATGCTCCATGAAATAAGTGGTCAGTTCAGCTCGTTGCTCCAACCATCACATAAGTACTTTTCTCCTGAGACAGCCACTGGGCTTTGTACCTTGCACACAGCTGAAGTGCTTCATGTGTACTTCCCATTATATTACAGATTATTGAACAGAGGTGTTTTCAAAGGTCAAGATAGAATAAAATTAATACTTTTTACTGTCCCACAAAGAACATTCTTAAGTGAAACTGGCTTAAAGAAAAAAAAAAAAGCACTGTGAGCACATGCTGGGCAAAAATACAACTGCTTGGACAGTGTGGTGCCGACAAGACTGCCGACCACTGTCTTGAACTTGTTATGAGGGACAGCAGTTTTAGCTGTCTTACTTGTGTACCGTCTGTGCAAATGTCAGTGAAAAAACAATCATGTTTTAGTGTTACTGTGAACTCAAGTTTCGACGCTGTGGCTCCTCTGAAAGGATTTTGGGGAACCTCCTGGGGTCTAGAAACTGTCGACTAGAAAAAAATGCACAACCTAAAAGTTGAGAATTCTGTTTTATTCTGTAGACTTGCTAAGGACTTAAGCCAGGGAGGAGCCAGGATATATAGGAGTTCAGACAAAAAAAAAAACAGGTAGTCAGACATCAAAAGATTACTGCTATGTAAGAAAATCAGACTTCTCAAGTTTCTATGTATGGTAGGATGCAAGAGTCTTGGGCTCATTGAAATCATTCCTTTGATATGCACCTTAACTATCTAGGGCCAGCATCCTGTTTTTCTCCCTCCTGAATACCCTCAGGGCGCCCAGTCTGAGGCTGCAGTGGCTGCCTGATGGCTTGAGGGCCACATCCTTTGTTTACTGACATGGCAGGTGACATTTTTCCTCCACAAGACCAAACTTTGAGAACCACTGCTCTAGGGTGAGGCATCACTGAAGTAAACACAAAGTTAAGATCTTAGATAAGAAGTAAGAAGTAATCTAACTCCTCTGTTTAAGAGTAGACTGAAGTCTCTAGGTAGACTGAAGCCTAGAGACGTTTGTGAACTCACAGGAAGGGGATGGCTCAGATCAGATCAGAGTCCAGGTCCCCTTAACCCAGTCTTTCCATGACATCTCACTACCCGCTCTCTCAGAAAGTTAGTCTGGTCGTAGCCTTACTCAGGTTTTGATAGGGACAGAGTAAAGGGACAAAGTAGGAAATTAAATAGTCAATCCCACTAGGGGACTGTAAGTAAAGACAAAGTATGGGAGACCCCTGCAAGTTAATGACCACTCAAGAAAGCTGGTTTATTTAACCGCAAAACCAAGCAGGCTTGCTTAGCAACAAAACCATGCAACAGAAGCATGAGACATGCTCCAAAACAATAAAACAATGGTGGCATGAGACACATCCTTCCCAGTGAGCTCAGTAAGTTATTGATTCCTAGAACATGCTCCTCTGCACGCACTAAAAACAAAAATATAAGGAAAAGGTGACATTATACTGAAACCTGAGATGATGTGCCACTTTTAGCATATGTTACTACCTTTTTGCTCATTTCCATTGCGCCATGACAGTCCTGGCTTGACCATGTAGGGATAAGAAAATTCCTTTGCCTGACGTGGAGGAGGAACTGAGGACAGAAGCATGACACCTACTCTAGAATGAGGAAGAAGGTGGTCTTTTCCCCCTCCCCACTTTTCCTTTGATTATAAAACTGTAGCCCACTAAGTTCTCGGGGCATGGCACGCTCTCGCCCACCCGCTTATAAGCCTCACAAGTATCCTATTCTAATAAATCACTTCTTTTTTTTTTTTTTTTTTTTTTTTTCAGTATGTGGGCCTCTCACTGTTGCGGCCTCTCCCATTGCGGAGCACAAGCTCCGGACGCGCAGGCCCAGCAGCCACGGCTCACGGGCCCAGCCGCTCCACGGCATGTGGGATCCTCCCAGACCGGGGCACGAACCCGTGTCCCCTGCATTGGCAGGCGGACTCTCAACCACTGCGCCACCAGGGAAGCCCTAATAAATCACTTCTTATCTATCGCTTTGCCTCTCGATGAATTCTTTCTGCGCTGAGACCTAAAGAACTGGAGCTCCTCGGAGCCTCCCAAAATGCCATCTAGTGGTTTCAGTTCGGAATATCTCAAATTTAGAAACCCAGTTAGTTCTATGGCTGATTCATGGAGGCCCAGGTCTACTTCTGGCCCATAAACAGACTAGAGCTGGTCCAAAACTGAACTGTTCTCTAGGGGTATAGGGAGAAGTGAAGTCTCTAATCAGTTTGATTTCCTAATTATCTAAGGTAGGTTAATATTGCTATTCAAGTTACCTGTGGGGAAACTGAGGAAGATTAACTAACTTGTCAAAGGTTACATGGTGAATTGGTCACAAGGCAAGGAACAGTTGGCACCAGGGTTCCAAGTCACATTAACATTAATATTACCAGTTTGAGTCTATAGTATGTTGAAAAGTTTATTCTTATAGTTTAGTTTTCAATTCCTTAATGCAGAAATGATATATTAAACAAGTTACTTTATCAGCGTATTTAGTATTTGATGGCACAAAGAACTGATTATCTCTTGGGATAAGAATATTAGGCTCTTTTTTTTTTTTTTTGCGGTACGCGGGCCTCTCACTGCTGTGGCCTCTCCCGCCGCCGCGGAGAACAGGCTCCGGACGTGCAGGCCCAGCGGGCATGGCTCACAGGCCCAGCCGCTCCACGGCATGTGGGATCCCTCTGTACCGGGGCACGAACCCGCGTCCCCTGCATCCGCAGGCGGACTCTCAACCACTGCGCCACCAGGGAAGCCCTATTAGGCTCTCTTTATCTCCCTGCTTTGCACGTCATCTGAGCCCGCAGTAGACAGTCAAAACACGGTTGTTGAAAGCCGAATAAAACAAAAGGCAGGCTTAATTTTTAAATTACAGAGTGGGTCAATGTCACAGAATACAAATATTCTGGCTCTGAGAACTAAAATTTAAAGCAAGGGCCAGCAAAGTACTGCCTGGGGTCAAATCCAGTCCTCCACCTGTTTTTGTAAATTACCCTTTACTGGTACACAGCCACACCCATTCATTTACATGCTGTCTACAGCTGCTCTTTTGCTACAGTAGCAGAGTACAGTAGTCACCACAGAGATGTTATGACCTGCAAAGCCTAAAACATTTACTATTTGTGTAAGTCAATAAGGTAGAGGGTACCTGGAGAAAGAGAACCAGTCATGGTTTTCTTGATATAAGAGAAGCCATTTTTGGCCTAAGCCATTTTGTGAGCTAAGCCTGGCCACAATGCTTGTCCTTGGACAGATCTCAGTAATAACGATCTTAAGGGAACAAAAGAACAAACCTTTAGCAGGCAAGAGAAGTAACAATAGCAAAGATAAAAAATCAGGTGAAAAGACTCCCAGTTCTGTTTCAGTGGTAAAGATTAGCCTCGCTTTCATTGAGATTTTGCAGAATTTAACCCCCTCTAAGGTGCTCAACCACCAGATCAACTGGAACCTAAGGGATGATGATGTTGACCTTTTCATACCCTCAGTCACTTCACTCAGCTGACGCTTGGACTCTCAACTATCCAAGGCCCTTCATGAATATGCATGGACCCTTAGCTTAAAAACTTCCCCAACTTTGCTGTTTGGGGAGACAGTGCTTTGGGAAAGATCCCTAGTGTTTTCCTTACTTGTTGCAATTAATAAATCCTTCCTTCTCCCACTCTCTGCCTTGGTTGTGTCTTTTGGCTCAACACCCACTAAGAGGCAAACCCAGTTTTCAGGTAACCTTTAGTCCTTTTTTTGGAACAAGTTGGCTGACTCCTGATTTAAAGGAAAGTTGAAAAACTTAGAAATGAAATACAGTAAGTCCCCTACGTACGAACCTGCCAAGTTGCGAACTTTCGAAGATGCGAATGCGTGTTCCATCAACATCAGGCGTGAGTGAAATTGCAGCTTGACCTCTGATTGTGTTAGCTGGCTACCTAGGCTAACTTTGTTGGACACCGAGGCTAACTTTGCTGGACTTACGAACGGGCTGTCAGAATGGAACTCGTTCGTATGTAGGGGACTTACTGTAAAGCCTGTTTTGATCTTCTGGTTTCTCTTCTTATCCCACCACAGAACCTGACCAGGTACCTTCCTCCCTCCCAATTGCACCGGTGAAGGGTAGCAGAATATGCCACCCCAAAATATGCTACTCTGGCACAAGGATTATTTTGAGTTGAAGGTAACTGAGAAGAAGCAGATACAAGAAAAGCTCTCTGCTCTCCACCATCTGCCAAAGAGCCAGACACAAATTTACAAAGGTGCCTCCCATCTCCTCTCTATCAAGGACAATATTTAATCAATTTAGAGACAACTCGAGACCCATATCAGCCCACAGACTGCACCAGAGGAATCTACATAACAAACATCTCTAATTAGTTCCCCCATATATTTGCCTTCCCATAATTTGCCACTGTAGAAACTCAAAGTCCTTTTCCTTTGTCTTGTTGCTTCTCTGATTTACAGGTCCCCATACAATCAACCTAAGATGGGTAGAGTTAAAAAGAATTTTTTCCTCCTTTACACCAGTAAGATACTCTTTTTTTCCCAATATGTTACCCTTGCTACAGGTTCCAAAGAGAAGGCTCTATTTCCACACTTACATTAAGCTATTCACTATGATAAGTTATATATTAGGTTGAAAGCTATGAAATTTTGTTTTTTCTAATATAGCCAAATAATGACAATTTAATATGGTTCAACCTACTCTGGCATTAATAGCTGACTTCTATACTCTGTAGCTCCAGGGTATAATATCCAAACACATCAATTTTCCACAGAGAACATAAATAAAATTAGGAAAAGGGAGCAAGGTACTTTTTTCCCCATTAGAGGGCACTCTAACAGAATAAACGTCAAATACTTTTAGTTATTCTACATTTTTACTGACAAAGAAATATTTGATTAAAGTTTTAGTTTTCAAAGTCTTTGCATCTGACCCCAGCAATTTTGTGAGATGCTTTATGGAAGAGGAAACTGACATTGGAAAGGACCTACTCATAGTCACGTGACTGGGGAGAAGTAAAACCTGACTCAAGCCCAGGTCCCCTCTGTCCTAGTCCACCCCGCAGAAGTTTAACAAGATCTTTAACATCAATGGCTCTTAATTTTTTTTTCCTACTACCATACCATTTTCATGAGAATTTTACTCTCATTGTAATATTTCTTATTTCTGGTATGAGTCTCCAAGAAGTGAGAAGGGAAAAAACATCTAGCCTCACCTCCCAGATGGGGGTAGGGAAATACAGTCTGAAAAAAAGAGAAAACCCCGGAGATTTTCACAAGTTTCTCCCCACTTTTCCACTGCACTACTGCCAACCCGCAGTCACTCTTGTAACGGTCCAGTTTTAGTATATGTGCTGCTGAAGCAAGCACTCTTTTAATGGTCCAGGAATCACTGATTTTACAGTGTATACATATATATATATATATATATATTTTTTTTTTTTTACATGAGCAGTAAGCCACCTCGTACTTTGTTCTGAAAAGCTGCCACTTACCAACATCCTTCCGAATCCTATAGAGAAGAAGATGACCCTGTTTCGTTCCAACAAGCAGCCATTCCTCTGGAAAAGAAAAGGACCATCAGCTTTAGTAAGACCCTATTTCTTTAGCTGGAGCTTATAATCAGAAATCAAAGGGTTGAGAAAATGAGTTGCTTTTGATAGTAGGTGTTTTGCAAAACTAAGGAATGTTTATATTCAAGAAATGTTTGAGGGACTTCCCTGGCGGTCCAGTGGTTAAGACTGCACTTCCACTGCAGGGGGCACAGGTTCGATCCCTGGTTGGGGAACTGAGATCCCACATGCCGTGACGTGCAGCCAAAAAAAAAAAAAAAAAAGAGAAAGAAATGTTTCAGAATCAACTAATTGAAGAAATATTTATTTAACTAGGTGAGACATATTAGAGAATGAAAAATGTCCCTGGCTTCATTGTTTCAAATGAAACTGACCAAAAATTTCATGGAAGTTTATAAAATCATAAAATGGGTAGTATAAACATAAAACTAGGTATCTGATCTCAGAAATAACAGCTAATAGGCATCCTTTGAAGGTCTGATGATTTTACTTTAGGAAAAATAAGAAGTGCCATAGCATATTAAACTTACAGAATTCATTATCTCAAAACATGGTCTAACAGATAATAATAAGTGTTGCCAAAGACGTGAAGAAACTGGAACCCTCACGCATTGTTGGCAGGAAAATAAAATGGTGCAGCCCTTTGAAAAACAGTCTGATAGTTCCATAAAAGACTAAACATAGAGTTATCATATGACCCAGGAATTCCACCCATGGGCATACACACAACAGAAATGAAAACATATGTCCACACAAAAACTTGTACATAAATGTTCATAGGAGTATTATTCACAATAGCCAAAAGGTGGAAAGAACCCAAGTATCCATCAACTGATGAATGGATAAACAAAATGTGACGTATCCATACAATGGACTATTAGCCATTAAAAGGAATGAAGTGCTGATATATGCTACAATAGGATGGATCTGACAATATTATGCTAAATAAAAGAAGCCAGACAAAAAAGGCTACATATTGCATGATTCTATTACATGAAATGTCCTGGACAGGCAAATCTAGAGACAGAAAGATCAGTGGTTGCCTGGGGCTCATAGGCTTAGGAAAATGGGGCTGGTGGGACTGGGGAAAAAGAAACGGGGTTTCTTTTTAGGGTGATGAAAATGTTCTAAAATTGTGGCAATACTTGCACAACTCTGTGAATGTACTAAAAACCACTGAATTGTACATTTTAAATGGGTGAATTGTATGGTATATGGATTACATCTCAATAAAGCTATTATTTAAAATTTAAAAAATGATGGTCTAGGCCAGTGGTTCTTAAACTTTGGTGTGTATCAGAATTATCTGGGGATTTATTAAAACAGATTGCTAGGCCCTGCCCTCAAGTTTCTGATTCAGTAGGTCTGGAAGTGGGCCTGGGGATCTGCATTTCTAACAAGTCCCCAAGTGATGCTGATGCTGTTTGTTCAGGGACAGCATTTTGGGAGACATCGGTCTAGGCTAAAAGGCAAAAGGTTCTGAAAGGACTTAAATAATTACTCTGACAGATTTATATTAAATCACTAAGGGAAGTTAAGCATGTACTTCCTCAGGTTTTTGAGGTTGTGTCACTTATTCCTTTCATAAACTCTTGATCTTTTGCAAAATAAAATATTAGATAATGACATAAATAGATAAACTTTATAGAACATGCATTGTGTTCCAGGAAATGCTAAACACTTATCATAGGTTATAACAACTATCCTTTGACTTATGTCCTTTTCTTAAATCCCCATTTTACAGATGAGAAAGTTGAGGCCTAGGTAACTTGTCCAGAGTCACACATGTAGTAAGATATGTGTAGCAGTGGCAGGATTCCAACTTCAGTCTGTCTGATCCTTAACCCCATGCTACAATGCACTTACTAAGGCATCCCATCTCAAAAGAATAGGTGTCAGCCAGAGGCTGTCTGAAAGACAATGGTTATGTTTATAAAAACAGGTCAGGAGCCACATCAGGAACATTTCTCCAGGTTGATGTCCTTAACCTTCCAGAAAAAGACAGTGACTCTGTCCTCTTTTGGGTTTTAAAGTGAAGGCAGAGCACAGAAAGTTAAGACACAGTGTGCTCTCAATGACATAAGTGGAAATCAGAAATAACACTAGCTCCATTGGAACACTGGTGATTTATGTCGGAGCAGAACATGGTGAAAAAAAGAAAAGAATTCAGTTCACAATGCTTGCTTTGCAAACGATATTATGTTTAGAACTTTACTTATAGATATCACTGTATTGAGCAATTGAAAATATTAATGTTGATTTTTAGGACACCCACTAATGTTTCAAATACAAATAAAATGAAGTAGAATCTTTTTTAATTCACTTATAACATATAGAAAAATCTATAGCAAAAAGGCCACCATAATGTTCACCATCTTCCCCATCCTCTCCACTGTGACCCCCAAGCCCCTGCCAGTTCCTATTTTTCTTTACCTCTTTCAAAACAGCTTCATCTCCCACCCTGGTCTGCAAGGCCTATCAATTTTACCTCTACAAGGTACCCGGCAACAGCCCTCCCCAACAGAGTCTCTCCAGGGACCCCTCAGCTGGTCTCACTCTATGTGTACTTCCGTGTTTGCTATCTGTTACCTTACAGCATAGCTCCAATGCTGTCACACTGGGGCTTAACAAAATCCTCATGAAGCTGTACTACCAAAATATGAAGCCAAACTCCTAAGTATGACTTTTAAGAGTCTGCTTTCCATTTTTATTGAAATGTTCATTTACCAATAGATGTTTCTATCAAATGTCTACTCTATTGGTCATGAAACTGAATCAGACAAATTCACTGAAATTAAAAAAAAAATTAAATTGAAATTTTATTTGACCTTTCTCAAGCATTCCTTTGGAGATGCTGAGGAAAATGCATTTCTCATACATGCAAAGTATTGTTAACAGCTTTCTTTTAACTAGTAAAAGCACCACACACATACTCATTCCTAATCCTCAAACTCATAAGGAAAAACAGTGGGGACTTCCCTGGTGGCGTGGTGATTAAGAATCCGCCTGCCAATGCAGGGGACACGGGTTCGATCCCTGGTCCAGGAAGATCTCACATGTCACGGAGCAACTAAGCCCGTGCGCCACAACTACTGAAGCCCACACACCTAGAGCCCGTGCTCCACTGCAATGAGAAGCCCACGCACCGCAATGAAGAGTAGCCCCCGCTCGCCGCAACCAGAGAGAGCCCATACGCACCAATGAAGATCCAATGCAGCCAAAAATAAATAAGTTAATTAAATTTATTAAAAAGAAAAGAAAAACAGTGTATCACCCAGAGGTAATGATGGCACAGAGCTCTGAAGAGGCTTGATTTGGTTACAGACGTCAGTGGGGGCTCAGATGGCCAGAGGACCTGATCCAGGCTGGCCTGTGCACACTCTATGTCATCATATAACACAGCCGTGCACACAAGACACAGAAAATGAAAAGCCTGCAGAGCAGGCAGAGCACGGGATAGACAGTCCCTTCTGAGACTCAACATTGCACATCAGAAAGTGGAACACACTACACAAACGGGTAACACATGCAAAAACAAACAAGAGTCAGCCCTAGAAAATTCCTGATGGCCTAATCCTGAGCCACAGGTTAGACATGATTCCTCCTGGGAAGGAAGGTAGAGCCCTCTAGCTCACAATTACCCTAGTGAAGCTCCATCCAACGTTGCAACCCAGTCCAAACTCATGTGATAAACAACCACTGCTGAACACAGCAGGGAGTACACAGACGAACAGGGTAGTGGGCACTTCTCTTCTTTGGGTCATACGGCAAAGAACAGTGTTTCTCAAAGCATCAGCCCCTGTTTAGCTGCATCAGAATCACTTGGACTTACTAAAATGCACATTCCTAAGCCCTGCTCCCAGAGATTCCGATGCAATGATTCTGTGGCGGTGCCCCCAAATCTGCATTTTTTTAATTACATGAGACATTTACCTAGTTCCAAAGCTAAAACTATGAGAAGTCCCTCCTTGTCCACTTCCCCCTGTTTTCTTCCTTCTGCTATAGGTAACTTTTTTTTTTTTTTTGCAGTACGCGGGCCTCTCACTGTTGTGGCCTCTCCCGTTGCGGAGCACCGGCTCCGGACGCGCAGGCTCAGCTGCCATGGCTCATGGGCCCAGCTGCTCCGCGGCATGTGGGATCTTCCCGGACCGGGGCACGAACCCGTGTCCCCTGCATCGGCAGGCGGACTCTCAACCACTGCGCCATCAGGGAAGCCCTATGGGTAACCATTTTAATCATTCTTGATTTATTTTTCCATTGTTTCTTTGGAAAATATAAATAAAAATGATTGGGTATACACACACACAGATACACACACACACCCTACATTTTTTATAGGCTCTGAATATACATCAAAGTTTGAGAAACAGGCTCTAGAATCAGACATGATTTACTGGATGTGACCTTGGAAAAACTACTTAAATTTTCAGGTTCTTCTTCTGCAAAATGGAGTTGTTATTATTTCATAAATGCTTAATACAGATTAGTACTCAGTAATGGAAGCCATTACTACTATTAATTAATTAAGCAAATATTTAATAAGTATCCATTATGAGTCAGGAACTGTTCTAGGCACTGCAAATAAAACTATGTACAAAACAAAGTTACTGCTCTGAAGAAATTTATATTCTAATATGGAATGAGAGAGACAATAATAACATATAAAATAGCATTAGGTGGCAATCTGTGAAAGAAGATAAGGCTGAGTAAAAGAGTAGCACATTGGTGGATGTGGTATTTTCTTTTATATAGAATAGTTAGGGAAGGTCTTGCAGATTTATGTGACATTTCAGCAAATGAAATGAGGAAGGAGCCATGTAATACCTAGGACAAGAGAGTGCCAGGCAGAGGAAACAGCAAGTGCAAAGGCCCGGAGATAGTTACATGCTTTTGTGCTCATGGAACAAGGAAGACAGTGTAACTAGTATCAGAAAGGAGCAAGGGATAAGAACAAAGGGGATAAAATCAGGGAAGTAACCAGAGGCCTGATCATGACAGGTGCTGTGATGACAGGTGTTGTTATTCTAGCTGTGATGTGAAGCTACTGGAGGGTTTTGAGCAGAGGAGAGATGCAATTAGATTAAGTTTTCAAAGGATCACTCTACCTCTGTGTGGCTAAAATACTGCAAATGGCACAATGGCAAACCCAGGGTAATCAGTTAGAAGACTACTACAGTAATTCAGATGAGAGAGACTGGTGTCTTCGTCAACAGTAGTTAACAGCAGAGATGGAGAGAAGTGACTGGATTGTGGAATTTTTCAGGAGGTGGAGCAGACAAGATTTGCTGATGGATTGGATGTGGTGTATAAGAGAATAAGAGAAGCCAAGAATAATTCCAATGATTTGGGCCTTAACCAAATGGGCAAACAGAAATGCCATATGCTGAGCTATGGGATACAGGGGGACAGGCATGTTTTGAAATCAAGAACTGTTTTGGCCATGCAACCAGATATCCAAATGAAGATGCTGAAGAGGCAGCTGGATTCTACAACTACAGAGTTTCAGAAGAAGTCATCATCAGTATTTTCCTCATTTCCATATCCCAGGAGATGGATTACGGTGGCTCTGTGACATCTTCTACCTCCAATATTGTCTGGCTCTCCAGAAGCCTGGAGGTTCCTGGATGAACTTTCCGCCTAAGGTCATGGTGTAGATAGAAGGGGTAACAACTAGAAATAGCAATATTTAGTGCTGGTAAAGTCTGAAAATAAAGTAGTTTTGAGGCACAAGGCAGTAAATGGCCTCTTGTAGCCAATACCTATCACAGCATCCTAGTAGGCAATGGGTGTTTCTCCTGTTTGCTTGGAGATCAGGCAGAGTGAAAGCTATCTACCATTTCAAAAACTGTATTTCTGGAAAGCACAGGTTCAGGCAATCTTCACTGACACGAACCGGAGTTGGTGAAAGAGACTGAGATATGTGTACTGCTAGTCCCACAGGGTATCAGAGTCAAGAATTCTGACAAGCTAAGTACAGTGTGATAAGTAGCTGCATCCATCCTTTTCAGAAGTATATGTCCGAGGCTGAGTGGAATACCCCTCCCTCCACGTTCCCATGTTAGGCAGCATATGTCTCTAGTATCATTTATCTTGCATCGTAGTCTGTTCATATTTCTTTGCCTGCCATGTTGTGTCCTAGGAGCACAGGCATTGTTTCTTATTCATCCTTGTATTCTTGTCTCTAGCAGAGAGACTGGTCCATGTAGGCACTTAATACATACTTGATGAAGAAACAGGAGAATGAGCCCCTTTGTGCTGAGTGTCAGGTCTTTCATTTTTTCAATTTCTTTATTTCTCCTCTATTTATTTTTAATTTTTACTGAGAGCATTTAATGACAGAAAAATGGCGGTTTTCTTGAGACATCTGGAGGAAGAAGGATTCTCTCCTTAACCCTAGGACAGCTTGCTGTGGAGGTGTGACTTTAAAGAGGCCCAGAGCTAAACAACAAGGTCCTACTGTAGAGAACAGGGAACTATATTCAATATCCTGTGATAAACCATAATGGAAAAGAATATGAAAAATAATGTGTGTATATATATATATATATAACTAAATCACTTTGCTGTACAGTAGAAATTAACACAACATTGTAAATCAACTATACTTCAATAAAAAAAAAAAAAGAGGTCCAGGGCTGCTAAAGGCTGGGGTGGTGGTGAGGGGCACACATTAATAAGAAGATCTAGAGTGAAAGCACCTTACTGAAACGGATGTGGAGAACTCTGACTAGGTGGCACTGTCCACAGATAATGAATAGGACACCAGCTTCCACCAGGCCCATCATGGGTACCTGGCTCAATATAAGATCTGATTGAGGGTTGAGCCACCTTTTTATGGCCCTTGATTTCTAGGACCTGGACATTAACAGGAAAGACTGAAATTACTTCTGTTTCGTCTTTGGTTATCAGACACACACTCACAGATAGGAGCATAATGTTTGTAGTTAAGAGTCAAGGTTTATTTCAGAAACCATTTGTATTCTGGAGCAGAGAAGAGATACCTGACCCTGCTTTCTGCACTGGCCAATCCCAAAAGGATCATGCAAGTTTTTATAGGTTAGGTTTCATGACAGCCTGGAATGATGCTCTTCTACCTAGAAAAGCTAGGTAACTTGGGCATTTTGACTATAAGGCAATCAACCACTCGGCTAGATTAAGAGTGGAGAGTAACAAGTTAGCTACAGTAATTAGAAGTAAGCGATGAGCGATCATTACGGGGGAAAAGACATAGCTGTTAACTTGTTCAATGCAAAAAAAACAAACAAACCATCAAAAGCAAACAGCTCCACCACCCTCGCTGTCAACAGTGCTCTGCCCTCCCTCATCCTAGGCCCCTCTCTGACGGCGTTCGACCGCAGTCCACACAGCCAGACTCCCGTCCACTTCCCTCGCCTCGTGAAAGGTCCCAGCCGCTCCCGCGCTGACCCCGCCTGGCCCCTCGGCTCACCCCAGGCAGCCAGACAGTCGATCTGCAGAGGCAGCTTTTCTAGGATCGGCACCGGTTCAAAGGCGTCGTGCATGGCGGCGGGCGGAGTCGCCGCCGCCGCAGTCTCTCCCGGACTGTGCCGGGTCGGGTGTGGGGACGGAATCAGCCCAAGGGAAGAGCCGGGACCCCTGCTACTGGCTCTTGGGCAATAGAGCCATCATCAACACCGGACTTCCTGCAGAGCCAAGCCCGCCCCTTCCGCAACCGAAGCCCCGCCCCTTCCGCTCCGGTTCCTAGAGCACACTCGAGGAATGCCCTGGTGACTGAGACTGCGTTTCACCCTGGACCGACCTTCTCCATCGTGGAGTGCGAGTGGCCGTGGGCTTAACAAGAAGGAAAAAGGATTTTAATCTTACAACTGTCTTGGGCAGCATAGGGTAGTGAAGAATTCAGGCTCTGGTGTCGGTTAGACCTGGGATGGAGACGTACCATTTAGGAAATGAGCTAAGTAGCTGTGGCGTTTAAGAAACAATCTCTAGAAGTCTTAGTTTCCTTATCTGCAAAATGATGGTAGTGTTGTGTACCTATCTAACGTGTGAGCGCTTGGCAACGGCTAACAATCTAAGCACTCAATGGTAGTTTTAGTATTACCATTATAAACCCAACTAGTTCGAGTACCTTACCCTTGTATTTTACGGGTTAGTCTAAGCCTGTGGTTCTCAAAGTGTGGTCCCTAGATCAGCATCACCTGGGAACTTGTTAGGCAATCTCAGACCTCATTCCAGCCCTAGTGACTCAAAAACTGTGGAGTGGGGAGTCCAGTAATCATTTAATAAGTCCCCAAGGAGAGTCCATGAACTTTAAAGTTTGAGAACCAATGCAAGAATGGTCTGTATCTGGCAGTTTAGCCCCAAGAAAACAGCAGACATGTCATAAAATTAAGCATTTGATTTAAAGAAAAATATAAAAGAAAAAAGGAGTGAGTCTATGATGTAAGGTGTTAAAAAACAAAAACCCACTGACTGGCCCTGGTCACTTTTACAGTCTCTTCATCTGTAAATTAGGAATACTGTCCCATCTTTATCAAATGCTGTTTCTGATAATCAAATGAAATATTTTCAAGTAGTAAGAAACAGAAAAATTGCTAAACAAATCTTGTGGTTCTATGTGGTTTTCACCATAGAAACTGAACAACTTGAAAATTTAGAATTACCAGCTGCTGTGCTAGAAGAAGGCCGAATACCTTGTAGTTCCAGACCCAAGGACCAAGACCAAAATAAACAATGTAAACTCTAAGGTAACAGGTCAGTGTGATACTACAAATTCCTTCTGAACCTCTTCTAGGAACTGATACACTATAACCAAGCAAAGTAACACAAGAAGCCATAGAGAAAGCAGAAAGAATAATCAACCTATAGAATTTGTGCTATACACTCCTGCTTAAAACAACAGGTTCTTGGGAATTCCCAGGTGGTCCAGTGGTTAGGACTCGGCACTTCCACTGCCAAGGCCCAGGTTCAATTCCTGGTCAGGAAACTAAGACCCTGCAAGCCACATGACATGGCCGGGGTGGGTTTTTTTTTTTTTAGCCTAGTCTCAAGTTAATATCTAACCAGTCTCGAAAAATATTTGACCAACTATCCTGCTGCATTATGCTACTGTTCACTTGCTAAGTTTCACTGTGGAAGAACAAGCACATGAAGTTAACACCAGCCTTTTGCAAATGGGTTAACCTGAGAATAGTTCTTCATATTGTTTCTTAGAGATACTATCTAGGTGATTTTTTTTGTTGTTGTTAATCACCATACACAACTATAGAGAAATGTTACATAAATATTTAACACTTTAGTGAAGATTGTAGTAGTGTGGTCACTGCTTTGAGCGGAAAATAAGACAACATAGAATAAAAACCATGGAAAGAAAATTCTACAGGAGAGAGTTTGGGAGAAAGAAGGGTCTTTAAAGAAAGTCTGGAGAAAAAGATATCAATTTTGTTAAAATTTTTTAATATTAAAAAGTGGCATGAACTTTCTATGTAGAACAAAAAATCTTGGGAAGGCAAAATTGGACAAAATCATTCAAACAAATATAGTGCTTCAAATGAATCCCATCACCTTGTGATGTTTCTTATAAACCATCCCTAAACCAACACCAGATACAAGAACAGTCGATCCTAAAGAATGAGCAGCAGTCCAGGGCCTCCACACTATTTCATGCAGAAAAAACTGTTTAAGCCAGAAGGACCTGTTTCCTTTGTATTAGCTCCTGCTTCTGAAGCATTATAATCCCTTTAACAGGGTGCTCACTCACATGCACTTACGACGGAGTGCCTTTCTGCATCTAGTGCAACACCCAGTAAAAGGCATGAAGACAAGCAAAGCATTGCCTAGGACTCTGCAATGCTGCCCTTGAAGGCTTACAAAACAGTAGTTAAAAGTTCTGGAGTGTGCACCACATTGCCAGCAATGGGATGTGTCACAATAGCAGATGTCAAAAGAGTTAAGCTAATATTTCTCTCTAAAGTACATCTGAAATAGAAAAATCTTTAATATACACCGTTTGTAAACAAAATTGCACTTGATTTTGCTTTTTCAAATGATCTAAATCACACTGTAACAGTCTCTCTCTTTCTTTCTTTTTTTTTTTTTGGTTGTTCTTTTAATCATTGTTAGAACCATGGCTCCTTAACGCAGAAGGACTCCTTTTTCTCAAAACTACCTCTGCAAGATTTAACCTTGGCTTCCCAGGAAATGCAAAAATAATTAACAATTTCCCCCATCACCTATGTAACTCCCTAAATAAATTAAAATTACAGGCAGTTGCTCCTGGATATTACTTATTATGGTGTTGATGTCACAGTTCTTCAGAAGATGTTAAATTTTTTAGTTTGACAGATTAAACAATTTAAACATTATAGAAGGTTTAGGAACAACATACACAAGTTGCATAAACATCCATGTCAGGGTGTGGGAGGGAAAGGGGCATCAATGCTGCAAATAAAAAACTTGTAGATTTTTCTCATCCTATGACCTTGTTTTCAATAGAATGTTCTCCTTGTTCCAACACCTCTCGCCAGCTCCAATGCACAAAGATCAAGGAACAGATCAGGATGTCATTGCCTCCTTTAATCCCATGGAGCAGTGTAAAGACTAACACAGAAGCTGATCTCTTCCCAGATACTAGCCATCTTCAGCTGCAAATCTTCCCATTCTTTACTCCATTTTGGACCTTTCAAAGTGCGTGATCATTCGTTCCTAGGGGGAAAAAGGTTATGCTAAGTATATTAATTTTAAATGGTCTACATTCCAAATATCTTTTCTAAAGATGACCACACACACATTTTCTATAAGTACTTGCTTATGTTCACTAAATATTTAGAGCAATGGTTCCTAACCATCTATAAAGATTTTGATACACACAGATGTCCAAGTCCCAAGATTAACTGAAGCAAAACCTCTAGGCTTCTGGACAACAAACCACAAATCAAAGGGAACTGTATGTTTTAGAGTCACTTAAGCTTTAATAAAAATGTGTACCTCCTCTGATTCAGGAATTTAACTTAATGAAATAGTCAAGGATGTGGGCAAAGACTTAGCCACTAGCATCTCCACTGCAACACTCAAAATATAGGACTGTATAAACAAACTATAGTATATCCTTTCAATGAAATATGCTGACTAAAATTACATATGATGAAAAAGTTCTAGAGATCTGTTGCAAAGCAATGTGCATATAAGTCAACACTTTGCACTTGAGAAAGGTTAGAATGGTAGATTTTACGTGTTTTTCACCATAATTTTTTAAAATCATGTAAAAAAATTACATTTGACTATAAAATAGTATTTATAGTATGCCATTTCAATTGAGAAAATTAATGTAATACTATTAAATTTCACAGTAATTATAGTAATTTTACCTTAGAGTATTTTTTCATTTTTCCTTTGCTTCATTTGCTAAGTACCTATAACAAATTTATCCCAAACTGATAGAACTGTAAATCCCTTTTCAATATGATCAATTACATCAGATTATCTATCCTTTTCAGGTTTTTTCCCTTAGAAATACTCGTCCCTGAAGCTCTCTGTTCTCCCGCTCCATTCTGGACTAGCTGTTCTCCAAACTTGTTGCCCAGCTGTCACACTCTGAGAATTTCTTACATCATCCTAGGAATTTATCCCTGCCTCTCTGTGTCGGATCCTTTACTTCCTGGATCCGAAGTCTTTCTCTTTTTAGTTCCCTCATTTTATGAATAACATTTTCTAATACTTTCCTGAGAAAGCACACATAGGATGTCAATTATTTTAGTTTTTGCATGACTGAAAACATCTTTGTTTTACCCTTATATTGATAGTTGAGTACAGAATTCTAGTTTGAAA
The DNA here is from genome assembly GCF_964374135.1 of Grampus griseus. NCBI lineage: Eukaryota > Metazoa > Chordata > Mammalia > Artiodactyla > Delphinidae > Grampus > Grampus griseus. Next base: position 85,613,226 of record NC_139018.1, read on the forward strand.
ATAATTTTTCTCAGAATTCAAAGACATTGTTCTATTATCTTCTAGCTTCCAACATTGTTGAAGAGTCTGATGCTGTTTTGATTCCTAGTCCTTTATTTAATTTGTTTCTCTTGTAATTCATTGTTCTTTTTCAGTTCTTAAATCATTTTTTCACACAGGAAAATATAAACAGATGAATTCAGTGCCACCAAAAGTACTACAATAAACCCATATTCCCATAAATGGCACAACTGGGTTTCACATACTCAGCCTCCTCTGGCTGAAATATGCGTGTCTGGAGAGCTGGAGCCAACGGGATACCCTGAAGGCAAACTGTTAGCAGAAGATGGCTCCCAAGAGAAAGATCTAGGAACTGCAGAATATACCACAAAAAGCAAAGGCTTGTCTGAAAGGTAGAGTTCTCAATTATCTCAATGCATGCAACAGCTAAGAAATCTGACACTGTGTACTGCACCACACAGCAGGGCAGTGAGAAGTGACCATTTTTTAGCAGTCAATCCAACACAGTAAGTCACAATTGGGCAGAGGCTTTTAAAAGGCTTTCTCAAATCGTCACCCTAGAATAACCTAAACATTCAGAACACGTCTAGAAGTGGTTTCCACGAACTCAGACTGCAATTCTTACATAAAACCTCATGTGAAATCTTCTAGATAAAGTGTATGGAGCCATATTAAAAGACTAATAATCAACATAAACATTAGAGGTACTAATTATCCTTATTATCTGGAGGACAGTGACACAGATAACACTGCATAGTAGGTAAATTAAAATAACTTTTTTTTTTTTTTTTTTTCCGGTACATGAGCCTCTCACTGTTGTGGCCTCTCCCGCTGCGGAGCACAGGCTCCGGACGCGCAGGCCCAGCGGCCATGGCTCACGGGCCCAGCCGCTCCGCGGCATGTAGGATACTCCCAGACCGGGGCACGAACCCGTGTCCCCTGCATCGGCAGGCTGACTCCCAACCACTGCGCCACCAGGGAAGCCCCAACTTTTCTTTATTATTTTTGCCTAGACTAGATAAGGGTTAAATTTGAATTTCTTAAAGACAAAGGAATTAGTGGAAGAGTACGGTACTGGCTACCCAATTTAAACAAAGACATTCTCAAGTCTGACCACACTTTGTAAGAAATAAAAGGAGGACATGTACAGAAAGGAAACATTCTTGAATATTTTAGTTATAATATTAGTATTTCTCTTTTCATCCTTTGTCAACTATACCAACTATAGTTCATCAGTCCATTACCGAGTCATATAAATAAATCTCCTTGAACAGAAGCCACCAGACCCATAGTTTATGTGCATATGATTTGATTACTAACCTCATCTGAATCCAGAAGGGCTGGAAGTGCTCTGCAGAGAGAAAAACAAACTAAACAATGTAAAATAAAGCCATAAATGGTTCAAAAAGGACAGTGAATAATGACTACAATTTAAAGTTTTTGTAACTACCTAAGATTTGCATCCCATTGAAGACATTTCAGGAAAAGAAAAAGCAAATACAAAAAAAAAAAAAAGAATCACAGTTACTAGAATTGTATGGACTTTAATAGGAACAATGTTTAATTAAAATTATAGGCATGGAAAGGAACTCAAAAATTCCAAAAGGATTATCCCACTGATTTTAGGAAGACCTATAGCTAAATCTTTCTGAGCAGAAGTGTCATCTGAATGAATAATCTGGATTATTTTTGTTTGTATATCATTCCTGGTCTTTATTTTCTAACATCTTTTTAATATTTTTAACACTTCAAATTATTTCAGTAATTTAACCTTTTACTTCTAGAGTTAACTACAAGCATTCTCATTACTATGCTCTTCAGCTCATTCATTTAAAATAATAAAAGTAATACTAACTGTGAAAAAGGATTCTTGTGGTAAGGATTCAAAAACTTACACATCTGTCACAGATGAAGGAACATTCTCTTCTACCCACTTTAAATCATCTTCCTGCTGAGAACATATAAATGCCAGATGTTACCAAAATGCACCAAAATATACATCTCAAGTAACGATCTAAAGAGGTCTCAATTTAGTCTCTTGTCACTCTGAACTAGTATATTCACATAACAGGACAAATAACAGAAAAATCAAATAATTTAATTTAAAAAACTAAACTATATGAATGAAATATAAAATGATATCCTCATCCCTAAATGCTTTCTTCTCAGTAATCTAATACCTAGAGTTTTTGCTTCATGTAAGCTTTGCTCCTTAAAACTGAGATAAATTCTAAAGCCCTTTTAAATGCAGAGTGAATGCACAGTTCTTAAGGAAAAAAAAGCTGGCTGAAAAACTCTTGATTTTTTTAAAAAATTGAAGTATACAGGGCTTCCCTGGTGGCGCAGCGGTTGAGAGTCTGCCTGCCGATGCAGGGGACACAGGTTTGTGCCCCAGTCCGGGAATATCCCACATGCCGCGGAGCGGCGAGGCCCGTGAGCCATGGCCGCTGAGCCTGTGCGTCCGGAGCCTGTGCTCCGCAAAGGGAGAGGCCACAACAGTGAGAGGCCCGCGTACCACAAAAAAAAAAAAAAAAAAAATTGAAGTATACAGTTGATTTACAATGCTGTGTTAATTTCTACCATGCAGCAAAGTGATTCAGTTATACATATATATATTTTTTCACATTCTTTTCCATTATGGTTTATCACAGAATTTAAAAAAAAATTTTTATTGGAGTATAGTTGATTTACAATCTTGTGTTAGTTTCAGGTGTACAGCAAAGTGAATCAGTTATACATATACATATATCCACTCTTTTTTAGATTCTTTTCCCATATAGGTCATTACAGAGTATTGAGTAGCACTCCCTGTGCTATACAGTAGGTCCTTGTTGTTTACCCATCCTATATATAATAGTTTGCACCTGCTAATCCCAAACTCCCAATCCTTCCCTCTCCCACCCCCCGCCTTGACAACCACAAGTCTGTTCTCTATGTCTGTGAGTCTTTTTCTGTTTCGTAGATAGGTTCATTTGTATCATATTTTAGATTCCACATATAAGTGTTATCATATGGTATTTGTCTTTCTCTTTCTGACTTACTTCACTTAGTATGACAGAGATTAAGTCCATCCATGTTGCTGCAAATGGCATTATTTCATTCTTTTTTATGGCTGAGTAGTATTCCGTGGTATATATATGTACCACATCCTCTTTATTCATTCATCTGTTGATGGACATTTAGGCTGTTTCCATGTCTTGGCTATTGTGAACAGTGCTGCTATGGATATAGGGGTGCATGTATCTTTTTGAATTACAGTTTTGTCCAGATATATGCCCAGGAGTAGAATTGCTGGATCATATGACAACTCTATTTTTAGTTTTTTGAGGAACCGCCATACTGTTTTCCATAGTGGCTGCACCAGCTTACATTCCCACCAATAGTGTAGGAGAGTTCCTTTTTCTCCACACCCTCTCCAGCATTTGTTATTTGTAGACTATTTTTTTTTTGTAGACTTTTTAATGATGGCCATTCTGACCGGTGTGAGGTGATACCTCATTGTAGTTTTGAAAAAATCATCTTTACTACAAAAAAGATCACCTTAGATTATTAATGGGGCTATGATTTCATTGACGAAAACCATTAAACAGAACCATCAGAATGGTCTGGAACCTTTTCAGGACATAGCAGCAAACCATCTAGTTAAAAGATTACTAGGTCCTAGACAGAATCTCTTGCTATCTCTGTTTTTAAAAATGTTAATTACAGCATAGATAAAAAATCATTAAGGCCTGTACATAACTGCTGAGCTCCACCAAGGGCTAGAGGACAGGGGAAAAAAAAAAAAAAAAAGAAGTCATACTTACTGCTTTGTTTAATTTACTATTTCCATTTGGTTCTTGTTTGGTACTTCTCATTTTCATTCCTTCTGTAGAAGAAAAAAAATACACTGGTTAACTAGGTCAGTAGACCAGCATTGATAGCAAAAATGGATTCAGAGCTTTATTTTAAGCTTATTGACACTAAATTATACTACAGATAAGTTTTTCCATCTTTACATTTGTGCTGCAAAGTTCAAAGTCAAGTTTTCAGCCCATCTCTAGCAAGTAAACTGGACATTTAATGTGCCATTATTTACTGAACATGGTTTCATCTAAAGATTCATACCCTTACTTTCACTTCCCCCTAACTTCACTGCATATCAAACTGAAGAACATGTTGTAAAAGAATAAATACATGCATCAAAGTCTCTTGATTTTGATACTCAAAATGTTATACTTCTTTTACTCTATTTCTAAAAACCAGAAAAGAATATTTAAAGCACAAAAGGTGAATTTTATCACTACCAAAGCTTTCTTTCAGCATAGGTTCCTTTTGTTCATCCTCCTCCTCTTCCTCAGACAATGGTGAAAAGGCAAACCTGACAGAACAAAGGTAACAGAAGGAAAAAATTAGAAAACTAAAAAAAACTACTCCACTATCTGGATTTTACAGGACTAATTATTGAAACCTCAATTATAGTCATTCATTACATCAGTTTAGTGAATAATAAAGTAATTCTTCCCCTTCAGAAAGCTCTCAATTGCCGCTATTAACAAGAGAGAAGCAGGACAGTATCATATTTATGAGTGCAGGCTCAGCCACAGACTACTTGTGACCTTACACAAGTTACCTATTCTCTCTGTGCCCCAGGTTCCTCATTTGTAGATGGGAATAATAACAGAACATTACTTATAGAGGTAATGAAAAAAGCAGGTAAGTCATCTCAAATAGAGTGCTTAGAACAATACCTCACAGTAAGCACTCAATAAATGTTCACTTATAAGCATATGTATCACACAGGGGTAAGTAAATTCTCTTGTAATTCAAAATTTCAGACTTCAAATTGGTAGTTATGATTGGGAAAGCCTGATCTTGTTGTGTTCCAAGTAATTTAAAATCTCAATTTCTAAGTGGGAAGCTGAGAAGATGAAGGCCTGATCTGGAATATCTGTTATCTTTCCTTCGCAACTTACAAGAGATTCAGCAAAGCAGCTACCAGATAGGTAATTCCTAGAATGCTTTAGCTTTGAACTCATTCTGCACTTTCCATTTTACTGTTGCCTATTACTTTCACTCTACTTTGTTTTAAAATCACCCTTACCTGATAAAACTCCTTATAAGCTAGGAATAATAGGGAACACCTGTAACCTGATAAAGGGTAACTAACAAAAATTCACAGTATGGGCGCAGTGGTTGAGAGTCCGCCTGCTGATGCAGGGGACACTGGTTCGTGCTCCAGTCCAGGAAGATCCCACATGCCGCGGAGCGGCTGGGCCCATGAGCCATGGCCGCTGAGCCTGCGTGTCCAGAGCCTGTGCTCCGCAATGGGAAAGGCCACAACAGTGAGAGGCCCACATACCACAAAAAAAAAAAAAAAAAAAAAAAAATTCACAGTAAATATCAAAGTCAATGTGATCCTTGAGATGCATTTATTTTAAAGTCAGCATAAGATGAAGAGGCCCACTCTCATTTCCTCTATTCAGTATTATACAGGAAGGCCTAGCAAACACAAGAATCAGAAATGAGACAGGAAGACTATTAATTTGAGATAATAACCAATCTAATGAGAAAATCTAGAAATTATTAGAACAAGGTAACACAGGAGAGTTAATGGATGTGATATACAAAAATCAATAGCATTCCTACATAATTGGAAAAGCCTAAATTATTATTTTAAAAGAGGTTGCATCCATAAGATCCACAAAGGTTTTTAAAAAACACATTTAAAGTTATAAAACATAACCGAGGCACTGAAAGGATTGAAAAATGGAGAGATAACACACTCAAGGATGGGATTATCAAAAAGATACAAAATTTCCCTAATTAATCCATTAAGCTTAATTAGATTCCAATCAAAATCTCATAAGGTTTTCCTAGAATTAAATAAGCTGATTTCCTTTTTTTTTTTTTTTTTAAAGCAAAGACCCAATAACAAAGTATATTTTTTAAAAAGAAGATTAAGGGGGAGGGCGGTTTAGGCCCTGGAGATACAAGATTTATCAGGAAGCTAAGATAATTAAGATTAAGACAATGTGCTACTGAGCAGGACAAGAGCAAAAGGGACAAGAGATCCTATAAACAAACATACTCTTGATGAATGAAAGCTCAACTGTGAAATTTTTTTAAAACTTATAGAAGAACTTTATGACTTCACCTCAAGGTAGGAAATAATTTTCTTAGAACACAAAATGTATAATCTGTGAAGGAAAAAAAATGACAAATTTGACTCCACATTTTTGAGTTTTTCTATAACCAAAAACATCACTAAAAAAAAGTTCAAAGATAATCAAACTAGGAGAAAATATCTGGAATACTTGAACATTGGAAATATCTGGAATATTGGCATCTAAAATATATTAGGAATTCCTACAAATCAATACAAAAATGATCAACAAGGCAATAAAAAAATAGCCAAAGATATAAAAAGCTGATTGATGTAACTGACGGTAAACATATAAAAGACACAAAAAGTTAGCTCAGTCTTAAATGCAAATAAAAGTAACACTGAATATTAACGCTCATCCATCAGATCTGCAAAAATTAAATAAAATAATGGGAGTGTAGAAGGGAAGAGGAAAGAGCTCCTCATACCACTGTTGGTAGATACGCAATTTGTTTCAGATTTTTTTTGGAATACAATCTGGTCATACTTTAAAAATTACAAATACACATACCCTATAACCCAGCAATCTCAAGGCCACTCACTAATATGTACTGAGCATCTGCTATGTGCCAGTGTGTAGTGAAAATTTAACCTTGTGTACACAAAGAGAGGACTGGTTTTGCCCTTGACTACTGAGAGGTGATCTCTATGCCCCTGGCATGTCCTGCATGATGGGAGTGTCTCTGGTCACCCAGTTTGGCTCTGGCCACAGGACAGTCTAACAGTGTGACCTGTGACAAGGTCTCTGGGGCACACAATATTACTTCTGGCCTCCAGAGGAACTAGCAATTAAAGATAAGCCTGACCTCCAGGCCCTCCTTGGAGACTGAAGTTCAGCCACACAGATAGTAGGTGGTCGAGCCCCAGTAAAATCTCTGGACACCAAAGGCTCGGGTGAGTTTCCCTTGGTTGGCAATACTCAGTGTGTACTGTCACACACTGCAACCAGGAGGAGGGAACACCATCTGTGACTCCATGGGAGCAGACAACTGGAAATGCCGCATTTGGACCCCTCCCGGACTCTGTACTGTAAGTCTCTCCCCTTGGCTGATTTTAATTTTTATCCTTTTTCTGTAATAAACTATAGCCATCAACATAACAGCTTTCAGTGAGTTCTGAGTCCTTTTAGTGAATAATCAAACCTGAGACGGTTTTGCAAACCCTTGAACTCGCAACTGTGTATCAGAAGTGAGGACAGTCTTATAGGGACCATTCCCTCAGATTTTGCAGCTTGGCTAACTCCATGTAGCCAGGAATAGTTTTTGGCCTTCGTGGAACTTACATCTGGTTTGAGGGTTGGGGGATAGGAAGAGAAGATAGATAGTAAGTAATAAATAAAGTATATAGATTTTAGAAGATAATAAGTGCAATGAGAGAAAAAAAATGAGGCATAGGGGTATTCGAGTATATAAAAATAAATGTATGTAACCGAGCAAGACCCTATGGGACCTTCCTGGGATAACCCCTCTTCCCTGGCCCCAAACCCTCTGCCTGTCTTTAGAAAAACTTTAGCTTCCTAGACCTTCCCCGAGTTCCAAAGAATAAATTTAATCAGAGAAATGAGAAAATGTAGAAGCAAAGGAAAACAGTCAAGCAAGACAAAATAATAATAGTTTAGCCATTAAACCAAGTCAAGGACCTTTAGTTCCTCCTTAAGGGCTATGGATAATATGCTGAGCCATATCCTTTGCGCTGTTTTGCCGATACTGAAACCCACACCAGGTGGAAGAAGTTAACTGTGTGCTGCCAAAAGCCTGTAGATCCTAGACTGGTTGGAACCAGAAGGCTGACAGGATTACCTCACCTCTAACCAATCAGAAAAATGTCTACAAGCTGATCATGCACCCCACACCCCTGCTCCCTTACTCTGTCTTTAAAAGCCTTTCCCTGAAGGAAACGGAAAGGGAAGTCCCTAAACCTTTGCTCTAAGTACAACTGTATGCTGAGTCTCATGAGTCCTTTTAAACATATGTGGTCTTGGGCTTCCCTGGTGGGGCAGCAGTTAAGAATCTGCCTGCCAATGCAGGGGACACGGATTCAAGCCCTGGTCCGGGGAGATCCCACATGCTGCGGAGCAACTAAGCCCGTGAGCCACAACTACTGAAGCCCAAGCGCCTAGAGCCCGTGCTCCACAACAAGAGAAGCCCCCACAATGAGAAGTCAGCACACCTAAATGAAGAGTAGTCCCCGCTCGCCGCAACTAGAGAAAGCCAGCGCACAGCAAAGAAGACCCAACGCAGCCAAAAATAAATAAATAAAATAGATACATTAAAAGAAAAAAAAGTGATCTTGGGGACCCTAAAACAACCAAACTGGAAATAGTCCAAATGCCCATGAACAGGGAAACAAGTTAATTAACTATACTACATCTGTACTATGTAATATAATGCCATCCATGAAAATAGATGAGTTTAATTTAAACCAGTTGTCTTGGAAGGCATTTCCACTATGCACTGTTGAGTGAGTAAAAGATTCCACATATGAACAAGGAATAAAATGTGGCAGGATACATCACATTGGGCTGTTAACACTGGAGTTATAGGGAGTGGGCACAATGCTTTTTAAAAAAGGAGAAAGGAAGAGGACAGGTAAAGCAAAAAAAAATTTTTAAAGACTAAAGAGGGCTTCCCTGGTGGCGCAGTGGTTGAGGGTCCGCCTGCCGATGCAGGGGACACGGGTTCATGCCCCGGTCAGGGAAGATCCCACATGCCACGGAGTGGCTGGGCCCATGAGCCATGGCCGCTAAGCCTGCACGTCCAGAGCCTGTGCTCCGCAACGGGAGAGGCCACAACAGTGAGAGGCCCGTGTACCACACACACAAAAAAAAGACTAAAGAAAGGGAAAAATTTTATGTATAGATATAGCTAGCAAGTGAACAGAAGATCAATAGATCAGTGTAGAGGGAGGTGGCAGGAAAGGCTGGGAACAGCTGCTGGAAGTGACAGAGCAGTGGCCTCACACAGTGTGCTGGAAGAGAGGTGGGTGAAAGGGACTTTTGCTTCCACAGTCCACATTTCGGCTGCTCACCGTGTTTGCTTACAGGACACATGCTGACCACTTAGCTGAAGCCCAGAATCTTCCTCCACTCACAGAGGCTCAGAAGGGTTAAGTTTTGGCATCTATCAATCGTCACCCTGGCTGCCAAAGTCAAGTGTATCCTATATGCAGTACCACTGGAGGCCCTTGTCCTGCAGAACGTGTGGCATCTGGAAGACCCTGTCACCGAGGCCGTGTACGCTGACGTGATTCGCCTCCCTCGACCAGCCCAACCAGAGACTGGAGGTTGACATCCAGCACCAGGACCTCAGTGCCACTGCCTGAACCCTGCAGGAGTGGTGAGTGGGCAGCAAAGTGGTGCTGTCAGGCACTGAGGAGCAGGTGAGCCATGTAGCCACATCTCAGGAACCTGAGCAACATGTGACTGAGCTGAGGGAACCAACTCCTGGCACCAACCAGTGCCAGCCCAGCGAGAAAGCCTCAAAGGGCAAGGGGCTCTGAGGGAGCACCAAGATTTGGTCCAGGTCGAACTGAAGGGACTGTCATTTCTTCCCTGGGACTGTGGGACCCCAGCTATCTGCCTGCCCCTTAGGAGTCCTCAGAGAGCTTTCTTGTGCCCCTGACCAGTTGATAATCCTAGGTTCATGACCCTTCACACCTCCCTTCTTCTCTCCCCGACTCCCAAGGGAGGAGGCAAGTACATGGGTTTGTTTTTGTTTTTGTTTTTGCAGTATGCGGGCCTCTCGCTGTTGTGGCCTCTCCTGTTGCAGAGCACAGGCTCCGGACATGCAGGCTCAGCGGCCATGGCTCACGGGCCCAGCCACTCCGTGGCATGTGGGATCTTCCGGGACTAGGGCACAAACCCGTGTAGCCTGCATCAGCAGGCAGACTCTCAACCACTGCGCCACCAGGGAAGCCCCCAAGTCATGTTTTTGTTGGTACTTTTTGTTTTATGTGACTTTCTTTCTTTTTCCCTTTTCTCTCTCTTTTTAATAAATTTATTTATCTATTTTTGGCTGTGTTGGGTCTTCGTTGCGGTGCAAGGGCTTCTCATTGCGGTGGCTTCTCTTATTGCAGAGCACAGGCTCTAGGCACGCAGGCTTCAGCAGTTGCGGCATGCGGGATCAGTAGTTGTGGCTCACGGACTCTAGAGCGCAGGCTCAGTAGTTGTGGTGCATGGGTTTAGTTGCTCTGCGACATGTGGGATCTTCCCAGACCAGGAGTTAAACCTGTGTCCCCTGCATTGGCAGGCGGGTTCTTAACCACTGAGCCACCAGGGAAGTCCTGTACCTAACTTTCTTATGTGTCCCATTGTTCCCTCCTGCTCCCTGCCATGCTCTCTCCCCTATTTCTTTAGAAGCCAGCATCCGTCCCTGTTTATTATATGTCATTGAGTAGGCAGGGCTGCTATGTCCTCAGCATAACCCACACGTGTTCCTCCTCCCACCACCCCAGCCCTGCATACCTAACCCCCAGCTCTTACTCCCTGCCCCCAGGCTATTTGGGGAGCATCTGAAGAGCCACAAGGCTCCCACCTTTATTCCCATCCTGAGAGTTCTGGGAGCCAGCCTGCCTTTCTAAGAGTCATTGATGAAAGTCTAGGACACTTTCAACCCAGAATCCTGTCACACTGCTGTTGTTTCCTTTCCTCTTTCCTCACCTTGGGTCCTGGAATGCTACTGCTTTGATGACTCCATAGCCTAAGGGCAGCTGTTTCTTGGGCTGTTGTGAGATGGTTCATTCTTGGCCCTGACTATCTTAGAAAGCCTGATGGCAATCCTGGACGGATTTATACTTCCTTTTGTGAATTTGGTGGGGGAAGGGCAGGAGATATATTGTAATAAAAAGAGTATATATACATATATCTATATATAACATGACACAGAAATAAATCTGCAAGAGGTCTATCTACAAAAAAAAAAAAAAGATTAATGTAAAGGAGGGTCACAAGACCCTTAGTTATATCATCTCATCCTTTTCCTTCTTCGGTGGTATAGCTGCATAATATAAGCTCTTAACTGTCTAAAAGCACATGAAGAGGGGGAAAAAAAGAAGGGAAATAAAGGCATGGCTAATAACAAAATAAAGATAGCCAATTCGTAAATAACTGAGATTTGCCTATAGTTAGACAAAGCAAATTCACATGTTGATTTTTATTCCATAGTCAGTCACTTAAGTTTTCATTTTACCCTCTCTGTTGTTACAAAATAAGCTGAGCTACCGACTATAGAAATTGTTATTTCCTTCTGGACACTAGATAGGTGAGACTCTCATTACAATTGTCACAATCTACCTCCCTCCCTTATTTACCCATACAAATACTTATATTAACAGAAGATGTCAGAACTGAAAGGGACCTCATATCAATAGGTATCAATTCCCCCTCTTTTATGAAGAGGAAACTAAGGTTCAGAGAGGTGAAAAGAGGCAGCATGCCAAAAAACACAACTCACATTAATAGGAGAGCTGAGACATGAACCCAATTTCCTAAGTCCAGACCCAATGAGTACTGTTTCCATTACATGATACAGCCCTGACAGTGTCACCCACTGAACCACCCCAATCGATAACGTGGCCATTCAATGGTTAGCAGCGTAAATAAGAAGAATCCCCAAACCTCTGGTTGTTTGCAGATGGTCGCCAGAGAACCATGATGACAAAGAGGATCATGGAGAACAGCAACCGCCAGATGGCATCATCCACCCAGAGCTCCCGCCAATCCTACCAAAAGGGGAAAAAACACATTTATATACATTATCTTAACACTTTGTTCGCAAAGCCCTTTGCATAGAACAAGAACTACTTGTTTATTCATTCAACTTATATTTACTAAGGGCCTGCTATATATGCTAACAAGCACTGCGCCAAGCACAAAGTGAATGAACCTAATTTCTTCCCTTGTAGTGATTACCATTGTTAAAGAAAAGGCACTAACCAAACAGAGTGCTTGTCAATGCTTCATTACAGCTCTGAGAATCTTTAGGGAAGGGTTTTTATATAAGGTAAGAGAAAGTAACATCAGGTTGTTATTTTTTATAATTTTCATTTTCATTTATTTTTACCAAAACAGAGCCATAGCTGCCTCCAAAGAAATGCTACTGGCCATAGTCTTTGTGCTCAGATCTTAAGGACATGGTTTTTACTCAGATTAGCATTATTCACACATACTTAGTATTTAAGACTCTGGATTTCTTATTTGAGAATTTTTAGTTAAAGCAAAATTGGGTTATGGCAGACTGTAGTTATCACTTATAAAATTCTCTTGAACTACTAGTATATATAGTATATGATACATATAGAATACTCAAGAGGAGAGAAGCATACTAACCCTCAGAGTGGAGACCTAACCCTAATTTTTTTTTTTTTTTTTTGTGGTACGTGGGCCTCTCACTGTTGTGGCCTCTCCCGTTGAGGAGCACAGGCTCCGCGGCATGTGGGATCTTCCCAGACCGGGGCATGAACCCGTGTCCCCTGCATCCACAGGTGGACTCTCAACCACTGCGCCAGCAGGGAAGCCCTAACCCTAATTTTTTATAAGGTACAAACCTTACCACTGTCATCAACATCATTGTCTGTGTATAACGAACAGTACACTATTCCTAAATGCATGTGTTTGTTAACTCACCGACTGACAAGTCACTATCCTGAACTTCATGGTTGTCCAGATGATAAACACAATAGATGCTAAGAGGAAATATAAAACCTGGTCAGTATGAATGTTGGTTTACATCCCCAATTACATTCTCCAATTCTGGTTAAGTGGAATCCCCCACATCCCTAACCCCCAAACATCACCGTCACTTTCTGCTATTTTAACATATTTATTCAATACAAATTTACTTAATTACTCTATACAAGGCCCATGTACTCTTGTCAAACCTTTCTGTACTTAAAGAATAGTTTTGTTTACTATCTGGCTACTTCAGTAACCCTGAGAATTGGAAATGAAGTTATTGGAAACGTGGCTTTTCCCAGCAATATCAATAATACAATTTTTCCCCTTCCTTTATCCTTAGTATAGTAATGCTAATTTTTCTTTAGCTGGTCAGATGGGGGAAAAAAAGGCTGATAAAATGACTGCACGACAAACATAACTGTTGGTTCCAATCACAGGCCAGACTTCACTTTTCCTGCTACAAGGGCCAAAAGGCAGAAAATAAGCCTACTTTGGCTATGGTCTACCTAATGTCTATATTTTATGCATGCTTAGTAACATACGTAAAAGGAGTATAATGGCAATGTACCCTAACCTAAAATACTATAGCTATTTAATAAAACCAAGTAAGTATTAATGTCTTCTAAAAGGAATCTGAATGCTCTATGGCACTCAAGCTAACTTGCCTCAAGAAAAAGAATGGAGACAGGATATACTAACAGCTGAATTAATTTTCATCTATTATACTTAAACTAAATGGTTCTCAATCTTTTTTGAACCACAGACCCCTTGGAGAATGACAAAAGCTAAAGACCCCTTCCCCAAGTAAAATGCACAAAACTTTTCTATGTAATTTTACAGAGCACACCTATAACCTCTCAGGTTAAGAATCTCTGTTCTAAAAGGATCACATTTAAACATCAGGAAGAAAGTCCCCAACTTACCTGCCACTGCCAAGATAAGTGTGTTGGTGAAATGTCGGTACAAAGAGAGTTTTACAATGTTCCTCCGAAGTTTTAATAGCTTCATTGTTTGAGTCAGGCTAATAAATATGTGTTTGAAGGTCAAGGAAATCAACATTCAGAAAAACCATAAGCTATTAAATTAATCCTCAAGTTTCTGAGGATCTGGGGTCATAATGATAGAGCTATGGATCCCAGAGGACTTACAGCTCTCTTATTCTCAATCTCACAAACACCCCAAGCTTCACCATGATTAATAAGAAAGTTCATTTTCAATGAGATACTGAAGAGAAGACAGAACCAGGATAAAATGAGAATGGAGAAAAATAAGCAGAAAAAAGAGGAAAATATTAAAAAGAGAAATAAAGACAGGAAGCAGCTTTCTAGAGAAACAAAAAGAAAAAGAAAGACAAATGGAAGAAAATGAAATGAAAATGAGTAACAGGTAAGGGAAGAGAAGTCAGCATTATCTTCTCTCTTCCTTTAAGGTAGGTAGCTCTGTTCTCACTGTCCCAGGTAATCCAGTCTAGGGTCATAAATACACTTGTGCCTACAACCTTCCAGAGTTCTACACTTAGACCCCTTGTGCCATATTAAGAGAACTGCCATCAGCTGCCAGATCAATCCTGAATTAAAAGGACAGTACAATTACAATTGGCTGAGTATTCCTGGCAGTTAGGCTCTAAAAGTAATGACTCTCCATTTTCAGAACATTATTCCCAAGGAGAAGTTGCCACAGAAGACAGGAAGGGAATTGATGACTACTGAAGAGGATATCTGCTCTCATGTCTGACTTTCAGAATGAGCAGATACAAAAATGAATGAGGTGGAGCTTGGTCTGTGCTTTGACAAAGACTTATTAACAAGCTGCTACCTAAACACTGGGTTATCTCATTGTTTGGTCCAGTCCCACTTTCCTCTCTCCACTCCTCCTAATATTTATAGAGGTTCACAAAGCACACTTGAAAGATAGTGATCTGGAAAAGCTTGACCATTTGAAGCAAGAACACTTCAATTTCAAAGATTTTTGATATATGATAATCTACTCAAATCCATAAAATTATTATTTTGTTTACATTCAGCCATTTATAACAGTTTATCAAGACAATAATATTGCACATAGAAGCAAATACACAAAAAGCAACACAAATTTAAAAAAAAAAAAAAAAGGATAAAAGTCCCAAAAGCCAAATCCTTCATCCAATAGGCCAAGTCCCTAATAAACAGTATTTAATTTTAAGAAGCAAGAGAAAAAGATTACTTAAATAGAAATTTGTCTGTTACGTGCTGACTGACTTCACCTGCAAATGAATCAATATTTACTTCAAAGAGTGGAAGCCTTCAGACAATCCCAAGTCAGCTTTTGAACAGGGATATAAAACACTTACCCCATAAGGATTTAAATCTGCTAAACCTACATAGAATTTTAAGAGAGTCAAACAACCTTATGTAGTCCCCAAACCACATTTTAAGAATCAAAATCTTTTCATAATTTTCAAAGCATTTAATAATTCCTAGAGGCTGAAAGAAATGTCAGGAGCAGAGCGGCCAGTGATTCTAACGCTAAGTGGGGTGCACAAATAAGTCCAAAATTAAAGTGAAATGTTCATTAAAAAAAAAAAAAGGAAAGCCACAAGCTTTTATCTTGTGCTCAGATCACAGTCACCAATTTCTGATGCAATTTTAAAAATTAAAACCAAAAAAACTGCTTACCTGAGGCCCCAGGTTGTTAGACTAAAAACACCCTAATCCCAGACTAAGGAGTAATCAACAAAACTGTTAAAAAAAAAAAAAAATCTTTGCAGAAAGATCAATGGAAACCCATCTCCAAAAAGGAGAAAATGGACTGCCATCAAAGAATCCAATGAGAAGGATATCCACCAGCACAGGGCAGTGTCTAGGAAAGCCAAGGGGATAAAGGCCAAGGAAGCAAGATCAGTCTGGGCCTGCAGACAAAGAAAAAGAGGTGGTGAAAAAAGAGATGTCCAGAGAGGAACAGAGATGAAACCAGCACAAGATTCTGCATTTATATAAATCATCTGGAGTGGTTTTGCATTTGAACTGAAAGAAAACAAAAAGGTAGTAACATTTGGCACCTGCATCATTCTTCCCTTCTGACAAACCATCATGTATAATATACAGCTATAAGCATTTCACACAAATTGTTGATTACAATCTCAGTACAATGAAACGTGCTGCTAACTAATAAGTGTTTTTTAATACAGAGTTATAACGTGCTAATAGAGTTCTTAGCACCCTAAGATCGATGGTAAGAAGCGATCACACCAAAAACTTTATGGCAGTATAAGTTCCCATTCCATCCTATCATTTCCCATCATTTTGGTTTTGGCTATAAGTCCTAAAGACCCTTCTCATATTTAAAATTACTGCATCATTAATATACTAAGAATTATTGATTTCTGGAATTGTAATATACAATGTATTTTTCAAAATAAGATGTAAGGCAAGTATCTATCTCCAAAACTATGCTGCTTGCTTTCATAAAGTTTAAGACGCTATTTATTTAACCCTAACTACCCAATCACCAGGGCATTACTGAAAGGATATCCATAAAATAATACAGGCATCAACTGCTGAGAGGGCCAGGTTTACTATCAAAGCCAAGGGATAAGAAAAATACTACAGCAGCAGAAGAAAGAAAATGAAATTGACAGGTGGTTAAAGTTGCTGAAAGTCTAAGGAAATTACATACAGAGGACAGTGTGGTTTGAAAACCAAATTTGCATCCATAAAGTGTTTCATTTAAGGGGCAATTTGTTGCAAAACTTACTGAGCCCTGTTTAATTGAGAGAAAAGTTTACAGCATTTACCATCTTGAATCTAACAAGTTATTGCAGACAGAAATTTTTAAATAAATAGGAAAATAACTGGAATGACCTAGGGAGGCCCACTCCTTCACATTAATCCAGCTCTAACATAAATTTCTTTATCACATATGTCTCAGTGCTTTGGTTTCCTTCCCTAACAAAAGGCATAATTATGTAATTGTAAATAATTATGTAAAGTATAGTCAGTTGAATTTTAAGAAAGCCTCTGAAATGCAAGTGCTGATTAAGCAAAGAGCACTGTCACTTTAAAACAAAAATCAGATTAACCAGCAAGTGCATGATTACAATGTTTGTCACTTACGCAAGAATGGAGCCAGCTGCTCCATTGCTGCTTCCCACTGGGGAACTAGTAAATAAGCAGTAATCTGGGGACAGGTGGGAAAGTGTTCATTCCCCATCACACATTAAATTTATGAAGCTCTAATAGATAGATTAAAAAGAAAAAATGAATTATACATACGTTTGGTAAACCACAGCCCAAAGGTGACTTAGAGGAAGTAGTAAAGAAGCCCACAGACATTTCCAATTAACCTCCTCAAGACAAAAACTATATATCTGAAATGACCACAAAAACTCTGATTAAGCAATACTGACCCCAGTAACTCTGAGGACCCCTTCCATGCCAGAGAACAAAAGATAAAGAGCTCCTGCTACCACAACCTTGTGAAGAGTGACTCCAAGGCGAGGCCTATAGAGGAAGCAAAGAAATGAGTACAAATGCAACAAACCCCGAGACAAGCTAAGTAACAAAAACTCATGTTGATTAACGCAGGCCAACAACTTAACAGATATAAGCCAGACATACTTGATTCAGCTGAGAAAAACTCAAACACACATATGGTCTTAAATCAAGACAGTGAACTCTAGAACTTGAGATCCGGTCCCTGGTTACTGCATTTTTAAAAAAACTTATTATTACAGAGAATTCTGAAACATATTCAATAGTATAATGAACCCCTATAAAACCATCATCCAGTCCCAAAAGCCATCTAATCCTGCCCCATGCACACCTCATCCACTGCCCATCCTCCCATACTATTCTGAAACAAATCCTAGATCTTACCTTTTATTTATATGTATTTCCGTATGTTTTTACACAGATATGGACTTTGAAAAAACATAACCACAATATCATTATCAAATCTAAAAATGTTAACAATTCCTTAATACAATCAAAATCTTATTGAAACTCATTAAATAGTCTGTTATCAAGCTCAAAATCCAGCAAAATGTGAAAAGTCTGAGTAGCTTCTGTGTCAAGGAGGAAAAATCTTAGATCCTTGATACTCAACGTACCTCTGAATCAGAATCTACGTTTTAACAAGATCCCCAGGTGATTCATCAGTGCATTACATTACGAGGTGCACTGCCTTAAATCATGTCTACCTAAGCCTTAGCAATATTTGTTCTTATATTTTGTTATATGCTAGAAAAACTGCAAATGAGCAGGAATTTATTTCCCCAATGGTGTTATCTTAGAAACCCAGAATACTGCCTGGCATACAGGAGGCAACCACATATGTTAAATGAATATATACATTTTAAAAGTGAGAACCCCCCATTCCCCTAATCCCATTTAAAGCAAAACTCCTTTAAATGAATGAATAAATTAAAAAAATTAAAGTCCCCCATTTCTTTAATTCTACTTAAAGCAAAACTCCTTGAATAACTGTCTATACCTAACTCCAATTCCTCTCCCCCTATTTAAGAGAGAATTCCCCTTATTCTCTCTTAAACTCACTCCAATCAAGCTTTTTGTCCTACCCCCTTCATCAAAGCTGTTCTCATTTAAGGTCGCTAATATCCTCCATGTAGTTAAATCCAGTGATCACTTCTCAATCCTCTTACTTGACACAATTAATCACTCCCCCCTTGAAACAGTGTTCAGCTTTGTCTTCCACTTCACTGGTCACTACTCAATTTCCTCTGTCCTAATTCTACTTCACCTCATTGACTTCTAAATAATAATAGTCCAAGGGCTCAGTCCTTTGACCTCTTCTCTGTATACACTCACTTCCTTGATGATCACATCCAGTCTTAATGGCTTTAAATAACAGCTACATCCTTATGACTCCCAAATTTATATCTCTGCCTTAATTTCTCCCTCCTACTTCCCTCATTTGGATATCTAACTGACCTTCTAATCCTGCCTCCACTCCAAACTTATTCCATTTAAGATCTTCCTGAACTCAGTAAACGTTAGTTCCATCCTTCCACTTGCTTAGATCAAAATAGTTGACATTATCCTTGATTCTAGATCAAAATAGTTGGCATCATCCTTGATTCCTTTTCTCTTTCACATCACACATTTTATCTACCTGCAAAGTCCACTGTATCTACCTTCAAAATATAAAAGAATCTGACCACATCTTAACATTTCTTCCCCTGGTGTACATATAGCCTCTTCACCAACTTGGATCTTTGCTTAACTGCCAAAGTGAAGCCTTCCTTGAGCACCATATTTACAAATGAAAGTTCCACCTCCTGCCTAGAACTCTATATGCTTTCCCTGCTTTATCTGCTCATTGACATATTAGATTTTTCATTCACGTATTTTTATTTTACTCACGTATTTTTATCTGTGCACCAGTCTGTCCACAAATGTAAACTCCAAGTCTTTTGTTTTCTTGCTGTATCCCTAGGGCCTAGAATGTCTAATATATAGAAGGCACTCAAGAATGCTCTTCCCATTAAAAAAATATGACTTGCAAGAATACTTTGGAAGAGGAAAGTCACAATAAGTTTACTCTAAAAGTTTGATGTTTCAATGTCATTTGCTATACTGCAGGTTTTCCTGCAGATGCTCCTTAAATTCTAAGTAGTAAAATGAAACACTAATATTTTTCCAACTTTTACAAATCTACAATATTTCAGATACCTTTGATTTCAGAAATATTTCTTATATCGACTCTTTCAGAATTACACTGGAAACCTGCAACACTGTTTCAATTTAATCAGCATTTTAATTTGCTCTTCCATATAGGAAGTTAATACTTACTTGACTATGCCATATCCCAGACTAACTATGATGACCAGGGTTCGAGCCAGTGAGCGTTTAACTGCTGAAAGCAGCTCTGCAAGGATCAGGGCACCTTGGACTGTAAGAAAGAAAAAAGGAGGGAAAAATGCAGTATGTAAACTAGGTTTGGGAAAAGGCACAATTCTAGAACCAGAATGTAGATTTCTAACACTCTTCAGAATAAGCACTGATATTAGTCCTACTTAAAAAGAATACCTCTTCTGCGATGTTTACAAGTACAAGCTGATATCACTTAGTATCTTACTCATGTGGATAGCAATCTGGGTGTGCTCAATTTACCTTCCCTCTCCACCTCCCGCTTCACTAAAACCTCAGCAAAATACCTCAGCCTACTTCAACAATTTATAGCATCTAAGGAATATTCCTCCCAGTTTAAAAAACTGTGAAATATAGCTACCTATATGTAGGAGAGCACAAAACACAACACAGAATTTTCAACTCACTTTCACATCTATTATTTTCAAGCCATTTCAAAGACCAGGGAAAGATCTAATTAGTATATCTTGCAACAAGAATTATTAATAATTAAGGGGTCTGATGAGAGAGAACTGAAGCTATCACAAAAAAAAAACTTCAGGGCTTCCCTGGTGGCGCAGTGGTTGAGAGTCCACCTGCCGATGCAGGGGACGCAGGTTTGTGCCCCGGTCTGGGAAGATCCCACACGCCACGGAGCGGCTGCGCCCGTGGGCCGTGGCCGCTGGGCCTGCGCGTCCGGAGCCTGTGCTCCGCGGCGGGAGAGGCCACGGCAGTGAGAGGCCCACGTACCGCAAAAAAAAAAAAACACTTCAGTACGAAACAATTTCTATCACTACCTGTTCACCTTACTAAACCATACATACCCTCCTATTTTCTTGGTATTACTATATTTTACCAACCCCGCCCCCCAACCCAGTATCTCTGAAATCAAGGTAGGTCTTACAATCAATGGCATCTTACAATTAAATTAGCAGTATTTACCTTCTTTCTTAGATGCATATAATAATGGTACCTTAAAAATCAACAGCAACTGAGATTCAATAATGATAATAATAGTCCCAAAGTGGCCACTACTGTAGTAACTTTTGTGAGTTTATTTCAATAAAATTACTCTTAAATAACTGAACCCACAATTTAAGAGATTAAAAACAAAGTCACAATCATAGTGATTCTGCTTAAGTTATTCTAATAATTAAGTAACTGCAAAGTTACAGCTACTTAATGACTGCTGACCTTAGGAAAATTGTCTTAAGTTTCACCTGCCAACCACTAACAAACTGGCAAACATTTTTTGGTCACATACCAGATTCTCCTTTGTATCGGATATTCTGAAATTCTGCATAGAAGACAGCTTTCTCAAGCATGCCCAGGAAGATGACAGCACCAATCCAAAACTGAATTCTCAGAAGATCTCTCCAATAGCAAGCAGACCATGCCAGCCACAGAACACCAAATAGGACATATACAATACACATCACCATGAAAAACTGTCATCCAAGTGGGTAAAAGAGAAAAAGAAGGATTAAGGCCAAGAGCCAATTTAGAATCAATACAGTGTCTTAACATAATGTAAAAAATATACATACTACACCTTCTATTTTAAAAATTATTTTATTTCTTTGAAGTTCAATACTAAGATGAAAAAACTGTCTCCTCTCGGGCAGAGAGAGACTACCTAAGAGTTTCCCTTAGAGAGTGACCACTCTTTTTATTAAAAGAGTTTTTTCAACTCACAATCTAAAATTATTTAAATGAAGACAATGAAAGGAAAAAAGGCACGGTAGGGTTAGGATACAGCTGAAGGCAAGGAAACACAACAGAGTGGGAAAACTATAAAAGCACAAGGAAAAAGAAAAAAACTCCACAAACAAAAGAAATCTGAAAACAGATTAAGGATGTTCTCAGACACACAGACTGAAAAGGAGAAAGTGTCATCATTTACTCATCCTAAATGGGATCAGAAACTATAGGGTTTTAAGAAGTACCCCATTTTGGATCCTAGAGAGGATGTGAGAGGTGAAATGACCTTTGAGGTACTTTCCAACTCTAAAATTCCACAAGTCACTGACTTCATTTTACAAATGAGAAAATGAGGCACAGGGGGGTTCACTGACACTTCCAAGATCACATTCTAGTAGGAAGTAAGTACAGAACTACAAGCAGTATTTTCGGAACTGTTCAGGAACAAGTCTTTAATACTGCCACAAAACATGGACAATCTTTCAAGCTAAACTCATTTAATGTTGAGGTTAAAGAATATAAGTTCACTTACAATCATCAATGGGTATTCTTCAAGCGTGAGGTATTCATAGGGACCTTTCACTTCAACAGTCACTGCCAAAACACAGTCCTCAGAATTAATGTAAAGAATGAAAAAATTAAACAAGAACATTATCTGATATTTGTTTGATTAAATTAATGAAAACTCCATTGGGTAATTTACTTTTATCCATTTCAATCCTGGTGAATATTACATTTGTAAAGCACTCTGAAATTCATGAAGTGTTCTGATGGTTTGTGCTGTGTCCTGCACAGGCCTCAGCATGACTCTGCTCTAGTCAGTATCTTAGGTGGAAAAGCCCTCTGTTCCCATACTCACATCCTTTAAAGGCTAAGTTGAATGTATTTCCTCCACAAAACCTGGTGAGCTGCCCAAGTGGAACTATTCCCCATCTCCTCTAAATTCCAAACATACTTCATGTATGCTTTTTCTTACATCACTAATATGCTTTGAAAAGTATTGGACTTCATTCCTTCATTCTGCTGCCCTCTTTGTTCTTTTCTCTCTCCTTACCTATATTTTCCTACTGCTTTCTTTCATTTTTACCTACTTTAACTTTATGTGACTTTCATAATTAATACATCATTTTCAGAAGGTGCTTAATAATAAGGAAGTGTTTAATGAAGAGAACAAATGACAGTAACAACAAGAATTTGAAAGATTTGCCTTCCTGAAGCAAACCTATAACTACTTTAAAACTGTAAGTGATAAAACTACTTGGATAAATTTTAAGTATGATTAATAAATAAACTGATTTATCTGAGAAGTGGTATCTATCACCAGAGAGAGACTATTCAACAAAAATTTCCTACTAATTTTTATCAAGCAAAAAGGACATACCATTATTAAAAGTAAATCAGGTCTAATACTTATATGAAGAAAAGGAGCATCCCATAATAGCAATCACAAAAATTTCATAGCTGAACTGGTTAGTAATCTAAGCCCTCTTAATTTAATAAAAGAGTAAATAAAATAATTAGTAAATATTTGTCAATTCTCTGTTGACTCTACAGCAGGGGTCAGCAAAATATAGCACATGGACCAAATCTGGCCATCTATTCCAAAGTTTTATTGGAAAATAGTCACATCCACCTACTTACATACTGTTGATGGCTACATTTACACCACAGTGGCAGAGCTGGGTAGTTGTAGCAGAGAGAACATTTACTATCTGGCACTTTAAGAAAAAGTTGGCTAATCCCTGCTCTATGCTAAAATATAACATACATTTACTGAGCACTTACCACGTGACACACACTATGGAAAATATAGGAGATGGAAAGATGTAGAGGATGTTTTCTGCCATCTAACGGATTACTATCTTCAGGGGACAGGGAGTTGGAAAGCAACAGAGAACTGTGCCCCTGAGCCAGACCCAGAAGGATGAGTGTGTATTTTCTATGATGAAGTAAAAAGCCATCCAGGTAGAGGACATTACATGAACGAAGACTGGTGTGAAAATGCATGATATATTTAAAGAACATGTAGTTTGAGACTCCATATGGTACCATACAGTAGCATTTTGACGCAACGCAGCAAAAGGTAAACTGGGACAATTTGTAGAGTTTGTAAGCCTTGCTGCAGAATTGGACATTTTATAGTAACAGGAAGATATCAAAGGTTTTAATGAAGGTAAGAAAGATGATAAAAGTGTTTTAGAGAGAGAATTTTAGGACTTTCACAAGGTGTAGTTAAGTTTTGAGTATCGTCTTTTTAGTTCCAAACAACAGATGGATAAAACAAAAACAAAAAAGAGAGGAAACAAAAAGGACATGAGCTCAAAAACAAGATAAACAGCTCCATGTATCAAAACTGAACAAAAACTCAGAACAGTGCATGAGGTTGAATCCATGGTCATGGTGGACTCTGGGCCCCAAAGTATGCTACAGTAGTTGAGCGTGCAGCTCCTGTGGGATCACTGAAATTAGTAGGAGTCTAAGATAAAGGGGAACCAGAGCCAGATTTGATGCATGAAGAGCCTGAAGTGGAGTGGAGCAAGGTTTCTTCTCCACCCTTTTCAAAGAAAGAAGGTACAAGGTAAATCTTGGCAAATGCTCCTTGAGACTATTACTCATTAGGAAGCCATGGGCCTAGATACAGGAGGATATACATATGTCTTGGGTCTAGAAACTGCCAGGCCACCTCTGGCTTGCCTAGATCTGCTATATTCCATATTACTATGGAGAATAAGACCCATCTCTGTCTTGGGAATTAAACATTCAATACAAGAATCCATAAAAAACAAAAGTTTAAAATTAAGTCAAATGAAATAAAGAATAACGACGAAAGTAGAAATCAATGAAATAGACAATGAAATAGGAAAATTAACAAAACCAGAAGCTGGTTCATTGGGATAAAAATATAGTAAAACAGAATTCTCGAAATATTTTAAAAGTTAAAAAGAGAAGTCACAAAAGCAATATTAAGAATAAAAAAAGATTTTTTTTTTGTAAAGTAATATCATTACTAACTTTAGGCCAGCAAATTTGAAATCTTGAATGAAATGGACAATTTCTCAGTGGGAAAAAAAAGAAAAACCCTGATTCAAGGAAAAATAGAAAAACTAAAGCTAAAATACTTATTACTATTAAAGAAAATAAATCGGTTGTTGGGACTCTGCTGGTGGTCCAGTGGTAAAGAATCAACCTTCCAAAGCAGGGGATGTGGGTTCGATCCCTGGTTGGAGAACTAAGATCCCACATGCTGCGGGGCAACTAAGCCCTCGTGCCACAACTACTGAGCCTGCGTGCCTCAACTGGAGAGCCCAAGTGCCACAAACTACAGAGCTCATGCACTCTGGAGCCTGCACACCACAACTAGAGAGAAGCCCATGTGCCGCAACGAAAGATCCTGTGTGCTGCAACTAAAACCTGACACAGCCAAAAATAAAATAAAGAAAGAAAGAAAGAAAATATATCAGTTGTTTAAAATCCTCATGGCATGGGACTTCCCTGGTGGTCAAGTGGTTAAGACCCCGTGCTTCCACTGCAGGGCGATCCCTGGTCGGGAAACTAAGATCCTGCATGCCGCGCAGTGAGCCAAAAAAAAAACCCAAAAAACCAAAAACCTTCATGAGGGAAAAAAAGAACATCAGGCCAAAACACTATCATAAGTGAGTTCTATCAAACATTCAAGGAATGGATAATTCTATCCTTACAAAAACTGCTCAACAGAATATAAAAACGGGACATTCTCTGATTCATTGTATGAAACTCGCATAACCTGGATGCCAAAACCCATAGAAGATGTATGAGAAATTAAAATCATAGGCCAATCTTACTTTGAACATATGACAAAAAACTCTAAATAAAATTCTGGAAAATAGAATCTGTGTGTGTGTGTGTGTGTGTGTGTGTGTGTGTGTGTGTGTGTGTGTGTGTGTGTGTGTGTGTGTGTGTGTATCAAGGCTAAATAGTGGCATCTCGGAAATTCAAGAATGGTTTAACATTAGAAAACCAGTTAATGCAATGCATCACATTAATAGATTAAATGAGGAAATCTATATGATCAATTTAATCAATACAGTTAAGCATTCCACAAAACTGAGTATTCATTCTCAATACTAAAAAAAGAAAAAAGAAAAAATTCACTTAGTAAACCAAGAATAGAAAGAAATATCCTGAACCAAATAAAGAATATTTTTTAAAAATCTACAGTAGGGCTTCCCTGGTGGTGCAGTGGTTGGGAGTCCACCTGCCAATGCAGGGGACACGGGTTTGAGCCCTGCTCAGGGAGGATCCCACATGCCGTGAAGCAACTAAGCCCACGCGCCACAGCTACTGAGCCTGCGCTCTAGAGCCCGGGAGCCACAACTACTGAGCCTGCGTGCTGCAACTACTGAAGCCCACGTGCCTAGAGCTCGTGTTCCGCAACATGAGAGGCCACGGCTACGAGAAGCCCACGCACTGTAACAAGAGTAACCCCCACTCACCGCAACTAGAGAAAGCCCACATGCAGCAACAAAGACCCAACGCAGCCAAAAAATAAATAAAATAAAAATCTTAAAAAAAAAAAGACAATAAAAAATCTATAGTAAACATCATACTTAATGGTGAAATGTGCTAATATTGCCAATAAAGTCAGGAGCAATAAAGGATGGCCACCATCATTGTTTCTATTCAACATTCTACTTGAGAAAGCAGGGGAGGGAAGAAAACTGTAAAAGAGAAGGAAGAAACAAAAAAAGAAACCACAGAAGATAAGACAATTAGTAAGTTATTGTAAAATTCTAGGTAAGAAATGATGAATCCCTAAACTGGGCGGCAAAAGTAGAAAGGAGAACACTAAGAAAAATTGAGACATTAAAAAATTATCCAAGTCAATTGATTTAAAAATTTCCAAGTTTTGACTTCATAACTAAGTTTTAACAAGTCTACTGAGAACATAATACTAATTGAAAATTTTAAAAGCAGGAGGATCAAATGAAGGAAAATGAAATCTAGTATCTATAATACATAATAAGAAAGCATACATGAAGTGCCTATCACATACATATTGAATGCAGAAAAATGTTAATTTCTCTCCCTCTATTTTTCTACTTGACAACATTCTTAATTTGTTATTCCCTCTTTATTTTTTTGGCTGCACTGCGTGGCTTGTGGGATTTTAGTTCCCTGACAAGGGATCGAACCTGTGCCCTCTGCAGTGGAAGCATGAAGTCCGGACCACTGGACAGCAATGGAATTCCCCTTATTATTACCTCTTTAAAGCAATTTTACACTACCCACCATGCGACACAGCTAGATAACAGTAATACAAATGATAAAAAGAAACAAAATGTACTTACTGGTAAAAAGATTACTTAGTGAATTTTCTTTTGATGATTCTTTGGAGGGTGAAATGCCAACATGTACAATAAAAATGTATGGTGCATCTTGCCAAGTTTTCAAGGGCTCATGCATTACCTAGAGAAGAAAGAAGACATCAAATCTCCCAATCTTAAGAATTAAGAACACAGGTTGGCGGGAGGTGGGTGAGGAATTGGGAGATGGGGATTGACACATATACACTATTGATACTATGTATAAGACAGATAACTAATGAGAACATACTGTATAGCACAGGGAACTCTATTTAATGCACTGTGGTGACCTAAATGGGAAGGAAATCCAAAAAAGAGGGGATATATGTATATGTATAGCTGATTCATTTTGCTGTACAGCAGAAACTAACAAAACATTGTAAAGCAACTATAATCCAATAAAAATTAATTTAAAAATTACAAAGTGGCAAAAAAAAAAACCCACAGGTTAATTACACAATATGAATATTTCGTTCCAGAATGTGCCCAGAAACTTGGTTGAGTCCTTCACTTTTACTCATTACAACAGTAGCCAAAACAAAACAAACAGGCCTACAGTGTATACAATAAAGTAGGTTAATTATAAATTACTAAAAGGCAGGACATCTTATATTTTGTTATACACAAAAATCTCATGTTTAACATTTTTCTTTTAACAAAGAAAACCTCAATTTAAATTCCTAAAATGAAACTCTACTTAAGCCATGCTAAGATGCTAGGTTATATTTTACACAGATATCCCAAACAAACTAAAGAAATTTAATTTAAATCACCTGGAAAAAATCACCCATGATGACATCGGTGAATTATAAACACCAGCTCCTGAATCTAATTCCCTTTGTTCAATGCCCTTCCCAAGACCACCACAATTTCTGCTAACAAGGTCTCACATTTATATCAAAAATTTAATCTTGGCTAGGCTATATGGAAAGCAAGAGTCACTGTCCCCCAAAGTCAAGAAAGTAGAATAAATAGCCTCCATGTTTATGGAACTGGTTACCTGATCCAAAGCCAGTTAGTCTGTGCACAGCCCTACCAAAAAGCCATCAAAGGATGTGTTGCCTTAAATGCTAGATGGACTATGGACCTTCACAAAAGCAAGACTAAAACAGAAAGACAAGGGAGATGAACATAGAAAAAGCTTGGCTGCTCCTTCCTCATGTCTGAAAGGAGGCACTACTACTTAGACTTGCAATTTATTACTTTCTGGTCTTAAAAGGAACTTTTATCCAGAGACCTCTGGGTAAGCTTCATTGATCTATGAAACCCCTCAAAGTGGATAATAGATTCTGCATTTTCCTAGGGAGCCACAGCTTTTCTCAAATGCTAAAATTATCCTACAACCCAAGAAAATTCTGAACAAGAGTTCAAAAATTATATTCCATGATACAAATTCAAAGTGTCAAAACAAAGCAGATTAAATGATTCTTCAGCTTTACATTTACTAGGTTATCTTAGTAACTTAAGGACATAAATGTCATGTTGAATCATACGTTGATTTACCTCTGCCTGATAGTCTCTTTCTGACAAAATGCAGGGGCACTTTGTAAGAAAACTGTACATATTCAAAGTTACAGGTAATCATGTCCTATTTATCCACTGAAGCTCTCCTGAACTTAACTGTTCATTAACCAGTAAAACTTTGGTATAATAAGCTGCTCTGCTATTAATTTTACGTATCTTAAAAATTACCTCTTACAAATCTCAAAGGGACTGATTCTCATATTCCAAGATTTGATAAAGTTTGCACTTAACTCTGAAATATAGATATTTTGACCCTGTAAAAATAATATTCATAGGCTAGGCACTCTGTTAAGCATGTAATATTTATTACTTTCTTTAATTCTCACAACAATCCTATCAGATACTATTACTAGCTCCTTCAATAGGTGAATGGATAAACAAACTGTGGTACATCCAGACAATGAAATATTATTCAGCACTAAAAAGAAATGAACTATCAAGCCAGGAGAAGGCATGGAGAAACCTTAAATGCGTATTACTAAGTGAAAGACACCAATCTGAAAAGACTATATATGATTCCAACTATATGACATTCTGGAAGATGCAAAACTATAGAGACAGTAAAAAAAAAAAATCAGTGATTGCCAGGGGCTTGGGGATAGGGAGGGATGAATAACTGGAGCACAGGGGATTTTTAAGGCAATGAAACTATTCTGTATGATATTATAATGGTGTTTATCTGTCATTTTACACTTCTTAAAACCCAAAGAATGTACAACATAAAGAACTAACCCTAATGTAAACTAGACTTCGGTTGATAATGATGTGTCAATGATGGCTCATCAATTGTAGCAAGTGTACCACACTGGTGCAGGATGCTGATGGTGTGGGAGTGTGAGTGTGCATTTGTGGAGGTGGTATGCGGGAACTCTCTGTGTTTTTTGCTCAATTTTGTTGTGAACCTAAAACCGCTCCAAAAAATAAAACTTATTAATAAAAAAAAAATTATAATAGTAAACATATCACATTATTCCTTAAATCAAACCAGAAAACTCAGTTAATCAAGATATTAAATCTTTTCTTAGGGGAAGGGACAGAGAGAGGCTCCTTCCTCTAAAAAACATGTTTTATCAGAGTTTTAATAAAAGTGGGTAGAGATACTGAACTTATTAGTATCCTTTAAATAGGATTATATTCTCTTAGGCTCAATTTCAGGAAGAATAATCAAAGGACAGATAATTCTTTGACTTCTTTTGACTATAAACAGACTAAATATTTCTAAATATTACTTGTGATATTCAACAGGGTTATCTTTTCAGCCAGCTTTAATCACTGGGAACAGGGCTCAAGCCCTGAGTAGAACTTAAAAGTATGCTATGCACAGAAGACCACTGAATAAAGCACAATTACAAACAGCCAATATGCATGTAAATGGATATTCAGCATCAACAATTATTTTTTAATACAATTTACAAAAATTTAACCTGAAAAATTGCATAAATCTGTTTTAAATTATAATAGCCATTGTTTGTGAGGAAAGAGAGAAACGCAATCTTACCTTCTTCGGACCACAAATCACTACAACTTTTCTCCAGAGCACTTTGACAAAACATTACAAAAGAATTTATAAACTGTGCATATACTTGGACCCAACAGTTCCACCTCTAGGAATTTAGGCTAAAGAAAATATTATAAATGTGCACAAAGATACAGCTAGACACTATGAACATGATCCTATCCATAACAGTGAAAATTTGGAAGCAACCCAAAGTACATCAACTGGGAGTTTATTATAAAAATCATGGTAAAATAGTAAGGAGCCCAAGAGAGGCCTGAGTAGGCCCTAACTGCTCACCCCGACTGATCTTAAGGCTCTGTACAAGAAGGAAGTAAAAGTTAAAACAGAGTTTTAAATTGTGAAAAGAAGACAGACACAGGCCACAAATTGTAACGATTCCATTTATATGAAGTGAACAGAACAGGCAAATCCACAGAGACGGAAAGAATAGTGTTTGCCTAGAGCTGGGGGAACAGTGGAATGAGGAGTGACGGCTAATGACTGCATGGTTAGTTTTCGGGGTGATGAAGATGTTCTGGAATTAGACAGTGATTGGTGGTCGTACAACTAAAAACCTCTTAATTGTACATTTTAAAAGGGTAAAATTTGAGATGTACTCTTCCAATTATATTCTATCACAAGATTTTACATGGAGTTTAAGGTTCTTCCTTAAAAGTTTCTTACTGTTTACAAACAATATTTATAAGGTGATAATTACAAAACAATACAGACTGATTGTAGCAAACATGGAAAAGACAGAAAACATAAAAAAGAAAATAAAAATCATTCACAATATCATCCAGATATAACCGTTATTAACATTTTGGTGTATAACTTCCATTCTTAAGTTTCTTTTTAAATGTAAGCATAAGATAAGAATTTAAAATAAACAAACATAAGAACACTAAAATGTGTTCAATGCCCTAAATTCCCTATCACACTTACAGTTTTGTCTCCAGTAAAGGTAAGATTTGTTCCATTCTCCTTGGCCTTCAAACAAACAAACAAACAAAAAAGAAAATTAATTCAGAATTTCTACTGTACTCTCAGAAATATATAAAAAGGAAAACAATTACCTCCTGTTTTTCTCCTAAAAGAGGCAATCGATGCACGAAATCCCCAGAAAAACTCTATGAAAGAAATAGAAAACTAAAATTAAAGATGCATAACAGCAAAAGAAAAGCATAGCTCAAAATCCACAGAAACAGTTAAAGCAAAACATATAAAAGTAAACATAATAATATGGCAGTAACAGACAAAATACTTCCAATTAACCACAAACAAGTGAATAAAACCTTGCTAGAAACTAAAAAATAGTATCAAACCAAACTGGCCACTCAATTTTTCTATAAGATTACAGATATTGTCATTCTTGACAAAACCTTAGACAGAAAACATACGAGTAGGATAAATGGATGTCATAGTTCCCTGAATTTCTACACATGAGGAAAATGTGGCTCAAAGCTATAAAGCTTTAGATGCAGAAATGGGATCTGAACCTAAGATTCCTAACTCTGAGGTCCACTGCTCCTTCCATCACAACACATGCCATGCCTGTAAAAAAAACCTCCACTAATTACCTTTCTTACCAGTTATCAGCAAAGGAGGCATTATCCTTCCTGAGTAATTAGGACATGTATTTCAATTCTACATTAGACTGGAGG